>NC_090931.1:1126887318-1128137318 GCF_040938575.1 Ambystoma mexicanum | reverse complement strand
CTTGGGGTTGGGACAGCTGCTTCCGCTGCACTTCCTTTCCCCTTTCAGGCTGGGGCAGTTGCTTCCGCAGCAGGTCCCGGAACCCTTGGGGCTGGGACAGCTGTTTCCGGGGCCTTTCCACTCATGTTCCAGTTGTAACGGAAATATGTGACAAGAAAAAAAGTTCCCACAGGGATCAGGGCACACTATAGGTTAACGATGCATGCACAATTTCAATAATGTAAGAGTTTACACATTTTATAGCCAATAATGTGCTTTCTGGTTTGAGTGGGAGAACACAATTCACTATGATATGTTCGAACAATAAAAGATAGCTTTTACACAAGATGACATAATAATAAACAACACAAAAATATATTTTGAGAAGAATAGGGTACTGAAATTGATGTTATATGCTCAGTACTTCTCCTTGTGTCAATACAAAGCATTTTGGGCATTCATGCTCTTCATCAGGTATGAGATATGGATGATTCTCTGTAAAAAATATGGACAATACTATGTCAGGAATACTGTTCTTTAGGGGTGAATTAGCCAACCTGTTTGTCATATAGTCTGTAGTGACCGACCTGTGTATTCAGAGTGTATTCCTAACTGGAAGGTTTTGGTATTCAGTTTAGGTTGTCATCAATAACAAATGACTACTCTTCCAGTGCAGTCGATACTGAAAATGAAATAAACATGGCGTTTGCAATGGGAAAAATGTAAATGAATGGCCAAGCATAGGACAAGTCACTATCATTAAGAACTGGGTCCCACACCATGGCCATCAAAGTCAGTAGAGTAACAAGGGCATTAGTTTATTCAAATGTGCACACTCACACATAAGAGCAGGTGGGATCCAACAATATAGTTGGTGTGATCGAGTTGGGGTGATTTCCTGGGTCCACATAACCTGTAGGACAAAAGCGTCACAGGGTAAGCGCAATCTTATAGCTGCCGGTAATGGCACCTGTCCTTTGGCTGGCAGGTTAAATGTGTAATGCAGGACTTACTTTCTAGAATCTGTCTGTGCCTGGTGGCGTCTGCTGCGGTGGACCGTAGTGTCTTCTGTGTACAGTGACTGAATCCGTTGACACAGCAACCAACACACGTGCATGTGTCACATTTGAGCTAGAATGCTCGATTTTTGCTAGAAAAGCAGTGTGCCATCTTTGAGTGGTTTTCTTTACTGTATGTTCACGCACAGCATACACAATGCCAAACCTGGAAATGATGAACTGACCCTGGAGGTACTATTGAAATTATGGGGTGTCATGGATGTGCATTGTGATGTTGATCTTGGAAGTACTGTACGTGTTTAGCAACTAGTGTGGTACTTCAAAAGAAATGTGGTCAAATAGGTGCAAACTCTGAGTTCTAATGAGAGGTAGGGGATAATCACAATCAAAGGTACAGCTAAGGTCCCCATCCACATTCATCCCACGGGCGGACATAGAATCTAAACTGTCTATCCAATATACCTCTCTTTGTAGTAACAGTTTGGTTAGGATGCCACCCGTTCTGGGTGCACATACATGTTCCAGTATGATACATTTGGTATGTGCAATTCAATGTCCTTGTTTATTAAAATGTTGTGCTACAGGAGATCTTTCTGATGCCAGTCTTATGTTTGATTATGCTCATACCAAAATATTTTGGCCTTCCCTGTTGTCATGCCAACATAATAGAGTTGCAGGGGCACTTGATGCCGTACATTATATTTTTGGTATCACAGGTGGAAGTTTGATGAAAAGTCATTTTGTAACCCATGTGGGGATGAGTGATTGAATTTCCTTTGATGAGATTGTGACAATTATTACAATTGTTACATGGTAATGTGCCTTTGTGGTTTGAATCTTTCACCTTTTGGTTGCAAAATCAGCCTTGATAAGATGGGCTCTTATTGATTTACTTTTGTCATAGGCAAATAATGGAGGATTCGGAAAAAATCTTACCAATGTTGAGTCCAGTGATAACGTATTCCAATTTATCTTAATGATCTTCTTAATCTGGGTAATTTTTTTTTGCAAGTAAGTAGTTACATATACCAGGTTTCGTGCAGTGTTGCGTTGTTTTGGTGTTAGTGCAATGGAAATATTGAAAGCACACCAAGTAATTGTCCTGGGGAATTTGAGTGAGGGGGCAGTCTATGTGATGAAAGATGTAGTTTTTTGATTCAGCAAGGCTCAAATGTACCCCAGTGTTACGCTCACCTGGCTCCCACAGAGGTGTCGATCGGAACTGGACAGCTGCGGTCTCCACCAATGTGACGCGTAGGGTCGAGATGACGGACTGGACTGGCCCACCTAGCTTTGTTTGCTTGGCCCGTAGGAATATTCTTCTGCAAATGGAGAAAGGGAACTAACCACCCATGGAGTTGAGCGTAAATCCCCCCACCCCTGCTGTTCTCCCCACAGATCACCTTTGATGTCCCCTCTTATAGTCTCACCTGATGGTTTGAAAAGATGAGCTCTCCATCCTGCATTGAGCGCAGGGGCGCGTTGATAACCAGTTGCTTCACTGGCTCGAAGGAATTGGTGAGTTCCAGAACAATATTAACTCTGAGATTCCCGGCAAGACGCCGTAAGTATAAAGTTCGTAAGAGTTCAAATGCCTGACTTTCACTCTTGTCCGATTCCTTGCAGGTTGCAGCTTGACCCTAATGAAGAGTTCCTTGTGGCAACCGGTAGTATTCTGGTAAGGATTTGTATTTTACAACACAGTTCGATAAAATAATGTCAAAATGTAACCTGTTGCTTTCTCCCTTATTCAGGCGCTGAGAGAAAGTATGAATTCTCAGGGAATAATACCTCTGGCGGTAAAATCAGGTAAGTCTATTGTGGTGAGGAGGGTTCCCCTTGTTAGTCTCTTTGTTTCACCTTGCTGTCCTTTTGTTTCCCCTTAGGGGCCAGGGTTCGGCGAAGATGCAGTGGAAGCTGCGCCGACCCGTGAAGAGGAATAGTACCCCAGGTGGAAAAATCAGGTAAGTATATGGGCGGGTAACTAATATTCCTCTGTGTATTCCCTTGGCTCACCTTGCTGTTCTTGTCTTCTCCTTAGGTGCCGGAGTGCGGTGGGAACATGCAGGAGGAAATGGTGGAATGTGAAGATGCTGCGAAGGCCGGTGAGTTCAGCGCGGTGCTGCAGCAGGTGAGGCGACGCGCATAAATAGCTTCTTTCTTCCAGCTCGTAGGCACGATGGATCGGGAATTCAGGTAAGGATCAAAGATATTGCTCTTGTTCTAACCTTTTCTCCTTCTTTCTCCCTTTTTCTAGGAGCTCCAAACTCGAGGCGGGCGTGGCAGAAGGCTGGATGCAGACTTGCAGGCACGGTGAGCGTTACGCTGCTGGATGCAGAATAACGCGAAGCGTGTGCTGCTCTTCGGTCGTGGTTTAAATAGCCTCCAAAGTAGTCCCAGGTAAGTATTCCTCCCCAGCCCCACCCGAGTAAAAAAATAGTCCCTAAGTAAAGTAGTCCCTTCCAAGCCTCTTTTGGCTTGGAGCTCTTGCCGCATGGTCTGCATCAGGTAAGTTTGCAGCATGGTCTGCATCAGGTACGTTTTAATCAATGAGCCTGGCACCTATGGCACCAGGACTGACTCTCCATATGAGCCTGGTGCCATAGGTGCCAGGACTGGACCCAAATAGCCCCTAGCAGGGGTTGTTGGGCTTGCTTGGGATAACTTGATGCCTGCTTCCGGGGTTGGTGGAATTGGTCTGGGTCCCGGGGGGTAGGCATCATGACACCCAGGTGACAAAAATACGGTATGCGTAATGCACAGGCACCCCAAAAAAAATAGGCGATACCAGGATAGCTTCCAAAAAAAGAAAAAAGTGGTATGCGAAATGCAGTAGGACCCAGAAATACAGAAAATGCATATGTGAACCCCAGAATGCTACCATAAAGTTAAGAATAGTAGTACGCGATACACTGGGCAACCCAGAGTTGAAAAACATATGTATGCGACTCACCGTTAGCCAATCAAAAAATCAAAAATCAAAAGTAGATGTGCGTATGTGCGTGGCAAATACCCCACCAAAATTAAGTTTGTACGGTCACTGAAGTGAAAAGATTGCTGCCACCTTAAAATACACAGTTCTCCACTTGTCCGTCTCCTCCCCACACGTACATCTGAAGTGGCTTCTACACGTACTAATGTATTCCCGAATATGGCATGCTGAACACCTGCGTACAGCGTGTGTCACGCAAGTTACATGCTGCGTTCCTTTCCTCGGATTTCATGTGGCCACGTTTTTCTCACTTTTCTATGGACAAATGTCCCTTCACTCTGTTCATGGCTGCCATCATTGCGAGACATGAAAGACCAACAATCCTACCTCTGTGCCATTTTACCTGCCCCCACCTGCCCTATGCTGCCTTGAACTTTGCTATCTGCTGCTACCTGTACAGTGTGTATGCCTGCCACCCACCTGCACTGCGTTTGGAGTGCATGCTGTCCAGCCACTGCCTATACTCCTGCCTGTACTCCTGTCTCTGGCCCTGTGACCACCTCAGCTGCTTCGTTGGACTCCCACAGTGCCATTCCAGCACCACGGCTCCGCAGCCCACCTCCAGGACTACCTTGCCCACCCAAACCTGCCTCGGGGGTTGCCATGTCTGCACCATCATCACCAGACCAGAGCGGCAGACCCTTGGCAGTGAGGAAGAAGGCTGTCAACTTCAGAGCCAGGGAAGTTGACATCTTGGTGGCAAAGGTCCTGGAGCATTATGATGCCCTCTTCAACCCTGTTTTGCAACGTGGCAAGGAGGGACATCAGCAGATCTGGGACTGGATCATGGATGCCATCGACATGGAGGGAGTGCCCATGCACAAGCGCTGGGAGGATCTAAAATCCAGGACCCATGGCAAGGCCATGCGATTCATCCAGGCCGTTGATACCACGGAGAGGCACCGTGCGTGCAGGCGTTGGTTATCGGGGAACAACATGTGGGTTTTGGAGAGGTTTTACTTGGTGGTGCACAACCAGGTCTGTGAATTACATCAACGTCTGGAGTCAACTGAGTATCCATGCGGTGCACTGCTGTACCGTGCATGTGTGTTGTGCATGTGCCAGCATGTTGGAAGTGACCCCCTTAGGCTTGCATCAAGTATGCATCTGAGACAGATGTCTGCATATATGCCCCAGACATTGCTCTCCATGTGTGCATTCAGAAATGTTTTGATTTCAAATGTGCTCTTACTTGCATTGTGTGTTGTAGTGCTGTCTTGCAAACCGTGCGCATGCAATGTTACTTGTGTCTGCGATGTTCCGAGATGGCAAGTGTGCCAGTTGAGGTAGTGTTGCCCAGGTCATGTGCATGCATGATGCTCATGTTTATGTGCCCAAATTGAAAATGTGTGACTGTGCATCACTCATATCTGGATGCAACACGTGCATTTGGATGTTTGGCTTTTGTCAGGTTCAGGCATTTCAGTTCATTGGACTCTGATGTGATTGGTCATGGCACTGCTTGAGCCTTCTGAGTTGATGTCTGTGCATGACAGGTGTATGTGCTTGTTCCTATGGCATTCTCACATGTGCATGTGCAATTGATGCATGTGTGTATGGCATCCGCTATAGATTGGTTGTGACAGTGGCAGGTAGTTTGATGTGATCGTGTAGAGTTATGGACAGGCAGGCGTCTGTATGGATGTGGATTGCCTGTCCATGTGTGTGGGTGTGGAGGTTTGTGGTTGTTCCCTTGACAAGTCAAGTTCCTCTGAATGTATGTTATGCCACACTGGTTTTGGTGCAGTACACTGATGTTGCTGTTCTGTGTCTCCTTTTCCAGAGTTGCATTGGATGAAGAGGGCAGAAGCAAGGATGCAGGGATGCCGCCACCATGCAGAGACACAGGCCACAGCCATGCCCCAGTGACAGCTCATCTTTGGGGAGCGATGTGGCTGGGGCAGCAACAGTGACATTGGGCATGGCTGCTGGGGGTAAGTGTTACGCTCACCTGGCTCCCACAGAGGCGTCGATCTGAACTGGACAGCTGCGGTCTCCACCAATGTGACGCGTAGGGCCGAGATGACGGACTGGACTGGCCCACTTAGCTTCGTTTGCTTGGCCCGTAGGAATATTCTTCTGCAAATGGAGAAAGGGGATTAACCACCCGTGGAGTTGAGCGTAAATCCCCCCGCCCCCGCTGTTCTCCCCACAGATCACCTTTGATGTCCCCTCTTATAGTCTCACCTGATGGTTTGGAAAGATGAGCTCTCCATCCTGCATTGAGCGCAGGGGCGCGTTAATAACCAGTTGCTTCAGAGCTCGAAGGAATTGGTGAGTTCCAGAACAATATTGACTCTGAAAAGTATGTAGTTCGTAAGAGTTCACATGTCTGACTTTCACTCTTGTCCGATTCCTTGCAGATTGCAGCTTGACCCCAGCGAAGAGTTCCTCGTGGTAGCTGACGAAGTTCAGGTAAGGATTTGGCTTATCCTACACAGTTAAATAAAATGAGGCCAGAATGTAACCTGTTGCTTGCTCCCTTATTGAGGTGTGGAGAGAAAATATGAAGTTCGGGGAATAATGCCTCAGACGATAAAATTAGGTAAGTCTATTGTGGTGAGAAGAGTTCCCCTTGTTTGTCCCTTTGTCTCACCTTGTTGTCCTTTTGTTCCCCTTAGGGACCGGGGTACGGCAAGGATGTAATGGAGAATGCGCCGACACGTGAAGATGAATAGTACCCCCGGCGGTAATCAGGTAAGTCTATGGGGGTGGTTACTATTGCCTCTGTTTATTCCCTTGGCTCACCTTTGCTGTTCTTGTGTTCCCCTTAGGTGCCAGAGTGCGGCGGGAACGTGCAGAAGGATGCGATGGATCGTGAGGATGCTGCGAAGGCCGGTGAGTTCAGCGCGGTGCTGCAGCAGGCGAGGCGGCGCGCGTAAAATGCTTCTTTCTTCCAGCTCGAAGGCGCGGTGGATCCGGAATTCAGGTAAGGATCGAAGGTTTTGCTCTTATTCTAACCTCTTCTCCTTCTGTTCCTCCCTTTTTCTAGGAGCTGCAGACTCGAGGCGGGCGTGGCAGAAGACTGGATGCAGGGTTGCAGACACGGTGAGCATTACGCTGCTGGATGCAGAATAACGCGAAGCATGTGCTGCTCTTCGGACCTGGTTTAAATAGCCTCCAAAGTAGTCCCAGGTAAGTATTCCTTCCCAGCCCCACCCGAGTAAAACAGTAGCCCCTAGGTAAAATAGTCCCTTTCAAGCCTCATTTGGCTTGGAGCTCTGCAGCATGGTCTGCATCAGGTAAGCTTGCAGCATGGTCTGCATCAGGTAAGTTCTACTCTATGAGCCTGGCGCCTATGGCGCCAGCACCGCACCCAAACAGCCCCTAGCAGGGGTTTTTGGGCTTGCTCAAAATAAATTGATGCCTGCTTCTGGGGTTGCTGGACTTGGTCTGGTTTCCCGGGGTAGGCATCATGACAGCACTCCCCCACAAGGCCCCTCCTAAAGTCGTTCTTCCCCGTGGTTTTGGTTTGTCTGGGAAATTTCGGTGGAATCTTTTCACCAATCGAGGTGCATGCACGTGGTCACTAGGTTCCCAAGACCTTTCCTGTGGTCCGTAACCTTTCCAGTCGATTAAATAAAAAAGTTTTGACTTCACCATCTTGGAGTCCAGGATGTTCTTAACTTCAAATTCAGGTTCCCCGTCTATAAGGATGTGGTCTGGTGGCTTGGTTAGTCTTGTCCCTGGTTGCACTGGCTTCAAAAGTGACACATGAAAGACGGGGTGAATTCGCATTTTAGAAGGTAAGTCCAACTTGACGGCCACCGGGTTGATAATGGCCTTAATAGAGTAAGGTCCCAAATATATAGGGTTAAAGGTCCGTGGAGTATCACTTCGATGTCGATCAGCATCTTTCTTATATTTCTCCTTTGCCTGTTTTAAATGTGCAGTTGCCTCCTTAAGAGCTTTTTTAATCGTAACGTGTAGATGGTCCACTGCGGGCATTTCTAAGTGTTGGGGTGAGTCAAGGTCTGAGGTTCGAGGGTGGTGCCCATATAGGGTATAAAAGGGGCTTTGTCCAGTTCCAGAATGTACTGAACTATTGTATGCATGTTCGGCGATCCAAAGAATGTCCTTCCAATTACTCTCAGTCTGATGTAACATACAACGCAGGTATTGCTCAAGAGTCTGGTTGGTCCTCTCCATTTGACTGTCGGTCTGGGGGTGGTGACTGGTCAATAATCTCACGTCGATTTGCGCCAATAGACAACATTTCTTCCAGAAATGTGAGATGAATTGACTGCCCCGGTCGGAGACCAACACGGACGGAAATCCATGTATGTGAACAATGTTTTCGAGGAATTATTTGGCCAGGATTGAGGCTGAAGGTAGTCTTTTTAAAGGAATAAAGTGGGCCATCTTGGAAAAAGGATCCACGATAACTAGAATGGTGTTAAACCCATTACAAGGAGGTAGATCGGTAATAAAGTCTAACGAAAAGGTGTGCCATGGTGTAGGCAGAATGTCTAAAGGTTGTAAGAGTCCCGCAGGTTTTTTCTTTTGACTTTTGTTTTGGGCGCAAATTCCACAAGACATCACAAATGATTTAATATCCTTTCGCCAGGTTGGCCACCAGAATTGTCTTTTAATTTTAGCTTCAGTTTTTGCAATACCTGGGTGACCCTCCAGTAGGGTATCATGATAACGGGAAATGACTAGCTCTTGTAGTTCCTTCTGTGGCAGAAATAGCCGCCCTTGGTAATAAGGCAGATGTCATGATGCCTACCCCCGGGACCCAGACCAAGTCCAGCAACCCCGGAAGCAAGCATCAAGTTATCCCAAGCAAGCCCAACAAGCCCTGCTAGGGGTTATTTGGGTGCAGTCCTGGCGCCTATGGCACCAGGCTCATATGGAGATTCAGTCCTGGCGCCATAGGCACCACGCTCATAGATTAAAACTTACCTGATGCAGACCATGCTGCAAACTTACCTGATGCAGACCATGCTGCAAGAGCTCCAAGCCAAAAGAGGCTTGGAAGGGACTACTTTACCTAGGGACTATATTTTTACTCGGGTGGGGCTGGGGAGGAATACTTACCTGGGACTACTTTGGAGGCTATTTAAACCACGCTCGAAGAGCAGCACACGCTTCGCGTTATTCTGCATCCAGCAGCGTAACGCTCACCGTGCCTGCAAGTCTGCATCCAGCCTTCTGCCACACCCGCCTCGAGTTTGGAGCTCCTAGAAAAAGGGAGAAAGAAGGAGAAAAGGTTAGAACAAGAGCAATACCTTTGATCCTTACCTGAATTCCCGATCCATCGCGCCTTCGAGCTGGAAGAAAGAAGTTATTTTGTGCGTGTCGCCTCGCCTGCTGCAGCGCCGTGCTGAACTCACCGGACTTCGCAGCATCTTCACATTCCACCGCATCCTCCTGCATGTTCCCGCTGCATTCCGGCACCTAAGGAAAAGACAAGAACAGCCAGGTGAGCCAAGTAAATACACAGAGGAATATTAGTTACCCCCCCCCATAGACTTACCTGATTTTACCACCGGGGGTACTATTCCTCTTAACGGGTTGGCGCAGCTTTGACTGCATCTTCGCCGAACCCCGGCCCCTAAGGGGAAACAAAAGGACAGCAAGGTGAAACAAAGGGACTAACAAGGGGAAACCTCCTCACCACAATAGACTTACCTGATTTTACCGCCGGAGGCATTATTCCCCGAGACTTCATACTTTCTCTCAGCGCCTGAATAAGGGAGAAAGCAACAGGTTACATATTGACATTATTTTATCGAACTGTGTTGGATAATACAAATCCTTACCAGAATATTACTGGTTGCCACGAGGAACTCTTCACTAGGGTCAAGCTGCAACCTGCAAGAAATCGGAGAAGAGTGAAAGTCAGGCATTTGAACTCTCACAAACTACATACTTACGGCGTCTTGCCGGGAATCTCGGAGTCAATATTGTTCTGGAACTCACCAATTCCTTCGAGCCAGTGAAGCAACTGGTTATCTACGCGCCCCTGCGCTCAATGCAGGATGGAGAGCTCATCTTTTCAAACCATCAGAAGAATATTCCTACGGGCCAAGCAAACGAAGTTAGGTGGGACAGTCCAGTCTGTCACCTCGTCCCTACGCGTCACATTGGTGGAGACCGCAGCTGTCCAGTTCTGATCGACGCCTCTGTGGGAGCCAGGTGAGCGTAACAGCAGATCATTGGTCACAGAGTAGTCCGGGCCTTTCTTTACCCAGTCCTGCAGGGCTGTAGGATCAAAGAGTTGCTGGATCTTTACCTGAATGTCCTCTAGTGTCTGTAGAGTAGTCATGCCAAGAATCCTTTGTTCGGAAATTATAGGTATTTGTTCTGGGTCCACTTCTGCCTCTCCCATCCCTATTCGGGATAAGGCATCTGCTTTACCATTCTTACAACTTGGTCGATAGGTTATCACGAAATCGAACTCGGCAAAGAACAATGCCCATCGGAGTTGACGTGACGATTGGGCCTTGGCTGTTTTTAAATACTGTAAGTTCTGGTGATCGGTGATTACAGTAATGGTATGCCTGGCACCAAGAAGATAGTGGCGCCAAGCCTTGAAGGCGGATTTCATGGCTAATAACTCCTTGTTGGTAACCGCATAGTTTAACTTGGGTGCCGAGAACTTTCTGGACCAAAATGCTACTGGGTGAAGCTGGCCAGTTTCAAGGTCCTTTTGAGACAGGACAGCGCCTATGGCTAGACTGGATGCATCAGTTTCCACTATGTATGGAAGTTCAGGGCGCAGGTGCTTTCACACAGGTGCAGACATGAATTTCGCTTTCAGCTCTTGGAAGGCTTTTTCAGCTTCTTCAGTCACGTAAAGCGTTTCTTTTTTCTCAAGAGTGCTGTGATGGGATGTACGACATGTGAAAAATCTGGGATGAATCTGCGGTAGAAATTGCCGAGCATTCTTTGTACTCCTTTAACTGAACTTGGTGATGGCCACTTAAGGATTGCGTCCACCTTTCGTGAGTCCATTCAGACTCCCTTTGGGGTCAGGATAAACCCAAGGAATTCAACTTCTGTGGCATGAAAAATGCATTTTTCTAGTTTTGCATATAGTTCGTGCTGGCACAATTTCTCAAGGACTGCTTGGACGTGCCTCACATGGTCAGATTCTGAAGAGTAGTATACTAGAATATCATCGATATACACGACAACACAAACGTCAATGAGTTCACGAAGGACATTGTTCATGAAGTATTGGAAGGCTGCTGGTGCATTGCACAACCCGAAAGGCATCACCTGGTATTCGAATATCCCATACTTAGTGCGGAAAGCATACACATACCAGATGGTATGCCCCCCGGAGATCTAATTTAGTTTATATACAAGCGTCCTTCACTTGGTCTAGTAGTTCGGGGATCAGAGGCTATGGGTATCGGTTCTTAACAGTTATCTGTTTCAATGCGCAGTAGTCTATGCACGTTCTGAGGTCACCTTCTGTAGAGACTGGTAGGGGGTGGTCTGTACTTCTGCTCTCTATATGGTAGAGGGGAGGCACAGAGGACCCCAGCCTAGATTCTCTATTCGGTAGCTATGGTCGAGCAATCAAGGCCTAGCTTCTCAGGAGGTGATGCAGGCTGGTTCTTAAGTACAGTGTAGTCCCCAGCCCACACAAAGGAATGTCCACACACTGTATTGGTTAGAACACAGTCTTTATATAATCAATATTCAAGGTTATGTACACTTATCATAATAACTCACTTTGTACTTAGGAAAATCAACAATGGCAAATATATACAATTCTAAAGTGGTACCACCCTTTGTATTAGATCTCATTAAAGTGCATCAACAATACTGTAACAATGTCACACAGATCAATAGAGTGAAACCAGCAATAGAGAGAGGAGAGAAAATAAGATGGTTGAGCAATAGGCAGAATACTGGCCCCTACCACTAGACACAGGTCTGTGTGGAGATCCCCCCACCTGGGCAACCTGTAGAATAAAGATATAGCACAAGCCCAGTCCATATATTGTTCTGCAAGTCTTATTCCCTCCTATAATGTTTTTACCCCCCCAATGTACCTGGTGGAGTCGAGTTCTTCGAAGAGGCGCCGACAGATCCTTCTTGAGCGACCCCCTTTCAAGCGGGAGTCACTGATCGTCGAGAGGCGTCGAGGAACTTGGCGTTCGGCGGCGGGGAATCGACGGCCCTTCTTGAATGCCTTCCCTTTCAAGCGGGAGACACGAGGCGTCGAACGTCCGTCGAGGAACTCGGCTTTCGGCGTCAGGGAATCGACGGCCCTTCTTGAATGCCTTCCCTTTCAAGCGGGAGACACGGGACGTCGAACGTCCGACAACAAACAGGGTAGAACGGCATCGATGAGGCGGCAGCTTCGATCCAAGCGGTGCTCGTCGACGACGGAGCGTTGGCGTCCTGCAAGGCAGAGGTGTGCGGGGCACTTCGATGACAATTGTTCTGGACCGCAAAGATTGTGGAGACGGAGGCGCAGCAAGGGCGTCGAGTCGTTCGAGTCTTTGTGGTCTTCGGGTGGCAGGAAACCCACCGGCAGGTTTCTCCTCGGCGCGTTGGTCGTCCTCGACTTTCTCCGGCAGAATAAAGCGGTCGACGGTGCGGACGAGGGAGTCCTTCGATTCAAATGTTCTTAGGCAAGGAGCGGACGGCTCCGGTCGTCGGCGGCACGGCGTCAAGTGGTTCCCACGGCTGGGCAACACAACTTCGACGGGCCTCCAGCGGTTACACAGACCTGTGAACCCTGGTCGACGGTAATGGACTTCGACGGCGGCGATGTCCGGGTGCTTTACTTCGATCTCCTTGGCGGTCCCGTCTCGGGTCGGCAGCCTTTCGAGGGTCTGACTAATAGGGCGCTTCGGCGAAGATGGAGCGGTGCTCGATGGTCCCTCGGAACACGGGAAGAGGGCGCCTTACCAGGTCCTCTCTTGGGTCAGTCTTCGACGATTTCGGCAGCCTTCGGATCGGTCGAAGCAAGTGCAACAGCAAGTCTTCTTCTTCCAGCTGGGCGTCAAGGATCAGCAGTTCCAGTTACTCTTGAGTGGAGACTCAGCTTCTGAACGCTTCTGAACAATTACCAGTGGTGAGAGGTCCCCAGATATACTATTCTGTCTCTCATCCACACTGCTGGCACACACTCAGCAGCCAATCATACAGAAGGGCATTCATGCAGTCAGTCAGCCAATCAGGCACACAGTGCATTCAGGCCACACTCCTCCCTTTCAGACACTCACAACAAGGAATGTGGATTGGGACAAGTACCCAGCCATTCAACACTACACACTGCATTCAGGCCAGTTTCGGGCAGGGCTGTCTCAGTCTTTGTCTCTCATGGCAGAAACCAGACAACCACAACAAGGAGTGTATATTGGTCACACACTCCATTCACCGAGGTCCCACCCACAGGAGGTACCCACAACATACAGTCACTGGGAAGGCTCCAGTCAGTCTAGCTGGGCCTTCACAACAACACCATATATGGAACTTCCACCCAACAGCCAGTCAGGGGGAAGGGACAGAGTCAGGGATTCCCAGGACTTTGGGGAAACAAGGTAACAGGCAATAGAAAGCAAGAGGCCACAGGGGCCATCTTGTTTCCTATCAGGAATCAACTGATCCCAATGGCAGGGCCTAGGTATCCCAAAATGGAGGACACCCAGAGCACCTATCAAATTCAGCATGGAGCTGCCACCAGCCCATACCCTGCTCTGTGGGCCATTCACAGGTGCCCAAAAACATACACTAAGGGCACAGGGTTGTACCCCTACCCATGGGTGCCATAAGGGTATCCCATGGGTCTGTTCACCAAACCAAAAGAGAGAGCTGCACTGCCAGGAGTCCCACATGGACTCCTGGGCAGAAAGCACGACAGGACACACGATAAAAAGCAGTAAAGGACAAGGATTCAGAGGCCATGTCCCTCTGATGCATTTCCAGCATCACACCTTCCTTTTTGGGCACGAAGAACAAATCTGAAGATGCAGGGGACTTGGATGGGCGAATAAAGCCATTGTCAAGGTACTGGTCTAAGTATTGTCGTAGGTGAAGGTTCTCATGTTCCGTAAGGGCATAGATCCTGCTACAAGGGGGTTGTGCACCGGGTATGAGATCGATTTAACAATTGTACGATCTGTGAGGAGGTAAGGTGTTTGCCTGTTCTTTTTGGAAGACATCCTGGAATTCTTGGTATGCTGGAGATAGTTGCACGACTGCTGTGGTTACTGTGGCCAGGCCTGCGTTCTGATTTTTCTTTGGGTAACAGGTTTGTGCACAATCCGGGAAGGTTATTTTCTTCTCTCGCCAATCAATACAAGGATTATGTGTTTCCAACCAAGGTATCCCCAGTATTATTTGGAACTGTGGGGCTTTGATTAGATCAAACACAATAGTCTCTCGATGCCCATCCTGACCCAATAGTGTCATCTCTGCGGTGGAATGAGTTACAGGCCCAGAGGCAATTTCAGTTCCATCGACTGTGGTGATGACATCTGAGGTGGTTATTCAGCAGAGAGGTAGATTCATCCTGGAAGCCAATGGATGCAGGCTTGCAGACACAGCGAGCGTTACGCTGCTGGATGCAGAATAACGCGAAGCGTGTGCTGCTCTTCGGGCGTGGTTTAAATAGCCTCCAAAGTAGTCCCAGGTAAGTATTCCTCCCCAGCCCCACCGAGTAAAAAAATAGTCCCTAGGTAAAATAGTTACTTCCAAGCCTCTTTGGCTTGGAGCTCTTCAGAATGGTCTGCATCTGGTAAGCTTGCAGCATGGTCTGCATCAGGTAAATTCTACTCTATGAGCCTGGCACCATAGGCACCAGGACTGACTCTCCATATGAGCCTGGCACCATAGGCACCAGGACTGCACCCAAACAGCCCCTAGCAGGGGTTTTTGGGCTTGCTCAAAATAACTTGATGCCTGCTTCCGGGGTTGCTGGACCTGGTCTGGTTTCCCAGGGGTAGGCATCATGGTCATGACAGTAAGTCCAAGAATGTGAAGGTGGGACTGGACTCCTCTGCAGTGCTCTGCTAGGTGATGCCACACAGGGGCCATCCATGGCAGAAGATGCCCCGTAGTCATCCAGGTTGATGGAGTGGGAGGTGGAGGAGGTGGCCATTGAAGCCCAGTCCATGGGATCAAGTGGGTTGTTGACATGGCCGTGCGTACTGCAGTCCAGTCCCAGGGACATGAGGCTATGCAGGCCACTGTAGAGATGCCCGTGCAAAATCTCATCCCTGGGCCTCGTATACAGCAGTGCGTGCCTGTCAGGATGCCTTGACCCAGACCCATCCCCGTTGTCTGCTGGTGTGTCCCCCCAGACCGACACCCCATTACCATGTGATGTGTACATCTGGGAGTATGTGCTACCTCTGCTGGCCGGGTTGATGAGGCGGACAGGTGTCATTCGTGATGATCTGCAGATCTACTCATAGACTGCTTGCACATCATTCCAATGAGCTATACTGCCTTGTGTCCTGGTTTGCAACATGTCTGTTCCGTGTTATACACCATGGGATGTTCCCTGCTGCAACCACCTCTTCGTCTTCCACCACTGTGTGCCAGTTGTCCTCCTGGGTGCCTTCCGGCCCAGATACCAGCAGGGCCACCTCTGCACCAGTCCCACTCACAACACCCTGTCTGGTGGAGATCACATCCCTGCCAATGGTGGGAGTCCAAGGCACGCAGCTGAGGTGGCCACTGTGCCTAACTAGGCACCGACAGGGGCATATGCAATGGAGGGACAGCAGGCAACTTTGAGCAGTGCAGATGCTGTGTGCCCCTGCGGATCGTCTTCAACTCAGAGGGCATAACGTAGCAGGCACTGGGCACTAGTCCAACCAGTGGCAATGAGGAGGAGGCAATTTATCGCAGGGCAGACCACCCAAAGGCAGGCACAGGGCACTCATGAGGCATAGATTGTCTTCTGTGTCCTGGCTTTATGGATGGCAGATCGTGACAGAGAACCAGTGGGAACATGAAGCAGGAGTTTGTGATGGCCAGGGCTGGGATTGCGCTGCGTCATACAGGGAGGCGGGATGCCATCCTGGAGGACACTTGCAGGAAGGCCCAAGTGATAGAGACATGGATGCTGACCGACCTGCGAGCCCTCTGGGCAACAACAGAGGCCTCACTGAGGGGGGCGAAGACGTGGCGTGAGACCCAGCCCTAGGTGAAAGGCTGATTGAGATCTGAGAGGAGGACTAGCCCGCTGCCTTTGCAAGTAGTTATTTAGATGTAGGTTTCCATTTTCATTTATTATTTTCACCTGACTTGGCAGACTTTCCTTCTCAGTTTTTCTTGTATATAGTTTTTTACGCATAGGGTTTTTATTTATGTTTTTATTTTCCCTTGGACAGCTTCCACCTTCATTCCCCATTTTTATTGTAAATATTTATATGAAATACATATTTCATTTTGTTACATTCCACGCTTCATGCAGTTCATTTGTGTGTCAGCAACTTTGATAGTTCACTTTTCAGCCAGTGCATCTCTTCATTGCAAGTCATGGTTCTTGTGGCCTGCATGCATGTGTGTTATTGTTGCTGTGATGATTGCGGCTCGAACGATGCACATGTGCCTGACATGTGGGGGTGAGTCTATCAGATGGCTGGGTCTGCACTGCAGGTTTTCATTTGCTGTGCAGCATCACTGTGTGTTTGCCATCAGTGTGGTTGGGGTGAAGGTAGGTGGGCTCACTGTGGAGGTGTACCATGGTCCTGTTAGTGGCACTTTTGTTTGTCATTGCTGTGTTAAACCCATGTCATGCAGACACACCCACCAGCATGTGCAGTCACACACTGCCTTCTCTCATGTGTTGCTCCTACTCAGACATTGGAATGCAGTAGTGAGCTACGTTTGCTCTTTCTGAGTGGCAGCACAATTCTCCGGTCTCTGTGACTCATGCACTCTCTGACTGCCCTCCCATCACCCATAGATGGCCCTGTCATGTTATTGTTCCCTGTCGGGTAATTGGCTACCCATTCCACTGATGCTCAGGCAGTGACGCGCCTTGCCATTGTTTGTGTATATTTCATATTTATTAATAGGTTTACCTCTGTCGTGAGAACACATTCAGTTAGTGTGCTTTGATGGCTTGGCAAAGTGCCATGTCCAACATGTACATGCCACTTGCCATTGCATTCACCTGTCACCTGTGTATGGGGCGGGCTGATTGAAGTCTTGGAGGGTGTGTCAGCAGATGCTCCAGTCCTGGAGTGATCTCCCGTGCTTCCTGTTGAACATGTTTGCAGTGGACATATTGGTTTTCCACTTAATGGAGCTGAAAGACCACAGGGATTCAGGTAAGCAGCAGACATGCATTGGTATTGTAGGAGACTGTCAGGGGGCTGCCTGTGGGGGAGGTCCATTCTGGAGTGGGCTGCCTGGGGTGGGGGATCACAGGTGGGGGGGGCTAGAGGTTGGTGCTCAGTCAGGAGGGGCTGCCTAGAGGGGGTGTTCAGTCTGGAGGTGGCTGCTTGTGGGGGGGGGTGCCCAGTATGGAGTGGGCTGCCTGTTGGGGTGTCCAATCTGGAGTGGACTGCCTGGAGGGTCACAGGTGATGTGGGGTGGCGCTCAGTCAGGAGGGGGCTTCCTGGGGCGGGCAATCTGGAGGTGGCTGCCTGTGGAGGGGATTTACGGTCTGGAGTGGGCTGCCTGTGGGGGTGTCACAGGTGAGATTTTTTTGGGTGGTGCCCAGTCTGGAGGGGACTGCCTGTGGTGGGTGTCCAGTCTGGAGGGGGTGCTTGAGGGGTGTCCAGTCTGGAGTGGGCTGCCTGTGGGGGTGTCACGGGTGAGGGGGGCTGGGGAGACATGCCCAGTCTGGAGGGTGGTGCCTCTGGGGGGTGTCCAGTCTGGAGGGGGCTGTTTGGCAGGGTGTCCAGTCTGGAGTGGGCTGCCTGCGGGGTGTCACAGGTGAGAAGGGCTGGGGAGTGGTGCCCTGTCTAGAGGGGGCTGCCTCTGCGGGGTGTCCAGTCTGGAGTGGGCTGTCTGGGGAGGTGTCATACATGAGGGGGCTGGGGGTGCTGCCCAGCCTGGAGGGGGCTTCCTGTGGGTGGTGTCCAGTATGGAGTGGGCTGTATGTGGGGGGTCACAGGTGAGGAGGTCTGGGGATGGTAGCCAGTCAGGAGTGGGCTGCCTGGGGGTTGTCCAGTCTGGAGGAGGCTGCCTGTGGGGTGTCCAGTCTGGAAGAGGCTGCCTGGGTGTGTTACAGGTGAGGGGGGCTTTGAGGTGGTGCATAGTCAGAAGCGGGCTGCCTGGCGGGGTGTCCAGTCTGGAGGGGGCTGCCTGTGGGGTCTTTTTTAGTCTGGAGAGGGCTACCTGGCGGAGTCAGCTGTGAGGGGTCTGGGGGTGGTGCCCATTCTCAAAGGTTGCTCCCTGTGGGGTGTCCAGTCTGGAGAGGGCTGCCTTTTGGGGGGGGTGCAATCTGGAGTAGACTGCATGGGGGGTGTCACAGGTGAGGGAGGCTAGGGGGTGGTTCCCAGTCTGGAGGGGGCTGCTTGCGGTCTGGTCCAGTCTGAAGGGGTCTGCCTGGGGGGTGTCAAGTCTGCAGTGGGCTGCCTGGTGGTCACAGTTGAGGGGCTGGGGGGCAGAGCCCAGTCAGGAGGAGCTGCCTGGGGGTGTCCTGTCTGGAGTTGTGGGGGTGTCCAGTCTGGAGTGGGCTGCCTCGGGTGGTGCACAGTCTGGAGGGGGCTGCCTGTGGGGGTGGAAAGTCTGAAGTGGGCTGTCTGGGGGGGCTCCAGTCTGGAGTGGGATGCCCGGGGGGTGCCATAGGTGGAAGCTGGGGGGTGGTGCCCAGTCTGGAGGGGGCTGCCTGTGGGGGGTGTCCAGTCTGGAGTGGGCTGCCTGGGGGGGCTGACACAGGTGAGGGGGGTTGGGGGGGTACCAAGTCTGGAGGGGGCTGGCTGTGGTGAGTTCAGTCTGGAGGGGGCTGCCTGTGGGTGGTGTTCATTCTGGAGTGGGCTGCCTGGGGGGGGTGTCACAGGTGAGGGGATTTGGGGGGTGGTGTCCAGTTTGAAGGATGCAGCCTGTGCTTGTGAGGGATGGCCCACGTTTTCACTGGGGTGCAGCCTGGGCTTGCGAGGGAGGGCCTACATTTTTGCTGGGGTGCAGCCTGGGCTTGTGAGGTGAGGAACACGATTTCACTGGGGTGCAGTCTGGGCTTGCGAGGGAGGACCAGCGTGTTTGCTGGGGTGCAGCCTGGGTTTGCGAGGGGAGGCGTGCGATTTAGTTTAATAGTTTTTATTGATATTATAGCAAACAAAAAACAGAACCATTTAGGAGCAATACAGAGATTTCATGGCGAACAACAATAATCATCAAGATAGAATCCATGTCAATTATTCTGTATATTTAGCGCAGTAGAAGTCAAATAGATATGGGTTCACAAAAAAGATTAATGAGGAAGATTCTACGACCATGAGATCTACAATGGAGATATAATTCTTTTGATAAGACATACAGGGGGAACAGACAAAGAGAAAGGCGAGACACTAAAGCGAAAACAGAGGGAAGGAAGAGGGAGGGGGGAGGTATAATAAGCAATATATTTACTACTTTTTGAAAAATTGAAGTGATATGATCAAATAAACAGACTTAGGTGTTGTTCAAAAAGAAAGGAGAGGGAATCACATCCAAATCAAGTGCCAATGCGAGGATGCATTAACACAATCTAAATAACGAATGAAAAAAGACCATTTGGCATTATACTTGGGAATAGCTGTAACGCTCACCTGATTCCCACGGGGGCGTCGATCGGAACTGGACTGCTAAGGTCTCCACCGGCGTTATTCGTAGTGCAGAGACGGCTGACTGGACCGGCCTTCTGTAAGAGGATTCAATTCAACACTACAGCTAAGTCAATGCCTAGTCTGGGATACTGAATGGAAACCCTTATTGATATATCTTTATGTCCAGTTCATGAGTTCTGGATTACTACCCCTATATAACACCCCTCTCTTAGAATCCCCCTGACTCCACTGAGCCAACAAGTAGTTCTGTTTTGCAAGTTTAAAAGGTTTATTTGAGAATTTAAACAATATATATATATATATATATATATATATATATATATATATATATATATATATATATATATATATATATCACACTTTATAATAAATTAATATCTGATAGTACACTTAGACATATGATGTTGATCAACAATGGGTAATCTGGCACTAGCACACTTCTTTACAATCAATGAGGAGTTAGTATAGGATGGATAAAGTAGCAAAAATACTTTTATGGTTTCAAGGGAAAAGCAATGAGGAATAAAATGCAGTACAGAAATACTTGATATGATTTTAGCAAAAGATAAGATAATCATTTTTTTTCTGGCAATTCACCCCCCTCCCCTATGCAATGTAAGAAATGGAAGGAGACGGAAAGAGGAGCACACAGTTCTCAGAAATGCAATCAAATACAATACGAAATTCAGTTCCCCCCCAGCAAGCTTAGAGGAAACAGGTAGGAGTTTGAAACACAGGCCCAAGTGCTTTGAATGTGGTGGCAGTGAAGTGAGAACTATGCTGAAAATGCTTTTAATTCCCTTTAGGAGGTTCAGGGTGAGTGAGAGATACTTGGGATGAGCTCAGGCTCACTTTAGCAATGATTCAGGGATGGTTATTAAGAGGCAAACAAATTTTTAGCAATGGAAAGCAAAAAGCTGCTATCTTTTTACAGGTAAAGAAATCAGGCCAAATCGCAAATCGCGGCAAAATTCATTTCGTTCCTAGCCCAAACGGTTCCAGAGATATGAATGATTTCGTAAAGGTCGTTTTTCAGATTTAAAGTAAACTCAAAATGACAGGTGACAGCTTGCAGCTTCAGAATTGACAGGTGACAGTTGTGCAGCTTTACAAATGACAGATGACACGATTTCTAGGAGGCTGTTCTACTTAGGTTAAAATAGTTTGGATTAGATTATTTTAACTAAGAGATTGGTTCTGCACAGTTCTGCTAGGTACTCACAATATAAATTTGAAATAGGCCTCGCCACGGATCTGGTCAGGTTTTGGACTGGACTCCGGTTCTGGTCTCAGCACTTCACAGTGATCTGGGTGAGCTCTCTGGTTCTGCTCACAGCGGTCTGGGTCACTCTGGATCTCTGGTCTGGTCACTGGCAATTGTTCTTGGCAAAAGAATTCAAACAGCTCGCCCGGCTGTGGAATAGTTCTCAAATGATTTTAAGGTTGCTGAGGCCTGCTGAGAAGAGTTCTCAGTGTGTGGGTTTAGGCCCTTGCTTTAAGTTCTGAAGTAAAGTTCTGGTCTTTGGAGATTGATGGATCTGAAGTCTGGATCTCTGGATGTGAAGTCGTCGGTCAGCATGCTCCGCAGCAAATGGAATTGAATGTCTCTACCTGTCCCAGCAGTCTCTTTTTATGTGTTTTTAAAATGGGTGTGTGCCTGGGCCTAGCTAAGCCTGCCCCTCTCTACTTGTCATTGGCCCAATTCTCCCCTCTCCCATGATTGGGGGAAGGAAATGGATTGTCAGCATGATGAAGTCTGTTTATGGGTCAGAGGATCCTCCCCTGGTCAGTTTGCCCACAAATCTATATTTGATTCAAATACATCCTTCCCAGATATACAATTTGTTGAAATTACATGTGCACATTATATATTCCTTATGGTCCATGCTTGTCCGCCTCTGATCTTCCTGGGGGCTTGCATTAAAAAATGACAACATTTTGCGCTTTTTAACTGGTTTTGCAATTTTGGACATTTACCCAAAATTACACACATGTGCGCAAGGAGTATGGACATTAATTGATGAAGTGTCAGATTTTTAACCTGCAGACATTTGGAGTGAGACCCTATTTTCCGCTAGCAACCCCCCAGAATACACCACAGGGTCCTAACGCCTCTCAAAATGTTCACAGAAAAATCACAAAAATAATGATATTACTTATATAATTCTGACAAGTCTGCACTATGAGTTATCTATCTTTTTAAAATTATGCCCTGGTCAAAAAGGGGCGTGGCTTCCCACATCACAGGGTGAAATAACTGGTTTATCCACTTCGCCCAAGCTCAGCTGCTAGCAGAGGCACTGCCCCTCCCAGTTTCCTCTAAGAGGAAGCCACTTTTACGACGCCCCCAATATAACATTTGCCTGAGTCCAGGACAGGCCTTTGTTCAACTCCATGTAGTCCCCAGCTGCCACTCCCCTTTCAATCAACAGGGCCATGTGACCTCAGGATGCAGCCAGGGCTGGCAGGGAACACAGCTGTTGATCCAGTTTCAACTCCTGTCGGGGGTAGTTGTCAGGCAGAATCCAGTTTCATTAAGCCAGGTTTCAGCTAAATGTCACTTTTTGTTCCCAGTTTTCTACATTCAAATCAAACTGACAATTTGTACCTATACATTAAATAATTACTTCCTTCAAGTCATTTCAGAATATGGTTTTACATTCTTCCACCTCTTAGCAAGTCTTTCCTTGGTCTGGTTTTGTTACATTTGTGCAGTTTTACACAAAAGTCTGGTGGTTTTAAAACGCCAGCTTTCTGATAGTGGTGAGTACTGGTAATGCAACCATTTTTGGGATTAAGAAAATGAATTCCCCACAGTTCTGAGTTGCTTTTTTTTGCAATCAGCATTGCCATTCCCAATGGTTTCAGGCTACTGTGTGTGTAGCCCAATGGTGGTTTTAGGCAGTGCCCTCCTGTGCTCACAACATAGGCAAAAATGGGTGGCAGCCTATTCTTCATGCATTTCCCTGTGCATTTTCTGGGAAGTTCTGGCCATCATGATGTTTTCAATGCCAGTAAGGCACAGTTTTTGTGGTAGGGCTTGGATGCATGGGTAAAAACATCCCACACTTCCTAGCTTCATCTGCTTGATTCGTAAAAGTAGTTTCCTAAAAGCAGGAGGAGGGGAATTAGCCACCCAGTGGATGCAAGGAAACACTTGTTTAATTTGTTCCCTCTAAGCACCCCGATATTCCCCTTTTGTTGTCTCACCTTATTGTTTGTATTGATGAGCTCTCCATCCTGCACCGAGCGCAGGGGCATGTATAATCCCAGTTGCTTCACTGGTTTGAAGATTTTGGGCGAGTTCCAGACATGTTGGACTCCGTGGTAAATGGCTAGGAGCCGTAAGTATAATGTCTATTGAGTTCAATTGTCTGTTATTCACTCGTTTTTATCCCTTTTGTATTGAAGCTTAATCTGAGAAGAGTTCACCTGAAGTGCTGCAGGTTGCACGTGGGTAAGAGTCTGTATTGCCCAGCGTTGTTCGTAAAAGCGAAATAAATGTCGTTAACAAGTGTTCTTTCCTCCCACAGGTGCGGCGTTAAAGAGGTGGAACGCCGATGAAAGATGCCTAGGGGAGCGGTAACTCTGGTGAGTGGCGCGCCGTTTACGGCGCCGTTAACCCCTTAACGCCTGATTCGTAATGAGGCCCAATGTCAAATCAAAAATGAATACTTACTCAATCTCCTTTTTACCTTAGCACTCTTCACAGTCTTATTTTTCTACACCTATACACCTCCCTGGAACTCAGGGGTCAAGCATTACAGTGACCTTTTAACAATGCACAGCAACCTTATATCTACCTCAATGCAGGCACACCAAAATGAATATCCTGTCGCCAATGCACTTGTCATGAGTCAACAATAATAGACCAGATCCCGGCGCACAAGCCCCCGATTTTTCCAGGCCTCAATCTGATTCATCACATCAGCCTCAGTCTTTTGCATTTGCTCTTCCACTAATTGCAACCTGTAGAGTTCTTTCCCATCCCCATTAAAGGAACCCTGCAATACTCTTACTGAAGACTCATATGGTGTCACGCATATCTCCACCCTGCCGGCGTGCCCACAGTGAGCCAGGAACCAGGCTGCAGTATTGGAAATATATTTGTATTCATTTGGAAGATAGGTAATAGAGATCGCACTCAAAGGACACATGCCACCTTCTTTGTGGCACGCAATTAAACATCTTGTTACACAAATAAATGACGCAAGATGGTTGGGAAAAACACAAATCACAATTATATTACTTATACAGATTTCACTTCAATTTCGATTTGCCAGCACACTTAAAAGGCTAGCACTTTGGTTTATAGATTGGTACAAATCGTATGGCAATTATGATTTCAGCCAGACTATTGGTTTAAAATAAACACACAGTGATTTAGTGGTTTGTTTTCATACCCCCCAACAAATTTACCACCAGGATACGGGCAAACCTTTAATGAACCCCATCCTGTCTGTGCAGATAATATTCATATTCTCCCTGTCAAACTCAATGCCTGGTCCAGGTGCAGGTTCTGTGAGTTACCTTTACTGCATACCTTTCTTCGAAGAAAAATACTTTATACTTCCATCAATGCTTACTAGAAGTTGCTTCCGACAAGAAAACTGACTTTGCCATGTATTTCATGCTACAGGATTTGGTTTTCACACTAAATAATTATTTTTGCAGTTTTCTTCTGAATTAAAGTTAAAAATGGCAGGTCTTAAGATTTGCAAAACTGCATGTATCCTGATGAAAGCTCAGCCAATAAAATGTATGTCCTCACGCACTGAAACGTGTAAGCACGATACAAAAACACTACACTCAAAAAATGTACATATTTGTACCAAAACATGCCCTTAATCAATTGCCCTTAGAAACCTAACTCGTTAGAAAAGTAAAATATAACTTGTCATAGTAGCAACACTTAATTTGAGGGCTGGGGTACTCTTTAATGAATTATCTATGTAAATTGATATGTAAGTGATCATTATTTCACATACTTTCATCATTGTCTAGGCGTCATTGGAATTTTAGGTGTGAGCCTCTTAAGTAATGTTTTGAACACATATACTGCATTTGTTCTAATCACTCCATCATAGTTGTTCCTTATGTTATGTTGTCTGTATGTGTTGTGATAGATGCATGGAAAAGATCACCTTGGTAACCTTCTTGGCTAGAATGAATTGCCACCACTGCCTTTGAGGGATGTCCACCCTGTTTAGCTAACTCGTGAAGGTACTACACATTAATGAAGGCTCTATGTACATAATCCCAGCCAATGTTCAGTGTGCAGGTCCTTATGCAATGTTCGCATACTGAATATCCGTACACATGCAGGAACACTGAAAGCTCACACCGCGGACCATGGATAATTGGCAGATGCTTTTTTCGCCTCCATCAAGAAGAGAAAGGGGACGTTTGTAGGTTAGATGATAAGCTTCACCTATGGCAGCAACATAATGATTCAATGTCGTCACCAGTAGGTTCACATCTTCATAATGATAAATTGCCATATTGATGTGTCATTATGCAAGATGCATTACACAAGTGTCGTTTCCTAATCTAACACTATTCCCTCAAACTCAGCTGCAATGGGTGGAATAAAAATAAATTGTCAAAATCTGTTTAAGAATCACACTTGTGAACAAAGAAAACCTATTCTGTGTCAGCAATACCGCAGGGTGATCTACGTTTGACTTGCTGTCACACCACTGCATGTGGGATGTCCACACACACTGTCAGTCCCAATTACCTCCTGGGTCCTTGCGTTTGCTGCTCTGAGCCCCGTTCTGCTCAGCACAGAAGCCCTGGAGCAGCGGGAATCATTGTCAGTGGGAGAGGAGAGAAAGGAGCCCCCATACCGGAGCCTGCAAAATGTCACTCCTTGCCGTTTGCGACTGGTTTCTGAATCTTTGCTCGACAGATTGTCACTTTGATTCCTGACCTTGCTGGGAAGCTATGTGGAAAGGCTTTCCAAGTGACAGATTCGTTGTATTACACTTTCGCAATGATCGCAAATGAAGGGACTTAAAAGAAAAGTCCAGTGAAAGTACTGCATTCTCCTAAAACTATATCACTGTAACCAGAATGGAATAGAGAGATGGGGTTTAAAGAACGCAAGTCATGATTTAAATGTAATTGCCTTCAGTTGCAGAACAGTCTCGCTGTGAGGCTGCCCATTCAAAGAGCAGCTCATTTCTCAGTTGGATAGTGGTGTACACATACTGCTTTTCAATCCTCAAGATATTATATGCTTCCCGAAAGAACGTGCTTCCCCGTTTGGCAATTTTAGAATTTGTGATTTTGCCAGTAACGCAACTCAAATTATTGAGTCTCATGATTTGGCATCATTATGTGTGATGAAATAAAGTCTTGCGAATATGAATGCAATCCAAAGTGCACAAATAGCCCTGTTGATACTTTTGATAATTGAAGGTAGTTAAGCAAAATCACGAGCCTAGTATGTCAACAAACGGACTGAACAATCCAACAGTTCATTTCTGGCTGGTGAATGTTTCTGATGGAAGGGGAATACATCTTATCGATGAAGGCATGTTTGCCAGTCCGGAAGTTTCTGGGTTTTTCTCAACCCAAATATTTATTTTTCAATAGTTGTTTGAAATGGTGAATTGTACAGCACCCATTTCAGAACAACTGGGTAAAAAAAGCCAACCAGCTTAAAATCAATTGTAGAATTCAGCACACTAACAGTTTCAGTAGTATTTCACAAAACAATTTGTGTCCACAAAAAAATCACATGGTCTTCTTCAAATACAAATGCTACCACTTCCCAGTGAAACACATTTTCATCCTGCCAGTGGCCATCAATGCATGCCAGTATTGCAACTTCAAGAACACATTTTCATGTTACTGTAGTCAGGGGTCCACCAATTAGAGCATAATAAAAGACCAACATACTCAATAAGTGGCACAAACACCGGGCAAGAAGCAACGCTGTTTATTACAGTTGGGAAAGCACACATCAAACAGAACAGTGAACAGGCACTGATCAAAGGCTGACATGTATTTATTTTATCTATTTATTTTGTCATTTGTAAAGCACACCTAACCCTGAGGCATCTGGGAGCTGTTTCTTTTGAAAAGATAGTAGAGCATACATATGATATGATATGATATTTTTATTTATATCACGCTCATAGACAAGTGTTTCAGATCGCGACGAGGTAAAGGAGGGGAACAAGGGAGGACAAAAACAACCATCTTGCTAGACATAGTGACATTGAGAACGCGCAAGTGCAGGGGAGAGTGGAAAGTGCTGAACATGTGATAAAAACAACAACAGGTAGTGCGGCCAGCAGGAGGTGCTAAGTGCAAGAATAAGGCATGTACAACAGGTGTCTAATAAGTGCAGGAGGAGGACTGTAGGGTTGCAGATACAGACCCAAGTGCAAGTGTTGCCAGTAGGCAGTGCGGGTATGCAGCTGGGTGGGCAGGGATCTGGGCCCAAAATCAGTGCGTTGCCTGGTGCCCAATGCCGAAGCAGACAGAGATCAGCAGGGGAGAGGAAGAGCAAAGGCAGAAGCAAAAGAGGAAGGTCTTGAGGTGCTTCTGGAACTGAAGATGGTTCTCCTCAAGTTTCAGAGAGGCACGGAGGCTGTTCCAGAGGGAGGCCCCAGCCGAAGAAAGGGCTCTACCCTCAACAATAAAGAGATTTCAGGGCTGGAGGGATATGATCCCAGGACTTGAGGCCAAGGACAAGTCTCGCAGTCCCTGTTCTGGATGAGTTGAAGAGGGCAGAGAGCAGTTGCAGGCAGATTTAGAAAGAGGCTGTTGCAATAATCCAGCCTGGAGAGGACCAGAGCTCTAGAGTCAGTGAGCTCCTGGGCAAAGGAGAGGAAATGAAGAAAACCTCTGAGGAGGTGCATTTGGTAGTTTGACTTCTTAGAGACATCAGAGATGTGTGGAGAATAGAAAAGTGTGGAGTCGAAGATGACCTGAAGTTCTTCGCCTCACCGATGGGGGCAGGGTGAGGGCCCAGGTAGGCCAGCTAGAGAGTGACAGGAAAGGAAGGTGCAGGTGTGCCGATGAGGAGGATCTCTGTCTTACTGGCATTATGGCAGAGGTCGTTGGCGGCACACCACTCCTGGTTTGCAGACAGACAGTCAGAGATGAGAGAGGGAGAAGAAGTGGCAGAAGGGAGCCTGAAGACGAGCTGAGTGTCCGGATAGCACTGAAAATTGGAGCAGAGAGCAGCAATGCATTGGGCGTGGGGTGCCAGGTATTGGTTGAAAAGCCAGGGAGAGAGGTTAAACCCCTGGGGAACACCACAGGTAGAGAGTGATATAGAGGAAATGAAGGTCCTAAATTGGACGTGGGAGGGTCAGTTTGAGACAAAGGAGGTCAGCCAGGCCAGGGCTTGATCAGTGATACCCAGGTTATCACGGAGGCGGTTGACCAGGATTGCATGGTTGACTCTGTCAAAGGCAGAAGAGAGATTGAGTAGGATGAGGACAGATGGGATATTAGAATCAAGGTTGGAGAGCAGGTCTTCATGGATGTTCAGGAGAGCAGTGTCCGTGCTTCTGGCTGCTCTGAAGCCAGACTGATGTTCATGGAGACAACCAACAGAATCAGTGTGAAGGTTAAGCTGGGAGATGGCCAGCTTTCCCAGTAGTTTGCCCAGTAACGGAGTGATAGAGATCGGCGATAGCTGGAGAGGAGGGGTCGGATGTGGTTTTCTTGAGAAGAAGTTGCACAATAGAGTGCTTCAGAAGGGAGGGGAAGGCTCCAGTGGCGAAGCAGTGGTTGCCGAAGTCGGCCAGGGCAGTAGCGAGGGTGTCAATATGGTCCTTGATGGTTTTGGATGAGCAGGGAAGAACCTTTTTTTGACAAGACTTTCATAGATCAGACTTGTCTAGAAATCTCATCAGGGGAGAACAGAGGAAAGGAAGAGAAGGAGAGAGGAAAGATGGCTGCAGGGGGGCCGGAGGTAGCAGAGAGAGAAGTGGGTAGAGGAGCAGAGGACAAGAGGGTGGCTAGGATGTTCTGGCTTTTATGCATGAAATGAGAAGCCAGGGCCGTGCAGATGGCCTGGGAGGGAGGAGGAGAAGTAGAGACTGCAGAGGGTTGGCCAGCTCCTTGCAGATTCAGAAGAGTTTAGCTGCATTGTTAGATGCTGCAGAGACCCTGTCTTGGATGTGGGCTCTCGTCTTAGTACAGACATCGATCACTATTGCCTTTAGAGCAGGCAGCAGGCCAGTTTGTCAGAGGATGCACAAGATGCCCGCCATTTCCTCTCGGCCACCCTACACTTGCGTTTAAGGGTGATGAGGTCAGAGTCTTTGCTTTGGGCTTCAAGCAGATCCTCATGACAGGGGTAAGAACATCGAGAGTATCAGAGATAGCAGAGTTGAGCTTGGAGAGAGCTGTATCAGGATGTGAATCAGCCAGTGGTGGCGGAGGGGTAGAGAAAGTCGCAGCAAAAGCCTCAACTGACACACACTTCATCGGTCGGATGACCGAGAAGGTAGGTGGCAGTGCTGGAGCTGGCTTGGACTGAGAGGTAGAGAGGGAGAAATGGGAGGGAAGGAGAAAGTGATTACTCCAGGAGAGAGGAGTGGTGAGAGGGTTAGAGAGGGTGAGGTCAGAGGAGATGAGGACATCCAGAGTGTGCCCTGCAGAGTGAGTTGGGCCGGAGGGAAGAATAGAAAGAGAGAGAGAGTCAGAGAGTTTGCAAAATAGCCCTACGGAGAAACAGGAAGCATCCAGGTAGATGTTGAGGTCACTGAGGAGCAGGAGTTGAGTGGTAAAGGCCAGGAGGGAGGAGGAGAAGTCACCCCACTCAGAGAGGACAGAGGTAGCCTGACCAGGTGGCAGATAGAAAGTAGCAATGGTGAGAGAGTGGCAAGGAGAGAGAGAGAGCCAACAGACAGAGCATTCGAATGAGGAGTAGGCCTGCACAGGAATGACCGAGGCAGGAATTCACTCTGGGAAAATCAAGGCTACGCCACCACCCGGGCGGTTGGATCTGGGCGCTGAGAGGATTTTGTAGCCATCAAGGAGGAGAGTGACAAAGTTTGTGACAGAACTGGCCATGAACCATGTCTCGGTGAGACCGAGGACATCGAGGTCAAGTTCTTGAAAGACTACCAGGGAGGGGTATAAATAAGAGGTACGCCCTGCAGAGGTGTGGAAGGAGCCTGAGGGGGGGCAGCAGGGGAAGGAGGAGAGGGAAAGGTAGCCAAGGAGGAGGCAAAGGTGGGAAGCCAGAGAGCACAGAGAGGGCATAGCAGGACCAGGGAGGAAGTTGATGAGGCACGGGAAGCATCTGTCAAAGAGGAGAAGGTAGGCCTGAGGGCCTTGGACCAGGACAGTACCATTCTGGCAGACATTAATGATCACCTTAGAGGAGTGGAAGGGCTCAGGGAGGGCATACCACCAGGTGTCACCATTAATGGGTGAAGAAGAGAAGGGAGAGAGCACAGATACCATATGAGTAGTCCAAAGGTCCGGCGAAGGAACGACAAAGAGGATGTCAGTGAGGATTTGTATGGAGGAAGCTCTGGGATAGGTGTCAGCGATAGGGAGGGCTGGGTTGGAGACCAGGATATCCTTTTTGAACTTCTTCCTACCAGACCTAGTGAGAAGGGCAGTATAGTCAATGGAGAGGCAGTTAGAGAAGATGAGAGAAATAGAGAGCGCCATGGGTGATGTGCAGGAGGGGGAAGAAGAGAGAGAGGGGGAGATTGAGAGAGGAACAAAGGGGTGGAGGGCACGTAAAGAGGGGGAAAGACAGGAACAGTAGGACAGGGTAGCACAATGTAGTCACTGGGCACAGCCAAACTCAAGCACAGTACAGACACAGGGCAAGCGGGATTCAAATTTTAGCAGAAGGTGCAAACACAGCTAGCTTCAAATCTTTTGCAGAAGGTACAAACACAGCTAGTTTCAAATGTTTAGTAGCAGAAGGTGCAAACACAGCTAGTTTCAAATTTTAGCAGAAGGTACAAACCCAGCTGGTTTCAAATTTTTAGCAGAAGGTGCAAACACAGCTAGTTTCACATTTTTAGCAGAAGGTGCAAACACAGCTAGTTTCACATTTTTAGCAGAAGGTGCAAACACAGCTAGTTTCACATTTTTAGCAGATGGTGCAACACAGTACAGAAACAGGCAGTGGTGGGCAGGGATCAAGAGTGGGAATACAGGTGGGATGAAATGAGGGTGGGAAAGTCAGAGGGGTAGGAGCAAGTCAAGGTAAAGGCGACTAACCCATGATCGTAAGTGAGAATGTCAAGATAGTTCCAAATACACTGAAGAGTGTGGGAGCGCCATCCACATGCGCTTTTGTGGGGTGCAGGAAGACCTAATGCAATGACCCGTCAGTGGACAGGGAGCAGACAGGGGCCTTAGAAAGTGGGCCTTTGGTGAGGGGGCTGGCTAAAGACTGCCTGTCCCCGATAGGATGCTTTGAGGAATTGAGATGCCCAATGGGAGAGCACTCAGGCAGGGGTTCAGGTCATGCTGAAAGCGCCAGCCATCTTGGAAATTGACATGAAACGGCAATGGAGAATTCACCAGTCCAGGTACGTAAGTCTCAGGGCCCCAGAGAGGAAGTGATGGACAAGAGGCAATGCGGGCGGTGCGCAGAAAGCGCAGGAAATAAAAAGATGAAAGGAAATGAAATTTAGTGAATAAAAAATATTTTGAGGGTTTTTTTCTTCAAAAATTAAACAAGGATGCTGCGGTAGATTCTATGCCAAGCTCCTACCTCTGTGTAGGATAGAGGCTGCCAGCAGCATGGCCTCCAGGCATGCGATCAAGCCGGTGACGAAGCAGATGTTCCAGGCTCTGATATCTTGGGAAGACACAGCAGGTGAGTGGGGCCCAGGAAGTGGACCTTTGGTGAGGGGGCTGGCTAAAGCCTGCCGTTCCCCAATAGGATGCTTTGAGGAATTGAGATGCCCAGTGGGCGAGCACTCAGGTAGGGGTTCAGGTCGTGCTGAAAGTTGCAGCCATCTTGGAAATTGCTGCAAAATGGCAATGGAGAAGCCACCAGTCCATGTATGTTAGCCTCAGGGCCCCAGAGAAGAGGTGGGGGACAAAAGGCAATGTGGGCATCACACAGAAAGTGTCTGAAATAAAAAGATGAAAGGAAATGAAATGTAGAAAAAAATATCTTTTGAGGTTTTTTTCCCCCAAGAAATTCAACAAGGATGTTGCGGTGGATTCTATCCCAAGCTCCTACCTCTGTGCAGGATAGATGATGCCAGCAGCACGGCGTCCAGACGTGTGATCAAGCTGGTGATGGAGCAGATGTTCCAGGCTCCGATGTCTTGGGAAGACACAGCAATACATGCGTAACAATTCTAAGTAATGTATACGGTTAACAGTTCTGATGAGAGTACAGAACAGTGCATACGGTTAATAGTACTGGGCATAGTAGATATTTCAGGCGGATTGTGAGACAGAGCTACTTTAACCGCTCTTGTGTGAATAGCCAGGTTCTCAAGTTTTTACGGAAGGGCCAAAAGTAAGATTCAGATCTTAATGGTAATGGAAGTGTGTTCCAATGTTTGTCAGCTACCATTGGGAAACTGCGACGCCCTGCTTTCTGTCGTTTGAATTTGAGTAAGTGCGAATGGGCTGAGCGAATATCTCTATTGGATTGTTTTTTTGGTGAATTTTTTTAATAAGTACTTAGGGGCTGAATTGGACAGACATTTGAGTGTCAAGGAGAGGGTTTTGAACTGGATTCGTTCATGGACCAGCCGCCAGTGGGCATTCCTTCTCGCCGTGATAATGTATTTATTTTTTGAGATGTTAAGGGCTGCTCTTAGAGCATTGTTTTGAATCACCTGAGGTTTTTTGATGTTGCGGTTGTTAGATCCTGCGTAGAGGGCTTTGCAATAGTCTACCCTGGATAAGATGAGAGCTCTGGCAAGTGTAATACAGCTGTCTGTTGACAGGAAGGGTCTACAGGCATTGATGAGTTTGAGATTTAAGCTGCCGTTGATGCTGTGGCATTGACTTGTCTGGTTAATGTGAGTTCTGTATTAAGGTAAATGCTCAGGGTTTTTACTTCCTTGGAGACATTGATAGTGATCCCATCAATAGCACAGGATTTGAAGGAGTCCCAAAGTTTGTTAAGATGGTCTTGTGAGCCTATGAGGAGTAACTCTGTTTTTTCATCATTTAAGTAAAGGCCAAGCTGCGCCATCCAGGCCTGGATGGTTTAGTAAATTTTTTTAATGATTTCGAGTCTGTGTCATACGTACCTGGAATAGGGATGATGATTTGAGGGGTCTCATCTGAATAGTTAGTGTAGGTGATACCCAAGTCATTGAGAAGGTCGAAAAGAGGCTTGGTAAAGATATAGTAAAGTGTAGGGGAGACACAGGAGCCTTGAGGTACTCCATAGGTGACTGAGGCTGGCAATGTTGCTGCGGTAGGTGAGAAGACCCTCATAGTTCTGTTGGTTTGGAAGGACTCTGTACAAAGTATAGCTTTAGTTGAAAAGTGGGCCGCCGAAGAGAGGTGTTTGCAAAGTATTTTGTGGTTGACTAAATAAAAAGCTGCAGAGAAGTCCAGTAGGAGGAGGAGCGCTAGGTTGCTATTATCTTTAATCTTGTCCATTCGTATTTTTAGGTCCAGGAGGGCTGACTCAGTGCCATTTCCTAGGCAGAAGCCAATTGTCAAAGGCCTAGGATGTTGTTAGATTCCAGATGGCTTTGGATTTGTAGATAAACTGCTATGTCTGCTATTCTAAGGAGGAATGGTACTGTTGTGATGGGCTGGTATTTTGCAGGGATGTTGGGGTCTATAGTAGGTTTCTTGAGTAAAGGGAGGACCCATTCATCTTTAAGGTTGGTTCGGACAGTGCTCGTTTCAAATGAGGCATAGATCTGCATGCTCAGTAGTGCTACTTTGTCAATGGCGGCTAGGAGAGTTTACCTCTCCCATAGATGAAGCAGAATTAACCAGGTATTCAGTAATGGGTTGCATCAAAGGTAGTATGAATGGAATACGAACAGTGCTTTCATTCCATGAAATGTAATGGACGGAAATCTATTGAAACACTTGCAGGTTGGAGAGTTGACTTTTTCTATGGTTCCCAGGGATTTCATTGGTTCGTGGACATCACCTCCTCGAAGCTTACGTTGATTAGTGAAGCGTATTTGAAGCAAACTGTTTAACAGTCTCCTATTACAATATCTCCCCATGTGGTATCACATTTATTCACACCCCCTCCCGGAACAACTTGTTATTACTGAAGTAACATTTGTGATTACTTTCAAAACTTTAATATACTGCCATTGGTCAGCACCTTTGAGAACGGAACACAAGACACCCTACAGTTGGTGGGAAAGGGGACTCACACGCTACGATACCTGTTGGAGGATGACCTTCACAAACTCTGTGGTAAATAATTTGGAGGCTGGCCACCTTTCCAGAGCTCAAGGATTTACAGTCCGATTGGTTCTCTAAGGAACGCCACTCCATCCAGTGTTCCTCTCCCACAGCCGCCTGCCGATGGGCATCGGTGGTCATGTGACCGGCACACTGGTAGAGAGCAATTTTTTCCCATGCTGCCGTACTGGGTGGCTGGTTTGGATGACCACCCTGTAATTACATCCCCTAGTTCTAGTTATGTTGTTTCCCGTAATGAGTAGATTAAGCCCCACCACCCTCTTGCAGATCCATGTTATACTGGTCACGTGTTTCAGATCATGTTTTCTGAGGTCCAGCCCGCCCAAAGGGATTTCACACTTGCAGTGTTTATGATGGTGCTATTTTTATCCTTCCCCTTCTTTAGCTAATCATAGACAGTATCTTGGACTGTGTATACACCCAATGCATCATTACCCTCTACTGTTCTCAGTAAAGCCCTTTGTACGGAGTGTCTATGGCTTAAAATACATGTATCATTTCCAAGTAGATGCCCCCACCGTCCCTCCTTCTTTACTCTTGCAGTTGGTAGGTGTGTCTCCCTGTTTGGTCTTGAATTAGCATCTTTAACATATTACCTTGCGCAAAAAATGCTGGCATGCCACTGTAATGGAAAAGCATATATAAAGGGAACCCCTACTGTCAGTGGTGGCTGGGGTAAAACCATCTATACAAAACATCAAGATACACCACTGGAGGGTCTACTTGTTTGAATAAATCTACAAATTCAACATTTGTGGGTATCAAGCCCTAATATCCTGCTTGATGCAGTTCTGGAGTGACACTGTAAAGCACAACGCTACATTTGTACTGTGAGCAAAGCTCTTGAACATCAGCAATAGTGTGTTCCTTCAATGTGTGTTTATTATTTTGACAAAGATAACTTTAAAATACCAAAAAGCAGCAATATAAACAAAACCCATAAGGCATGTAAACACAGATTTGAAAAAGAGCCAAGGGACAGAACCTTGGACAATACAATTAAAGGACAAAGGGAGGAGACCCGAGGTGAAAAAGTGGGTGAAATTGCCCAAAGTTTTGGTAAATATCTCCTCTTCCCTACCTGAAAAAGAATTAGGTGTGTCAAAGGAAAGATAGAGCAAGAAATACACATAGAAGAACTAATTTAAAAACAGAAGGAAACGGGTACTATGTTACTTGTGTTCTAACTCTATTCAATCAGACTAATCCAATTGCTCAGTCATTTGGTTTGCTATACATTTACATTTGTGGATTCCAATTAATCAAATGTATACAATCAAATATGACCCATTCATATGTTTGGTTAACAATTGAAATAGATTAAATTGATTTCATTTCATATTATAACTGGCATCGCCTTCATTCCTTTGGATACTCAGTTGTCAAATTCTTTTACAGGGGGGTCTGCCAATGAAACGTTTCAGCATCGGTGATAATGGTCAAGTCGCCTTCCTGAGGGCACTAATGAAAGACCCCTGGAGAACGACCGGGTGTGCTCCAAACACCCACTCCCGTCCTGTAGGCTGGGAGCGGCAGCAAGGCCGATACTACACACATACCAAGAGCTGGATCTGGACGACTAGAATGTGGGTGTCAACGTCCCTCATTGTCCAATCAATGCCACTGTAATTACACTTCATGCTAGCTTCACCCAACATATACAAGAAAATCTACTTGAACTGTCTACGCCCAATATATTCCAGCATATCTATGTTCATGCTGGTTTTGCCCAATGTGTATGACTACTGCCAGCCTTCATTTTTATGTAGTCTGTGCACACAGTATATGTCAGCATTCCTTGCATAATGTATGTTTTCTACCAGCCTCTCTCTCTCTCTCTCTCTCTAATTACCTTCAAGTCATGTAAGTATTCTTGGCAGGGTCTTTTTGGCTCCAGCTCTCTTCCCTGGCTCTCTACTGTGTCCTCTGCAGCTGATAGACAGTATGGCAACATTGAAACAATAAGTAGCAGGAAAAGGCAAAGTCATGCTCTGCTAGACCTCTTTATGTATGCAACGAGCTAGAATACCCTCTCCGGCCCACTCGACAAGGGATCTAGCACCCCCTTCATCTCATCGTCTTCATGATTACCATGATTCTGTACAATCAGATGTTGTGGTCTGACTTCTAACTGCAACCCCAACCAGTGTGTGTGAGAGAGAGGAATGGATTAGGATCTTAATTAGGCATTCATGGCACTTCTATTTAACTCTCCCAGGCTCTCATTGGTCTCAGGTCTGGGGATCATTGCTTCCCAAGTGTGAGACATGTATGCTGGGGATCCACGGTACAGAAAGTAAATGGACATGAGTGAGGGAGATTGCATTATGACTTCTCTCACAAAAGGGCATGGTCTCTTTAATGCTTGTAATTGATAGGATGTGGAAAGAAAGGACATAGAGGACTGAGGGGGAAAGGATGAAAACATAAGGAACACAGGGAGATGGAGGAATGAGAAGGAGCACAGGAAAGGGAGGGACCCAGGGACGTATCATATGTGGAAACAAGAGGGTAGAGGTGGATGGGCATGCCTATTGGGGAGAACACACGGGAGACTGTGACTCACTGGAGAAGGGCAGAGGGGGCAGCCCCATAAGAACAAGTGCCACCTCATAAGGACATACACTGTCATGATAAACTTAAGCAAGTGTCCATGCCAGATGCAGACATCATTGGGTTAGGTTCATATGATTATTGCCATGCACCGCCATCAGGATTTCATGAGCTCTTACTAAATGCTAACATGCTGCCATTAAAGGCCCAGGAAGTCCCACAACACAGATGTGAAATATGCAGCCCTTCCTATGGTTTCTAGGTGCTTTGGGTCCTGCAGGGAAATGGATTTGGTTTGGGTAATAGGAGCAGAGAGAGCAGTGCAAGAGTGATTTGCTTTTGTGATGCTGGCAGATAATAAGGGATTGCGCTCTGTGTGCAGGTGAGCATCTAGGTGTTCTAGGCATGTAGGACTTTGAGACCTGGTCTGGGTGTACCATGTGAGTATAGCAAGCCTGTTGTAAACTGGCTAATTCTTATGAGTCTGAGTGTTATGGTAATGTGGGCCCTGCTGACCAGAAACAGTTCATCCATGTGAGGTTTGCGCTTTGCGGAACTTGTGTTTGCTGTAAAGTGTTAAGTGGTATGTTGAGATATACTGAGAGACTGAGAAGGTTATTAGAATGCATCTTAAGTACCAACGGAGCAAAATAACACAATACAACCATGGAACAATGCATCAATCAGGAATAAACAGCAATCAAGCGAGCCAGATCTAATTGAGGAGCAAGGCATAATGGTGCAGTCCACGAACAACTAGCAGAATTAGAACTTGCAAAGTAATCTAATATATCTGATTATAAAAGTGCAAATTAGCAAGGTAATAAAATTGTGTAATTTCACTTCAGAACACAACTCAGTAGAAACCGTGAGCAGGTACAAATTATAAACAGTTAAATATTGCAGTGCAAACAAGAACATTGGGCCTCATTACAAATGTGGCGGCCACGGTATGAACGGTGCCTGTAAGGCACCGGCACCATTCATACCGGGCCACCACATTACGGGTTCTGCAGCGGGTCCCGCTCCGTATGCCTGGCCAGACCAGACGTGCAGAGCGGCACCCGCTAGCAGAACAGGATGCTAAAAACGGACCCGTCATCAACGGGTCCGTTGTTAGCATCCTCCCCATTCCCATTGAGCCCTATGGGGTCTCAAATGAGAATGGGAAAGTACCGGGTCCGGGTCCCGCAAATGGGATTTACCGGGCCCGCAAATGTCGGAAGGACCCGGTAAATCCCATTCTTCGGGACCCAGAACGGAGTTTGGGGGTAGCGGCACGGCTACCTCCAAACTCGTAATGAGGCCCATTGTTTTTAAGTAGCATGGGTACTTTAGGGCGTAGTCTCTTGCTTTGTGAACACGTGGGAACATTTGATATCATGAATGCGCAAGGCCTGAGTGGAGTGAGGGAGCTAAAGCTGAGATGCATGTAACCCTGTGCCTATCAGGTGTATGTTCCCCGAATGACAATTGCACCCGAGCTAACGAGTTGATGGATGACTGGTGGAGGCCAACTTCTTCCCTACTTACACCTGTATATACTTGATAACCTGGCCATCTCATCAAGATGAATGCACCACAGTGCAGCTAAGACCTGGATTCAGCGTCATCTGTGCACACATCTTTTCAAAACAACAGTACAGTACCAGGAAGGGTGGCAGTAGGGGTGTTGCTAGGTCTGGAAAAGATCTGGGGGTAGGCTAATTTTGGGATTGGCGTAACTAGGGGTTAGCCAGCCTTTTGGTTGTAGCCCCTGAGTTCCTATCTTGGGCTGCAACCAAAAGACCCAGGGCTATAGCCCCCCTAACTCCCCCTAGTTACTTCAGCAGTGTGACCACCCCGCCAGAGTGCCAAGGCAGTGCTACAACACACTTGCATTGTCAACCTCCGTCAGTGTCAACTTGATCACGCAATGGCCTGCCAGATCTAGGGGTTCGAAACAGTGCACGCCTCCCCCTGCAGGTTTCTGGAAGGGCTACCAGGCTCCAGAAGTGCGAACCTCAAACTGTGCCCTGCCAGTGCTAAATAGATATAGGACCCAGGCAGTGTGATGCTCTACCATCAGTTTCGCATCAGTGCTATGAAAATCTGCAGTGTGACTCTCTTTCCAACAGCACACAGCTAGACGTCCTGTATCGTTCTCATTCCTGGGAGGACACCCGTGCCACCGAGGCTCTCTGCCACTGACAGGACACTTCTAAAGCATGCCCTCGAAGCAATAGTACCATATCAAACCAGACTTCTGTAGTAGGCAGTATTTCCCACTGTGCAATGCATAGGTACCGTGTATGTGTCGGCATATAAACAGGCAATTCAGTGGTATGCAGATACCGCGTTAAGTAAGGTAGTTACATCTTAGGTCAAGTTGCACACTCAATGGTGCTGTCATATTGTAATGCACTAGAAAAGGGGATCAAGAGAAGAGCAAATGGGGAAATGTGGCAAGCATACTGGGGAGAAGAACACATTTCAAAAGAAAGAAAGTAAATGGACACAAGGCAGGAAGGTAGGTGGCAGGGCTTGCCACCATGTTAGGTGCAGCTTGTCACAGCCATGTACTATCATCATATATAGGTGATGGTTCATGTCCAGCTAAAGGCTCGGAGTATTCCCATTTGAACATTGACTGCCATCGTAGGCTCATTTAGTTTAATCAAACTAGCAGGAACATACACAAGATGGCAGTTGTTTGAGTCCTGGGTAATGTTAGTCACATAATGTGCCACAATGTGCCATGATGTCCTATCATAGTCCCAGGCACTCCATATCAGCTCATGTTTCGCTGTAAAGTGTAGGAACTGCACTTATATGCCCAGGCACCAATATTACATGTCCAAGTCGTGCCACAAAATAACAGCTGTTGGCATCATCTTTCCAGTTAAACAGTTAACGTGCCTGGTAGTTTCATAACATTGCCAAGGCCTAGAACAATAACATGTGGTAGCACTGGTGTGTAGGTGGGGGGGGGGGCGGTTGAAGAAGGTTACAGCAGGAGGAGCATTGTCAAAATCCCCTGTTGGGCTGTATAGCGGCAGTCTACACTAATGGGTGTGGAGGCAGGCTCCTAATGTCATTTACTACCATGATATGCATAGGTGCAGACCTCATGCACCAGCATACTGTACTATCATTACATTTCAAGTTAGTACGCTCATTACTACTAGCACAACAGTGTCAGGGTTTTAGCATCACATGTCACTATATTTCACTGTATGGTCACATTCATTTATTGGCTGCGTTTATATTTACCTACCTATCCGATTCACTGATTCAGCTGCTTTTTTAGAGCGCCAGGGTACCACTCCGGTGGTGATAGTGCACTGTACAAATATCCTTTAACATCAACATCAACATTAACACCACACAGACAGCTCATTGCTTTTGATACCTTGAATCTTACTGAATAGTCTGATTAATTGATTCTGCTGCCTTTATACTCAGCTGCACAGCGCAATTAATGAATGTTGCTGTTTCTGAACCTAACTGCATAGCCAGATTATGTTTGTCAATGCCTTGAACCTTACAGCATCGCCAGATTAATTGTATTTCTGCCTCTGCATGTGAGTGCAAAACTGGGTTAATTGATTTGGTGTCTTAATAGTTCTGTGCACAGCGAGATACATTGATCTACCTACCTTTGAACAGTTCTGAATGGGCAGAATAAATTGATGCCTTAACTCTGACTGCAGAGCCTGGTTCATTTATTTTACTTCCTCTGAATCTGATTAGTAAACCAGATTAGTTTATCATTCAAATTCAATCCACTCTGCTGTCGGTGATCCGCAACACAACGCTGGATCAATTGTTTTGCTGCCTTTATATTTCACTGCCTAGCTAGATTAATTTTTTCTTTGTTAGTTTGATTCTCACTGCATAGCCAGATTAATTGATTTAGGTGCATCTAAATTTGGCTACATAGCTGGATTAATTATGTTGCTGCCCTTGGATTTCATTGCATAGCTAGATTCATTTTCTTCACTACCTGTGTATTCCACTGCATACACATAGTATTCGATTTTGGTGCTTCTGATCTTCACTGCATAATGAAATCAATGTAATATTGCTACATAGGAACTTCACTGTACAGTCACATCAATTCCAATATGCTCCCTTTGAATCTTACTGCATAAATTGATCAATTGATTTTGGTGCCCTCAAATCTAATTTCATAGCCAGATCAATGTTACTCCATTTGAATACCCAATGGGCAGATTAAGCGTTTGCTACCTTGCAACATACTGCACTGCCAGACTCATTGATTTTGCTGACTCTGAATATCTAATTCATGTTGCTGCAGTTAGATGTAATTACATATCCAAATGGATTCATGTCATTGCCTTGAAATCCGAGTGCATAGCCAGAAGTATCCACTGTACTACCACATATAAACCAGACTGCATAGTCAGAACAGTTTCAATTTGCTGCCTTCGAATCTCACTGCATAGCCAGATCGGTATGTTGTGCTACCTTTGAATCTTACTGCATAGACAGACTACTAGATTGTCCTGCATTCAAATCACATTTAATAGCCAGATAAACTGATTTCTCTGCCTTGGAATCTCACTGCATAAAACAGATCAATTATCTTGCTACCTACAAATTTGACTGCACATCCCTATTCTTTGCTAGAGTTGGATCTCGTATCACCAGATTAATTTGTTTCATGGCCTTCAAATTCAACTATATAGCCAGATTATTTCTCTTTGCGTATTTCAAATTTGAATGCATAGGGTGATGAATTAGAGGTGATCATCCCAAAATTCCTGACCTGGACCCCTTCTCATGTGGCCATTGAAAGCCAGCAGCTACTTGATCCTGACTCTGGGGGTGGTATTATGCAGGGCGATCACATGGGAGGGGACTCGGGTCAGGAGGAATGGGAGAATCCACTTAGCAATTTCCCTAATGATCTTATTGTGAAATCACAGTTTCTATTTTACAAAACAACTAAGAACATTGTGGACTTCAAGACCCATAATGCTCTTATTACTGAGACAAGGAGAAGGGGTCTACAATTGCACAACTCTAATGTGCGGCCAAGTTTTTATAATGACCCAAACCTGTTCAAATAACGTGGCGAAGGTCGGGGGTCCAGCCAGATGCACAGGACATGCAGCGGGAAACAGTGTGGAGGCAAACTGTCCCATGCAAGAGAGAAGCACTTTGTGTCCTGCCTCCTGCTCTGGTGTGAAGTCTATGGACGGAGATGCCAGGGCATACCTGTGAGTTGGCCTAATAGAGGTGACCCTGGGGTGCTCTGAAAAAGACAGCTGTGCAAAAGTGCACCATTTGAATATCAAACCTTTAAACTGAAGTGAACTGGGCGGAACTCTCCTGTTGCGAGATGTCAAACAGGAGAACATTGCAACCTACATTGCCAAAGCCAAGAGGGGGCAATAATTGAGCAGAGTGAATGTAATCTCTCAAATGGGAGACGTCGAAGAAGAGAACATTGTAACTTGCTTTGCCAAAGGCAAGAGGAGGCTCCTATTAAACAGAGTGAATGCAACCTCCCAATAAAGAGAAGTTGGACAGGAGAATATTGTAACCCATATTGCCAAAGCCAAAAGGGGCCAATAATCAAACCAAGTGAATACAGGTTTCCAAAGGGGGAGATAACTGTAAACTGCTACAGATCAATATGAGATAATTGTCCTTTTGGACAGCATAACTGTGAAAGAAGTTGTAAGTCAATTGTGTTACAAGTCAAAAGACCTACCCAAGAAGCCATTGTTGGTTCAACTCTTCCCATTGGAGAGGTAAGTGTGGAAAGTTTGGAGCAAGACACACCACAGAGTATGCATTGCAATAGTACAGGCTTTATCCTGGCAGGTGAGTACTCCAGGAATGGGACGAATAGTGGTTAGTCCTGGCCGGCGGGTGGACCACGAAGAAGATGAGTTGTAGTACTGTGTCTCTGGTAGCATGTTGTAACGGTTGTGGTGGAAATAGGTGGCAATTTCACTACTGTGTTTTGATGAACTGTTGTATAATCCATCCTGACTAAGGTATTGCTGATGTTGAAGAAATCCATTGTGGTAGAAGGTGATTGGTCTTTTTGAGAAAATAACTTTTTGCAGTGGAATTTTGATCTGATGTATGAAGAAATAGTCCTTTTGGATCACCAAATAAAGATCATGACAATTTTAACAATTGTCTTAAGAGTGAGAAATCTTTTTGAAACTGAGATAGTCACCTTGCTAAATGAAGGACATGCTGGATGAAAAGAACTGTGTATTCTACTTGGAGTGGAAGTTGGCTAGCGAAAATAACTTTCCTACAATTGAAGTTTGGTTTGAAACATCCTAAATTGATCTAGGGGAAGTGGGTCCAACCCTGGTCACAAGGATTCCTGTTTTCTTTATGTTTGAATGTATATGTTGTCTTGCAAAGTTGAAACAACCAAATGATGCCTGTACGATTTTTGCTGTATATATTAGTGTGAGGGCCAGACATTTATTAAATGGTGACCTATAGAAAACTCCCCTCATGTGTCCATCTCCTATGTCTGACCCCTCACAATAGCCAGATTCATTCTTTTGCTGCCATGAAGCACAATACAAAGCCATATTAAATGATTTTGTTGCATTTGAATCTAACTGCATAGCAAGAATAATTTGATTCACTGCCATTGAAATTCAAAACAATACACAGATTCACTTGTTTGTGTTGCCTCTGAACCACAGCTGTACCAATTCATATTTCTCTTGTTGGCTTGCATTTCAGTTATTATCTAGATTCATTATCTCCTGTCTTTCAATTTCACTTCATAACCAGATTAATTCATTGGGTTTCCAGAGAAGTTATGTTGATGCCAGTGAATCGCACTCCATAGCTACATTGACTCTGCTTTTCTGCCTGAGAACATCACTGCATCACTAGACCAATTCTTATCGCACCTCCAATTAAATGAATTGCATAGCTAGAATATTTTTTACTTTGCGTCCATAGTATTTAAGTGCATAGCTAAATTAATTTATCATAGTACACATCGTCTCATCTGCCACCAATATGAGTTAACCCATTGCGTAGTTGGTTTACCTGTTACTTCTTAACTGTATAAATAATCAAATTCACTCTACTGTTTAGCTTGACTTATCCATACCTCACTGACATAGAAATTCTCTGCATAGCTATAAACAGCCTAACCACATGCAACTGCCACTGTTTAAACCACAATGTTGAGATAGGATTGGCTCTCATATGGCTACGCTACATTGCTTGCATTGCACAATTAGTCCACTTGCTGTAGAATCAAACCTTTTCAAGGCCTTAGTCAGAGCAGTTACTTTTTAGCCAGACTCGCACCTGGTTAGGGTCAGGTTAAGGTGCATTGTCTAGCACGCACCTTAGTCCCCACATCACACCATTTTTTGTTTACCTATCCATATTCCTTAACTGCAAGACCTGGTTCCCCAGACAGCTCTACCTATCTATCGTTTATTCAGACAATCTGCTGCATTGCCAGATATGCCTGCTCTCACAAACTGAACCACCTCTCCGAGCACCTGAACCATGAAAACCACATCTCAGCTTCACTCATAGAGCAAACTTCCAGATGTCTAGAACATGAAAGGTTAGCAGGACCAGAACTGAAGGAAGTGCCTTTCCTGCTGCATCCTCACGAGCGATGAGGTTGCTGACCTGCCCCACACTCTACCCTTCAGCTCGACGAGTGTGTCGTGTGTCTGCCTACTCCAGGGATCACCGCCTCCACGTAAGCCCATTTGGGCTGAAGGGTGCTTGGGTGCATGCCTCATTACAAAGTGGGTCACAGAAGCTGGTGGTGGACTGCAAGTAAGCGCCGTTCACTGAGGTGCATTTCCTCGTGCTTGCTCACCGACTACACGGGTGGATGTGGACATGTTTTTGTTAAATTTACCTTTCAGAAATGGCCGCCCGCTTCATCGGCATGGGAGTGCCTCCAAAGGTTGCCATGGAGCCCCCATCTTGCCCCTGATTGGTTGTGTGTGTTTGTTCCTAAGACCTACCAGGAGCCAGCATGTGAGAGAGCCGGCAGCACCCCACACAAAGGCCCCTTTCTGTATCCACAGCCTTTCTCGCTACCTTTGCTGCTGCAGCTCCACATGAGCAAGGTAGTCGCTTGCCTGCCCCCCACTCCCTCTGTCAGACTGACAAGTGTGTCGTGTGTCTGCCTACTGCGGGGATCACACCCCTCCAGGTAAGACCATTTGGGCTGAAATGTGCTTGGGGCATGCCTCATTACTAAGTGGGTCACAGAAGCTGGTGGCGGATGTTAGGAAGCGCCATTCAGTGAGGTGCATTTCCTTGTGCTTGCTCACTGACCACACGTGTCGCAGTGGACCTGCCTTTTGTTTAATTACCATATTACCATTCGGAAATGGCCGCCCTCTTTATCGGCACCGGAGTGCCTCCAAGCGTTGCCATGAAGCCCCATCTCACTCCTGATTGGTTGGCTGTGTTTGTTTCTAAGGCCTACCAGGAGCCGGCAGGCAAGAGAGCCGGCCTACCCCCAGCACAAAGGCCCACACAAAGGCCCCGGTCTGGACCTGTCCAGAGCTGGAGGGAGCCCCTCTCCATGCCGCCACTCCATCGTCTTGTCCCCAGGCCATGCTCCCCAAATAGCAAGCTGGCTTTGACCCCCGCATGCAATGACCTTGAAAAATCTGCTTTTACATTGCACCGGTAAGCACCATCGATCAGCTTGTCCTGGACTATATCCCTCCCCTGGACTTTCCACCAAAGCTGAATCTAGCTCATTTACAAACTCTAATTTCTGGACCAGTTGAAATTTGTATCTTGCTGTGCCTCAAACTGAATGCTTTCTGCTGCTTGTAGTGCCTTGCTGAAAATTCGAATCTAGGTCTGTTTTTAAATGTGTGCATTATCCATTTTGTGCTGCATATTAGTGCTTTATTGGAAAAATCGAATTTAGGTGTGCTTTACATCAGTGCATTCTCCATTTTGTGCTGCATTTTAGTGCTCCATTGGAAATTCGAATTTAGGTGTGCTTCACATCTCTTTATTCTCCATTTTGTTCTGCATTTTAGTGCTCTATTGGTAATTCAAATTTAGGTCTGCTTCACATATGCGCATTCTCCATGTTGTGCTGCATTTTAGGGCTTTTTACAAAATTATTTATTTATTTACTTATTTAAAATGTTTTATTGGTTTAAAAAAAGAAAGCATAGGAAAATGGCCACATAGGGGCCACAACAACATAAACCTTTAACATTATACATATTCCTACACACAGTTGATAGATCCCATCTTCCTATACATCATAAAAAAGGAAAGCCATTATTCAATTTCTCTCAATTCATTCTTCAGATTCAAAACAATTCAATAATCTTCAATGCCGCAATCACTAAGCTAGTTTGTTCTCCTAAGAGCACCCAGGCCCACCATTCGTTAGGACTCAGTGTAGTTTTGCCCACTCCATAGTGTGCCAAAAACAAATTTGTGATTTCACTTAGGGAATCACAAGCAGTTACCCTGTGAAAGAGTGTCTCCAAGGTCTCCCCACCCTTACAAAAGCTGCATTGGGGATTATTAACTCCTGGCATTTTTCGAGCCCACTGGACTTCTGTGGCAAGAGTATTCAGCCTGCAACATAGGAGCATGTCGCAGTATGCTGCGACGTTCATTTCTGTAGATAACTGGGGAGTAAAGTTAGGCCTTTCTTTACAACCACTATCGAATAGCTTGAGTTATCTCAGTCACTGTTAGGATACTTACCTCAGGTAAACGCCTTCGATCCTGGCGGTTTTACCCCAGATTCCGGCTGGCGGGCGGATTGGTTCCCCGACGCCCATCCGTGCTCGTTCCTAAGAGATGCGGATGCACGTCGGGGAAACCAGACCCTGGCAGCTTGGGCTTGTGTTTCAAGCCTCGTTCTGCTGTCAGGGGACATCGGCGCATGCGCGGTGCGGCATGCACTTCAAGCCTCGGTTCCATGCCGAGGGCTTCTTATTGCGCTCGAGTATGGGAATGAATCGCGTCTTAACGCGGTTCATTCCGGACTCGCCGCTGCGCTCTCCACCCTGCTGGCTCCTGCTAGCTTAGCCTTGGCCTGGGTTCCATGTTTTGGTTTCCTGCCTGGTCTCATTCCTGAACCCCTGTGGTGTTCCCGTTTTTTTTTTTTCCTCCTTGGCTACCTGACCTTTGGTCTCTCACCCTGCCCCCTGAGTTACTCTGGGCTCCTTATTTCCCTGGGTTCCCGCTTCTCCCTTGGAGCCATCTCCCCTGGGTTCCCTTTCCTTGTCTCCTGGCCATTCTCTTCTGGCATCAGTTCCCTTCTGTACCAGTTCTCCAGAGGGTCCTGCCTTCATTGTCCAACCGTTCTCTGTTTCACCTGTTTTGATATTCCCCACCATTCTCTGCCTGTGTCTTCCGGCCGGGGTACCAGCTCCTGTCTTCAGCTGTTCATCATTGGAGCTCCAGGATATTTCTGCAACATCATCTGGACAAAGTTCACTGGCTAGTTTCTTCGTACCTTAGAGTTCTATCTTCAGTCTTCTGATCTGGACATTCCTGAATCATCTACCTTCCCTGTCAGTGCTTGCACTGTCCTGGCGTCACGATAATCCACAGGGAAGTGTTTCCGTGGCATCAGGAGAGGATCACCATCCATACCTGTTCTATCAGGACTGGGTGGAGGTTGCTTCCTTACGTCATCTTTTCATCATTAGACTACCTGCAGCTAAAGTCTGGCTTCTCCAGTTCGGCCTTCTTCAGGAAACACAGGTACGCAACGTCCACGTGACGTCCACCTTAACAGATTAAGACGCCTACCAACCAGTTCAGATGCTGAGATGGAGGAAGTGCAAGAATTAAAGGATGAGATCCGGGTGTTGCGCACTGAGATGACGGCTCTACATCAAGAAAATCTCTCTCTTCGTCAGATGGTAGCACAAGGAGCCGGGTCAAGTAGTGCTGTTGAAACTGCAATGGCTCAGACCAGTCCAGTGAAATTCGATGGTGATCCTCGAAGGGTAGCTGAATTTTGTAATCACTGCCAGATCCATTTCTTGTGCCGCCCTATGCACTTTAACCAGGACAAGGCCAAGATTGGATACATTTTGGAGAATCTGACTGGTAATGCATTGGCTTGGGCCACCCCGTTCGTGGTGGCAAAGAGTCCAATCCTGGAGGATTTTGCTGCATTCGAGAAGGCCTTCCTAGAAGTATTCCAGTCACGAATCTTGCTGCCATGGCCCAGAATCATCTTATGGATTTGAGACAGGGATCAAGCGACATAATCACATACATCAGTCGCTTCCGTCAATTGGCCACAGACTCCCAATGGCCAGAAGTTACCCAAAGGACCCTTTTCCGAAGAGGACTGAGGGAAGAGTACAAGGACGAATTATTGCACATCCCTGAACCTGAGTCCCTGCAATCCCTACAAGAACAAGTATTGCGTATCGACCATAGACTGGGGGAGAGACGGAGTGAGAAACGCAGACAGGAAAGATCAACTCCAAGGTTTTTTCCTGCACCAGTCAGAACTCCAGGACCTTCTGAAACAGCTTCCAAACCCATGCAATTGGGAGCAATCCGGGGTCCTTTATCTGATGCTGAGAGGAAACGAAGAAGGGATCTTCGGCTGTGTTTGTATTGTGGGGCGTCGGGCCATTACCACAGTACTTGCCCTCTGCGGCCACTTCGAAGGTCGGAAAACTAAATGGCCTGTCGTGTATTGGGAAGGCATCGATGGGCCTATCATCTTCCACAGTCCTTCCAAATTCCACACCAGTCCAGCAACCAATGCCACCAGCGATTCTTATGGCCTTAAATATCAGGCTATCTTGGCCAGGCAAGGAAGCCATGGAGGTATTGGGGTTGTTGGATTGCGGCGCCTCTGGCAATTACATCGATGTCTATTTTGCCTTAAGAAATGGAATCCCTTTGTTGGAAAAGAATTGTGCTTCCATTGTAGAGGTAATAGACATCCTTATCTTCTGGCCCTGTCCATCAACATACTGGGGCTTTAAAGTTACAGATTGAAGGACATCTAGAACGAATATCTTTAGATGTCATCAAGACCCCTTTGTACCCTATCATCTTGGGATTACCATGGTTATTCCACCATAATCCGAATATCAATTGGATTACTCGGACAGTAATGTTTTGTTCTGATCGTTGTCTGGGGGAGTGTTTTGTTACTGAAGCCTCTTCAAGGACACTGTCTGTCTCCACCCAAACTGAGGGAGACGTTACTCCCTGTCTTTATGCAATAACAACAGTACCATATGAATATTCGGAGTTCCGAGGGGTCTTTTCCAAGCCAAAGGATATTCCGTTGCCGCCTCACAGAACATTTGATTGTTCCATCGATTTGCTACCTGATTCTGTGATACCACATGGCAAGGTGTATTCTTTAACTACTCAGGAGAAGGAGGCTTTACAGGAGTATCTTGAGGATTGCCTTCAGAAAGGATATATTACTCCTTCCAACTTGCCTGCAGGTTTCCCTTTATTTTTTGTCAAGAAGAAGGAGGGAACCCTACGTCCATGTGTTGATTATAGGCAATTAAATGATATAACTAGGAAGGACAGATATCCACTCCCTTTAATACGGACAATTATGGAGTCCTTACATGACGCTCGCATCTTTACCAAATTCGACCTGCGAGGCGCCTACCATTTGGTGCGCATAAAGCCTGGAGATGAATGGAAGACGGCATTCAAGACTCCTACAGGACATTACGAATATCGAGTTATGCCGTTCGGCTTGTGTAACGCCCCTTCCGTCTTCCAACGGTTCATGGGCCATATTTTTGCTGATCTCATTGGAATATCCGTCTGGGTTTATCTGGATGATATCCTGGTGTTCTCCAAGGATCTAGGAGACCATATTGTTCATGTGAAGGAGGTTCTCAGACGTTTGCAGCAAAATAATGTATACGCCAAAGCAGAGAAATGTCTTTTCCACCAAGAACACATTGAATTTCTGGGTTATGTTATCAGCGCCTCAGGTGTACATATGGATCCGGCTAAGATTCGTGCCATTCTGGAGTGGAAACATCGCAGTAATCTGCGGTCTCTCCAATGCTTCCTGGGTTTCATTAATTTTTATCGCCGCTTTATTCCATCTTTTTCACGGTTAACAGTTAACAGCACCATTGTCCAGTTTAACTAGTACCAGGAAACCTTTTGTTTGGGGACCAGAAGCTGAAGCATCCTTTGAAATGCTTAAGAAGGCCTTTAGTACTTCTCCTATACTTCACCACCCACAAGATGACAAACCCTACATTGTGGAAGCAGATGCTTCTGATTTCGCAATTGGAGCGGTTTTGTTACAGTATGATCCAGGTTTGGAGATGGATTTTCCCGTGGCTTATTATTCTAGGAAACTCTCTGCTAGTGAACGGAACTATCCGATAATCGAGAAGGAGCTCCTAGCCATCAAGACAGCTTTTGAAGAATGGCGACACCATCTCCTAGGGGGTCGTTTTCCTGTGGAGGTATGCACAGATCATCGTAACTTACAATATTTGCGTTCTCTACAGTGTAGAACTGCTCGACAGGCTCGGTGGGCCTTCTTCTTTTCACACTTCGACTTTAACATCACCTACATTCCCAGCAGTTCCAGAAATGTGAAAGCAGATGCTTTATCCCGCTCTCTGAAAGATGACATCAAGCTGGAGGGACTGGATCAGGCTCTGTTGGCCCTGAAGCATTTTCAATTTGCTCTTGTACCCTATCTACAGAGAGTGGCACAGGAAACCTTAGCTGATCCCAGAAGACCAGTATTGATCAAACTTCCTCAGATAAGAGAAAAGGATGGGTTGCTATTCTATCGAAGCAGATTGTATCTTCCCACTGAAGATCTCCGCAGGATCATTTTGCAAAGTTTCCATGATTCCAAGATTGGCGGTCACCGTGGTATTCGTAACACCCAAGAAGTAATCGCACGTCAATTCTGGTGGCCGGGATGGGCCACACAAGTCAAGCGTTACGTGGAGTGCTGTCCTGTTTGTGCTCAAGTCAAGAATCCACGTACGAAACCCATCGGCTTGTTGCAACCTATTGAAGAACCACCATATCCTTGGCATACCATCGCCACAGACTTTGTAGTTGACCTTCCACCTTCCGATGGGTACACCTGTATTATGGTGGTAATAGACTGTTTCACCAAGATGGCTCATTTGTTCCTTTTGAAAGGATACCCACAGCCCTCCAGATGGCACAATCATTCCTGAGTAACATCTTTCGTCTGCATGGTCTTCGGGAAAAGATAATATCAGATTGTGGGTCTCAGTTTGTTTCATCCTTCTGGAGTCAGCTTTGCCAACATTTAGGTGTCCATCGGGCCCTCAGCTCAGGCTATCACCCACAAACCAATGGTCAAACTGAGAGAACGAATCAAACCATGGAACAATATTTATGCTGCTTCACTAATGCTTCCCAATCTGACTGGGTTTCACATCTTACTTTGGCTGAAGTAGCATACAATAATTCTGTTCACTCTGCAACTGGACTGAGTCCCTTTTTCTGTTCCTCTGGTCTTCATCCAAAGTTATTTCCACTTCCACCAGTGAATCCCAGCATGGTTCCCTCAGCTGATCATTTGGTTTCTACGATCCAGGAACTCCACCAACGGGCTGCTGGTACCCTATCTCTGACACGGGAGAGTATGCAAGAGACTGCCGATAAGTTCCGGAGTCTTGAACCTCCTTTTCAGGTGGGAGGTTTGGTTTGGTTATCTTCCAAGAACTTACCGGCCCGGAATCTTCCGGTAAAGCTTGCCCCCAGGTTTTTAGGGCCTTTCCATATCACCAAACGGGTGTCCCCAGTGGCCTTTAGGTTAGCCTTACCCATGTCTTGGCGGATCCATCCAGTATTCCACGTTTCCCTGTTGAAACCCCATCTTCATGACCCCTATGGTCGTTCCTGCTCCCGGCCTGCTGCCATTACTGTAGACGGGGCTCCTGAGTTTGAGGTCCAAGAGATATGCGACTCCCATTACCGGCGGGGACGTTTGCAGTTCTTGGTAGATTGGAAGGGTTATCCGGCCTGTGATCGTACCTGGGAACCAGTGGGTAATGTACATGCTCCTCGCTTGGTGCGAGAATTTTATTCTCGTCATCCTTGGAAACCGGGTGCTCCGGGTCTTTCTGAGGGGAGTCATGGTGTTAGAATACTTACCTCAGGTAAACGCCTTAGATCCTGGCGGTTTTACCCCAGATTCCGGCTGGCGGGCGGATTGGTTCCCCGACGCCCATCGGTGCTCGTTCCTAAGAGACGCGGATGCACGTCGGGGAAACCAGACCCTGGCATCTTGGGCTTGCGTTTCAAGCCTCGTTCTGCTGTCAGGGGACGTCAGCGCATGTGCGGTGCGGCATGCGCTTCAAGCCTCGGTTCCATGCCGAGGGCTTCTTATTGCGCTCGAGTACGGGAATGAAACGCGGTTAGTTCCCGACTCGCCGCTGCGCTCTCCACCCTGCTGGCTCCTGCTAGCTTAGCCTTGGCCTGGGTTCCATGTTTTGGTTTCCTGCCTGGTCTCATTCCTGAACCCCTGTGGTGTTCCCGTTTTTTTTTTTCCTCCTTGGGTACCTGACTATTTGGTCTCTCACCCTGCCCCCTGAGTTACTCTGGGCTCCTTATTTCCCTGGGTTCCCGCTTCTCCCTTGGAGCCATCTCCCCTGGGTTCCCTTTCCTTGTCTCCTGGCCATTCTCTTCTGGCATCAGTTCCCTTCTGTACCAGTTCTCCAGAGGGTCCTGCCTTCATTGTCCAACCGTTCTCTGTTTCACCTGTTTGGTATTCCCCACCATTCTCTGCCTGTGTCTTCCGGCCGGGGTACCAGCTCCTGTCTTCAGCTGTTCATCATTGGAGCTCTAGGATACTTCTGCAACATCATCTGGACAAAGTTCACTGGCTAGTTTCTTCGTACCTTGGAGTTCTATCTTCAGTCTTCTGATCTGGACATTCCTGAATCATCTACCTTCCCTGTCAGTGCTTGCACTGTCCTGGCGTCACGATAATCTGCAGGGAAGTGTCTCCATGGCGTCAGGAGCGGATCCCCATCCATACCTGTTCTATCAGGACTGGGTGGAGGTTGCTTCCTTACGTCATCTTTTCATCATTAGACTACCTGCAGCTACAGTCTGGCTTCTCCAGTTCGGCCGTCTTCAGGAAACACAGGTACGCAACGTCCACGTGACGTCCACCTTAACAGTCACATTGTTTTACCATATTTATACAATCCAGTTCTTACAGTTTCCTCTTTACCTTGGATGGATTTACAGCTAAATCATTCAATCTAATGTTTTTCTACTCTTTGGTCTTTTCTCCTTTCAACCTCTGCTGAATTAAGTGTCTATCCTGTCCTTCTCTGGTTGGATCGAGGACCACAAAAGGGGCTAAGTCTGTTTCATACATACATTTCCTATAAAGGACAATTGACTTCCATAGTACCTGGGATCCCAGTGACTGTAGTCTCAACTCTTGCCTAATTGTCACCATTGGAAAAGCATTTCTGAGCCTCAGCACTGTCAGCCAGAAGTAGCCTTCCAATTTCTCCCATATCCTCCAAGATAAATGCAGGATAACCTCTGCATCATATGCCAGAACTTCCGCTATCTTCTGCTTATAAAAGGAAAGGTAGGGAATCATTGTAAATCTTCCAAACTTTTGGTGGACGGCTCTTCCTTGGTTAGTTAGGGAGATCAATCTAGATCTTAGATGAATGTACTGACCCCGATCATTCATGTTTTGATTTATCACAATCCCGGGATAGACCTTGGATTCCACTATTTCAAGCAGCTTTGTTCCAACTCTCCATGTGAATCCCCCCCTTTTCTTCTTATGGGCCGATTTCATTTCCAATACCTTGGATTTTGCAACATTGATCGTCATACCATTCTCACTATAAATATATAAACTAAAAGCGTTGATCCTCAGCTGGAGTCCAATAGGTGTTAAATCTAAGAAGACAAAATCATCTGCAAATTTTATCCAGGACACTTCCCTACCATTAATTTTAGGAGGACAAGCTGCAACCTCCCTTTGCGAGACCACCAGGTCCGTAATACAGAGACAAAAGAGGAGGGGAGCCAGGGCACACACACCTGTTTGAGGCCCCAATATGTTGAAATCTTTTGTGGTAGATGTCCTTTCCCAGAGAGTCTAATCCTAGCTAAGGTGTTTGTATAAAGAGCCTCCATGGCCCCTCCCAAATGCTCTGGACAGTTCCATGCTCTCAACTTGGCCCAAAGCTTCCCCCTAATGACTCCATCAAATGCCTGTTCGAGATCCATAAATGCCAAGTGTAGGCATATTCCTGCTTCTAAAGCCCTCTCTTTGAGAATATTAATAATAAAGAGGTTGAAAGTGGTACCCACACCCTTGACAAAACCAGTTTGTCTCGGGTTGAGGATACCACTCCTCTCAGCCCATGTTCTTAGATCTCTTAACAGGACGGTCGCAAACAATTTCCCTATGGAGTCAAGGAGCGCGATAGGGCGATCGTTTTTCAGCTGTATCCAAGCTCTGTTTTTGTAAATGGGCACAATGTTGGCCTCTCTCCAAGAGGATGGAATCTTTTTGATCACCATGATCAGAGCAAACAAGATTACCAAGAGTTTGCTCCAGTGGCCTTTATTTTTTTTCATGTCCTGGTTCAAAAGACCATTAGGTCCTGCCGCTCGAGACTAGCTAAGTTTACTTATCATCATCTCAGCATCTAATTCATCGAAGGCAAACTTTCAGGTTTGGGCTGTACCTCACTGCCCTTACTTACCCTCCACCATGGGTCCGCAAACAAGGCTAGTATAGTGGGCAACCTAATTGTTTTCTGACACCATATGATTTCATTTCCGTATCAGAAGGAGCCCCCATTGTTGATTAGCTCCCAAAGATTCCTAGTGCCTTTGGCACAAACCACTTTCAGCCTTTGTTCTGCATCATTTTTGGCTCTCCCTATCCTTGAAGCGATACACCAGTTCCTGTATGGTTGTTTAACTAGCTGGATTTTCTCTTTTTTCTTAAGCCTGTCCCCATGCTTACTAATCTGTCTGATGGACTTCTGCATCATTTTTCTCCTTTTTTCCAGGGCCTAGTCATACCTGTGATTCTGGACCCTTTCGCCTATGTTTTCTGAAGCACCTTGGGGCCAATACTCTCAGAGAATAACCAGGTATTCAACTCCCATCGGATCTGTTAGAGCAGACGCCATATATCAACTTACAATCTTCATCACACCACGCTGCTTTAGTCTAAGGTGATTTCCTCCCCATTCCAATTCCACCTCTCTCATTTTTTTCCTCTCATACTCCCCCTCCCCTCCTCTGATGGAGATTGCCAGCAAGTTGTGATCACTAAATCCTGCGACAAAATGCTGAAACTCTCCACCTACTCTCTTAAATTTCCAGAGACAAAACAGTAGTCGATACATGATTCCTGCTCACCACTTTTCCATGTGTATTTCCCTGGGACATCCCCCTGGGTTTGTCCATTAAGCATGTACATGTCCCTTGGTCCCATATTGCTCATCCTTTCCCGCTCTCTTACATTCCATTTACTTTCTTTCAATGAATGACCACTCCTGCTCAGTAGTCTGATATTTAAATCACCACAAATAGCAATCCTCGCATTATACCTTTCCCACATTGCTTTATCTATTGCTCTTCCAACCGACTCCATTAGCTTAGTTTCTTTGTTCATGTTAACTCGCCAATAGATATTAATGAGGAGCAATGAATTTTAATGGACCTCCTTCATTTGTTCCAGTGACATTATCTGGACATAGTGATTAGGACATTCAAATTGAACAATGTTCCAGCCCGAGTCCATTTTAACAAGGGTGAGAAGACCGGCAAAAGGCCTGCCTGTTAAGCCCTTAGCAGGGTTTAAATGGGCAACATATCCATCGCAAAGGGGCACAGCCCTCATCCATGTCCCCTGAAAGCACAACACATCAAATCTCTCTAAATCTGTGATCTTTTCTGAGAAGCGTATGCGGAATCCTCTTGTATTCCAAGAGCCTATCCTACGAGACTCCCCCGAGCCCTAGCATAGCTCTCTTCTCCCTGGGTACTACTCAAAGCACCAGCCAACCAATCCCAAGGTTCCACCTCAACAGTTGATGCTACCTCTCCCACTCTTTTCATACCACCATTTTTTTTCCTGATTAGCTATTGTGAATTTCAAGGATCTCAAATTTCCTTTTACAAAATGGGCACCTCTTCCCTCCAGAGTGCTTGCTTTCATTTGAGCCTTTTCTGGGGAACATTTCATTGTTGTTTCCTTCGGGGTCGTTGCTTCTCTCCAATTGTCTCTAATCCATTCCTGGTAGTCGCTTATCTCGTAACCCAATGGGAGGAATTTATCCTTGAGGGATACAATTAGATCTTTCTTGGATTGAGTGACCAAGTGCAATATGAGCTAGTCTGTTCTTTTCTCTAAGACAATTTCCACAACACTAATGTCCCTCGTGGATATCTGGTGTGCCGGTATAATGTAGTTCAGCAATCTTAGGGAGTTTCTTATATTAGGCACTGATGTCCTTGAACCCCGAAGAATTATCTCCAGGTTTATTTCGAGGCTAGATCTCTGGTTTGCCTTATCACTTCCCTCTGGGCATCTTTTTCCAAACTCGCAGGGATGATCTTTATTTTCTCCTTTGTCTCTTGACTTTTCCCATCCATCTCAACCCTTGCCTTGATAGGTTCTTTAAATGAGACCACCTTTCTCTTTTCCTCTAAGGTTCTAAATGGCCTCTGCTCTGGCTGCAATGGTGGGGCTTTTGAACTTTCATTTGGTTTTTGAGTTTCCTTTTGGAGGGGCTTTTTTGTTGCATCTAATAGGCTTTCGATTTTCTCCCACTCCGAGTTGCTGACCTCTTTCCACATTTCATCTTCTTCTACTGTTTCTTTTTCTTCTGTGAGGTCACTTAGATCCACTTCAGATATGTCCCACAATTCCTCCTCCACTTCTCCTAAAACTGACTTTGCCGGTTTTGCAATCCTATTTTCTTCCCCTATAAACAGTTATTCCTAGCTCTTTTTCGTTCTGGCCTATTGTTATTTGGGGGAGGGGAGTGTAGGTTTCTTAAAACAGCTTGCAATCCATTTGATTTCCTCTTAGTTGTCGGAGGCATGTTCTTGGATTTCTTTACACTTGCCTGCTTTTCTTAGTGGCACTTACCAAGATTGTGTTCACTTAGGCTACTTTGGATGGTCTGAACATGGAAAAGATAGTTCCTTCTTAGGAATCATTTGAATATCTTGTTTGTACAGAATTGGCATAGTGGATTCTGTAGGTCGCAGCCTTTTTTAGATACAAACTGGCCATCTGATTCCATAATTCTCGGAATTTGCAAAGTTTTAACCTGAGACCTCATCCATTCGTGTCTAATAGTAGCGCCTCTATCATGGTCATGGAGGTTAGTGGTCATCACTTCATAAAGCTTTTTGAAAGGCAGCAGGGATGTTGTCAGTGAGGCCATCACGAGCTGCTGAAGAGGAGCCCATTCCTCTGTTCGTAGTGGGGCTTCTCTGTTCCACCGGTCCTTTTTTACATAATCTGAATGATGAAGGGAAGAGCCTGAGGAGGAGGTTGAGGCAGGAGTGGGAGCTGGGGTTTGTTATTCGTCAAATACAGAATCCTCTCCCTGTGGCCCGACGGGTTCTGGTTTCGAATTCTCTCTTCTAAGGGCTCTTCAACATGCTCCTTATCAGATGATCTCAATAGGGCCAGCTCCAGGTCCACCTCAGAGTGTAATGATTCATTCTCCACGTTATTTTCCATTTGTTGGGAAGCTGATTTAAACTCCACAGGGCAGTTTATACCTCCCAAATGAGAGTTATAACGAGACCTATCTACGCTTCTTGTTCCACCGGCAGGTCAGCTTGTTTCAAAGAGTGGTCCAAAATACGTACTTGCTCCGTAACACAGGACAGGCTCAAACGCTTTTGTTGTGCAATTTTAATGGTCAGTGTCAACAGCTCCTTTACTAGATGGGTTGCCAGACCCACATGCTGACCGACTTCTGGAGGTCCAAAATCCTTACTTTACCCCCCTTCCTGATCCATGTCAAATTGCACATCTGCCACGAGTTTCCTTTTTTTCATCGAGGGCTCCCCCATCTTTGTTCCTTATTTAAGTTCTTACTTAACAGACTGCTAATATTCAAGGCAGACCCTTGCGGGCCCTTCAAGAGGTTGGCCCATATTTCAGGATCTGGTCGGTATTTAGGGGCCTTGCATCCGCACCCTTTGCAACTCCGGTCCAAGTCTCATGCACCTAAACCTCCTCACCACATTCTACAGTGGCAGTCCGGATTTGGGTAGTTCTTTTATCCCCGCCTTCTCTTGCTGGCAGGTCCTTGTTGGCTCTCACCCGACCTCCCACCTCCCTATTAGCTGAACACATAGCTGGGGAGGAAGGGCTTTCAGCCTCAGTGGGGGTTTCAAGGGTCTCTTTTTCTCCCCAGATGTCTGGGCTTACCGCCTCATTCATGATGAGCACACTCACCCTGTGCCTTACCTGGAGGTGATTTTCTCATTCCGGGGGGACTCAATTGCCTCAGCATTCTTCCTTTGGCTCCCCTCGGCAAACTCCAGCAAACTCCTACTTGTCTCCTATTTCTCTCCGCTTCGCTCAACAGTCAGCATTTAAAGACTTGAGCAGGCGAGCAGAGCGGAGCACAAACACTGAACTGGAATTTCTTAAAGGGACACTGCTGTTTTTCCCTTTACGCCTGCTCAGCTTTTCCAAAACACCAAAGTCCACAAGCAGGTATTCAAAAGGATCTCCGGCAAACTCCTACTTTTCTCCTTTTTTGCTGCACTTCACTCAACAGTTACATTTTAAAGACTGGAGCAGGCGAGCAGAGTGGAGCAGGCACGCTGTACTGGAATTTCTTAAAGGGACACTGCTGTTTTTCCCTTTAAGGCATCTCAGCTTCTCCAAAACACCAAGTCCACAAGCAAGCAGGCAGGCAGTCAAACGGGTCTCCGGCAAACTCCTACTTGTCTCCTAGGGCTTTATTGGAAATTCAAAATTAGGTGTGGTATTAAATCTGTGTGCTGACTGTCTTCCATTGCAAACCTCCGTCTTTTGTGCCTGCCTGGCTGCTAGGCCACCTGGTGAATTCCTGTGCATTGTGCAGCCCCCCTCCCCTCTCTCTCTCTCTCTCTCTCTCTCTCTCTCCTCCACTTCTCCATGGCACTCTCTATCTCCACTATCTACTCTAACTGCTACTGTATCACCTATCCTGCCTCTCTCACTTATCTGGAAGAAAAAAGCTGAAAAAGGCTCTCCCGGACTCTAACCCAGGCCTACCTATTGCTGACACCTACGTCAATGCTACTTCCAGGCAGTCTATATCTGACATCCTCTTTTCTGTACCCTCCCTTGACCTGTGGACCCCCCTTCTGGTCTTCACTCTCTCCCCTTTCACCTCCTCACACATTGACTATGTGGGAAGTACTCCTCTCATCATATAGGTGTATCATTAATGTCTATCACAATAGCACTATCATGGCCCAAGGTTCTTAACCTACTCTTCCCTTACATGATCAGTGCCTGCCCCCTCTCATAAACATCATCACTTCTCCTGCCACTCCTCCTTCTGCCTCGCCTCTCACCTCTTCCCCACCACCAACGGGAGCACCACGCCCCTGTGCCCCCTCGGAAAACATTCAAATGTGGTAACAAGCTTCACTTAGCTACTCTGAATGCTTGCTCTGCTGTCAAACATTTCTCTGACGTCTGTCTCCTTCTCGTAGATGTTGACCTAGACATCCTCACTCTTACTGAGATGTGCTTCAATGCTATCTCTGTCACTGCTTTTGATTGACACTCTCCTTCCTGAGGGCTACAAAATCCTCTCCAGACCCAGACCAAACAGGCTCAGAATTGGAATGGCCATAATTTTCCCTGACTGTGCTCCTGCTTCCATCATACCTACTAAATTCAACACCTCTTTTGAATGCCTCGTCTGTAGGTTTAAGATCTTGCCTACTCTCTCAACATCGCCACCATTTTCTGCCACCCCAGCCCTATCTCTCTCTTCCTCTCTGAATGATCCCACCTTGCCCCTCCCTCCAACCTCTTTTTCCAAAATCCACCTCCAGGGTGACTTCAATATCTATCTGGACTCCCTTGAATCATTCACCTCACAGTTTCGTGCCCTCTGTGTCTTCCTCTCACTATTCATCCTTCCAGCCCAACCCACTCAGCCGGACACACTCTGGATGCCCTAATTTTTGGCAACTTCCCTATCTCTAATCTGGTCACCACCCCCTCTACTGGTCTGACCATGCTCTCCTCTTCTCCCCCTGGGGCACCTGTGACCCTCTATCTGAGTCCCCCCAGCACTGCCAGCCTCCTTTGCCATCATCCAACCTATGAAGCAAGTGTCAGTCACTGCTTTTGCTTCCACCTCCATCCCACTCTCTCTCTGATGCTGTCCTTGCTAATCTTCACCTCTCCATCTCTAACACCCATGACATGTTTGCCCCTGTCATGAGGATCCACCTAAAACCTGGCTCCAAGAACAACGGCTGGTATGACACCCATCTAGCAGCTCTGAAATGCACGTTCAGAGTTGCTGAACGGAAGTGGTAGACCTTGGTTTTACCCTCTGACAAACTCGCTTGCTGCCTGCTCCAAAGGCAATATCGCTTCTCTATCCACTCCAAGAAGAGGGCCCACATCCAAGCCCACATCTCTGGAGCCACTAACAACACAGCTGAGCTATTAAAATCTGCAAGGAACTCGCCAATCTAGCTGCAGTCTCCACCTCTCTCCTTCCCTCCCAGGCTGTCTGCACCGCTTTGGTCTCCCATTTCACATTAAAAAAGTCAGGACATTCGGTCCTCAATCTCCTCCAGCCCCATCTCCTCTGCCTCCCTTGGCTCCCTGCATTCTAACCTCCTTACTCTCCTCCCCCCTGCCCATAGCACTGCACAAGATCTCTAAAGTTGTCCGCTCTATGAATGTCCCCTCCAAACAGGTGCTCCCCTGCTCTTTAAGAACCATTAAGGACAACATCTCCTCTCTCACCTGGCTTTCGCTGATTTCTGTAACCACTCCTGTATCACTGGCTCTTTCCCTCTATGCCCCAAGCACTCTTTTGTACACCCTCTCTTAAAAGAACTGTCTGCTGACCCCTCCTGTCCAGCTAACTATCGTCCTATCTCCACTAGCACCTACCTGGGTAAACTCTTGGAAAAGTTGGTCCTCCCCCAACTGACTGTCCACATTGAACTTGCTGGTTGCCTCCATGGTCATCAATGTGGATTTAGGGCATCCAGAGGCATGGAAACTGCTCTCCTGAACACCTGTGAAGTCATGCTTGCAAATCTCGACCCTAACTCTCCTGCGGTTCTCATTTCTCTACAGTCACCCCTCAATGGAACCAGCAAGATCACTGTGTTCCTACCAAAAACATAAAGAGCCAAATTGAGGATGAAAGCAAACAATGGAAACGGTTGACACAAGATGTCTTCTCATCAACACCTGTTCCATCACAAAAGATTTATGATTTCCTTATTGAGGGAAAATAGACCTACCTTTAATCACTGAAACATGGCTCTCATATGCTCACTTACAAGTTGAACATACTTCTGCACAGTTACAAATTTAGGAACAATCATGAGAGGGAGATGAATTCCATTTGTTCACAGAGATTACATCAAAGCTACAATTCATACCCACAACACCATCCCTGACTGCAAATCCCTCCTCTTGGGCTGCTCAATCTCACACATATCAACACAACCCTCCTTCACATATACAGTCCTCCATCCTACTACCATTTCTTCAATTACAACTTGGAAGACCACCAACATCACACTGTACTGGAAAGGCTTGACATCTGGCTCAAGAAGGAAAGCAATGCAGCTACAGTGTGTCTTGCTGCAAACCTAAGCGCCCTGCACCTTAAACCATTAGTTAAAAGAGCAACTCAAAGGACAGACACATCTTGCACAGTGCTATTAAGGTTTCCCACAGGCCAATGATCCTGGAGGGACCATCGCTCTATCCCATTCACAATTTTCACAGATGCACCAGCACTAGTCAACCATCCAAGGGATTACCCATGTTTTCCAGACCATGGGAAACCATTGAATTAGACACCCTGCTGGAAAAACTCAAGTCGACTAAACCCTTCACTCTCAACCGAAACGTATATCAGAGAAGTAGACAATTTATGAAATGACATTAACAACTGGATGCATACCACCATGGAAGCAATAGGTAAACATAAAACCTTTTTAATGTCACAAATGGAACAAACCATCAAATGGTCACCCTCTAGTGGAATAGTGTCAAAAAGCAAATTGTACGTTTCATAATAATTGGGAAAGAAGCAACCGAAAACGGTCCTATGTGATTAAATAACAGAGAATGCGTTTCAGGAAAACAATAACAGTGGAAAAATATCACGCCCCAGGCCTCCTGTTTATGTTTGTGCTTAAACCAAACAACCCTAACCCCATTCCACCAGACTTATCCCCTTACACCAACCCCATATATATTTTTAAAAATGTTCGTTTTTTTTTCTCTGTTTTTGTTTCTCTGTCATAGCATTCTCTGTTATTGTATTACCTATTATCACTGGATAGCACCCAAAACAGACATGCTGACTTATAACTGGCAACTGCAGCCCCACAGAGCCAAACCTCTGCTTTTTATTTTTCATTAGGAAATGTTTATTCTAGCTTTTCATCCTATGACATAGCATGCTGTGCGTGGATTTCACACACAGGACCATGTCAGTTATCTCCTTCTTACAATCAAGACTTGATTATGCCAACAGATGTTGGCTTACACTACCAGAATATCTTCCTAAAAGAGTAGAAAGAGGTCAAAATGCATCAGCCAGGCAACTACTGAGACTCAAAAGATACAAACACATCACCCCAGCAATCTGCTCACTCCACTAGCTCCCAATCAAAAATATGTCCACTTCTAAGATCTATGCTTAGTTCACCACTCCGGTTAAGGCAGGGATCCATCAGAAGGAAAATCACACACTACACACCACAAAGAACACTACCAACTTGCAACAACACACAATTGACTATAGCAAGCTGCAGCCAGAAATGACAGGGAGGATCCACTCCCCCGAACAATCACACTCTGCAACTCCTTATCCAAATGCATCCTTACAGAAGACCACCTTACCTTCACAATGCAGCTAGAACATTGTCTCTTCAACTAAACTCCCTCACAAAATAACCTTCCAAAGCTTGCACTACAGACTTACACACTTCAGCAACCCCTTAGGGAAGGCTCCTTTATAGTCACAGAAACCACATGGAACCCTCCATCATACTAATGGCCAACATACCATAATGTAGGTAACACAGGTCGGACTTTGTACAACTTACTGAAAAAGAACTCAACATCTATCACCAAGAAATGCGTCGAGTTACCTAAGGGTTAGTAACCCTATATAAATAAAATAAATACATACAAATACCAAATATCTTCAATAATCTGCCTTATTCACTTCACTGGCAAGGGTATCCCATCCCGCCTAACGGTTACTTATTTTGTGTTCACCGGTCACCCCTCCACTTTCCTAACCAACCTCTAAATCCTCACTCCTCTTAAATATACCACGTATGTACTTCCCCACTGACAGCCCTCAAATTCAGAGTCACTCTCTCAGAAACACTATGAAGCTGTGATTGAAGCTCCTCTCTTCAGATCTACCACACTCCCCACATTAGTGGACAATAGTCTGTTGACATCCTTTACCCTTTTTAGTTATGGGGCTCTCCTCTCAGGATAAAGCATCTCCTCTCAGGATAAAGCAGTCCCAAACGACTCTGCCAATTTATTATAAATTAGCCGACACACAGGAACTGGGTACTTCTATCCTACACCCATCAACACCAACGATGTTGCTTCTGCCTCTCCTGCTATCCCATTAACAATCACCTCTTCTGTATAATAGGTTCACATGTAGAGTTGCCAAAACAAATGGCAGAATGACACTATACAATACCACTTTATTATTAATAATCAGTGAACTTGTGTGCACCCAATTGGCCCTACTCATTTCATCCAGAATGCCCAATTTCGAAACAACCTCTCAGGGATTAATGTAATGCAGAGTTAGGGCCAAATAGTTATTGGGGGATATAGGGAGACAAAGGTAGCTTTGGTTTTTGTTTGAAGATGTGTGCATCTTTAAAATGTGGAATATCTCAATAGTCATCACACGTCAAGTGGTAAAGATAATTGAAATCCATGTGTAGAGATCAGAGAACCTTAGCGCACCAATGGTACATGGCATTTATTGCAGAATGGTGAGACCACAGTTTTCAATCCAACCAAGACACCATTTCTAGATTTTAATGTGATATTTTTATTGAATTGTTTGCAGACAGGGTTCTACAATTTCAGAATTAACTTCTAAGTGGATCAATCAAGTTACAAATTGTATTAGAATATTAAGTCATGCTACACTACGTCACTGAGTCAACACGTGATAAAAGATTGTTCAAGACTTACATACACATTCTGTTGGTTTCAAAGTCATGTGTGCACGCTATGCAGTAAAAACAAGCATTAATTATGTGATTGAGTGAATCTGTTTGGTGCAAGATGTGATTGGGACGGGGAGGCACATTTGATGCAGAACCACAGAAATAGATAATTCATAGGTATCTTACTTATCTTTATAATCTTTGAGAGTATAATATGGAAGGTCTGATACAGTATAGTATGTGTCATGGAAATATTACAATGTAATCAATATGCAAAGTATTTGTTTAAAACAGAAATAATAATAATTTGAGTGGTGCATGGTTGTGTCTCGGATCCCAGATGTATGTTTCCAGTTCCTCTAATGGCTGCCATCACGATGGGCAAATACAATATTGAGCCTCATTACAAGTTTGGCGGTGTTTCAGCTGCAAATCTGCTAAAATGACACCAAACAGATTTACCGCTATAGCACTTGGTCTGCTGGAAATACTGCCGGATTTCAAGTGGTGTTAGGCGGTGTTAGTCCCCATTTATTGGAGTTGATAGGACTCCATTGGGATTTTGGAGGAATTACCACCGGTGGTAGTTCTGCTGGCAGTAATTCCACTGATTCGTTTATTTTTGTGTGTAAAGGTGGAGGAATTTCCAGCAGCATTCTGCTGGCGGTTTTTCCTCCTCCTTACCTTCACATCCATAGTTTGGCGGTGTAGTAATGCAGCAGTAATGCAGTGGTAACTCTGTTACCACTCCATGTTCACCATTTTTGGCAACACCGTCAAACTCTCAATGAGGCCCAATGTCTTTTATGCTCATGATACTTTGAGATGACCAAACAAAACATTAACATAGAACTCTTATTATATAAAACTAGCCTTGGCAAAATCCCTAGGTCTCTTTGGCAAATGTAGTGGGTGAGCCTTGTTTTCAAACTGTGGGGAAAAACAAAACAAAATCTTTTGCCTTTACCAATGCCTGTTCTAATGGCAGCCACGATGTGTTCCAAGACATCATCATGCACCCATTCCATAAAGGTCGCATTCTTTAATCACACAACCAGTGGCAGACATAGATATCAGTAATAATAATAAGAATCATAACAAAAATAACAAACACAACATAATGTCACACACATGGTGAAAATACATCATTGTACCAAGCAACACGTAAACAAAGTAATCCTTCAAAGGCTACATTCAGCAGCTCTCTGCCCATCCCAAACAGTTCCACCAACTACTAAAGAATAACTGTCACTGTAACAGCGCTTTCACCATGGAGCACTCATTCTGCATCAGAGAACAGCTGACCAGCATTAGGGTCCCTTTATTATGTATCTTCATCTGAGCGCTCTCAGCCAGGGATAAACACTCTAGGTTTCACTGCAGAAGTCGTGGGATGTTCGCAAGGTGTTTCTCAATATGGTAATTGTTGGATAGCAGACATCTCATATGTGTATGGTCAAACTGTTAAGGAATAATCCAAGATGGCAGATGGCTGAAAGGTAGGCATAAACTAACTCTTGGTCTTTAGTGCACCTGTCGAGGATAGGAGCAAAGCAGGCTAATAGATTTGAAGGGGTATTATAGGAAGACAAGAGACATCTAAACTACTATATAACTATATTCACCTTGCATTTACTGTCTTTATGCTCAAATAAACACTCGCTTTTTTACTTTGCTTTTTCCAGATTGTATACACCTATGGGTCATTACATACTGCAGCATTAACGTGTTGAATATTGGCAATAGGTATTAAACAAAGACATATTACACTGATCATTACATTTATTCCATAATTACTAGAGTAACATTTGTTAGCCTTTGTCAAGTCTTTTGACTAAATGTCACAGTCTGATATTGACAGGACTACAAGCACACTGTAGTCAATGACAGAAACTCAACGCTAACAATCGACAACAATAAGTGACTTATGTCTGGGCCATCTGTCTCAACCTAGAGCTCAGCTAGGTAAGAGTACATTTCACAATGTGTCAGTATCTGTGAGGAATCATTCACACTAAAACCACCTTGCTCGGCTTGAGCACAATGAAATCTGCAATTCACAATGTTCCCTGGGCTCAAAAAACGCTCATTCATAGTATTCCACCCACACACTGCTCAGTAGATGGGTACACAGCTTCAGGAAATTATTTCCCAATGTTTCATAAATGCAACTCTTGTTTAAGTTAATACATGAAGCATTTGACGTCTTTAAATGAGAAAACCATTCCAGGCTTCGATACAAACAATCAATATACTTCAGAGACCACTCCCACAAGTAAACAGTGATTTTTTTGTATTCAAGCCCTTTTTATAGTTTAATAACGAGATGCTGAACACTAAGAAATGAGCACGTGCAACCATTGCACCTGACTGCGAGAGAGAGTCGGCAATGGTCCTGGATGCATGAGAATGTTTTGGGCCTGGAAGCCTTCTTCTGAGTGGCAAAAGCACACATTTGTACTCTGGAGACTTAAGTAAAACATGGCCACATTTTTAACCAACAGTAGACGTCCAAATTGGATCTACCCAGACAGGGGTGAGGATATCATTATGCCATCATGCTTGTAGTTCATTGAAAATGAAACAAACATGTAACATTTTGTGAGAAAAGTAACTGCATTATCTTTACCTAGAATAGATATACACGTCACATGGACAGTAATGTACAAGACGGGATTGAAAGCACCATCTCTGTAGGAGCTGAACACAGGTCAATCCCTTCAAAGGGAGACTCATAACTCTTTTTAGAATTGTTGCCAATTGATGCAATATGAACAGTAGTCAGCATGAAAAGGAAGCAAAGAAATATACAGGATAGTAAGAATGTGACGTGTAACTTGGTCAATAGTCCTGGCTCATTTGGGGTTGACATATCTCCCACTGCATGACCTTTGCAGACTTCACCAGTCCATATCCCTTGGTCAGAGTGAAATTTTAAGTTCAAAGTACCGTGATCATGTATAGTCCATGAAATGAGAAATAAGACGACGTTCCAGAATGAAAACTACTCTGCAGCATGGCAATGCGCTTGGTTCCTTCATTTCCATGTCGCAGTGTCTAGCAATATTCCAAATAAATGTTGTCACAGACACTTTCTTGGTCGTTATTCTTATAGACCAGTGGCCATATATACATTTAAGAAGGTTGCCAGTTGATGGGTATGTGTGCACACAGGTACCTATGTTACAATTTAACACAGTGGAACCATCGAGATCCTTGTCAAAGTAAAACGTTTTACATGAAAGTAACTTCTTCAGGAAGGTTCTAAGTTTTGACAGACAACCATGCACACAAGTAAAAATGGCAAATGATTTATCAAAATATAAGTGTGCTTAATAACACCAGTAGGTACATAGGAGGTAAATGAAGCCAAGAAATGACAGGCAATAATTTGTAACATAGTAGGATCTTCTAATTTAGAAAAAGGTTGCTCAAGGAGATGTCTCAGTCAAAACCAATGAGTCCTGTTTAGTCATTGACCCCCTTACCCAAAAAGGGTGATCCGGATAACTTTCCTTTGGAGAATGGCGGAGCTCTTCAAAGGTTTCTATGTATAGTTTCAATTTCTTCATATTTCAAAATGTAACCAGGGTGTTTTGCAGAAACAAAATGCTAAATGAAAGTAGGGGGATCTTCCCTCTTCCCTTTTATCTTCAATATTTCTAGTTTTTGATTTACAATACATTTTCCCGATTTGCTTCAACCCACAGTAACAAGGGATATCAAGTGACTATGTAGGCATTGGTGTTTAAAATATGTGTAGAACTATGAAGCATGTATGTATGTCCTGTGATGAGATGATTACAGATACTACTATGAGGGCACGTAACAGCCAGTTTTACTTGAACGAAATATAGATTTGTTGATATAGTTCGGATGTCCTTGATTTCGTCATCTCTTTTTTATCTAGATGATCACATACTCTAATTTCTCTTTTGTAGGCAAAGGAAAGGGGCTCAAGAATAGTGTAGTTTGAAGTTATGTTCCAATGTTGAATGCTGCTGCTTTTCAAATGCATTTATGTAGTTGTATATTTATTCACAGAAGGTCGCCAAATAATTTCGCCTTGTCTTGTAACCATGGGCCTCATCACGACTTCGGTGGTAACCCTTAAATGCGGCGGTAGCGCTATTACCGCCGGATTTAAGGGTCCGCCGAATCAGGGCTTTGGCGGATTTCGCCCCAGCTCTGAGCTGGGGGGAAATCTGCTGAAAATTTGCGCTATTACCACCGGCAGGAAATCCGCCGGCGGTATTAGCGCGAAGATTCCCCATTGAGCCCAATGGGGAATGGGGCATTCCCGAATGGGCTCAGTGGGGAATGGGGACTTACATTATCGCCAAACTCGTGATCCGACGTTATTTGCGCCGGGGAGTTCGGCGGTAGGGCTAATACCGCCCGCGCTAATAGCGTTACCGTTACCGCCCAAGTCGTGATGAGGCCCCATGTCTTGTAACCAAGTAGGATCTCATCACTCCATTTATTTGAGGCTTTTCTTGAATCTAGATTGTTATAAATGTAGAATGTTTTCATGTTCATGTTTCTGATTGAGTAACTTTTTAAACTGTAAGCATGGTAACCCATTTGTGAGTACATTGTGATGGTGACCGGATGCTTGTTGCAAAGTATTGTAATCATTATGTTTGCATACATCAGAAGCAGCTAAATCACCACTAGTGTTGGTGACAAAAATATCCAAGAATATGCTGTGATCTGTATAAGGATATAATTCCTGGAAACTTGAAGTGTATTTAAATTGAAAAATGATGTCAACAACCGTATAAGAGTGTCCACAATGCTATTACATATCGTACAAATATCAGATATGTAACACCAACCTTTCTTAATGAATTTCAAGTATGGCTGTTGGAAAAAGCACAATCTTGGTCAAAGTCCCACAAGCAGTTATTTTAATATTTCGTGGCACCGCTGCAGCCCATGGTTGTGCCATGGATATGTAAGAAGATGTTCACTTTGAATAAGAAGACCATTTGTAAAGAATAATGTGCATCAATTCATGAATGAAGTCATGACGTGCTTTGGTTTTTTTGCAGAGAACTGCTAATTACCCCAATGCCACTTTCATGTAGTTTAAATGCATGCGGACTAGTAACATCTAAGGTGACCATCATCTCATTTGGTTCTGATTTGGTAATACAAATAATCTGGAAAGGTTAATCTGTTAGAATTGCATTAGACATGCAAATGTAAATATCTTGCTCGGTCACTACTAATCTACAGAAAAAAACACATTGTTCCATTGTAAAGACTTTTGGTCCATGCCATTATGGGACACTATCCTCTGTGGGCAATATATGTGATTCCCCGCAATGGCAGCACACGAAGCAATATTGGAAACCTGCAGCTGGCCTGGATAACCAGCTAATCAAACAGCACGACCTAATCATGTGATAAAGAAATCAAAAACATGGGCAAAATACACAACAAGAGAAATTCTCCTTACACCTTCAGAGTTTTCTTCAACAACAGACAACATAGTATGCATGTCTATGTTTATTCGTAGTACACACAACATGAATAACATTGTCCAGATGCACTAGCCCTTGTTCCAATATAGTTTACCCTCTGAGACAAAGCATTGTTTGCTTTAAAAGGGGTAAGAGTATTGAATATCAACTGACTCATTCTAAACATCAGTCTAGACCAGACCTGAGGCAAGGCACTCCGTGGACTAGGACCCCCGTGGTTGCACACAACCTGCATGCTTCATGTGCGGATTGTAGCTTTTCTAGCAAAGCCAGCAGTTTCAAAATGTACCCATATGATGGATATCTCAAAAACATGACTGATTGCAAAAGCAAAGCTGTTAGCTATTGCATCTGTATTGCATGTGGACTTAGGCATGTTGGCCTTACATTCCAAGCACAGGCCTCAAAAGAAAGGTCCGGAATACACTACACACATTTACGTAAACCCTTAATCCAACACTTTGCTGAGGCCAACCAGTCATAAATTGCCTAAAATGGTGGATTACTGACACAATCCACACTAGGATGGATTATAAGAACCTTGAACACAACTTGTTGCACAAGGAACAGCAAAGGGTAATGAGATGCAAACACATGAAAATTGTCTAATGAATATTTTGCGAGTGTCTATATATGTGTCATAGCCTTTATTGTCAGTATGGATTTTTATTACTCATTCAGTCAGCTATTAAATATGCCCATCATCATTCTGCAGAAGCTTGCTAATTTGAAAAAACTGGATTTTGACATGTAGTGTTGCTTGGAGGCACCATTGATTTGTAAATCTAAGCAAGCGCTTAAATAAACTGCTTTGTGGACCATAACCTGCACTATGCATTAAACATTTTGATTTCTGAGTATACCTTGACATCATTATCTAAATAGATATTTTAATAACAGGATCATAACAAAGACAAATAAAAAAAAATAAGAAGTATTTGATGTCACTCCCTTTAATGACTTCATTAGGTTATGTGAATGCTGGATGCGACTGCAGCATGCTAAAATGAGATTCCACCATTGACGTTTCTGAAACGGGATGGGACTAGAAGCCTCTCTGGCACTGAGTGAATGTTGCTCCACCTGAGATATTGGTAGGAGCTCCTTTCTCTTATAAGCTCTGGTGCACCAGTCATTCATGTTATTGTGGAACCCACTCCTAGACATTGGTAGACCACCTTTTATTCATCTTTCTCCAAGGGATGTTTGTAGAGAAAAATAATTTGTTCGTCTGGGAATGAAGAATACAAAATCATTATTTTCCTCTAAAATCTAACAGTACAAAAATATATTTTTCACACTGGTATGTAACTAAATATATTGTTGAGTGGTCCTAATAGTAGGTTAAATATAGTTTTAATTTCTGCCATTAATTCCCAGAAATTGATTCTTCAGGTGACTCTTCCTCGAACTGGTCAATACATGCAATAATAATGTGACTATTTGTTCTCTGGGAAGGCTCAGTGTAAGACCTTTACCTATCCACATTACACTCAGGTGAAATGACCATACCTATATGATGCTGCTCACTAACAAGAAACGTATTTGAGTTACCCAATAAAGGTGTGCATCCCCTGATGAATCTTTTGTCTCTTTCAGGCACCATTTACTTTGAAAGTATTTCACCATTTCTCCAGAAGAGCTAATGCTGGAATTAAAGCATATATAAGGCCTTATGTCCACTATTGATCCCCCAAATTGTAAGGACAATGGGCCTCATTACGAGTTTGGCGGTAGCCGTGCCAGTAAAACAATTAACATTAACAATGCTTAACTTGTATTTCATTGATTAAAGTTCCTTTTTCTCATTCTTCATGTATGGCTCAGTTGCCTTCTTTTTAATATCCTGAGGAAGGTATTAAATGCATGTCATGCACAACAAAACTACAGATCGACCACAGCTAGATGGTCTGGCCATTTGTAGATCAATATTAGACATGTTTTGATTAGGGATTCGAATATGAAATATGCTCAATGTCACTCCAAAAACAATAATGGAAAATCTATTAAGTGCGGAGTAAAAATAATAGTATACATTATTTTAATCTGATTATTCTTTGTTGCCGCTTTTCCGCTTTCCTCTGTACGTCTTCATTAAAACTTTTTGTGAGAGGATTTGGGAAATGTGTGGTGTAACTAGTTTTCCTAATTTTTGTTTCATTGTCTTTTGCTTTGAATTATTTTTCTTTTTGCTGGTGTTATGGCCTTGCAGAAAAATGAACCATACAGGTGAACTCCTTGCACACCTATACCTGAAGTCAAGGGAGTTTAAAGTTGGAGAATCTACTTTTTGATTTCCATGTAAAAGATACGTTCAGATATTTGTGTGATTTCCCTCTTTGCTCATTTGTCATCTAGCCATCATCACACGAAGAAGGCTATGGGACTTTGAAAGCATCTGCATCTACCATATCTGCATAATATTTTCAGTTAGTCCAATAAAATATTTGATTTTAAAATTGGACTAGCATAGTGCCAAACTCTTTCTGTGCTGTCCATTTAAAATTATGGAATGATTTGTTTAGGATCTTATTGTAGTTTTTAATAACTTTTGTGATAGATAAAATGTGTTATTTATCAAAAAGATAATATTGCTGTTTGCAAGTGTTCACCCTCAATATAGTGTGAGGATAACTCTGCTCCAATGTTGCTCTTTTCTAAGGCATTATGTAAGTAGAATTTGAGATATTTTCCCTAAACATATATTTGCGAATTACACTGAGTAGAATATAGAACTCGATCAATACTACAGTAAGACAACCTTTCTGTGTATGTTGTCTTAGCATGCAGTTTCAGGTTGGTGTACTGAACCATGGGCAGGCATTATTAGTCTCTCCAGGTAACAACATTTGTTGTCAATCCATGTGTTTTGTTGTCCTAAATCAATGATACAGTATACCTCTTATTTGGATACCCTTGATGGTAGCTATCTCCCCATCAACCATCTTACCTTCTTAGGTAAGATCATTGAGAAAGTGGTAGCTGCGCAACTGCAGCAACACATCCCCACCAAGAATCTCCTCCAAACCTCCAAATCCGCGTTACTACCCAGGTGCAGCACAGAGATGGTACCCATACACGTGGTCGACGATATCCTCAACATTCTTGATGATGGCCATTCCTGCCTCCTGGTTCTACTCAACCTCTCGGCTGCTTTCAACACAGTAAACCACTAGTCACTCACGGGCATCTTGTCCTATGCTCGTTCAAGTCCTGCCTCACCAACCGCCAGCAGTTTGTTCAGATGGACTCCACTAGATTGCCAATGTTACCCCTCACCTGTGGAGTCCCACAGGTTTCCATTCTCTCGCCTGTGATCTTCAATCTTTACATGGAGCCACTGGGAGCCCTCCTAGCCACACACACCATCCACGTCCACCAATGTGCCAATGATACACAGCCATACCTCAAGATCAACTTCATCAAGAACATCTATAGGCTCAAACCCTGTCTCTTGCTTATCCAGTCTTGGATGTCCAGTGCATACTTGAAGCTCAGCCCCTCCAAGACCGAATTCCTACTCCTCACCAACAACAGCAAACACCTAGACATACAGACCTGGCTATCAACCCTGAACCTTGAGAGCTTCACACCCCAGTTCACCTTCTGCACCAAGTCCCTTGGGTTCCACATCGACAAACACCTCTCCTTCAAGACACACATAGCTAAGAAAACTCTGACAGCTTTGTGTCAGCTCTGCCTCCTGCAGAATGCCAAGCCCTTCCTCCCTCCAGACAGCTTTAGAACCACAGATCAAGCACTGGTCTTATCCTACCTGGATGGGGCAAAGCCCTCCTTGAAGGCCTGCCATCAATCTCCCTTTTGCGCCTGAGAAGTGCCCCACAAATGCGGACATACGCCTCATCAAGGGTCTACGCAGATAAAACTACATCACCCTGGGCTGCATCGACCTTCACTGGCTACCACTGCATGCACAAATCACCTTCAAGTCTTGCTGCATCAACCAGCACCACCAGAAGCCAGGACATGTTCAGACTTGAAATCCGCTGCAGCAAAAAGGAAAGGACCAGAAAACAAGCCTTCTCTTCCTACACTCCAAGACTATGAAGCCATCTCCCAGTCAGCATCAGACTTTTCCCCATGCTCCTACAATTCAGAAAAGCACTCAAGACCCACCTTTTCAAGGAGTCTCTCCTCCTTAACACCTAGGCCATCATGTTGCCTCCACACCACCTGACTTGCTGGACGCTGTCCTCCTCTCTTCTCCCCATCACCCTGCACAGCTGTACCCCTCCTCTGTATCCTATCCCCTGCTGTATATCTGTTCTGTTGTTGTCTCTGAAAAGTTCTCAGTTATGCATTGGTACTGTTGTATACCTCTGTAAAGCTTTATGTTTCTTCTCGAAGCGAGGTCCGCGCTCAATAAATACCATAATAATAATGATTTGTTGTCAATCTAGAGGTATGTAGTCTTCAGTGTTGGGCAGTTGTCTTAATACTTCACAGCAATAGTCTTTGAGGTTTATACCACAACAGCACCTCATTATCACCCAGTGTAATATTGTATGTTATACAGCATGTCTTACCTTCCTCAAAAAGGTTCACTATGCTTGTGGTAGCAGCAGAACTGCTCCGGCTACTGGAAATGCCAGCAGCCTGGCCAAATAAATTCATGTGATCATTACATAGCTCCCAACTCACACGCTTCTGGCGGGTGTCACCCGCCTTGTAAAAGGCTGACTCACCCGCCAAGCCTCCAGCACTCCCATTCATTTCAATGGGCGTCTCACCCGCCAAAAACAAAATCGGGTGATTTCACCCGCCTTTGCAACACAAATGGTTGAGAGCTATGTCATTACTGCGCTTTGAGGCTGGCACACCTCTACTTTCTCTTAAAATGGAATTGGGAATAACAATAATAGATGAGATTGACAGTTTAAAGCCTGGATGATAGAGTGAGGTTGTTGAAACATAGGGTGGAGGTTTTCAGAAACGTGGTGGAAGTGAGAGCCAAGTGCGAAGCCAGGGGACTTCGTTTGTTTAGGCATTTAAGGCATGTTTGTTTAGGCATTTAAGGCATTGGTTTATCCAGCTAGAGAGTCCATGTATGTGAGAGTAACTCTAAATGATTGGTCAGAGGGGTTTGAAGACACTTTGGAAGGCCTATTGGTATTACTGACCGGGGCAGCACACTGTGAAGCTGGCAGATAGTCCCGTGGGCAAGGCCTCTATGGCTAGAAAACCCAGCCTGGTGAGGAATTGAATTGAATTGATATTTTATTTCTTTTGCGCACATGCACAAGTGTTTCAGAGTGTGACAAGGCAAGGGAAGGGAACAGGGGAGAACAATAACACAATCTTAATAGGCGCCGTGACATTGAGAATGCGCAAGTGCATGGGGAAGGGGAAAAGTGCAAGGAAGGGGGGAGAAGTGGACAGTGCGGAGCAAAAGGAGAACAGAATAGAATAAATAATAAATAAATATCTTAATAAATAAAAATGAAAGGCAACAAAAGTGGTAGTGCAGCCAGCAAGTGGCAGGTGATGAGTTTAAGGCAGCAGATAGGGTAGGTCAGATAAGTGCAGGATGAAATAAAAGGGGGGGGGGACTGTATGGGTACAGATACAGACCCCAGTGCAAGGGGTGGCCCGGAGGCAGTGTGGGAGGGTGGCAGGGTGAGCAGGAACCTGGGCCCTGAGGACAGAGGGTGGCCAGGTGCACAGTGTCAAGGAGAGAACAGATCAGCAGGGGACAGGGAGGGCCAAGGCAGAAGCAAAGAGGAAGGTCTTGATGTTGTCTGGAACCGGAGATGGTTCTCCTCAAGTTTTACTGGCAGGGAGGCTGTTCCAGAGGGAGACCCCAGCCGACGACAGAGATCTACCCTCAGTTTGTTTCTTTGAAAAACAACTGAGCCTGAGGGAGTTGAGGGAGAGGAGCGAAGAACCTGAGAGGGGAGGTATTTGTGGAGGGATAGCTGAAGGTATTTTGGACCCTGGCCCCAGAAAGCCTTGAAGACAATGCAGATGGTTTTGAATTTAATCCTTGCATCCACTGGGAGCCAATAGAGAGAGCTAGAGAGATACGATCTCAGGGCTTGAGGCCAAGGACAAGTCTCGCAGTCCTGTTCTGGATTAGTTGCAGAGGGCGGAGAGTAGAGGCAGGTAGGTTTAGAAAGAGGCTGTTACAATAGTCCAACCTAGAGAGAACCAGTGCTTGGGAGACAGTGGTGAGGAGGTGGCTGAGGGCAGCCTGAAAATTAGTTGGGTGTCATCAGCGTAGCACTTGAAATTTGAGCAGAAAATGGCAATGCAGTGGGTGAGAGTTGCCAGGTATTGGTTGAAAATCCAGGGCAAGAGGTTAGACCCCTGGGGAACACCACAGGTAGAGAGGGAGAGGAAGGACCCCAGTATGACCTGGGAGGGTCGATCAGAGAGAAAAGAGGTCAGCCAGGCCAGAGTCTGATCGGTGATAACCAGGTTATCACGTAGACGGTTGAGCAGGCTGGTATGTTTGACTGTGTCAAAGGCAGAAGAGAAATCAAGTAGGATGAGGACAGAAGGAATGTTAGAATCAAGGTTGGAGAGCAGATCTTCACGGATGTTCAGGAGAGCAGTTTCTGTGCTTCTGGCAGCTCTGAAGCCAGACTTGTGATCATGGAGACAGCCAACAGAATCAGAATGAAGGTTAAGCTGGGAGATGGCCATCTTTTCCAGGAGTTCGCCCGGGAAAGGAGTGATAGAGATTGTGTGATAGTTATCTGGGGAGGAGGGGTCGGCTGTGGGTTTCTTGAGAAGAGGGTTCACAAGGGAGTGCTTCTGAGAGGAGGGGAAGGATCCTGAGGTAAAGGAGTGGTTGAGTGGCATGAGCATGTGGGGATGGTTACTCCAGCCCAGGTTAGGCGATTGTATCTCATGATTAGATTATTTACCCTAAAACTGGCAAGGTTGACTCTGAGAAGGAAAGCAGGTAATCTGGCCTTTGCAGCATATTCTAGTGACAACCTTAGTTTGGAGACAATTGTGCATAACTTTTTTTGTCCTTTCCTCTAAGACCTCAGACGAACCCTTCTAATGCTCCTGTTCAATGAAAATGGGGTTACACACTATACAGGACACACCCAAGATGATTTTACTTTTTCAATTAGAGTGCATCAATAGACTATTAAACATTGTTTGTGACAAGCAGGGCAAATATGGTCAAAGGTTAAGTCAAAGTTGCAAGGGGAAGGGGTCGAGTTGATATCATATTCTGAGCCCCAGTGAAGTGATAAAATGGTATGAATTGTGTATATGCAACAATCTTTATAGAAGTTTTAAATGGTGAAGTTATAGTTTATGCTGATAGGTATATGCAGTGTAATGAGTTTTAAAGAATTGTATTCTTACACTGTATTATATATCACTGTTTTACACTTTTATTGAATAAGCGGTAATTCTGAAATAAAGTGTTGTTATAAAGAAAAAAGACCTAATTATTTAATTTCCTGTCAAAATACTGAGCTTCAATTTGTATTAACTTGTAAGATGAAATGCCACTTGTTAAAAGTGAGGACAATTTAATTTCTGCAAAGTAATTATTTTATTATTTTCCTGTTAAAAGGTTACTTACCCAACATTTACTACATTCAGGGGGAGTTGGGTGAATATATTTATTTATATATGTATGTATTGTTGTTTCTAGCTGAAATGAACTTTTACAACATTACAAATACACACACAAACAAAAACACCAAAGGAAACGAAAAACACTATAAGAACAACAAAGAACAAGACAAGAAATGGGTGAAATGACAAAGCACAAACAGTGCTCCCAAAAATGCACCTTTTGCTTTTAATCTTACCAGATAGTGAAGAATGTGTTGCATCTGCTATACTCGCCTCCAAATACCAGCTCTTGGTACATATTTAGTATACTCAAAAACTCACCTGGAAAAATCTGACATTTTTAAAAACATTGACACAATGTTTCAGACGACTGCAGCACTATTTCACACCATTGTGATTATAAGGGGAACTAAGTCTCAATTATTTACATAGAATTTGAGATATGCACAATGTTCCTTTATATTTAATGTGATCTCAATATAATTCTGTCTTAAACTCCGTCTATGTGGTCGCACAATACATTGCCATGAATGCACTGTAACTGAATGGATGTGAGTTAATAAATTATGTCGACACTGATTCAAACATGCTCTGCTTGCTTTTGCATTGCTCTCAGAACCTATTCAACAAAACTGTTCATTGCAAATAACTAGGTTACAAAATTATAATATTACAGAACTGAGTAGAAGCACATTTTTCTGTTCAACACAAGTAATAATGACACTATAAACACAATGCCGTTCCTGTAAGGGGTTTGCCAGTTCTGTTTAAGTAGAATGTTGTTTAATATAATTTTTAAAACGTAATTCAACATAACAAGTCACGTGTCAATTTATAATGTATAGTTGTAGAATGAAGAATATGTCGCACATTCACAGATTGCAGTTTGTGGCCTTTCACAACAAAGCTATTGAGTTGGAAGTTGAATGTGTGTTAAACAGTTGTCAAAAATGGCGCCTTTCACACCACAGAAGACACATTGCTTAAAACTACCAGCACGGGATTTAAAGTAGCCCACTTTGGCCCAAAACACTGGGCGACATTGCTGCATCAGGCCAGCCTTTTCGGGAGCTACCCCATTTGCCTATAGGTTAGTCCAAGGCTGCCAATCTTTTTTTTAAATTGCTTAGCAGTTCATCTTGTTTAGAATTCGATTTCACAATAATTTTCCTCAAATGTAGGTATCATTTCCAGTAACCCGGTTGCCTAGGGATGAAATATTGCAAATCATAGCAGATACATATTACCTGACCTTTGAGGATTCAATTAATCAATTTTCTGACTCTAAAGATTGACTCGTTCATCCTACAATAAATCATCCTGTAAGGCAATTTGCTAACACGCATTAGGAAAGAAATCCTTTACGCTGTGCCTTATTTGATGAAGGGCCTCTTGAGAGAGAAGGAAGGAGGGAGACCGTGCTAGACAGAGAGTGATAGGGTGAGAGACAGACTGAGAGACAGAGAGGGAGAGAGAGAGACAGAGAGAGAGAGAGAAGAAGGGTGAGAGAGAGATACTGAGAGACAGAGAGGGGGAGCGAGAGAGAGGGAGAGGGAGAGAGAGAGAGAGCGAGAGAGAGAGAGAGAGAGAGAGAGACCCACCAAAAAGGCCACCTATGGTGCCACCAGCAGAGGGAGATGAGGGCCCAGCATATTGGGCCCAGAAAATATAAACTCTGGCCCCATTGCAGGGGAAAGATGACACCACTACTTTCGTGCAGTGGTATGCATCCTTGCTGCCGTTCTATTTATGGGATTGATGGTATATCTATGTAAGGTGTTTCATGAGAGTATGTTTAGGGAATGCCTTCAAAGTAGACACATCATAGAGTAGATGTAATCATTGGTCATCTGCAGTGTGGCTATGCATCGCCTAGCATCCTCAGTAGAAGCAGCACAAACTGCAAATCCTTCTCACATACACACACCAATATTCCCGGCAGGTGTCTGCTGAGGCAATCGATGATGATCCACAGTAGCCAGGAGATGGAGCCTGTTTACTGGTTACAAGGAGATGCAGGGTTATAATGAAGGCCCTCTGCAGGACATCCTTGTTCTGGCACTGGACACTGCACAGCACCTCTTGGGAAGTGGAAAACACTGGAAGAGGTGTCATCCAGTAATCTCGTTAGAGATGGAAAACACAGGGGCAAAGTAGAGCGGACGATACAAATAGAGGATATCTTGAATTTACAGCACAGCTTCTTTAATGGCATTCTGGGACATTCCAATGTGGCCTTTCTTCTACACAAGGCAGTCAAAGAGGAGCCTAATAACCTGGTGGCACAGCACATAAAGGATGCATCCAAAGGGTGTGATGCTCATGATGACAGTACCAAAAGGTAGATTAAGGTAAACGTCTGCATCTGTGTGGGCATGAGGAAATATAATACAGCAGCCTGGCTAGCACACACAAATCAGGGCCAATTAGCCGAACCAGCTCAAGCGCATTGGCCACATAGGTATTTCCAAGCGGGACTTAAATGAAGATAATCCTCACTATAGGTGACCACATACAATAATGTCCATATGCCAACCATGCCACCAGGAGTGCATGATGGCAAATGATTAAAGCTAAGAGTGCCATGAATTTATGGCATGAACCTGTAGTTTCAACAAAAATCAATGAGTGCTTGCATCCTTCTCAACCTCAAGACCGGCTCCAACAATCCTCAATTAGAGTCCCATTTGCCTCCTCAGGGAGACTGAATTCCTCAAGGTAGATTTGGCACCATGCCATGGCCTGTGTAAAATTGATGAGGCATAATTGAATCAGCAGGCATGGTGTTGGTCCAGGGTGGCTTTCTTGACATGCGAGGAGCTGGCATCTTGAAGCCCTGCCAGACAATTTCTTTGCCTTTCCTACTTATGTAGAAAGGAGTATACATATGGTATTAAGGCAGCACAACGTGTTACATTCTAAACAAATGACAGTGGAAAAGATGACTATTGCGACCAAAATTGTTAAATAATCAGTGCAACATCTGAAAAACGTGTTTGTGCTGGGTGGAAATGATGAGAGGCGCTAGCACATCTCAGAATTTGCAACTAAAAGCGATGGTCCCTATTCAAAAAGTGCATTTGTATGTGTGCATCATAAATCTGCACATTAAAATGCTCCTTTTTTAATCTCATGTGTTCAATTGTGCAAATCAGAGGGAGTTTCTGCACGTTTTCAATAGTATCCTATATTCACAAATGAGATGCACTTTAAAATGGGCAGAAAACAAATGCATTCCCCTGTGCCTGTTTAAAACAGGATCAGGGGGTTGCATGACATGATATGGTGCCCCCTCAACATTTACCCTTATCCCTTCTCCCCCTTGCACTTGCCCAGCAGGGCACCCACAGCACTTGCCCAGCCCTTGGGCCCCCTACATCCAGCATCTCCTTCCTATATCCCACCCCATCCCTTGTCCTGCCCTTCCCCCTCCACTTTGCACTTCTTGATACTGCACTTGCACGATCCGAATGTCACAAGACCTAGTAGGACCGTTACCGTTGTTTCTCCTCTCCCCCCTCGCCCCCCCACCACTGTTTTTGTCGTGCCACGCCTGGAAACACTTTCTGCTGTATAGGCGCCATACAAATGCTCAATAAATAAAATATACATTCCTCACGTTGTCATCCATTTGCATTAACTACTGCTGTGGCACTTGCATATCTTTCCTTCAAACAAGGATACAGATGGAGTTCTTTTTCTTTTTGTAGGAAAGGTTCCTTACTGTGACATGTGATCGCAGCCAATCGTGGTCTGTAGGCGGCGAAGCTGAAGTCTGATGCACAAAAGAGCGCCTGGACGTAGAGCAATGCACAGTGCATCGAGCTGCAGCCCTGCGGTCTGTGCACAGGCTCGGTCTAGCCTACAACTCAATAGGGCAATGCCCAAACCAAAAACACAACTTCCTAGTGTGGGCCGCTGTTTTTGGCCAACAGGGGGCAATTTGAATGAGTTACTTCACTATGCAGCTAGTAGTTTTGACCTCTGATGCTGAATAAATATTCTTTAAATTGCACAATTTGCATGTAACTAAATACTCCCATCTAGGTATTATTTAAACAGTCTGTCACAAAAAAAAATGGATTGATGTTTGCAACTCTGGACCACCTTTTCATTGGTGCCCGAGACAATATCAGCCCCAGTCCGACCCTGTCTGTGGACAACAAACGGCAAAGATCAGGTCAGAAACAAGTAGGGGGACATGCTGTGTTGATCGTGTGTGGAGGTGGCATGGGAAGTGGCTGTGGGGACCACCCAGTGCAAGGGGCGCTTAGTGAGATCCCCCGAACATAAAGCAGACGTAGGGGGGGGGGATCCGAATCATGTTGCAGAGGGCGTCCTCAGGCAACTTTTCTCTTTGAATCATCGCGGTCTTCGGACCTAGAGCAGCTTCCAACACATAAGTGGGTGCTGGGCGCTCATAATTCATTAGTATTGGAGCATGGTCTCGACACTACTGTATGCAACTGAGCTGCCCAGCAAATCGTTTGTGCTGCTTTCTAGCTGCTCAGGTCACTTTTGAGAACAGATGCCCTATGCATCTCTAAAACAAATGCATATGAGCAAAGCAAAACCTCTGCGCTTTTTTTCATTTGCATGAGTTTGTGCAAATCTGGCACACAGTTTTGCATTGCAATGGCACTTGCAAATTCAATTCGATTATCCTTGACAACAGGCATGTTCCCTTGATAGGAAGTGGACCAAGAAACTTGCAGTATTAGAAACCAAGACATTCACATATTGATTTATCCAAAAGGTTGCTCGAAGCTACAGTTTATATTTTTAACTGAACTTTCTAACTAATATCCTTTGTAACGTATCTATCTGTAGGGGGACATTTTATCTCACCTTGTTGTATTTTATATGTAACTTTATGGTTTTTTTCTCGCCGAAATCAAGTTTTATGAATGAATGAATGATATACAGCATCGCAATTATGGACCTAAAACATCATGATACTGAACCGTTAGGCACAAGTCTGCCAGTTTTATGAACCAGAGTCAGCACACTCTGCACTAAGGCCACTCTGCACAACCGCAGCAAGCCCTCCACCACACTCTGATCAGCCATAGCAATCGTATCCACACCCTGTCACACCGTATGACAATCACCAGCAACAGAAGTGTGCCACAGTCCCCAAAGGGCAGCTGATTTCGCTGCCACACGATGCAAGCTGCATTGATACTGATGAGTGCGCATGAGAATTTGGTGCATCACTTGTTTGAGTGTAGCAGTGGCCACTTGTCTCAAAACTACACAACTTTGGAAAGTACTGAAAAATGATTGTGCATTTCCTGCATCAATATACCATGATTTGTATTTCTCTTTTGTATTTGGAGTTTTTTAATAAATGTGTTTTCCCTAAAAAACACGTATAGCGGTTCAAACAGTTTCTATGACATTCCCAGAATCAGGAGCCTTACATTAGAGCAATTGAACATAGGAGCATTAGCCAGGTGTTGAAAGGTGCATGTAAAACAGAGACTGGAGATGAAACAACAGAAGGACAATGGAAAAAAGCAACATTATTTATCGGGATGTCTCATATGATATGATCGTTTATTTATATAGCGCCTATACACAATGTGTTTCAAAGCGCTTCAAGGCAAGGGAGGGAACAAGGGAAAATACAACCACATTCTTACAGGCCATGAACAGTAAGGATGTGAAATTAACTATCGTACTCGGCCTGACGACATTTCAGATAGTGCAAGAGCTAAGACATAGATAAGGAAGGGAGGGGGAGAGTGGGAAGGAAATGAAAACAGACAGGCGACTACCGTACTAGGCCTGACGACATTTCTGGTAGAGCTGAAGAAAAACAAAAGGTGAGGGAGAGGGGTGCAGAAAGGGAGGGGAAGAACAAAACAAGCGACTATCATACTAGGCCTGACGACATTTCAGATAGTGCTGGAGGAGTGGTGGGGAGGAAAAAACAGTAATGGGAGGGTGGAGGAAACAGACGAGGTTACTATCATATTAGGTCCAGGGACAATTCTGATAGAGTAAGTGCAGAGAAGAAAGTAAGGGGAGGAGATAGGAAAAGGGAGAAGGGAAAGGAGGAAAGAAAAGAGAGTAAGCAGTCAAAAAAAGAGTGGAGACGCAAGAGTGGAGAGCTAATACAATTGCAGAAGTCAGTAGTAACACATAATGTTGCAAGCCAGGATACAAGACGAAGATGGGAACAGCATGATTCAGGGCCACCATGAGTACAAGATGCAAAGGAAGTCCAGTCCAACATGAGAGTTGAGAAAGAGTGATGCACCGTGAATGAATGAAGTCGATAAAAGTCAAATCCAGCATTGGCCACAAGACAGTGATGGTGAAGGAAGGCACCAGGTGGGTGGGGCTTGCTAAGTGGTGAAAAAGAGCAGCAGGCAGGAAGGTACCAGGTGGGCGGGGCTTAGGCCAGGTGACCTAAATCCACTTGCACCTGCTCCCCATCTGCAAAGGAAAAGAAGCTGGATGGCTCCTTAAGTAGGGAAACAGAGCAGCAAGCAGGAAGGCACCAGTTGGGTGTCGCTTGCTAAGTGGTGAAAAAGAGCTGGAAGCAGGAAGGCACCAGGTGGGAGGGGCTTACTAACTGGTGAAAAAGAGCGGCAAGCAGGAAGGCACCAGTTGGGCGGGGCTTGCTAAGTGGTGAAAAAGAGCGGTAGGCAGGAAGGCACCAGGTGGGCGGGGCTTAGGCAAGGCAACCTAGATCCACTTGTACCTGCTCCTCCATCTGCAAAGGAAAAGAAGCTGGAGGGCTCCTTAAGTAAGGAAACAGAGCGGCAAGCAGGAAGGCACCAGGTGGGCGTGGCTTGCTAAGTGGTGAAAAAAGAGCGGCAAGCAGGAATGCACCAGGTGGGCGGGGCTTGCTAACTGGTGAAAAAGAGTGGCAGGCAGGAAGGCACCAGGTGGGCGGGGCTTGCTAAGTGGTGAAAAAGAGCAGGAAGTTGGAAGGCACCAGGTTGGCGGGGCTTGCTAAGTGGTGGAAAAGAGCGGCAAGCAGGAAGGCACCAGGTGGGCGGGGCTTGCTAAGTGGTGAAAAAGAGCGGCAGGCAGGAAGGCACTAGGTGGGCGGGGCTTAGGCCAGGTGACCTAGATCCACTTGCACCTGCTCCCCATCTGCCTGGAATTTGTACTGCAGGCCAGGGAGTGGTTGAATTAAGAGGGATGAGCCTGGATACTGAGCGTGTCCCCCAATGTGTAGAAGATGGAGAACCAGTGCAGACCTGAGTGCTGAAAATGTGTCCATGTCTGGAATAAGTTGTTCTAGGGGTGGTGGCAGGAAGGAACAAGGGGTGGAAGCAAAAGAAGCAAAAGGGTGGGCGATGGAAGGAGAGATTGAGGAGGGGTGTAGAGAAAAGGGGGCAGGCGGGATAATGACAGGAGAACACAGAAACCAGAATGGAGAGGGTGGCAAGCTGTGAATGGATTTAATGACTAGTTGTAGAAAAGTCAAGAGCGACTAGCTGTGCATGAAAAGCCAACGGGCAAAGAGATAGTGGTGGGAGGTAGGAGAGGACTCGAGGAGACTATAAAGGGTATGAGTGGCAAAATTAAGAATAGTATCCAATGTGCATTGGTATACAGGTGGAGACTCGAGAGGAGGCGTGAGCAGAGTGGGGATGAGAATCATGATAAAGTGGTAAATTAGTAAATGACAGCTCACCCAGATGTTAAGACAGTTGTTTCTTATCATGTTGACAGTGGAGGTCACTGCATGGTGAATCTTAAGTTTACTGTCAAATAGTACCACAAGATAAGGTAACATGCTTTGGAGGATGGGGTGAGGAGGTTGGGGAAATAGATACTGGGGATAAGAGTAGGGGTGGGGCAATGTGGGCTGAGGGATACATTACAACTAACATAAAACATCAAAGTGCCATCCAGCGGTGGATGGCTGCCAGACAGCAAAATTCATAGAGTATATTTCTGGAGTGAGGGCAGCAAGGGAGGCTAAAATGTGATTGTTGTCTGCATGTAGGTATCAGGAGAATCCAAATGTGGAGACCGCTTGTGGAGTCGTTGGATGGAGTGTAAAGAATAAACAGAAGTGGTCCAGTGAGAGATGATTGAGGGACTCCCACTGAGCATTTGGTGTGGTCAGATATGTCCAGAAGATGGAGAATGATCGATTGGGGAGATAAGAGGGTCTGTTTCCTAAACCCCCAAAGATGGATGGGTAGAAGGAATATGGGTGCTCAATAGTGTTGAAGGCTACAGAGAAGACGAGGATGAAGAGGGTGGAGGAGAGAGCTTCTATTGACATACAGAGGTGAGAAAGCTGGGGATATGAGATAAGGAGATTTCTGCTGAATGATAGCTGTGGATCACAGAAGGTCAGAAAGTGTGTTAGCTTCAGAGATGTTGAGCCATTGAAGGCCAACTGCTCAAGGATTTTTAGGTGGAAAAGGAGAAAAGAGACAGGCAATATTTGGCAGGACAATTTGGAACAACAGTCATTTTTTCCGCGATAGTGAGGGCAACAGCTATTTTGCATTGGTTCTATGTAATTTCATTGCCAGTCATTTTTACAACTGTTGTTTTTACGAAAAGATTTTGCAAAAAAAATTCATCAAAATTTCCATGAATTTTTTCAGCAAAATGTTCTCTTAAAAACACCAGTCGTAAAAACCACTGTTGATGAAACAACGGAATACCCTTTGCATTATGCATTAAAGTATCTGCTGGAGTGGGACATCTGAAGAGACAGATGAAAGGTAACAGAGTGATTAACGTTGGATGGTTTTTGGTGATGTGTGTAGCCAAGGGGCCCTTTGGGATACAGGAATGTTTTTTTTCCATAGAATGCGAGGTAATTTGGTGGTGAGGTTCGACAGAAGGGTCAAATGCAGGATATCGTGGCTGTGGTGCTTGGCAGTGAGAACAAAGTAATAGAGGCGTGGGAAAGGAGGATGATGAAGCTGTCATAGATGTGTTTAATTTTGAATAAAGAATATAGGGCACATTTCGTAGAAGAAAGAAAGGAGGAAAAGTCTCCAAGGTGAGGGCCATCATAGCCTTGAGGATAGAGGAGAGTTTGAATGGGAGAAAGCAGATAGATAGGGAATGGGATTAGTGAAATAAAGTGCCCTGGTTGTGTTCAGGTCCATTGAGAGGAATTGGATAGACTCTGTGCATAGTCCAAGAAAGGCTACATACAGTGGAATTTGTGCTGGAATCATCACTCTTGCACACATGATAGTTCATATAAAAGGTGTTACAAGTCGTTGACAATCCCCCTATAAAACCAGCCAGAAATTGAGATAAAATCCCCTTGGATTGTACCCAAATTATAAGGGCTTTAAACCGGGGTGTCATTGACTAAAGGGCTACAAATAGCAGACGTGACATCACATGCACAATGACATCACCGGAAGTGACATCCAATGACCCTTGACACTGACCAAATGACAGAAAGTGATGCTATATGACCTTTTCACCTGGTGGCATTATAGGAAGAAACCAATGTAAACATTTTCAAACACATATTTACTGTGGTGCTGTCCCAATATATAATAGCAACAGTCATGATATGCCAGGGCACACCCAGCAAAACCATCATAGGCCAGGATCACTGCTTTCTAACGCAATTGTGCCTCAAATGGCCAGTCACTGCCTACTTGCCTATGGCAAAGCCTCACATGAAAGATATATCCTTAATAGGCTAAACACTGCCTCACATGCCAGGCCCTGCTGTACATTGCTAAGTGCAACCTCAATAACTCCATACCATGTTATATCAGCTTAATCCTATACCTCACAAACAATCATCAAATGGAAGCTTCAGCTTCACAAGACCATTAATTGCCAATTGCCAACTCAGTCGCCCAAGTACTGTCAACTTATTCCAGGTCAAGCCTGAAATGCTATGTACATGACGAAGCTGGTTTGTTTTTTTATAGTGCAAACTGAACAGAATCCCAAATTGCGAACTTAAGGAACATTTACCCCCGTGAGGAAAAGTGATTTTCCCAGAATACCATATGTTGGTCCAGTGGATACTTATGCCTATTGCACTGCCTTCTGTGTAACAGTTAGATCAAATCACATCTAACTCCCATTTTTAATTTTACACTTAAATACTAAGATTTTTACTTCCCGTTCTTTCATGAGCATGTACAGTTGTTTGTGTGTAATAAGCGGATATGCTATTTTTTATGTTTTGATTCAAAAGCTTGTCTGTAATATATAAGTTGAAAATGCTAAATTGTAAAAAAAAAGTCGGAAAGCAGAAGTGTGGGCCTTGAAGTGAGACTGCATCTTTCCAAGACTGCCAGCCTCTTTGGAAGCTGTATTGGTTAACTATGGTGAGAGGTTCATATGTCAATTCTAAAAACAGAATAAAAACGTGTTATTGGGGGTGGTAGGTTAGGTAACTGCTTTTAGTTTAGATGGAGACATAATGCCAATTTTTTGATTGCATTGCAATGTAATACACTTCCCCTGTTCCTTGCTACTGTGATGAATCTGATGATGTCATCACTTTTTTCCCAGGTGTAATCTCTCCTCATGTGACCAGGGGACCATAGTCGCTACCTGATCCTGACCTGGAGGTGGCATTTTGAGGGAGGATCTCATGCGGGGAGGATACCCTCAGGGGGATGGCAAGACATTTTCAGGTGAGGCATAGTATCCCCACCAATAAAAATACCCTAGACCCCCTTCCTACAACCCTAGGGACAATTCCTTCCCTAATGGACTCATAGCTTGTAGATATCCTACCATTCTCCTAAAAAAGTACTGTGATGAGAAGGAATAGCAATTACCTAAGTAATGAATCCTTCCCCAGTACTGTGACGAGGAAGATCCCCAATGACTCACAAGGGAATTATAAGATTAGTACTGTGACGAGGGAGACAAATGGAGGATTGAGGATTACATATAAGAACAACATACAGCAGTCTAGTCTTTCCCAAAATTCTATTGGCCAGATCCAGTATAAAAGCAATGAAAGACGTAGGAATTATGCAGTAGATGTCCTGCCGAGAGGACCTGGCTGCAGGATTTATTTGTTGCAGAAAAAGGATTCTTGGACTGCTGTTTCAGAGGGGAGAAGGGGGACCCTTTCACCCCAGCACCTTGTGGAGGACAGGGGACAACTGGGGGAATGCCAGGAACTGCTGTGACCCTGTAAAATGGGGTGAACCCCTGGGCACAAGCGGTGTGCCAGAGGGAAGCTGGACGCTCCCTCACTGGGAGAGTTATCCAGCTGACAGCAGAGGAAGATGCTGGCTGGGAGAATCATGTCCTCTCGGTGCTGACTGAGGAACCGATGTGTTGCTGAGAAGACCGTGGAGCCAACATGCTCACAGAGAAGGCCAATGCAGGAAGACTGCAGGGGCCAGTCTGCCGTGAGGATGCCACAAGAGGAAGAGGAGGGAATTCTTCCTGGCATACGCAGGTACCAAGAGCACCCCACATGCTGCTCGAGTATGGAGAGTCACCTCACAAGCAAGTGGGAACTGCAAGGAACACAGAAACCACAGACCAAGGTCAGCAAACCCAGGGAGAAGGAACCGGATGCTGAAGAACTGCGCGAGAGCCGAAGCACGCCACAGGGGGTGAGTGAGTCCACAAAGGGAAAGGTGTCACACCGGGCACTTCGGCAACCCTACCAAAGACTAATAAGACTAAATGAAGCATATAAATCAGACTGTTACACGCAATATTTCCGAAAGAGATACAATGGAATGAGTACAAGATATTATCACATTTGCAAGTGTGTAAAGTGGAGCACATGAGAAATCCCTGGCAGGTAAGTATAACAGGCAGATTCAAGTTTGCAAATGTGTCAAGTGAAGCACATGAGAAAGCCCTGATAGGGGAGTATACCAGGCAGTTTTCAAGTTTGCAAATGTGTCAATTGAAGTAGATGAGAAAGACCGGGCAGGAGATTATGCCAGGAAAAGTCACGTTGGACAGTATGTAAAGTAAACCACATTCGGAAGTCCTGATATGAGGATACATCTGCTATAGCCAAATACTTTGTTGAATTTATATTGAATAGGAGAAATGAACTGGCTGAGGAGTACACAAGGTAACCTACAAAACTAAGACTAAAAGCCAAGTTGTTTTGCATACAAGTTGTTTTGTTCAGAGTTTCCTTCATCTTCCGGAAGTTTACCTTTGCATGTAGGGATAATTCCAATGTGCATGAATCCTCCAGATTTTCTATTGTGATACCTTCCTGACTCCAATTAAAAGGCCATCCTTCAGTCTGTCTTTAATCCCTTCAGTAGCTGGTTTGGCAACCCAGGTAAAGCTATCAATCATGGTACTTTCACAAAGCCAGGTTTGCTGTAGCAATATTATGTCAGATGGTAGGATTATTTTTAAGGAGGTGCCATTTGTCATAAAATGCTTGTGCTCATGAGTATTCTATGAGAGAATAGTAAGAGAATGCGAAATTATACCTGCCCAACTTGCAGTAGGCCAACTCATTGTGCCGTTTTGGCGCATTTCTTTTTGGCATTTTAGGGCGGGGGTGGGGTTGGTACATTAGTTTCAATTTTGGGAGTTGGAGAATGGTTGGGGGTGTAGATCGGGTATTGGGGGTGCTAGATCCCCATTAAAATCCTGAAGAGAAAAGCAAAAACGGCTGCAATGAGTTGACCCCCTGTGAGTTGTACCAGATCCTGTGAAGCACTGCTAGAGTCGAGGTGCTAAAATAGCCTGTAGGGCAGAGGGAAACCATAGCCAGTCATTAACTGTTCCTTTAGTTTTTCTATCGGTATTCTTTCATTTAATGCTATTCTGCTTGTGGGATCTTTATGGTTGGAACACATTTGTAGATTGTCTTTTCCCTCCAGATGTTTATACATCACTGCCTCTGCTAATTACAGTCATTTCAGTCATTTTTAAGTTTTCAGCCAATGTCTGAATTCTGTATGGCACCTGATTCAAGCACCAATCGCACTAATGATTTGAAGTGCACCTTTACCTCTAAAAATCACTCTCATCAAAACATTACACTTGATCGATATGGTCAGTTAAATCGTTTCTCAAACATGGTATTTTATCTAGGAAATTTAGAATTTTGCTGCTGTGAATAGGGCATTGTTCAACTTCAGTGAAACAGTCCCAAAAGTCCAGTCAAAGTGATGAATGATGTGTCACTTAGATTCCCTTTTAATTCTTGTGTTACCATTGTTAAATCTCTGTACCTGATTAATGTTGTTACTGGCTCTTAACAGCCTTATTTTTTTCTGATAAGTCTCATTGTTAGAAAAACCCCTTGAGGTTAGACCAAGATAAGATTGTGTCAAGTTTATTATTTTTCTTAGAGTCTCCAAATACAGAGTTGTTCAAAATATCCGTTTTCATTGGATCGCTAACCAACATCGCTCTCAGAATTTAAGATTACACCAGGACACCTTGCTTTTGTTTAATTATTTTCCTGGGACTGCTCCTTTGCCTAGCCTGGATTCCATTGTCCTCTGTAATAAGGAATTTATACACGTTATCGAACAGTATACACTTCTCTGTAGTCTGTATCTTCACCTGAGGGTACTATTCAAAACATTCAGCCTTTCTTTTTGTTTTTCTTATTTGGTTGTTGGAGTCATGCTATTTTATTGATGATATTTTGTGTTTTATTATACATTCTTATTGTTTTACCTTCAGGATACAGACACACAATGGCTAGGCTCTTGCTAACTGGTGTTTTCATGATAGAACATGATTTCAGGACAGTTCTCTGTGCCCACGTGCATTGTTATTATTGAGCTTTCGGTTTTTCGTGAACCCTCCTCATTAGACCATACAAATAATTGTACACCCATCCCCTCAGAATTCCTTCTCTTGTATTCTCCTCCCTCATTGTTGGTTTTGAACACTGGTCCTAGTTTGGCATCATCTAACCCATGGTTACTCCAGTTAACCTGTTGGCAGCTTACAGACTGTAATGGGATGCTGTACTTACATACTTCGTCAGGCATCTTATAATAAATCAATCAATCAGATTTATTTCTGTAAAATGCCATAAGATAATAGTACAATGCAGTACAGTTCAACATACAGAAAGTAACACAAATAAAATATCATAGAATATCAGTAATAACTAGATATTCAGCAGGTGTTTTTCCCTAATAGCTAGAGCAATTGTCAAGTAAGATAGTAAGGTCCATGCAAACAAAGGGGAGTCTGAATAGAGAATAAAGTGCATTGCAGTCTACATTGCATACAATTATCATGTATGCAATAGAGGCAGTACATTGCAAGAACGTACCTGATGATATATGAGGCAGAAGAAAAGAAAGTGCATTATATATTCAGTAGCCATTTACACATTTCGCAAATGACTTTATCAGATGGGTGGTAGGGGGGCATTTTGCTGCAACAGACTTCAGGGAAAAAATATTAAAATGGGCTCCAGTATTAAAATATAAATCATTTCAAAATATAGAGAACATTAAATAATTTTGAATGCCACTAAAGTCAATAAAATGTGCTGTTTGTTAGTGTTATTCATCAGCTCTAAATATTCTTTTTGAGTCAACTTATCCGCCCAGAGATTTTGCAAGTCTTTGCTGCGTCACGAGTCATAATTAAACCAATGATCTCAACACTAAAAGCTGAGGTCTCGAAGCTGCTGGTCTGGATAGAGATTATCAGAAGGTTCAGCATGCAGAGACATTCAAGCTGGAATTGTTTATTAACTTTGAGAGAATCCACTTTGTCCTGAACTGTTCATTTACCTTCCATTTTTGAAAGGGATATTCAGAGGACTCATTCAAAAGAAGACTCCTCACTTGAGTATCAGTCACAAGACTCAGGCAGGTCATGAGGAAAGAATGATCAGAGTTCATTACTTGTTTCTGCTTCATACACAAAATGCTTGCTTCAGTTATGGTATTTTGTGTTAACTGATTTTATTTAAGATATGCATCATATAACTGTCATATAATACAATTCATCAAAGGACATACTATTGCATTTCATAATGAACAGGAAAAGATCACTATAATCTTATTCAAAACAGCCTCTATTTAGTGGAAACCAAGCATGTTACAACATATATTACATGGCCTGCGGTAGCAGCCATGTAGTTATGGTTAAGTTGTTAAACTCATGGGAAGAGCACTTTTTGGTTGGTTTATAACTTTGCTCCCCCTGGATGAATCCTCACCAAAAAAAAGTATATGGCCCACTCTGACTTGTTTTGCAAAGTTTGGTGAGGTTTGGTCAAGGTGGGGAAAGTTATAGGGGGGGTCCCAAAATATAGACATAATGGGAAAACATTTCTGTCGCTCCTACAGCCCAAACCGCTGGACGGATTTTCAACAAATTTGTGGCAGGAGCGACAGCTTGGTCCCGAAAGCGTGATTAATTAATTTGGTGTAAAACCGTCCAGTAGTTTTTTTTTTTTTTAATGGCTAAAACTTAAGGCAAAGAAATTAGTGATATCTATGCCCGCTCTGCGGACTAACTTCCCTGTTCCGTCCGCGGACTGGCCTCTGATTGGCTGTTCGGTCCGCAGACTGGCCTGTGATCGACCAGAAAATTCACTGACTTGTTTGTGGTCCACAGACATCGGGGACGCAGCTGCTGATTGGGTGGTGAGAAAACATGAAATGCGTCGTTTTTCCTAAAACGGCCGTCATCTTGGATTCTCTGACTTTGTTGGGGTATGCGGACAGTGCAGTGAAAACATTTAAAACAAAAAGCAGCATTGCACGTGTCAAACTCAACAAACAATCTCTGAGGATGTGGGGGGATGAGGATTGGATTGGCTATGGCCACAAGAAGCCAAAAAATGGGTTGTTTCACCCCCTGAAAGTCCGCAAACACTCCAGATGTCCTGGGGCAGTTCTGTGTTGTTCAGGGACACATCAGATGTCCTCGGACATCTGTACCTATTTCTGCATTACATGGTTGGGGAAAAGCAGTTTTTGGATTGCTTATAACTTTTGCGCCACTCAATGAAACTGCATGTAATTTTGCAATCTCATTCTAGAACTAATCCTGAATGGTTTTGCAGAGTTTTGTGGGATTCTGTCAAGAGGGGGCAAAATTAGAGGTGGGGTCCCAAAATATTGTAAAGGCACATACATGTGGTGTCATTTAACGAATCTTCACAACATTTGGCAAGACGATTTTGGATCTAGATATAAATGGGCCTTATTCAAACACACGTTCCAAAGGAGGGTTCTTCCTCTCACTGTGATTTTATCATTACACCATAAGCACAGTGAAACAGAATTTCACAGGTTATCGATATGTAAAAACAGAAATTCCCTAAGCACCAAAATGTTTTAACGAATTGTCTTAGAGTAACTAGATTTGGATTTGTTAACAATAAAAATCAGGGCATTGACAGAAATTGGTTGTACTAGTACTTTCTCAGCAGCGAGCCTGGCAGTGTTATCATCCATACAGTCATTCAATAACCAAGAATGAGCCTGTTTAAGTAAGAACACGTTATGATAATATCTAGAATTAGAACATATAATTCCTCAATTTTCGTAAGAATTATGTAATTTAGTCAAAGAGGTTCTTTTTTGCTTTTTAGGTCCCAAGAAAGAATTACATAATTTGGTATTAATAGATTGGTGGCTCTTCATACTGGCACCTCCGCTCAGATCAGGCTTGGTGACAATGGTTTGTTATCTCGAGAGGTACCTATTGAGAGAGGGTTTAAGCAGGGATGCCTGTAGGCCGTCCTGCCTTTCAATCTCTATATATCTGACCTTCCATCTAAACTTAGCTTTCATGCTAATTGTCCACCTAAAATTGGCCAATGCGTTGTCGCGGCTATCCTCTACGCCGACGACCTTGTGTGTGTGATCAGATAATTGGCGGCATGAGATCCATGTTAACTGCTCTTGCATGTTATGCTGAGGAACATGGCTTATCTATTCATTCGAAAAAAACAAAATCTATATTAGTTACTGCTCAACATATTAAAAAATTGCCTTTGGTTTCTGCCGTGGGTCACATTGAATACACCCAGTGTTATAAATATCTGGGTGTGGAAATGTCTGAATGTAAAGGCTACCCTGAACTGATTTCTTGTAGGAAATTAAAAGCAAAGCATATATCTTTGTTGGTATGGATATTTGTGTATTATCATGCAGGATTCTCCCTGGGTGGCATTCTTGTTCTCTACCGACAATGGTCTTGTCCAGTTTTTGTATGGCCTTGAGGCACTCGAAATGTGAGACCTGAGAAATGTACTTGAAGGATTCTTCTGGCGATGTGTTCTGCGACTCCCTCCTTCAACTTCCATAGAGTATATTCGACTAGAACTTGGCTTACTGTATTTGAAATCTATGGTCATCATATGAAGAAGAGAGTTCGTTCTGAAACAAAAACACTTCTGATTTGTCCAATATTGAGCATATTGGGTTCTAACTATGTGAAGTTGATTTGTGACCTTTTCCAAAATTTAAACTGGGAACCTGATTTTTAAACGCTGCTCTAATGTTACAAAGTTGAAAGCAGTTTTTTGTCGACGTTTAAACAAGTGGGATTGGGTGAAAAATGACGACCATCTTCAATCACTTCCGAAGCTATGATCAAGTTTCTCTGGTAAATCACAGATTTATGAAACATCAACAATATCTTCTCTGATGCCCTGACCCCAAGGTGCAAAGATTTAGATGACTTCTTAGCTCCAATCAACACCCTATTAGATCTGTACGAGGCAGGCAATGGAAGCTCTGCAGCGCGTATAGGTTTTGTGGGATCTGTGAGATCTTGGAACATACTGAGACGGCGTGGCATGTGTTGACTGAATGCCCAAAGATTTGACATATTTATATGACATTGCTTGACAATTTCACTCATGATTTGAATTCAATTAAATCCATTGAGTTCTGGTCTTGCTGTCTAAATACTGAATGCGTTTGGTGCTATATCAAATGTAAACTTGGAAATGGGAATTAAATGAAACATTGGGTTATGCTTACTAGTTTAGCAGGCCTTTTTAATCTGTTATGATGTTAGGACTTGTACTTTTATATTGCGACAATTTGCACTGATGAGTGACACCCTATAACTAATTGTATCTGAACATTGCGTTTTTATTAATTTTGTACTAATGCTGTGGACTACATCTAATTTTAATGCATTTGTTTTATGTTTATGTATGCTTAAAATGTAATAACGTTTGTATGATTGTGAACTTTATAAGCTGAATTGTACAATCAGCTGATTGAAAGAATTGTGTATTTATGAATTAATTTGTAAAAAATCATTTTTAGGACTAAATACAAATGAATAAATAAATACATCAATACAATTAATAGTTTTAAATAAAGAAGATGACAATGGAAGGGGGAGCATTTGCAGATAAAATAAGATAACCAGGGATAACATCATTTTAAATATAGTGGAGAACAAGTGGCAATTGAGTTCTTAATCTTATTCAAAAGATCATCTACATTACACTTAATGGTCTTCGCAACAGAGCAAGATTTCACAAAGCCTAAGTATCTAATATAATTGTGACACCATTTGAGACCTGTTGAAAATAAAGAATTTATAATTAGAATTTCAGACTTCTCTTTGTTTAGCTTGTATCCAAAAACATCAGAAAATACTTTAATATCCTCTAATAGAATATTACGATTAATATTTGGATCATTTATGAAGATCAAAATGGCATCCGCATATGCAGCAGTGTTGACCTCCAACGTCCCAAACATTGTAACAGGAATAGTAGAACATCTAATAAGCTCTAGTAGGGGCTTAATGGACAAGAATGAAGAAGATAGGGGTAATGGGCATCCCTGGCAAGTACCTTTGTTTAATGAAAAATATGTGGAAAATGAATCATTCATAAACATTTATGTCTTTGAATCTGAGTATAATAGTTTATCTTAAGATATATAGTTTGGGCCCAAACCATGCCATTGACATTATTCAACTAACAAATCCCACTCAACCCTATTGAAGCCTTTTCCAGCATCCTTATTGGTACACCATCTCCATCCTTAACTCTCACTCTCTGGCCGGCCTCCCATGGCCCTCCTCCTACCCCCACCTGCGCAGCTAAGAACCTCAGGGTAATCTTTGACTCTACACTTTCCTTCTCTGCACACATCTCTGATGTCTCCAAAAAGTCAAATTTCGTATTGCGCCTCCTTAGAGGTACTATACCTTTCCTCTCCTTCCCTCAAAAGCTCACTGTGTCCCAAGCGCTGGTTCCTTCCAGACTGGATTACTGTAACAGCCTCTTTCTAATTCTACCTGCCTCCACTCTCCACCCTTTACAACTAATCCAATACCGGACTACAAGACTTGTCCTTGTTCTCAAGTCCTGCGATTGTATCTCTTTAGCCCTGAAATCCCTTCATTGGCTCCCAGTGGATCCAAGGAATACATGTAAAACCCTCTACATTGTCCACAAGGATTTCTGGGGCCTGGGTCCAAAATACCTTCAACTATCCCTCCGTAAATACCTCCCCTCTCGAACCCTTCGCTACTCTACTTCTAACTCCTTCAGGGTTAGTCGTTTTGCAAAGAAACGAGCTGGGGGTAGATCTCAGTCTTCAGCTGGTACCTCCCTTTGGAACAGCCTCCTGGCCACCTTGAAACTTGAGGAAAGTCATCTCCGCTTCCGGAAGCATCTCAAGTCCTTCCTCTTTGCCTCTGCCTTTGCCCCCCTGGTCCCCTGTTGATCTGTTTCTTCTCTTGGCATTGTGCACCTGGCCACCCTCTGTCATTCGGGCCCAGGTACCTGCTCACCTTGCCACCCTCCTGCACTGCCTCCAGGCCACCCTCTGCACTAGGGTTCTGTATCTGTACCCATACAGTCCCCCTCCCACTTTTCTTCTGCACTTATCAGATATACCTTATCTGATTAACTATCACCTGCCTCTTGCTGCCTGCACTACCATTCTGGACTTTCCACTCCCCCCACCTTCCATACACTCTTAAATGTCACTGGGCCTAGTAAGATCACTGTTTTCTTTTTTGTTCTTCCTTGTTCCCCTCCCTTTTAGCCTGGTAGCGCTCTGCAACACTTGTGTACCAGTGTGATATAACTGAATTATAATTTCATTTAATTTCATCCAAAGCCACAGCCACATAGCTACATAGCTATATTGAGATTATTAATTTTTTATTACATGTACATTTGCAAAAAATAACGTAGTATTAGCAGACATAACCTGCCCCTTTACAAAGCCCACTTGATCTGGTTTCAATAACTTTGATACAAAATGCTTGATTCTATTGGCTAGTACATTAGCAAATATTTTGTATTCAGTATTTATTCGTGAAATCAGTCTTTAAATCGGTCTATAGTCCTTCGGACAAACACTATCCTTACCAACCTTAGGAAAAAGTATGAGCAAAGCTTCAGAGAAAGAATCTTTTGAATACCCTGCATCATGAAAATGTGAAAATTACGTGTTCAATTTAGGAACCAAATTTGATGAGAAATGATTAAGAAGTCAATAGAAAAGCCATCAGGTCCTGCCACTTTACCCTTACATAGCTCTTTGATGGCTTTATGGATTTCATCTATATGAAAGATAATGTCTAAAACACTTAGGTCTCATTGTGGATGCGCTTTCCTACCCATAGAATGAAAAAAATAACTTCATGTTAAGTTCTTTACTCATGTGCTCAGATTCATCTACTTTATTGTAAAATGTTGGAGAGGTCTCTAAAATAGTTTTGTCAGAAGAAACCACTATACCATAACAGCAGAAATGATGGTCCTTCTTCTTTTTAATTTTAAGGAAAGAGGCCTGTGCTTTGCTAGACTTATTGGATGTTTGATAGATGATAATTTTGTATTTAAGTATTACACCACAGGCTTCTTCTAATTACTTTGCATTCATTTGTATCATAGTAATAAGATATTTTCAAGCACATGTTCAACCAGTTTACTGTTGCACACTTTTTGTAACTTATTTAACTTGACAAAAAGAGACTCAACATCTTTTTCCATTTTTATTTTTTCATTTTCCGACTGACATAAGCTATGATGTGACCTCTCAAAACAGCTTTGTAGGCATTCCAGTTAGTGGCAGGTGATGTAGCAACTTCAGTGTTATCCTTGAAATATTGCTGATGAAAGTTAATGTATGATTGCACAAATTCATTATCCACTAATAACTAATTATTTAATTTCCATCTGTTCATACGTCTATGAATATCATCAAGATCCAGCTTAGAGATGACCAGGGCATGGCCAGAAATAACTATGGGGCTCGTTACACGGAAGGCGGTAAGGGTTAACGGTCACCGGTAATGGTACCGGTTACCGTTAACCCTTACCGCCTTACTACGAGGTCCCTTTGTGGGTTGGTACTTTAACGCCTGCTTTTTAGCAGGCGTTAAAAACCAACACGCAAAGGGACCAGGGTGCTAATTACGGTACTACAATTTCCAGTACCGTAATTAGCACCTTCCCCATTCCCATTATGCCCTATGGGGAAAAATGGGAATGGGGAAGGGCAATGGGGGAGGGGGGAATTACCACCCAGCCAACCTTGGAATAGGGCGGTAATTCTCCTTTCCTCCAAGGCGGTGCCGGTATTTTACCGGCATGGACCAAGGTGCTAATAGCTAATAGCACCTTGGTCCACCGCCTACCGTGTAATGAGGCCCTATGTTTTCAATGCTTAAGTGTATTAGGGCTGAAGATAATGACCTCAGTGTGCATATATAATCTATACAAGACTAAGGGCCACATCACAAGTTGGGAGGTAACGCCAGCGCTAATAGCGCTGGCGTTATCTGCCCTACCGCCAAACCCACCGGCGCTATTAGCGCCGGATCACGGGTTTGGCGGAATTGGAAATCCCCATTCCCCATTGAGCCCATTCGGGAATGCCCCATTCCCCATTGGGCTCAATGGGGAAATTTCGCACTCTTACCGCCGGCGGATTTCCCGCGGGCGGTATGAGCGCGAAATTTCAGCGGATTTCCCCCCAGCTAAAAGCTTCAGCCGAAGCCATGATTTGGCGGACCCTTAAATCCGGCGGTAACAGCGCTACCGCCGGATTTAAGGGTTACCACCAAACTCGTGATGAGGCCCTAAGTGTTGTGTGGGAAAGAGTGAAAAGTAAAATCTAAGTTGGTAGGATTTAAAAGACTCCACCTATCAATGAGATCCACCTCTGAAAAGCAGTGTAAAGACTCCTTATATATTGTATTTTCCTTAAAAATACAATTCGACATTCTGTCTAAAAATGGGTGCACTATGTTATTGAAGTCTCCACATGCAATGAGTTTAGAAAGATTAGATTGTATGATTTTTGATATTTATCCAAAAGTCAGGTTTAGGATCAGTAGGATAAAATACACTTATTATAAATAACAATTGAGAACCAACTTGAATCTTCACTAGGGCTCATCCACCTTGACCATATATCTCCTTCTGTACAATTTTGCAATTTTGGGGGTAATTCATAGATTTCAGCGCAGAGGCAGAGCACGCGAGCAGCGCAGAGAGGGAGCGTGCACCAGCGTGCGCCAGCCATGTGCGCTAAACAGCATTCTGGCGCACCGCGTATTCATGGAATTTCCAAGCCATTTTCAGCACTGGCACAGAGAACATACTGCAGCGCCAGTTATGCCCCCAAGAACGCCCCTTGCGCAAGGAAAAGCCATTGAAATCCCCAATGCAGCGCAAAGGGCCGCGCTAACCCTGGACCAGCTTACAGGGCCGCTACACTGTAATTGCGTGAAAATACTATGCGTACCCCACTCAAGTCAGACAAAACGCGTGAAAATGTACTTGCGCACCCCACAGAATACATGTACCCTGCTTGCGCGTACCCCCTGTGGTGTGGGCTGCCTGTGGGGCATGCCCAGGGTGGATGGGGTGCCTGCGTGCATTTCGGGGGTTCGCGGGAAGTTTCACATGTGATAGGCCTTGGGCGAGCGGGGTACGTGTATTTTGGGGGTGCGCAGGAAGTTTCACATGCGATAGGCCTTGTGCGAGCGGGGCATGTGTATTTCGAGGGTGCGCGGGGAGTTTCACATGCGATAGGCCTTGTGCGAGCGGGGTACGTGTATTTCGGGGGTACGCTGGGAGTTTCACATGCGATAGGCCTTGGGCGAGTGGGGTACGTGTTTTTTGAGGGTACGCGGGGAGTTTCACACCCGATAGGCTTTGTACGAACGGGACACGTGTCTTTCGGGGGTGAGCGGGAAGTTTCACAGGTGATAGGCCTTGGGCGAGCGGGGTACGTGTTTTTCGGGGGTACGCGGGGAGTTTCACATGTGATAGACCTTGGGCGAGCGGGGCATGTGTATTTTGGGGGTGCGCGGGGAGTTTCACACGTGATAGGCCTTGGGCGAGCAGGGTACGTGCATTTCGGGGATACGCAGGGAGTTTCACACGCGATAGGCCTTGTGCGAGTGGGGTATGTGTATTTCGGGGGTACGCGGGGAGTTTCACATGTGACAGGACTTGTGTGAGCGAGGTATGTGTTTTTTGGGGGTACACATGTGCGAGCGGGGAACGTGTATTTTGGGGGTGCGCGGGAAGTTTCACACGTGATAGGCCTTGGGCGAGCGGGGCACGTGTATTTCGGGGGTGCGTGGGAAGTTTCACACGCGATAGGCCTTGGGCCCCTCCTGGGTGTGGCCTTTCTCCCCTCCCCATGCGCTGCAGGCAGCCCACTCCACAGGGGAGTACCCTACAACCCTCACCATACCCTGCAGGCAACCCACATGGCACCATGCACTTGTGAGTGCACTTGTGAGCCCCAACCCATGTCCCCCACCCACCCACCATTGACGGGCCCCTGTCAGCAGGTCCCGACTCATGTCCCCCACCAGTAACCACCCACCCACCATTGATGGCCACCTGCCAGCAGGCCCCGACTCATGTCCCCCACCCACCATTGACGGGCACCTGCCAGCAGGCCCCGATTCATGTCCCCCCACCCACCCATCATTGATGGGCACCTGCCAGCAGGCCCTGACTCATGTCCCCCCACCCGACATGTCATCACACTCCAGACCCATGGCCCTTATGGCCACCCAAATCCCACACCACCCCAGTCCAAACACCCAACCAAGCATTCCATCCACTCCACATTGAATTACCAATGTCATGATAGAAAAAAAAACAGCATGGCCATGAATACATGTCCCTCAGACCCACACAATGGCAACACATGACTGTGGAAAACCACACTGTGACATGCACAAAACAAATGAGAGAAGACCACACAAGTAAAGTATAGAAAAAAAGTGTATTGAAGAACAAACCAAATGAATAAAACAAAAGCACACACCAAAAAAAAAATATTCCAAGTCCGGAAGTCCAAAAATGAAAAAAAAATGAATGCTGTAACCAATAAAATCCAAAGTAAAATGGCTCTAATGGGTCAGTCCATCAAACAAAAATCTGAGTTTAAAAAAAGTAAAGTATTCCACAATGGGTCCAAGAAAATTAAATCCAGGTCCAAAACTATTTACAAATGAACATCCAAGGGTCCATGAGCCCAACAATCCAAAGGAAACCTAACCTAAATCCTACCTTATTAATAACTATATACAAAAAGGCGGGGCATAGTCCATGCGCCCCAAAGGAAAAAAAATAGAAAGGAAACTTACACCTAGAGAACTATTTACGAAGGCAGCGGGCAAGTCCAACGGCTCACTTGTTAATGTCCCGGGCCAGGGCATCATCAAACTCCTCTTCAACGTCCTGAAGGTGGGCCTCTTCCCTGGCCCTGAAGTCTCGCAGGGATGCAGCCATGTCCTCCTCCAACTCCCTGTGAGTTGCCTCGAGGCACTCAGCTCGCCTCAATGCCCTGCGCATGGAGTTCTCCGCCCTGACCATAGTGAGCCGTGCCTCTTCCGCCCGCCGCCACTCCTCATCTATTTGCCGGCCCAACCGCTGCCACATGGAAGACACTCACAATCCAGGGTCCTCCTGCCCTCTGGCCGATGCCTGCCCCTGTGATGTTGATGGCCCCGAACCATCATCGATCCCACCTTGAGCCTGCTGCTGCCGTGCATGTGCTCTGCCTGTTAATGCCTGCACGCCCTCCTCCTGCTGGGGTCCAGTTGTTGTGGTGGCCACCCCTGCTGGACCTCCGACTTCCGAATGTGGCAGGGATGCGTCCTCCACCAGCCTGGCCACTGGGTCAGAGGCAGCTCCACAGGGTGCCCAGGTGATACATGGGCAGGAAGATGGCACGGAGGACCACTGGCGCATAGGGGGTTCAGTTGAGGAGGGGGTCGGTAGAAGGTCCAGCACACGGAGGAACCCAGCACTGGTGACCCGTCCTAGTAGGTCAACGCGGTCAACGAGGCATCCGAAAAAATGTGCATTGTCCACACGGGGACCCTGCACATCTTCCCGAATGCCACGTTGACGCAACGCCACCCCAGCCAGGACAGGTTCAACATGGTCCCGGATTGCCACGTCGGCAGGGAGAGGAAGGCCAGTTGTTGTGTGCACATCCCCTCCCTGAAAACCGGTCTGGACGAAGGCATCCCTGCTGGTGCCGGATGATGTAGTCACAGGATCGGGGACAGGACTACACACAGGCACCTCTGCGGCCGCCTGTGCTGCCTCCTGTCCCTGCCCCTGGACTGCACCACTAGCACCAGTGTAATCCCCCCCTCAAGGCCCCGTGTGTGGGCCTTCCATGGCCTCCTCCTCAACCAAACCCCCCAACAACCTGGATGACTCTGTGCCATCTTCCTCCATAGGCCCCTTTGTGGTCTCAGCTGCCCCTTCTGCTGCCGAGGAGTCCACCTCCGACCTCTGCCTCTTGGACCTACCCTCAGCAGCTCCGGCTGCAGATGTGGCACCAGACTCCTCACTCCCCAAAGAGATGAAAAAATGGGAGGGGAGCTGGGCCTTGCATCTCCGGCTGGCGGTGGGATCCCTGCTGCTGTGCTCCACAGCACCGTCTCTGCCCTCTTCATCAGTTGATGCTGCAGACAGGGAGAGACAGAACACAGGCATCAGGGCACTGTACATTGGTCTGATGCACACATGACAGTTGCACATGAGTGGCAGTCTCAAACTTCACAGATGGCATCACACTCCGCAACACACATATCATTTGAACACACACACATGAGCAAATTAACAGGAATGATGCAGCAGGCAGCACCATCCATACACATACAACAGCATGAGCATCCAAAGGTCAGCCTGACGTCATATGCAACACAGGGAGTGCCGAACACATACACACGCCACCAGACATACATGCATCTGTACATCTCCAGCACCTGTCACCGTGAAATCATCGGCAACTATGTCACATCTGCCAATCAGCCTCCTACATGTCGGTGTCACATGCATCCATGGTGTATCACAGTGGCAGACATGTCAAATACACACACATGCACATGTACACCATGCACATACATGAAGGTGGAACCAGCATCCATGTGTCACACCCCAACCATGCCATAGTACATACACAGAAATGTAAACATGTGTGCACCCACACATGCATTTGGCCATCATGCATTTGAACACATACACCATTGATGTGACTCGCACATGATTGGACTCACATGTGGCAGGCTCATGTCCCTGTACATACACATCCATCCATAGATGGCCCTTTCAAGACATATGTCCAACCTGCACACTCCTGGCACACCTCAACATGCACTGCGTCCAATCAGTACGCATGTACACTTACCGGGCGACTCCGGACGTGTCGGCATCCGAAGGACCTGGAGTGGAGCGCTGGGTGTATGTGTTCCAGGACCCTCATCTGGATGTTGGTAAGGCAGACCCGGCACCCCTCTGCATGCTTTGCCTTCAAGAGCCGCTGGGCCTTGCTGAGGGTCCTGGACCTGAAGTCCTCCCAGCGCTTCCAGACATGTGCCATGTCGCGCGCTGCCACCCCCTCCACGTAGATGGCAGCCACAATGTCCTTCCAGATCCTCTTCCATCCTTCATTGTCGGTGCGTGAACTTCCAAAGAGGGCATCACCAGGATACCAACTTCTGCGGCACTGAAGCTGGTAGCCCTCTGTCTCTCTGGCTGGGGTTGCCAGTGGTCTCCGATGGTGTTTCCCCCGACATGGCAACCCCCGAGGGAGGTGTGGGTGGTCAACTGGGTCCTGGTGCTGGGCTATGGAGCGATGGAACTTCAGTCGGGAGTCTTCTGTTCCAGCAGGGGTGGTCACAGCAACTGGACCCCTCAGATGGCTGACATGCAGGCACCAAATAGCAGGGCACGTGGCCAGCAGGCAGGCAGCAGCAGATGGCAGGCGGGAGCGGGCTCGTGGCTCTGGGGGGCAGGAAAATGGCCTTCTGGGCAGGATCGTGGTCTTCCGTGTTTTGTCGCGTGGCCAGCTTGATACGGAGTGAATTGGCATGTGAAAAAATAGCATGTCAGCGTGTAATTCGAGGAAAGGCCCTTAGCGCGTAAGTGTGTATGTGATGTTACACGCGTGGGTGTTTCCCTCGTGACGGGTGCATAGTGAATCAGCACGTGAAAAAACAGCATGTCCGCATGTTAATGCGTGTAATTCGAGGAAAGGCCATTAGCGCATACGCGCGTAAGTGATGTCGCACGTGTGGGCTGGGTTAAAAGGTACGCGTAGGATGCCATTTTCTTGTATGTGCTATTTGTGGAGAGCTAGCGGGTGAATCTTGTACTTCTTGTCGGTTCACACGTGATTACTTCACAATGGTTCCAGTTCGTACTCCTTGTGTACTCGGACAGCGTTCAATTCTTCTTTTGGTGGGGGTGTTTCCAACGCGCGTCTTTTCCCGTTCTTTTTCCAGGCAGACGGTGAGTCGCACACGTATTTTTCAACTGTGGTTGCCCCGTGTGCCGTGTACCCATTCAGAGGTCTTTGTAGCCTGCGTGTACCACGCATACGCTTATTTTTGTGTTTCTGGGTGCCACAGCATAGTGCAGGTTCTTTATTCCACTTGCGTGCATGTTAAATTTTGTTTTCAGGGTGCCTGAGCGTTGCGTGACCCATCATCTTCCCCCAGGAATCACAGACAGCCTTGCTAGAGCACTAGGGTAAATATTCCATCTAGTACCCTGCCCCTTTCGCCCTAATTGCCCAGGACAATTGTTTACTGCACCTCCCATTCGCACAAGAACATCAGTGCCATGGTTGGGAGGCGACCAAGTGGTAAGGGAGGCAAAGGTGGCCGACCTCCAAGAGGTGGCCACGGTAGGGGACATGGCCAGGATGTGCAGGGTGGCCCAAGAGGCCAGTGTGTGGAGGACCAATCAGGGACACCTATGCCCCCCCAATGGGTCGGGGAGATGCATCTGACACCATCCCAGCTCAGGCCTTGTTAACCCGGCTCATATTGTCAACGAACCGGCACAGGATGACTCCCAGGCTGACTTCCGTGTCACCAGGTCAAAGCCACGTGTGGCAGTGAAAGTTGCTGTCACCAGGCCACGTGGATCTGGGGCAGAAATGTCATCTGCTGCCCCAAGTAGCCAGGGTGAGGAGGCTGTAGGGGCAGCTGCAGCTCAATCCACCCCAGCTCTGAGCCACCCAGCCGGGACAGTGTTGGTCCAAGTCCATCACACCGAGGTTGGTCCTGCCAACATCACCCAGCAGCCAATGCTGCAGTGAGACCTTTGGTCATCGTGCCTTTGGCTACTTCCAGTGCCCAGTCCACCTGCGCTGCAGCCCCTAACAACCAGAGCGGTGTAAGACACTCAGGGTCCGCACCACCTCTCAAGAGGAAGAAGGGTGCTCCTGCGGTACAGGCTGGGACCCCAGACACGGCACCCCCCTCCAGCATGTCAAGGAAGCATAGTTTCAATGATGTGGAACTAGACACACTTGTGGGCTACGTGTCGGCCCATGGCTGTGAAATGCTGGTGACTACAGGGTGCAAGACTACGACTGCTCAACGTAGGGCCCACTGGCAGTGCATCGCAGATTAGTTCCCTTGGATTTGTGAGGCGCACAGCTGATGATTGCTCTAAGCAGTGGAATGACCTCAAACGCAGAGCAAAAGAACAAGCTGGCTTCCAATCATGCCTCTACTCTGGTGCTGGCAGTGGGTCTCCACCAGAGGAGGAAGTACTCACAGAACATGAGTCTATCGCTGGAGGATTCATCACAGAGGATCAGATCCAAGGCGTGGAGGACCTACCAGATCTTGAGGCATTGTCCGGTAAGTGGCCATGCATGTGTGTGCAAACCATGTGTATGTTGCTTGGGTGATGTGTTCTGATTGAGTGCCAGGTGAGGCTCTGTAGTCATGACTGCTATGGGTCACCCATGTGGTGCCTCCAAACCATCCCCCGGCCTTGGGTTTGGGTTTTACAGTATCCCTTCTGACCGCAGTTGACAATTTGCACCTGATTACTACACTTGCCCTTCAACTGCCATCATGCCACAACATTGTTCATACTGTTTTCCTGTTCATTCTGCCTGATTGATGAAATCCTTTGCATGTTTACCGCACATTTGTGTGCCTTTCTGCCCCAAATGTAACATACTTCAGACATAGATTACACCCCACAATGCCCCACATTTGTTTACTTATTATGGGAATGAATTCATCAATCAGGCTGATTGAGTAATGTGCACCTACACATGGCCTGCACACAATCACTTCGGGGCCCTGTTTGAATGTTCAACATGACAATTGTCTTCTGTCATGTAGAAGTGACCAACCATTGATGTATCCATGTGCCTGCCATCACTGCATTAGTGAACACTGGCTTTGTTGCAGCGTGTGGCACATGCGTGTTTTGTCACACTCTTTTGCATGTTCTATTTCATGATGTCCATCTCACATGGGTGGGTGACAGTACTGATTTGCTACCATCTGGGTGTCCTTGTCAAATCTGCCATGGCTATTGCAACGTGCCATCTGTGTGCTGGCAAGTTTCATGTATGTGGATTGTCCATGCCACTCACAGGCTTATTTGTAATGCTGGTGCTATGCTGCATGCAGCACATGTGTTGCTTTCCCATCTTGGAGTCCTCAGTGGCTGCTTTTAGGCTCCCCTTCCACTTCATTGCCAGTGCATGCATGCCAGAGTTATTGTCATGTGTGACATGTGTCATTTATGTATTCAATGTGTACCTCGTGAAGCCAATGTGTGTGGGCGATGCTGCTCATGCCTGTCTTCATTACTTTTCTTTTATGTTTTTGCAGGTGATGAGGAACTAGATGCTGTTGAGGAGGAGGAGATGGCGCAGAGGCAGGAGTACTCACAGACACAACAAGGCACCAGTGGAGGATGTGGTGCGGTGGTGGGTGAAAATCCATTTCTCCTACAGACCATCCTGTCCACGGGTGTCATTGGGTACACCTCTGCAGACCTCTACAGCTCAGGTGCTGAATCTGACATTGAGACAAATGTCCCGTCGCAGGTGAGTGTTTCTGGCAGGGATGCTGTTCTGTCCAACCCACCTGCACTGGGGGTAGACCCCGCTATGGGCCATTCAGTGTTGGAAAGTCTGCCTGTGGCGGTTACAGATGCAGGGTCACATTCCACTATATTTGCTCCTGTTCCTGGGCCAGCAGACCAAAGGAGGAATGCAGTCCTGCAGCCTCAGGCAGTGCCAGCACAGCAAGGTGCACATCACCTTGCCCCAAACAGGTGTGGTGCCCACCAATGCGGTGGCCGTGCGCCACCAGGCAATACTGTGTGGGAGAACTCCATATATACTATTGCAGCACAACAGGGGGCATCATGTGAGATGATGGCTCAGACCATGGATAGGGTGGCCACTTCCATTCTCCCCCCTGAAAGGCAGGTGGAGCTCCAGCAGCAGGCAACAGAGTCCATGTGCCGCTCACACAGGGAGAACATGTTGGCGTCCAACAGGGACCGACGGGCTGGACTGGAGACTCTCTGCACAGCCATATCTGCAGAGTCACAGGCCCACAGGGATGCCCTGAGGTTAGAACACAGGACCCTCAGAGATACTCTGGGTGCACTTGAGGTGTCCCAGTGTACAAGGTCAGAACAGCAGCTGGAGCAGCTAACACGCACACTCTCAGCTGAGCTCGAGGCAACCCGTGAGGAGATCCGGGCATCCCACGAGACCTTGCAGGCAGAAATGCGTGCTACCCATGAGGTGCTGCATGGGGATCTCTGTACCATCATCCTGCAGAACCAAACCTTCGAGACCCGCATGCTTGCTGCCATGGAGGAGCATGCCATGGCTTTGCATGGTCTGCCTCCCATATCATGCCCACCTTCTAATGTACCACCAGAGGGTGATGACAGCGACAGCAGTTCTCCCACTGTAGGGTAGCTGTGCAGGCCATGAGCCCATTGAGTTTTGTTTTTTTTCTTGACATCCATGCATGTGGGTGTTGGGGTGCACCCTGTACCTCCTCCCTCCTGGGTGGCCTCCCCCCTGGTTGACACATGGCCATTTTTGATATTTTATTTTCTTTTGTTTTTTTCAAATTTCATTCTGAATTGCTAAATACAATTAGTATTTAATTATTTTATTATGTTTTTTTATCTTCTTTTTTCTATTTATTATTTTCATTTTATTTTCATTTGTAATTTATTTTAATTTTCATACATTTTATTTAGTTAAATTGTATTCTGATTTTTCATTTATTATTTTACTTATTTGGTTTACTTTACATGTACTTTTTCTTTTCTTTATTTAATTTGATTTTACTTTTTTGTTCATAACCATTTTCCTTCAGATTGTGAATTCATGTTACAGTGTGTTGCTTTGTGTGGCTCCCGTAGGCATCCACTGTGTATTCCAGCTGGGCACATGCAGGCTTGTCCTGTCTTTGGGTTAGAAACTTGGGTTCCTGACACACACGCCCCTCCTGTTTCCCCTTTCCATGGGCCCGCAAAGGGTGTGTCCAAGTGACAGTAACTTACACAGTGGCATTGGGCTCCCATAAGTTGTGTGGGCAGTCTATAGTCCAAACTGTGTATATATCCCTAGTGGGTATTGGTGTTCATTTCTCCACTACATGGTGGATTTGTATATGGTTTTACATACAGGACTTTTTGCATATATACATGTAACTTCTTCATGTCTTAACGAGCCCGTCTCCATTGCAGATGCAGTTCATGTTGTATGCAGTACACTGCCACATTTGGCTACCAGCAACACACTGCAGTTGGAAGGGTTCGATGTGCTGCCTTTGTCAGGTTGTGACACTTGCAATACTTTCATTTTTTACTGTCATATGTTGCCACTATTGGATCCTGTACTGATGTTTTGTCTTGCTGGTATTTGTTCTTGTGTGCTGTTTTTTTTTTCATTAGTGAGAGGAAATTGTCTCTGGCCTGTTTCCATTTGGGACGGTGCACTTTGTGACACTTGTGTCATGTGTTGTGCATTCATTTGGTTGCTTTCACATTGCATGCCATGCCATGGTGTGTTGGGTAGCTTAGATGGGGTTAGGGTGGGGTTGGGTGACATGCCGGTAGTTGGATGTAGTATTTTGCAACGGGGTAGTCCTTCATGCTGCATGAATGTGTGCCTTTTACTGACACAGCATTGGGTGTGTATAAGTAGCTAGGGATGCACACAATGTAGCACTTCCAGGTAAACAATCTCAGGGTGGTATGGTTGTGACAGTTGACTGTCCCTTTTGTCATCATCATAAATTGTCAGCTGATATGTGCCAGGCCTGTGTGCACTCTGCAGGGGTGGGATTTTAGGTGAATAAATTTGCCACAAGCTGGGTACGGGCTGCCTCACCACGTGCCCTTTCACCTCCCATGCGCAGCGACCGTACATGTGGTCAGGGATGTGGGGGCACCCCCATCTCCACCGGCACGCCTCACAGGGTTGCAACGTTGTGAAGGACACATGCTGACACTATGATCCTGCACACTACTGGGGGCGCATATATCAGCTGCCCACCAGAGCGGTCAAGGGAGCGAAAGCGTGACTTCAGCACTCCGAATGTGCGCTCCACTATGCCCCGGGTTGCAATATGGGCTGTGTTGTATCTTACCTCGGGCGGTGGGGTGGGGTTCCGTATTGGCGTCATCATGTAGGTGCTCAGAGGGTAGGCACTGTCCCCTGGGGAGGTTATAATGGTTGTCATTAGTTGGGTTTTCCCATTTCTCAGTGTCTGACATGCATGTGCAGAGGCATTTATACTCATCTATTAGCCATGTGTCGCCATGCCTCCCAGCTTCCAGGTCCTGGTTTAGGGGTGACATTCGGAATATGAAACTATCATGGCTGGTCCCCGGATAGTTGGAATATACTGAGGTGCTGATTCCCTTGGCATCCATTCAACCTGCACGTTGATGGAATGCCAGTGCTTGCGGTTTTGATAGATGTGCTCAGTGGCCCAGGGAGGACAAAAAGCCACATGGGTGCAATCAATGGCACCAAGCACTTTCGGGAAGTGTGCCACCCCGTAAAAGTCCTGGACGACGGCCTGCCTTTCTGCAGGTGTTCTGGGCATGTATATGTGCCTGCGGACTGAGGGGCGTGCAGTCATGATCGCCAACACCTGGTGTAGGCAGCGTGACTGCGTGGCCTGTGAGGCACCCCCAACTATGGCACTTGTCCGCTGAAATGACCCAGTTGCCAAGAAGTGCAGTACATTGAGCACCTTTTCCAAAGGGCTCAGTGCTTGGGAGCACAGGGTGGATAATGTGAGGTCATCCTCCCACTCCCTGACCATTTCTAGGATTATTAGTGATAGAAACTTGTACCTCCCATAAACCTGGTCATCAGGCATCCCAAAAAGGCTGGTCCTTGGTAAATAAATGCAGGGCCTGGCCATCCTCCTCCTCCTGCGGTGTCCCACGACCACTGCTGTGAGGAACGGTATATTCATCATAACGTATGAGCTTGTTTGTTGTTTGCGTGCATTTTTGTGCTGCACGGGCTGCTTACGCCTGCTTCCTGCTGGCGTACGTGTTTCTGGATTAGCACGTCTTTTTTGGCGCACATGTTTCCCCTGTTCGATTCCATGAATACGTGTTGTTAGCGCACGTGTGGGCGTTGCGAGCATTTACCTCCCGTACTTCCCCCGTAACGCCCACATTTCATGTGTTGTTCCCCATTCCACGTGTTACGCCCTGTGTTACGCCCACTTTTCTTGTGTGCGCTACGCGTTTGGTGACGTCTGCGCCCGCGTGCACCACCCACGGATTTGGCACACATCCCAGGGTTTACACGCACAGCGCATTCCACGAATCGACAAATGGCTGCATGTGTGGCTTTAGCACACATGCGCTGCGATTTTCACGCTTGCGCTCCCCTTTTTGGTGCACATTTATTCCATGAATTACCCTGTTAGTTTTTTGTTAATCAAAATAGCAATGTCTGTGTCTTCCCATCTGCTTGGCTTGCAATCACCTCCCCCATCCACCATTCGTTTGACTCATTAGACTCCAGTGTAGATAGAAGTGTTTCTTGAATACAAGCAACCAATGGTTTGAAACTATTTAGTAATGGCAGTACTTTTTGCTGCTTAACTGCATTATTTAGGCCTTTAACATTTCATGTAATGCATTTAAATAGTATCAATGATGTCTATAAAATATCTATGCATTAAAAGAGTCTTTGTAAAGTGCCAATAAAAGTGCATATCATTAGTCATCTAAGGTAATAATAACCACGCAATGCATTGCCACCTAACTAATATATATATATAGGTATATCCAGACAAAACATAGGGGAAAAGCACAAAAGGTAAGGGAAGAGACACAAATGTGCACAGTATGATCTAAAAATATTATACATGCAAATAAACCGAGAAGAAACAACAATGGGTAGTTCTTTATAAAGATCTGAATATTGATCAGAGCCTTAGGTGAAACTCAAAAATCACACTGCAGATATTTTTAAAATGGAGGATGTAGTACCAAAATAACCAAAAAGAAAATTGCGCCCATCTCTCTCCACAACGCTAATGATGAAATAATAGAGTACACTTTGCGAAAGCACTAAACGTCTGTCTTTAATATGCTCCCATTAAAGGATGAGGATTGTTTTTTAATCGTTAGGATAGTCGTGCCCATATGCTCCATTTTAGCAGACTCCATGTCGGCTTTAAAATCTGATGGATCATCAAATTCCAATGTTTTGCCTTTAAAAGTTACTTTGAAAGTGCTTGATGTAGCAGTCCAAACCTGGCATTTAGTTGTCTAAGGATAGACTCACATGACAAAAATTCCTTCCTGCATGGAGCAGTGTTTTTGGATGCAACTTGTGATACAAAGACTCTGTGGCCTCTCCAAAACAGTTGATTTGTTTCTTTAGCTGTCCTGACAATCAACTGAGCTGGGGTATATTAAAGATGATATAAAATCATAGTTTGTGGTGAGGATTTCCTCTGTTAATTGACGTAGACATTGGAACCAATTTTATGTGCCTTTTAAATGTTAAAAATAGTTGAAGCTTACGAATCTGAGACAGTGCGTTTTTTTTTTGCATTTTTAAAGCGCTCACACAGCCAGCGGGCATCGAGGCGCTTTTACCGGAATTGTTTGTTTTTGAGTTGCGTAAATGTTTTTTTGGTCTTTGTTGCGTATTTATAATGCGCTTAAACACACCCAGAGGTTTATAAGCGCAGACCCTGGGATCGAGCCTGTGTTGCTTTGTGTCGTCTTGCTTCCAAGGCACATTGCCACTGAGCTATCCTCCCAGGAGCAATTCTGGGTCATCGCCTTCAATTCCTTCAGGGAGGCGTAAATGTGTATATTATTTCGTAGTCCTCATTTTTCCAGTTCTTCATTTTGCTTTTGAAGTTGTATAACTGATTTCTCAAGCACAGACAAGCAAAGTGTTGCATCTTCAGCCCCACTGATTCACCTTTCCACGTCTTCTATTCTAGTTTTGATGGAAGCCCATATGTCATCCAGCTGCAGTAGTTTTGTATTAATTATTTCCATAAAGAGCTTCACAGCTCTCAATTCAGACAGGATAGACTCCATTCCAGCTCCCCAATGGGTTGAATAGGGGGAGGGGAATCACATTTGGGTCTTTATAAGTTTGTTGAGGGAGGATTAGTATGTTCTTTGTTATTTGACCCTTTCTGGGCACCATTTATTGAAATGCCATTTATTAGAAGTATATGCAATTCTATCAGTGAGCATCCTTTTACCTCACTGGGCTTCGAATAGATTGACTGACACAAAAAGGTTAATTGAGCCCATGGATATACAAGATAACCCATTTTAAATTGGAAAGGCCACTTTTAGTAATGAATATTCAGAAAAGGCCAACAGAGGGAGCTCCGAATAAGTCATTATAATACATAAGCAGGCAGTGGTTGTTGTGTACGTGGTACACGAAGCGCGCATGCACGGCCCAGCGGGCCGGCGCATGCGCGCTAGTTAATAAAGGAGGTGCCCGGGCAGTTCGCGCCGGATCACCGGAACGAGCAGACGTCTCCGGCGTGTGTTCTTGCGCGCCGCCACCGCGCGCTGGTGTCCCGACCCAGGGAGGCCCGCACACCACCTCAGGGCTCTCCCAGGGCACAACAGTGGTCTCCACATGTACTGTGACACGATGCGCCCTGGGCTCACACACGTAGACTCCTCCTTCAGTAAATGAGCATTTGAGCTGAACAACTAGCGCTCCAAATTAACTCAATGACTATGCCTCCTAGGCTCATCACCGGCCACACCTCTTGGATATTCTTCAATATTAGGTAGGAGCAGAAGTTGTATGCACCTTTTATTTAATTAAGTTCTCATTATAGTGCTGCAACAAAGACATGTATATTATGACGGGAGGGAGACCAATGTTTAGACGTCCATCTTCGTCGGTGCCAGCCACACTTCCTTGATGTGTTTGTTTTTATATAGAACATTTCCATTACTTTGATACTGCTCCTGTGTCGTCACATTTGCAGTTTTTGGACAAATAAGCATGGTTCCCTTCATGTGTACACTAATGCACTTCTTTTAACCCCAATGGGGATCTCTAAAGTTCTCAACTGCATAGATGACAGCATTTCTACTATATTCAAGGTACTTCCTTCCAGATCCACCATTAAGTCCATATAGTCCTTAATATGTCTGCAGCATAGGTTAGAACCAGTTTTAAAGAGGGACTCCATAAGGCGTTTATTGTTTTGACTGATGGCAAATAATAGTTGGGGCAACTAAGAGGCTATGTAGCTAAGGCACCTAAAAAATGTGCTGAAAATCTCAGGTCCTGATTTTCTTTCTTCTTCAACGATCTCACATGCTCAAATTATCAAATACACTGGTGCTTGGCAACTCACTTGTACATTTTCACAGTATGAAAAGCAAACGACTGCCAGCTATCGTGTCCCCAAAGCAGTCAGTAAATGTTACCTCCAATTACCAATCACTATGCATTTCACAATACCAGCCTTAGTATTTAAAATGGTGAATAAGAACCACTCAACCCTTCTTCCAATTGCCATGGTCATGGTCAATAGGTCTTAATCCATTTTGATGACTACGTGTGAAACTTCCAGTGTCCAATGTCAGATGTCTTCCACAACTGTCTAGATGGTCAAGTGGAACAGCGAGTAGAGCACTGCTTTGACATCATTGCAAAACCTGCCGTCGCAGGTTCGAATCCCGGCAGGGCCAAACTCAGCCTTTCTTCGTAGCACTATATAAATGCGAAATTTTTATTATTATTACAAGCTGCAAAATTTCAGACCACTGGAGTATGCTCCCAAGGTCAGTACCCATCTCCAATCACCACAATCACAAACTGACCAACTACTACTGCTGCTTTGCCTGTGTATGATGACGTGCTGGCAACGGCAAGCATCTTTCATGGTAAGTTTGTATCTCAATCATGTCTTCTGCTTCACAAACTATGGCGCTTACTGCCAAACTGTCACTTCTACTCAGTTACTGCTCAGTTACTATTTCTCCCACAAAGACTAAGATGCCAATAGGGCAACGGGTGCTCAAGATATTTGTTCTGTTGCAGATGTATCACAAGTATCAAAGTTACCTTACGACTGGCAACACAAAGCACAGACTTTAAACTTTGCTAACTTTTATTTATCTTAAGAAAGGGCATACCACTTCCCTACAGGGATCAAATACATTCTGCATAAGAATGCCACACCTTAATAGCAAATGAAATCCCTATGACCAAAATGACTAATTGAAACCTCTTTAAGCAAGAATAAGAGATTTCAAAGTAAAGGTAATTAAAACCTCTGTATTTCTACAATGTATATTATTTAAAAAAGTTCCAACTAAATTAATATGATATGATATGATAGTTAATTTATATAGCGCCTATAGACTATGGGCCTAATTCACTGAAGCGGTTTCTAATGGCAACATCCCATTGGAAAACCTTCTGTGAATCAGGACCTATGTGTTTCAAAGTGCTCAAGGAAAGGGAGGGAAAATACAATGGGCCTCATTACACGGACGGCGGTAAGGGTTAACGGTCACCGTTAATGGCAACGGTGACCGTTAACCCTTACCGCCGTACTACGAGGTCCCTTTGCGGGTTGGAGGATTTAACGCCTGCTTCTTGCAGGCGTTAAAATCCAACCCGCTAAGGGACCTCAGAGCTAATTACGGCACCGCAAAATTGCGGTGGCGTAATTAGCGCCTTCCCAATTTCCATAGAGCCCTATGGGGCAGAAATGGGAATGGGGAAGGGCAATGGCGGAAAGGGGATTTACCGCCCCTCCAACCTTGGAATGGGGCGGTAAATCCCCTTTCCGCCAAGACGGTGCCGGTATTTTACCGGCTTGAGCCATGGCGCTAATAGCACCATGGCTCACCGCCTACCGTGTAATGAGGCCCAATGCCATTCTTACAGGCCATGAACAGTAAGGATGTGAAATTAGTTATCGTACTCGGCCTGATGACATTTCAGATAGTGCAAGAGCTAAGACATAGATAAGGAAGGGAGGGGGGGAGTGGGAAGGAAATGGAAATAGACAGGCGACTACTGTACTAGGCCTGACAACATTTCTGGTAGAGCCGGAGAAAAACAAAAGGTGAGGGAGAAGGGTGCAGAAAGGGAGGGGAGGAACAAAACAAGCGACTATCTTACTAGGCCTGACGACATTTCAGATAGTGCTGGAGGGGTTGCCGGGGGAACAAGTAAGGGGAGGGAGGAGGAGTCAGATGAGGTTGCTATCATACTAGGTCCAGGGACAATTCTAAGTGCATAGAAGAAAGTGAGGGGAAGAGGGGAGGAGATGGGAAAAGGGAGAAAGGGAGGGGAGGAGAGAACAGAGAGTAAGCAGTCAAAAAGAGTGGAGAAGCAAGAGGGGAGAGCAAATACAATTGCAGAAGTCAGTAGTAACACATAATGTTGCAAGCCAGGATACAAGATGAAGATGGCAAAAGCATGATTCAGGGCTACCATGAGTACAAGACACAAAGAAAGTCCTGCATGAGAGTTGAGAAAGATTGATGCACCGTGAATCCATACAAGTCGAATCTAGCATTTGCCACCCAACGATGATGTTGACACCAGAATGTATTAGGACAGACTACTGCTGAAATAGGCTGGAGGGGGGGCAGTTTAGAAGAATCAAGCAAAACAGGCAACACCAGTGTGTGGGACGGGGGGGCACAAGGGAATAGCAGCATGTAAGGTATTTCCCTATATCTTACTTTGTATACAAACTGTTGTACCACTGAATATGCTTGCAAGGAAAATGTTAATGTTAATGTTAATGTTAATGTTAAAGGACATTTGTACCGTGCACTATCACCACCATAGTGGTCCCTTGGCGCTCTGACGGCTCTGCAAGAGGAGGGGAGGTTGAGTTAGTGGGAGGAAGCAGGAAAAGTGCAAGAGAGCAGTGATGTGCTGTTGGCGGCCTCAGCCCGGTGGGTCCGTTGGCTGGGCCTGGTGTGTTTGCGGCCAGTAGTTGTTGTGTACTGTTGTGCAAGGCTATGTGTGTTTTTGTTTTGTTGTTGCAATGTAGTGAAGTTTGTGTGGTTTGTTCTGCTGTAGGTTTTGGTTGTGTTTGGTTTGGAATTTGAGAGGTGTATGCAGAAAGGGAAATTGTTAGTAGTGTTGGTTAGTTTGCGTCTCTATCCTGAATTGAAGCGCTCGGCTTGCGTAGTCTCCCCTGTTGCGGCTCTGTCCTGATCTGGGTCTGACTGGCATACAGGTTCCATACTCCTCTAGTCCCCACGTTTAACATGCTCTCTCATGGCTCCCCTTATCCTCCATTTAGACTCTAGTGGCCAGTGCATCTGCTAATGACAACCTCTCCGGTAGTGGGTAGATTGCCAATGTATCGATAATTCCACACCAACGTGGTACCTGTCGGTAGTTAAGTTACGGGGCGGGCGAGAGTGTTGGTGGGATTGTCTGGGTTAGTTGACTCAGTCTCCGTGCGTGCCACCTGTGTTCCTGTTTATCCGATGTCACCCATCCAGCTGCCGTGGGCTTTACTCTACCCGGTCCGGGATGTCCGTGTCTTTCCGGTTTAGTTATCCTTTTTACCAGTTTCCTTTTTCCGGTTTAGTCTGCGGTGTTGTAGAGCCAGGTTTTTAGTGATTTCCTGAATTTTAGGTGATCTTCAGTGTTTCTTATTTCCTTTGGGATGTTGTTTCAGGTTTTTGCGGCTAAGTGGTAGAAGGAGGGGCCTCCAAGTTTTTTCTTGAGGTATGGTTTGAGTTCCAGGTGGATTTCGTTGCTCGATCGGAGGGGTCTCGTTGGTTTGTAGTTTGTTAGTTTCTTTTGTAGGAATTCTGCTCTTTGTCCGCTGATTGCCCTGGTCGTTATGCACATTGTTTTGAAGGTGATGCAATTTTTAACTGGGAGCCAGTGTAGGGTTTTTAGGGCAGGAGTGATGCAATCTCTTCTGGATAGTTTGAGGAGTAGTCTTGCTGCTGCATTTTGGATCTGTTGCAGTTTCTTCAGGAGGTATTCAGGTATTCCGAGGTGGAGGCTGTCTGCATAGTCTATTTTAGACATGATTAGGGCGACGATAGTGAGTGTTTTGTGCGCGAAGGAGAGGAAAGGTAGAATTCTTCTTGACGTCCGGAGGAGGAAAAAGCATTTTTTCACTGTTGCATTTATCTGTGGCTCCAGGGTTAGGTTGTTGTCCATTAGGACTCCCAGATTTTTTACTACCTTCGATGGTGTTGGTGCGTTTCCCATTTCCGTAGGCCATGGGATGGTGGTTTCGTTCTCTTGGTCTTTGGATACGATCATGATTTCTGTCTTTCCTGGGTTGATTTTCAGGTTGTTGGCATCCATCCAGTCGAAGACTTCTTTAGACAGTCGGTAAGGGTTGAATGGTCGGCATCGGTGTCTTTGATTTTGTAGATGACCTGAGTGTCATCTGTGTAGTTGTAACATGTAATGTTGTATTTTTTGAAGATTCTGATGACCGGGGTCTGGTAGATGTTGAAATATAGTGGAGATAGTGAGGATCCTTGTGGTACTCCACAGTCGTTAACTCGTGGAGTGGATTTGAAAGGTTTTATCCATACGGTTTCTGTTCTGTCTGTTAGGAATGATTTGGTCCAGCGTAGTGCTGTGTCTGTTATGCCTATGTTTTCTAGTCTTTTGCTCAGGGTGTCGTGGCTAACAGTGTCAAAGGCTCTGGAGAGGACGAGCAGAATAAGGGCTGAAGTAGTGTTTGAGTCTGCGTTAGTTTTGAGGTCGTCCCAGATGGATAGTAGTGCTGTTTCCGTTCCTCTCGCTGGTCTGAAACCGATTTGAGCTTGGTCCAGCAGGTTGTGTTTTTCTACGTGTTCTTGGGTTAGTTTATATACATAGGTTTCTAGAAGTTTCGCTGGGTAGGGGATGTTAGAGATCGGCCTGTAATTGGAGGTCATCTACGTCGCCACTTGTGTTTTTTAAGAGTGGCTTGATGAATGCTGATTTGAAGATCTTCGGTACAGTCCCTGTTGATAGTGATAGATTTAGAAGGTTTCTGTAGTGTTCTGCTGGCGATCCTTGCGCGAGGATTGATTTGTAGATGTCTGGGGGACATGGGTCCATGGGTGATCCTGCTTTCTTGCTTCGTTTAACCAGCATTGCGAATGCCTCTGCTGATATTTCAGGAAAGCTTTGGAGTTTGCGTTGCGGTTCCGAGTTGGGTTCGTTGGGTTGTATGTTGTGGTTGGTCGGTTGCTTTTGTATGGTTAGAAAAAATAGAAAAGTCTTTTACTAATTTCAGAGCAAGAAAACAAGTTTACCATGCCCCACTGACATGCAGGGGCATCAGAGGCCCTTGTAGGGTAGTGAGACATTTTATAGTGACTTTTTGAGGTTGGCTAATGTTGGGGCAGTTTCCACAAGAACTTCAAATGTTTACTGAATGTTGAAGCACCCATAATTCAGGTTGCTTGAATTTACCTACAAAGCGAACACCCTGGCCTATTACTGATGCATACGGGATGTCTACAAACAAAAGAAAGGTTACAGATAAGCACATTGCATGTGGATATCCTAAAGTCCTACTAAGAATGGATTGACTACCATTAACTGATGTTGATATTCTTAAAATAACAATGATTCCAATTGTAATTTAATCCAGAATGCTTTCCATAGATCAATATATACACATATTTATTTCATGTTTTGAAATAAGAATATTTCATAAAACAACAAACAACTGTACATTGATTGTAAACATTCACATATACCCATGTGAATAAATGAATATGCAAATATAAAAGAACAGCTCATAATAAAACCGAAAAAGGTAATAAATAATCATTACACTGTTTTCTAACTAATCAGTGCTAATAGGCCATGGTGCCTTTATCAACAAGGCCACGTGTGTACACGTGAAATCATGGATTGAATGGAGTAGTGTGGTCAGAGCTTCAATCATAATTTGTAATATGTCTTGATCTCAGCATCGGAAGGTCCAATTTCCAACATGGACACAACAGCATCAAATGTGTTTGATTCTCTTGGAACCTTGAACAGTTGGGACACATTTTCATGCCTCTGCCGACCACCTGATTGTGATGCCTGTGAGAGGCAAAATACCTAATCGAATGTTAGTAATGAGTGACCTACGCAGCCCGGGTTCAAGAGTTTGGTTAGTTTCAACCCAAGACTAATCTCATGGGTTACATAACATAACCTAATTCCCAAAGGTAAGCATGTATCCACTTTTCATTCCATTATTTTGTCAGCAACCTTCTATTCGAGATACTGTTTAGAAATGATTCCCTTTTTGCTGGGATTCCTAAACATCTCCTATTGTAGGGTTTCCTCTCCTTGCACAGGTTCCTGAGACATCCCTTGAGTGGTTTCATGATGTAGGTTACTCTATATAAGTTTTGAAAGTATTTAAACCTCTTATCTTCATCGATTTTACTTTGAACCCTTAGTTTTGTCTCAGATAATACTCAGACAGTATGAGCCAAAGGTCCCTTTGATCTTCCTTAGTTGCCAAGGCCTCTAGCTCCCTTTCTTTAATTTATAGTGTCCTTTTTCCCCCTGTATTGTAGATTCATATTGTTTCCTCAAACCCAATATTAGAGAACGGCTCCAAAGTGATTGCTCTTGATAGCCGAAAATAATGACCTTTTCACACTTGGGGCTTTACAGTTACGTTTAATGAGTACCTTTCTCTTTGTCACATGTGGTTTGACAGGTGTGACCAACTGTGTGTAGCATTCCAAATTCATTTCACTCGCAGGGGAAAAAACAGTACTTAACAAGGGTAATATGCTATAAAATATGGGAGCTGCCCCACGCCTTTCGACTATCGACTATCTTGAACCAGAGTATTCATTTAGTTGGCAAACTTAGTTCATTATGATTCTCTTCCAAAACACAAATATCTCTACAGAGTCTTGCCCCTACCACTCTCCTACCCCATGTGTATTCTGAGACATGAATTGGGTCTAGTGTCACTGTATGCCATTTGCAAATGGAAATTCTGTTCACTCTATAGGAAATGTGTTATGGCAGATGACAAATCGGGTTTAATCAAAATTATTGCAAAATATCTTCTACATTCAATGGATGTGTTTCCTCTGAGTTGGAGGCTTCAAGCGCAGGAAATCATTAGTGAAACAGGGATCTCAATAACATTATTAGAGAATCCGAATAGAGCAAAAATACGATTATGGGAGTATGATTGGATACAAACCCGATTGGCGTGTACCCAATATCAGACCTTTATAAATACTTCCTTCAATCTGAAACGTTATGGTACAATCGAAAGTTATCTAATGATGTTCCCCAGCTCACATCTGCGTGATGATTTCCTGCTCTATCGATTGAATCTTTGGCCAACTAATGAACTCCTATACAAACGCAAACTAATATCTGAGCAGGAGCATGCTTGTCGCTTTTGTAAGGTCTCACCAGAAACACTGAAACATCTGTGTTCAGACTGTCCGGCGTTACTCATGCAAAGAATTAAGGGGCCGATTCATGGAACAAACGTGCGCCGAAAATCTTCGCGCAAGCCGGCGCAAGCAGGCGCAAGCAGGCGCAAGCAGGCGCAAGCGGAAAAAAACAGCAGTCCCTGTGCGTGTCTTCCTCGGGATGTGCGCCAAACCCGTGCATGGCGCACACGTCACTGCAACATCCCGAAAGACGTGCGCGACGCGCACAGTGAAAGCGCACAACCTCTGCGCATACACTAGAAAGTGGGCGGAACACGGGGCGTAACGCGCGGAATGGGGAACAACTTGCGAAAACAAGGGCGTAACTGGGGATGTACTGCAGGGAAGCAGAGGGAACGCCCACACGCACCCGAACCACACGTATTCATGGAACCGAATAGGGCAAAGCCACGCACAGCGAAAGACACGCACAAGCCGATACACGTCCACCACACGAAGGCAGGCGGTAGCGTCCCTGCGCATTACAAAAGTGGCAACATACAGCAATTGTGCGAGCATGTGTATTTCGGGGGTTCGCGTGAAGTTCCACACGCGAATAGCCTGGGCGCGTGTATTTCAGGGGTGCGCGGGAAGTTCCACACGCGAATAGCCTGGGCGCGTGTATTTCAGGGGTGCGCGGGAAGTTTTACACGCGATCGGGCTATTCGCGTGTGGAACTTCCCGCGCACCCCTGAAATACACGCGCCCAGGCTATTCGCGTGTAAAACTTCACACGCACCCCTGAAAAACACGCGCCCAGGCTATTCGCGTGAGAAACTTCACGCGAACCCCTGAAATACACGTAGCCCGCTCCCCCAGGACCGATCGCGTGAGAAACTTCACGTGAACCCCTGTAATACACGTAGGCCGCTTGCCGTGCTGGTACAGGGTTAGCGCAGCCCTTTGCGCTGGATTGGGGATTTTGATGGCTTTTCCCTGCGCGGAAGGCGTTCTTGGGGGCGTAACTGGCGCTGCTGGAAGGTCGCTGCGCCACTGTGCGCCACGGCTGGTTTTGGTGGCTGGAATCCATGAATACGCTGTGCGCGGAAATGGGTTTTGGCGCACGCGGCTGGCGCAGGGATTCGCACGCGCACACTGTGCGCCAGCCGCGTGCGCCACTTGTGCGCTGAATTCTATGAATTACCCCCTAAGTATTTTATAGCTCTATTAATGGATCATGTCATAACCACCAGCGATAGATTGTTTCACACTAATAGACACCCATTAAGATGTGCTATTCTGAACTTTCTATATAGCTTGAAATTAATAGATAAGACATTGATCCAGACCAGATTATGATCACATGTATTTTACTTTTGCAATTAATTTTTTTTGAATAAGGTTGGATGCTACATCTTCCACTATTATCACTGTGTACTGTCCTCAAAACAATTAATTGTCTTGTCTTGATTTAAGTTGAATTGTTAAGCATACTTTACTTGTTTCATATCTTGTTTATTTTCCTTCTTAAGAATGTTGTACATTATCGCAATGAATTTTAACAAGATTTGTAACTGCATTTGTCGAAAAATCAAGTTTACTTGATTAAAACAACTTACAATAAAAAAAATATATCTCTACATTTCAATGTAAAGGTTAGAGGGTTATGATCAGACTCTATTCTGAGGTCAACAAGGGAAATTGATGCCTGGTTTCACAAGGATATGTCCAGAAAAATGTAGGCTATATGACTCATCTCCAAGGTTGAACAAAAAGTCGGTTTGGCTCGAATGTCATTACTGAAGTGACCATTATATTCTCAAACAGGCAAAGCATGAATTATGATGGAAAGATTCTGGGCATACTTGTGCGTTCTCTTAGGTATGTTTCTGGGTTCGCCTTGTTGAACTCACCAAAAAATTACAAAAGTAGTCAAAAAGGTGTGTACGCTGGTGCAGGAAGTAATGGAGTATTTTTCAGGGCCCCAGATGCAGCTGGAACAGCAAATTCAAACAGATTGCGCAATGGAACTGCATGAAAAGGCATTGTCAAAGAAATGCCCCTACACTAAAAACTTTTATAGAAAAAATAATAATGTGCATTTGAGATTGTGTAACATGAAAAAACCTCTCCACACAAGTTTGATTGGACCTTGCACTTTGAGCCCATGTAGAAAAGCATACATTGCAAGCAATATTGGGCTTGCTGACCTTCCCAAACCACCCTTAATTATACCCTGTGATGTCACAATCCACCCCCAATTCCCACAGCACAACTTTTGCCAGGGAAAATATTCTATGGGACAATTTGAAACTTCTGTGGTTCTTGCCGGCTCCATTCGAATGTCGCATTTCATAAATGATTTTGAATTATAAAATGGTCATATATTCATTACTTGCTGGTGGAAACTGTTGACCTTGAAAAATAACAACCACTGTGCTCTTCCTGCAGTTCTGGCCTGGGATCGCAAACTTTGCACTAATTCATCAGCTGCAGTGAACTTTGCCGCAAACACAATGCTTGCACAGGTTTAAAGCAGAAGCAAGCTTTTAGGGCCTATTCACTGCGTTTCATTCTACCACTACGCATGATAATACTTTCCTGTGCCCCAACATTTATGGATTCGTTTAATTAAGCCTTTAATTTCACATATATCAGAAAGACCCCCCCACCCCTTTTAGAGTGCTATTCTCGCAGCTGATAAGTGGTTTCCATCATACCGCGCTATACTTGCATTTTTATTACAGGCGGATGGGCAGTACTTTCATCAATGTATTGGTAAGGATTAATTAATTAAGTGTAAGTTGACTATTCATCTTTGGCCCTTATCTATATCCCAACTTGTCAGCAAATAGTGAAAACATTTCCATAGATTCCTGGCTAGATCTAAAGTAAACATGAGCTTCTGGAAATGCTTCACCATCATTAGTTGAGACTTGTAGGGTATTTTGTGGAGATTTGGGGCCTGACGGTATTTTATTACCGCCGAAAAATAACTTAGCAATAATCACTCTTTGTATTCAGATTTGGCCATGTGCAACAATAATACAATGGACATGCATTATTTCAGCACCCAGACCTGCATATTTGGTATACGTGGTTGGTGGTATTTTGGTGAGCATAATTCCCTTGTTTTATTTGTGGCCCCAATGTCCAGAATCCCTTATCTTTGCTTAGATTTTTCGTGTGATCACTAGAGAGACCTCAGACCTACATTTTAGGAATCCCACATTTTCAGTGATAGTGTTGGTGTGCCACCATGGGCGAACTCACTGACTTATTTACGACAGAGAGCTATATATGGTAGTCTTGTGGTAATTTCCACTACCTTATATACGGTAGGGAGCTATGTTCAGAGAGTCTCTCTTCCCGTTGGCTCATGTACCTCCAACAAGCTATGCTACAGTCACTCACAATTATTCATACTGATTCTGACATGCACACATCTGTCTTAAAATGACCATTACACTGTTTAAAAATCTCCCCACATCATCGGCATTGTAATGGTAAATAGTAAATACACCACCCGTCTGTTTTCAAATATTTTTCTGTATTATAAAAGTTGCATTTAAACACGATCTCATTCTTTACAGAAATAAATAAAATGGTACAGTAAAAGCATTGTCTATGACACACTGCAAAGAGAGTGGCGGAGAACAGAACTCAAATTGCAACATTGGTATTTGATTAAGACACGCACAGGAATCCCCTTTCCTACACTGACTGCATATTTTCGTGCACACACGGCTCCCACGCTTATGTAATTACCTTATCTGTTCAAAGTTTTCTTCAGCTGTTCTCCTTCGGAATGTGGTTCCCTTGAAGATTAACCCCAGTAAAAGGATCGCCTTTCCTTTTCAAACCGGGGTCATTGCCTGGAATTCTTAGCTTTTGCAGATAGGAATGCCTCCAACCAGGAAAAGGTCTTCCTCCCAGCTCTGCCAAAACTGGACTGTAGCAGGACGCAGGAATCTGCATTCAGTCAGGAGTCCCACAGCCAGGTCTTCTCCCCAGTAGTGCAGAAAAATGTCTGCCTGTCTTTTTCCTCGATACTGCCCACTAAAACTTTCATCCCAGCCCTCTGTATGACGTGTCCCAATGAAATCCATCATCTCTCATCCTCCTACTCTCAACAATAGCTTCGCTTATACATTTGCAATTGTTGCAAATCTGACTTCCTTCTTCCTGCAGTTACTGTGCACAAAAACACGGAGAAACAGGCAGAGAAGAGAAGAAAAAAAAATCTGCACACACATTTAAATGGCTTTCATAGTATGCCTAATTCTGCAGTGGAGAACACATTTTATTAGTGGGTTATGTTAAATAAGGTTTTATTAGTCAGGTTAATGGTTAATAGGTTAGCTGTTAATTTTCAAATGTGTCTCTCGCACCATAGGCATTTCAGGTGAAAATAGTGTGCATTTTTAAATGAGCACGTGTGCTTTTAACTGTAAAAATAGATTTGCATCTTATATGTTAAAATCGTTTTTTGACTGAATAGTCTGTCTTACCTTGTTAATCTGGTAACCCATATAGCAATGCACCGCACCCTTGTGGTGGTGCTGCAAAAACAATGTGCTACTTGTGCAGTAGTGCTGTACTCTGTGCTGTAACATGCCAAATATCCTTACATATACCCTCCTTTTGTTTTTAGAACTTGGCTACAATCCAAGCCAATTCCTAAAAACAACTTATTCTCTCTTTTATTTTTTTTACAATATAGCAATCCAACAAAATGAATATTCATGTGCATCAACGAAAAATTTGCAATCAACATTTCATCTGAGTCCATCAGTTCATAAAATGTTCCACATTTGCCTTCTCAGTGGAAGTGGCATTACTTTAAGTTTAAATTTTCCAAGTCAATTAAAAACAACGAAATAAAACAACTAACTAAAACAAATAATTAATATAACAAATTAAAATAAATAATTAAAATAATAAATACGTGGAACTTCATATGCCGGAACTTTTGTTTTGTCTCTTTTGGTATGTCCCGACCAGCGATGTTATTCGGTTCATTCGAGTACTCTTTCATCTTGGCAATCTTGAATCCACAGTAGTCATCTCTTTTGGCATTCCGGTTATTTTGTGTTCACCTCCACCTGGAGGCAGGCATCTTTTGGTCTTCATCCAGGGGACTCCAGGACTCCATCGTCTCTCCCGTGGGCTCTGATCTCGGAACCTCCGATCAAATAATGTTAATTGTCTAAATCAAAATAGAAAATAAACAAATTAAGTACATAGCATAATACTAACTTCATCCTTTTGCCAAAAATAAAACATACTTGGTAAAAATATTTCATTTTTTTTTTTTTCTGAAATTAAACACAAGTTAAAAGAAAACAAGCAGATATTCAATATTTAACACACTTTCTCTCTGCACACCAACCATGAGCTTCCATTATATGTGCATTTATTTATTTATTTATATTATATATTTTTACATATATTACAGTGTTTATGTACCATCATGACAATCAACTTTTTAACTTCTTTGTCACTGCCTCCTGATTGTACCCATTTATTTTCTCTTTTTGTGTTCAAGGGATTTTATCTGTTTCTACATGCTCAAGCCGCCTGATCTCATGTCTGGGATGGCATGGTTTGATTTGATTTACATGTACAAACTGCTCTATTGCTGTTTCACCTTCATTTTTCAAAATTTTATACACTACAGGAGAGACCTTATCTATAATCCGAAATGGCCCCTGCCAGGCTGCTAGAAATTTAGATTTTTTCTGTTTACTTTTTCCAAAATGAAACTTGTACACCTGATCCCCTACACTGTATTCCTTTGCTGATGTCTTTTTATCATAATATGACTTTGCACTGTCAGCAGCTCTTTCCAGATTTCTCTGCACAAAAGCAAATGCATGTTGCAAATGCCTCCTCAGTTCATCAATATATTCATGAACTGTGGATGCACTCACTAGAGTTTGCTCATGTGTTCTGTATAGTAGGTGTTGTGGTAACACCATTTTCCTACCTGTCAAGACCTCATGGGGGCTAACACCTGTTGCTTTGGCAGGAGTCGACCTGATTGCCATCAGAACCAACGGTAAACGTAAATCCCAGCTGGAACCTGCTTCTGCCACAAATTTCTTTAAAATATCCACAACAGACCTATTGCTTCTTTCAACTGTACCTGAAGACGCCGCCCGATATGCGATATGTAGTTTCCTTTTCACACCTAGTATTTGCCAAACTTTACTCATTAGAGTACTTGTGAAATGACTTCCTCTGTCTGACTCAATTCTTTGTGGCAACTCAAACCTTGAGAACACATGGTTCACCAGCAATGTGGCTGCTGTTTGCGCACTACAATCTGGTGCAGGAATGCATTCAATCCACTTTGACATCAAACATACCACACTCAAAATATAACGGTGTCCCCTGCTCGACCTTTTTAAAGGACCTACATAGTCTATTTGCAAATCTGACCATGGGAGAGTTAGGCCTCTTTTCATCAATGGTGCTCTATGCATTGGTGAAGCAGGTTTAAATTGGGCGCATACTAGACATCCTCTAGTATATAATTCCACATCTTGGGACATATGTGGCCAGTAAGCATAATCTTTTAATATTTCTAATGTTTTTTGTGAACCTCTATGGCCTGCAGTTATGGCATCATGTGCATGGTGTAGCATCAGTCCTCTGAATGAAAGGGGTACTACCCACTGTATTTGTCCTGTTATGGACTCTCTAATCATGAGTCCATCCTGTAATCTGATTCGTGTTTTGTTCTTTAATAACACCCTCAACTCTTCTTTTCCCATACAATCATTTTCTGTTAAAGGATTTTGTTCAGGATCTATCAAATGATTGTAATAGATTCCCAAAATTTGATCATTCTTTTGTGCCTCAATCAAATCTTGGTCTGGCGTGTCATGACTCCACTGCACCACCGGTTGATCTACCTCCTTTGGTGCTTTAGAACGTGTCACTGCATCAATTTGTATTTCACCTATTAAATAATCAATATGTAGCAATTCTCCCATCACAACCCCAATCTTAGCCAGATGGTCTGCCTTATCATTTCCCTCCTTATCCTCTCCTGGTGTTTTTAAATGCCCACGAATTTTTCTCCAGTATATTGTTAAATTATTTTCTGACACCAATTTGTCTATGGCTTGTATCATTTTTCCATGTTTAAGTGGCTTTTTGTTGTATGTAACCATGCCTCTTGCTTTCCAACCAGGCAAATACTCCACAAAGCTATTCCGTGCATAGTCAGAATCAGTCACCAGGACAATTTCACTGAACTTTTTATCAACTGCAGTAGCAATTGCTTTATAGATGGCTGCCAATTCCGCCACCTGACTGCTCCTATCTCCAATCCTCATCCCTATACTGGGAACGCCTTCACATTTCAACCAGACATTTCCTATTCCTGCCACTAACTGTTTATTACTGTCATTTTCAATGTGAAAAGCACAACCATCCACATATACAGTTGGCAAATCCTTGCATATTTTTTCATCAAAAGCTTTGTGTGATGATTGTTCAAATTCCTGCAAACTAGTTTCCACTTCCATTTCATTTGGTATTTGTTCAGCTGCACAGTCATGTAAGTCAGCTAACCCTTGAGCAATTGGGCTCTTTTTATTTTGTCCATATCTCACTTCTACGGGAAAACCTTGTAATGCCAGCGTCCATGAAGTGATTCTGGATTGCGCTAGATTGCCTGATCTAATTCTTTTACTCTCTAAAAATTGCAAAGGTTGATGATTTGTTTCAGTAATCACCTTTTCTCCCTGAACAATGGGGCGGAAATGTTGTAGCGCCCACACAGTGGTTAATAGGGCCTTTTCACATTCATTAAATCTCATTTCAACTTGGGAAAATGCCTTACTTGCATATGCAATGGTTTTGTGATTCAAATCGTGTTTTTGTGATAATACTGCTGACATACAATGTTCAGAAAAACCTATTTCTATAAAGAAATCCCTGTCCTTTATGGGGTATGCTAAACATGGTGCCTTTACAAGACATTCCTTCAATCTAGCCACTGCATCAGACTGCTCTCTTTCCCATCTCCAGGGAGTATTTAGTTTAAGCAGTTTATTCAATGGTTGAGTGATTTCTGCATAATTCTCAATGAACTTTCTGTTATAGCCTGTCATCCCTAATAAACTTTTTACTCCTTTCACATCTTTAGGATCTTTTAATCTTTGTATGGCCTCTATTTTCTTCCTTTGTGGATTTAGCCCACATTCAGTCACTTCATGCCCTAGAAAGTTCACTTTTTTCTTGCACCATTGTGCTTTTTGCAACGATACTTTGGCGCCTGCTTTCTGCAATTGGCCAAGTACATGTCTTATTTCATCAAAATGGCTTTTCAGGCTTTCATTTTTTATCAGGACATCATCCACATAAACCTTTGTTCCTCTTTCCGCTGCATCCGGCATGGCCTTTCTCAAAAATATGCCAAATTCACTCCCACTATTGATGTACCCGAACGGAGCTCTAAGCCAGGCATATTGAGTCCTGTCAAATGTAAAGGAAAATAAGTGTTGTATCTCCTCTGCCAATGGCACACACCAATATCCAGATGCGAGATCTAACGTGGTAAATACATTTGAACCATGTATCTGAGCTAGGCCCTGATCAATGAATGGTAGTGGCCATCTAGATACTGGTACTCTTTTATTTAACTCTCTTAAGTCTGCACACAGCCGCCATTGACCATTTGGCTTTAACACACCTAAAATAGGCGTATTGGATGTGCTATGAATGGGCCTGATTATTCCCCGTGATTCCAAATTTTTAATAATCTCTGCCAATGATTCTAAACATGCCAGCGGTAGTCTATACTGGCGTACAAACACTGGATTCCTGCTACAACCTTCTGGTAGTGTGGCCACATGTAAATCAGTTAAACCACAATCATAAGCATCTTTTGCAAATACATCCTTAAACTCCATAAATATTTCCCTCAGGTCGTCTCTATCCTTATCGCTGTCACATGCATCCGCTAAGGAGATCTGCTCTTCTACCATTCTGGAAAATTCTGGAAACTCTTCTGGTAAAGGAATCTCAGCGCTTTCCTCTAACTGTGTGGCTGTGTCTTTTTGTAGAGCTGCCACTTTTAAATATTTTGGCATATCAGCTTCCACTTCAATGGGCTGATTTCCTGTTTCATTTTCATTTAAATTAAATATTATGCAATCCTCTTGATGGCAGCACACTGTCTCATTTGAATCATAAGGATACACAGAATGAATTTTAAATTATCCTTTGGGCTGAGAGTCCAGGTGTTCTGGCAACTCGCCCTTGGCATCTACATATTTTTCAGGAATATTCCCAATCACCATGTTATTTAAATCTGCCGTATAATGTGATTTTTGTATGGCCATTCCTAATGGGGAGTTTTCCTCTAAATGAATATCCTGACAACCTTTATTATTTACTATGATTTTTACAGATCCCTCACCAATGTCTACCAATGGAATGTATTCATAATCCAGGCCTTGCTGTTTTATGGATTCATTCAGGCATACAAATGCATCAGAGCCTTTCATCTGCTGCCCATTTTTGCATTTCAGTGTTATTGCAAACTGTTTTGTAAATGCAGGAATAATAGTATTTTTCCTCATTTGTAATTCGACTGCATAAGGAACCAGTTGTGCACAATGATAAGCCCTTCTTTTGTCTTCAAATTCAGGTGCCGGACCACCTAGGCGTGACCATATTTTTTGATTAAGTAAATCTAACACCATACACATTCTGTGCATGATGTCATTGCCCATGTAAAATTCATTTTGTGCTCCACTCACTATCCATACATTATGGTAAATTGTTTTCTGCCCAATGCTAATTTTAAGCATGCATCTGCCTGCAATTCGGTTTTCAAAGTCTGGACTGTCCAACCCAGAAACATATTGGTTTTTAATCCTAAATTTCGGGATTTCTTCCCTCTCCATAATTTTTTGCAACAATGTCTCATTAATGAAACTCCTTTCATGTTCAAGTGCTAAAGTGGCTTTTATTGTTTTAAGATAATCATTTATACCAACATGAACCCATGGTTGCTCATCTTCCATGTGTATTTCTGCCAGAGTGGTAATGTGTTTTTCTGAATCTGTTTTAGGAGCAATATTCTGTTTGCATGTTTTCTCTTTTAAATAGAAACGTAATGTGTGCTCATCTATGGCAGTCTGCCAATCTTTCCTTGGGTCCAAGTATATTTGTACAGGTAGTTTTTCATTGTCGCTCTGCATTTTGTCTTGACACATTAATATAACAGTGACACTAGGTATGCAGCTATTCTGGAGATATACCTCCACAGCATCATTTGTTTTGGCAACGGTGTGACATTCATTGATATTGCTGTTTTGTGATTTTAGTTTCTTAGGCCTCAATGGTTTTTTGGTTAAGGACCACAGCACTCCATTCACCCCATCTATGAGAGGAGACAATCTTTTCAGGCAATCTGTCCCCATCAGAAATGGAATTTCACAAATAGATGTGATCAATACCTCTTGTTTCATTCTGTGCTTTCCTATTTTTATGTCAACCTCAGTTACACCTATGATGGGCACCTCCTCCCCATTAAAGTTATGCACTGGGCCTTGATTTGCCTTCACTGTGATCTGACTCTGTGGAGGCCTCCCTTCATTGATACTCTTTACCAGCTCCTTGGACATAATTGTGGCCTGTGCGCCAGTGTCAATCATAGCGAAGGTGTGGCATTTTTCTTCTACAGTGATGGGTGCATAATATCTGTCCTCAACTTCCTCTAATACACATAAGAAATGTGAATTCTTACTGATTTCAGGGCTCACCTTTCTCAGGTCTTTTTGACTTTTGGCTAAGCACATTGGTAAATGAAAAGACATTTTTCCCTCCTTTTTACCCATTTCTGTGCGAGATATTTTATTCATTTCTCCATGTTCAGAGGTTTTTTGGAGTGTGGCCACTGTTCGCCCATCCATCTGGGTAACATCAGAGACCACATTACAACCTTCCAACTGAACATGTGTAACAACATCATTCAGCAATTTGTCATTTTTTAATTCTGTGCATTTGTGATCATTTAGTGTAATACCAGCCCTTTCAGCCTCTTCAAAAATATGTGGCTCAAAGAATTCTTCAGGTGATTGACTTGTACCCTCCTTGTGAGTATTTCCTTTTTCTGTCTGTGTTTGGTCATTGTTTTGCTTGCCCAGGGAAGGAGCTATGGCATCCCCACTTACTCCCTGTTCACTGGTATTCCCCATGCATGAGTCATTTTTCTTAAATCTGTTCCTTTGTTCTTTTGGAATTCCTAATGTTTCTTTTTCATTTGTGCAAATCTTTACTGTTTTATTTAGCTCTAAGTTAAACCGTACCTCTTTTTTAGAAATATTTGCACTTTCTATCACAATTTCATTTACTGGTACTTTCATTTTTAATCCATTAGGCATCTCAGAGTCGTTATGCAAAATTATATCAGAGCAATCTGTCATTTTGGCACTGCGATTATCATGAGTACTTAGTCACTTTTCGGAAGCCCCCCGGTCATTGCTATGGCCATCAGCCCCCTCTTTGGAAGGTTGTTTTTGCGCTGTATAGAGCTTTCCTATTTGCTCAGCTAACATTTTCACTTGGGCCTCAAGGCACTGGAACCTTTCCATCTCTCTAGGATCCTCTTTCTGTGGCCTAGGTCGATATTGATTGTTTTCCCCCTGATTGGATCTATTCTGATACCTCTCAGGTGATTGATGTCGGTTGGGATGGTTTCTGAACTCTTGATTCATTTGTGGAGGGGAGCGGGTTGCACCCATCCTTTGATTATAGTCCCCTGGTGGGGAATCATTGTACTGGCGTGGATTGTAGTTCACGTTTTGCCTCATGTCCTGTCTCTCAGATTGTGGGTACTGGCCCCTATGTTGATTTCCATTATCAGTAAATCGATCCACATATCGGGGCCTATCCTGATTACCATATATCATGGTGCTGGGATCAAATCTGCTCTGTGTCCCCAATGACTGGTAGGGACCATCATTTCTTTGATCTTGATTTTGTCTCTGGTTATTGTTCATACCTGCCATATCAGGCCGATATCCTACCCGGGGTCTATCCCCTAAATATCTAGGGCTGATGTAGCTCTCTCTATTACTAGGATCATGTGTTTGGAACATTGGTACAGGAAATGGCGATCTTTGTTGATTACCCCTTTGTTCAGGTGTCACATTATTTTTACCTTGGCTTTGAGCAGACTCAAGGGACATTTTGGCTGACCTGATTTCCATTACTGTGGCTGAGGGTTCTTTAGATTTAGGCCTGGTATCTTTCATTTTATCACTTTCTCTACCCTGACAATAGAGTACCTCATATAGCTTTGTGCTTTGATGTACAATCCATTCAAGGGACTTGTCACGGTCAAATTCACGGACCAATTGGGATATGATGTCTTTCTGTAGCCCATAGAAGTATGCGGTTTTAAACTCATTGGAATTTGAGTCAAAAGATACATCAAAGCGAGAGAATGCTCTTTTTAAGTCTTGTAAAAATTGGCGAGGGGATGTATTAGGTCCAGCAGTAATTGTGTACGCGACTTTCTTTGCCTCCTGCAATGACTGAAAAGGAGAAAAATGACGCCTAATTTCTTTTTCAAACTCCAGCCATGTCATATTCTGCTGTTCATTTAATCCCCTTATGATGCTGGCCGTCGGGGCATCTAAAGTTAAATGAAAATATTGTCTGTACTGTTCCCTAGGTATCTGGAGTGCTTTAAAAATGTCATGTACCGCTTCTAAGTGATCCTCAATGCAGCATTCACCTCCCTTTTTAAATGGTTTGATCAGGGCTTTAATGGATTTCATTATTTTTATGGGGCTACTTGTTGCAATGCATGGAATTGCACTATTTTGTGACTCAATCCTGTTTTCAGGTGTATGAGATTGGTGGCTGCCCCCAATGGGAGTATCAAATCCCCCAAGGGTGCTGCAACCAAGTTCAGTCACCGGCCCAGTCACTGGGGCACTAGCTCTTTGGGCAGAGCTAAAATTCACCTCCACTCCATTGAATGTGGTGCCCTGCCGCCTCTCCTGGGACCTGGGAATGCACATTTGCTGTTCTAAGTCCTTACACTTTTTAAGGAGTCTGTTGGCTTCATCATGCAAATAATTATTTTCATCACTCATTTTATTAATCACCTCCTGTATATCGCACATTTGCATTTGGCATTCATTGAACTCTTTATTTCTCTTGTCTCTTTCTTTTTCTTTTTTTTTTTTTTTTTGTTTTGATAACAAGTTTTATTCATTTTATAAACATAAACATACAAATCAAGAACAAAGAACCCGCTCAAATCGATCGGGTATACAAGCATTCTCTAAGCACGGCTCTTCATACACATTGCAAGTGTCAAATTATCAAGTCCCTCGTATAATAAGTTGCAGGTCATCCAAATTATACATGATGCAGATGGGTCTCCACGGGAGTCCAAACGTCTATGGAATCTATTCATGAACTCACAACATACTATGTGTCTTCCCATTTTTGCCAGATCTTGCGTGCTTTCCCTGGGCATCCTCTGGTGGTGTATATTCTCATTTCCATTTGCACACAGATGTCCACGTCCGTTATCCATTGGTCGTATTGTGGGGATAAGGATGAGCCCCACAGTTGGGCCAGATTCCTCTTTACGAGTCCTGTGGTAGTTGCCAACATGAGTCTCTCAAATCGGGAAATATCTAAGTCGTCATCCATCCCAAGCAACAGCAGTTTGGGGTCCATGGGTATTTGTTGGCCCATGACCGCTGACAATCTGTCACAACATTTCTGCCAGAAGATCTGGATTCGTGGGCACTCCCACAAGATGTGAAAAAAGGACCCCCTCGCCTGTTGACATCTTAGACCGTTGGGGTCAGTTGCTCTCCCCCATTGGTGTAGGGCTTCTCTTGGATAGTATACCCTATGTAGGATTTTAAGTTGGATCAATCTGATTCTAGCCGACATGGCGACTTCCCTTGGGTACATGAGTGCTTTGGTCCATTCTTCCGGTTGTATTGGCCCCACATCTCTTTACCATTTTGCTTTCAGATCTGTAAGTTCCGTTGTGGCGAAAGAGGCTATTGCATTGTACATTATGGAGGTTATTTTACTGTCGATACGTTCTACCACAATGTTCTTCTCAATTGGTGTGCAATCTGGAATATTCGGTAGGTCTATCGCACACGTGGTAAGTGCATGATGCATTTGTCTGTAATGAAAGTGTTCTGTGGGGGATAGGTTGAATTTGTCCCTCAGGGTCTGGAATGACATTATCACTCCGTTTTGAATTATGTCTGCTAGTCTCGTTATCCCAGCTGCCTCCCAGGCCGCCCATTTCGGCAGTTTACCCAGCTCTGGTAATCGCCTATTACGCCATATGGGCTGTGCCAACGTGAGCTTCCCATCCCATCCTAGATGCTTGTGTGCGTCTCGCCATATTTGCGTTCTGTGTGCTCTAATTGTGTTGGGGATCATGCATACCTTGCTATGGTAGAGGGTCTCTAGTGGGGAGAGCCCCATAACCATCTGGCTATCCGCTTTAATGTGGGGTAATTCAGGGTTGTTATGCAGGATGTCATTTATTATTGGCATCTGGGCTGCCCAATAGTATGTTTGTAGGTGGGGGAGTCCTATACCTCCTTCCCATACGGAGCGTTGCAGGGTTTTTAGTGCGATCCGGGGGTGTCCTCCACCCCAGAGGAGCTTTCTGAGAATCTCGTCTGTTTTGTGGAATTCTATTTTGGGTACATACAGTGGAGCGTTTTGGAGGATATATACGAATCGGGGTAGAGCGAGCATTTTAAACATTGCTGCCCTTCCTAATAGGGTGAGAGGGAGGGTCATCCAGTGTTTCACGTCGTTAGCGAATCTATCTCTGATTGGGTGTAGGTTTTGGGATACATATTGCTTGAGGTCCGTCGTAACCTGTACCCCAAGGTATTTAAACTGCTCGGTTTCTATTCTGTATGGACAATTGCATAGAGCTGTCGCATCAGTTCCTTGGATCGGAAATAGAATGGATTTGCTATAGTTTACTCGTAGACCACTAAATGCTCCATAGCTGTTTAATATTTGGGTGACGATGGGGTATGACACTGGTGGGTCACTCATATAGATCAGTAGGTCATCGGCATAGAGGGAAACTCTATCTTCCCAGTCCCGGGTCCATTGGAACCCCCTCCACAACTGTGAGTCTCTCAGCATTATTGCCAGGGGCTCAATTGCCAGTGCAAATAGCATCGCCGAGAGGGGACACCCCTGCCTGGTCCCTTTACCCAGATTAATGGTGCGTGAGGTCCATCCGTTCACCCTTATCTCAGCTGTCGGTGTATTGTAGAGCAACTTGACCCAGCCTATGAATTGCTCACCCAACCCCATCCTACCCATGATGCACCACAAGGCCTCCCAGTGGACTGAATCGAAGGCTTTTTCGAAGTCAATCGTGAGGAGTGCTAGTGACTCCCGTAACGTTGGGGACTTTTCAATGGCGGCGTGCAGTCTATGGATATTCATGCGTGTGGATCTCTGCGGCATGAAGCCACATTGGTCTGGGTGGATAAGAGTGTGTATGACTGTCTGGATTCTGTTAGCCAATATCTTGGCTAGTATTTTGGTTTCTATATTTATAAGTGAAATCGGCCTGTAAGAGCTGCATATGTCTGCTGGTTTGTCTTCCTTATGAATCACCACTATGGTGGCCTTTCTCAGGTCCGGGGGTAGGGTTCCTCTTTCTTTGGCATACAGGAACATTTTATGCATATATGGTACAATTTGATCATTGCCAATCTTTTTCCAAGCCTCCACTGGGAAGCCGTTAGGCCCTGGGGTTTTACCATTTTGGAGTTGGGATAGGGCTGTTGATAATTCTTCCTCTGTGATTTCTGTTTCTAAGCTCATCCTTTGCGTATCACTTAGGTGTGGTATGGTGTGTGTATCTAGGATGCTGGGATCCACTGCAGTCGTCGGGGAGGCGTATAGTGTCTCATAGTACTCTGCGAAGGTTTCAGCAATGGCCGAATCAGTCCAGGTCCGTTCAGCTTTCATGGTGGTTATACATCTTATCTGGCGTTGCCCCTCCTCTCTTTTCTCCAACCACGCCAGCATCTTGCCGGCTTTGTTTCCCGTCTCGTATAGTCTAGTGCGCATAGCTCTATGTGCTTGTTTCGCACAGGTGAGTGTGATATTATGCAGCTTCTTTTGTGCCGCTTGCAGGGTTCTGTTGTCGTCTGGAGCGCCTGTATTTATATATTGCATTTCGGCATTTCTGACCTCTGTTTCAGCGTCTTCAACCTCCTTCCTGTGCGCTTTTTTGTGAGCAGCAGTCCAACTCAGTATTTCACCTCTCAGCGTTGCCTTGTACGCCTCCCATATGGTTCCTTGGTCGTCTATCGAGTCCTGATTTAATTCAAAATATGAGGCAGTGGCTTCCTGAATTTTTTCCACTAACTCTGTGAATCCTAGATAATATGAGTTCAGGCGCCAAGTCAGTGGGGGCATGGGTCTTTCTGTTTCGAGTAGGATCATCAGCGGCGAGTGGTCTGAGATCCCTCTGGGGTGTAGCGTTGCCTCCGTTACCTTGTGTATGTCTTCGCCAGGGAGGAAGAAGTAGTCTAGTCTAGACAACGATGCATGTGCTCCCGAATGGAAAGAGTATTGTTTCTCCGTCGGATGCAGATCTCTCCATGCATCCTTCAGTCCCATTGCTGTAGCGAAGGTGGCTATTTTAGTTGGTATCGCTGGGTTTCTCCCTCTTATATGTGTGCGGTCTAAGTTGACGTCCATTGCGTCATTGAAATCTCCACCTACTACTAGTATATCTGCAGTGTTGTTGGCTATGATCGGTGTGATGTCGTCGAGAAAGGCAGTTATAAGCGCCGGGGGAGCATAGATCGCCAGTATGGCAATGGTTTGATTCCATAGCGATCCTTTTATGAAGACAAATCTTCCTCCGGTATCCAGGGTTATGTTGGATATCTCAATAGGGATTCTCTTGTTTATTAGTATTAGCACACCTCTCAAGCCCATTGAAAAACCTGCATGTATTGCTGTACGGTATTTGGTTCTTTTGAAGAATTGGCACCGTGTGCCAGCTAAATGCGTCTCGGTTAGCAGTACTATGTCTGGGTTGTGACGATTCAGGTATTGTGTTACCAGTCTTCTTTTGATGCAGTTTCCCAGGCCATTGACATTCCATGTCATGATATTAAGTTTTTTGGTATTTGGCTCTTTCGCACTCATTTCTTGTCCTGTTTGAATGTCCGTGTCAGTGATAGCAGTTTAGGCGAGGGGAATCCCGCGCTATGGGTGTTTGGACTGCCCTGTTTTCTTCCCATCTCAAAGTGCTTGTCTGAGCCGTGCTTTCCTTGTTGCCAACAAATAACGCGAACAAGTCCCAACTCTCCCTCCTCCCCATACTCCTTCCCCAACTGAAGCATCTGTCGCCCACACAACCAAACTTAATCAAACCGTTGAACTTGGGGTGACTCTAGTCACTGTGGCGTTGGAGGCGCCGTAGTGGAGAGTCTGGGTATTGTATTGGACGCCGTGGGTTGGAGGTACCACGGCGGTTGATTGCAAGTTTCGTTCTGTTGCGGTTGCAATCGGGGGGGGTGGCTTGCGTGGTGTGGTTTATCGCAGCCGCCAGCCATTCTGTGTAGTATCTGTTCCAGCTTGTGCCTCCGATTGTTCAGTTGCGGAGAGCGTTACATGCAATGATCTGTCGGTCGTATTTACTCATCGGCATTTTGTGGTAATTCTTCCATTTGTTGCTGTGGCGGCTCATTTGGCGGCCTGTTTGGTCGAGGTCTGTTTCTTCGGTTTTCCTGCCGTCTCCATGGGCCCCATTCGCCTTCTAGGTTGCGTTCCGCCCAGCTCCATGCCTCTTTTGGATCCGTGAAGTGCACAGTAGTGCCTTTGTGGTAGATTTTCAGCTGAGCTGGGAATAGCAAGCCGTATTTCACATTCAGCCCTTGAAGTCGCTTTTTGAGATTGTCAAAGGATTGCCTTGCTCTTTGTACTTCTTTGGTAAAGTCAGGGAAGAGGGCTATCCTGGAGCCGTTATATGTCATGGCCCCTTTCGTCCTTGCCATGTGGAGAATCGCATCTCGGTCCCTGTAATTTAGGATCTTGGCTATCACTGCTCGTGGTGGTGCTCCGGGGATTGGTCTGCCAGTCGGTATCCGGTGTGCCCGTTCGATTGAGAAAAAGTTTGAGAGGGATTTGGGAGCGAATAGATCGGCGAACCATTGTTCGAGGAACAGCTCCATGCTGGGTCCTTCTTCTTTCTCCGGCAGGCCGAGGATTTGGATATTATTCCTTCTCGATCGGCCTTCTCCTTCTTCCACCCTCTCTTCCAGTGTCTTAATGCGGTCTAGTGCGGCATTCACTTGTTGACCCATGCTTCTTATAGTGTCCTCCGCCACTGATATGCGCGTTTCCGCCTCCCCTGTACGGGATGATAGTTTCTGCAGATCATGGCGCAGCAGGGAGACCTCTGTGCAAATGCTATCCATTTTGACTTCCATGGCTGATCGAGAATTGGAGATAGCGTTCATCACGTCTCTAAGGGATATGTCGTCCTCGGGCTCTGGTGCTTCGACAGTTCTATTCTGAGCCACAGGTGTCGGGGCAGACGTTGTATATTGCTCCATTGTGTTCTGGGTTCCAGTTCTTCTAAGCCTTTCTTTGCCCATTTCTGGTGTGTGGGGAGAATAATGCGCGTGCGTTCCCCCTGGCTGTTCTTCGTAGTAGGGGTGGGGGGGTGGTGGAGACGGGCTGGCGGACGGACAGTCCGGGGTGCCGTCTGCTGTGCTTCGGTGTCTCAGGAGGTCGCCTCCCTTCCTTCCCCCTCTCCTTACCGGTTTTGCCACGTGCCGCTCTCCGGTTCCTTTCGTCATCGCAGCGGTCGCTGCTGTTGGCAGCAGGCGCTCTACAAGAGATTGGAGCGCCCGCTCAGCTTAGGCCTGTAGTGCTGGTCTCCCAAGATACGCTGGTGTCGTAGGCCTCGGCGTAGCCGGGATGTCTTCCCGGAGGATAGCTAGCCCAGCGAGGGCCCCGGGGAGCGGGGAGGTGGTTGCTCTTTTCGGTCAGCAACGATAGTCAGGGCTGCTGACTTCCCCCAGCGGAGGTTGGCGCCACTGCTCTTCGGCTTCCGTCGGCCATTTTGATTTCGTCTTGGCGCCGACCGCCTCTCTCTCTCCAACTGCCGATATCTCGGGATTGACGCTTCGGAATTAGCACCAGTTGCAGATATTGTTCCTACTGGGTTTCCGCCACCTTGAGGAACCTTTTTAGGGGTATATTTGCCCGGATTCGTAGGATATTTCAGGATGTAGCTGGCGGCTTCGGGAGCTCTACGGGCTCACGTCTTCATCGGTCGCCAGCTGGCCACGCCCCTTCTTGTCTCTTTCTTGAATCATTTTAATCATTTCTTGTTCTGCACTCTGGAGATCACCTTCTTTTTCGCAATGTTCTTTTTGTAAAATCTGCATTTCTGAAACAACCTCATCTTTATCCTGCCTAATGTGATCCACTAAGGCTTTTAAGTGTGCCAATTCTTGCTCACTATCTTCAAATTGTTTCTTGCTTTTGGATAACTGAGTATCAAAGTCTCTGCATTTTAATTGCATGTCTTTTTGGCATACATCCAATTCTGCTCTCAACATTTCATGATTTTTACTTGCCCCCTCTAATTCAGTCTTTAACCTGTTAATTAGCTGAGTATCATTCTCTTGCATTCGCAGGGACTTGTTTAAAATAAACCATATTTTGCCGCATAGCCGTATTAAACAGTCTTTCTCTGCACTTTTATCGGCTGCATTCAATAATCTTGTAAGGCAGACCTGAATTATGCTGCCTTCTGCAAAAATATTGTCTAGTTTTTCTTTCTGCACCTCACCCTGAATGCGGTTACTCCATTCTAACTTGCTATTCGAAGACCAATTCCCATGTGCAAATAACTTTGCCTCTAAATATTGCACTAGATCTGAGAATGTGGTTTCCCTTTGTGACATTCTGAAATTCGTTTTTAGTGGCACACTGCTATTATAAAATGGGTTCCCTTTAATGTGCAAATGGCAGTGTGAGACACGCTTGCCACGCCCAGTAGGTACTCTATGATCACTTTCCCGGCCTGCAACGCACCATAAATATGTAGGGTATTTTGTGGAGATTTGGGGCCTGACGGTATTTTATTACCGCCGAAAAATAACTTAGCAATAATCACTCTTTGTATTCAGATTTGGCCATGTGCAACAATAATACAATGGACATGCATTATTTCAGCACCCAGACCTGCATATTTGGTATACGTGGTTGGTGGTATTTTGGTGAGCATAATTCCCTTGTTTTATTTGTGGCCCCAATGTCCAGAATCCCTTATCTTTGCTTAGATTTTTCGTGTGATCACTAGAGAGACCTCAGACCTACATTTTAGGAATACCACATTTTCAGTGATAGTGTTGGTGTGCCACCATGGGCGAACTCACTGACTTATTTACGACAGAGAGCTATATATGGTAGTCTTGTGGTAATTTCCACTACCTTATATACGGTAGGGAGCTATGTTCAGAGAGTCTCTCTTCCCGTTGGCTCATGTACCTCCAACAAGCTATGCTACAGTCACTCACAATTATTCATACTGATTCTGACATGCACACATCTGTCTTAAAATGACCATTACACTGTTTAAAAATCTCCCCACATCATCGGCATTGTAATGGTAAATAGTAAATACACCACCCGTCTGTTTTCAAATATTTTTCTGTATTATAAAAGTTGCATTTAAACACGATCTCATTCTTTACAGAAATAAATAAAATGGTACAGTAAAAGCATTGTCTATGACACACTGCAAAGAGAGTGGCGGAGAACAGAACTCAAATTGCAACATTGGTATTTGATTAAGACACGCACAGGAATCCCCTTTCCTACACTGACTGCATATTTTCGTGCACACACGGCTCCCACGCTTATGTAATTACCTTATCTGTTCAAAGTTTTCTTCAGCTGTTCTCCTTCGGAATGTGGTTCCCTTGAAGATTAACCCCAGTAAAAGGATCGCCTTTCCTTTTCAAACCGGGGTCATTGCCTGGAATTCTTAGCTTTTGCAGATAGGAATGCCTCCAACCAGGAAAAGGTCTTCCTCCCAGCTCTGCCAAAACTGGACTGTAGCAGGACGCAGGAATCTGCATTCAGTCAGGAGTCCCACAGCCAGGTCTTCTCCCCAGTAGTGCAGAAAAATGTCTGCCTGTCTTTTTCCCCGATACTGCCCACTAAAACTTTCATCCCAGCCCTCTGTATGACGTGTCCCAATGAAATCCATCATCTCTCATCCTCCTACTCTCAACAATAGCTTCGCTTATACATTTGCAATTGTTGCAAATCTGACTTCCTTCTTCCTGCAGTTACTGTGCACAAAAACACGGAGAAACAGGCAGAGAAGAGAAGAAAAAAAAATCTGCACACACATTTAAATGGCTTTCATAGTATGCCTAATTCTGCAGTGGAGAACACATTTTATTAGTGGGTTATGTTAAATAAGGTTTTATTAGTCAGGTTAATGGTTAATAGGTTATCTGTTAATTTTCAAATGTGTCTCTCGCACCATAGGCATTTCAGGTGAAAATAGTGTGCATTTTTAAATGAGCACGTGTGCTTTTAACTGTAAAAATAGATTTGCATCTTATATGTTAAAATCGTTTTTTGACTGAATAGTCTGTCTTTCCTTGTTAATCTGGTAACCCATATAGCAATGCACCGCACCCTTGTGGTGGTGCTGCAAAAAAAATGTGCTACTTGTGCAGTAGTGCTGTACTCTGTGCTGTAACATGCCAAATATCCTTACAGACTTTGACTGCTAAGAAAATGTTACACAAATTTCAGGTTGCTTCCATTTCGATATCTCTGCCGTTATCCAAACAGTCAATCACCCGCTGGGCCTTCCTCACTCGCTCTTAACCACAAGGCTAGAAAAAGTTAGGAAGCCATTTAAATTGACGTGTATGCAGACCCATGTCTCCTGGAGCTAGATTATAGCAAATGTGTTCATATAGAGTAGCCAATCATCATCAAGCAATTTATTAGTGACAACTGCTATATTCCAAGAAACCAAATGCAGATTTTTGTTAGAACGTATAAACAATAGCTTAAAGATTGACGTTCTACCTCCTGCTGCAGGCTGATTGTTTCAATGAACATTATCAATTTCCCAACAAGTGAATGCAGTTGAACGATAGAAGTAGGAGCCACCTCTTAAATTAGTTCCTGATCGTTCACACTTCTTTGCAATGCCAATTCACTCACTTTTCTTGAGTTGGTTGTTATCAGAAAAACTATCCCCTAGGTTTTGAGCAATAGTGGTCATAAGGCAAAGCTTATCTATTGGGAGGGAACCTTATCCCTCTGTTAAATCCCTGATTATGGTGAGCTTCCCTTTCAGGCCGTTCAATGTACCTCTTCGTAACGGAGCAGGGTTGGAGAGTGAGCTGTTCCCGCTATTGTGTTAGTAGTTGGATCCATGGAGCACAAGGACCTAGCAGGATTACCAAAGCTGTGAAGGGCTGACCCAAATGCTGATGTTTTGCAGGTTACATAAATCCCATGCCGCTTTGTTGTGGAGCAGAGTGGAGCTGGTGAGCGGGCTGTTACCAATGTTCACTGTTCTTCATTGTTCCTTTGCTCTCCCCCTGCTGATACATGTTGCTTGCAACTTCGTCTTCGCTCTAGAGATTCTCTTGGATGGGCACCATTGGGTTCTATCTCCTGATCCTTGTGTCACAAACATAAAGTGCTTGATTCTGTGATCTGCTGCTTACTAAGGATTGAACATCGGATACACGAGAGACTGGAACTTTAGTTGGAACTCTATTACCTCGCCCGGGAGCCTATACTACCGAGAGCGGTCGACATATTAAAAATAATTACTTAACAGTTCATTGCTATTTTAATATAATATTGGATAATTTCTTCCCAAGAAGTTTCAGGATGTAGTGATTTATCGATTTATATTGGCTTGTTCAAAGGATCTATACATCTACATTTGTACCTCTGCATTTGTGGACACTGTTTTCTTTAATGAATGCCATGTTTTTTGTTTCCTGTGCTTTTTAATACTTTATTTGACTTGTTGCAATTTCATCTGACTTTCACGTTTTTTTTTTTTTAACATTTAGTCTTCAATAATGTAACCCTATTTAAAAACTTGATTCCAGCATCTCATCATATCTAACATTGAAATTTAGATATTTGATATTATGACTTAATCATGTCTGAACACAAGGAGGTGCTAGCCCCACCATTGTCTAGGCCGGGCCAAGAGAGCTACCACAAGAGTAGGCTATTCTGCCAACACCAATGACATGAAGCATTAACTTGAGATTCTACCATGTCATTTGGACCCTATTTGCTCAAAAAACAATCCAGGAAAGAATCTACCTCAGGGCAAGTTAGAAAGAGGTGCTGAGCCTAAAAGACCATTTAAACATGACCATCAAGATGTTACTCCTCTCAACGAGATACCATGGAATACTGAACAGGAAGGAGGCCAAACTGATTTAATACCAGCTGTTATACATCATTCAAGGCCTGCTGAATCCAATATTGAGAGGCCAAGTCTCTGCACCCTGTAAGAAAGGCATGGTATCAAACAGTAAGACAGACACAAGTGATCATAGTTCAAGGGTGTTAATTGAACTACAATTGGGTTGAAAAACACCTATCTAATCCTAAATCTAAAGATGGAAGCAAGCTACGACCATTAAATAATAATATCGCAGAGCAAGTCGAGTCTGTCAAAATAAAAGGACCTATACTAATAAACCTATTGCAATCCTTACAAAACTTTGTTTTTTTACTGAATATATATATATATATATATATATATATATATATATATATATATATATATATATATATATATATATATATATATATATATATATATATTACATGGCCACAGTAGTGGCCATGTAGTTATGGTTAAGTTGCTGTTTCCATAGGAAGAGCACTTTTTGGGTGGCTTATATCTTCGCTCTCCCTGGACGGATCCTCACCAAAAATTGCAAAAATGTATTTGGGTCACTCTGAATTTTTTTGCAAAGTTTGGTGAGGATTTGTCCAGGGGGGGGCAAAGTTATAGGGGGGTCCCAAAACTTTTTTGTTTTTCCCATAGACTGAATGGTAAAAAAATTTTGCTCGCGCCTACAGCCCAAACCGCTGGACGGATTTCCACCAAATTTGGACCAGGAGCAGCGGCTTGGTCCCGAAAGCGTGCTTTTGCGAATTCGGTGAAAATCCGTCCAGTAGTTTTTTTTAAAATGACCAAAAAGTAGGTCAAAAGAAATTAGTGATATCTGTGTTCGGTTCGCGGACACACTTCCCTGTTCGCTCCGCGGACAGTGTCCTGATTGGCCAATCGTCTTGCGTGATGTTCGCGGACATGCAACATGTTCGCTGATTGGACAGCGTGGAGCGTGAAGCGCGTCAGATTTTTCGGTAGCGCCCGCCATCTTGGATTCGTGGACGTCCGCGGACAGCGCAGTGAAACTTTGTTCAAAATGTGTATTTAGTAGAGTGTGTTGGTGTGTAGGAGTGTTTGGGGAGGGTGGGAGTGTATGAGATAGGATGAAAGTTGTGTTTTTTATGTGTTAGACGTTCTTTTTGTGTTCGATTTGTTTGCAGACATCATGGGTGTTCTGAAATGTTCTAAATAAACTGACTGGGGGGTGTTCCAAGGACTCAATATGTGTCCGTTTTGTTCGCAAGCAAAGTGAAACTGTTCTAAGAACACTTGCGGTGTCCGGGGAGTGTTCGTAGGGGGTGTCCTGAGGACGCTGTCCGTATTGTTCTCTGTCAAGCTGAATGTGTTCTAAGAACACCCGCAGTGTCCTGAAATGTTCGCAAATAAACAAAATGTGGGTGTTCTGAAGACGTTTTTGAGAACACTACTGGTGTCCTGAAATGTTCGTAGGGGGTGTCCTGAGGACGCTGTCCGTATTGTTCTCTGTCAAGTTGAATGTGTTCTAAGAAGACCCGCAGTGTCCTGAAATGTTCGCAAATAAACAAAATGGGGGTGTTCTGAAGACGCTTCTAAGAACACTCGCGGTGTCCGGGGAGTGTTCGTAGGGGGTGTCCTGAGGACGCTGTCCGTATTGTTCTCTGTCAAGTTGAATGTGTCCTAAGAACACTCGCGGTGTCCTGAAATGTTCGCAAATAAACAAAATGGGGGTGTTCTGAAGACGCTTCTAAGAACACTCGCGGTGTCCGGGGAGTGTTCGTAGGGGGTGTCCTGAGGACGCTGTCCGTATTGTTCTCTGTCAAGTTGAATGTGTCCTAAGAACACTCGCGGTGTCCTGAAATGTTCGCAAAGAAACAAGATGGTGGTGTTCTGAAGACGCTTCTAAGAACACTCCCGGTGTCCTGGAATGTTCGTAGGGGGTGTCCTGAGGACGCTGTCCGTATTGTTCTCTGTCAAGTTGAATGTGTTCTAAGAACACTCGCGGTGTCCTGAAATGTTCACAAATAAACAAGATGGTGGTGTTCTGAAGACGCTTCTAAGAACACTCCCGGTGTCCTGGAATGTTCGTAGGGGGTGTCCTGAGGACGCTGTCCGTATTGTTCTCTGTCAAGTTGAATGTGTCCTAAGAACACTCGCGGTGTCCTGAAATGTTCGCAAATAAACAAAATGGGGGTGTTCTGAAGACGCTTCTAAGAACACTCGCGGTGTCCGGGGAGTGTTCGTAGGGGGTGTCCTGAGGACGCTGTCCATATTGTTCTCTGTCAAGTTGAATGTGTCCTAAGAACACTCGCGGTGTCCTGAAATGTTCGCAAATAAACAAAATGGGGGTGTTCTGAAGACGCTTCTAAGAACACTTGCGGTGTCCGGGGAGTGTTCGTAGGGGGTGTTCAGAGGACGCTGTCCGTATTGTTCTCTGTCAAGTTGAATGTGTCCTAAGAACACTCGCGGTGTCCTGAAATGTTCACAAATAAACAAGATGGTGGTGTTCTGAAGACGCTTCTAAGAACACTCCCGGTGTCCTGGAATGTTCGTAGGGGGTGTCCTGAGGACGCTGTCCGTATTGTTCTCTGTCAAGTTGAATGTGTCCTAAGAACACTTGCGGTGTTCTGAAATGTTCGCAAATAAACAAGATGGTGGTGTTCTGAAGACGCTTCTAAGAACACTCGCGGTGTCCGGGGAGTCTTCGTAGGGGGTGTCCTGAGGACGCTGTCCGTATTGTTCTCTGTCAAGTTGAATGTGTTCTAAGAACACCCACGGTTTCCTGAAATGTTCGCAATAAACAAAATGGGGGTGTTCTGAAGACGTTTTGGAGAACACTCCCGGTGTCCTGGAATGTTCGTAGGGGGTGTCCTTAGGACGCTGTCCGTATTGTTCGTTGTTAAGTTGAAAGTGTTCTAAGGACTATTGCGTTGTTCTGAAATGTTCGTAGGGGGTGTCCTGAAAACGGTGTCCGTATTGTTCGCTGGCAAGTTCAAAGTGTTCTAAGAACACTCACATTGTTCGCGGACATTAAAAGTTTCCCATAGATCATAGTTGAAATGTTTGACTCTATGGATGTGATATGCTGCGGTGGTTGTTGCCAGGGCATAGAGTCTTGGGTGCATGGCCATTTGGCCATGCACCCAAGACTCTATGCCCTGGCAACAACCACCGCAGCATATCACATTCATATTTGCTTATAACTTTGGGTGAAAAACAAATGTATAAGGAACAAAGGTATTAGATACTATGGATGTGATATGCTGCTATGGTTGTCATTATTGTATACTTACTGTTTGGTCTAGTAATGGGAGTCCATGTTTTTCTTCTTCATTTCTGTGATAAAAGAAAATAGCATGTTAGCTGTGCAATTTGCTCAGTTTCTGTATTTGTTGCTAAAATCATTGGGTCTGTGGGAGAAAAAAAAATCCATGTTGGATTAAAAAAAAAACCTTTTTCTGTTATGCTACAGTTTATTTGTTTGTTTGTTTTCAGTGTTCACTTGTTGTTTCTGGCTAATGCTTTATACTTTGCTTTGTTGTATTTTTTTTGGAGCAGTAACAGATTCTTCATTTGTTTTGATATTATAAAATTTTGGAGCAGTTAGATACCAATTGGAGTATTCTGTCTATTTTATTAATATATTTTAGTGGTTTTGATTTATCTATTTGGATATTGTTAAATTTTGGCACAGTTAGATACCAATTGGCGTATTCTAACTGTGTATAGTTTGGCCTAATTTAGTGGTATTCATTTATCTGATTAGTTGTTGTAGAATCTTTGAGCTGTTAGATAGCTTTTGGAGTATTCTAACAGTTTATATTATTTTAACACAAATTTATAATTTTGGGACAGTTAGATACCAATTGGCGTATTATAACTGTGTATTTATTGGTCTAATTTAGTGGTATTCATTTATCTGATTAGTTGTTGTAGAATCTTTGAGCAGTTAGATAGCTTTTGGAGTATTCTAACAGTTCATATTTTTTTAACACAAATTTACTTAAAGGTTTAACTCTCGAAAAAGGCCCACGAGAACAAGGCTGATACCTGTTCTCAGCCTGTTTTCTGCCAGAACTGCCGACTGCCAGACCCCCTGGACCTCCAAAGCCCGGTTTCTCTAAGGTGACATTCCCTGCTTACTTCCCACCAATCGCACAAAGGCCCCGAATGGAACCATTGCAACCATATACAAAGCAACTCATCACCATACTAACTAAATTCGTTTGTAGGCTACTCATCCACCCCCCCGTGCATTCTGCTAGCAACTGCCTGTGCACCCTGCTATGTTTTGCGCCCTGAATTACTAAAATCGAATCTAGGTTGCCTTTCTGCCTGTGCACCCTGCTATGTTTTGTGCCTTGAATCGCCAATACCCAATCTAGGTGCCCCACTGCCTGTGCACCCTGCTATGTTTTGTGCCCTGAATTACTAAAATCGAATCTAGGTTGCCTTTCTGCCTGTGCACCCTGCTATGTTTTGTGCCTTGAATCGCCAATACCCAATCTAGGTGCCCCACTGCCTGTGCACCCTGCTATGTTTTGTGCCCTGAATTACTAAAATCGGATCTAGGTTGCCTTTCTGCCTGTGCACCCTGCTATGTTTTGTGCCTTGAATCGCCAATACCCAATCTAGGTGCCCCACTGCCTGTGCACCCTGCTATGTTTTGTGCCCTGAATTACTAAAATCGGATCTAGGTTGCCTTTCTGCCTGTGCACCCTGCTATGTTTTGTGCCTTGAATCGCCAATACCCAATTTAGGTGCCCCACTGCCTGTGCACCCTGCTATTTCTTGTGCCTTGAATCTCCAATCTCCAATCTAGGTGCCCCACTGACTGTGCACCCTGTGAGCAACTTATGCTCCCCTGTTCTGATTGCCAATATTGAACCTGTGTGACCCATTGCTTGTGCATACTGCCAGTGACCCATGTTTCTCTGCCTGATTGCCAACATCAATTTTAGGTCACCCACTGCCTCTGCACCCCGCTAGCGACCCTTACTCTTGCGCCCTGATTACTATAATCAAATCTAGCCGACCCACTGCCCGTTCGGTAGAATTGCACCCTACAGCTACCCATGCTGACGCTGTGCCTGCATTAGAGCACTGCCTGCCTGTGCTGGATTATTGCTCCCAATCCAGGTGCCCAGACAGTTCACTGAACTCTAGCCCCACCCACCCAGCACCCACTAATATAATGCTAGCACTCCTCACCATCATCATGTTCCCTTTTTGTATAGTCCCTAATGTCACACCATGCACCAGAGGACACTTCATCAAGGTTGGCGATGGATTAGTTAGACCAGGTTGTCCACGCCACTTCCCCATCCCCTGCCCCACCCCATTCCTCCCCACACTCCCCCCTTTCCCCTTACCATCGCCTCAGTCCCACACTACGCCCTTCACCATCAAGAAGACAGCAACCTCAGACATCCCGTGCCCTAGTCCCAACCCGCCTACATACATGCACACCATACCCATCTGCATCAATGACACAACCACACCCATCCTGGGCACTGAAAGGCTCAATAGACTCATGTCTAGAACCAAAATGTCCCCACGAGCTAACTCACTCACCATCTCACCCAATACACGGACTAAACAAAACACCACGCCCACTAACTTCCAACACAAAAGACTCCACAACGCACCACTCAAATACCTAACCAACAACAAAATCACTGACTCTCCCCCCCTCAAAGGTAACACACCACCCCCTGCCCCTACCTCCACCCTCAAAACCACACTCATCAATGCCCGTTCACTAGGTGCCCATGCCATAGATATCCACGACCTCATTGTAGACCAACACCTTGATATGCTGGTAGTCACTGAAACCTGGCTTCACCCAGCAGCAGGACCACTTCTAGCCCTTGCTATTCCCCCAGGATTCAGCATCCTGAGAACAGACAGGACAAATACCCAAGGAGGCGGAGTTGCTATAATAGCCAAAACCACCCTGGATATCAGAGCATGCCCAATAGAACAGATACAAGGTTATGAACTCCTACTAGTCAAGTATACCTCCAACCCCAAAAGCACCACCAACCTACTAGTGGTGTACAGATCCCCTAACAAAAACACACACCCTGACTTGGACATCCCACTACTCCTCACACCCCTCATCAAGCCTAAAACCAAATGCATAGTCCTCGGTGACTTTAACCTAGGTTACAATGACCCCCTCGACGCAGAAGCATCTACATTTTATACAGCCATGTCAGAGATGAACTTCATACAATTGGTAGATAAACCCACCCACTCAAAAGGAAGAACCTTAGACTGGCTTCTCACTCTCAACTCTCTAGTCACCATTGACTCCATCCTACCAGTCAACTGGTCAGACCACCACGCAATTAACTTCACCATAGACAATGCCAGTACCGAACACATCACCCCTAAAAAACCAGAAACATTTGAGACTAGAAACATCAAAAAGCTCTCTTCCGACAAACTTATACCAGCCCTGAGTGCCTCCTTTGCCCACACGGTCCTAGGCACCAACAACCCCTCCTATCTAGCAGAACAATACTAACAATGCCTCACCCAAACTATCGACCTACTTGCACCCATCACCACCAAAACCCGTAGACCTGATAAACGCTCCTGCTTTTGGTTTAATGAAGAACTTATAGCCTTAAGACGCACCAAAAGATCACTTGAACACCTCCATAAGAAAAACAACACCCCAGATTCCGCATCAGCCTTCGCTGAAGCCAACAAAACATACAAATTAGCAATAATCACTCAAAAAGCCAATGCCCTCAACCTCCGCATTGCTAACGCGTCCTCAGATAGCAAAGAACTCTTTACCATTCTTAGAGAGCTCGAAAACCCCTGTCAAATCTTAGCACCTTCAAACGCTAGCAAAGACTGGTGCACCACCATTCAAAACGCACTCTCATCCAAAATCCTCTTACTACAAAACACAATCGATAGTAAAAAAACACTCCTAGCTGATAAAACCCCACCCACCATATCAACGACCATCTCTAACGCCACTACTGGTCCCCCATTCCAATTCTCACCAGTGACCAACAAAGAAGTTCTCAACACTATAATGAAACTCAAAGCCTCCAACTGCAAGGAAGACCAATTCCCATCCCATCTAGTGAAACTATGCGCCCCCACGCTCACACCTATCATCACTGAATTCATTAACGCCTCCTTCCTCACAAACACAGTCCCCACCAGCATCAAAAAAGCTTGGGTGACACCACTTCTAAAAAAACCTACCCTGGACCCAACAATACCCACTAACTACCGACCTATTACAACGGTCCCATTTCTCCTAAAAATAATCGACAAAATAGCCTACTGCCAAATTCAGAACCACTTGGAACAACATCACCTACTAGGAGACCGACAGTCAGGCTTCCGTCCCAACCATAGCACAGAGACAGCCCTCCTTGACCTAAAGATCCAAATGGATGCCACCAGAGAAGCAGGTAAACTCTGCCTCCTGATGCTCTTGGACCTCTCAGCGGCTTTCGATCTGGTCGACCACGACAAACTCTGTAACACTCTAGCAAACAACTTCAACCTAGCTCAGAACGCTACCAATTGGATTAAATCCTTCTTGGCTGACAGGACTTCCAGAGTATCCATCGGCAAAGAATCAGCAGACCCAATGCCCGTCCCTGCAGGTGTGCCACAAGGCTCCTGCCTATCCCCCACTCTGTATAACGCCTACACCAAGCTATTATTTGCAGCCCTGGATGCCCTGGGTGTCATCTATACTAACTTCGCCGATGACACCCAAATCCTCATTCCTCTCACAGGTAACCATGAACAAGACTCCCTCCTGGTCAACCAAATCTACTCACTCATCCAAAACTGGATGGCTAACAACAGCCTTTGTCTCAACGACGACAAAACCGAACTCCTCATACTAGGCTCCTCCAGCAAAATCAACACCCTTGAGCCCGCCTTCAAATCATTCACCATCGATGGAACCATAATCCCCGTTCTTAAACAAGTCAAGACCCTCGGAGTATACCTAGATGCCACACTATCCATGTCTAAACAAGTAAACACATTAGCCTCATCCACTTCCTACACCTCTAAACTCATCTCCCTCAGCCGTAAATTCCTCTCCACCAACAACTGTGTCACTCTAGCCAGAGCACTCATACTGTCTAAGCTAGACTATTGTAATATCCTATTCCTTGGCACTTCCAAAGCCAACATAGCTAAACTTCAACTTATGCAAAACAAAGCCCTCAGAGCAGCTCTAGGCATCAAAAAATCTGAACATATATCCAACACCAGAAGAGACCACCACTGGCTCCCCATACAAGCCAGAATTCTATTTAAAACCCTGAGCATCACCCACAAATGCAGGGCTAACAAAGCGCCCAAATACCTCAACAACACAGTCATGATGAAGCCCCACACCAGACTCCTCAGGTCCAACAAAAACGCACTCCTTGAAACCCCCAGATATAAAAGAGAGAAAGCAGGGGGCAGCAGCTTCAAAACATTGGCCCCCAGACATTGGAATGCGCTACCTACCCACATTATGAATGAAACCTCATTCCCCAAATTCAAAAGCCTCTTGAAGACCTGGCTCTTCAATAAGTCCTAACTGAACCAGTGCACTAATCCTCTCCAATCAACTATTTTACTTGATTGCTTTGTATATTACTGTATATTTGATTCCTATTATGGTACATTTTTTGATTGTTATACCTGTACACCACTATGTTCATTCTAAGATTGCATTTTCCATTGTCTGTAACTACGCCGTGATACCCCCGGGTCTGGGCGTATAACAAATGTAATAAATAAATAAATAAATAAATAAAATAAAACTACAGTTTATTTATCAAATTTTGGTTTTAAGAACATCAAATAAGCGGTTGTAAGATTTGCTGGTAATCTCTGCTTTAGAGTAATGGTACTATCATTACATTCAAACCATCCACATTTCTTTTTTATATATGCCGTGTAGTGCCCTGAATTGGTTGTGGCTCCTGCGTGGTAGATTATACCTATTGTTGTGAAGGTTTTCTTACCAAGTGATATTTGACTATGTGTGAATCCAGTCAGCTTGCAGTTGTTTTTGGTACCATCTGCATTGTAACATAGAAGCATTAGTATTACGTATTTACTATGTGTTTGTATTACTAACGTGGAGCGATTATCTGAATTGCAGGTAGAGCATAATCTACCATGGTTTGCATTTTGTACAAGTTGCTGAAATGGAATGGATTCACAATTTGGTATTGATATATATATGAAGGGTTCATTGGGAATTTCTTCTTGTGTCACATTGTTGCACAGAGTGCATGTATGTTTCCACATGTATGAAATCTGAAAGATTTCATTTATAGGTATGTTTTTGTTTTCCAGTACTTGTAGTAAGTACATTAGAAATTCTTGTGGATCTTCCTGTGAGTTTATAGTGAATTTCACCATTCCAGCACAGTAGTCCAACTGTCGTCTTATTCCAAAAACACTATATGTGTTGTCAGGATTGTTTGCTGCATTTCTGTGAAGTACTAACATTTGCAAACACAATGGGTCTGTACTGTGTAAGTAAATGTTGTCAACAATTGGTGGTAATTGAAATAGAATATTCATTGCTACATTTGCATAGCAACTTACACCAACTATATTTGAGAATTTAAATGGTCCAGGTAGTTCTGTATCTAACTGCTTTTTTTGGAGTTTGTCTTCCTTCTTTAAAGAAGTACCTGGTTTACTTTCTCTAATTGATTCTTTTTTGTTTGTGGTACTTGATGAAGTATTAGTTTCTTTTACTCTCTTTGGAGGATTTGCAGTGACGTCCTGTTGCATTTCTGTTTGATTTAGTTTTCTTCTTTAGTTTTCATTGGGAATTTCTTCTTGTGTCACATTGTTGCACAGAGTGCATGTATGTTTCCACATGTATGAAATCTGGAAGATTTCCTTTATAGGTATGTTTTTGTTTTCCAGTACTTGTAGTAAGTACATTAAACATTCTTGTGGATCTTCCTGTGAGTTTATAGTGAATTTCACCATTCCAGCACAGTAGTCCAATTCTTGTCTTATTCCATAAACACTATCAGGGTAATTCATAGAATTTCGCAGAAAAGTGTCGCAACCGGCTCGCGCAGAATGTCCGCGTGCGATTGACTGCGCCATGCACGTGCGCTAAAACCGATTTCTGCGCACAGCGTATTCATGGATTTCAGGCTTCCAAACCAGCCGTGGCGCAGAGAATCGCAGCGACCCTGCAGCAGCGCCAGTAACGCCCCCAAGAACGCCCTCGCGCAAGGAAAAGCCATCAAAATCGCTAAATCATCGCAAAGGGCTGCGCTAACCCTGGACCAGTTCACCGGGCTGGCAAACAGCAAACGCCAAGCGGGGAACGTGTATTGCAGGGGTGCGCGGGAAGTTCCACACGCGACTGGCCCCGTGCAAGCAGGGTACGTGAATTTCAGGGGTGCGCGGGAAGTTGCACACGCGATTTCAGCAGGGTACGTGTATTTCAGGGGTGCGCGGCAAGTTCCACACGCGATTTCTGCAGGGTACGTGCATTTCAGGGGTGCGCGGGAAGTTCCACACGCGAATGGGCCAGTGCGAGCAGGGTACGTGTATTCCATGGGTGCGCGGGAAGTTCCACACGCGATTTCATCAGGGTACGTGTTTTTCAGGGGTGCGCGGGAAGTTCCACACGCGATTGGCCCAGTGCGAGCAGGGTACGTGTATTTCAGGGGTGCGCGGGAAGTTCCACACGCGACTGGCCCCGTGCAAGCAGGGTACGTGAATTTCAGGGGTGCGCGGGAAGTTGCACACGCTATTTCAGCAGGGTACGTGTATTTCAGGGGTGCGCGGCAAGTTCCACACGCGATTTCTGCAGGGTACGTGCATTTCAGGGGTGCGCGGGAAGTTCCACACGCGAATGGGCCAGTGCGAGCAGGGTACGTGTATTCCATGGGTGCGCGGGAAGTTCCACACGCGATTTCATCAGGGTACGTGTATTTCAGGGGTGCGCGGGAAGTTCCACACGCGATTGTCCCAGTGCGAGCAGGGTACGTGTATTTCAGGGGTGCGCGGGAAGTTGCACACGCGATACCAGCAGGGAATGTGTATTTCAGGGGTTCTGGGGAGTACTACACGTGAATTGGCCGTGTGGGTCCTCCCAGGTGTACGCTCCACAACCTCCACGGCCCCTGCAGGCAGCCCACACCACGGGGGACTACCCTGCACCCCTGCTCATGTCCCGCAGGCAGCCCATCCACCATGGGCATGCCCCCCAGCCAACCCACATGTCACCTTGCACTACTGATCAACAATGCATGTCTCCCACCACCCCCACCCCCCAGCACTGTGGGGCACCTGCCAGCAGGCCCCCACCCATGTCTCCCACCACCCCCACCCCCCAGCCACCAGGGGCAGCCTCCACCAGGCCCCCACTCATGTCTCCCACCACCCCCACCCCCCAGCATCCAGGGTCACCCTCCACCAGGCACCCACTCATGTCTCCCACCACCCCCACCCCCCAGCCACCAGGGGCAGCCTCCACCAGGCACCCACCCATGTCTCCCACCACCCCCACCCCCAGCCACCAGGGGCAGCCTCCACCAGGCCCCCACTCATGTCTCCCACCACCCCCACCCCCCTGCCACCATGGGCAGACTCCACCAGGCCCCCACTCATGTCTCCCACCACCCCCACCCCCCAGCCACCAGGGGCAGCCTCCAGCAGGCCCCCACTCAAGTCCCCCTGCACCCCCACCTCCCTGCCACCATGGGCATCCTCCACCAGGCCCCCACTCATGTCTCCCACCACCCCCACCCCCCAGCCACCAGGGGCAGTCCCCACCATGCCCCCACCCATGTCTCCCGCCACCCCCACCCCCCAGCAGTGCAGGGGCAGCCTCCACCAGGCCCCCACTCATGTCTCCCACCACCCCCACCCCCCAGCATCCAGGGTCACCCTCCACCAGGCACCCACTCATGTCTCCCACCACCCCCACCACCCAGCCACCAGGGGCAGCCTCCACCAGGCCCCCACCCATGTCTCCCACCACCCCCACCCCCCAGCAGTGCAGGGGCAGCCTCCACCAGGCCCCCACTCATGTCTCCCACCACCCCCACCCCCCAGCCACCAGGGGCAGCCCCCACCAGGCCCCCACCCATGTCTCCCACCACCCCCACCCCCCAGCAGTGCAGGGTCACCCTCCACCAGGCCCCCACCCATGTCTCCCACCACCCCCACCCCCCAGCAGTGCAGGGGCAGCCTCCACCAGGCCCCCACTCATGTCTCCCACCACCCCCACCCCCCAGCATCCAGGGCCACCCTCCACCAGGCCCCCACTCATGTCTCCCACCACCCCCACCCCCCAGCATCCAGGGTCACCCTCCACCAGGCCCCCACTCATGTCTCCCACCACCCCCACCCCCCAGCCACCAGGGGCAGCCTCCACCAGGCCCCCACCCATGTCTCCCACCACCCCCACCCCCCAGCAGTGCAGGGGCAGCCTCCACCAGGCCCCCACTCCCACCACCCCCACACCCCAGCATCCAGGGTCACCCTCCACCAGGCCCCCACTCATGTCTCCCACCACCCCCACCCCCCAGCCACCAGGGGCAGCCTCCACCAGGCCCCCACCCATGTCTCCCACCACCCCCACACCCCAGCAGTGCAGGGGCAGCCTCCACCAGGCCCCCACTCATGTCTCCCACCACCCCCACCCCCCAGCCACCAGGGGCAGCCCCCACCAGGCCCCCACCCATGTCTCCCACCACCCCCACCCCCCAGCATCCAGGGTCACCCTCCACCAGGCACCCACTCATGTCTCCCACCACCCCCACCCCCCAGCCACCAGGGGCAGCCTCCACCATGCCCCCACCCATGTCTCCCACCACCCCCACCCCCCAGCAGTGCAGGGGCAGCCTCAACCAGGCCCCCACTCATGTCTCCCACCACCCCCACCCCCCAGCATCCAGGGTCACCCTCCACCAGGCCCCCACTCATGTCTCCCACCACCCCCACCCCCCAGCCACCTGGGGCAGCCTCCACCTGGCCCCCACCCATGTCTCCCACCACCCCCACCCCCCAGCAGTGCAGGGGCAGCCTCCACCAGGCCCACACTCATGTCTCCCACCACCCCCACCCCCCAGCCACCAGGGGCAGCCCCCACCAGGCCCCCACCCATGTCTCCCACCACCCCCACCCCCCAGCATCCAGGGTCACCCTCCACCAGGCACCCACTCATGTCTCCCACCACCCCCACCCTCCAGCCACCAGGGGCAGCCTCCACCAGGCCCCCACCCATGTCTCCCACCACCCCCACCCCCCAGCAGTGCAGGGGCAGCCTCCACCAGGCCCCCACTCATATCTCCCACCACCCCCACCCCCCAGCCACCAGGGGCAGCCCCCACCAGGCCCCCACCCATGTCTCCCACCACACCCACCCCCCAGCAGTGCAGGGGCAGCCTCCACCAGGCCCCCACTCATGTCTCCCACCACCCCCACCCCCCAGCAGTGCAGGGGCAGCCTCCACCAGGGACCCATTCATGTCTCCCACCACCCCCACCCCCCAGCATTCAGGGTCACCCTCCACCAGGCCCCCACTCATGTCTCCCACCACCCCCACCCCCCAGCATCCAGGGTCACCCTCCACCAGGCCCCCACTCATGTCTCCCACCACCCCCACCCCCCAGCAGTGCAGGGTCACCCTCCACCAGGCCCCCACCCATGTCTCCCACCACCCCCACCCCCCAGCAGTGCAGGGGCAGCCTCCACCAGGCCCCCACTCATGTCTCTCACCACCCCCACCCCCCAGCATCCAGGGTCACCCTCCACCAGGCCCCCACTCATGTCTCCCACCACCCCCACCCCCCAGCAGTGCAGGGGCAGCCTCCACCAGGCCCCCACTCATGTCTACCACCACCCCCACCCCCCAGCATCCAGGGTCACCCTCCACCAGGCCCCCACTCATGTCTCCCACCACCCCCACCCCCCAGCCACGAGGGGCAGCCTCCACCAGGCCCCCACCCATGTCTCCCACCACCCCCACCCCCCAGCAGTGCAGGGGCAGCCTCCACCAGGCCCCCACTCATGTCTCCCACCACCCCCACCCCCCAGCAGTGCAGGGGCACCCTCCACCAGGCCCCACTCATGTCTCCCACAACCCCCACCACCCAGCAGTGCAGGGGCAGCCTCCACCAGGCCCCCACACATGTCTCCCACCACCCCCACCCCCCAGCCACCAGGGGCAGCCCCCACCAGGCCCCCACTCATGTCTCCCACCACCCCCACCCCCCAGCATCCAGGGTCACCCTCCACCAGGCCCCCACTCATGTCTCCCACCACCCCCACCCCCCAGCCACCAGGGGCAGCCCCCACCAGGCCCCCACTCATGTCTCCCACCACCCCCACCCCCCAGCATCCAGGGTCACCCTCCACCAGGCCCCCACTCATGTCTCCCACCACCCCCACCCCCCAGCAGTGCAGGGTAACCCTCCACCAGGCCCCCACCCATGTCTCCCACCACCCCCACCCCCCAGCAGTACAGGGGCAGCCTCCACCAGGCCCCCACTCATGTCTCCCACCACCCCCACCCCCCAGCAGTGCAGGGGCAGCCTCCACCAGGCACCCACTCATGTCTCCCACCACCCCCACCCCCCAGCATCCAGGGTCACCCTCCACCAGGCCCCCACTCATGTCCCCCTGCACCCCACCCCCCAGCAGTGCAGGGGCACCCTCCACCAGGCCCCCACTCATGTCTCCCACCACCCCCACCCCCCTGCCACCATGGGCAGCCCCCACCAGGCCCCCACTCATGTCTCCCACCACCCCCACCCCCCAGCAGTGCAGGGGCAGCCTCCACCAGGCCCCCACTCATGTCTCCCACCACCCCCACACCCCAGCAGTGCAGGGGCAGCCTCCACCAGGCCCCCACTCATGTCTCCCACCACCCCCTCGCCCCAGCAGTGCAGGGGCAGCCTCCACCAGGCCCCCACTCATGTCTCCCACCACCCCCACCCCCCAGCCACTAGGGGCAGCCCCCACCAGGCCCCCACCCATGTCTCCCACCACCCCCACCCCCCAGCAGTGCAGGGGCAGCCTCCACCAGGCCCCCACTCATGTCTCCCACCACCCCCACCCCCCTGCCACCATGGGCAGCCCCCACCAGGTCCTCACAATCCCCAATCATGTGCGTAATGGTCAGCCTCCACAGCCAAAAAGCCCTACCAAGTAACCCATTCACCCACATGGAAATGGAAATCACATGTTACACCCCCAATGTTCATGAAGCTAATGAACCCATGTCCGTCACACACAATGGTTGCAATTGAATGGGAAAACACACAACATGACATGCATGAAACCAATGAGATGATACCACACAGTGAAGTATGGAAACAAAATTGTATTGAAAAAAATAAAGAATGCTAAAGAAAGAAAACAAACTACAATGTGAATGAGAAAAAAAAAGCTGCATGTCCATATAAAAACACAAAACTGCAAATCAGAATCCAAAAATTTTTTGTCCAAAGTCAAATGTAAAAAAATCTCCATGCAATAAAGAACTATGTACAAAACTACCAAGGGTCCATGAGCCCAACTGAACAAAGGAAACCTACTAAAAAACCTACCTAAAAATCAACTATATACAAAAAGTGGAGCAGTGTCCGTCGACTCCAAATCATAATAAGAAAGAAAGGAAACCTAAAACTAAAGAACTATATACAAAGGCGGCGGGCAAGTCCAGCGGCTCACTCCGTGGTGTCCCGGGCCAGGGCATCATCGAACTCCTGCTCGATGTCCCGGAGGCGGTCCAGTTCCATGGCCCCGAGGGTCCGCAGGGACGACGCTGTGTCCTCCTCCAACCCCCTGCGGATTGCCTCGAGGCACTCGGCCCGCCTCAGGGCCCTCCACATGGAGTTCTCCGCCCTGACCATTGTGAGCCGCGCCTCTTCCGCCCGCCGCCGCTCCGCACCTATGGCGTGGCCCAACCGCTGCCACACGGAAGACACTCTCTGTCCTGGGTCCCCCTGCCCTCCGGCCGATGCCTGCCCCTCCGATGTCGAAACCCCCGAGCCTTCATGTCTCCCACCATGTTGCTGCTGCTGCTGCTCTGCCTCTGCCCGTGCACTGCCTCCTGCTGCCTGCACATCCTCCGCCGGCTGGGGTGCAGTTGTTGATGTGGCCACCCCTGCTGGACCTCCGACTCCCGACTGTGGCAGGGATGCCTCCTCCACCAGCCTGGCCGCACCGTCAGAGGCAGCTCCACAGGGCACCCAGGTGACTGATGGGTGGGAAGATGGCACAGAGGACGACTGGCGCATAGGGGGTCCAGTTGAGGAGGGGGTCGAAGCAAGCCCCATCAGACAGCGGAATCCGGCCTGGGTGACCTGTCCCAGCAGGCTGACGTGGTCAACGAGCCATTCGAGATGACGTGCAGTCTCTCCATGAAAAGACTGCAGGTCACCTCGCATGGCCCGTTGACGCAACGCCACACCAGCCAGGACAGGCTCAACCCGGACCTGGTTGGCCACGTCCGCAGGCAGAGGAAGGCCAGTTGACGTCAGCTCATCCCCTGCCTGAAAACGGGTCTGGACGTAGGCATCCCTGCTGGTGCAAGATAATGCAGGGACAGGATCGGGGACAGGATTGCACACAGGCACCTCCGCGGCCGCCTGTGCTGCCTCCTGTCCCTGGTCCTGCACTGCACCACTAGCACCAGTGGGATCCCCGCCTCCAGACCCCGTCTCTGGTGCTTGCATGGCCTCCTCCTCCACCAAACCCCCCACCAACCTGGATGACTCCGTGCCATCTTCCCCTGTTGGGCCCTGTGGGGTCCCAGCTGCCCCTTCTGCTGCCGAGGAGTCCAACTGCAACCTCCGCCTCTTGGACCTCCCCCCGGCAGCTGCGGCCTGGGACGCGGCACCGGACTCCTCACTCCCCGACGAGATGACAACACGGGAGGGGAGCCGGGCCTTGCGTCTCCGGCTGGCGGTCGGATCCCCGCCGCTGTGCTCCACAGCACCTTCTCCGCCCTCTTCATCAGTTGACGCTGCAGACAGGGAGAAACAAAACACAGGCATCAGGGCACTGTACAATGGACACATACACGCATGACAGTTGCACATGAGTGGCATTGGCAAACCTCAGACATGTCAACACAATCCCCAACACACATGTCATTGCAACTCGCACACATGAGCCATACCACAGCCATATCGCAACTGCCACCACCATCCATACACATACAACAGCATGAGCAGCCAAAGGGGAGCCAGACATCACATGCAACACAGGAAGTGCACCACACATGTACACACACCACCACACTTGCATGCATGTCTACACCTCTGCCAAGTGTCGCACTGTTCAGACGGGCATCCATGTCACATCTGCCAATCAGGCTTCCACATACCGCTGTCACATGCATCCATGTTGCATCACTGTTGCACCCTTGTCAAATACACACACATGCACATGTACACAGTGCTCATACATGCAGCCGAAAACAACATACATGCCTGACATGACGGACATGTCTACTTACATACACATTCATCCAAACATGTGTGCACGCACAACTGCATTTGCCATGCAAGCCCACACACACAAGCACCATCCATGTCTCACACATTACAGCCCTCGCATGTGTCAGACCCACGGCCCTGTACACCCCCACCCATACTCGACTCCATACAAACAGATGTGCAACCTGCACAATGCCGAATAATCACCACACGCACTGCTCACAATCAGGATGCATGTACACTCACCGCTCGACTCCAGACGGGTCTGCTTCTCTAGGACCTGGATGTGGAGCGCTGGGGATTTGCGTTCCAGGACCCCCATCTTTTCTTCCGACAAGTGGCCCCGGCGCCCCTTGGCATCCGCTGCTTTCAAGAGGCGCCGGGCCTTGTTCAGGGTCCTGGACCTGAAGTCCTCCCAGCGCTTCCTGACATGTTGTAAGTCCCGGACTTCCACCCCCTCCGCGTTGATGGCAGTCACGATGTCAGTCCAGATCCGAGTCCGTCATTCCTTGTCGGCGCGGGAACTTCCGAAGAGGGCATCATACTGCCCCAGGACTTGCTCCACCAGGACACCAACTTCGGTGGCACTGAAGCTGGTGCCCCTCTGCCTCTCTGGCCGGGGGTTGTCAGTGGTCACAGATGGTGTTTGCCCCGACATGACAACCCCAGAGGCAGGAGTGGGTGGGCAACTGGGTCCTGGGGCTGGGCTGTGGAGCGATGGAATTCCAGTCGGGAGTCTTCGGTTCCAGCAGGGGTGGTCACAGCAACAGCACCCCTGGCTGATGTGCAGGCAGCAAATGGCAGTGCACGTGGGCAGCAGGCAGTCAGGCAGCAGCAGATGACAGGTGGGAGCGTGCTCGGGGCTCTGGGGGGCAGTAGTTCGGCCTTCTGGGCAGGAGCGTGGTCTTCCGTGTGCTTACGTGTGGCCAGCTTGGTACGGAGTGATTTGGCACGTGAAAATCCTGCACGTCAGCGTGAAAACCGAGGAAAGGCCCTTAGCGCGTAAGCGCGTCAGCACGCATACGCAATTCTATTGGACCAAAGGCCCTCAGCGCGTAAGCGCGTCTGTGACGTGACCCGCACGGGTGTTTCCCACACAGCACGTGATGACAGAGCACACGTGGAAAGACTGCACGTCAGAGTGTCATCGCGTGTGATTGGTGGAAATGGCCCTACACGCAGAAGTGACAAAGCGTGTAATTGGCGGAAATGGCCCTACACGCATAAGTGACAAAGCGTGTAATTGGTGGAAATGGCCCTACACGCATAAGTGACAAAGCGTGTAATTGGTGGAAATGGCCCTAGCGCGTACACGCCGCGTAAGTGACGCTGGACGTGTGGGCCTGTATAAAAGGTACACGTAGAACACCATTTCCTTGTACGTGCTTTTCGTGGAGAGCGAGTGGGTGAATTCTGTACTTCTTGTCGTTTCACACGCGATTTACTTCACAGCGTTTCAAGTTCGTATTCCCTGTTACCTCTGACAGCTTTTTCTCTTTTTTCTCTTTTACTGGTTTACCTGGGCCTGTTCCCTCAAACAGTGTTCCCTTCTACTGTTGTCCTGTCTCCTCAGACAGCGTACAAATCTTCTTTTGGCGGGGGTGTTGCCAACCAAACGCGCTACTTTTTCACGCTCTTTTACCTGGCAGACGGTGAGTCACGCACGTATCTAACATCTGTGCTTGCCCCGTGTGTAGCCTACCCCTTCAGAGGTCATTCTAGGCTGCGTGTGACATGCATACGTTAATTCTTGTGTTACTGGGTGCCACAGCGTAGTGCAGGTTTTTCTTTCTGCACACGTGGTCTAGGAGGGGTTGCGTGCACGTCATCTCCCTTTTTTGGGGCTCCTGTGCGTAGCGTGACCCGTCATCTTTCCCCAGGGGTTACAATCAGCCTTGCAAGAGCACTAGGGTACAATTACCATCTGGTACCCAACCCCTTTGACCCCCAATTGCCCAGGACAATATTTTACAGCCACTCCCATACGCACATTAACATCAGTGCCATGGCTGGGAGGCGAGGATTCCGTAAGGGTGGCAAAGGTGGAAGAGCCACAAGTGGTGGCCGTGGTGGATCCGGTAGGGGACGTGGTCGTTACTTGCAGGGTGAGCCTGTCCCCCCATGTGTGGAGGACCAGTCAAGGGCACCCATAATCCCCCCACCCCCCCCTCCCGTTGAGGCTGATGTGGCTGACACCATCCATGCTCAGCCCTTGTTGGACCAGCCCATTGTGGCACCAGACCTGGCTGACTCCATGGCTGACTTCCAGGTCAGCAGGCCTATGACACGTGCGCTGGTGCACGTTGATGTCACCATGCCACGTGCATCTGGGGCAGCAAGGTCATCTGCTGCACCAAGTTGGCAGGGCGGAGAGGCTGCAGGGGCAGCTGCGGCTCCATCCACCCCAGCCCTCACACACCCAGCCCGGACAGTGTCGGTCCTAGTCCATGCTGCTGACATTCCCCCTGACACCATCACACTAGAGCCAATGCCTGCACCAACTCCCATGCTGAGTGTGCAATCCCACACTCCTGATACAGAGTCCACCAGGGCTCCTGCCACTAGTGTCCAGAGTGGCGCAGGCCACTCAGGATCACCACCACCTTCCAAGCAGAAGAGGAAGAGTGCTCGTCCGGCACAGGCTGATGCCCCAGACACGGCTACACAGTCCTGCCCATCCAGGAAGCCCAGCTTCACGGATGACGAACTGAATGCACTTGTCGAGTATGTGTCCGCACATGACAACGAGATGGTCATTGTTGCAGGATCCAAGACCACACCTGCACAACGCCAGGCACACTGGCAGACCGTTGCGGACATCGTAAGTGCCCTTGGAATCGTGAGGCGCACAGCCAATGATTGCTACAAGCGCTGGAATGACCTAAAGCGCAGGGCAAAGAGTTAGCTGGCCTCAAGTCATGCCGCAACTCTAGTGACTGGAGGTGGGTCTCCAGTAGTAGACATGGAACTCACTCCACATCAGTCAGTCGCTGGGACCTACGTCACGGAGGAACAGATCCATGGCGTGGGAGATTTGGCTGATTACGAGGCATTGTCCGGTGAGTGCACATGCATGTGTGTGTCATCCATGTGCATGGTGTGTGTGAGGGCTTCTGTTTGTGTGACAGGTGAGAGTGTGTGCGCCTGAGTCGTATGGGTCAGCCATGTGCTTCATGCAATACATCCTGCGCAACTGCATTTGGCCATAGCAGTATCCCTTCTGCCAACAGTAGACATCTAGCCCAACTGCACGCCAGTTGCCCTTGAAGTGTCACCTTGCCACAACATTGTTGCTTAATTTTTCACTGTTCATTTAGTCAGATTGTTTGCATTCCACCACTTTTACTAGGCATGTCGCAGTCCTCTAGTCACATGTCTGACATGGCTATGGTAAAGTGGAGTGACTTTGTTACCTGGATATCATTTGTTCAAACATGTCCCTGTGCAATTGCACCATTTCGGACTGGCAGCTCCAGGTGAAGAATCTGACCTGTTTGAATTAGAAAAGCTATTACATGCGGGAACTGGACTGAATGAATAGGTGCTGCCCTCCTCTCCATCTTCACTCAATAGCAATGGTACATGCCATCTGTGTGATGGCATGTGTGTTTCACCTGCCAATTACAGGCCAATGTGTGATGCCACTGCCAGGCAGCATGCAGAAAATGTGTTCATCTTCCATCTTGGTGTCATCAGTGTGTGCCATTTGCCTGCCCTTCATACGCAGTGAGGGTGCATGCATGGGAGGGTTTTAGTCATGTGGGACATGTGTCAAACAAGTACTGGTTCTCTTGCTTCTCAGCCCTCATTGTGTGCCATGGTGCTAATGCCTGTTTCCGTTTCTTTGTTTTTATGTCTTTGCAGGGGAAGACGCACCTGATACTGCTGGGGTTGTGGAGATGGTGCAGACCCAGGAGGGGTCCGAGGGCCGACCAACCACCAGTGAGGGACGTGGTGTGGTGGTGGGTGAGAACCCACAAGTGCTGCAGGTCCTGCTCTCAAGGGGTGTCTCTGGCTGCACCTCCCCCGAGCTGTACTCAGGAGTTGATTCGGATGAGACCTACGTGCCGTCGCAGGTGAGTGTTCCAGGGAGGGATTCTGTTCTGTCTCACCCACCTGCACCAGGGTCAGAACCCTCAATGGGGATGTCAGTGTTGGCAGCTACGCCTTTGGTGGTTACGGATGCAGGGTCACACGCTGCGACATCTGATCCTGTTCCTGGGCCAGCAGATCAGAGGGGGAATGCAGTCCTGCAGCCTCAGGCAGTGCCGGCACAGCAAGGCGCAGTGCGCCTTGCCCCAGACAGGTGTGGTGCCCGCCGACGTGGTGGCCGTACGCCACCTGGCAATACCGCATGGGAGCAATCCATTTACGGTATGGCAACCCAACAGGCAGCATCATCTGAGATGATGGCTCAGGCCATGGATAGGGTGGCCACTTCCATTGTCCCCCCTGAAAGGCTGATGGAGCGACTAGAGCAGGCAACCGACTCCATCTGCCAGTCACACAGGGAGGACAAGTTGGGGTCCAACAGGGACAGGCGGGCGGCACTGGCGACTCTGCAGGAGGCCACATCCATTGAGTCCCAGGGCCACAGGGAAGCCCTGAGGCAGGAGCTCCTTCACCTCAGGACGACTCTTGTTGAGCTTGAGGCTTCAACACACCAAAGGACAGAACAGCAGCTGGAGCGTCTCACCCGTACGCTCTCAACTGAGATGCAGGCAATGAGGGCGGAGGTCCGGGCATCCCGTGAGTTGTTGCATGGGGACCTCCGCACACTCATCCTCCAGAACCAGACCTACCACACCCGCATGCTTGCAGCCATGGAGGAGCAGACTAGGGCCTTGCGTGGGCTGCCTCTCATAGTGCAACCACCTCCGGATGCAGCTGCACAGGGTGATAATAGCGACAGCAGTGATAGGGTAGCCGTGTGGGCCATGAGCCCATGGAGGTGTTTTTTTTTCCCAGGATCCACGCAGGTGGGTTCTGGTGTGCATCCTGTCCTCGGACCTCCTGGGTGGCCTCCCCAACCCCCCCGGGCCCTTCAATGGCCATTTTTTATTTTTTTTTATTTTTATTTTTATTTTTATTTATTTTATTCCCAATTTTTTTGGGACGATTTGTTGGCTTCCGTGGTTCCTGTGGGCATACGCTGCATTGTGGCTGGGCACATGCAGGCTTGTAATGTATTTGGTTCAGATGCTTGGGTTTGAGTCACACACACCCCTCCTGCTTCCCGTTTCCATGGGCTTGCAAAGGGTGTGCCCAAGTGACAGTGAATTACACAGTGACGTTGGACTCCCATGAGCTGTGTGGGCAGTCTGTAGTCAATACTGTGTATACATTCCTAGTGCATATTGCTGTTGTGTTGTACACTGCATGTGTTGCATTGATGTGTAACTCATCTTCTGTGTCTACCTCCCAATTTGCAGGTCCCTTCCTCATGTCTACACAAGGACCTCTAGTCTGGAGATGTGGTCCATGTTGGCAGCAGTGCACCTACAACTCTACATGGCGCCAACACTGCACAGTTGGTAGTGGTGGGAGTGCAGGCATTTCCAGGTGGTGAGACTACTAATATTTAACATTAGTGATGTCATGTTAATGGTAGTACGTGCTCAAGTTTGTTGTTGGTCCGGCATTACTGTGAGCATTTCAGGTGTTGCGTTTCTAATAGGGACACTGTACATTGTGACACTAGTGTCATGTTGTGGGGATTACTTTGTTTACCTGCAAATAGCATGACATGGCACGGTGTGTCGTGTGGCGGTGCTGGGGTTGGGTTGGCTGACATGGCACTGTCCTCTTGTTGCATTTTGCAAGTGGGTATTCATTTTAGCTGCTTGAATGTGTAACCTCACAAAACTGCATTGGTGGTGTCTGTGTGGGTAGGGATGCACACATTGTGACACTTCCAGGTGAACAATCTCAGGCTGATATGGTTTTCACGGTTCTTTCTCCAGACATTCAGGATCAGTGTCAGGTTGAGTCATCATTGATTGTCAGATGGAATGTGCCAGGGCAGTGTGCACTCCACAGGGGTGTGATTTCTATGTGAAGTAATTAGCCACTAGCTGCGTACGGGCTGCCTTCCCCCGTGCCCTTTCCCCTCCCATGCGCAGCGGCAGTGCATGTGGTTGGGGATGGGGGGGCACCACCATGTCCACGGCCAGGCCCCGGCGTGTTGCAACGTTGTGCAGGACACATGCTGCCACTATGATCCTGCACACTACTGGGGGAGCGTACAACAGCTGCCCGCCAGAACGGTCAAGGGAGCGAAAGCGTGACTTCAGCACTCCGAATGTGCGCTCCACTATGCCCCGGGTTGTAATGTGGGCTGCATTATATCTTACCTGGGTGGCGTGGTGGGGTTCCGAATTGGCGTCATCATGTGGGGGCTGAGAGGGTAGGCACTGTCCCCTGTGGAGGTGGTGATTGGTATCATTGGTGGGGTTGTGACCTTGCTCAGTATCTGACATGCATGCATGTGCAGTGGCATTCATACTCACCAAGCAGCCATGTATCGCCATGCCGCCCAGCTTCTAGGTCCCGGCTTAGGGTGGACATTCGGTAAATGAAGCTGTCGTGGGTTGACCCGGGATAGTTGGCATATACTGAGGTGATTATTCCCTTGGCATTACATACTACCTGCACGTTGATGGAATGCCAGTGCTTGCGGTTCCTATAGATGTGCTCAGATGCCCTGGGGGGACGTAGAGCCACATGGGTGCAGTCGATGGCACCTAGCACTTTGGGGAATCGTGCCACAGCGTAAAAACCCAGGGCGGCAGCATGCCTTTCTGCAGGGGTTCTGGGCAGGTATATGTGCCTGCGGACTGATGGGCGTGCAGTGATGATGTTCAAGACCTGGTGTAGGCAGCATGACTGGGTGGCCTGTGATACACCACCCACAATGGCACTTGTCCGCTGAAATGATCCAGTGGCTAAGAAGTGCAGTACATTGAGGACCTTCTCCAGGGGGCTGAGTGCTTGGGAGCACAGGGTGGGTGATGTGAGGTCATCCTCCCACTCACTCACCAGGTCCAGTATGATGTGTGGTGGAAACCTGTACCTCCCATGCACGTGGTCATCAGGCATCCCGGCGAGCGTGTGACCCGCGCACCCCTGAAATCCAGTACCCAGTCCAATAGCGTGTGGAAATTCCCGCGCACACCGGGATACAGGTGCGCTGACGTACTTGCGTGTGTAACTGTCCGCGCACACCTGATATACACGTACATAGGCCAATCGCGTGTAGGCGCACTTTTGTCCAATTACACGCGATGACACCCTGACGTGCTGTCCAATTACACGCGATGAGACTCTGCCGTGCTGTCCAATTACACGCGATGAGACTCTGACGTGCTGTCCAATTACACGCGATGAGACTCTGACGTGCTGTCCAATTACACGCGATGACACTCTGACGTGCAGTCTTTCCACGTGTGCTCTGTCATCACATGCCGTGTGGGAAACACCCGTGCGGGTCACGTCACAGACGCGCTTACGCGCTGAGGGCCTTTGGTCCAATAGATTCGCGTATGCGTGCTGACGCGCTTACGCGCTAAGGGCCTTTCCTCGGTTTTCACGCTGACGTGCAGGATTTTCACGTGCCAAATCACTCCGTACCAAGCTGGCCATGCGTAAGCACACGGAAGACCACGCTCCTGCCCAGAAGGCTGAACTACTGCCCCCCAGAGCCCTGAGCACGCTCCCACCTGCCATCTGCTGCTGCCTGACTGCCTGCTGCCCACGTGCACTGCCATTTGCTGCCTGCACATCAGCCAGGGGTGCTGTTGCTGTGACCACCCCTGCTGGAACCGAAGACTCCCGACTGGAATTCCATCGCTCCACAGCCCAGCCCCAGGACCCAGTTGCCCACCCACTCCTGCCTCTGGGGTTGTCATGTCGGGGCAAACACCATCTGTGACCACTGACAACCCCCGGCCAGAGAGGCAGAGGGGCGGAGCTTCAGTGCCACCGAAGTTGGTGTCCTGGTGGAGCAAGTACATGCATCCTGTTTGTGAGCAGTGCGTGTGGTGATTATTTGGCATTGTGCCGGTTGCACATCTGTTTGTATGGGGTCGAGTATGGGTGGGGGTGTACAGGGCCGTGGGTCTGACACATGCGAGGGCTGTAATGTGTGAGACATGGATGGTGCTTGTGTGTGTGGGCTTGCATGGCAAATGCAGTTGTGCGTGCACACATGTTTGGATGAATGTGTATGTAAGTAGACATGTCCGTGATGTCAGGCATGTATGTTGTTTTCGGCTGCATGTATGAGCACTGTGTACATGTGCATGTGTGTGTATTTGTCAAGGGTGCAACAGTGATGCAACATGGATGCATGTGACAGCGGTATGTGGAAGCCTGATTGGCAGATGTGACATGGATGCCCGTCTGAACAGTGCGACACTTGGCAGAGGTGTAGACATGCATGCAAGTGTGGTGGTGTGTGTACATGTGTGGTGCACTTCCTGTGTTGCATGTGATGTCTGGCTCCCCTTTGGCTGCTGATGCTGTTGTATGTGTAGGGATGGTGGTGGCAGTTGCGATATGGCTGTGGTATGGCTCATGTGTGCGAGTTGCAATTACATGTGTGTTGGGGATTGTGCTGACATGTCTGAGGTTTGCCAATGCCACTCATGTGCAACTGTCATGCGTGTATGTGTCCATTGTACAGTGCCCTGATGCCTGTGTTTTGTTTCTCCCTGTCTGCAGCGTCAACTGATGAAGAGGGCGGAGAAGGTGCGGTGGAGCACAGCGGCGGGGATCCGACCGCCAGCCGGAGACGCAAGGCCCGGCTCCCCTCCCGTGTTGTCATCTCGTCGGGGAGTGAGGAGTCCGGTGCCGCGTTCCAGGCCGCAGCTGCCGGGAGGAGGTCCAAGAGGCGGAGGTTGCAGTTGGACTCCTCGGCAGCAGAAGGGGCAGCTGGGACCCCACAGGGCCCAACAGGGGAAGATGGCACGGAGTCATCCAGGTTGGTGGGTGGTTTGGTGGAGGAGGGGGCCGTGCAAGCACCAGAGACGGGGTCTGGAGGTGGGGATCCCACTGGTGCTAGTGGTGCAGTGCAGGACCAGGGACAGGAGGCAGCACAGGCGGCCGCGGAGGTGCCTGTGTGCAATCCTGTCCCCGATCCTGTCCCTGCATCATCTTGCACCAGCAGGGATGCCTACGTCCACACCTGTTTTCAGGCAGGGGATGAGCTGACGTCAACTGGCCTTCCTCTGCCTGCGGACGTGGCCATCCAGGTCGGGGTTGAGCCTGTCCTGGCTGGTGTGGCGTTGCGTCAACGGGCCATGCGAGGTGACCTGCAGTCTTTTCATGGAGAGACTGCACGTCATCTCGAATGGCTCGTTGACCACGTCAGCCTGCTGGGACAGGTCACCCAGGCCGGATTCCTCCGTCTGATGGGGCTTGCTCCGACCCCCTCCTCAACTGGAGCCCCTACGCGCCAGTCGTCCTCTGTGCCATCTTCCCACCCATCAGTCACCTGGGTGCCCTGTGGAGCTGCCTCTGACGGTGCGGCCAGGCTGGTGGAGGAGGCATCCCTGCCACAGTCGGGAGTCGGAGGTCCAGCAGGGGTGGCCACATCAACAACTGCACCCCAGCCGGCGGAGGATGTGCAGGCAGCAGGAGGCAGTGCACGGGCAGAGGCAGAGCAGCAGCAGCAGCAACATGGTGGGAGACATGAAGGCTCGGGGCTTTCGACATCGGAGGGGCAGGCATCGGCCGGAGGGCAGGGGGACCCAGGACAGAGAGTGTCTTTCGTGTGGCAGCGGTTGGGCCACGCCATAGGTGCGGAGCGGCGGCGGGCAGAAGAGGCGCGGCTCACAATGGTCAGGGCGGAGAACTCCATGCGGAGGGCCCTGAGGCGGGCCGAGTGCCTCGAGGCAATCCGCAGGGGGTTGGAGGAGGACACGGCGTCGTCCCTGCGGACCCTCGGGGCCATGGAACTGGACCGCCTCTGGGACATCGAACAGGAGTTCGATGATGCCCTGGCCCGGGACACCATGGAGTGAGCCGCTGGACTTGCCCGCCGCCTTTGTATATAGTTCTTTAGTTTTAGGTTTCCTTTCTTTCTTATTATGATTTGGAGTCGACGGACACTGCTCCACTTTTTGTATATAGTTGATTTTTAGGTAGGTTTTTTAGTAGGTTTCCTTTGTTCAGTTGGGCTCATGGACCCTTGGTAGTTTTTTACATAGTTCTTTATTGCATGGAGATTTTTTTACTTTTGACTTTGGCCAAATATTTTTTGGATTCTGATTTGCAGTTTTGTGTTTTGATACGGACATGCAGTTTTTTTTTTTCTCATTCACATTGTAGTTTGTTTTCTTTCTTTAGCATTCTTTATTTTTTTCAATACAATTTTGTTTCCATACTTCACTGTGTGGTATCATCTCATTTTTTTCATGCATGTCATGTTGTGTGTTTTCCCATTCAATTGCAACCATGGTGTGTGACGGACATGGGTTCATTAGCTTCATGAACATTGGGGGTGTAACATGTGATTTCCATTTCCATGTGGGTGAATGGGTTACTTGGTAGGGCTTTTTGGCTGTGGAGGCTGTCCATTACGCACATGATTGGGGATTGTGAGGACCTGGTGGGGGCTGCCCATGGTGGCAGGGGGGTGGGGGTGGTGGTAGACATGAGTGGGGGCCTGGTGGAGGCTGACCCTGGATGCTGGGGGGTGGGGGTGGTGGTAGACATGAGTGGGGGCCTGGTGGAGGCTGCCCCTGCACTGCTGGGGGGTGAGGGGGTGGGAGACATGAGTGGGGGCCTGGTGGAGGGTGACCCTGGATGCTGGGGGGTGGGGGTGGTGGTAGACATAAGTGGGGACCGGGTGGAGGATGCCCCTGCACTGCTGGGGGGTGGGGGTGGTGGGAGACATGAGTGGGGGCCTGGTGGAGGCTGCCCCTGGTGGCTGGGGGGTGGGGGTGGTGGGAGACATGAGTGGGGGCCTGGTGGAGGCTGCCCATGGTGGCAGGGGGGTGGGGGTGGTGGGAGACATGAGTGGGGGCCTGGTGGAGGCTGCCCATGGTGGCAGGGGGGTGGGGGTGGTGGTAGACATGAGTGGGGGCCTGGTGGAGGGTGACCCTGGATGCTGGGGGGTGGGGGTGGTGGTAGACATGAGTGGGGGCCTGGTGGAGGCTGGCTGCCCCTGCACTGCTGGGGGGTGGGGGTGGTGGTAGACATGAGTTTGGGCCTGGTGGAGGGTGACCCTGGATGCTGGGGGGTGGGGGTGGTGGTAGACATGAGTGGGGGCCTGGTGGAGGCTGCCCCTGCACTGCTGGGGGTGGGGGTGGTGGGAGACATGAGTGGGGGCCTGGTGGAGGATGCCCATGGTGGCAGGGGGGTGTGGGTGGTGGTAGACATGCATTGTTGATCAGTAGTGCAAGGTGACATGTGGGTTGGCTGGGGGGCATGCCCATGGTGGATGGGCTGCCTGCGGGACATGAGCATGGGTGCAGGGTTGTCCCCCGTGGTGTGGGCTGCCTGCAGGGTCCGTGGAGGTTGTGGAGCGTACACCTGGGAGGGCCCACACGGCCAATTCACCTGTGGTACTCCCCAGAACCCCTGAAATACACGTACCCTGCTGAAATCGCGTGTGGAACTTCCCGCGCACCCCTGAAATACACATACCTTGCTCGCACTGGGCCAATCGCGTGTGGAACTTCCCGCGCACCCCTGAAATACACGTACCCTGCTGAAATCGCGTGTGGAACTTCCCGCGCACCCCTGAAATACACATGCCTTGCTGAAATCGCGTGTGGAACTTCACGCGCACCCCTGAAATACACGTACCCTGCTCGCACTGGGCCAATCGCGTGTGGAACTTCCCGCGCACCCCTGCAATCCACGTACCCTGATGAAATCGCATGTGGAACTTCCCGCGCACCCCTGAAATACACATACCTTGCTCGCACTGGGCCAATCGCGTGTGGAACTTCCCGCGCACCCCTGAAATACACGTACCCTGCTGAAATCGCGTGTGGAACTTCCCGCGCACCCCTGAAATACACATACCTTGCTGAAATCGCGTGTGGAACTTCCCGCGCACCCCTGAAATACACGTACCCTGCTCGCACTGGGCCAATCGCGTCTGGAACTTCCCGCGCACCCCTGCAATACACGTACCCTGATGAAATTGCGTGTGGAACTTCCCGCGCACCCCTGAAATACACGTAACCTGCTCGCACTGGGCCAATCGCGTGTGGATCTTCCCGCGCACCCCTGCAATACACGTACCCTGATGAAATCGCGTGTGGAACTTCCCGCGCACCCCTGAAATACACATACCTTGCTGAAATCGCATGTGGAACTTCACGCGCACCCCTGAAATACACGTACCCGGCTCGCACTGGGCCAATCGCGTGTGGAACTTCCCGCGCACCCCTGAAATACACATACCCTGATGAAATCGCGTGTGGAACTTCCCGCGCACCCCTGAAATACACGTACCCTGCTGAAATCGCGTGTGGAAATTCCCGCGCACCCCTGAAATACACGTACCCTGCTCGCACTGGGCCAATCGCGTGTGGAACTTCCCGCGCACCCCTGAAATACACGTACCCTGATGGAATCGCGTGTGGAACTTCCCGCGCACCCCTGAAATACACGTACACTGCTGAAATCGCGTGTGGAAATTCCCGTGCACCCCTGAAATACACGTACCCTGCTCGCACTGGGCCAATCGCGTGTGGAACTTCCCGCGCACCCCTGCAATACACGTACCCTGATGAAATCGCGTGTGGAACTTCCCGCGCACCCCTGAAATACACGTACCCTGCTCGCACTGGGCCAATCGCGTGTGGAACTTCCCGCGCACCCCTGAAATACACGTACCCTGATGGAATCGCGTGTGGAACTTCCCGCGCACCCCTGAAATACACGTACCCTGATGAAATCGCGTGTGGAACTTCCCGCGCACCCCTGAAATATACGTACCCTGCTGAAATCGCGTGTGGAAATTCCCGCGCACCCCTGAAATACACGTACCCTGCTCGCACTGGGCCAATCGCGTGTGGAACTTCCCGCGCACCCCTGAAATACACGTACCCTGCTGAAATCGCGTGTGGAACTTCCCGCGCACCCCTGAAATCCACGTACCCGGCCAAATCGCGTGTGAGACTTCCCGCGCACCCCGGTATACACGCACACGTATTTTTTGTCAGCGGGTGTCCGTGTTTGTGGGTACCCCTTTGCACGTCATTTGTCCTGGAGGGCCGCAGTATAGGACATTCATCATGGCAGTATATAGGTGCTATTTGTTGGCGCACCTTTTGGCGCACATTTCTTACAGCCGCAGAGACGCTACCACCTGCTTTCTTGTGGCGGTCGTGTTTGTGCCTGTGCGCTGGTTTGAGCGTGCGCTTTTTTGCCCTATTCTATTCCATGAATACGTGTTGTAGGCGAGCGTGTGGGCGTTCCGCGCACTTGTGCCCTGTACTTCCCCGTGACGCCCACGTTTTGGCAAGTTGTTCCCCATTCCGAGTGTTACGCCCGTGTTCCGCCTACTTTTGTTGCGTGCACCGCGCTATGTGCGAATTTCGCTGTGGCCTGTGCGATTTTCGCTGTGACCTGGCGCATGCTGTTAGATGGCCTGTGCGCCAACGTGCGCCGCGCACTTTTTTATCGCACATCCGCTGGTTTTCTCGCGCACGGACTTCCATGAATCGATGTGCGCTGCTTTTCGTGCGATTTTCGCACTTGCACTGCGATTTTCGCTATTCCACTGCGATTCGCACGTTTTTGCCCACTTGCGCCGCGCTAATTATTCCATGAATCGGCCTCTATATGTGTTGTCAGGATTGTTTTTTGCGTTTCTATGAAGTACTAACATTTGCATACACAATGGGTCTCTAAAGTGTAAGTTAATGTTGTCAACAATTGGTGGTAATTGAAATAGAATATTCATTGCTACATTTGCATAGCAACTTACACCAACTATATTTAAGAATTTAAATGGTCCAGGTAGTTCTGTATCTAACTGCTTTTTTTGGAGTTTGTCTTCCTTCTTTAAAGAAGTACCTGGTTTACTTTCTCTAATTGATTCTTTTTTGTTTGTGGTACTTGATGAAGTATTAGTTTCTTTTACTCTCTTTGGAGGATTTGCAGTGAAGTCCTGTTGCATTTCTGTTTGATTTAGTTTTCTTTTACAACATTTTAGTTTTTGTGGAACAGAATATGTGTTTAGATGGGGAGTGTATTGTGAGCGAAGTCTATTATATTCTAAAATGCAAGGAATATCAGCGTTTACTTTACTTGCATCAAAGTTGGTTAGAAATAGACCGTCAAGTGTACGTAAGCGTGATAGTGCTACGTAGCTCATGCCTTCTTTAAAGACTGTGTTACCAATATCTATCATTGCTCTGTCTAGGGTAAGACCTTGTGATTTATGAATCGTGACTGCGTATGCAAGAGTTAGAGAAAATTGTTCTCTGCGTACATATATGTCTTTGAAGAGAAGGAATCTAGCTGTTGAGCGTCCTATCCGTTTTACTTCTGAAAGTTTGTCAAAGAGTATATTGACAAACTGAATTTTGTTGTCACGTGGGTATGTTTGAAAGCCAACAACTGTACCCAGTGCTCCATTAACTAGTCCTTGGTCCACGTCAAGGTTACGTTTAAGCATTACTCTGCAATTTAAGGATAATTTTAACATCTTTTCTAAGCCTGCTGTGTTTGAGATTGATTTTTCTAAATTATTTAGTCTTGTTGTGGCTTGGTCACACACGGGTAGTGTCATACCATGTACATCTAGTTTGTCTGTGGCGCTAATTTCCATTATTGGTTGCATTTCTTTACTTAACATTATTTCATTGAATTTGAGACAGCTTGCAAGAGTTGGCATTAAGGCCATACAATTGACATTTTTGTGGGCTAATTGTTCAATAACATCTGTAGCACATGCATTATCGCCATAAAGTGCATTAATGTGCCGGGTTTTCAATGTTGCTTCTGCTTCTTTAGAAAGTATACCAACTCTCAAACTTTTTAAAATGTTGGCATAAGTTAGATCTGCAGATTGGCACATGTTTTCGATTAATTCTCTGTATTGGAAATGTTGCCAAAGGTTGACATTTCCAATGCTGCCAACAGTTTTACGGCAGAGTTTGTGCCCTAATGTTTTAAAAATAGGTTGACCTTTTACTGGTGTTAATTGAAGCAGATCTCCAAAAACAATAATGTGTTTTCCTGCAAAGAGCTCTTCATAGTCTGTTTTGAGTACTTCTTGTAATCTGAGGTGAATCAAAGCTAACATCAGGTTGGAGACCATGCTCACTTCATCTATTAGTAGCATTTTCATTTGTTTCAATACTCTGCGTAATTCCATTGCAGCTTCTGCAGAAAGTTTGTAATAGTCTAATTTGTTCTGGTGTTCTACTGGTAATAGTGGTAATCGGTGTAATGTAACACCACCTATGTTGTAGGCAGCTAAACCTGTGGGGGCAGTGACAACAGCTGACAGTTTGTTGTTTGTCAATTGTTGAAGGAACTTACTAATGATTTTGATTAGGATTATTTTGCCAGAACCAGCTTCACCACTGATGTACAGTAGTATAGGTTTATAATTATGGCAGGAACATCCTTTATTTTCATGTTTTACACCATGTGCAATTTGTTTTGTTACTTCTTGAAAAATGCTACTTTGCTCATTGTTTAGTTTTGATTGTAGTATAGTTAAGTCTTCCTTATCTTCATACTGACACATGGTGTTTTCTACTTCTATCATAGTTAATTCTGTCTAATTTGTTATTAGTGGTTCTCCCAGTGGTTCTTGGCTTCCTGTTATCTAGTTGCGCTTGGAGTTCTTCTTCATGTTGCTGTTCATTGTGCAACATTGTTTTGTACTGTGTAAAGTTTACATCAGTTATAGTGCTTTCATTTGCTTTGAAAGCATCCTCATATGAGTCATAGTTATCTAGTAATTGTTCTTCTTTTCTCCAGGGTTTGAAGAGTTGTAGCAGGGACATGTAATATACTTCTTTATTTTGAGGAGTCTTCAATGACAATTTGATATGATTAATTAAATTTGGTTTAGTGAGTTTAACTAAGCTGCCTTCACAGTCTGTCAGTCCATGTTTACCTTTTTTTTCATCAGGTTTCATATTATTTGTGTATGTGTAGTTTTGGGCTATTTGGTATAGACACATGTTTTCCAAAGTATTACTTCTGTTTGGGTAGTATGTGTCCAATAAATTGTTTTTTAAAATGTCTTGGCTGTTGGGATCATGTTTGGCTATTGTTTCTATATCTTCATAAGATTTTAGAACTCTTTTTCTAGATTTAGCTGGACCAAGACTTAGCCATACTATATTTTCAGATTTACCATACAATGAAGTACCAGTTAAACGATCAGCTGCTTCATAAGATCCACATTCTCTATGGGAGAGCATTTTTATGCCCAAGCTGTATAATTTCTGAGATACTGTTTTATCTGATGACAGGTCATTCCAGAGGTTTTGGAGCTCTGTCTTTTCTGCTTTAGTTAAGTATGCTGTGACATATCGTGCAACTGCAGTAGAATTGTCTGCAATGTACTGCACATCTATGTTTGCATTCCATAAGTGGGCAATGATTGCATTATAATCATTGATATATTTTTCTTCTTCTTTTCTTTTTATGTAATATGTGTTTTTAGGTGACTTACCTTTAACACTATGTCTAACTGAAGACATGAGGTTGTTTACTTGACCTGTATTTGTAACTGGTCTAGGGAAACCAAATCGGCATTTGGTGTAGTATTTGCCTTTGTTTTTGTATGTGCGACGACAATATTTTCCACATTTGTGTCTTTGAAATTGTAAAATTTGTGCATGAAGATCACTATTTGTGGCTTCTGATGGAATTTCACAAGTGACATATTTTTCAATAAACTGTAAAACAGTGGCATCACTGTCTTGACCAAATTTAGGAGCATCTTTAATCCATAAAAGCATGTGGATATGTGGTGCTCCTCTGGCTTGGTATTCTTTTCTCCAAAAGAAGTGTTGCACTTCTCCAAGGGGAGGAACAGTTTTATTACAAATAAAATGTAGCATAGCAATGAAGCGATGGTGAAAATATCTTGAAACATTAACAGGATCCAAAGAACAAAGTTCTCTAGGTGTTAGAATATCTATGTTTGTTTTGTTTTTATTTGATATGCGTAGGAAATCATGTAAATCTTCCCATGCATATTCTGCACAACTTAATGTAACAAACCAAGTGGGTGGGCCAAGGTTTCTGATCATACAACGTACATCTCCATGACGTCGAAACCAGTACTCTTTAGTACCATGCATATTTGCTAATGGATTTGTAATATTTGATTGTAAAACCTCATCCTTTTGTTGCACTTTCTCTAATAATTGTGTAGCTGTCATATTTTGAAAGTGTGATCCTGATTTTAATATGTGTGCAACTCTGTAACATAAAGTTGCTAGTTCACTTTCAAAGAGTAGGTGGAATATGTATTCCACATTTTGTCTAAATCTGGGATCTTCAGAACACATCCGTAATGAGCGGTATTCTGAAGCTGATATTTGAATAGGTCTATCATCATACCTTCCTCCTTTGCCAGTAGGAAAGAGTAGAGGAAAAGCACGTGCTTCTATACTTTTTTCCCATATACTGATTGGCGATCCTTTTGTTTGATAAGGTTTGATTTGGTAAGTTTCCAGTACATCTTGTACGGTGTCATTACAGTGCAAAGGATGAATTGTATAATGGTCTAAAGTATTTGATATTGTAGCAGGATCTAGTAGCTCAAATTGACCAGCTTCTTGTGTTTCTTGAATTATTTCAGTTGTATCTTTCAAGTTTTCTTCAATATTAATTTCTTTGTAATATTCATTATTCTCTTTAAGATATTGGAAGGCTTGTCTAACTTTATATAAATCTACCAGCTTTTGCCATATTTTTTTGTCTTTTGTAGGTACTCCATTTACTAATATAATTAAAGATTGCTGCATTGGACGTTGCACTCCTAGAGTATGCACATTTTCTTTTAGATTTAATGGTAAATAAACTACTTTTCCACGAATGCCTTTTACCAATTCAGAGGGAGGTAATTTTGCTGTTTTTGGTTGAAGGCGTATTATTGCTTGAAATGGGTGTACTGTTTGAATTATGATGCTCTCATATAAATTAAGTTGTTGTAGAGGTTTTGGTACTGGGTATAATTCCAAATTATTTGTGATAGAACGTGAAGGAGTTTGGTTGTTGTCAAGTTTTGTAGTGCAATAACTGCAAAGTATTAAGGGCTCAGTTATTTCACATTTGTTTTCTGCTACAAGGTAGAGAGCTAATTCAAACCATTTAGAATCTTCATTGTCTTCTATTTTGTATGATAGGTCCACAGTTTTTGTGTTACTTTTATAAACAATTCTACAGCAACATACACATACATGGTTTGGTACTTCAGCTGATGTACTTTTAAATTTTAGTATTTCTTTTTTGTATGTGTTTAGCAAAAGGTTGCCATGTGTAAAATTGTTGCTTAATTGGTTTAAAGCTATTTCATTCTGTAAATGGCTTTCACTTCCAAAATATTTTTTCTGGATATAGTGAATTTCTTCAAGTAGGTCTTTTGCTGTACCATGTAGAAGGATGTTATTTAACTTTGCTAGTGCTAAAGCAGGACTTTTAGCATAGTACAGTTTATAGACTAGATTTCTTATAGTTGAATGATGTGTTGATATCCTTTTGATATCATGGAAAGTGGTTTTACAAGTAGGTCCTGTAATGCAGGCCAATGAATGTCCTTGTAGTCCTGTGTACTTGCGCACTGCACAGGTATCTATATTTTGCAGTAATTTAATTTTGATTTTGTCTTTGCTTTTTACATATTAATTGAGGAATTGGCGTAAAGATTTGAAACATTGTTTGGGAATATTACACATTGACGTGCATGGCCATTTGTACACTAGACGTTCTGATTCAGTTGAATGGAGGGGTAATTCTAAGTTTTCAGGGCATATTTTTGTAACAAGTACTTCTTGTTCCATTATGGTATTATTCACTTTTTCATAACCTCGACCACTGCTATGTATGGCAATTGTATTTGTTTGCTTTTGTTTGTACGCTTCTTCATTAAAATATGCTTCTGTGCTTGTAGTGTGATTCCATTCACCTTCGCTGATACTTAAGAAGTTCTTTCTGTTGATATTTTGCTTATTTAGAAGTCTTTTTTGTAATTTAGTTATTAGTTTTGTTAGTGGTTTCATTTTGTTTAACAGTAAAATAAATACATTTCTTTTGAGAAGAATTGCACTGTCCATCAATGCTTCTAAGATTAATTTCCTACGATAGGTTTTAAGCTTTGATCCTGATTTCTCTCCTGTTTTTATAAGATTTTGAAGGACTTTGTGACGGTATATTTTGGCTAAAATACTTTTCTTGGTATGCTTACTTTGCACTATATTAAAATTTGAAGAAGTAGTTTTATCTGTACTGATAGCTGATTTTCTGTTAATTGTCTTTTGGTTTGTTTTACATTTTGATAGAGGAAGCAAAGTTGTTGTACTTGAAACTTCTTGTGTTTCACTAAATGATTGTATTAGCTGTTTTGTTTCAATTTTTTTTACAAATTCTGCTAGAGATGGATGCTTATGTTGGACACCTTTATTTTCATTTGCTCTACTTTTGTGTTGCTTTCTACGGACTTGACTTTTGGTAGGCATTCTTTAGGGTCTGTTGAAAATAATAAAGAAGATATGGGTTGGGGTGTTCTGGAATGTATGTGTGCTGTGTGCATGAGTGTTTGAGTAAGATGATAAAGATGTATGTAATGGTGTGTGATTGTGCATTGGGAACTAAAACTAGTAGGTATAGGTATTCTTGAATTTATTTGTTACTAAACTGGGGTTCAGATGACAAAAAAAAAGTAAGCTAGTGGTGTGGAAAAGTACAAATAGTAAATCTAATGTATACAATTAAAACAGTTGTTTGTTCTATAATATGAAAATTGTAGTGGTTCAGTTGGGTAATTTGTGTGTCCAAAAATAGAAATTTGTGGGCCATTCTGGCTGTAAATCGCTGTTTAAGACATGGACATTTTTGGTCAAAATGGTACAAAATCTCTATTTTTAGAAACCGAAATAGCTCGTATATACGTTATAGTATATTTGATTAATAATACAAATATTATGGTGATATTTTACTTACTTTTTTTTCAAATTAACAGGTAACTTCTTAGTTTTTCTTTCTTCTTCGAATTCGGCTGCTTCTTTTCAGGAAACTGGTCTTCACTGCAATTGTAAAAGCTTCAAATTAGTAACTTTGTTTGTATATAGCACGGTTTTTAATTTAGATATTGATTTTTTTAATTGAAATCCTCAGTGCCTTCTTTAAAACCATTAAACTAATTTATTTACATAAGATACATTGCATCAGTTCAGTACATATGATATGTTCTTAATGAACAAATTGTATTGAATGACTAACTGGAGCAAAAAAAAAAATATCTTTACTATGTCTTGTGAAATTTATAATATATTAGTGAATACCACTATTTCTGTAAGTAAACTGTTCTAGGTAATAGCGCCTCAATGTCATGTCTAATTTAAAGTAATTAAGTAAATAAATAAATAAAAACAAAAAATATGAAATTGTATAAGTATTTTTATAAAGGTTTAAACATAGATTGTGTTTGCATGCAATTTTGTTTGAATATATGTAGTCTATATATTTCATTTAAAAAATGTTAGTTTAACATGATTTGAGTGTGTGTGTATAAAGAAAGTAAATAGTATAAAGGTTTATAAGTGATAGTTGATTTTAGGAAATTGAAAAAGGTACAGTAAATTCATTTTACAGATTTTACAAGGTAAAAGTCTGTTTGAAAATGTGTTCATCTACTATACAGAAAATATGCATACCTGAAGTTTGTGTTCATGCATATGGATATGCATGGAGCTGCAAGTAGAAATCTTGAAGACTTGTACAGTATTTCTGGTAGATGCTGTTTGCCAATGATATGACACTTGTACTCAGAGAGATTCAGAGTACATTTGCAGTGCTGATCTATGATGATGCAGTTAGATGTAGAGGTCTTGAATGGGATTGGTGCATGGTCATGTGATTTTTGAGGTACATCCAATGAGGGAATGGCAGAGAGAGTGTAGTGGAAATGGTAGAAGGGCTGTTCATGTTACTATATGTCCGCGGACATGGCGGTAGTTCGCGGACATCGGGAGTTACATCCGGGGATTTTTGGGTTCAGAAGTCATGCAAATGAGAATAAGCACTGAAAGGGATTGGTCAGGAAAGTTTGGTGGGTGTGTTGTGCCAGGAGAGATTTTCTCAGATACTCTTTTTGCTGAGAGAACAAAAGATAGCTATGGCTGTGTGTTTCAGAAAACAGATTGTTTGGATTTTAGGAGATTCGTGGATACATTGGTTGAAGGTGCATGCAGAAAGCTGTGGAGTAGCTGTAGATCTTGGATTCCCACATGTGGAAGTACACTGGCATGGAGTACGTGGAATGAAGTGGTAGGACTTGCTACCTCTCTGTGCTACTTTGGAGACAGAGCAACATCCAGACATTATTGTAATTCATTGTGGAGGGAACAGTTTAGGACATGTGACTGGAATTCTTTTGCAATTTGCTATGAAAGAAGGATTTAGGAAGGTTATGGACATGGTTGCTAATTCTCAAGTGATATTTTCACGGATTGCGCAGAGACAAATGTGGCTTCGTTCTTCTTCATTTGGTCCACAAATGGAAAAAGCAAGGCGCAATGTTAATAAGGCTGTTTGTGCCTTTCTAAGAAATTTTGGCATGTCTTCTTTTCAGAATGAAAATATTATGTTTTGTAGTACATACATTTTTCGCAGAGATGGAGTCCATCTTACTTATGCTGGCAATCAGATTTTTCTGAGAAATGTACAAAATGCATTGCGACCTTTTTTGAAATTACAACAACGATTTTGAAGTAGATGTTAGGCATTTATAATTTTTGACTTACAAACACCACCCAAAGGCTCTTTTCAGAGCCACCACTTCTTTCCAGAGAAAATTACAATGTTTGTGATGGAGTAGCAACCCAATTTTTTTAATGTTCGCAAACTGTCCGCGGACTTCTAAAAAATACAAAGAGCCCTGCTTCATTTATTTTCACTTCTATTTTTTAACTGGGAAAGGCGGCTCTGAAAAGAGCTTTATTTTTTTAGATTTTTGTAATTTTGTATTTTTTTTGGTTTTTCAGACACGACACACTAGGAGAGGAGGGTAAAGGAGGGTAAAGGGGGGGACACCAACCACAGGGATAAGAAAGGGCGAGCTGAGAGAGGAAGATGTAGAGTGGGTTTTATTTGGGTAGTGAGCAGGTCTTCTCGTGCTCTGAGACGATAGTCTCAAAAGCACTCCGAAGTCGCTCCCCCATGCAGAGTACTGTGTCACAGTACATACATACAACTGTGACCCTCGAAAGGTAAGGGTCATCAGCATTCTGTATGGCCTGTGAGGCAGCTTGAGGAAGACGCTGTCCCACAGAGGTGGTCCTTGTGGTGACAGGATCAGAAACAGAGGATGAAGTAGAGGAAATCAACCTGCTACGTTCTTCGCAAGGTACAACCCTGCGAATAGCCCCAGAGTGAAATGACCTCAGGTGTCGATTCATAGTAGTGGTCCCAAAGCTGTACTTACCGTGCTTCCCGCCACTGAGTATCATTTTGCACTCATTGCAGGTAACACGGTTCGCACAAGCCTTAGGAACATTACCATGAATGGTAAATAACTGCCACACCCAAGACTCACGCCTAGTGCGGGTAGTAGGGTTTTCCTCTACCTCATTCTCATCATCCTCTTCTTCCTCCTCCGCATCCTCACTCCTGTTCCCCTCTTCAGGCCCTTGGGGAGGTGGTGGTGGTGGAGGGGGTGGGGGTGGTCCTGAAGCAGGTGCAGCACCAAGTGGCAGTTCAGCAGCCAAGGATGCCATCTCGATGATGGTGTAGTCTGCAGGTGGCAGCAAAAATCACTGTGTTCTGAACAATAGCCAGAAACACAATGGGAATAAGCTCTTGGGCGTGGTCTTTTATAGGGGTGCTTGTGCGCGGTTCACGGACATGCGCCCTGTCCGCGGACAGATCAAACACAAAAAAAGGATCGGAAAGTTTCAAAAGGTATATAGAAACTCAAGATTGCTATGTGGGACTTGTGCCATGGTGAGATTTTATTGAAAAATATTATGGATTAACTGAAAATGTACTTTTAAATTGTTCGGGGACACGAACAGTGTCCGCATTTCAGGACACACGATGAGCGTGGGCGCGTTCATATGATCTGTTCGCAAACTAGTCCGCGAAGGAAGCACCTGTCCGCAGGACACCAAGTGCACGGAGATTGGTTAGCACATGCGCATTGATGTCCTACAGACACTGTTCGGGTTCTGAAGTAATTAAAAGTGCGTTACACGTGAAACGAACATTTCAGGACACCGCGTGTGTTCTTAGAACAGTTTATACTTGGTAGCGAACAGTAAGGACAGATATAGTGTTCTTCAGGACACGTGTAATTTCATTTATGTACGAACATTTCAAGACACCAATTGTGTTCTTAGAACAGTTTCAATTGGGTAGCGAACACTACGAACAGGTATAGTGTTCTTCAGGACACCTCCATTTTCATTTACGTACGAACATTTCAGGACACCAATAGCGTTCTTAGAACAGTTTTAACTTGCTAGCGAACAGTACCGGACAGGTATAGTGTTCTTTAGGACACTTTAATTTTTGTTTGTTTACGAACAATTCAGGACACCGCGTGTGTTCTTAGTACAGTTTCATGTTGCCAGCGAACACTACGAACAGTTGTACTGTTGTTCAGGACACATCATTTTCGTTTATTTACGAACATTTCAGGACACCAATTGTGTTCTTAGAACAGTTTTAAGTTGATAGCGAACATTACGGACAGATATAGTGTTCTTTAGAACACTTTAATTTTTGTTTCTTTATGAACATTTCAGGACACCACGTGTGTTCTTAGAACAGTTTCAACTTGTTAGCGAACAGTACGAACAGGTGTGGTGTTCTTCAGGACACCTCCATTTTCGTTTATGTACGAACATTCTGAACACTCGCACTGTCCGCGGAAACTTTTATTGTTTTTTTTAAAAAAAAACGGAAACTATTCACAATACAATATAAAAATTAAACTTTATTTAACATATATTAATAATTTATGACAGAGAAGGTGAGGCAGAAACAGAAACAAAAACAGGAGAATTTGGGGTTTCAACATGATTGGTATTAGGTGAAGAAGGGATGGAAGTCTCATCAAAACGTTTTGGATTATGGAGAGGGTTTGGGGATAATTGACTGGGATATCGTGAGGACGGACAAGTTCATGTGGGGCAATGGTATGAGGTTTTTGGTTTGAAATGATTTTCTACAAAAGTTTTTAAATTATTAAAATTAGCCAACAATACATCCATTTTTTCTTCTATATTGTGAAGACTGTTATCCATAACAGGGTTTTCTGAAGTTTTTTCTATTTTGGTATGCTCTGTACAAAAAAATAATATATATGTTAAATGTATATAAAAAAAAATAATAAATAAATGGTTTATATTATAAAGTGTTTACCATTAGTTTCACTATCTTGTGACATTTCTTCATGTGGGAAATTGTCCTCTAGCCATTCCAGAGTACTAGACATTTCTGTGAGAAAAAAAAAAGATAATATATTTTTTAATCTAATACAGAAAGTTTATAAATATATGAGTAAAATGAAGTACACTTACTATTTCTGGTAAGATAAGTCCTATGTATTCAGTGGGTCTGGTCTTGTTCTCAGTCCTGTTGTGTCTGTGAGGTAATTATGTTGGAAGCCAATTTATCTTCTTGTGGTATATTCCATTTCAGAACATATTGTATTTAAATGAATGGTTAGTGTGTTACATATATGGGTTACATTTCTTATGTATTACTATATATAATGTGTTTGTGTGCTGCTTTGTGAATTTGTTAAATGTTCCTATATCATGATATACCAATCAAACATACCCCCCCACACCCCCCCCACCGTTTTTAGGTAGTGGTACTGTTCTCCGAACATGTCCGCGAACATTAAATAAGTTCGCGGACATCAAGTTCATAAGAAGAGATCTAGTCAGTTCCATAGGACATGTATATAAAGTCAAAGTCATTATTGTTAAGTTGTGCTACTAAAAAACTATGAAATTCAGTGAAAAAAACGTTGTTAAAGGGACGTTATGGTTAAGTTGCGCTACTAAAAACCTATGAAATTCAGTGAAAAAACTTTGTTAAAGGGACGTTATGGTTAAGTTGCGCTACTAAAAACCTATGAAATTCAGTGAAAAAAACTTTGTTAAAGGGACGTTATGGTTAAGTTGCGCTACTAAAAACCTATGAAATTCAGTGAAAAAACTTTGTTAAAGGGACGTTATGGTTCAAATCAAAACCGAAAAACCCTTGAAATTCGCCAGTTATGGTAAGCTAGGCAACCATAACTCGCGCCACCACCGTGCACTGCTAAGACTAACACCCAGGACATCAAAGATGACATCACAAATGTCATTGATGACATCACTGATGACATCACATGTGTATGTACTTCTCATGAAATATGTGTAGAAGGGATTATTATTATGTTGCGAAAAAAGTGTCAAGAATCATTGCAAGAAATATACCCTAATAAGTGCATTGAACGATGCATTGATATAAATAGCATCCTATTATGGGGTTCTATCTAGTATACTAAGCTACTCATACAGAAACATAACATTGTGTGCAGCGTACAAGATGAAGGTATGATATTCGTAATGTTAATATGTTGAATAATGAAATGATAATTGTTTGCTTAATAGATTTTTGTGTACTGTGAAATATGTAATAAGTAGCTAATAAAACCCATGTATTACATAATTGCATTACTATAGACAAAACACAAAGACACAAGAACACATACCAATATGGGTATATACAGGGAAAGTGAAGTTAGCAAAAAAGCACAAGTAGTAGCAGAAACAATTCATAACTTAACTGATTAGTTTCATGCAAATAAATGATTGCTTTGTTTCAAAGCTGCTATTTACCCTATGTATATGTATCACTTGATGTGATTGGACCCTAAGGAAAGTAGTGTGAGTACAATGTATACAAATATGACCATATACAGGGAAAGTAGAGCCATAAAAAAAAAAAACAGAACTATCAGAAAGTGTTCATAAGTTTAGTGATTATCTTTATGCACAAAAAGGATTGCTGTCTTTCAAGCTTGTGTTTTCCCATATGTATATGTTTCATATGATGTGACTGTACTCTAAGGGAATTACTGTAAGAACCTACTAGAAGGATATGTCTACAAATAAAATAAAATTCTTAGTTTCTGACTGTTACTGAAGAAAACCATGTGGCCTAGATATGTCAGCAAAAGAAAAAATAGTGAGCCAGACATGTGATGTCATCAATGACATTTGTGATGTCATCTTTGATGTCCTGGGTGTTAGTCTTAGCAGTGCACGGTGGTGGCGCGAGTTATGGTTGCTTAGCTTACCATAACTGGCGAATTTCAAGGGTTTTTCAGTTTTGCTTGGAACCATAACGTCCCTTAATTTCATAGGTTTTTAGTAGCGCAACTTAACCATAACGTCCCTTTAACAAAGTTTTTTTCACTGAATATATATATATATATATATATATATATATATATATATATATATATATATATTTTTTTTTTCAATGAAAAACACTTTTTTAAAGGGATGTTATGGTTAAGTTGCGCTACTAAAAACCTATGAAATTCAGTGAAAAAACTTTGTTAAAGGGACATTATGGTTCAAAGTAAAACCAAAAAACCCTTGAAATTCGCCAGTTATGGTAAGCTAAGCAACCATAACTGGCGCCACAACCGTGCACTGCTAAGACTAACACCCAGGACATCAAAGATGACATCACAAATGTCATTGATGACATCACTAATGACATTACATATGTGGCTCCCCCTTTTTTCCTTTACTGATATATCTAGGCCACATGGTTTTCTTCAGTAACAGTCAGGAATTAAAAGTGGAAAAGGTAGTATATTTGTAGACTTATCCTTCAAGTATGTTCTTACAATAATTCCCTTAGGGTCCAGTCATATCATATGAAACATATACATAGAGGAAGACACAAGCTTGAAAGATAGCATTCCTTTCTGTTCCTTAAAATAATCAGTAGAGTTGTCAGCACTTTCTGATAGTTCTGTTGTTTTTTTTATTACTGTACTATCCCTGTATAAGCTCCTATTTTTAAATCTTGTATTCACACTACTTTCATTAGAGTCCAGGCACATCATTTGATATATATACATAGGGTAAGTAGCAGCTTTGAAACAGAACAATCATTTATCTGCATTAAGGTAAACAGTTAGTTTATTAACACTTTTTGCTACTACTGCTGCTGTTTTTCTCTTACTTCAATTTCTTTGCATATACTCAAATTTGTATGTGGTGTTGTCTCTTTGTGTTTTGTCTGTAATAATGCAATTATGTAGTAAGTGGGTTTTATTATCTACTTATCACATGTTTCATAGTATTCAAAAGTCTAATAAGAAAACAGTTATCATTTCACTATTTAACATGGCAAGCTTATGAGTATTGCATCTCCATCATGTTTGCTGCACACAATACCTACGTTTCTACATGAGCACGTTAGTATACTGGATGGCCTAATTAGCCCTTGATATTTATTCCAATGATCCTTCACACTTTTTTAATTAACATTAAATGAGAAACCCTTGTACAGACTTTTCATGAAAGGTAAATGCACATGTGATGTCATCAGTGATGTCATCAATGACATTTGTGATGTCATCTTTGATGTCCTGGGTGTTAGTCTTAGCAGTGCACGGTAGTGGGGCGAGTTATGGTTGCTTAGCTTACCATAGCTGGCGAATTTCAAGGGTTTTTCAGTTTTACTTGGAACCATAACGTCCCTTTAACAAAGTTTTTTCACTGAATTTCATAGGTTTTTAGTAGCAAAGCTTAACAATAGTAACTTTAACTTTATGTACATGTAATATGGAACATACTGAACCACTTCTACTGAATGTGATGTCCGCGAACTTTTTTGATGTCCGCGGACATGTTCGTACAACAGTACCACTACCTAAAAATTCTGGGGGGGGGAGTATGTTTAATTGTTATATTACAACATGATAACATTAAAAAAATTCACAAAGTAGCACACATACATATTATATGTAGTAATACATAAGAAATGTAACCCATATATGTACCACACTAACCATTCATTTAAATATGTTCTAAAATGGAATATACCAAGAGAAGATAAATTGGCTTCCAACATAATTACCACACAGACACTCCACAACTAAGACCAAGACCAAGACCAGACCTACAGAGTACTCAGAACATATCTTACCTGAAATAGTAAGTGTACATCATTTTACTCATATCTTTATAAAATTTCTGTATTAGATTAAAAAAAAATATTATATATTTTTTTTTTCTCACAGAAATGTCTACTACTCTGGAATGGCTAGAGGAGCACTTCCCACATGATGAAATGTCAGAAAATGGTGAAGCTAATGGTACATACTTTACAATATAAACCATTTAATTGTTATTATTTTATATATATTTAACATATATATTTCTTTTTGTACAGAGCATACCAAAATAGAAAATATCTCTGAAGAAACTGTTATGGAAAACAAGCTTGACAGCTTAAAAGAAAAAAATGATTTATTATTGAGCAATTTTAATAATTTGAAAACTTTTGTTGAGGATCATTTTAAAACAAAAACCTCATACCATTGTCCCACATGTACTTGTCCCCCTCACCATATCCCAGTCAATTATCCCCAAACCCTCTCCATAATCCAAAACGTTTTGATGAGACTTCCATCCCTTCTTCACCTGATACCAATCATGTTGAAACCCCTAATTCTCCTGTTTTTGTTTCTGTTTCTGCCTCACCCTCTCTGTCATAAATTATGTGAAATAAAGTAAAACTTTTATATTGTGTTATGATCAGTTCCCATTTTTTATTTTTTTAAAAACAATGTAGATGTCCGCGGACAGCACGGGTGTTCTGAAATGTTCGTAAATAAACGAAAATGGAGGTGTCCTGAAGAACACTATACCTGTTCGTACTGTTCGCTAGCAAGTTGAAACTGTTCTAAGAACCCAATTGGTGTCCTGAAATGTTCGTACTTAAACGAAAATGGAGGTGTCCTAAAGAACACTATACCTGTCCGTACTGTTCGCTAGTAAGTTGAAACTTTTCTAAGAACCCAATTGGTGTCCTGAAATGTTCGTAATAAAACGAAAATGGAGGTGTCCTAAAGAACACTATACCTGTCTGTAATGTTCGCTAGCAAGTTAACCTGTTCTAAGAGCACAATTGATGTCCTGAAAATGTCATAATCAAACGAAAATGGAAGTGTCCTAAAGAACACTATATCTGTCTGTAGTGTTCGCTAGCAAGTTTAAACTGTTCTAGAACACACGCCATGTCCAGAAATGTTCGTTTGATGTGTGACGCACTTTTAATTAATTCAGGACCCGAACACTGTCCATAGAACATCAACGCGCATGCGCAAACCAATGTCCATGCATTTGGTGTCCTGCGGACAGGAGCTTCCTTCGCGGACATGTTCGCAAAGGGATCATGTTACTGCACCAACGCTAATCGCGTGTTCTGAATGCAGACACTGTTCATGTCCCCGAACAAATTAAAATTACATTTTCGAGTAATCCAAACTCATCATGGCACAAGTCCCACATAATAATCCTGAGTTTCTACATATCTTTTGAAACTTTTTGAACCCTTTTTTGTGTTCGATCTGTCCGTGGACAGCGCGCATGTCCGCGAACCGCCTACAAGCACCCCTATAAAAGACCACGCCCTAGAGTTTATTCTCATTGTGTTTCTGGCAATTCTTCAGAGCACAGCTATTTCTCATGCAACTTGCTGATTACAGCATCGAGATGGCATCCCTGGTTGCAGAACTGCCACCTGGTACTGCACCTGCTTCAGCACCACCCCCACCCCTTCCACCACCACCACCTTCCCAAGGGCCTGAAGAGGGGAACAGGAGTGAGGATGCAGAGGGGGAAGAAGAGGAGGACGAGAATGAGGTAGAGGAAATCCCTACTACCCACACTAGACGTGAGTCTTGGGTGTGGCGGTTATTTTGCATTTATGGGAATGGTCCTTAGGCTCGTGCGAACCGTGTTATCTGCAATGAGTGCAAAATGATACTCAGTCGCGGGAAGCACGGTTCGTACAGCTTTGGGACCACGACCATAAAGCGACACCTGATGTCATTTCACTCTGGGGCTATTCGCAAGGTTGTACCTTGCGAAGAACGTAGTAGGTTGATTTCTTCTACTTCATCCTCCGTTTCTGATCCTGTCACCACAAGGACCACCTCTGTGGGACAGCATCTTCCTCAAGCTGCCTCACAGGCCATACAGAATTCTGATGACCCTTACCTTTCGAGGGTCACAGTTGTATGTATGTACTGTGACACAGTACTCTGCAGGGGGGAACGACTTCGGAGTGCTTTTGAGACTATCGTCTCAGAGCACGAGAAGACTTGCTCACTACTCAAATAAAACCCACTCTACATCTTCCTCTCACAGCTCGCCCTTTCTTATCCCTGTGGTTGGTGTCCCCCCTTTACCCTCCTCTCCCCTCCTCTCCTAGTGTGTCGTGTCTAAAAAACCAAAAAAAAAAATACAAAATTACAAAAATAAAAAAATAAGTCTCTTTTCAGAGCCGCCTTTCACAGTTAAAAAATAGAAGTGAAGATAAATAAAGCAGGGCCCCTTGTATTTTTTAAAGGCCACGGACAGTTCGCGAACATCAAAAAATTTGGGGTGCTACCCTATTGAAACCATTGAATTTTTCTCTGGGAGGAAGTGGTGGCTCTGAAAAGAGCCTTTGGGAGGTGTTTGTATGTCAAAAATTATAAATACTTAACACCTACTTCAAAATGGATGCTGTATTTCTAAAAAAGGTTGCAATGCATTTTGTACATTTCTCAGAAAAATCTGATTGGCAGCATTAGTAAGATGGACTCCATCTCTGCGAAAAATTTATGTACTATGAAACATAATATTTTCATTGTCTAAAGAGGACATGCAAAAGTCTCTTAGAAATGCACAAACAGCCTTATGAACATTGCGCCTTGCTTTTTCCATTTGTGGACCAAATGAAGAAGAACGAAGCCACATTTGTCTCTGTGCAATCCGTGAAAATATTACTTGAGAATTAGGAAACATGTCCATGACTTTCCCAAGTCCTTCTTTCATAGAAAATTGAAAAGAAATTCCAGACACATGTCCTAAACTGTTCCCTCCACAATGAATTACAATTATGTCTGGATGTTGCTCTGTTTCCAAAGTAGCACAGAGAGGTAGCAAGTCCAACCACTTCATTCCACGTACTCCATGCCAGTGTACTTCCACATGTGGAAATCCAAGATCTACAGCTACTCCACAGCTTTCTGCATGCACCTTCAACCAATGTATCCACAAATCTCCCAAAATCCAAACAATCTGTTTTCTGAAACACACAGCCATAGCTATCTGTTGTTCTCTCAGCAAAAATAGTATCTGAGAAACTCTCTCCTGGCACAACACACCCACTAAACCTTCCTGACCAATCCCTTTCAGTGCTCATTCTCATTTGCATTACTTCTGAACCCAAAAATCCCCAGATGTAACTCCCAATGTCCGCGAACTACAGCCATGTCCGCGGACACATCGTAACATGAACAGCCCTTCTACCATTTCCACTTCACTCTCTGTGCCATTCCCTCATTGGATGTAGCTAAGAAATCACATGACCATGCACCAATCACATTCAAGACCTCTACATCTAACTGCATCATCATAGATCAGCACTGCAAATGTACTGTGAATCTCTCTGAGTACAAGTGTCATATCATTGGCAAGCACCATCTACAAGAAATACTGTACAAGTCTCCAAGATTTCTACTTGCAGCTCCATGCATATCCATATGCATGAACACAAACTACAGGCATGCATATTTTCTGTACACTACATGAACACATTTTCAAACTGACTTTTAGCTTATGTAATCTGTAAAATGAATCTACTGTCTTTTTTCCAATTTCCTAAAATCAGCTATCACTTATAAACCTTTGTACTATTTACTTTCTTTATACACACACTATCAAATCATGTTAAACTAACATTTTTTAAATGAAATTTATAGACTACATATATTCAAACAAAATTGCATGCATACACACTCTATGTTCAAATCTCAAAAAATAATACTTATACAATTACATTTATTTATTTATTGATTTATTTGATTACTTTAATTTAAGCATGACATTAAGGCACTATTATCTAGAACAGCTTAGTTACAGAAATAGTGGTATTCAGTGGTACATTATGAATTTCACAAGACATACTAAAGATATTTTGTTTGTTACAGTTACTCATAGCAATACAATGTGTTCATTAAGAACATATCATATGTATTGAACTGGTGCGACGTATCTTATGTGAATAAGAGAGTTTTAGTGGTTTTGAGGAAGGCGCTGAGGATTTCAATTAAAAAAAATCAACATCTAAATTAAAAACAATGCTATATACAAACAAAATTACTAATTTGTTTCTTTTACAATTGCAGTGAAGACCATTCTCCTGAAAAGAAGCAGCCAAATTTGAAGAACAAAGAAGAAGTAAGAATTAACCTGTTCATTTCAGAAAAAAAGTAAGTAGAATATCACCATAATATTTGTATTATTACTCAAACATACTGTAAAGTTTATTCATGCTATTTCTGTGCCTATAAATAGAGATTGTGCACCATTCTGTCCAAAAATCCCCATGTCATAAACAGCGATTTACAGCCAGAATGGCGCACAAATTCCTTCTTTTGGACACACAAATTACCCAACTCAACCGCTAGAATTTTCATATTATAGAACAAACAACTGTTTTAATTGTATACATTAGATTTACTATTTGTACTTCTCCACACCACTAGCTTATTTTTTTCTGTCATCTGAAACTGAGTTTAGTAACATATTAATTGAAGAATACAGATCCCTACTAGTTGCAGTTCCCAATGCACAATCAGACACCATTACATACATCATCTTACTCAAACACTCATGCACACAGCACACATACATTGCAGAACACCCCAACCCATACCTTCTTTATTTTTTTCAACAGACCCTAAAGAATGCCTACCAAAAGTCTAGTCTGTTGAAAGCAACGCAGAAGTAGAACAAATGAAAATAAAAGTGTCCAACATAAGCATCCATCTCTAGCAGAATTTGTAAAAAAAGTTGAAACAAAACAGCTAATACAGTCATTTAGTGAAACACAAGAAGTTTCAAGTACAAAACTTTGCCTCCTCTTTCAAAATGTAAAACAAACCAAAAAACAATTAACAGAAAATCAGCTATCACTACAGATAAAACTGCTTCTTTAAATTTTAATATAGTGCAAAGTAAGCATACCAAGAAAAGTATTTTAGCCAAAATGTTCCGTCACAAAGTCCTTCAAAATCTTATAAAAAACAGGAGAGAAATCAGGTTCAATGCTTAAAACCTATCGTAGGAAATTAATTGTAGAAGCATTGATAGATAGTGCAATTCTTCTCAAAAGAAAGTTATTTATTTTAGTGTTAAACAAAATGAAACCACTAACAAAACTAATAACTAAATTACAAAAAAGACTTATCAATAAACGAAATGTCAACAGAAAGAACTTCTTAAGTATCTGCGGAGGTCAATGGAATCACACTACGAGCACAGAACCATACTTTAATGAAGAAGCATACAAACAAAACCAAACAAACGCAATAGCCATACATAGCAGTGGTCAAGGTTATGAAAAACTTAATAATACTATAATGGAACAAGAAGTACTCCTTACAGAAATATGCCCTGAAAACTTAGAATTACCCCTCCATTCAACTGAATCAGAACGTCTAGTGTACAAATAGCCATGCACGTCAATATGTAACATTCCCAAACAACTTTTCAAGTCTTTATGCCAATTCCTCAATCAATATGTAAAAAGCAAAAACAAAATCAAAATTAAACTACTGCAAAATGTCCAGTGCGCAAATACACAGGACTACAAGGACATTCATTGGCCTGCATTACAGGACCTACTTGTAAAACCACCTTCCATGATATCAAAAGAATATCAACACATCATTCAACTATAAGAAATCTAGTCTATAAACTGTACTATGCTAAAAGTCCTGCTTTAGCACTAGCACATTTAAATAACATTCTTCTACATGGTACAGCGAAAGACCTACTTCAAGAAATTGACTATATCCAGAAAAAATATTTTGGAAGTGAAAGCCATTTACAGAATGAAATAGCTTTAAACCAAATTAGCAACAATTCTACACATGGCAACCTTTTGCTAAACACATACAAAAAAGAAATACTAAAATTTAAAAGTACATCAGCTGAAGTACCAAACCATGAATGTGTATGTTGCCGCAGAACTTTTTATAAAAGTAACACAAAAACTGTAGACCTATCATATCAAATAGAAGACAATGAAGATTCTAAGGGGGTAATTCATAGAATTCAGCGCACAAGTGGCGCACGCGGCTGGCGCACAGTGTGCGGGTGCGAATCCCTGCGCCAGCCGCGTGCGCTAAAATCCATTTCCGCGCACAGCGTATTCATGGATTGCAGCCACCAAAACCAGCCGTGGCGCACAGTGGCGCAGCGACCCTGCAGCAGCGCCAGTTACGCCCCCAAGAACGCCTCTCGCGCAGGGAAAAGCCATCAATATACCCAATCCAGCGCAAAGGGCTGCGCTAACCCTGTACCAGCACAGCAAGCGGGCTACGTGTATCACTGGGGTGCACGGGACGTACCTCACGCGATTGGCCCCGTGCGAGCAGAGTACAAGTATTTCAGGGGTGCGCTGGAAGTTCCACACGCGATTTCATCATGGTACGTGTATTTCAGGGGTGCGCGGGAATTTCCACACGCGATTGGGCCCGTGCGAGCAGGGTACGCGTATCTCAGGGGTGTGCGGGAAGTTCCACACGCGATTCCATCAGGGTATGTGTATTTCAGGGTGCGCGTGAAGTTCCACACGCGATATCAGCAGGGTACGTGTATTTCAGGGTGCAGGGGAAGTTACACACGCGATTTCCGCAGGGTACGTATATTTCAGGGGTGCGCGTGAAGTTCCACACGCGATATCAGCAGGGTACGTGTATTTCAGGGTGCAGGGGAAGTTACACACGCGATTCCAGCAGGGTACGTGTATTTCAGGGGTGCGCGGGAATTTCCACACGCGATTGGGCCTGTGCGAGCAGGGTACGTGTATCTCAGGGGTGCGCGGGAAGTTCCACACGCGATTCCATCAGGGTACGTGTATTTCAGGGTGCGGGGGAAGTTTCACATGCGAAATCAGCAGGGTACGTGTATTCCAGGGGTGCGCGGGAAGTTCCACACGCGATTCCATCAGGGTATGTGTATTTCAGGGTGCAGGGGAAGTTACACACGCGATTCCAGCAGGGTACGTGTATTTCAGGGGTGCGCGGGAAGTCACACACGCAATCTCATCAGGGTATGTGTATTTCGGGGTGCGCGTGAAGTTCCACACGCGATATCAGCAGGGTACTTGTATTTCAGGGTGCAGGGGAAGTTACACACGTGACTTCCGCAGGGTACGTGTTTTTCAGGGGTGCGCGTGAAGTTCCACACGCGATATCAGCAGGGTACGTGTATTTCAGGGTGCAGGGGAAGTTACACACGCGAAATCAGCAGGGTACGTGTATTCCAGGGGTTCGCGGGAAGTTCCACACGCGATTCCACCAGGGTATGTGTATTTCGGGGTGCCGGGGAAGTTCGACACGTGATTCCATCAGGGTACGTGTATTACAGGGGTGCGCGGGGAGCACCACACGTGAATTGCACGTGTGGGCCCTCCCAGGTGTTCCCTCTACACCCTCCACGGCCCCTGCAGGTGGCTCACACCACAGGGGCCTACCCTGCACATGTCCTGCAGGCACCCCATCCACCATGGCCATGCCCCCCAGCCAACCCACATGTCAACTTGCACTACTGCCCACCAATGCATGTCCCCCTGCACCCCCAGCCACCAGGGGCACCCTCCACAGGCCCCCACCCATGTCTCCCACCACCCCCCAGCAGTGCAGGGGCACCCTCCACCAGGCCCCCACCCATGTCTCCCACCACCCCCACCCCCCAGCCACCAGGGGCAGCCTCCATCAGGCACCCACCCATGTCTCCCACCACCCCACCCCCAGCAGTGCAGGGGCACCCACCACCAGGCCCCCACCCATGTCTCCCACCACCCCCACCCCCCAGCAGTGCAGGGGCACCCACCACCAGGCCCCCACCCATGTCTCCCACCACCCCCACCCCCCAGCCACCAGGGGCAGCCTCCACCAGGCCCCCACCCATGTCTCCCAGCACCCCCACCCCCCAGCAGTGCAGTGGCACCCACCACCAGGCCCCCACCCATGTCATCCCCCCACCCCCACCCCCCAGCCACCAGGGGCAGCCTCCACCAGGTCCCCACCCATGTCTCCCACCACCCCCACCCCCCAGCAGTGCAGGGGCACCCACCACCAGGCCCCCACCCATGTCTCCCACCACCCCCACCCCCCAGCCACCAGGGGCAGCCTCCACCAGGCCCCCACCCATGTCTCCCACCCCCCACCCCCCAGCAGTGCAGGGGCACCCACCACCAGGCCCCCACCCATGTCCCCCACCACCCCCACCCCCCAGCCACCAGGGGCAGCCTCCACCAGCCCCCCCCATGTCTCCCAGCACCCCCACCCCCCAGCTGTGCAGGGGCACCCACCACCAGGCCCCCACCCATGTCTCCCACCACCCCCACCCCCCAGCCACCAGGGGCAGCCTCCACCAGGCCCCCACCCATGTCTCCCACCACCCCCACCCCCCAGCCACGAGGGGCAGCCTCCACCAGACCCCCACCCATGTCTCCCACCACCCCCACCCCCCAGCTACCAGGAGCAGGCTCCACCAGGCCCCCACCCATGTCTCCCACCACCCCCACCCCCCAGCAGTGCAGGGGTACCCACCAGCAGGCCCCCACCCATGTCTCCCAGCACCCCCACCCCCCAGCACTGTGGGGCACCTGCCAGCAGGCCCCCACCCATGTGCAACTCATGTACCCCTGCACCCCCACCCCCCAGCACTGTGGGGCACCTGCCAGCAGGCCCCCACCCATGTGCAACTCATGTACCCCTGCACCCCCACCCCCCAGCACTGTGGGGCACCTGCCAGCAGGCCCCCACCCATGTCCAACTCATGTTCCCCACCACCCCCACCCCCCAGCACTGTGGGGCACCTGCCAGCAGGCCCCCACTCATGTCCAACTCATGTACCGCTGCACCCCCACCCCCCAGCATTGTGGGGCACCTGCCAGCAGGCCCCCACCCATGTCCAACTCATGTTCCCCACCACCCCCACCCCCCAGCCACCAGGGGCACCTGCCAGCAGGACCCCACCCATGTCCAACTCATGTTCCCCACCACCCCCATCCTCCAGCCACCAGGGGCAGCCTCCACCAGGCCCCCACCCATGTCTCACACCACCCCCACCCCCCAGCCACCAGGGGCAGCCTCCACCAGTCCCCCACCCATGTCTCCCACCACCCCCACCCCCCAGCAGTGCAGGGGCACCCACCACCAGGTCCCCACCCATGTCTCCAACCACCCCCACCCCCCAGCCACCAGGGGCAGCCTCCACCAGGCCCCCACCCATGTCTCCCACCACCCCCACCCCCCAGCAGTGCGAGGGCACCCACCACCAGGCCCCCACCCATGTCTCCCACCACCCCCACCCCCCAGCCACCAGGGGAAGCCTCACCAGGCCCCCACCCATGTCTCCCACCACCCCTACCCCCAGCAGTGCAGGGGCGCCCACCACCAGGCCCCCACCCATGTCTCCGACCACCCCCAGCCCCCAGCAGTGCAGGGGCACCCATCACCAGGCCCCCACCCATGTTTCCCACCACCCCCACCCCTCAGCCACCAGGGGCAGCCTCCACCAGGCCCCCACCCATGTCTCCCACCCTCTCACCCCCCAGCAGTGCAGGGGCAGCCACCACCAGGCCCCCACCCATGTCTCCCACCACCCCCACCCCCCAGCCACCAGGGGAAGCCTCACCAGGCCCCCACCCATGTCTCCCACCACCCCCACCCCCAGCAGTGCAGGGGCACCCACCACCAGGCCCCCACCCATGTCTCCGACCACCCCCACCCCCCAGCAGTGCAGGGGCACCCATCACCAGGTCCCCACCCATGTTTCCCACCACCCCCACCCCCCAGCCACCAGGGGCAGCCTCCACCAGGCCCCCACCCATGTCTGCCAGCACCCCCACCCCCCAGCCACCGGGAGCAGCCTCCACCAGGCACTCACCCATGTCTCCCACCACCCCCACCCCCCAGCCACCAGGGGCAGGCTCCACCAGGCCCCCACCCATGTCTCCCACCACCCCCACCCCCCAGCAGTGCAGGGGCACCCACCACCAGGCCCCCACCCATGTCTCCCAGCACCCCCACCCCCCAGCACTGTGGGGCACCTGCCAGCAGGCCCCCACCCATGTGCAACTCATGTACCCCTGCACCCCCACCCCCCAGCACTGTGGGGCACCTGCCAGCAGGCCCCCACCCATGTGCAACTCATGTACCCCTGCACCCCCACCCCCCAGCACTGTGGGGCACCTGCCAGCAGGCCCCCACCCATGTCCAACTCATGTTCCCCACCACCCCCCACCCACCAGGGGCAGCCTCCACCAGGCCCCCACCCATGTCTCACACCACCCCCACCCCCCAGCAGTGCAGGGGCACCCACCACCAGGCCCCCACCCATGTCTCACACCACCCCTACCCCCCAGCCACCAGGGGCAGCCTCCACCAGGCCCCCACCCATGTCTCCAAGCAGCCCTACCCCCCAGCACTGTGGGGCACCTGCCAGCAGGCCCCCACCCATGTGCAACTCATGTACCCCTGCACCCCCACCCCCAGCACTGTGGGGCACCTGCCAGCAGGCCCCCACCCATGTCCAACTCATGTTACCCACCACCCCCACCCCCCAGCACTGTGGGGCACCTGCCAGCAGGCCCCCACTCATGTCCATCTCATGTACCCCTGCACCCCCACCCCCCAGCACTGTGGGGCACCTGCCAGCAGGCCCCCACCCATGTCCAACTCATGTTCCCCACCACCCCCACCCCCCAGCACTGTGGGGCACCTGCCAGCAGGCCCCCACCCATGTCCAACTCATGTTCCCCTCCACCCCCATCCCCCAGCCACCAGGGGCAGCCTCCACCAGGCCCCCACCCATGTCTCCCACCACCCCCACCCCCAAGCCACCAGGGGCAGCCTCCACCAGGCCCCCACCCATGTCTCCCACCACCCCCACCCCCCAGCAGTGCAGGGGCACCCACCACCAGGCCCCCACCCATGTCTCCCACCACCTCCACCCCCCAGCAGTGCAGGGGCACCCACCACCAGGCCCTCACCCATGTCTCCCACCACCCCCACCCCCCAGCCACCAGGGGCAGCCTCCACCAGGCCCCCACCCATGTTTCCCACCCCCTCCACCCCCCAGCAGTGCAGGGGCACCCACCACCAGGCCCCCACCCATGTCTCCCACCACCCCACCCCCCAGCACTGTGGGGCACCTGCCAGCAGGCCCCCACCCATGTGCAACTCATGTACCCCTGCACCCCCACCCCCCAGCACTGTGGGGAACCTGCCAGCAGGCCCCCACCCATGTCCAACTCATGTTCCCCATCACCCCCATCCCCCAGCCACCAGGGGCACCCACCACCAGGCCCCCACCCGTGTCTCACACCACCCCCACCCCCCAGCCACCAGGGGCAGCCTCCACCAGGCCCCCACCCATGTCTCCCACCACCCCCACCCCCCAGCAGTGCAGGGGCACCCACCACCAGGCCCCCACCCATGTCTCCCACCACCCCCACCCCCCAGCCACCAGGGGCAGCCTCCACCAGGCCCCCACCCATGTCTCCCACCACCCCCACCCCCCAGCAGTGCAGGGGCACCCACCACCAGGCCCCCACCCATGTCTCCCACCACCCCCACCCCAGCCACCAGGGGCAGGCTCCACCAGGCCCCCACCCATGTCTACCACCACCCCCACCCCCCAGCAGTGCAGGGGCACCGACCACCAGGCCCCCACCCATGTGCAACTCATGTACCCCTGCACCCCCACCCCCCAGCACTGTGGGGCACCTGCCAGCAGGCCCCCACCCATGTCCAACTCATGTTCCCCACCACCCCCACCCCCCCAGCACTGTGGGGCACCTGCCAGCAGGCCCCCACTCATGTCCAACTCATGTACCCCTGCACCCCCACTCCCCAGCACTGTGGGGCACCTGCCACCAGGCCCCCACCCATGTCTCCCACCACCCCCACCCCCCAGCAGTGCAGGGGCACCCTCCACCAGGCCCTTGCCCATGTCCCATCCATGCCCCCCTGCACCTGGGTCCCACCAATCCCCAATCATGTCCGTATTGGCCATCCTCCCCTGCCAAAAGGCCCAACCAACTATCACATCCACCCACATATCAAAGGCAATTACATGTTACACACCCAATGTAAATAATGTAAATGAACACATGTCTGTCACACACAATGGCTGCAAGTGAATGTTAAAACACCCAACATGACATGCATGAAAGCAATGAGATGATACGACACATTGAAGGATGAAAATATAAATGTATTCAAAATCAACTAGAATGGAAATGAAATGAGAAAAACCACAAAGCAAAACAACCAAAAGAAGATGAATGTCCATGAAAAAAATCAAAAACACACAGCACAATCAAAATTAATGGTGTCCAAAGTCACAGTCAGAAAAGAAATCCAAGGGTAAATGATAAACAAAAACCATTGCTCCATGGCGATGAAAAAACTCCATAAAAAAGAAAAATCCATTGAAGAACTATTTACAAGATAATCCCGGGTCCATGAGCCCAACCAAATGAAACCTAACTATGACAACTAACTAAAAACTGAACTACATACAAAAATGTGGCGCATTGTCCAATCGCAACCAAATAAAAAAAATAAATAAAGGAAACCTAACACTAACTATATAACTATATACAAAGGCAGCGGGCAAGTCCAGCGGCTCACTCCGTGGTGTTCTGGGCCAGGGCATCATCGAACTCCTGTTCGATGTCCCGGAGGCGGTCCTGTTCCATGGCCCCAAGGGTCCGAGGGACGACGCCGTCTCCTCCTCCAACCCCCTGCGGATTGCTCCGAGGCACTCGGCCCGCCTCAGGGCCCTCCGCATGGAGTTCTCCGCCCTGACCATTGTGAGCCGCGCCTCTTCCGCCCGCCGCCGCTCCGCACCTATCTGCTGGCCCAACTGCTGCCACACAGAAGACACACCCCGTCATGGGTCCACCTGCCCTCCGGCCGATGCATGCCCCTCCGATGTTGAAGGCCCCGAGCCTTCATGGCTCCCACCACACTGCTGCTGCTGCTGTGCCTCTGCCCGTGCACTGCCTCCTGCTGCCTGCACATCCTCTGCCGGCTGGGGTGCAGTTGTTGATGTGGCCACCCCTGCTGGACGTCCGACTCCCGACTGTGGCAGGGATGCCTCCTCCACCAGCCTGGCCGCACCGTCAGAGGCAGCTCCACAGGGCACCCAGGTGACTGATGGGTGGGAAGATGGCACAGAGGACGACTGGCGCGTAGGGGGTCCAGTTGAGGAGGGGGTCGAGCAAGCCCCATCAGACGGAGGAATCCGGCCTGGGTGACCTGTCCCAGCAGGCTGACGTGGTCAACGAGCCATTCGAGATGACGTGCAGTCTCATCATGAAAAGACTGCAGGTCACCTCTCATGGCCCGTTGACGCAACGCCACACCAGCCAGGACAGGCTCAACCCGGACCTGGATAGCCACGTCCGCAGGCAGAGGAAGGCCAGTTGACGTGAGCTCATCCCCTGCCTGAAAACGGGTCTGGACGTAGGCATCCCTGCTGGTGCAAGATGATGCAGGGACAGGATCAGGGACAGGATTGCACACAGGCACCTCCGCGGCGGCCTGTGCTGCCTCCTGTCCCTGGTCCTGCACTGCACCACTAGCACCAGTGGGATACCCACCTCCAGACCCCGTCTCAGGTGCTTGCACGGCCTCCTCCTCCACCAAACCCCCCACCAACCTGGTTGACTCCGTGCCATCTTCCCCTGTTGGGCCCTGTGGGGTCCCAGCTGCCCCTTCTGCTGCCGAGGAGTCCAACTCCAACCTCCGCCTCTTGGACCTCCCCCCGGCAGCTGCGGCCTGGGATGCGGCACCGGACTCCTCACTCCCCGACGAGATGACAACCTGGGAGGGGAGCCGGGCCTTGCGTATCCGGCTGGCGGTGGGATCCCCGCCGCTGTGCTCCACAGCACCTTCTCCGCCCTCTTCATCAGTTGACGCTACAGACAGGGAGAAACAAAACACAGGCATCAGGGCACTGTACAATGGACACATACACACATGACAGTTGTACATGAGTGGCATTGGCAAACCTCAGACATGTCATCACAATCCCCAACACACATGTCATTACAACTCGCACACATGAGCCATACCACAGCCATATCGCAACTGCCACCACCATCCATACACATACAACAGCATGAGCAGCCAAAGGTGAGCCAGACATCACATGCAACACAGGAAGTGCACCACACATGTACACACACCACCACACTTGCATGCATGTGTACACCTCTGCCAATTGTCGCACTGTTCAGACGGGCATCCATGTCACATCTGCCAATCAGGCTTCCACATACCGCTGTCACATGCATCCATGTTTCATCACTGTTGCACCCTTGTCAAATACACACACATGCACATGTACACAGTGCTGATACATGCAGCCGAAAACAACATACATGCGTGACATCACGGACATGTCTACTTACATACACATTCATCCAAACATGTGTGCCCACACAACTGCATTTGGCATGCAAGCCTACACACACAAGCACCATCCATGTCTCACACATTACAGCCCTCGCATGTGTCAGCCCCACGGCCCTGTACACCCCCACCCATACTCGACCCCATACAAACAGATGTGCAACCTGCACATTACTGAATAATCACCACACGCACTGCTCACAATCAAGATGCATGTACACTCACCGCTCGACTCCAGACGGGTTTGCTTCTCAAGGACCTGGACGTGGAGCGCTGGGGATATGCGTTCCAGGACCCTCATCTGTTCTTCCGACAAGTGGCCCCGGCGCCCCTTGGCATCCGCTGCCTTCAAGAGGCGCCGGGCCTTGTTCAGGGTCCTGGACCTGAAGTCCTCCCAGCGCTTCCTGACATGTTGTAAGTTGCGGACTGCCACCCCCTCTGCGTTGATGGCAGTCACGATGTCAGTCCAGATCCGAGTCCATCCTTCCTTGTCGGCCCGGGAACTTCCTAAGAGGGCATCATCTGCCCCAGGACTTGCTCCACCAGGACACCAACTTCGGTGGCACTGAAGCTGGTGCCCCTCTGCCTCTCTGGCCGGGGGTTGTCAGTGGTCACAGATGGTGTTTGCCCCGACATGACAACCCCAGAGGCAGGAGTGGGTGGGCAACTGGGTCCTGGGGCTGGGCTGTGGAGCGATGGAATCCCAGTCGGGAGTCTTCGGTTCCAGCAGGGGTGGTCACAGCAACAGCACCCCTGGCTGATGTGCAGGCAGCAAATGGCAGTGCACGTGGGCAGCAGGCAGTCAGGCAGCAGCAGATGGCAGGTGGGAGCGTGCTCGGGGCTCTGGGGGGCAGTAGTTCGGCCTTCTGGGCAGGAGCGTGGTCTTCTGTGTGCTTACGCGTGGCCAGCTTGATACGGAGTGATTTGGCACGTGAAAAATCTGCACGTCAGTGTGTAATTCGAGGAAAGGCCCTTAGCGCGTAAGCGCGTCTGCACGCATACGCATTTTCATTGGACAGAAGGCCCCTCAAGCGCAAGCGCCCCTGTGACGTGACGCGTACAGACGTGCATGTGCATTTCAGCGCGCGTGAAAAACTGCACGTCCGCGTGTAATACGAGGAAAGGGCCATGCGCGTAAGCGCGCGTGGAAACTGCACGTCCGCGTGTAATACGAGGAAAGGGCCCATGCGCGTAAGTGACGTGACGCGCACTTGCGTTTCCCTCAGCACGGGTTAAAGGTGAGCGGGCCCAGCAGTTCGCTGTACGTGCCTTTCGTGGAGACCGACGTGTGTTGCTGCTTCCTGTTGTTTTGCGCGCCATCACAACTTCACAGCTATCAAGGACGTATCTCTTCTTTTGGCGGGGGTATTGGCTACGCGTGTTTTTCTGCATCGCGCTAGTCAGACGGTGAGTCGCACACGCTCTTTTTCCCACTGCGGGTGCCCCTGTGTATCGCACCCATTTTCGATGTCATAGTAGCCTGCGTGTCCCACGCGTACGCGTTATTCGTGTTACTGGGTGCCACCGCGTACTGCGGGAGGTTGAATCCACGCACGTAGGCTGCAGGGTTCCGTGCACGGTTTTACTGCAGTTTTGGGGTGCCTGAGCGTTGCGTGACCCGTCACCACATCACCGGGGTCACATACAGCCTTGCAGGTGCAGGGGGGCTGTTTACATCTTGCTTCCCACCCCCTTCACCCCAATTGCCTAGGTCAATTGTGGTGTACACCTCCCATTGGCACCACTCCATCTGTGCCAGCATTACTACATCTGTGCCAGCATTACTACATCTGTGCCATGGTTGGGAGGCCACCAAAGGTGAGGGGCGCCTCAGCTGGGTGTACTCCTCGTGGCGGGCGTGGTCGGGGACGTGGCCGTGGTGACCAGGGAGTAGGGGGACTCCAGGGTGTCCAGGGCAGCCACAGAGGGGGAAGAGGCAGGGGTGCGCCACTTGAGCACAATGTTGTGCCAATATGTCGGTGCAGCCATGCCACCACCCCCCTGTGGTTCCGGGGGATGCAGCTCCTGCATCTACACTGGCACCCATATGACCCGGCAGTCCGTTCCATCGACTGCCACGGGCCCAAGGGTAGTGGTAGCTGCAGGTGCAGCTGTGGACACCGCCACCCAGGCTCTGGGTCTGCCAGCGCAGGCTGCGTTGGCACTTGAAGAGCCCTTGGTAGATCTCCAACAGGCCAGGGGGGAAACCATAGGGGCAGGCCGGGCTGCTCAGACCAAGACATGTGTCCCTGGGGCAGTCATGTCATCTGCTGCCCCGAACAGCCGGGTGTTGGCAAGTGTAGGGGCAGATGCACCCAACAGCACCCCGGTTGTGAGTCTGCCAACCAGGACCGTTGCGGAAAGGGCCCATGCGCGTAAGTGACGTGACGCGCACTTGCGTTTCCCTCAGCACGGGTTAAAGGTGAGCGGGCCCAGCAGTTCGCTGTACGTGCCTTTCGTGGAGACCGACGTGTGTTGCTGCTTCCTGTTGTTTCGCGCGCCATCACAACTTCACAGCTATCAAGGACGTATCTCTTCTTTTGGCGGGGGTATTGGCTACGCGTGTTTTTCTGCATCGCGCTAGTCAGACGGTGAGTCGCACACGCTCTTTTTCCCACTGCGGGTGCCCCTGTGTATCGCACCCATTTTCGATGTCATAGTAGCCTGCGTGTCCCACGCGTACGCGTTATTCGTGTTACTGGGTGCCACCGCGTACTGCGGGAGGTTGAATCCACGCACGTAGGCTGCAGGGTTCCGTGCAGGGTTTTACTGCAGTTTTGGGGTGCCTGAGCGTTGCGTGACCCGTCACCACATCACCGGGGTCACATACAGCCTTGCAGGTGCAGGGGGGCTGTTTACATCTTGCTTCCCACCCCCTTCACCCCAATTGCCTAGGTCAATTGTGGTGTACACCTCCCATTGGCACCACTCCATCTGTGCCAGCATTACTACATCTGTGCCAGCATTACTACATCTGTGCCATGGTTGGGAGGCCACCAAAGGTGAGGGGCGCCTCAGCTGGGTGTACTCCTCGTGGCGGGCGTGGTCGGGGACGTGGCCGTGGTGACCAGGGAGTAGGGGGACTCCAGGGTGTCCAGGGCAGCCACAGAGGGGGAAGAGGCAGGGGTGCGCCACTTGAGCACAATGTTGTGCCAATATGTCGGTGCAGCCATGCCACCACCCCCCTGTGGTTCCGGGGGATGCAGCTCCTGCATCTACACTGGCACCCATATGACCCGGCAGTCCGTTCCATCGACTGCCACGGGCCCAAGGGTAGTGGTAGCTGCAGGTGCAGCTGTGGACACCGCCACCCAGGCTCTGGGTCTGCCAGCGCAGGCTGCGTTGGCACTTGAAGAGCCCTTGGTAGATCTCCAACAGGCCAGGGGGGAAACCAAAGGGGCAGGCCGGGCTGCTCAGACCAAGACATGTGTCCCTGGGGCAGTCATGTCATCTGCTGCCCCGAACAGCCGGGTGTTGGCAAGTGTAGGGGCAGATGCACCCAACAGCACCCCGGTTGTGAGTCTGCCAACCAGGACCGTTGCGGCCAACGACCCTGCCACAGCTGATGTTGCTGCGCAGGGTCCATTAGTGGGCACCCAGCTGCCACTGACACAAGTCAGGCCTCTGGTCATCCCTCCACCTGCCACTCCCTTGGCTCAATCCACCGAACCCACTGGCCATAGTGGTCAGGGCGGCATTAGCCAGCCAGGGTCTGCGCCACAGTCCAAGAGGAGGAAGGTTGCACCTGCAGCACAGGCTGGGACCCCACACACAGCCACAACCTCCTGCACGTCGAGGAAGAAGCCTTTCTGTAAGCAGGAACTTCCTCGTGGACTACGTGCGGGGCCACAGCCGTGACATGCTAGTGGGTGCCAATAGTCAGACCACGGCTGCCCAACGTGACACCCACTGGAAGCATGTTGCGGAACATGTCAGTTCATTCGGCCATGAGGTGCGCACGGCGCAGGAGTGCAAAAAGCGTTGTAATGACATCAAGCGCAGCACTAAGGCCAAGCGTGCCTCAAATTACAACTTGACTCTGGTGACTGGCGGTGGGCCTGCACCAGAGAAGGAAGAACTCACTCCGCATGAGGCTCTCGTTGCAGAGTTCATACCACCTGAATTGGTCGAAGGAGTGGGAGAGAAGCTGGACTTTGATGCCCAGTCCAGTGAGTGTTGATGCGTGTTTGTTGAGAACGTGTGTGTTTCACTTGTGGGATGTGTTGTGCATGATTGCTGCTACATGTGACGTGTACATGGTTCTGATGTGTAAGTAATGCAATGCTACAGTCATGCATGTCTCCTCTGCCTGCATGCGGGACTCCATGTAGGCATGCTCCCTTGCCCCTCCTCCGCCACTCTGCACCCCAGTTCCACCTTTGCACTGGTCTGCTTCAATTTTGCCAATGTGTACTTTCTTGTTCATGTGTCTTGTGTAGATGATAACATCCAGCGTAGAATCTGCCAGACATATGCCGTGTGGTACAGCCTTAGTACTCGATGCAGGGTATCTCACTTGTACTGTGCATGGGTCAGATGTCCCGCAGGGACATGAGTGCCCATTCATGCTCCATGTGTATTGCACGCATGCCCCTATGTGTCCTTGACTGGATGATCACTGTAATATAAGTCCTTGGTTACATACATTGCCTGCCATCTCATCAGCCTTCCCATGTCAACTGTGGCTAAATCCTGCGTTGCACACATGTTTAGGCTCTGACAATCTGTGTGGCTCACAGGCCTCAGCCTGTTCAATGGCCAATGACTCTGTCCAACTCTTGTTGTGTCTTCTTCACACGTGGGCGGCCTCCGGAGTTTCCATCATGTGTCCTGCCCACTGTCCCAGCATCATTTGCAGTGTTGTAATTTGAATCACATTAAGCTGTTGATGCCAGTCAACACTGCCTGTCAATACACAGGTGTATGGTCAGCCTTTTGATACCATGCTAGGCATCCCTGCTTTGGTACTGGGGTGGAGGGGTGCTTGGCTTCTAGACATGGTACACATTGAATGCACAATGCACGTGATGTCTGAATTTGACATTGCACTGCCTTCACATTTCCTGGCACACACCATGTAGTGCTTGTACATGTAGGTAGTGAGTGGCGTACACATTTTCTGCACTGCATAGACCCACTTCCATGGAAATTGCCACCTTTCAACAGGTCTGATCACAGAAGCTATTCAAAGTAGACTCAGCATGCATGCCAGGTCATATGTTGTGTGTCACATGTCTGCCGGATGCCTTTGCTGTCGGTGTGTGTGTCGTGTCCTTCTGACATGTGTATTGACCTTTTTCTCTCTATTTTTCAGGTGATGACGCAATGGAGGCAGAGGATGGTGTTGTCATGCCAGACACAGGGTTGGTAACGCCACATCAACCCGGCACTAGTGGGGGTCGTGGGGTGGTAGGCCACAAAACCCCCCAAGTGCTGCAGTCCATCTTGTCTCTGGCTGCCTATGAGTCCAGCCTTGATGACGACTCTGACGTCCATGTTGAGTTGGATGAGCATCAAGTCCATGTGTCAGGGGTGAGTGATTCTGATGTGGACACTCCTCTGTCTGCGACACCTGCACTGAGGGATCAGACAGTCTTGGTTCCTCCGCCCGTGGTGGATCGGGACGCAGGGTCACCCTCCACACCAGTCACTGATGTGCCTGGGACATCACGTCGACGGGGGCATGTAGTCGTGCAGCCGCAGGTGGTGCCAACACAGCGAGGACCCCCGGTCCTTGGGTCCCGCAGGGGTCAAGCCCGGCAACGCGGTCGCCGCGCGCAACCGCTGTATACTGAGTGGGAGCAAGACATGACTGCCAATTCCGAACGGCAGGAGGCAGCAATGGAGAACATCGCTGAGAGCATGAAGCGTGTGGTCCAATCTGTGCTCCCCACTGCTAGGCAGGTGCTTCTCCAGCAGCAGGCGGCACGGTCCACGGCCCACTCGCTCAGGCTGGGCATGGCGGCGTCAGACAGGGCACGCCAGGCTGAAATGTCGTCTCTGCGTCAAGCAATTGCTCCTCACGCAGAGGCGCACATGGGTGCCCTGAGGGAGGAGTATGCTTCCCTCAGATCCACTCTGGGTGTCCTTATGATGTCCCAGAGGCAGCAGGCAGAGGAGAGGTTTGCACAGCTTGAGCGTACCATCTCGGCTGAGCTACAGGCTTGCCGGGAGGTGCAGCGGTTGTCCAGCCAGGCCTTGCAGGAGGAACTCCGTGTTACATGTGCTACCTTGCAAGAGGAAGCACGTGTATCACGGGAGGTTCTACATGCAGACCTACGTCACATCGCCACACAGAACCAGGCTCACCCGTCCGGCAGACTTGCTGCCGACGAGGGGCAAGCTGCGGCTAGGTGTGGCCAGGCTACTGTGCCACGTCCTCCTTTCCAGGATGAGCCAGACTCGGACGACCATCTATCTCCCACATAGGTCGTGCTGTGCAGGCGTTGAGCCCATGGAGGATTTTTTTTTGGCTCAGCATCATCGCATGTGGATGTTGAGCAGCACCCTGTACCTCCCCCCTCCTGGGTGCCTCCCCTCCCCCCCAGGTCGTATGTGGCCATTTTTGATTTTTCTTTTAGTTTAGTTAGTTAAGTTTCTGTTTGATAGTTAGTTTAAATAGGTAATGTAGGTTTTCCATAGTTAGTGTAATTAGTTAATAGTTGATTTAGTTTAAAACTGCTAGTCTATTGTGCTTTCATGTGACGGTGCGGTGCTTTGTGGCTTTTGAAGGCATCCACTGTCTGTTCCAGCTGGGCCCTTCATGGTTGTCTTGTGTATGTGTTTGCTGCTTGGGTTCCTTGACTCACATATGCCACTCCTGCCTCCCTTATCCATGGGCTCGCAAGGATGGTTCGGTGTTACAGCATTTTACACAAGGGCTTTGGACTGTCATATCTGTGGCATGTCTGGTGCTGTGTGACTTGTGTTGACACCCCTAGTGGGGATGATTTAGGTGTCATTGTCCACTGTTCAGCTTTTGCTAGATGGGGTGTGTCATGATTAATGTGGACATTGATTGCTATGCATTGTGTAGTATGTTTCATATCTTTCCTGTACATGTGCTTGTTGCAATTCATGCTGTAGATAGTGTTCCACACTTTGGAGGTGAAAGACGGACTGATGGTGTGATTTGTGATGTGACTCTCTGACATGGTCAAGTAATGAGATGCCTGATGAGACACACACAGATGACTTTGAAGCATTAATCATGTGTTTCATGCCCTTTCTGCAGGGGGATGAGCCTCCAGAGCACCTTTTCCAGCAGACATGGCCCATTGGACGAAAGAATTCTGGACCCGTTTGTTGGTGCCCACATGCACATGTGTGCAGAAGCAGAGGCACAGTGATTGCAGACCCACATCCTAGAACTGCTGACATGTTCCAAGGAACTCCAGGCAAGGTGAGCATCACAGGGGGGCCACGACACAGCAAAGCTTGCACCAGGCGAGTTGCACATGCAGGCTTAGTCACAGCACTGAGGGTGAGCTTAGACGAATATTGGTGTTGAAGCACACAATGCAGCTCAGATGTGTTTGTGGACTGACGGCTGCTGATAGTAGGGTTGTCTGGGACACATGCAGGGGCAGTGGCACATACCCTCCGGTACACCAAGGTCCATTGAGCCACTTGTATCAACCATGTAGCCTTCCGAGACATGGAAAGGGGCAGCTCACAGGGACATACAGCAAGGGACATACTCAGGTGCAGTGCATGTCTTTTCCACGTACTTCATGATAAATGCACTGCCAACTTTGTTTCGGTCATGGTGGTACGCAACTTGCTCTGTAGTCATGGCTTGCTATATGGGTCTGTCTGCTTACCCAGGGAACATTGCATGTTGTGTGAATTGTGACACATTGGTGTTCCATTGGCCACGCACCCAGCAGCGGCTGCCGTACTGCATTGACTGTGTATGACCCGTCACTGGGGTGATGTTATATATGGGTACGAAGCATCAACCACATATTTTCTGTTTGTAGAGTAGGCTGTTGCTATGGGGCATGTTTGGTGTTGTGTTTTTGTGCAATTGGCACGTACAGGTTGTTGACTGTGTCTCTCTTTGCAGCATTGCAGTGCTCCTGTAACCGGACCTGAGAGTGCGCAGGCAGGAGGCCAGCACTCAAAACCAGACCTAAGTGTCTTGTTGTTTTTCTTACGAACTGCTCTGCATAGGCTTGCTGGGGAGTGTACTGATGCATGGATGTATGTGTGGTTCAATTTGGTATGTTTTTTTCTCCCTAATCACCCGTGATCCTATGCAATTTTGAAACCTGTACCCTCTACCCGGTGTTCCTGCTTCCCGTGCCTATCCAAGCAACGTTCCCTGACCCTCTTTCCCCACTGGGGTTGCGGATGCCTGTGTAAGCCCCGAACTTGCAGGCGCCAAAACCCTAGAGGGGGTGGTTGGTTCGTACCACTCCTGAGCCTGGACTACAGAAGGCCATGACAATTATGTCCAAGTTTGTTTGGATTGTGTATGTGTTCATGCAGGTTGTACATTTTCGTGCATTCCCTAGTTTCATGTGTCATTCCTCCTCCCCTCTCCTGCCGCTCATTCCAGTCATCCAGTGTGTCAACACCTGTCCCGACTGCATATCCCTGAACCTCATTCCCCACCAGGGTCTCAGGGGCCTGTGTGAGTTTGACCTTGCAGGCACCCGGGACATGGTGGGGGTGGTTGTTTCGTGACTCTCCCGCGCCTGTACAGGGGACCTGTGACAGTACACATCCATTCATGGCGCATCATCCTATGTCATGTACCACACATGTCTCGCATCCTGTCGTGACATTGTTTTGCTGTGCTACCTTGGTTGTTGCATCATTGTGGTAGTACTTGGCCTTTGTGAGGTACTGCTACGTCAAGTCATCTACTGGAGGGTGTTCGGGTTCGTTTTTATGCCTTGGATTTTGTGATTTTGGAAATGAGTGTGGATTCTGAGGGTTCAGGCATCTTTTTACACACAAGGTGGGAGATGGTGACGAAGGGTAAAGGTGATCCTGTGGCCAGGTGGAATTGAGGTTTGGAGGCTCCATGACCCAGGTGCACTTGTTCAGTGGGTCATGGTCATTTATGAGGGGGGGTTGTTGTTGATAGTTGCCTTGCCCTGCAGTGTGATGGGAACTCTGACATAGTAATGGTGGTATCCTATGTACATGTTGTGTTCTGCTGATCAATGCCTGTTCATGTGTTGTGTTTTCCTTTCAGGTGCGAGGGGATAGTTGTGGTTTGACATGCTTGGGTGTACACATGGTGGATGTTCACATGTGATGTGTAGGGAACACTGATGGTCACTTGAGTGCACATGCATATGTGGAGTGCATGTCCTTGCAGAACCACACACTTGCACTCTGATGCACTACATGTACTCCCACCCTTGCATATCCACGTGTACACTGTTTGCCTCCTGGTGCCCACTGTGTCCGCCAGCACATGTTCTGTGACCGATCATGGATCCAGTACATGCCTAATTTGATGTTTGACGTGGTCTGTCACTTAGATGTGATGCTCAGGGTGTGCATCACACACAATGGCTGTTCACTGTGCTGTGCGCTGAGCAGTGTGATGCAGGAGTAGGACACTGCACACATGAGCTGCAGTGTTGATTTTGCAATGCATAATGTGCATGTAGACAGGCATTCATTGTGATGTTACGTCTACGACTGTTGTAATGCATTTGGAAATGACTTATTTTGGGTGGGAGGTTGTTGGTCTGTCATTTCATCTGATTCCGGGTCAGGCAGCAGTGTCCGATGCCACTGTGCATTTAGGACATGGCAATGTGTACCTTATCGTTACTGCATTGGTGTATGGGTATTGCGTGCCATGTCATGTTGATGTTTGGGAGGGTTTGAGTGACATGACAGTGATGGCCATGGCCTGGTTTGCAGGTATGTGTGATGCACACCTTGCATGTCCGTGTCATCCGCTTCTCAGAGCAACTAGCTGGGGGTAGATTTCTCTCCGCAGCAGGGCCCTCCCCCTGGAACAGACTTCCGGCCTGACTTGAACTTGAGGGGAATCATCTCCAGTTCTGGAAGCACCTCAAGACCTTCCTCTTTGCTTCTGCTTACAGTCTGCCTCTCCCTTGCAGAATTCTCCACTGGAACTGCACAGGAGCTGCAACTGGGCCACTCTCACCGACCTCGGTCCCTGGCCCAGCCACTCTCCCCTTGCACTGCCTCCCTGGCAACCCCTGCACTGCAGTACTGTCTCTCTATCCCTACAGCCCTCCCTTCCCAGCACTTGTCTGCACTTACCTTTGTAGTTGCCACCAGGCGACCTATGTATTATTTTTTTGGGCTACTTCCCCTGTACTGGACTCCCCCCCACCCTTCCCCTTGCACTTTTCCCATTCCCCCTACCCCTGCACTTGCACGATCCCAATGACACCTGGCCTAGTAGTACCGTTTTCTGTGTTCCCTTGTTCCCCCCTCCCTGCCTCATTGCACCTTGGAATACTTGTGTATGGGCCATATCATGTCATATGTCATATGTGTGCCTTTTGGTCACACAGGATAGCTTGTGTTTAAGTAGCTAGGGATGCAGACGATGTGGCACTTCCATGGCAACTTTTTCAGGGTGGTAGGGTTGTGACAGTTAACTGTCTCTTTGTCATCATCGATTGTCACCTGGTATGTGCCAGGCCTGTGTGCACTCCGCAGGGGTGGGAGTTTAGGTGAAAAATGTGGCCACAAGCTGGGTCCGGGCTTCCTCGCCACGCGCCCTGTCCCCTCCCATGGGCAGCGCCTGTGCCTGTGGTTGGGGATGTGGGGGCACCACCATGTCCACCGGCACGCCCTGCCGTGTTGCAACATTGTGCAGGACACATGCTGCCACAATGATCCTGCACACTACTGGTGGTGCATAGAGTAGTTGCCCACCAGAGCGGTCAAGGGAGCGGAAACGTGACTTGAGCACTCCGAATGTGCGCTCCACTATGCCCCTGGTTGCAATATGGGCGGCGTTGTATCTTACCTGGGGTGGTGTGGTGGGGTTCCGGATTGGCGTCATCATGTGGTTGCTCAGAGGGTAGGCACTGTCCCCTGGGGAGGTGATAATAGTTGACATTATTAGGGTTTGGATATTTGTCTGTGTGTGACTTGCATGCATGTGCAAGGGCATTTGTACTGACCTAGGAGCCATGTGTCGCCATGCTGCCCAGCTTCCAGGGCCCGGGCTCAGGGCGGACATTCTGTATATGAAACTGTCATGGGTGGAGCCAGGGTAGTTTGCATAGACAGAGGTGATGATTCCCTTTGCATCACATACCACCTGTACATTGATGGAATGCCAGTGCTTGCGGTTTCAGTAGATGTGCTCAATGGCCCTAGGTGGACGTAGGGCCACATGGGTGCAATCTATGGCACCGAGCACTTTGGGGAAGTGTGCCACCCTGAAAAAATCCAGGACAACGGCCTGCCTTTCTGCGGGTGTTCTGGGCATGTATATGTGCCTGCGGACTGAGGGGCGCGCTGTCATGATTGCCAGTACCTGGTGAAGCAGCGTGACTGCGTGGCCTGTGAGACCCCCCCCCACTATGACAGTGGTCCGCTAAAATGACCCAGTGGTCAAAAAATGCAGGACATTGAGCAGCTTCTCCAAGGGGCTCAATGCTTGGGAGCAAAGGGTGGGGGATGTGAGGTCATCTTCCCACTCCCTGACCAGGTCTAGGATGATATGGGGTGGAAACCTATACCTGCCATAGACCTGGTCGTCAGGCATCCCAAAAAGGCTTGTCCGTGGTGCGAAAATGCGTGCCCTGGCTATTCTCCTCCTCCTGCGGTGTCCCACGATCAGTGCAGCGACAAATGGGGCATTCATCGTAGCTGTATATACGCGTTTGTTGTTTGCGCGCACTTTTATGCTGTGCGCGGGGACGCTTCCGCCTGCATTCGTGTGGCAGACGCGTTGACGCCTGTGCACGTCTTTTGTCGTGCGCGGGTTTCCCGTATTCGGATACGGTCCGAGTGTCATCGCGTGTGATCGGAGGGGAGTGAGCGTACACGTAACTGGCCTGGGTACGTGTGTTTCGGGGTGCGCGGGAAGTTCCACACGCGATTAGCCTGGGTACGTGTGTTCCGGGGTGCCGGGAACTTTCACACGCGATTGGTGGAAATCCACGTGTGTTCTGTCATCACGTGCAATGAGGGAAACACCTGCGCGCGTCACGTCACAGACGCGCTCACGCGCTAAGGGCCTTTGGTCCAATGAAATCGCATATGCGTGCTGCCGTGCATACGCGCTAAGGGCCTTTCCTCGTATTACACACGGACGTGCAGTTTTCCATGCGCACTTACGCGCATGTGCCCTTTCCTCGTATTACACGCGGACGTGCAGTTTTTCATGCGCGCTGAAATGCCCATGCACGTCTGTACGCGTCACGTCACAGGGGCGCTTGCGCTTGAGGGGCCTTCTGTCCAATGAAAATGCGTATGCGTGCAGACGCGCTTACGCGCTAATGGCTTTTCCTCGAATTACACGCTGACGTGCAGATTTTTCACGTGCCAAATCACTCCGTATCAAGCTGGCCACGCGTATGCACACGGAAGACCACGTTCCTGCCCAGAACGCCGAACTACTGCCTCCCAGAGCCCCGAGCACGCTCCCACCTGCCATCTGCTGCTGCCTGACTGCCTGCTGCCCACGTGCACTGCCATTTGCTGCCTGCACATCAGCCAGGGGTGCTGTTGCTGTGACCACCCCTGCTGGAACCGAAGACTCCCGACTGGGATTCCATCGCTCCACAGCCCAGCCCCAGGACCCAGTTGCCCACCCACTCCTGCCTCTGGGGTTGTCATGTCGGGGCAAACACCATCTGTGACCACTGACAACCCCCGGCCAGAGAGGCAGAGGGGCACCAGCTTCAGTGCCACCGAAGTTGGTGTCCTGGTGGAGCAAGTCCTGGGGCAGTATGATGCCCTCTTCGGAGGTTCCCGCGCCGACAAGGAAGGACGGACTCGGAACTGGACTGACATCGTGACTGCCATCAACGCAGAGGGGGAGGCAGTCCGCGACTTAAAACATGTCAGGAAGCGCTGGGAGGACTTCAGGTCAAGGACCCTGAACAAGGCCCGGCGCCTCTTGAAGGCAGCGGATGCCAAGGGGCGCAGGGGCCACTTGTCGGAAGAACAGATGAGGGTCCTGGAACGCATATCCCCAGCGCTCCACGTCCAGGTCCTTGAGAAGCAGACCCGTCTGGAGTCGAGCGGTGAGTGTACATGCATCCTGATTGTGAGCAGGTTGCACATCTGTTTGTATGGGGTCGAGTATGGGTGGGGGTGTACAGGGCCGTGGGGCTGACACATGCGAGGGCTGTAATGTGTGAGACATGGATGGTGCTTGTGTGTGTAGGCTTGCATGCCAAATGCAATTGTGTGGGCACACATGTTTGGATGAATGTGTATGTAAGTAGACATGTCCGTGATGTCACGCATGTATGTTGTTTTCAGCTGCATGAATCAGCACTGTGTACATGTGCATGTGTGTGTATTTGACAAGGGTGCAACAGTGATGCAACATGGATGCATGTGACAGCTGTATGTGGAAGCCTGATTGGCAGATGTGACATGGATGCCCGTCTGAACAGTGCGACACTTGGCAGAGGTGTACACATGCATGCAAGTGTGGTGGTGTGTGTACATGTGTGGTGCACTTCCTGTGTTGCATGTGATGTCTGGCTCACCTTTGGCTGCTCATGCTGTTGTATGTGTATGGATGGTGGTGGCAGTTGCGATATGGCTGTGGTATGGCTCATGTGTGCGAGTTGTAATGACATGTGTGTTGGGGATTGTGATGACATGTCTGAGGTTTGCCAATGCCACTCATGTACAACTGTCATGTGTGTATGTGTCCATTGTACAGTGCCCTGATGCCTGTGTTTTGTTTCTCCCTGTCTGCAGCATCAACTGATGAAGAGGGCGGAGAAGGTGCTGTGGAGCACAGCGGCGGGGATCCGACCGCCAGCCGAGACGCAAGGCCCGGCTCCCCTCCCATGTTGTGATCTCGTCGGGGAGTGAGGAGTTCGGTGCCGCGTCCCAGGCCGCAGCTGCCGGGGGGAGGTCCAAGAGGCGGAGGTTGGAGTTGGACTCCTCGGCAGCAGAAGGGGCAGCTGGGACACCACAGGGCCCAACAGGGAAAGATGGCACGGAGTCATCCAGGTTGGTGGGGGGTTTGATGGAGGAGGAGGCCGTGCAAGCACCAGAGACAGGGTCTGGAGGTGGGGATCCCACTGGTGCTAGTGGTGCAGTGCAGGACCAGAGACAGGAGGCAGCACAGGCCGCTGCGGAGGTGCCTGTGTGCAATCCTGTCCCCGATCCTGTCCCTGCATCATCTTGCACCTGTCCAGACCCTTTTTCAGGCAGGGGATGAGCTGACGTCAACTGGCCTTCCTCTGCCTGCGGACGTGGCTATCCAGGTCCGAGTTGAGCCTGTCCTGGCTGGTGTGGTGTTGCGTCAACGGGCCATGCGAGGTTACCTGCAGTCTTTTCATGGAGAGACTGCACGTCATCTCGAATGGCTTGTTGACCACGTCAGCCTGCTGGGACAGGTCACCCAGGCCGGATTCCTCCGTCTGTTGGGGCTTGCTCCGACCCCCTCCGCAACTGGACCCCCTACGCGCCAGTCGTCCTCTGTGCCATCTTCTCACCCATCAGTCACCTGGGTGTCCTGTGGAGCTGCCTCTGACAGTGTGGCCAGGCTGGTGGAGGAGGCATCCCTGCCACAGTCGGGAGTCGGACGTCCAGCAGGGGTGGCCACATCTACGACTGCACCCCAGCCGGCGGAGGATGTGCAGGCAGCAGGAGGCAGTGCACGGGCAGAGGCACAGCAGCAGCAGCAACGTGGTGGGAGCCATGAAGGCTCGGGGCCTTCGATATCGGAGGGGCAGGCATCGGCCGGAGGGCAGGAGGACCCAGGACAGAGAGTGTCTTCCATGTGGCAGCAGTTGGGCCACGCCATAGATGCAGAGCGGCAGCGGGCGGAAGAGGCACGGCTCACAATGGTCAGGGTGGAGAACTCCATGTGGAGGGCCCTGAGGCGGGCCGAGTGCCTCGAGGCAATCCGCAGGGGTTTGGAGGTGGAGACGTCGACGGCCCTGCGGACCCTCGGGGCCATGGAGGAGGACCGCCTCCGGGACATTGAGGAGTTCGATGATGCCCTGGCCCGGAACATCCACAAGTGAGCCGTGAAACTAGCCCGCTGCCCTTGTACATAGTTTCTAGGTAGTGTTAGGTTTCATTTTTGTTTTTATTTTATTTGGACCTTTCGGACATTGGCCACATTTTTGTATTTAGTTTATTTTATTAGTTAGTGTAGTTAGATAGGTTTCCTTTATATTGTTGGGATAATGGACCCTGGATTGTTCCCATGTACATAGTTGACAGTTGGATTGTATTTTTTTTTCTATTTTTAACCATGGAGCAATGGTTTTCTTTTTTATTTCCCATTGGATTTTGTTTTGTGGACATTGACTTTGGACATTACTTTGGATTTTTATTTTTGGTTTTGCTTTTTTTGACGGACATGCTTCTTTTCATTTTTGTACATTCACGTTTCTGTTTCTTCATTTTTTATTCTATTGATTTTTCCTTTAATACATATTATTTTTGGTGAACTTCAATGTGTGGTATCTCATTAGTTTCATACATTTCATGATATGTGTTTTGAGATTCACTGACACCCATTGGGTGTATGTGAGGGAAATGTGTTTGTTTCGGAACTTGCAATTGGTGTTCTGTGATGTAATTGCAAATTATGAGTGGGTGGATGCAATACTCGGGTGGGTGTTTTGCATTTGGAGGCTGACCATAGGGACCAGGGATCTAGATTGTGATGACATGTTGGCTGGGGGGTGGGGGTGGTGGGAGACATGGGTGGGGGCCTGGTGGAGGCTGCCCCTGCACTGCTGGGGGTGGGGGTGGTGGGGAACATGAGTTGGACATGGGTGGGGGCCTGCTGGCAGGTGCCCCACAGTGCTGGGGGGTGGGGGTGGTGTGAGACATGGGTGGGGGCCTGGTGGAGGCTGCCCCTGGTGACTGGGGGGTGGGGGTGGTGGGAGACATGGGTGGGGGCCTGGTGGAGGCTGCCCCTGGTGACTGGGGGGGTGGGGGTGGTGGGAGACATGGGTGGGGGCCTGGTGGAGGCTGCCCCTGGTGACTTGGGGGTGGGGGTGGTGGGAGACATGGGTGGGGGCCTGGTGGAGACTGCCCCTGGTGGCTGGGGGCTGGGGGTGGTGGGGAACATGAGTTGGACATGGGTGGGGGCATGCTGGCAGGTGCCCCACAGTGCTGGGGGGTGGGGGTGGTGGGGAACATGAGTTGGACATGGGTGGGGGCCTGCTGGCAGGTGCCCCACAGTGCTGGGGGGTGGGGGCGGTGGGGAACATGAGTTGGACATGGGTGGGGGCCTGCTGGCAGGTGCCCCTGGTGACTGGGGGGTGGGGTGGTGGGAGACATGGGTGGGGGCCTGGTGGAGGCTGCCCCTGGTGACTGGGGGGGTGGGGGTGGTGGGAGAGATGGGTGGGGGCCTGGTGGAGGCTGCCCCTGGCGGCTGGGGGGTGGGGGTGGTGGGAGACATGGGTGGGGGCCTGGTGGAGGCTGCCCCTGGTGACTGGGGGGGTGGGGGTGGTGGGAGACATGGGTGGGGGCCTGGTTGAGGCTGCCCCTACACTGCTGGGGGGGTGGGGGAGGTGGGAGACATGGGTGGGGGCCTGGTGGAGGCTGCCCCTGGTGACTGGGGGGTGGTGGGGAACATGAGTTGGACATGGGTGGGGGCCTGCTGGCTCGGGGCCTTCGACATCGGAGGGGCAGGCATCGGCCGGAGGGCAGGAGGACCCAGGACAGAGAGTGTCTTCCGTGTGGCAGCGGTTGGGCCACGCCATAGATGCAGAGCGGCAGCGGGCGGAAGAGGCACGGCTCACAATGGTCAGGGCGGAGAACTCCATGCGTAGGGCCCTGAGGTGGGCCGAGTGCCTCGAGGCAATCCGCAGGGGTTTGGAGGTGGAGACGTCGACGGCCCTGCGGACCCTCGGGGCCATGGAGGAGGACCGCCTCCGGGACATTGAGGAGTTCGATGATGCCCTGGCCCGGAACATCCACAAGTGAGCCGTGAAACTAGCCCGCTGCCCTTGTACATAGTTTCTAAGTAGTTTTAGGTTTCATTTTTGTTTTTATTTTATTTGGACCTTTCGGACATTGGCCACATTTTTGTATATAGTTTATTTTATTAGTTAGTGTAGTTAGATAGGTTTCCTTTATATTGTTGGGATAATGGACCCTGGATTGTTCCCATGTACATAGTTGACAGTTGGATTGTATTTTTTTTTCTATTTTCAACCATGGAGCAATGGCTTTCTTTTTTATTTCCCATTGGATTTTGTTTTGTGGACATTGACTTTGGACATTACTTTGGATTTTTATTTTTGGTTTTGCTTTTTTTGACGGACATGCTTCTTTTCATTTTTGTACATTCACGTTTCTGTTTCTTCAATTTTTATTCTATTGATGTTTCCTTTAATACATATTATTTTTGGTGAACTTCAATGTGTGGTATCTCATTGGTTTCATGCATTTCATGATATGTGTTTTGAGCTTCACTGACACCCATTGGGTGTATGTGAGGGAAATGTGTTTGTTTCGGAACTTGCAATTGGTGTTCTGTGATGTAATTGCAAATTATGAGTGGGTGGATGCAATACTCGGGTGGGTGTTTTGCATTTGGAGGCTGACCATAGGGACCAGGGATCTAGATTGTGATGACATGTTGGCTGGGGAACATGAGTTGCACATGGGTGGGGGGCTGCTGGCAGGTGCCCCACAGTGCTGGGGGGTGGGGGTGGTGGGAGACATCGGTGGGGGCCTGGTGGAGGCTGCCCCTGCACTGCTGGGGGGTGGGGGTGGTGGGGAACATGAGTTGGACATGGGTGGGGGCCTGCTGGCAGGTGCCCCACAGTGCTGGAGGGTGGGGGTGGTGTGAGACATGGGTGGGGGCCTGGTGGAGGCTGCTCCTGGTGACTGGGGGGTGGGGGTGGTGGGAGACATGGGTGGGGGCCTGGTGGAGGCTGCCCCTGGTGACTGGGGGGTGGGGGTGGTGGGAGACATGGGTGGGGGCCTGGTGGAGGCTGCCCCTGGTGACTGGGGGGTGGGGGTGGTGGGAGACATGGGTGGGGGCCTGGTGGAGGCTGCCCCTGGTGACTGGGGGGTGGGGGTGGTGGGGAACATGAGTTGGACATGGGTGGGGGCATGCTGGCAGGTGCCCCACAGTGCTGGGGGGTGGGGGTGGTGGGGAACATGAGTTGGACATGGGTGGGGGCCTGCTGGCAGGTGCCCCACAGTGCTGGGGGGTGGGGGCGGTGGGGAACATGAGTTGGACATGGGTGGGGGCCTGCTGGCAGGTGCCCCTGGTGACTGGGGGTGGGGGTGGTGGGAGACATGGGTGGGGGCCTGGTGGAGGCTGCCCCTGGTGACTGGGGGGGTGGGGGTGGTGGGAGAGATGGGTGGGGGCCTGGTGGAGGCTGCCCCTGGTGGCTGGGGGGTGGGGGTGGTGGGAGACATGGGTGGGGGCCTGGTGGAGGCTGCCCCTGGTGACTGGGGGGGTGGGGGTGGTGGGAGACATGGGTGGGGGCCTGGTGGAGGCTGCCCCTGCACTGCTGGGGGGTGGGGGTGGTGGGGAACATGAGTTGGACATGGGTGGGGGCCTGCTGGCAGGTGCCCCACAGTGCTGGAGGGTGGGGGTGGTGTGAGACATGGGTGGGGGCCTGGTGGAGGCTGCTCCTGGTGACTGGGGGGTGGGGGTGGTGGGAGACATGGGTGGGGGCCTGGTGGAGGCTGCCCCTGGTGACTGGGGGGTGGGGGTGGTGGGAGACATGGGTAGGGGCCTGGTGGAGGCTGCCCCTGGTGACTGGGGGGTGGGGGTGGTGGGAGACATGGGTGGGGGCCTGGTGGAGGCTGCCCCTGGTGACTGGGGGGTGGGGGTGGTGGGGAACATGAGTTGGACATGGGTGGGGGCATGCTGGCAGGTGCCCCACAGTGCTGGGGGGTGGGGGTGGTGGGGAACATGAGTTGGACATGGGTGGGGGCCTGCTGGCAGGTGCCCCACAGTGCTGGGGGGTGGGGGCGGTGGGGAACATGAGTTGGACATGGGTGGGGGCCTGCTGGCAGGTGCCCCTGGTGACTGGGGGGTGGGGGTGGTGGGAGACATGGGTGGGGGCCTGGTGGAGGCTGCCCCTGGTGACTGGGGGGGTGGGGGTGGTGGGAGAGATGGGTGGGGGCCTGGTGGAGGCTGCCCCTGGTGGCTGGGGGGTGGGGGTGGTGGGAGACATGGGTGGGGGCCTGGTGGAGGCTGCCCCTGGTGACTGGGGGGGTGGGGGTGGTGGGAGACATGGGTGGGGGCCTGGTGGAGGCTGCCCCTACACTGCTGGGGGGGTGGGGGTGGTGGGAGACATGGGTGGGGGCCTGGTGGAGGCTGCCCCTGGTGACTGGGGGGTGGGGGTGGTGGGGAACATGAGTTGGACATGGGTGGGGGCCTGCTGGCAGGTGCCCCACAGTGCTGGGGGGTGGGGGTGGTGGGGAACATGAGTTGGACATGGGTGGGGGCCTGCTGGCAGGTGCCCCACAGTGCTGAGGGGTGGGGGTGGTGGGGAACATGAGTTGGACATGGGTGGGGGCCTGCTGGCAGGTGCCCCTGGTGACTGGGGGGTGGGGGTGGTGGGAGACATGGGTGGGGGCCTGGTGGGTGCTGCCCCTGGTGGCTGGGGGGTGGGGGTGGTGGGAGACATGGGTGGGGGCCTGGTGGAGGCTGCCCCTGCACTGCTGGGGGGTGGGGGCGGTGTGAGACATGGGTGGGGGCCTGGTGGAGGCTCCCCCTGCACTGCTGGGGGGTGGGGGTGGTGGGAGACATGGGTGGGGGCCTGGTGGTGGCTGCCCCTGCACTGCTGGGGGGGTGGGGGTGGTGGGAGACATGGGTGGGGGCCTGGTGGAGGCTGCCCCTGGTGGCTGGGGGGTGGGGGTGGTGGGGAACATGAGTTGGACATGGGTGGGGGACTGCTGGCAGGTGCCCCACAGTGCTGGGGGGTGGGGTGGTGGGGAACTTGAGTTGGACATGGGTGGGGGCCTGCTGGCAGGTGCCCCTGGTGACTGGGGGGTGGGGGTGGTGGGAGACATGAGTGGGGGCCTGGTGGAGGCTGCCCCTGGTGGCTGGGGGGTGGGGGTGGTGGTAGACATGGGTGGGGGCCTGGTGGAGGCTGCCCCTGCACTGCTGGGGGGGTGGGGGTGGTGTGAGACATTGGTGGGGGCCTGGTGGAGGCTGCCCCTGCACTGCTGGGGGGTGGGGGTGGTGTGAGACATGGGTGGGGGCCTGGTGGAGGCGCCCCTGGTGACTGGGGGGGTGGGGGTGGTGGGAGACATGGGTGGGGGCCTGGTGGAGGCTGCCCCTGGTGGCTGGGGGGTGGGGGTGGTGGGGAACATGAGTTGGACATGGGTGGGGGCCTGCTGGCAGGTGCCCCACAGTGCTGGGGGGTGGGGGTGGTGGGGAACATGAGTTGGACATGGGTGGGGGCCTGCTGGCAGGTGCCCCTGGTGATGGGGGGGTGGGGGTGGTGGGAGACATGGGTGGGGGCCTGGTGGAGGCTGCCCCTGCACTGCTGGGGGGTGGGGGTGGTGTGAGACATGGGTGGGGGCCTGGTGGAGGCTGCCCCTGCACTGCTGGGGTGTGGGGGTGGTGGGAGACATGGGTGGGGGCCTGGTGGAGGCTGCCCCTGGTGACTGGGGGGTGGTGGGAGACATGGGTGGGGGCCTGGTGGAGGCTGTCCCTGGTGACTGGGGGGTGGGGGTGGTGGGGAACATGAGTTGGACATGGGTCGGGGCCAGCTGGCAGGTGCCCCACAGTGCTGGGGGGTGGGGGTGGTGGGGAACATGAGTTGGACATGGGTGGGGGCCTGCTGGCAGGTGCCCCTGGTGACTGGGGGGTGGGGGTGGTGGGAGACATGGGTGGGGGCCTGGTGGAGGCTGCCCCTGGTGACTGGGGGGGTGGGGGTGGTGGGAGACATGGGTGGGGGCCTGGTGGAGGCTGCCCCTGGTGACTGGGGGGGTGGGGGTGGTGGGAGACATGGGTGGGGGCATGGTGGAGGCTGCCCCTACACTGCTGGGGGGGTGGGGGTGGTGGGAGACATGGGTGGGGGCCTGGTGGAGGCTGCCCCTGGTGACTGGGGGGTGGGGGTGGTGGGGAACATGAGTTGGACATGGGTGGGGGCCTGCTGGCTCGGGGCCTTCGACATCGGAGGGGCAGGCATCGGCCGGAGGGCAGGAGGACCCAGGACAGAGAGTGTCTTCCGTGTGGCAGCGGTTGGGCCACGCCATAGATGCAGAGCGGCAGCGGGCGGAAGAGGCACGGCTCACAATGGTCAGGGCGGAGAACTCCATGCGTAGGGCCCTGAGGCGGGCCGAGTGCCTCGAGGCAATCCGCAGGGGTTTGGAGGTGGAGACGTCGACGGCCCTGCGGACCCTCGGGGCCATGGAGGAGGACCGCCTCCGGGACATTGAGGAGTTCGATGATGCCCTGGCCCGGAACATCCACAAGTGAGCCGTGAAACTAGCCCGCTGCCCTTGTACATAGTTTCTAGGTAGTGTTAGGTTTCATTTTTGTTTTTATTTTATTTGGACCTTTCGGACATTGGCCACATTTTTGTATATAGTTTATTTTATTAGTTAGTGTAGTTAGATAGGTTTCCTTTATATTGTTGGGATAATGGACCCTGGATTGTTCCCATGTACATAGTTGACAGTTGGATTGTATTTTTTTTTCTATTTTCAACCATGGAGCAATGGCTTTCTTTTTTATTTCCCATTGGATTTTGTTTTGTGGACATTGACTTTGGACATTACTTTGGATTTTTATTTTTGGTTTTGCTTTTTTTGACGGACATGCTTCTTTTCATTTTTGTACATTCACGTTTCTGTTTCTTCAATTTTTATTCTATTGATGTTTCCTTTAATACATATTATTTTTGGTGAACTTCAATGTGTGGTATCTCATTGGTTTCATGCATTTCATGATATGTGTTTTGAGATTCACTGACACCCATTGGGTGTATGTGAGAGAAATGTGTTTGTTTCGGAACTTGCAATTGGTGTTCTGTGATGTAATTGCAAATTATGAGTGGGTGGATGCAATACTCGGGTGGGTGTTTTGCATTTGGAGGCTGACCATAGGGACCAGGGATCTAGATTGTGATGACATGTTGGCTGGGGAACATGAGTTGCACATGGGTGGGGGGCTGCTGGCAGGTGCCCCACAGTGCTGGGGGGTGGGGGTGGTGGGAGACATGGGTGGGGGCCTGGTGGAGGCTGCCCCTGCACTGCTGGGGGGTGGGGGTGGTGGGGAACATGAGTTGGACATGGGTGGGGGCCTGCTGGCAGGTGCCCCACAGTGCTGGAGGGTGGGGGTGGTGTGAGACATGGGTGGGGGCCTGGTGGAGGCTGCTCCTGGTGACTGGGGGGTGGGGGTGGTGGGAGACATGGGTGGGGGCCTGGTGGAGGCTGCCCCTGGTGACTGGGGGGTGGGGGTGGTGGGAGACATGGGTGGGGGCCTGGTGGAGGCTGCCCCTGGTGACGGGGGGGTGGGGGTGGTGGGAGACATGGGTGGGGGCCTGGTGGAGGCTGCCCCTGGTGACTGGGGGGTGGGGGTGGTGGGGAACATGAGTTGGACATGGGTGGGGGCATGCTGGCAGGTGCCCCACAGTGCTGGGGGGTGGGGGTGGTGGGGAACATGAGTTGGACATGGGTGGGGGCCTGCTGGCAGGTGCCCCACAGTGCTGGGGGGTGGGGGCGGTGGGGAACATGAGTTGGACATGGGTGGGGGCCTGCTGGCAGGTGCCCCTGGTGACTGGGGGGTGGGGGTGGTGGGAGACATGGGTGGGGGCCTGGTGGAGGCTGCCCCTGGTGACTGGGGGGGGTGGGGGTGGTGGGAGAGATGTGTGGGGGCCTGGTGGAGGCTGCCCCTGGTGGCTGGGGGGTGGGGGTGGTGGGAGACATGGGTGGGGGCCTGGTGGAGGCTGCCCCTGGTGACTGGGGGGGTGGGGGTGGTGGGAGACATGGGTGGGGGCCTGGTGGAGGCTGCCCCTACACTGCTGGGGGGGTGGGGGTGGTGGGAGACATGGGTGGGGGCCTGGTGGAGGCTGCCCCTGGTGACTGGGGGGTGGGGGTGGTGGGGAACATGAGTTGGACATGGGTGGGGGCCTGCTGGCAGGTGCCCCACAGTGCTGGGGGGTGGGGGTGGTGGGGAACATGAGTTGGACATGGGTGGGGGCCTGCTGGCAGGTGCCCCACAGTGCTGAGGGGTGGGGGTGGTGGGGAACATGAGTTGGACATGGGTGGGGGCCTGCTGGCAGGTGCCCCTGGTGACTGGGGGGTGGGGGTGGTGGGAGACATGGGTGGGGGCCTGGTGGGTGCTGCCCCTGGTGGCTGGGGGTGGTGGGAGACATGGGTGGGGGCCTGGTGGAGGCTGCCCCTGCACTGCTGGGGGGTGGGGGCGGTGTGAGACATGGGTGGGGGCCTGGTGGAGGCTCCCCCTGCACTGCTGGGGGGTGGGGGTGGTGGGAGACATGGGTGGGGGCCTGGTGGTGGCTGCCCCTGCACTGCTGGGGGGGTGGGGGTGGTGGGAGACATGGGTGGGGGCCTGGTGGAGACTGCCCCTGGTGGCTGGGGGGTGGGGGTGGTGGGGAACATGAGTTGGACATGGGTGGGGGACTGCTGGCAGGTGCCCCACAGTGCTGGGGGGTGGGGGTGGTGGGGAACATGAGTTGGACATGGGTGGGGGCCTGCTGGCAGGTGCCCCTGGTGACTGGGGGGTGGGGGTGGTGGGAGACATGAGTGGGGGCCTGGTGGAGGCTGCCCCTGGTGGCTGGGGGGTGGGGGTGGTGGTAGACATGGGTGGGGGCCTGGTGGAGGCTGCCCCTGCACTGCTGGGGGGGTGGGGGTGGTGTGAGACATGGGTGGGGGCCTGGTGGAGGCTGCCCCTGCACTGCTGGGGGGTGGGGGTGGTGTGAGACATGGGTGGGGGCCTGGTGGAGGCGCCCCTGGTGACTGGGGGGGTGGGGGTGGTGGGAGACATGGGTGGGGGCCTGGTGGAGGCTGCCCCTGGTGGCTGGGGGGTGGGGGTGGTGGGGAACATGAGTTGGACATGGGTGGGGGCCTGCTGGCAGGTGCCCCACAGTGCTGGGGGGTGGGGGTGGTGGGGAACATGAGTTGGACATGGGTGGGGGCCTGCTGGCAGGTGCCCCTGGTGACTGGGGGGTGGGGGTGGTGGGAGACATGGGTGGGGGCCTGGTGGAGGCTGCCCCTGCACTGCTGGGGGGTGGGGGTGGTGTGAGACATGGGTGGGGGCCTGTTGGAGGCTGCCCCTGCACTGCTGGGGTGTGGGGGTGGTGGGAGACATGGGTGGGGGCCTGGTGGAGGCTGCCCCTGGTGACTGGGGGGTGGTGGGAGACATGGGTGGGGGCCTGGTGGAGGCTGTCCCTGGTGACTGGGGGGTGGGGGTGGTGGGGAACATGAGTTGGACATGGGTCGGGGCCAGCTGGCAGGTGCCCCACAGTGCTGGGGGGTGGGGGTGGTGGGGAACATGAGTTGGACATGGGTGGGGGCCTGCTGGCAGGTGCCCCTGGTGACTGGGGGGTGGGGGTGGTGGGAGACATGGGTGGGGGCCTGGTGGAGGCTGCCCCTGGTGACTGGGGGGGTGGGGGTGGTGGGAGACATGGGTGGGGGCCTGGTGGAGGCTGCCCCTGGTGACTGGGGGGGTGGGGGTGGTGGGAGACATGGGTGGGGGCATGGTGGAGGCTGCCCCTACACTGCTGGGGGGGTGGGGGTGGTGGGAGACATGGGTGGGGGCCTGGTGGAGGCTGCCCCTGGTGACTGGGGGGTGGGGGTGGTGGGGAACATGAGTTGGACATGGGTGGGGGCCTGCTGGCTCGGGGCCTTCGACATCGGAGGGGCAGGCATCGGCCGGAGGGCAGGAAGACCCAGGACAGAGAGTGTCTTCCGTGTGGCAGCGGTTGGGCCACGCCATAGATGCAGAGCGGCAGCGGGCGGAAGAGGCACGGCTCACAATGGTCAGGGCGGAGAACTCCATGCGTAGGGCCATGAGGCGGGCCGAGTGCCTCCAGGCAATCCGCAGGGGTTTGGAGGTGGAGACGTCGACGGCCCTGCGGACCCTCGGGGCCATGGAGGAGGACCGCCTCCGGGACATTGAGGAGTTCGATGATGCCCTGGCCCGGAACATCCACAAGTGAGCCGTGAAACTAGCCCGCTGCCCTTGTACATAGTTTCTAGGTAGTGTTAGGTTTCATTTTTGTTTTTATTTTATTTGGACCTTTCGGACATTGGCCACATTTTTGTATATAGTTTATTTTATTAGTTAGTGTAGTTAGATAGGTTTCCTTTATATTGTTGGGATAATGGACCCTGGATTGTTCCCATGTACATAGTTGACAGTTGGATTGTATTTTTTTTTCTATTTTCAACCATGGAGCAATGGCTTTCTTTTTTATTTCCCATTGGATTTTGTTTTGTGGACATTGACTTTGGACATTACTTTGGATTTTTATTTTTGGTTTTGCTTTTTTTGACGGACATGCTTCTTTTCATTTTTGTACATTCACGTTTCTGTTTCTTCAATTTTTATTCTATTGATGTTTCCTTTAATACATATTATTTTTGGTGAACTTCAATGTGTGGTATCTCATTGGTTTCATGCATTTCATGATATGTGTTTTGAGATTCACTGACACCCATTGGGTGTATGTGAGAGAAATGTGTTTGTTTCGGAACTTGCAATTGGTGTTCTGTGATGTAATTGCAAATTATGAGTGGGTGGATGCAATACTCGGGTGGGTGTTTTGCATTTGGAGGCTGACCATAGGGACCAGGGATCTAGATTGTGATGACATGTTGGCTGGGGAACATGAGTTGCACATGGGTGGGGGGCTGCTGGCAGGTGCCCCACAGTGCTGGGGGGTGGGGGTGGTGGGAGACATGGGTGGGGGCCTGGTGGAGGCTGCCCCTGCACTGCTGGGGGGTGGGGGTGGTGGGGAACATGAGTTGGACATGGGTGGGGGCCTGCTGGCAGGTGCCCCACAGTGCTGGAGGGTGGGGGTGGTGTGAGACATGGGTGGGGGCCTGGTGGAGGCTGCTCCTGGTGACTGGGGGGTGGGGGTGGTGGGAGACATGGGTGGGGGCCTGGTGGAGGCTGCCCCTGGTGACTGGGGGGTGGGGGTGGTGGGAGACATGGGTGGGGGCCTGGTGGAGGCTGCCCCTGGTGACTGGGGGGTGGGGGTGGTGGGAGACATGGGTGGGGGCCTGGTGGAGGCTGCCCCTGGTGACTGGGGGGTGGGGGTGGTGGGGAACATGAGTTGGACATGGGTGGGGGCATGCTGGCAGGTGCCCCACAGTGCTGGGGGGTGGGGGTGGTGGGGAACATGAGTTGGACATGGGTGGGGGCCTGCTGGCAGGTGCCCCACAGTGCTGGGGGGTGGGGGCGGTGGGGAACATGAGTTGGACATGGGTGGGGGCCTGCTGGCAGGTGCCCCTGGTGACTGGGGGGTGGGGGTGGTGGGAGACATGGGTGGGGGCCTGGTGGAGGCTGCCCCTGGTGACTGGGGGGGTGGGGGTGGTGGGAGAGATGGGTGGGGGCCTGGTGGAGGCTGCCCCTGGTGGCTGGGGGGTGGGGGTGGTGGGAGACATGGGTGGGGGCCTGGTGGAGGCTGCCCCTGGTGACTGGGGGGGTGGGGGTGGTGGGAGACATGGGTGGGGGCCTGGTGGAGGCTGCCCCTACACTGCTGGGGGGGTGGGGGTGGTGGGAGACATGGGTGGGGGCCTGGTGGAGGCTGCCCCTGGTGACTGGGGGGTGGGGGTGGTGGGGAACATGAGTTGGACATGGGTGGGGGCCTGCTGGCAGGTGCCCCACAGTGCTGGGGGGTGGGGGTGGTGGGGAACATGAGTTGGACATGGGTGGGGGCCTGCTGGCAGGTGCCCCACAGTGCTGAGGGGTGGGGGTGGTGGGGAACATGAGTTGGACATGGGTGGGGGCCTGCTGGCAGGTGCCCCTGGTGACTGGGGGGTGGGGGTGGTGGGAGACATGGGTGGGGGCCTGGTGGGTGCTGCCCCTGGTGGCTGGGGGGTGGGGGTGGTGGGAGACATGGGTGGGGGCCTGGTGGAGGCTGCCCCTGCACTGCTGGGGGGTGGGGGCGGTGTGAGACATGGGTGGGGGCCTGGTGGAGGCTCCCCCTGCACTGCTGGGGGGTGGGGGTGGTGGGAGACATGGGTGGGGGCCTGGTGGTGGCTGCCCCTGCACTGCTGGGGGGGTGGGGGTGGTGGGAGACATGGGTGGGGGCCTGGTGGAGGCTGCCCCTGGTGGCTGGGGGGTGGGGGTGGTGGGGAACATGAGTTGGACATGGGTGGGGGACTGCTGGCAGGTGCCCCACAGTGCTGGGGGGTGGGGGTGGTGGGGAACATGAGTTGGACATGGGTGGGGGCCTGCTGGCAGGTGCCCCTGGTGACTGGGGGGTGGGGGTGGTGGGAGACATGAGTGGGGGCCTGGTGGAGGCTGCCCCTGGTGGCTGGGGGGTGGGGGTGGTGGTAGACATGGGTGGGGGCCTGGTGGAGGCTGCCCCTGCACTGCTGGGGGGGTGGGGGTGGTGTGAGACATGGGTGGGGGCCTGGTGAAGGCTGCCCCTGCACTGCTGGGGGGTGGGGGTGGTGTGAGACATGGGTGGGGGCCTGGTGGAGGCACCCCTGGTGACTGGGGGGTGGGGGTGGTGGGAGACATGGGTGGGGGCCTGGTGGAGGCTGCCCCTGGTGGCTGGGGGGTGGGGGTGGTGGGGAACATGAGTTGGACATGGGTGGGGGCCTGCTGGCAGGTGCCCCACAGTGCTGGGGGGTGGGGGTGGTGGGGAACATGAGTTGGACATGGGTGGGGGCCTGCTGGCAGGTGCCCCTGGTGACTGGGGGGTGGGGGTGGTGGGAGACATGGGTGGGGGCCTGGTGGAGGCTGCCCCTGCACTGCTGGGGGGTGGGGGTGGTGTGAGACATGGGTGGGGCCCTGGTGGAGGCTGCCCCTGCACTGCTGGGGTGTGGGGTGGTGGGAGACATGGGTGGGGGCCTGGTGGAGGCTGCCCCTGGTGACTAGGGGGTGGTGGGAGACATGGGTGGGGGCCTGGTGGAGGCTGTCCCTGGTGACTGGGGGGTGGGGGTGGTGGGGAACATGAGTTGGACATGGGTCGGGGCCAGCTGGCAGGTGCCCCACAGTGCTGGGGGGTGGGGGTGGTGGGGAACATGAGTTGGACATGGGTGGGGGCCTGCTGGCAGGTGCCCCTGGTGACTGGGGGGTGGGGGTGGTGGGAGACATGGGTGGGGGCCTGGTGGAGGCTGCCCCTGGTGACTGGGAGGGTGGGGGTGGTGGGAGACATGGGTGGGGGCCTGGTGGAGGCTGCCCCTGGTGACTGGGGGGGTGGGGGTGGTTGGAGACATGGGTGGGGGCATGGTGGAGGCTGCACCTGGTGGCTGGGGGGTGGGGGTGGTGGGAGACATGGGTGGGGGCCTGGTGGAGGCTGCCCCTGCACTGCTGGGGGGTGTGGATGGTGGGAGACATGGGTGGGGGCCTGGTGGTGGGTGCCCCTGCACTGCTGGGGGGTGGGGGTGGTGGGAGACATGGGTGGGGGACTGGTGGAGGCTGCCCCTGGTGACTGGGGGGGTGTGGGTGGTGGGAAACATGGGTGGGGGCCTGGTGGAGGCGGCCCCTGGTGACTGGGGGGGTGGGGGTGGTGGGAGACATGGGTGGGGGCCTGGTGGAGGGTGCCCCTGGTGGCTTGGGGTGCAGGGGGACATGCGTTGGTGGGCAGTAGTGCAAGTTGACATGTGGGTTGGCTGGTGGGCATGGCCATGGTGGATGGGGTGCCTGCATGACATGTGCTGGGTAGGCCCCTGTGGTGTGAGCCACCTGCAGGGGCCGTGGAGGGTGTAGAGGGAACACCTGGGAGGACCCACACGTGCAATTCACGTGTGCGGCTCCCCGCGCACCCCTGTAATACACGTACCCTGATGATATCGCGTGTGGAACTTCCCACGCACCCCTGTAATACACGTACCCTGATGGAATTGCGTGTGGAACTTCCTGCCGCACCCCTGGAATACACGTACCCTGCTGATGTTGCGTGGGATACTTCCCCCGCACCCCGAAATACACGTACCCTGATGAGATCGCGTGTGTGACTTCCCGCGCACCCCAGAAATACATGTACCCCGCTCAATCGCGTGTGTAACTTCCCGCGCACCCCCGAAATACACGTATCCCGCTCAATCGCGTGTGTAACTACCCGCGCACCCCCGAAATACACCTACCCCGCTCAATCGCGTGTGTAACTTGCCGCGCACCCCCGAAATACACGTACCCCGCTCAATCGCGTGTGTAACTTCCCGTGCACCCCCGAAATACACGTACCACGCTCAATCGCGTGTGTAACTTCCCGCGCACCTCTGAAATACACGTACCCCGCTCAATCGCGTATTTAACTTCCCGCGCACCCCCGATATACACGTACCCCGCTCAATCGCGTGTGTCACTTCCCGCGCGCCCCCGAAATACACGTACCCCGCTCGATCGCGTGTGTTGCTTCCCGCGCACCCCCACAATACACGTGCCCCGCTCGCACAGGCCCAATTGCTGTATGTTGCCACTTTTGTGATGCGCTGGGACTCTACAGCCTGCCTTCGTGTGGCGGACGTGTTTCAGCTTGTGCGTGTCTTTGGCTGTGCGTGGCTTTGCCCTATTCGATTCCATGAATACGTGTGGTTCGAGTGCGTGTGGGCGTTCCGTCTGCTTCCCTGCAGTACATCCCCAGTTACGCCCTTATTTTCGCGCGTTGTTCCCCATTCCGCGCGTTACGCCCCGTGTCCCGCCCACTTTCTGGTGTATGCGCCGAGGTTGTGCGCTTTCACTGTGCGCGTCGCCCCCGCCTTTCGGGATGTTGCAGTGACTTGTGCGCCATGCACGGGTTTGGCGCACATCCCGAGGTGAACATGCGCAGGGACTTCCATGAATCGCACGCGGGCGCGGGCGCCTGTTTCTTTGTGCTTGCGCCTGCTTGCGCAAAGATTTTCGGCGCACGTTTGTTCCATGAATCGGCCCCTAAATGGTTTGAATGAGCTCTCTACCTTGTAGCAGAAAACAAATACGAAATAAGTGACCCCTTTATTCTTTGCAGTTACTGCACTACAAAACTTGACAACAACGAAACTCCTTCACGTGTTATCACAAATAATTTGGAATTATACCCACTACCAAAACCCCTACAACAACTTAATTTATATGACAGCATCATAATTCAAACAGTACACCCATTTCAAGCAATAATACGCCTTCAACCAAAAACATCAAAATGACCTCCCTCTGAATTGGTAAAAGGCATTTGTGGAAAAGTAGTTTATTTGCCATTAGATCTAAAAGAAAATGTGCATACTCTAGGAGTGAAACGTCCAATGCAGCAATCTTTAATTATCTTAGTAAATGGAGTAGCTGCAAAAGACAAAAAAATATGGCAACAGCTGGTAGATTACAAAAGAGAGTGTTTTCCTATTAGGAAAGCTTCGTCCCCTGCACACTATCTAAAAGGCCAAAGCCTAATGGTGATTAGAGAATCGTTAAAGATGGAAAGTCTTTTAAAGGCATTTCAGATATGTATTCAAAATGTCACTAAATAATTACATTTTGACAACTTGAAGGATAAATTCATAAGCAAGACGATTTATTATTCATACAAGATGGTAGGCCCAACGCGTTTCGAGTAGCAAACAACTCTTCATCAGGGGCATTTTTTCTTTAAGAATAACATTTCTATAAAGAAAAGAAACATTTTAAATTTAAACAATATAATATTTTTCGTCAATAAGCAATTTCGAAAGCAAAAATTTCAAAACAACTTCAATTCAAGGACATCTCTGAGATACATGTCAACACACAGATCCTGGACTTAAAGTGTACAGTGCATAATTCGAATGGACTTAATTGTTTTAGAGTGTCTAACAGCCTTTAGAGTGAAACCGTTCTCAAAAATTGACAAAAACTTAAAACTCTTAATTTGAATCAAAACAGATACATTTTTCATCAAAACAGATACATTTTTTCGTACAACCAGGTTATTACTGGTGCTAAATGCCTGTATATGCTATTCACGGAGAGAATAATTCAATGCTCTAAGTGTTTTTGAACAAAAATGGATAAACTGAAGTTGTCACATAAGGAACAATTATAGCTAGTTCTTACCTATTTAAAAAAGATGGAGTGTCTTGTAAAGGGGAAACGGGGTATTTTTTAGAAAAGCTGTCACGGACCAAGCTTTTCTAAAAAATACCCCATTTCCCCTTTACTTACCTCTACCACCTTGGTTTTTAGGTTACTCTTCTTGGAAACAGTTGATTGGGATTAGTTTTCATCGATTAACCGTTTACCAGATTAAGATACCCTGTGACCATTGACTGGTCAGCTCTACCATTGGACCAGTTGTTCAACCAAAGACTTGTAAGTGTACTTTCACTTATGCATAAACATGACAACCAGATACCTATATTCTTGTCATTAACTCACGACAGGTCAAGAACAAACTTTGCGAAATCATCTCAGGAACACTTTCATCTATGGCCATACAAGACACTCCATCTTTTTGGCCTATTTTAAATAGGTAAGAACAACTAGCTATAATTGTTCCTTATGTGACAACTTCAGTTTATCCATTTTTGTTCAAAACACTTAGAGCATTGAATTATTCTCTCTGTGAATAGCATATACAGGCATTTAGCACCAGTAATAACCTGGTTGTACGAAAAAATGTATCTGTTTTGATGAAAAATTAATCTGTCTTGATTCAAATTAAGAGTTTTAAGTTGTTGTCAATTTTTGTGAACGGTTTCACTCTAAAGGCTGTTAGACACTCTAAAACAATTAAGTCCATTTGATTTATGCACTGTACACTTTAGGTCCAGGATCTGTGTGTTGACATGTATCTCAGAGATGTCCTGGAATTGAGGTTGTTTTGAAATTATTGCTTTCGAAATTGCTTATTGACTAAAAATATTATATTGTTTAAATTTAAAATGTTTCTTTTCTTTATAGAAATGTTATTCTTAAAGAAAAAATGCCCCTGATGAAGAGTTGTTTGCTACTCGAAACGCGTTGGGCCTCCCATCTTGTATGAATAATAAATCGTCTTGCTTATGAATTTATCCTTCAAGTTGTCAAAATGTAATTATTTAGTGAAATTTTGAATATATATCTGAAATGCCTTTAAAAGACTTTCCATCTTTAACAATTCTCTAATCACCATTAAGGTTTGGCCTTTTAGATAGTGTGCAGGGGACGAAGCTTTCCTAATAGGAAAACACTCTCTTTTGTCCTCTACCTCCAGCCTAGGTACCAAGGCTGAGCACCTCTCCCGCGCACCTTTACTTTGTTTAATATCTCTAGATATATATAAAAATATACAACCTATATGTAATAAGATCATCCAAATCAAGGTGTGCACAGTGTGTTGTCCACGTTTCTAACAGCTGGTAGATTTACATAAAGTTAGACAAACCTTACAATATCTTAAAGAGAATAATGAATATTACAAAGAAATTAATATTGAAGAAAACTTGAAAGATACAACTGAAATAATTCAAGAAACACAAGAAGCTGGTCAATTTGAGCTACTAGATCCTGCTACAATATCAAATACTTTAGACCATTATACAATTCATCCTTTGCACGCTAATGACACCATAGAAGATGCACTGGAAACATACCAAATGCGTCAAACAAAAGGATCACCAATCAGCATATGGGAAAAAAGTATAGAAGCACGTGCTTTTCCTCTACTCTTTCCTACTGGCAAAGGAGGAAGGTATGATGATAGACCTATTCAAATATCAGCTTCAGAATACCGCTCATTACGGATGTATTCTGAAGATCCCAGATTTAGACAAAATGTGGAATACATATTCCACCTACTCTTTGAAAGTGAACTAGCAACTTTATGTTACGGAGTTGCACACATATTAAAATCAGGATCACACTTTCAAAATATGACAGCTACACAATTATTACAAAAAGTGCAACAAAAGGATGAGGTTTTACAATCAAATATTACAAATCTATTAGCAAATATGCATGGTACTAAAGAGTACTGGTTTCGACATTATGGGGATGTGCGTTGTATGATCAGAAACCTTAGCCCACCCACTTGGTTTGTTACATTAAGTTGTGCAGAATATGCATGGCAAGATTTACATGATTTCCTACGCATATCAAATAAAAACAAAACAAACATAGATATACTAACACCAGGAGAACTTTGTTCTTTGGATCCTGTTAATGTTTCAAGATATTTTCACCATCGCTTCATTGATATGCTAAATGTTATTTGTAATAAAACTGTTCCTCCCCTTGGAGAAGTGCAACACTTCTTTTGGAGAAAAGAATACCAAGCCAGAGGAGCACGACATATCCACATGCTTTAATGGATTAAAGATGCTCCTAAATTTGGTCAAGACAGTGATGCCACTGTTTTACAGTTTATTGAAAAATATGTCACTTGTGAAATTCCATCAGAAGCCACAAATAGTGATCTTCATGCAAAAATTTTACAATTTTAAAGACATAAATGTGGCGAATATTGTCGTCGCAAATGCAAAAACAAAGGGAAATACTACACAAAATGCCGATATGGTTTCCCTAGACCAGTTACAAATACAGGTCAAGTGAAAAACCTCATGTCTTCAGTTAGACATAGTGTTAAAGGTAAGTCACCTAAAAATACATACTACATAAAAAGAAAAGAAGAAGAAAAATATATCAATGATTATAAGGCAATCATTGCCCACTTATGGAATGCAAACATAGATGTGCATTACATTGCAGACAATTCTACTGCAGTTGCACAATATGTCACAGCATACTTAACCAAAGCAGAAACGACAGAGCTCCAAGACCTCTGGAATGACCTGTCATCAGATAAAACAGTGTCTCAGAAATTATACAGCTTGGGCATAAAAATGCTCTCCCATAGAGAATGTGGATCTTATGAAGCAGCTGATCGTTTAACTGGTACTGCATTGTATGGTCAATCTGAAAATATAGTATGGCTAAGTCTTGGTCCAGCTAAATCTAGAAAAAGAGTTCTAAAAGCATACGAAGATATAGAAACAATAGCCAAACATGATCCCAACAGCCAAGACATTTTAAAAAACAATTTATTGGACACATACTACCCAAACTTAAGTTATACTTTGGAAACCATGTGTATATACCACATAGCCCAAAGCTACACATACAAAAATAACATAAAACCTGATGAAAAAAAAGGTAAATACAGAGTGACAAACTGTGAAGGCAGCTTAGTTAAACTCACTAAACCAAATTTAATTAATCATATCAAATTGTCATTGAAGACTCCGCAACATAAAGAAGTATATTACATGTCCCTGCTACAACTCTTTAAACCATGGAGAAAAGAAGAAGAAATACTAGAAAACCTTGACTCATATGAAGTTGCTTTCAAAGCAAATGAAAGCACTATAACTGATGTAAACTTTACACAATACAAAACAATGTTGCACAATGAACAGCAACACGAAGAAGAACTCCAGGCCCAACTAGATGAAGACACTCCTGACAGTAGTCAACCTTCTGTTACAGGAAGCCAAGAACCACTAATAATAAATGAGGCAGAATTAGCTATGATAGAAGTAGAAAACACCATTTGTCAGTATGAAGATAAAGAAGACTTAACTATACTACAATCAAAACTAAACAACGAACAACGTAGCATTTCTGAAGAAGTAACAAAACAAATTGCAAATGGTGTACAACATGAAAATAAAGAATGTTCCTGCCATAATTATAAACCTATACTACTGTATGTCAGTGGTGAAGCTGGTTCTAGCAAAACATTCCTAATCAAAATCATCAGTAAATTCCTTCAACAATTGACAAACAACAAACTGTTAGCTGTTGTCACTGCCCCCACAGGTTTAGCTGCCTACAACATAGGTGGTGTCACTTTACACCAATTACTACTATTGCCAGTAGAACACCAGAACAAATTAGACTATTACAAACTTTCTGCAGAAGCTGCAATGGAACTACGCAGAGTATTGTAACAAATGAAAATGCTACTAATAGATGAAGTGAGCATGGTCTCCAACCTAATGTTGGCTTTGATTCACCTCAGATTACAAGAAGTACTGAAAACAAACTATGAAGAGCTCTTTGCAGGAAAACACATTATTATTTTCGGAGATCTTCTTCAATTGACAACAGTAAAAGGTGAGACTATTTTAAAACATTAGGACACAAACTCTGCCGTAAAACTGTAGGCAGCATTGGAAATGCCAACCTTTGGCAACATTTCCAATACAGAGAATTAACAGAAAACATGCGGCAATCTGCAGATCTCACTTCTGCCAACATCTTAAAAAGTATCAGAGTTGGTATACTCTCTAAAGAAGCAGAAACAATATTGAAAACCCGGCAAATTAATGCTCTTTATGGCGATAATGCATGTGCTGCAGATGTTATGGAACAATTAGCCCACAAAAATGTCAATTGTATGGCCTTAATGCCAACTCTTGCAAGCTGTTTCAAATTCAATGAAATAATGTTAAGTAAAGAAATTAAACCAATAATGGAAATTAGCGCCACAGACAGACTAGATGTACATGGTATGACACTATCTATGTGTGACCAAGCCACAACAAGACTAAATAGTTTAGAAAAATCAATCTCAAACACAGCAGGCTTAGAAAAGATATTAAAATTATCCTTAAATTGCAGAGTAATGCTTAAACGTAACCTTGACGTGGACCAAGGACTAGTTAATGGAGCACTGGGTACAGTTGACGGCTTTCAAACATACCCACGTGACAACAAAATTCAGTTTGTCAATATACTCTTTGACAAACTTTCAGAAGTTAAAAGAACAGGACACTCAACAGCTCGATTCCTTCTCTTCAAAGACATGTATGTACGCAGAGAACAATTTTCTCTAACTCTTGCATATGCAGTCACGATTCATAAATCACAAGGTCTTACCCTAGACAAAGCAATGATAGATATTGGTAACACAGTCTTTAAAGAAGGCATGAGCTACGTAGCACTATCACGCTTACGTACACTTGACGGTCTATTTCTAATCAACTTTGATGCAAGTAAAATAAATGCTGATATTCCTTGCATTTTAGAATACAATAGACTTTGCTAACTATACACTCCCCATCTAAACACATATTCTGTTCCACAAAAAGTAAAACGTTATAAAAGAAAAATAAATCAAACAGAAAAGCAACAGGATGTCACTGCAAATCCTCCAAAGAGAGTAAAAGAAAGTAATACTTCATCAAGTACCACAAGCAAAAAAGAATCAATTAGGGAAAGTAAACCAGGTAGACAAACTCCAAAAAAAAGCAGTCAGATACAGAACTACCTGGTCCATTTAAACTCCCAAATATATTTGGTGTAAGTTGCTATGCAAATGTAGCAATGAATATTCTATTTCAATTACCACCAATTGTTGACAACATTTACTTACACAGTATAGACCCATTGTGTATGCAAATTTTATTACTTCACAGAAATGCAGCAAACAATCCTGACAACACGTATAGTGTTTATGGAATAAGACAACAATTGGACTACTGTGCTGGAATGGAGAAATTCACTATAAACTCACAGGAAGATCCACAAGAATTTCTGATGTACTTACTACAAGTACTGGAAAACAGAAAAATACCTATAAATGAAATCTTCCAGATTTCATACATGTTGAAACATACAAGCACTCTCCGCAACAATGTGACACAAGAAGAAATCCCCAATGAACGCTTCGTATATATATATCAATACCTAATTGTGAATCCATTCCATTTCAGCAACTTGTACAAAATGCAAACCATGGTAGATTATGTTCTACCTGCAATTCAGATAATTGCTCCACGTTAGTAATACAAACACATAGTAAATACGTAATACGAATGCTTCTACGTTACAATGCAGATGGTACCAAAAACAACTGCAAGCTGACTGGATTCACACATGGTCAAATATAACTTGGTAAGAAAACCTTCACAACAATAGGTATAATCTTCCATGCAGGAGCCACAACCAATTCAGGGCACTACACTGCATATATAAAAAAAGAAATGTGGATGGTTTAAATGTAATGATAGTACCATTACTCTAAAGCAGAGATTACCAGCAAATCTTACAAACACTTATTTAATGTTCTTAAAACCAAAATTTGATAACTAAACTGTACTTAAACCTCAAGTAAACATGTAGTAAAAAATATAAACTGTTAGAATATTCCAAAAGCTATCTAACTGCCCAAAGATTGTACAACAATTAATCAGATAAATGAATACCACTAGATTAGAGCAAAAAATATACAGCTAGAATACGCCAATTGGTATCTAACTGTCCCAAAATTTAACAATATCCAAACAGATAAATCAATACCACTAAAATATATCAAAAAATAGACAGTTAGAATACGCCTACTGGTATCTAACTGCTCCAAAATTTCATAATCTTCAAACAAATAAATAATATGTTACTGCTCCAAAAAAAATGCAACAACCCAATGTATAAAGCATTAGCCAGAAACAACAAATGAACACTGAAAACAAACAAACAAATAAACTGTAGCATAACAGAAAAAGGTTTTTTTTTATCCAACATGGATTTTTTTTTCTCCCACAGACCCAATGATTTTAGCAACAAACACAGAAACTGAGCAAATTGCACAGTACTCTGGTTTGTAATCTACTAAATATGAGGGTCCAAAAAAATAAAATGTTGATTATGCAATGTAATAAGTCATTACAAAATAATAATAACATGCTATTTTCTTTTTTCACAGAAATTAACAAGAAATACATGTACTGCAGTTACTAAACCAAACAGTAAGTATATTATACACTCTAGGCCATGGCCACAACCATCGCAGCATATCACACCCATAATATCTTATAACTTTGTTCCTTATAAATTTGTTTTTGACCCAAAGTTATAAGCAACTATAAGTGTGATATGCTGCAGTGGTTGTGGCCAGGGCATAGAGTTTTGGGTGCATGACCAAATGGTCATGCACCCAACACTCTATGCCCTGGCCACAACCACTGCAGCATATCACACCCATAGAGTCAAACATTTCAACTGTAGCCTATGGAAACTTTTAATGTCCGCGGACATTACCAGTGTTCTTAGAACACTTTCAATTTGCCAGCGAACAATACGGACAGCGTCTTCAGAACACCCCCTACGAACATTTCAGGACAACGCGAGAGTTCTTAGAACACTTTCAACTTGCCATCGAACAATACGGACAGCGTCTTCAGTACACCCCCTACGAACATTTCAGGACACCGCGAGAGTTGTTAGAACACTTTCAACTTGACAACGAACAATACGGACAGCGTCCTCAGGACACCCCCTATGAACATTTCAGGACAACGCGTGTGTTCTTAGAACACACCCCCATTTTGTTTATGTGCGAACATTTCAGGACAACGCGAGTGTTCTTAGAACACTTTCAACTTGACAACAAAAATTACAGACAGCATCCTCAGAACACCCCCATTTTGTTTATTTGCGAACATTTCAGGACACCCCGAGTGTTATTAGAACACTTTCAACTTGCCATCAAACAATACGGACAGCGTCTGCAGGACACCCCCTACGAACGTTTCAGGACACCACGAGAGCTCTTAGAACACTTTCAACTCAACAACGAACACCCCCTACTATCATTTCAGGACAACGCGTGTGTTCTTAGAACACCCCCCCATTTTGTTTATGTGCGAACATTTCAGGCAACGCGAGAGTTCTTAGAACACTTTCAACTTGACAACGAACAATATGGACAGCGTCCTCAGAACACCCCCATTTTGTTTATTTGCGAACATTTCAGGACACCCCGAGACAGTTCTTAGAACACTTTCAACTTGACAACGAACAATATGGACAGCGTCATCAGAACACCCCCATTTTGTTTATTTGCGAACCTTTCAGGACACCCCGAGTGTTCTTAGAACACATTCAACTTGCCACAGAACAATACGGACAGCGTCCCCAGAACACCCCCATTTTGTTTTTTTGCGAACATTTCAGGACACCACAAGTGTTCTTAGAACAGTTTCATCTTGCTTGCGAACAAAACAGACACATATTGAGTCCTCAGAACACCCCCCATTCAGTTTATTTAGAACATTTCAGAACACCCGTGATGTCCGCATACAAATCGAACACAAAAAGAACATCTACCACATAAAAAAGCACAACATTTAACCTATCTCATACCCTCCCATCCTCCCCAAACACTTCTACACACCAACACACTCTACTAAATACACATTTTGAACAAACTTTCACCGCGCTGTACGCGGACGTCCGCGAATCCAAGATGGCGGGTGCTACCAAAAATCTGACGTGCTTCACACTTAACACCATCCAATCAGCGAACACGCCATATGTCCGCTGACATGACGTAAGCCACTCGGCCAATCAGGACACTGTCCGCGGAGCGAACAGGTAAGTGTGTCCGCGGACCGAACACAGATATCCCAATTTCTTTTTGACCTATTTTTGGTCATTTTAAAAAAAAACTACTGGATGGATTTTCACCAAATTTGCAAAAGCACGCTTTCGGGACAAAGCCGCTGCTCCTGGTCTAAATTTGGTGAAAATCCGTCCAGCGGTTTGGGCTGTAGGCGCGAGCAAAATTTGTTTCCCATTCAGTCTATGGGAAAAAAAGAAATTTTGGGACCCCCCCCTATAACTCCCCCCCCTGGACGAATCCTCACCAAACTTTGCAGAAAAATTCAGAGTTGGCCATATACTTTTTTTTGCAAAGTTTGGTGTGGATTCGTCCAGGGGGAGCGAAGTTATAAGCTGCCCAAAAAGTGCTCTTCCTATGGAAACACCAACTTAACCATAACTACATGGCCACTACCATGTCCATGTAATATATATATACCTACATATTACACAGCCACACTAGTGGCTGTGTAGTTATGGTTAAGTTGCTGTTTCCATAGGAAGAGCACTTTTTGGGCGGCTTATAACTTCGCTCCCCCTGGACGAATCCACACCAAACCTAGCAAAAAAAGTATCTGGGCCACTGTGAACTTTTTTGCAAGGTTTGGTGATGTTTGGTCCAGGAGGGGATAAGTTATAGGGGGGTCCCAAAACATATTTTTTTTCCGTAGACTGAATGGGGGAAAAAACTTTTCACACGTCTACATCCCAAACCGCTGGATGGATTTTCACCAAATATGCGGCAGGAGCTTTGTCCCGAAAGCGTGCTTTTCTAAATGTGGTGCCAATCCATCCAGTAGTTTTCTTTAAAACAACCAAAAAGTATGTCTCAAATAATTAGTGATATCTATGTCCGCTCCGCAGTCACACTTCCCTGTTCGCTCCGCGGACAATATACCGATTGGCTAATCCGTAGCATCATGCCCGGACATATGACGCGTTCACTGATTGGATGTTGAACAGCGTGAAGTGCGTCAGATTGTTTCGCTGCGCCCGCCATCTTTCATTCGTGTTTTGGTGTACGCGGACATTGCCGCTAGCACATATAAAACAACACAACATTGCACTTGTTAAACTTATGAAATACTGTTTCGAAAGGTGAGGGTTAATGAGGGTGGGATGGGATGTGGCAGCAGGAAGTCAAAAAGTGGTGTTTTCTTGTCACCAAAGTCATGCAGTAAATTGGAAGTTGCTGCTCAATATAGTGTCCGTTAAGTACAGGTGAAGAATTACTGTGTCTGTGTTACAATGTATTTAAAATAATATTGTAGTCAGACTGGCGTCCTAGAGTTTGAAATCTGAGGCAGCCACCTGCACTGTTTGATGGAAACAGCGTGTCTGCAAGTGTATGGGAGTAGCAGTTCGCATGAATGCATTCAGACATGTTGTTGCAAAGTCAGAATGTATTTGCATTCTGAGTGAAGGTCACTTACTTTGCTTTTTTGGTTGCGCGCTCAGTAGGCCCACGCATCCGACTGAACCCATAAGGGTCAATTGTTTTTGGACCTTGAGCGAAAGGGAAAATTCAGTAAGAATGCAGGGAGTGAAAGTTTGCAAAAAATACCATTTGATAAGGTTATGTATTCAAAGCGTTTGTAAGGCACATGTAATATCAGTTCAAGGAGATTCTTTTTTGCAAGTACATTGCTGTCTGAGTTTAACGAAGACAATGGAGACAGTAAGGGGCCGATTCATGGAACAAACGTGCGCCGAAAATCTTCGCGCAAGCAGGCGCAGGCAGGCGCAAGCAGGCGCAAGCGGAAAAAAGAGGCGCACGCGCACGCGTGCGATTCATGGAAGTCCCTGCGCGTGTTCACCTCGGGATGTGCGCCAAACCCGTGCATGGCGCACAAGTCACTGCAACATCCCGAAAGGCGTGCGCGACGCGCACAGTGAAAGCGCACAACCTCGGCGCATACACCAGAAAGTGGGCGGGACACGGGGCGTAACGCGTGGAATGGGGAACAACGCGCAAAAATAAGGGCGTAACTGGGGATGTACTGCAGGGAAGCAGACGGAACGCCCACACGCACTCGAACCACACGTATTCATGGAATCGAATAGGGCAAAGCCACGCACAGCCAAAGACACGCACAAGCTGAAACACGTCCGCCACACGAAGGCAGGCGGTAGAGTCCCAGCGCATCACAAAAGTGGCAACATACAGCAATAGGGCCTGTGCGAGCGGGGCACGTGTATTGCAGGGGTGCGCGGGATCAAACACATGGGATCGAGCAGGGTACATGTATTTCGGGGGCGTGCGGGAAGTTACACACGCGATTGAGCGGGGTACGTGTATTTCGGGGGTGCGCGGGAAGTTACATACGCGATTGAGCGGGGTACGCGTATTTCGGGGTGCGCGGGAAGTTAAATACGCGATTGAGCGGGGTACGTGTATTTCGGGGGTGCGCGGGAAGTTACACACGCGATTGAGCAAGGTACGTGTATTTCGGGGGTGCGCGGGAAGTTACACACGCGATTGAGCGGGGTACGTGTATTTCTGGGGTGCGCGGGAAGTTACACACGCGATTGAGCAGGGTACGTGTATTTCGGGGGTGTGCGGGAAGTTACACACGAGATTGAGCGGGGTACGTGTATTTCGGGGGTGCACAGGAAGTTAGATACGCGATTGAGCGGGGTACATGTATTTCGGGGGTGCGCGGGAAGTTACACACGCGATTGAGCGAGGTACGTGTATTTCGGGGGTGCGCGGGAAGTTACACATGCGATTGAGCGGGGTACGTGTATTTCGGGGGTGCGCGGGAAGTTACATACGCAATTGAGCGGGGTACGTGTATTTCGGGGGTGCGCGGGAAGTTACACACGCGATTGAGCGGGGAACGTGTATTTCGCGGGTGCGCGGGAAGTTACACACGCGATTGAGCGGGGTACGTGTATTTCGGGGGTGCGCGGAAGTTACACACGCGATTGAGCGGGGTACGTGTATTTCTGGGGTGCGCGGGAAGTCACACACGCGATCTCATCAGGGTAGGTGTATTTCAGGGTGCGGGGGAAGTATCCCATGCAACATCAGCAGGGTACGTGTATTCCAGGGGTGTGCGGGAACTTCCACACGCAATTCCATCAGGGTACGTGTATTACAGGGGTGCGCGGGAAGTTCCACACGCAATATCATCAGGGTATGTGTATTACAGGCATGCGCAGGGAGCAGCACACGTGACTTGCACGTGTGGGTCCTCCCAGGTGTTCCCTCTACACCCTCCACGGCCCCTGCAGGTGGTTCACACCACAGGGGCCTACCCAGCACATGTCCTGCAGGCACCCCATCCACCATGGCCATGCCCACCAGCCAACCCACATGTCAACTTGCACTACTGCCCACCAACGCATGTCCCCCTGCACCCCAAGCCACCAGGGGCACCCTCCACCAGGCCCCCACCCATGTCTCCCACCACCCCCACCCCCAGCAGTGCAGGGGCACCCACCACCAGGCCCCCACCCATGTCTCCCAGCACCCCCACCCCCCAGCCACCAGGGGCAGCCTCCACCAGGCCCCCACCCATGTCTCCCAGCACCCCCACCCCCCAGTCACCAGGGGCAGCCTCCACCAGGCCCCCACCCATGTCTCCCACCACCCCCACCCCCCAGCCACCAGGGGCACCCACCACCAGGCCCCCACCCATGTCTCCCAGCACCCCCACCCCCCAGCCACCAGGGGCAGCCTCCACAAGGCCCCCACCCATGTCTCCCACCACCCCCACCCCCCAGTCACCAGGGGCAGCCTCCACCATGCCCCCACCCATGTCTCCCAGCACCCCCACGCCCCAGCCACCAGGGGCAGCCTCCACCAGGCCCCCAGCCATGTCTCCCACCACCCCCACCCCCCAGCAGTGCAGGGGAAGCCTCCACCAGGCCCCCACCCATGTCTCCCACCACCCCCACCCCCCAGTCTCCAGGGGGAGCCTCCACCAGGCCCCCACCCATGTCTCCCAGCACCCCCACCCCCCAGCCACCAGGGGCAGCCTCCACCAGGCCCCCACCCATGTCTCCCACCACCCCCACCCCCAGCAGTGCAGGGGCACCCACCACCAGGCCCCCACCCATGTCTCCCAGCACCCCCACCCCCCAGCCACGAGGGGCAGCCTCCACCAGGCCCCCACCCATGTCTCCCAGCACCCCCACCCCCCAGTCACCAGGGGCAGCCTCCACCAGGCCCCCACCCATGTCTCCCACCACCCCCACCCCCCAGCCACCAGGGGCACCCACCACCAGGCCCCCACCCATGTCTCCCAGCACCCCCACCCCCCAGCCACCAGGGGCAGCCTCCACAAGGCCCCCACCCATGTCTCCCACCACCCCCACCCCCCAGTCACCAGGGGCAGCCTCCACCATGCCCCCACCCATGTCTCCCAGCACCCCCACCCCCCAGCCACCAGGGGCAGCCTCCACCAGGCCCCCACCCATGTCTCCCACCACCCCCACCCCCCAGCAGTGCAGGGGAAGCCTCCACCAGGCCCCCACCCATGTCTCCCACCACCCCCACCCCCCAGTCACCAGGGGGAGCCTCCACCAGGCCCCCACCCATGTCTCCCAGCACCCCCACCCCCCAGCCACCAGGGGCAGCCTCCAACAGGCCCCCACCCATGTCTCCCACCACCCCCACCCCCCAGCACTGTGGGGCACCTGCCAGCAGGCCCCCACCCATGTCCAACTCATGTTCCCCACCACCCCCACCCCCCAGCCACCAGGGGCAGCCTCCACCAGGCCCCCACCCATGTCTCCCACCACCCCCACCCCCCAGCAGTTCAGGAGCAGCCTCCACCAGGCCCCCACCCATGTCTCCCAGCACCCCCACCCCCCAGCCACCAGGGGCACCCACCACCAGGCCCCCATCCATGTCTCCCACCACCCCCACCCCCCAGCAGTGCAGGGGCAGCCTCCACCAGGCCCCCACCCATGTCTCCCACCACCCCCACCCCCCAGTCACCAGGGGCAGCCTCCACAGGGCCCCCACCCATGTCTCCCACACCCCCAGCCACCAGGGGCAGCCTCCACCAGGCCCCCACCCATGTCTCCCACCACCCCCACCACCCAGTAACCAGGGGCAGCCTCCACCAGGCCCCCACCCATGTCTCCCACCACCCCCACCCCCCAGCAGTGCAGGAGCAGCCTCCACCAGGCCCCCACCCATGTCTCCCAGCACCCCCACCCCCCAGCCACCATGGGCACACACCACCAGGCCCCCACACATGTCTCCCACCACCCCCACCCCCCAGCAGTGCAGGGGCAGCCTCCACCAGGCCCCAACCCATGTCTCTCACCACCCCCACTCCCCAGTCACCAGGGGCAGCCTCCACCAGGCCCCCACCCATGTCTCCCACACCCCCAGCCACCAGGGGCAGCCTCCACCAGGCCCCCACCCATGTCTCCCACCACCCCCACCACCCAGTCACCAGGGGCAGCCTCCACCAGGCCCCCACCCATGTCTCCCACCACCCCCACCCCCCAGCCACCAGGGGCAGCCTCCACCAGGCCCCCACCCATGTCTCCCACCACCCCCACCCCCCAGCCACCAGGGGCAGCCTCCACCAGGCCCCCACCCATGTCTCCCACCACCCCCACCCCCCAGCAGTGCAGGGGCAGCCTCCACCAGGCCCCCACCCATGTCTCCCAGCACCCCCACCCCCCAGCCACCAGGGGCAGCCTCCACCAGGCCCCCACCCATGTCTCCCACCCCCCATCCCCCAGCAGTGCAGGGGCACCTGCCACCAGGCCCCCACCCATGTCTCTCAGCAGCCCCACCCCCCAGCACCAGGGGCAGCCTCCACCAGGCCCCCACCCATGTCTCCCACCACCCCCACCCCCCAGCAGTGCAGGAGCAGCCTCCACCAGGCCCCCACCCATGTCTCCCAGCACCCCCACCCCCAGCCACCAGGGGCACCCACCACCAGGCCCCCACCCATGTCTCCCACCACCCCCACCCCCCAGGGGCAGCCTCCACCAGGCCCCCACCCATGTCTCCCACCACCCCCACCCCCCATCCACCAGGGGCAGCCTCCACCAGGCCCCCACCCATGTCTCCCAGCACCCCCACCCCCAGCAGTGCAGGGGCAGCCTCCACCAGGCCCCCACCAATGTCTCCCAGCACCCCCACCCCCCAGCACTGTTGGGCACCTGCCAGCAGGCCGCCACCCATGTCCAACTCATGTTCCCCACCACCCCCACCCCACAGCCACCAGAGGCAGCCTCCACCAGGCCCCCACCCATGTCTCCCACCACCCCCACGCCCCAGCACTGTGGGGCAGCCTCCACCAGGCCCCCACACATGTCTCCCACCACCCCCACCCCCCAGCCACCAGAGGATGCCTCCACCAGGCCCCCACCCATGTCTCCCACCACCACCACCACCCAGTAGTGCAGGGGAAGCCTCCACCAGGCCCCCACCCATGTCTCCGACCACCCCCACCCCCCAGTCACCAGGGGCAGCCTCTACCAGGCCCCCACCCATGTCTCCCAGCACCCCCACCCCCCAGCCACCAGGGGCAGCCTCCACCAGGCCCCCACCCATGTCTCCCACCACCCCCACTCCCCAGCACTGTGGGGCACCTGCCAGCAGGCCCCCACCCATGTCCAACTCATGTTCCCGACCACCCCCGGCCCAGCAACCAGGGGCAGCCTCCACCAGGCCCCCACCCATGTCTCCCACCACCCCCACCCCCCAGCAGTGCAGGAGCAGCCTCCACCAGGCCCCCACCCATGTCTCCCAGCACCCCCACCCCCCAGCCACCAGGGGCACCCACCACCAGGCCCCCACCCATGTCTCCCACCACCCCCACCCCCCAGCAGTGCAGAGGCAGCCTCCACCAGGCCCCCACCCATGTCTCCCACCACCCCCCAGTCACCAGGGGCAGCCTCCACCAGGCCCCGACCCATGTCTCCCAGCACCCCCACCCCCCAGCCACCAGGGGCAGCCTCCAACAGGCCCCCACCCATGTCTCCCACCACCCCCACCCCCCAGCACTGTGGGGCACCTGCCAGCAGGCCCCCACCCATGTCCAACTCATGTTCCCCACCACCCCCACCCCCCAGCCACCAGGGGCAGCCTCCACCAGGCCCCCACCCATGTCTCCCACCACCCCCACCCCCCAGCAGTTCAGGAGCAGCCTCCACCAGGCCCCCACCCATGTCTCCCAGCACCCCCACCCCCCAGCCACCAGGGGCACCCACCACCAGGCCCCCATCCATGTCTCCCACCACCCCCACCCCCCAGCAGTGCAGGGGCAGCCTCCACCAGGCCCCCACCCATGTCTCCCACCACCCCCACCCCCCAGTCACCAGGGGCAGCCTCCACAGGGCCCCCACCCATGTCTCCCACACCCCCAGCCACCAGGGGCAGCCTCCACCAGGCCCCCACCCATGTCTCCCACCACCCCCACCACCCAGTAACCAGGGGCAGCCTCCACCAGGCCCCCACCCATGTCTCCCACCACCCCCACCCCCCAGCAGTGCAGGAGCAGCCTCCACCAGGCCCCCACCCATGTCTCCCAGCACCCCCACCCCCCAGCCACCATGGGCACACACCACCAGGCCCCCACACATGTCTCCCACCACCCCCACCCCCCAGCAGTGCAGGGGCAGCCTCCACCAGGCCCCAACCCATGTCTCTCACCACCCCCACTCCCCAGTCACCAGGGGCAGCCTCCACCAGGCCCCCACCCATGTCTCCCACACCCCCAGCCACCAGGGGCAGCCTCCACCAGGCCCCCACCCATGTCTCCCACCACCCCCACCACCCAGTCACCAGGGGCAGCCTCCACCAGGCCCCCACCCATGTCTCCCACCACCCCCACCCCCCAGCCACCAGGGGCAGCCTCCACCAGGCCCCCACCCATGTCTCCCACCACCCCCACCCCCCAGCCACCAGGGGCAGCCTCCACCAGGCCCCCACCCATGTCTCCCACCACCCCCACCCCCCAGCAGTGCAGGGGCAGCCTCCACCAGGCCCCCACCCATGTCTCCCAGCACCCCCACCCCCCAGCCACCAGGGGCAGCCTCCACCAGGCCCCCACCCATGTCTCCCACCCCCCATCCCCCAGCAGTGCAGGGGCACCTGCCACCAGGCCCCCACCCATGTCTCTCAGCAGCCCCACCCCCCAGCACCAGGGGCAGCCTCCACCAGGCCCCCACCCATGTCTCCCACCACCCCCACCCCCCAGCAGTGCAGGAGCAGCCTCCACCAGGCCCCCACCCATGTCTCCCAGCACCCCCACCCCCAGCCACCAGGGGCACCCACCACCAGGCCCCCACCCATGTCTCCCACCACCCCCACCCCCCAGGGGCAGCCTCCACCAGGCCCCCACCCATGTCTCCCACCACCCCCACCCCCCATCCACCAGGGGCAGCCTCCACCAGGCCCCCACCCATGTCTCCCAGCACCCCCACCCCCAGCAGTGCAGGGGCAGCCTCCACCAGGCCCCCACCAATGTCTCCCAGCACCCCCACCCCCCAGCACTGTTGGGCACCTGCCAGCAGGCCGCCACCCATGTCCAACTCATGTTCCCCACCACCCCCACCCCACAGCCACCAGAGGCAGCCTCCACCAGGCCCCCACCCATGTCTCCCACCACCCCCACGCCCCAGCACTGTGGGGCAGCCTCCACCAGGCCCCCACACATGTCTCCCACCACCCCCACCCCCCAGCCACCAGAGGATGCCTCCACCAGGCCCCCACCCATGTCTCCCACCACCACCACCACCCAGTAGTGCAGGGGAAGCCTCCACCAGGCCCCCACCCATGTCTCCGACCACCCCCACCCCCCAGTCACCAGGGGCAGCCTCTACCAGGCCCCCACCCATGTCTCCCAGCACCCCCACCCCCCAGCCACCAGGGGCAGCCTCCACCAGGCCCCCACCCATGTCTCCCACCACCCCCACTCCCCAGCACTGTGGGGCACCTGCCAGCAGGCCCCCACCCATGTCCAACTCATGTTCCCGACCACCCCCGGCCCAGCAACCAGGGGCAGCCTCCACCAGGCCCCCACCCATGTCTCCCACCACCCCCACCCCCCAGCAGTGCAGGAGCAGCCTCCACCAGGCCCCCACCCATGTCTCCCAGCACCCCCACCCCCCAGCCACCAGGGGCACCCACCACCAGGCCCCCACCCATGTCTCCCACCACCCCCACCCCCCAGCAGTGCAGAGGCAGCCTCCACCAGGCCCCCACCCATGTCTCCCACCACCCCCCAGTCACCAGGGGCAGCCTCCACCAGGCCCCGACCCATGTCTCCCAGCACCCCCACCCCCCAGCCACCAGGGGCAGCCTCCACCAGGCCCCCACCCATGTCTCCCACCACCCCCACCCCCCAGTCACCAGGGGCAGCCTCCACCAGGCCCCCACCCATGTCTCCCACGACCCCCACCCCCCAGCCACCAGGGGCAGCCTCCACCAGGCCCCCACCCATGTCTCCCACCACCCCAACCCCCAGCAGTGCAGGGGCAGCCTCCACCAGGCCCCCACCCATGTCTCCCAGCACCCCACCCCCCAGCAGTGCAGGGGCACCCACCACCAGGCCCCCACCCATGTCTCCCAGCACCCCCACCCCCCAGCACTGTGGGGCACCTGCTAGCAGGCCCCCACCCATGTCCAACTCATGTTCCCCACCACCCCCACCCCCCAGCACTGTGGGGCACCTGCCAGCAGGCCCCCACACATGTCCAACTCATGTTCCCCACCACCCCCACCCCCCAGCACTGTGGGGCACCTGCCAGCAGGCCCCCACCCATGTGCAACTCATGTTCCCGAGCCAACATGTCATCACAATCTAGATCCCTGGTCCCTATGGTCAGCCTCCAATGCAAAACACCCACCCGAGTATTGCATCCACCCACTCATAATTTGCAATTACATCACAGAACACCAATTGCAAGTTCCGAAACAAACACATTTCCCTCACATACACCCAATGGGTGTCAGTGAATCTCAAAACACATATCATGAAATGCATGAAACCAATGAGATACCACACATTGAAGTTCACCAAAAAAAATATGTATTAAAGGAAACATAAATAGAATCAAAAATGAAGAAACAGAAATGTGAATGTGCAAAAATTAAAAGAAGCATGTCCGTGAAAAAAAGCAAAACCAAAAATAAAATTCCAAAGTAATGTTGTCCAAAGTCAATGTCCACAAAACAAAATCCAATGGGAAATAAAAAAGAAAGCCATTGCTCCATGGTTAAAATGTGAAAAAAAAATACAATCCAACTGTGAACTATGTACATGGGAACAAGCCAGGGTCCATTATCCCAACAAAAGAAAGGAAACCTATCTAACTACACTAACTAATAAAATAAACTATACAAAAATGTGGCCAATGTCCGAAAGGTCCAAATAAAATCAAAACAAAAATTAAACCTAACACTACCTACATAACTATGTACAAGGGCAGCGGGCTAGTTTCACGGCTCACTTGTGGATGCCCCGGGCCAGGGCATCATCGAACTCCTCCTCAATGTCCCGGAGGCGGTCCTCCTCCATGGCCCCGAGGGTCCGCAGGGCCATCGACGTGTCCACCTCCAAACCCCTGCGGATTGCCTCGAGGCACTCGACCCGCCTCAGGGCCCTCCGCATGGAGTTCTCCGCCCTGACCATTGTGAGCCGTGCCTCTTCCGCCCGCTGCCGCTCCGCATCTATGGCGTGGCCCAACCGCTGCCACACGGAAGACACTCTCTGTCCTGGGTCCTCCTGCCCTCTGGCCGATGCCTGCCCCTCCGATGTTGATGTCCCCGAGCCTTCATGGCTCCCACCACGTTGCTGCTGCTGCTGTGCCTCTGCCCGTGCACTGCCTCCTGCTGCCTGCACATCCCCCGCCGGCTGGGGTGCAGTCGTAGATGTGGCCACCCCTGCTGGACGTCTGACTCCCGACTGTGGCAGGGATGCCTCCTCCACCAGCCTGGCCGCACCATCAGAGGCAGCTCCAGGTGACTGATGGGTGGGAAGATGGCACGGAGGACGACTGGCGCGTAGGGGGTCCAGTTGAGGAGGGGGTCGTAGCAAGCCTAATCAGACGGAGGAATCCGGCCTGGGTGACCTGTCCCAGCAGGCTGACTTGGTCAACGAGCCATTCGAGATGACATGCAGTCTCCTCATGAAAAGACTGCAGGTCACCTCGCATGGCCCGTTGACGCAACGCCACACCAGCCAGGACAGGCTCAACCCAGACCCGGATAGCCACGTCCGCAGGCAGAGGAAGGCCAGTTGACGTGAGCTCATCCCCTGACTGAAAACGGGTCTGGATGTAGGCATCCCTGCTGGTGCAAGATGATGCAGGGACAGGATCAGGGACAGGATTGCACACAGGCACCTCCGCGGCGGCCTGTGCTGCCTCCTGTCCCTGGTCCTGCACTGCACCACTAGCACCAGTGGGATCCCCACCTCCAAACCCCGTCTCTGGTGCTTGCACGGCCTCCTCCTCCACCAAACCCCACACCAACCTGGATGACACCGTGACATCTTCCACTGTTGGGCCCTGTGTGGTCCCAGCTGCCCCTTCTGCTGCCGAGGAGTCCAACTCCAACCTCCGCCTCTTGGACCTCCCCCCGGCAGCTGCGGCCTGGGACGTGGCACCGGACTTCTCACTCCCCGACGAGATCACAACATGGGAGGGGAGCCGGGCCTTGCGTCTCCGGCTGGCGGTGGGATCCCCGCCGCTGTGCTCCACAGCACCTTCTCCGCCCTCTTCATCAGTTGACGCTGCAGACAGGGAGAAACAAAACACAGGCATCAGGGCACTGTACAATGGACACATACACACATGACAGTTGTACATGAGTGGCATTGGCAAACCTCGGACATGTCATCACAATCCCCAACACACATGTCATTACAACTCGCACACATGAGCCATACCACAGCCATATCGCAACTTCCACCACCATCCATACACATACAACAGCATGAGCAGCCAAAGGTGAGCCAGACATCACATGCAACACAGGAAGTGCACCACACATGTACACACACCACCACACTTGCATGCATGTGTACACCTCTGCCAAGTGTCGCAGTGTTCAGACGGGCATCCATGTCACATCTGCCAATCAGGCTTCCACATACCGCTGTCACATGCATCCATGTTGCATCACTGTTGCACCCTTGTCAAATACACACACTTGCACATGTACACAGTGCTGATACATGCAGCTGAAAACAACATACATGCGTGACATCACGGACATGTCTACTTACATACACATTCATCCAAACATGTGTGCCCACACAACTGTATTTGGAATGCAAGCCTACACACACAAGCACCATCCATGTCTCACACATTCCAGCCCTCGCATGTGTTAGCCCCACGGCCCTGTACACCCCGCCCATACTCTACCCCATACAAACAGATGTGCAACCTGCACACTACTGAATAATCACCACACGCACTGCTCACAATAAGGATGCATGTACACTCACCGCTCGACTCCAGACGGGTCTGCCTCTCAAGGACCTGGACGTGGAGCGCTAGGGAAATGCGTTCCAGGACCCTCATCTGTTCTTCCGACAAGTGGCCCCGGCGCCCCTTGGCATCCGCTGCCTTCAAGAGGCGCCGGGCCTTATTCAGGGTCCTGGACCTGAAGTCCTCCCAGCGCTTCTTGACATGTTGTAAGTCGCGGACTGCCACCCCCTCCGCGTTGATGGCAGTCACAATGTCAGTCCAGATCCGAGTCCGTCCTTCCTTGTCGGCGCGGGAACTTCCGAAGAGGGCATCATACTGCCCCTGGACTTGCTCCACCAGGACACCAACTTCGGTGGCACTGAAGCTGGTGCCCCTCTGCCTCTCGGGCCGGGGGTTGTCAGTGGTCTCAGATGGTGTTTGCCCCGACATGACAACCCCAGAGGCAGGAGTGGGTGGGCAACTGGGTCCTGGGGCTGGGCTGTGGAGCGATGGAATCCCAGTCGGGAGTCTTCGGTTCCAGCAGGGGTGGTCACAGCAACAGCACCCCTGGCTGATGTGCAGGCAGCAAATGGCAGGGCACGTGGGCAGCAGGCAGCCAGACAGCAGCAGATGGCAGGTGGGAGCGTGCTCAGGGCTCTGGGGGGCAGTAGTTCGGCCTTCTGGGCAGGAGCGTGGTCTTCCGTGTGCTTACGCGTGGCCAGCTTGATACAGAGTGATTTGGCACGTGAAAAATCTGCACGTCAGCATGTGATTCGAGGAAAGGCCCTTAGCACGTAAGCGCATCTGCACGCATACGCATTTTCATTGGACAGAAGGCCCCTCAAGCGCAAGCGCCCCTGTGACGTGACGCGTACAGACGTACATGGGCATTTCAGCGCGCGAAAAAATGCACGTCCGCGTGTAATACGAGGAAAGGGCCAATGCGCGTAAGCACGCGCGGAAAACTGCACGTCCGCGTGTAATATGAGGAAAGGCCCTTAGCGCGTATGCACGGCAGCACGCATATGCGAATTCATTGGACCAAAGGCCCTTAGCGCGTGAGCGCGTCTGTGACGTGACGCGCGCGGGTGTTTCCCTCATTGCACGTGATGACAGAACACACGTGGATTTCCACCAATCGCGTGTGAAAGTTCCCGGCACCCCGGAACACACGTACCCAGGCTAATTGCGTGTGGAACTTCCCGCGCACCCCGAAACACACGTACCCAGGCCAATCGCGTGTACGCTCACTCCCCTCCGATCACACTCAATGACACTCGGCCTACAGTCTTACCACGTATCCGAATACGGGAAACCCGCGCACGGCAAAAGACGTGCAGAGGCGTCAACGCGTCCGCCCACACGAAGGCAGGCGGAGGCGTCCCTGCGCACAGCATAAAAGTGCGCGCAAACAACAAACGCGTATATACAGCTACGATGAATGCCCCATTTGTCGCTGCACTGATCGTGGGACACCGCAGGAGGAGGAGAATAGCCAGGGCATGCATTTTTGCACCACGGACAAGCCTTTTTGGGATGCCTGACGACCAGGTCTACGGCAGGTATAGGTTTCCACCCCATATCATCCTAGACCTGGTCAGGGAGTGGGAAGATGACCTCACATCCCCCACCCTTTGCTCCCAAGCATTGAGCCCCTTGGAGAAGCTGCTCAATGTCCTGCATTTTTTGGCCACTGGGTCATTTCAGCGGACCACTGCCATAGTGGGGGGGTCTCACAGGCCACCAGTCACGCTACTGGCAATCATGACAGCGCGCCCCTCAGTCCGCAGGCACATATACATGCCCAGAACACCCGCAGAAAGGCAGGCCGTTGTCCTGGATTTTTTCACGGTGGCACACTTCCCCAAAGTGCTCGGTGCCATAGATTGCACCCATGTGGCCCTACGTCCACCTAGGGCAATTGAGCACATCTACCGAAACCGCAAGCACTGGCATTCCATCAATGTACAGGTGGTATGTGATGCAAAGGGAATCATCACCTCTGTCTATGCAAACTACCCTGGCTCCACCCATGACAGTTTCATATACAGAATGTCCGCCCTGAGCCGGGCCCTGGAAGCTGGGCAGCATGGCGACACATGGCTCCTAGGTCAGTACAAATGCCCTTGCACATGCATGCAAGTCACACACAGACAAATATCCAAACCCTAATAATCTCAACTATTATCACCTCCCCAGGGGACAGTGCCTACCCTCTGAGCAACCACATGATGACGCCAATCCGGAACCCCACCACACCACCCCAGGTAAGATACAACGCCGCCCATATTGCAACCAGGGGCATAGTGGAGCGCACATTCGGAGTGCTCAAGTCACGTTTCCGCTCCCTTGACCGCTCTGGTGGGCAACTACTCTATGCACCACCAGTAGTGTGCAGGATCATTGTGGCAGCATGTGTCCTGCACAATGTTGCAACACGGCAGGGCATCCCGGTGGACATGGTGGTGCCCCCACATCCCCAACCACAGGCACAGGCGCTGCCCATGGGAGGGAATTGCCTAGCATTTCGGTGCTGGACTGCCCCAGGGCAGGACAAAAACTGATATGTTTGGGATATTTCTTCTCTGTGAAAGATAGTGAGCTAAAGACTCTGGGTAAGTCTCTCATAACCAGGACTAATGTCTGGCAGAGAGACTCCCAGGACCCCCCCTTGTCAATTTGCATATTCAAGTAACTTTGGGTCTCACCCTAAGTTACTAGGGGAATCCAGACGTGGACCCCTTGCTCACTATTCTTAGAGAGGCACAGCTCCTCCCTACTGATGAGGTCCAACCAGACCGAAACACGTGTCTGGGGATGCTGTTGGTACTCTTGTTCAGAGGAGAATTGCCTAGCATTTCGGTGCTGGACTGCCCCAGGGCAGGACAAAAACTGATATGTTTGGGATATTTCTTCTCTGTGAAAGATAGTGAGCTAAAGACTCTGGGTAAGTCTCTCATAACCAGGACTAATGTCTGGCAGAGAGACTCCCAGGACCCCCCCTTGTCAATTTGCATGGGAGGGAACAGGGCACGTGGCGAGGAAGCCCGGACCCAGCTTGTGCGGAGTGCACACAGGACTGGCACATACCAGGTGACAATCAATGATGACAAAGAGACAGTCAACTGTCACAACCCTACCACCCTGAGAGAGTTGCCATGGAAGTGCCACATCGTCTGCATCCCTAGCTACTTAAACACAAGCTATCCTGTGTGACCAAAAGGCACACATATGACATATGACATAATATGGGCCATACACAAGTATTCCAAGGCACAATGAGGCAGGGAGGGGGGAACAAGGGAACACAGAGAACGGTACTACTAGGCCAGGTGTCATTGAGATTGTGCAAGTGCAGGGGTAGGGGGAAGGGAAAAATGCAAGGGGAAGGGTGGGGGGAGTCCAGTACAGGGGAAGTAGCCCAAAAAAATAATACATAGGTCTCCTGGTGGCAACTGCAAAGGTAAGTGCAGACAAGTGCTGGGAAGGGAGGGCTGTAGGGATAGAGAGACAGTACTGCAGTGCAGGGGTTGCCAGGGAGGCAGTGCAAGTGGCGAGTGGCTGGGCCAGGGACCAAGGTCAGTGAGAGTGGCCCAGTTGCAGCTCCTGTGCAGTTCCAGTGAAGAATTCTGCAAGGGAGAGGCAGAGAGTAAGCAGAAGCAAAGAGGAAGGTCTTGAGGTGCTTCCAGAACTGGAGATGGTTCCCCTCAAGTTCAAGTCAGGCAGGAAGTCTGTTCCAGGGGGAGGGCCCTGCTGCGGAGAGAAATCTACCCCCAGCTAGTTCCTCTGAGAAGCGGATGACCCGGACATGCAAGGTGTGCATCACACACACCTGCAAAACAGGCCATGGCCATCACTGTCATGTCACTCAAACCCTCCCAAACAACAACATGACATGGCAAGCAATACCCATACACCAACACAGTAACGATAAGGTACACATTGCCATGTCCTAAATGTACAGTGGCACCGGACAATGATGCCTGACCCGGAATCAGATGAAATGACAGACCAACAAAATCTCCCACCCAAAATAAGTCATTTCCAAATGCATTACAACAGTCGTAGACGTAACATCACAATGAATGCCTGTCTACATGCACATTATGCATTGCAAAATCAACACTGCAGCCCATGTGTGCAGTGTCCTACTCCTGCATCACACTGCTCAGTGCACAGCACAGTGAACAGCCATTGTGTGTGATGCACACCCTGAGCATCACATCTAAGTGACAGACCACATCAAACATCAAATTAGGCATGTACTGGATCCATAATCGGTCACAGAACATGTGCTGCCGGGACACAGTGGGCACCAGAAGGCAAACAGTGTACACATGGATATGCAAGGGTGGGAGTACATGTAGTGCATCCGAGTGCAAGTGTGTGGTTCTGCAAGGACATGCACTCCACATATGCATGTGCACTCAAGTGACCATCAGTGTTCCCTACACATCACATGTGAACATCCACCATGTGTACACCCCAGCATGTCAAACCACAACTTTCCCCTCGCACCTGAAAGGAAAACACAACACATGAACAGGCATTGATCAGCAGAACACAACATGTACATAGGATACCACCATTACTATGTCAGAGTTCCCATCACACTGCAGGGCAAGGCAACTATCAACAACAACCCCCCCCCTCCCTCACAAATGACCATGACCCACTGAACAACTGCACCTGGGTCATGGAGCCTCCAAACCTCAATTCCACCTGGCCACAGGATCACCTTTACCCTTCGTCACCATCTCCCACCTTGTGTGTAAAAAGATGCCTGAACCCTCAGAATCCACACTCATTTCCAAAATCACAAAATCCAAAGCATAAAAACGAACCCGAACACCCTCCAGTAGATGACTTGACGTAGCAGTACCTCACAAAGGCCAAGTACTACCACAATGATGCAACAACCAAGGTAGCACAGCAAAGCAATGTCATGACAGGATGTGAGACATGTGTGGTACATGACATACGATGATGCACCATGAATGGATGTGTACTGTCATAGGTCCCCTGTACAGGCACGGGAGTGTCACGAAACAACCACCCCCACCATGTCCCGGGTGCCTGCAAGGTCAAACTCACACAGGCCCCTGAGACCCTGGTGGGGAATGAGGTTCAGGGATATGTAGTCGGGACAGGTGTTGACACACTGGATGACTGGAATGAGTGGCAGGAGAGGGGAGGAGGAATGACACATGAAACTAGGGAATGCACGAAAATGTACAACCTGCATGAACACATACACAATCCAAACAAACTTGGACATCATTGTCATGGCCTTCTGTAGTCCAGGCTCAGGAGTGGTACGAACCAACCACCCACTCTAGGGTTTTGGCGCCTGCAAGTTCGGGGCTTACACAGGCATCCGCAACCCCAGTGGGGAAAGAGGGTCAGGGAACGTTGCTTGGATAGGCACGGGAAGCAGGAACCCCGGGTAGAGGGTACAGGTTTCAAAATTGGATAGGATCACGGGTGATTAGGGAGAAAAAACATACCAAACTGAACCACACATACATCCATGCATCAGTACACTCCCCAGCAAGCCTATGCAGAGCAGTTCGAAAGAAAAACAACAAGACACTTAGCTCTGGTTTTGAGTGCTGGCCTCCTGCCTGCGCACTCTCAGGTCCGGTTACAGGAGCACTGCAATGCTGCAAAGAGAGCCACAGTCAACAACCTGTACGTGCCAATTACACAAAAACACAACACCAAACATGCCCCATAGCAACAAACTATCTACAAACAGACAATCTGTGCTCGATGCTTCGTACCCATATTTAACATCACCCCTGTGACGGGTCATACACAGTCAATGCAGTAAGTAAGCCGCTGGTGGGTGCGTGGCAAATGGAACACCAATGTGTCACAATTCACACAACATGCAATGTTGCCTGGGTAAGCAGACAGACCCATATAGCAAGACATGACTACAGAGCAAGTTGCGTACCACCATGACCGAAACAAAGTTGGCAGGGCATTTATCATGAAGTACGTGGAAAAGACATGCACTGCACCCGAGTATGTCCCTTGCTGTATGTCCCTGTGAGCTGCCCCTTTCCATGTCTCGGAAGGCTACATGGTTGATACAAGTGCCTCAATGAACCTTGGTGTACCGGAGGGTATGTGCCACTGCCCCTGCATGTGTCCCAGACAACCCTACTATCAACAGCCATCAGTCCACAAACACATCTGAGCTGCATTGTGTGCTTCAACACCAATATTCGTCTAAGCTCACCCTCAGTGCTGTGACTAAGCCTGCATGTGCAACTCGCCTGGTGCAAGCTTTGCTGTGTCGTGGCCCCCCTGTGATGCTCCCCTTGCCTGGAGTTCCTTGGAACATGTCAGCAGTTCTAGGATGTGGGTCTGCAATCACTGTGCCTCTGCTTGTGCACACATGTGCATGTGGACACCAACAAACGGGTCAAGAATTCCGTCGTCCAATGGGCCATGTCTGCTGGCAAAGGTGCTCTGGAGGCTCATCCCCCTGCAGAAAGGGCATGAAACACATGATTAATGCTTCAAAGTCATCTGTGTGTGTCTCATCAGGCATCTCATTACTTGACCATGTCAGAGAGACACATCACAAATCACACCATCAGTCCGTCTTTCACCTCCAAAGTGTGGAACACTATCTACAGCATGAATTGCAACAAGCACGTGTACAGGAAAGATATGAAACATACTACACAATGCATAGCAATCAATGTCCACATTAATCATGACACACCCCATCTAGCAAAAGCTGAACAGTGGACAATGACACCTAAATCATCCCCACTAGGGGTGTCAACACAAGTCACACAGCACCAGACATGCCACAGATATGACAGTCCAAAGCCCTTGTGTAATATTCTGTAACACCGAACCATCCTTGCGAGCCCATGGATAAGGGAGGCAGGAGTGGCATATGTGAGTCAAGGACCCCAAGCAGCAAACACATACACAAGACAACCATGAAGGGCCCAGCTGGAACAGACAGTGGATGCCTTCAAAAGCCACAAAGCACTGCACCGTCACATGAAAGCACAATAGACTAGCAATTTTAAACTAACTCAACTATTAACTAATTACACTAACTATGGAAAACCTACATTACCTATTTAAACTAACTATCAAACAGAAACTTAACTAACTGAACTAAAAGAAAAATCAAAAATGGCCACATACGACCCGGGGGGGAGGGGAGGCACCCAGGAGGGGGGAGGTACAGGGTGCTGCTCAACATCCACATGCGATGATGCTGAGCCAAAAAAAAAATCCTCCATGGGCTCAACGCCTGCACAGCACGACCTATGTGGGAGATAGATGGTTGTCCGAGTCTGGCTCATCCTGTAAAGGAGGACGTGGCATAGTAGCCTGGCCACGCCTAGCCACAGCTTGCCCCTCGTCGGCAGCAAGTCTGCCGGACGGGTGAGTCTGGTTCTGTGTGGCGATGTTACATAGGTCTGCATGCAGAACCTCACGTGATACACGTGCTTCCTCTTGCAAGGTAGCACGTGTAACACGGAGTTCCTCCTGCAAGGCCTGGCTGGACAACCGCTGCACCTCCCGGCAAACCTGTAGCTCAGCCGAGATGGTACGCTCAAGCTGTGCAAACCTCTCCTCTGCCTGCTGCCTCTGGGACATCATAAGGACACCCAGAGTGGATCTGAGGGAAGCATACTCCTCCCTCAGGGCATCCATGTACGCCTCTGCGTGAGCAGCAATTGCTTGACGCAGAGACGACATTTCAGCCTGGCGTGCCCTGTCTGAGGCCGCCATGCCCAGCCTGAGCGAGCGGGCCGTGGACCGTGCCGCCTGCTGCTGGAGAAGCACCTGCCTAGCAGGGGGGAGCACAGATCGGGCCACACGCTCCATCCTCTCAGCGATGTTCTCCATTGCTGCCCCCTGCCGTTCGGAATTGGCAGTCATGTCTTGCTCCCACTCAGTATACAGCGGTTGCGCGCGGCGACCGCGTTGCCGGGCTTGACCCCTGCGGGACCCAAGGACCGGGGGTCCTCGCTGTGTTGGCACCGCCTGCGGCTGCACGACTACATGCCCCCGTCGACGTGATGTCCCAGGCACATCAGTGACTGGTGTGGAGGGTGACCCTGTGTCCCGATCCACCACGGGCGGAGGAACCAAGACTGTCTGATCCCTCAGTGCAGGTGTCGCAGACAGAGGAGCGTCCACATCAGAATCACTCACCCCTGACACATGGACTTGATGCTCATCCACCTCAACATGGACGTCAGAGTCGTCATCAAGGCTGGACTCATAGGCAGCCAGAGACAAGATGGACTGTATCACTTGGGGGTTTTCGTGGCCTACCACCCCACGACCCTGACTTGTGCCGGGTTGATGTGGTGTTACCAACCCTGTGTCTGGCATGACAACACCATCCTCCGCCTCCATTGCGTCATCACCTGAAAAATAGAGAGAAAAAGGTCACTACACATGTCAGAAGCACACGACACACACACACACCGACAGCAAAGGCATCCGGCAGACATGTGACACACAACATATGACCTGGCATGCATGCTGGGTCTACTTTGAATAGCTTCTGTGATCAGACCTGTTGAAAGGTGACAGTTTCCATGGAAGTGGGTCTATGCAGTGCAGAAAATGTGTACGCCACTCACTACCTACATGTACAAGCACTCCATGGTGTGTGCCAGGAAATGTGAAGGCAGTGCAATGTCAAATTCAGACATCGCGTGCATTGTGCATTCAATATGTACCATGTCTAGAAGCCAAGCACCCCTCCACCCCAGTACCAAAGCAGGGATGCCTAGCATGGTATCAAAAGGCTGACCATACACCTGTGTATTGACAGGCAGTGTTGACTGGCATCAACAGCTTAATGTGATACAAATTACAACACTGCAAATGATGCTGGGACAGTGGGCAGGACACATGATGAAAACTCCGGAGGCCGCCCACGTGTGAAGAAGACACAAGAGTTAGACAGAGTCATTGGCCATTGAACAGGCTGAGGCCTGTGAGCCACACAGATTGTCAGGGCCTAAACATGTGTGCAATGCAGGACTGAGCCACAGTTGACATGGGGAGGCCGATGAGATGGCAGGCAATGTATGTAACCAAGGACTCATATTACAGTGATCATCCAGTCAAGGACACATAGGGGCATGCGTGCAATGCACATGGAGCATGAATGGGCACTCATGTCCCTGCGGGACATCTGACCCATGCACAGTACAAGTGAGATACCCTGCATCGAGTACTAAGGCTGTACCACACGGCATATGTCTGGCAGTTTCTACACTGGAATTTAGCATCTACACAGGACACATGAACAAGATACTACACATTGGCAAGATTGAAGCAGACCAGTGCAAAGGTGGAACTGGAGTGCAGAGTGGCGGAGGAGGGGCAAGGGAGCATGCCCACATGGAGTCCCGCATGCAGGCAGAGGAGACATGCATGACGGTAGCATTGCATTACTTACACATCAGAACCCTGTACGCGTCACATGTAGCAACAATCATGCACAACACATCCCACAAGTGAAACACACACGTCCTCAACAAACACGCATCAACACTCACTGGACTGGGCATCAAAGTCCAGCATCTCTCCCACTCCTTCGACCAATTCAGGTGGTATGAACTCCGCAACGAGAGCCTCATGCGGAGTGAGTTCTTCCTCCTCTGGTGCAGGCCCACCGCCAGTCACCAGAGTCAAGTTGTAATTTGAGGCACGCTTGGCCTTAGTGCTGCGCTTGATGTCATTCCAACGCTTTTTGCACTCCTGCGCCGTGCGCACCTCATGGCAAAATGAACTGACATGTTCCGCAACATGCTTCCAGTGGGTGTCACGTTGGGCAGCCGTAGTCTGACTATTGGCACCCACTAGCATGTCACGGCTGTGGCCCCGCACGTAGTCCACGAGGAAGTCCAGTTCCTGCTTACAGAAAGGCTTCTTCCTCAACGTGCAGGAGGTCGTGGCTGTGTGTGGGGTCGCAGCCTGTGCTGCAGTGGAACCTTCCTCCTCTTGGACTGTGGCGCAGACCCTGGCTGGCTAATGCCGCTCTGACCAGTATGGTCAGTGGGTTCGGTGGATTGAGCCAAGGGAGTGGCAGGTGGAGGGATGACCAAAGGCCTGACTTGTGTCAGTGGCAGCTGGGTGCCCACTAATGGACCCTGCGCAGCAACATCAGCTGTGGCAGGGTCATTGACTGCAATGGTCCTGGTTGGCAGACTCACAACCGGGGTGCTGTTGGGTGCATCTGCCCCTGCACTTGCCAACACCCGGCTGTTCGGGGCAGCAGATGACATGACTGCCCCAGGGACACGTGTCTTGGTCTGAGCAGCCCGGCGTGCCCCTATGGTTTCCCCCCTGGCCTGTTGGAGATCTACCAAGGGCTCTTCAAGTGCCAACGCAGCCTGCGCTGGCAGACCCTGAGCCTCGGTGGCGGTGTCCACAGCTGCACCTGCAGCTACCACTACCCTTGGGCCCGTGGCAGTCGATGGAACGGACTGCCGGGTCATACGGATGCCAGTGCCAGATGCAGGAGCTGCATCCCCCGGAACCACAGGGGGTGGTGGCATGGCTGCACCGACACATGGCACAACATTGTGCTCAAGTGGCGCACCCCTGCCTCTTCCCCCTCTGTGGCTGCCCTGGACACCCTGGAGTCCCCCTACTCCCTGGTCACCACGGCCACGTCCCCGACCACGCCCGCCACGAGGAGTATGCCCAGCTGAGGCGCCCCTCACCTTTGGTGGCCTAACAACCATGGCACAGATGTAGTAGTGCTGGCACAGATGGAGTGGTGCCAATGGGAGGTGTACACCACAATTGACCTGGGCAATTGGGGTGAAGGGGGTGGGAAGCAAGATGTTAACATCCCCCCTGCACCTGCACGGCTGTATGTGACCCCGGTGATGTGGTGATGGGTCACGCAACGCTCAGGCACCCCAAAACTGCAGTAAAACTGTGCACGCAACCCTGCAGCCTACGTGCGTGGATTCAACCTCCCGCAGTACGCGGTGGCACCCAGTAACACGAATAACGCGTACGCCTGGGACACGCAGGCTACTATGACATCGAAAATGGGTGCGATACACAGGGGCACCCGCAGTGGGAAAAAGAGCGTGTGCGACTCACCGTCTGACTAGCGCGATGCAGAAAAACACGCGTAGCCAATACCCCCGCCAAAAGAAGAGATACGTCCTTGATAGCTGTGAAGTTGTGATGGCGCGCGAAACAACAGGAAGCAGCAACACACGTCGGTCTCCACGAAAGGCACGTACAGCGAACTGCTGGGCCCGCTCACTTTTAACCCGTGCTGAGGGAAACAAAGTTTTTCACGCACGCTTACGCGCATGGGCCCTTTCCTTGTATTACACGCGGACGTGCAGTTTTCCACACACGCTTACGCGCATGGGCCCTTTCCTCGTATTACACGCGGACGTGCAGTTTTCCACGCGCGCTTACGCGCATGGGCCCTTTCATCGTATTACACGCGGACGTGCATTTTTTCACGCGCGCTGATATGCCCAGGCACGTCTGTACGCGTCACGTCACAGGGGCGCTTGCGCTTGAGGGGCCTTCTGTCCAATGAAAATGCGTATGCGTGCAGACGCGCTTACGTGCTAAGGGCCTTTCCTCGAATTACACGCTGACATGCAGATTTTTCACGTGCCAAATCACTCTGTATCAAGCTGAAGAACACGCTCCTGCCCAGAAGGCGAACTACTGCCCCCCAGAGCCCCGAGCACGCTCCCACCTGCCATCTGCTGCTGCCTGACTGCCTGCTGCCCACGTGCCCTGCCATTTGCTGCCTGCACATCAGCCAGGGGTGCTGTTGCTGTGACCACCCCTGCTGGAACCGAACACTCCCAACTGGGATTCCATCGCTCAACAGCCCAGCCCCAGGACCCAGTTGCCCACCCACTCCTGCCTCTGGGGTTGTCATGTCGGGGCAAACACCATCTGAGACCACTGACAGAGAGGCAGAGGGGCACCAGCTTCAGTGCCACCGAAGTTGGTGTCCTGGTGGAGCAAGTCCTGGGGCAGTATGATGCCCTCTTCGGAAGTTCCCGCGCCGACAAGGAAGGACGGACTCGGATCTGGACTGACATTGTGACTGCCATCAACGTGGAGGGGGTGGCAGTCCGCGACTTACAACATGTCAAGAAGCGCTGGGAGGACTTCAGGTCCTGGACCCTGAACAAGGCCCGGCACCTCTTGAAGGCAGCGGATGCCAAGGGGCACCGGGGCCACTTGTCGGAAGAACAGATGAGGGTCCTGGAACGCATATCCCCAGCGCTCCACGTCCAGGTCCTTGAGAAGCAGACCCGTCTGGAGTCGAGCGATGAGTGTACATGCATCCTGATTTTGAGCAGTGCGTGTGGTGATTATTCAGTAGTGTGCAGGTTGCACATCTGTTTGTATGGAGTCGAGTATGGGTGGGGGTGTACAGGGCCGTGGGGCTGACACATGCGAGGGCTGGAATGTGTGAGACATGGATGGTGCTTGTGTGTGTAGGCTTGCATGCCAAATGCAGTTGTGTGGGCACACATGTTTGGATGAATGTGTATATAAGTAGACATGTCCATGATGTCACGCATGTATGTTGTTTTTGGCTGCATGTATCAGCACTGTGTACATGTGCATGTGTGTGTATTTGACAAGGGTGCAACAGTGATGCAACATGGATGCATGTGACAGCGGTATGTGGAAGCCTGATTGGCAGATGTGACATGGATGCCCGTCTGAACACTGCGACACTTGGCAGAGGTGTACACATGCATGCAAGTGTGGTGGTGTGTGTACATGTGTGGTGCACTTCCTGTGTTGCATGTGATGTCTGGCTCACCTTTGGCTGCTCATGCTGTTGTATGTGTATGGATGGTGGTGGCAGTTGCGATATGGCTGTGGTATGGCTCATGTGTGCGAGTTGTAATGACGTGTGTGTTGGGGATTGTGATGACATGTCTGAGGTTTGCCAATGCCACTCATGTACAACTGTCATGTGTGTATGTGTCCATTGTACAGTGCCCTGATGCCTGTGTTTTGTTTCTCCCTGTCTGCAGCGTCAACTGATGAAGGGGGTTGAGAAGGTGCTGTGGAGCACAGCGGCGGGGATCCCACCGCCAGCCGGAGACGCAAGGCCCGGCTCCCCTCCCATGTTGTGATCTCGTCGGGGAGTGAGAAGTCCGGTGCCGCTTCCCAGGCCGCAGCTGCCGGGGGGAGGTCCAAGAGGCGGAGGTTGGAGTTGGACTCCTCGGCAGCAGAAGGGGCAGCTGGGACCCCACAGGGCCCAACAGGGGAAGATGGCACGGAGTCATCCAGGTTGGTGGGGGTTTGGTGGAGGAGGAGGCCGTGCAAGCACCAGAGACGGGGTCTGGAGGTGGGGATCCCACTGGTGCTAGTGGTGCAGTGCAGGGCCAGGGACAGGAGGCAGCACAGGCCGCCGCGGAGGTGCCTGTGTGCAATCCTGTCCCTGATCCTGTCCCTGCACCATCTTGCACCAACAGGGATGCCTAGGTCCAGACCCGTTTTCAGGCAGGGGATGAGCTCACGTCAACTGGCCTTCCTCTACCTGCGGACGTGGCTATCCAGGTCCGGGTTGAGCCTGTCCTGGCTGGTGTGGCGTTGCGTCAATGGGCCGTGCGAGGTGACCTGCATTCTTTTCATGAAGAGACTGCACGTCATCTCGAATGGCTCGTTGACCACGTCAGCCTGCTGGGACAGGTCACCCAGGCCGGATTCCTCCGTCTGATGGGGCTTGCTACGACCCCCTCCTCAACTGGACCCCCTACGCGCCAGTCGTCCTCTGTGCCATCTTCTCACCCATCAGTCACCTGGGTGCCCTGTGGAGCTGTCTCTGACGGTGCGTCAAGGCTGGTGGAGGAGGCATCCCTGCCACAGTCGGGAGTCGGACGTCCAGCAGGGGTGGCCACATCTACGACTGCACCCCAGCCGGCGGAGGATGTGCAGGCAGCAGGAGGCAGTGCACGGGCAGAGGCACAGCAGCAGCAGCAACGTGGTGGGAGCCATGAAGGCTCGGGGCCTTCGACATCGGAGGGGCAGGCATCGGCCAGAGGGCAGGAGGACCCAGGACAGAGAGTGTCTTCCGTGTGGCAGCGGTTGGGCCACGCCATAGATGCGGAGCGGCAGCGGGCGGAAGAGGGATGGCTCACAATGGTCAGGGCGGAGAACTCCATGCGGAGGGCCCTGAGGCGGGCCGAGTGCCTCGAGGCAATCCGCAGGGGTTTGGAGGTGGAGACGTCGACGGCCCTGCGGACCCTCGGGGCCATGGAGGAGGACCGCCTCCGGGACATTGAGGAGGAGTTCGATGATGCCCTGGCCCGGGACATCCACAAGTGAGCCGTGAAACTAGCCCGCTGCCCTTGTACATAGTTATGTATGTAGTGTTAGGTTTCATTTTTGTTTTGATTTTATTTGGACCTTTCGGACATTGGCCACATTTTTGTATATAGTTTATTTTATTAGTTAGTGTAGTTAGATAGGTTTCCTTTATTTTGTTGGGATAATGGACCCTGGCTTGTTCCCATGTACATAGTTCACAGTTGGATTGTATTTTTTTTTCACTTTTTAACCATGGAGCAATGGCTTTCTTTTTTATTTCCCATTGGATTTTGTTTTGTGGACATTGACTTTGGACAACATTACTTTGGAATTTTATTATTGGTTTTGCTTTTTTTCACGGACATGCTTCTTTTAATTTTTGTACATTCACATTTCTGTTTCTTCATTTTTTATTCTATTTATGTTTCCTTTAATACATATTTTTTTTGGTGAACTTCAATGTGTGGTATCTCATTGGTTTCATGCATTTCATGATATGTGTTTTGAGATTCACTGACACCCATTGGGTGTATGTGAGGGAAATGTGTTTGTTTCGGAACTTGCAATTGGTGTTCTGTGATGTAATTGCAAATTATGAGTGGGTGGATGCAATACTCGGGTGGGTGTTTTGCATTTGGAGGCTGACCATAGGGACCAGGGATCTAGATTGTGATGACATGTTGGCTGGGGAACATGAGTTGCACATGGGTGGGGGGCTGCTGGCAGGTGCCCCACAGTGCTGGGGAGCATGAGTTGGACATGGGTGGGGGCCTGCTGGCAGGTGCCCCACAGTGCTGGGGGGTGGAGGTGGTGGGGAACATGAGTTGGACATGGGTGGGGGCCTGCTGGCAGGTGCCCCACAGTGCTGGGGGGTGGTGGTGGTTTCGAACATGAGTTGGACATGGGTGGGGGCCTGCTGGCAGGTGCCACACAGTGCTGGGGGGTGGGGGTGGTGGGGAACATGAGTTGGACATGGGTGGGGGCCTGGTGGAGGCTGCCCCTGCACTGCTAGGGGGTGGGGGTCGTGGGAGACATGGGTGGGGGTCCTGGTGGTGGGTGCCCCACAGTGCTGGGGGGGTGGGGGTGGTGGGAGACATGGGTGGGGGCCTGGTGGAGGCTGCCCCTGGTGGCTGGGGGGTGGGGGTGCTGGGAGACATGGGTGGGGGCCTGGTGGAGGCTGCCCCTGGTGACTGGGGGGGTGGGGGTGGTGGGAGACATGGGTGGGGGCCTGGTGGAGGCTGCCCCTGGTGGCTGGGGGGTGGGGGTGCTGGGAGACATGGGTGGGGGCCTGGTGGAGGCTGCCCCTGGAGACTGGGGGGTGGGGGTGGTGGTAGACATGGGTGGGGGCCTGGTGGAGGCTGCCCCTGCACTGCTGGGGGGTGTGGGTGCTGGGAGACATGGGTGGGGGCCTGGTGGAGGCTGCCCCTGGTGGCTGGGGGGTGGGGTGCTGGGAGACATGGGTGGGGGCCTGGTGGTGGGTGCCCCTGCACTGCTGGGGGGTGGGGGTGGTGGGAGACATGGGTGGGGGCCTGGTGGAGGGTGCCCCACAGTGCTGGGGGGTGGGGGTGCTGGGAGACATGGGTGGGGGCCTGGTGGAGGCTGCCCCTGGTGACTGGGGGGGGTGGGGGTGTTGGGAGACATGGGTGGGGGCCTGGTGGAGGCTGCCCCTGGTGGCTGGGGGGTGTGGGTGCTGGGAGACATGGGTGGGGGCCTGGTGGAGGCTGCCCCTGGTGGCTGAGGGGTAGGGTTGCTGGGAAACATGGGTGGGGGCCTGGTGGAGGCTTTCCCTGGTGACTGGGGGGGTGGGGGTGGTGTGAGACATGGGTGGGGGCCTGGTGGTGGGTGCCCCTGGTGGCTGGGGGGTGCTGGGAGACATGGGTTGGGGCCTGGTGGTGGGTGCCCCTGTACTGCTGGGGGGTGGGTGTGGTGGGGAACATGAGTTGGACATGGGTGGGGGCCTGCTGGCACGTGCCCCACAGTGCTGGGGGGTGGGGGTGGTGGGGAACATGAGTTGGACATGGGTGGAGCCTGCTGGCAGGTGCCCCACAGTGCTGGGGGGTGGGGGTGGTGGGGAACATGAGTTGGACATGGGTGGGGGCCTGCTGGCAGGTGCCCCACAGTGCTGGGGGGTGGGGGTGGTGGGAGACATGGGTGGGGGCCTGGTGGAGGCTGCCCCTGCACTGCTGGGGGGTGGGGGTGGTGGGAGACATGGGTGGGGCCTGCTGGCAGGTGCCCCACAGTGCTGGGGGGTGGGGGTAGTGGGGTACATGAGTTGGACATGGGTGGGGGCCTGCTGGCAGGTGCCCCACAGTGCTGGGGGGTGGGGGTGGTGGGGAACATGAGTTGGACATGGGTGGGGGCCTGCTGGCAGGTGCCCCACAGTGCTGGGGGGTGGGGGTGGTGGGGAACATGAGTTGGACATGGGTGGGGGCCTGCTGGCAGGTGCCCCACAGTGCTGGGGGGTGGGGGTGGTGGGAGACATGAGTTGGACATGGGTGGGGGCCTGGTGGAGGCTGCCCCTGCACTGCTGGGGGGTGGGGGTGCTGGGAGACATGGGTGGGGGCCTGGTGGTGGGTGCCCCTGGTGGCTAGGGGGTGGGGGTGGTGGGAGACATGGGTGGGGGCCTGGTGGTGGGTGCCCCTGCACTGCTGGGGGGTGGGGGTGTTGGGAGACATGGGTGGGGGCCTGGTGGAGGCTGCCCGTGGTGACTGGGGAGGTGGGGGTGGTGGGAGACATGGGTGGGGGCCTGGTGGAGGCTGCCCCTGGTGGCTGGGGGGTGTGGGTGCTGGGAGACATGGGTGGGGGCCTGGTGGAGACTGCCCCTGGTGGCTGTCGGGTGGGGGTGCTGGGAGACATGGGTGGGGGCCTAGTGGAGGCTGCCCCTGGTGACTGGGGTGGTGGGGGTGGTGGGAGACATGGGTGGGGGCTTGGTGGAGGCTGCCCCTGGTGGCTGGGGGGTGGGGTGCTGGGAGACATGGGTGGGGGCCTGGTGGAGGCTGCCCCTGGTGGCTGGGGGGTGGGGGTGCTGGGAGACATGAGTTGGACATGGGTGGGGGGCCTGGTGGTGGGTGCCCCACAGTGCTGGGGGGGTGGGGGTGGTGGGAGACATGGGTGGGGGCCTGGTGGAGGCTGCCCCTGGTGGCTGGGGGTGTGGGTGCTGGGAGACATGGGTGGGGGCCTGGTGGAGGCTGCCCCTGGTGACTGGGGGGTGGGGGTGGTGGGAGACATGGGTGGGGGCCTGGTGGTGGGTGCCCCTGGTGGCTGGGGGATGGGGGTGCTGGGAGACATGGATGGGGGCCTGGTGGTGGGTACCCTGCGCTGCTGGGGGGTGGGGGTGGTGGGGAACATGAGTTGGACATGGTTGGGGGCCTGCTGGCAGGTGCCCCACAGTGCTATGGGGTGGGGTGGTGGGGAACATGAGTTGGACATGGGTGGGGGCCTGCTGGCAGGTGCCCCACAGTGCTGGGGGGTGGGGGTGGTGGGGAACATGAGTTGGACATGGGTGGGGGCCTGCTGGCAGGTGCCCCACAGTGCTGGGGGGTGGGGGTGCTGGGAGACATGGGTGGGGGCCTGGTGGAGGCTGCCCCTGCACTGCTGGGGGGTGGGGGTGGTGGGAGACATGGGTTGGAGCTTGGTGGAGGCTGCCCCTGGTGGCTGGGGGGTGGTGGTGCTGGGAAACATGGGTGGGGGCCTGGTGGAGGCTGCCCCTGGTGACTGGGGGGGTGGGGGTGGTGGAAGACATGGCTGGGGGCCTGGTGGAGGCTGCCCCTGGTGGCTGGGGGGTGGGGGTGGTGGGAGACATGGGTGGGGGCCTGGTGGAGGCTGCCCCTGCACTGCTAGGAGGTGTGGGTGCTGGGAGACATGGGTGGGGGCCTGGTGGAGGCTGCCCCTGGTGGCTGGGGGGTGGGGGTGCTGGGAGACATGGGTGGGGGCCTGGTGGTGGGTGCCCCTGCACTGCTGGGGGGTGGGGGTGGTGGGAGACATGGATGGGGGCCTGGTGGAGGGTGCCCCACAGTGCTGGGGGTGGGGGTGCTGGGAGACATGGGTGGGGGCCTGGTGGAGGCTGCCCCTGGTGACTGGGGGTGTGGGGGTGGTGGGAGACATGGGTGGGGGCCTGGTGGAGGCTGCCCCTGGTGGCTGGGGGTATGGGTGCTGGGAGACATGGGTGGGGGCCTGGTGGAGGCTGCCCCTGGTGGCTGGGGGGTGGGGGTGCTGGGAGACATGGGTGGGGGCCTGGTGGAGGCTGCCCCTGGTGACTGGGGGGGTGGGGGTGGTGGGAGATATGATTGGGGGCCTGGTGGTGGGTGCCCTTGGTGGCTGGGGGTTGGGGGTGCTGGGAGACATGGGTGGGGGCCTGGTGGTGGGTGCCCCTGCACTGCTGGGGGGTGGGGGTGGTGGGGAACATGAGTTGGACATGGGTGGGGCCCTGCTGGCAGGTGCCCCACAGTGCTGGGGGGTGGGGGTGGTGGGGAACATGAGTTGGACATGGGTGGGGGCCTGCTGGCAGGTGCCCCACAGTGCTGGGGGGTGGGGATGGTGGGGAACATGAGTTGGACATGGGTGGGGGCCTGCTGGCAGGTGCCCCACAGTGCTGGGGGGTGGGGGTGGTGGGAGACATGAGTTGGACATGGGTGGGGGCCTGGTGGAGGCTGCCCCTGCACTGCTGGGGGGTGGGGGTGCTGGGAGACATGGGTGGGGGCCTGGTGGTGGGTGCCCCTGGTGGCTGGGGGGTGGGGGTGTTGGAGGACATGGGTGGGGGCCTGGTGGTGGGTGCCCCTGCACTGCTGGGGGGTGGGGGTGCTGGGAGACATGGGTGGGGGCCTGGTGGAGGGTGCCCCTGGTGACTGGGGGTGCAGGGGGACATGCGTTGGTGGGCAGTAGTGCAAGTTGACATGTGGGTTGGCTGGGGGTCATGGCCATGGTGGATGGTGTGCCTGCAGGACATGTGCAGGGTAGGCCCCTGTGGTGTGAGCCACCTGCAGGGGCCGTGGAGGGTGTAGAGGGAACACCTGGGAGGACCCAAATGTGCAATTCACGTGTGGTGCTCCCCACGCACCCCTGTAATACACGTACCCTAATGGAATCGCGTGTGGAACTTCCCGCGCACCCCTGAAATGCACGTACCCTGCTCGCACGGGCCCAATCACGTGTGGAACTTCCCGCTCAACCCTGGAATACACGTACCCTGATGGAATCGCATGTGGAACTTCCAGCGCACCCCTGGAATACACGTACCCTGCTGATGTCGCGTGTGAAACTTCCCCCGCACCACGGAATACACGTACCCTGATGAGATTGCGTGTGGAACTTCCCGCGCACCCCTGAAATACACGTGCCCTGCTGATGTCGCATGTGAAACTTCCCCCGCACCCCAAAATACACGTACCATGATGAAATCGCATGTGGAATTTCCCGCGCACCCCTGAAATACACGTACACTGCTGAAATCGCGTGTGGCACTTCCTGCGCACCCCTGAGATACGCGTACCCTGCTCGCACGGGACCAATCGCGTGTGGAAATTCCCACGCACCCCTGAAATACACATACCCTGCTGAAATCGCGTGTGGCACTTCCCGCGCACCCCTGAGATACGCGTACCCTGCGGAAATCGCGTGTGGAACTTCCCGCGCACCCCTGAAATACGCGTACCCTGCTCGCACGGGGCCAATCGCGTGAGGTACTTCCCGCGCACCCCAGTGTTACACGTAGTCCGCTTGCCGTGCTGGTACAGGGTTAGCGCAGCCCTTTGTGCTGGATTGGGTATATTGATGGCTTTTCCCTGCGCGAGAGGCGTTCTTGGGGGCGTAACTGGCGCTGCTGCAGGGTTGCTGCACCACTGTGCGCCACGGCTGGTTTTGGTGGCTGGAATCCATGAATACGCTGTGCGTGGAAATGGATTTTAGCGCACGCGGCTGGCGCAGGGATTCGCACGCGCACACTGTGCGCCAGCCGCGTGCGCCACTTGTGCGCTGAATTCTATGAATTACCCCCTTAATATCGTGTAAGTTTACTTTTGATGACTCTACACCGGAACAAGTTTTGATTTTTTATTCCCAGAACATTAATTTTGGCAATGCAACTGAAGTACTATCTTTCTGTGTAGTTGTCATTTTTTTTTACTTATGGAGAGTGCAGATTCTCAGCGTTTGTAGGCTATCACTAGATTCACCCATGTTCAACGCTAATATTTCTTTAAAATGTCATGTATGACCACATCGATTTGTGTATTAGTTTCCACGTTCTTTTTGTCTTTTTGAAATCACGACATTTAATTTTTTATTACCTGAACATTATTTTGGCATTGTAACTGAATTACTATCTTTCTGTGTAGTTGTCATTTTTTTTTACTTATGGAGAGTGCAGATTCTCAGCGTTTGTAGGCTATCACTAGATTCACCCATGTTCAACGCTAATATTTCCTTAAAATGTCATGTATGACCACACATCGATTTGTGTATCAGTTTCCACGTTCTTTTTGTCTTTTTTGAAATTGTTTGCTAAAGTTTGGGTATTGATACGTATTTTCTGTTATGTTTTCCGAACAGCTACATCCTGCCTTACTGTGATTGCCATGGATTCCAGATGCCAAGTGATGGCTTTTTTGCACGCCAGATGCACGCCCTCGTGACCGGCTGCCTAACCGTCACTGTTTTGTGGGACGATCGCGCAGGACCCATTTGTCCATACGCTGCAGTGGCCATTAGGAGTAACATAACATCTTTTATGGTGGTCTAGGCCGAAGTCCATGCCGACGTTTTGGAAATCACTGTGCGACCGAAGCGGTTGCTTTATCGAAAATGAATACTTTGTGTATGGGAAAAGAACAACGTGTGCCTCACGACTAACATTTTCAATGATGATCGAAGAAACAAAGTTACTATTTGATTGAAAATGGGAATAGTCCGATGGTTTTGGACAGTTTATTGCGAAATAAAAGTACTTTACAAATTCTAAAATGTTAATGTTTTCTTTTAAAAAACAGTTTATTATTTTAAAATGTGACGTGCTACACTGTACGTCGCTGTGTGTTCATTTTCAGGTTCTGCATAACGGCACGTAGGTGCTTATGGGCGCATTTGGCTACGCCGGAGAGGAACGTCATCCAAAAAAGGTGTAAAATATCATTAGGGTTAGTTATGTGACGAGATGTGGGAGTGTTTTCGGATTACACAAGTGTCGTTATGTAGTTAAAAAATGTAGCGGTATACGCTTTTTGACTGAGGGGTAGGCTGCAGCCATGGGGAGTGGGCAGAATGTCGGGGTCATGGTATAAGGTCATGATCCGCACAATGTGGCTACTGGCCATGACCAGAAGGAGCAAAAATGGGATTATAGTGGCCATGTCCACCTGGGACTGGCTTTGTGGTAAAGTTGTTCGACATTAGGATACTTTTGAAAGGGAAGAAAAAAAGTGCTTGTGCTAATATGTTAAAAGGGTTTCCTTTTTGCTTTTTGCAGGCTGCCATGGAAAGCAAAGAGGGGCCCTGTATGGAACAATCGCCTTCCCTTTCTATGGTGGCCATCTTGGAAAAGGATTTTGTTTTCTAATCTGGGTCACCACAGGCGTCCCGGATTAGAACAAAAAATCCTCTTTTTTAGTAGCACGCGTTACAGCTTTGAAAATCTAGATTGTTAATGGCATTCATCCCCCATTTTGGGGGTCGAAGGGGGGGTAATGATCCAGCGATCGCGTTATGCACTCTCGCTTCGATTGGGCTGATAACTTGGCCTGCTGGCCCTTTATTCACCGTTCCAGGCCCTGGAACGGAGGACGAACAATACAATATTCCCATTAGCATAACACAAACTGCAAATGGAAATGTTGGATAATCTTATTGTGTCTATGTCCTTTACTGAGAAATATAAAGTAGATGGAGTCTATGCGATTTTTTGATATTGATATTTTTAAACTGTGAAAGGTGGTTCTTAAAGGAACCTTTAATTTGTTTACGGATGGCTTTTTTTTGGAAGGACAGCTAAGAAGGAAATCTGCGGAAATGAGCAAAGAGGCACCAAACAGTAATATGTAGGGGTAAGTGGATGGGGAAAATGTTGTGCGTGTGTTATTTGTAAGGTAGGGGCAGTGTTTCTCATGCTCCTTCATTACAGCAGTGGTGCTGTTTCTTGGGGAGGAGGGATGGCCTTAGCTCATGTTGTTTTAAGATAAATAGTACTTTTGCTAAAAGTATGTACTGTGTACTACATTGTTAATGGCTCAGTACGAATCAGTGTTGGAGCTGTGCAAAGTAAATGTTGAAGTTGCAAGTTCCTACATCAGTAAAAAATGTATTCCCACACTGTCCACGTGGCATAGATCTTATTGTTAAGTGTGTACGGATTCTCGGACACGTCACCGTGCGCCAGCATATGGTCATGTGGCATTCTCTGGAAGGTGTGCAATGAAGTCAGATGTAAGTTTACATTATGGTTACGTGCCACTACTAGAAACTGATGAACATCAGTAAAAAAACTTTGTTAAAGGGACGTTATGTTTAAGTTGTGCTACTAAATACCCATCAAATTCAGTAAAAAAAACTTTGGTAAAGGGGCGTTATGGTTAAGTTGCGCTACTAAAAACCTATAAAATTGATAAAAAAAGACTTTGTTAACGGGACGTTATGGTTCGAAGTAAAACCGAAAAACCTTTGAAATTTGCAAGTTATGGTAAGCTAAGCAACCATAACTCGTGTCACCACTGTGCACTGCTAAGACTAACACCCAGGACATCAAAGATGACATCAGAAATGTCATTGATGACATCACTGATGACATCACATGTACATTTACTTTGCATGAAAACTCTGTAGAAGGTATTCTTATTATAATGTTGACCAAAAAGTGTCAAGGATCATTGGAATAAATATCAAGTGCTAATTAGTGCATTAAGCAATGCGTTGATATAAGTAGCATTCTATTATGAAGTTCTATGCAGTATACTAAGGAACTCATGTAGAAACATAAGCATTGTGTGCAGCATACATGATGGAGGTGCAATATTCATAAGCTTGCCATGTTGAATAGTGAAATGATAACTGTTTTCTTATTAGAGTTTTGGGTACTGTAAAACATGTCATAAGTAGGTAATAAAAACCACTTACTACATAATTGCATTATTATAGACAAAACACAAAGAGACAACAACACATACAAATATGAGTATATACAAGGAAATTGAAGTAAGGAAAAAAGCAGCAGTAGTAGCAGAAAGTGTTCATAACCTAACTGATTACCTTTATGCAGAGAACTGATTGTTCTGTTTCAAAGGTTCTACTTAATCTATGCATATGTATCACATGATTTGACTGGACCCTAAGGGAATTACTGTAAGAACATACTTGAAGGATAAGTCTACAAATATAGTACCTTTTCTATCCTGACTGTTACTGACGAAAACCATGTGGCCTAGATATGTCAGTAAAGGAAAAAAGGGGAAGCCAGGCATGTGATGTCATCAGTGATGATATCAATGACATTTCTGATGTCATCATTGATGTCCTGGGTGTTAGTCTTAGCAGTGCACAGTGGTGGCGCGAGTTATGGTTGCTTAGCTTACCATAACTGGTGAATTTCAAGGGTTTTTCGGATATATATATATACCGCGTCCATGTAGTTATGGTTAAGTTGGTGTTTCCATAGGAAGAGCATTTTTTGGGTGGCTTATAACTTCGCTCCCTCTGGACGAATCCACACCAAACTTTGCAAAAAAAAGTATATGGCGCACTCTGAATTTTTTTGCAAAGTTTGGAGAGGTTTGGTCCGGGGGGCAAAGTTATAGGGAGGGTCCCAAAACTTTCGTTTTTTCCCATAGACATAATGGGAAAAAACTTTGCGCATGCCTACAGCCCAAACCGCTGGACGGATTTACACCAAATTTGAGGCAGGAGCGGGGGCTTGGTCCCGAAAGCGTGCTTTTGCAAATTTGGTGTAAATCCGTCCAGTAGTTTTTTAAAAAAATGACCAAACTGTAAGGCACAAAAATTAGTGATATCTCCGTTCGCTCCGTGGACGGACTTCCCTGTTCGCTCCGCGGACAGTGCCCCGATTGGCCAAGCAGCTTGCGTGATGGCCGCGGACTTGCGACGTGTTCCCTGATTGGACGGCATGGTGCGTGAAGGGCGTCAGATTTTTTGTGGCACCCACCATCTTGCATTCGCCGACGACCGCGGACAGCGCGGTGGTACTTGGATTAAAAATTGTATTTAGTGGAGTGTTGGTGTGTAAGAGTGTTTGGGGAGGGTGGGGGAGTGTGAGATAGGTTCAATGTTCTGTTTTTTTTATGTGCTAGATGCTTTTGTTGTGTTCGATTTGTCTGCGGACAACACGGCTGTTCTGAAATTTTCTATATTAACTAAATGGTGGGGTGTTCCGAGGACGGAGTATGTGTCCGTTTTGTTCATAAGCAAGCTAAAACTGAGCTAAGAACACTCGCGGTGTCCTTAAATGTTGATACATAAACAAAATGGGGGTGTCCTGAGGACGCTGTCCGTATTGTACTCTGGCAAGTTGAATGTGTTCTAAGAACACTCGCGGTGCTGAAATGTTTGCAATTAAACAAAATGGGGGTGTTCTGAGAATGCTGTTCGTATTGTTCGTTGTCAGGTTGAAAGTGTTCTAAGAGCCCTCCTTATGTCCGCTGACATTACAATTTCCTATGGGCCTTACCCGACTTTTTGTCCACTAAACAAACGATAAATCAGGCTGCTGTGCGCCAACATTATGTGATAATCCTATCACTTGCCCCATCGACCTGGCTGACCTGTTTTTGCAACACTAAATCATATCTCCAGCCCCTAAGCCTGACATTATCAAAGCATTCATATTCCCCGTCTCTCTCCATGACGTTACAGTGTGCGTAGCCAAACGCGCCCAGTCATCTCCAGTCCTACACGACTTTACACAGAACCCGGAAAACAACACACATCATCTCACAACACAGCGCGCCACAATTCGGAATATGAAACTGTGATTTAAAAGCAAACAGCAAGATTGTACATTTAATAAATTACATTTATTTGACATCAAATGTTTAGAGAATATTCAGCGATTTGCATTTGTCTTTGCTGTCGATCCGCAAAAGTTCATCTTGACTCATGCGCTGTTCCTTTGCGCTACACAGGGTGTTGGTTTATGATAAAAGAAGCACTATGGTCGCACTGATAATCTGAAGGCTGTTCCAACAACGAGGCATTATGGATTATAAAATACTAGCATATTAAAAATGGCAGTACACGTTTAAGAAGCGACAACAGAACAACCTAATCATTGTGGGGTTTATTTAAATACTAATGCATTTGCATGTGAATGTATGCATATGGATGTAATGAGTTTGCATCTGGGCATTTGCGACTTTCATTACAAAAAAGGGATGAGCTCATTGAGAGGCTATAACAACCATGCCCTCGACAATCACCCATCATGCACCTGGTGAATTATGGAAACTAGGTTATGACGTCATTTAGCTACTTCTAGCTACTTTTATGACAGCCAATAGCTACTTTTCTTACTAAGGAGTTGCCAACACTGCTCCTACGCGACGTCATACAGAATCCGGAAAACAACACAGATCATCTCACAACACAGCGCGCCACAATTCGGAATATATAATTGTGATTTAAAAGCAAACAGCAAGATTGTACATTTCGTAAAGTACATTTATTTGACATCAAATGTTTAGAGAATATTCAGCGATTTGCATTTGTCTTTGCTGTCGATCTGCAAAAGTTCATCTTGAGTCACGCACTGTTCCTTTGCGTTACACAGGGTGTTGGTTTATGATAAAAGAAGGACTGTGGTCGCACTGATAATCGGAAGGCTGTTCCAACAACGAGGCATTAGACCACCATAACGGTTGGTATGTTGCTTGTAGCCGCTAGTAACGCGTAAGGGCATATTGGTCCTTGGCAATTGTCCCATAAAATGGTGAGGGTCATGAAGTTGTTTACTAGGAGCTGCACCTGGCAGTTAAAAAATGCGTCGGCCGGGGTCTGAAAATCCTGACATTGACAGTAAGGAAGGATGTACCGGTTTTAAAAATATAAATTAGTCTCACAAGCCGATCTTCATTAAAAATATTCATTTTATTTATTAGGGCGTGAAACTATTTTCTAGCGAGGATAGTGCAACGGAGTATGTTAACTTATTCCCACTAACCCACCCTCTCTCCTCTGCCTTTTTCAGAGCTGTCTGAGCACCAGCGGACCACTTCGGCGGTGATAGTGCGCGGTACAAAACAATATGCCACATTGAACGAACAAGTACAACTTAACCGGGCTTTAACGCCACACTATTGGTATTATATTCCGGTATAAAATAATTTAAAGGGTTACTTACATTATATTGGCATTTTCCATTGTCTACGCGTAATGCAGTCCCTAAATACGACTCCGTCTGTGCCAACAATCTTTCTCATAGTGATATAAGAAGTCTTTTGGCACGGTCCCTGTCTGTCAAGGTCAAAAAACAATAGAACCTTATAGTGCGAGTCGTGGGCCACTCCGGCCCGCGAGCAAAAAATGGAAGCAGCTGACCTTCACTGTGAACGAGCATAAATTCTTACTTTGCAACATTCTGTGCAAAGCCATCCCTGAGAAATTGCTTTTTGCACTCCATCTTTGTATATTGTCTGCGTGCTAATGAAAAAGGTTTGTTAAAGGGAGTTTATGGTTAACTTGCGCTACTAAAAACCTATGAAATTCAGTAAAAAAACTTTGTTAACGGGACGTTATGGTTAAGTTGCGCTAATAAAAACCTATGACATTCAGTAAAAAAACTTTGTTAAAGGGACGTTATGTTTAAGTTGCGCTAATAAAAACCTATGAAATTCAATTAAAAAACTTTGTTAAAAGGGACGTTGTGGTTAAGTTGCGCTACTAAAAACCTATCAAATTCAGTAAATAAACTTTGTTAAAGGGACATTATGGTTCAAAGTAAAACCGAAAAACCCCTGAAATTCGGCAGTTATGGTAAGATAAGCAACCATAACTCGCGCCATCGTGCACTGCTAACACTAACACCCAGGACAACAAAGATGACATCACAAATGTCATTGGTGACATCACTTATGACATCACATGGCTGGCTCTCCCTTTTTTTCCTTTACTGACATATCTAAGCCACATAGTTTTCTTCAGTAACAGTCAGGAAGTAAAAATTGAACAGGTACTATATTTGTAGACTTAGGGTCAAGTCATTTCATATGAAACATATATATACCGGAAGACACAGGCTTGAAAGAGATCAATCCTTTCTGTGCATGAAGATAATCATTAGAGTTATCAGCATTTTCTCATAGTTTTATTTTTATTACTATACCTTCCCTGTATATGCTCATATTTGTATACATTGTACTCACACTCCTTTCCTTAGGGTTCACTGACATCGTTTGATACACATACATACAGTAAGTAGCAGCTTTGAAACAGAGCAATCATTTCACTGCATAAAGATAATCAGTTAGTTTATGAACTCTTTCTGCTACTACGTCTGCTTTTTTGCTTACTTCTCTGTCCCTGTATATACTCATATTTGTATGTGTTGTTGTCTCTTTGTGTTTTGTCTGTATTAAGTGTAATTATGTATTAAGTGGGTTTCATTAGCTACTTATTACATGTTTCACAGTACGCAAAACTCTAATAAGAAAGCAGTTATCATTTCATTATTCTACATGGCAAGATTATGAATATTGCACCTTCATCATGTATACTGCACACACTGCCTAAGTTTCTGCATGAGTTGCTTAGTATACTGGATAGAACTTTATAATAGAATGCTATTTATATCAATGCATTGCTTAATGCGCTAATTAGCTCATGATATTTATTCAAATGATCCTTGACACTTTTTGGTCAAGATTATAATAATCCCTCCTCTAGAGTTTTCATGAAAAGTAAATGCACATGTGATGTCATCAGTGATGTCATCAATGACATTTGTGATGTCATCTTTGATGTCCTGGGTGTTAGTGTTAGCAGTGCACAGTGGCGCGAGTTATGGTTGCTACCATAACTGCCGAATTTCAGGGGTTTTTTGGTTTTACTTTGAACCATAACGTCCCTTTAACAAAGTTTTTTTACTGATTTGATAGGTTTTTAGTAGCGCAACTTAACCATAACTTCCCTTTTAACAAAGTTTTTTCATTCAATATATATATATATATATATATTTGTAGGTGCTAGCATTTAAAAGGGGTTAGGATAATATGTTCATGTAGCCATTAAGTTATAGGTGTTTTAGGTAAGATTAGGGGGATTTACGGGCCCTAACATGATAGGGTAGGTAGGAATGTCAGCCTACCAGAGGGTCCCTAGGGCAGGGGGCCACCCACCAGGGACATCCCCCGGCCCCTCCTCATGGGTGGCTGGCACCGGATAGGCAGAAGTGACAATGTCCAGGATGCTATGAGCTGGTGGGGCAGATTCCTATAAGGGGAATCACACCAGGCTAGAGAAAAAGATGGGAGTTTACAAAATGGGTGAGGGTTTGAAGTTGTAAGGGTCATTTATATTTCATCAAAATGTATCCCTGTTAGGGCTCATAAAATCCACCCTGGTGTGCGGTGTCTATATGAATGTTCTACTGTAAGTACAGGAAGGTTTAACGTCCATTTCTCATTCACAGGTTGCCTAGTGCCTCCCTACCTTGTTGAGGATGGTTTATGGAGAGGGGAATAGTAAGTGGTCCCACCCTGGCCTACTGGCAATGACCAAACTAGTTTACCAGGGATGGAAACACCAGGGCTACACTATCCATACTTACACTGATATGAAATATACTCTTCATATGAAAAGGTGCCACTGAACCCCTTTGTGAATCGACAGTAGTCAGGTCATTGATTATCTGAGTCTGTATTCGTATCTTCTGTCAACAATGAAGTTTCATTCATCATGGTCTCTCAAAATGATGTTAAACCTATGAGGGAGAAATGTACAGTAAGCATGCTCTCTTACGCTAGACGAAGCATGCCAATATTGATATATTCTCTATTCATACTCATTGATTGAGGAGGTTAGAGATACCAGATTGAACATAGTGAGTATGCAATCAGACATACACATTTTGAAGGCAGTGTATAGAAATCTTACCATGCATGTCTCTGAAAATGAGGTAAAGGTGCAGGATTTTAGGAAACCGAATTGATGAACAAAGTACTCCACTAAAGGAGGCTATTATTGATGTGGAAAATTGTAACATGTATTAGCACCCTATATTTTACATTGAAAATCTCATTCCAAAAAGTTACACTGGTGTTTAAGGTGGGTAAAGCTCACAAAACACCACCCATTTTTTAGATTTAAAGGTGCAGTCCCCTAGTGCAGATAAGGAGATCATTAAAGTACTTTCCAAAGCGTATTGTGAGCAGTGTTCAAGTACCTCTTCAGAAAGAGTTTGAAAAATAATCAGTCATTTCTTTAGAGTTAGACGAAAGGAAAATGTTATCAAATATCCTGCCATCATGAATTTGTGTCAAGGAATTTTGGAGAGCAAATCAAATCTTTATTCACTCCTGCATTCCCTCAATGTAGAATTTCCTGAAGCCATGGATTTTTCAAATTAACAATGCCATTTTATTCGAACATTTTATATTTAATTCTTTACATACACGTGTTAAATTTCACTTAATGAGTCTTTATATATGTACTTGTGTTTTAGTTGAAGTTTAATCTATTTATGTTTCTCAACTTACAAAAATGTTAATTACTTGTAGGAACATGTCTCTAATTATATTTAATCCTGCTTCTTTCCTGTATAAATAATTACATTTTACTGCTTCAGTTTTGTCTTGTTTATCTTTCAGTATTTACTGCTAGAATAGAAAGGGAAACCTATTTAAGGTGACAAGTCTTTCCAGGGTGTTTCTCATGCCCAGTATTTATGTTTCCCCTCTTGGGGAACTGGTATGGTTTAGTGCTTTTCTATCATGCCTTTTTGGTTTATGATTATATATGGTTTCATTTTTGCTTCATATATAGTTTTATAATGCCTTCTGCAAATGTTCAATTATTCTATCTACTTGTTCATGGTTTTGCCATCCAGTGAAAAGGGGAAAATGTTAGACTATGTAAAAAAAAGGCCAATATTATTTTTCTGCAGGAAACCCATGTTGATAAAAAAGACATAGCTAGAATGAAATACATATTCATGTATCCATTTCTTTCTTTCATATGTCTGAAGAAAAGGTAGAGTATCTATTGTATTTCCTACATCTTTGGATGCTAAGCTTGTTGATCAATGTGATAACAGGCAGATCTGCATTTGCTCTTGTTCAAATTATGAGATTGCTTCTCAATTGTATCTGTTTATCTGGTCATATGAATGATACATTTTGCAAAAATAATTATTTCTAATATTCCAGATATTGGTAATGATTAAATTCTTGTGGTGTTTTTAATTGTGTTTTGTTATAGACCCAGTGCTTGGTAGATTTACTCAATCCAGGCATAGATCAGCTAAATCCGTATCTGCCTTAAGATCTTTGATTCAATTATCTAACTTAATTGATCACTGATTACCACAATGCCATTGCCAAGTATTTCTGTTATTTGTATGCCTCTCTTTAATCACATTTTAAAATTGATTATGGTATGGTGTTCTGAGATATTTATCATTATTATCAAACACCTCATTTGAACCAATATGTGAATCAAACATTCTTGACTGATGATAAACATCTAGGTAGAGAATCAATACTGGCATTGTTCTCTGCTTTGAGACCCTCCCAGGGCATTCTAAACATGTAATAGATATTTTCAAATTCAATGTTATTTGTCGTTAGCGCTGGAGGAGCCTTGGAACTGACTGGGTCTGGTTGCGTGCAGGACTGTATAGTGTACCTGATGGAATGGCGGTCAGTCCTTGCACATGGAGCATTGGATACAATGTTAGTTTCGCAATTGAGGACGGCAATCCAGTCAAGCATTCTACCTTTATTGTGTGTAGGTTTGGTAATGTGGTGGGAGAATCCTAATTCTGTGTTCGAGTTAGCTATGGTAGTGGCTGAGTTATCTTTGTAGTCAAGGAAACCTAAGTTGAAATCAGCCAGTAACAAGGTTTGTGAACCTGTTTTAGTATCGGTGACGAGGAGTTGTTGCATATCATCCTCGAATGTTGATATAGTTCCAGGTGGTCTGTACACAAGGTGAATCTTTAGGGTGCGTGATGCTAAGAGAAGAATGGGAGTTTCATATAGAGGAGTTCAGCTGAATGCAACAGGGGGAGGGCTCATAGGCCAAGGTCAGTCTAACAGATGATAGCAACGCCGCCACATTTGGAGGATTCTCTGTCACGTCTCATGATAGAGCAATTATTTGGGATAGCTAGGGCGAGTGAAGGGCCTGCTGCAGCATTTAGCCAGGTCTCTGTTATGGCTAAGATGTCTGACTGCTTGGCAGTAATAAGGTCATCCACGTCAAGGGGATGTGCTATCAATGATCATGCACCTCTCTTACTGGTCAGACCTTTCCATATAGGGAATTATGGAATCTGGCACAGAACCCAGGCCTGGGATGCCTTGGTAATGGCTGCAAAGACACCATCTCTATAAATGATCAGAAAAGAGACATGGGGCCTCATTACGAGTATGGAGGCAGCCATGCCCTTGGGTTCTGTGAATGAGGAACTACCGGGTCATTCCAACCTTGGAGGACCTGGTAATTCCTTATTCACAAAACCAATCCCTATTCCCATTTGAGCCCCTATAGGGCTCAATGGGAATGGGGATGGAGCTATTAATGGGCCCGTTATTAACGGGCCCATTATTAGCTCCTTGGTCCCCTTGCGGGACCCGCTAAGGATGTCTGGTCCGACTGTTGGTGCCGGTAAACCCATTCCGCCAACCTCGTAATGAGGCTCATGGTGTCAAGCAGGCTGAAGGACATACTTTTATATCATTAGGGCTTTGGTGTTGCCACTCCAGTTCTAGCTAAATAACAAAATATGCTTTAATAAATTAGGTATTATTTCTCACCCTTGTTCTCGCCAGTCTTGTTTGTTCGGATTTTGCCTCCCCTCAGTCTCCAAGCTTTGCCATGTTAGGTTCCATGAGCTAGGACACCAAGGGTCACTTCATTTGGAATATATGATGACCAAATATTCTTTCACTTGAAATCAGAGCCCCATTCTCTTTAAATGCACGGATGAGATTCTCCCGAAAATAGTCTTGAGGTATTGGGTCACCCAGCACTTTACTGAGTATAGGAATTAATGCATTACAAAATCCCTCCTGTACCATATTTGATTATTTGTTTGTGTTTTATGTTCCTCTTCTTTTTTACCAATTCTAATTCTCATAAACTGCCTTGCTAGAAATGGAAAGGTTTCGACCTGGTGTGGGAGGATGCAAATGATGGGGGCATAGCTAGACCATGGAGTCATGCAGTTAATTGTACATAAAGCAACCCTGTGTTTTAGAGAAATGTTTTGAAGCACACAGCCCACCTGACAGTACATAAGGGATTATGATGACATGTTGGGTGAGGGGTGTTTGACTATGGCCTTGCTTTCTGTATCCTGAGGAGAGGACTGCAATTACCAGTATGTAAAGTAGTCCTGGACTTAAAATACCAGTTTGCCTCCATACACACTAGGTCTTAGCACTTTAAGACAGCTATAGTTGCGAACTGCACATTGTAAACTAAGGTAACATAACATAACATAACATAACATGCACTCCACTTACACACGCACACATGATCTTGCTCGAATCAGATATCTTCCCGATCTTTTCATGCACTATAAATGATCTCTGGTAAGCCATCGAGAGAGTGGCAATTGGCACGGTTTATTTTAATGCCTTCATTTGCTTGGGTTACTCGTGTGGCACATGGACTCTAGGATACATCTTATATGTTTCTCAGTGTACATTCTGTCCAACAGGAGGGCCAGGGATTGCCCGAGTTGCAGTTATTCCGAAGCAGACCATATAAAAGGTCAGCTACACCACACCATCAATAGGTCCTTACCCCATTTATATGCCTTTAGGTTGTTTCTTTGTTGTGTCATTCCTGAGAACTTGAGAATCAATGCCTCGCTGTCATGTTACAGGATCCCATCTCAGGGAGATAGGCAAGGGGATTGCTCTGCTCTTGCTGCATTCAGATAGCATGTTCGATTAGAAGACAAGTTATGGGCATTTCAGATCAGGCTGATTTAGAGTTGGTCTCTCCTGACCAAAGCTTGTACAAAGAGCAATTATATTTGCACAGCCACAATTGCTTAAGGAACATTTACGCTCCTAGACACAAGACATTGCTGACTTTGAAGTAACCTGCACTTGAAATGTGTCATGTATGTCTATATTTAGCTTTCCCATTAAGTAATCCTTATTTAATTAAATGTAATCTTGCACTCTTACTCATGTCAGAGGTTTCTGAAAAAAATGTAAGACAATCTAGTTTGATGTAATAGGTTAATTGATCATCCTTTTTAAATTATTGTACTTCTTTAACAATCAGATTCACTTATATCATGCCAAGACCATTTTTCATATGTGATGATTACAACAACATTCCCTTAAATTAAAATGTTAGTGTGGCACCAGCATAAAAAGGACTCAATGCCTTGCCCTCTCACTTGTTCCTGTAAGGGTGTTTTTATTACCCTCTATCCTCTTCCTCCTCTAAATCCTATGCACATTTTTAAAAATGCTTATAGATAAATGACATGTGCATGTTGTGCGCTGATGCAATTGGCCTTGACAACCGTCTTCTCAAGACTTCTTTAGAGACATGCTCATTACGAGCATGCCAGTCTGGAAAAAGTGCCGGTAACATTGGTTACCGGCACCTTTTCCGGAACAGCATACCCAGAGTCTGAAGTTACGAAGCACCGGCACCGTTAACAACAGTGACGGTGTCTCAGTGGTTCCTATCTATGACAATAGGAATTTACCGTTCCTCTGCTGCCCTTAATATCCTGGTAATACCAATATATCGGGCGGTGGAAACAGTAAGCCAAGGTTGCGGTTATGCGGCTGGTTACTGGCAAACTCATAATGAAACCCACAGTTTATCCAGCTGGTGGTCTCTATGAAACATACCTTTCATTATACTTAGATTAACCCGAACACTTCTCGAGCTCTTCATGATCCAGACTATTATATCTACAATTCACTATTTAAATCTTTTCAATCATACATTCCAAATTTCAAGTTCCCTTCAATCTTAAGAGCCTTCCCAACATATTCTAGGATTGGTGCTATTTATTATCCTAATCTCTAGTCCTAGAATATTTGATAAAAGTGCTTGATATTTGCAAGAGTGCATGTTTAAAAAAACATCCCCCCAATGCCCTTTCAAATGGCACCTTTATCACTGGATACCCTCATGATGTATGACATTCCTTATGTTGTTTGCTACATTGACCCTTGTGGCCTTCAAGCCCATTGTGACATATCTAGCTGTATCTACTTTACACCATATTTATGTTATCTATATGTTATTATGCTATACCATTAATCTGAAGGAGGGCTTCAAGTATGTCCTGCCGCTCAATTGTCATACAAACTCCAACCATTTCGTGAATCCACCTTATCGGGACGCCGATCGGTTGTGTGTGATTGCTGAAGGGATTTTACCCGGTATAGTAGAATACGCATGAAGCTGTGACACCAATGATAACAACACATGGAATAGAGCCAATTTGGGCAACAACCGCTACTTAGCACCAAAAAGACGGTTTGAAGGGGTACTGCCACGCAGGGTACAGACTGAATTTATCAAGCCTTTTAAGGGTTCAACCCTTGTCATTAGATTGAGTTGATGCTTTCAATATTGAAGGAACTAAACTAGGAATTGTGGAAGCATCACAGATGTGGGCTTATTCTTGCACTGATGTGTTTCTTTTGGGTTTCTACCCCAGTTTATACTAAAGAAACCCTGGATGGGCCTGTGAATTTGCCTTGAGAAAGCCCCTGGGGGGAAAAACTAATGGCCATACCTTTGGCAATTTCGACTGTAGCATATTGTATGCTTGCAATATTTGTGCAAAGTGTAGTGTAGCACATTTGATGCCCGCATACTTAATGTTTTAGTTAATGTACACACATCAGGATGTCACCATGCTAACAATAACAACCAACATTGGTATTTCAGGTTCCAATGAGATGTAATGCTGGCTTAGAGCCATTTTCTGTATATGTTTTTTGGAAATAATTTCCTTGATAAAAATCCTTATGGGATTTTTTAATAAGCTGTGCTTTCTTCGACTTTTGAAACAGGAGCACATGCATGTTGGGTTTTTCACACATCATTTACAATTAACATTGTCTGTGGTTTAGTTTAGTTTTAGTTTAGTTTGCTTATTTATAGAGCGCGTCCGAACCCTCAGGTAGCTGGGTGCATAATCATGTGGACAACATAGTTACATATCGTTGCGCGCAGCAAAAAGAAAGAGTACATACATTCAATGGTACAGTATGTGGCATGAGATAAATACAGTATATAATATAGGACCTGGTTACTTGGTGGTCCGTTACAGGTAAGTTAAGGCATACAGTTGAAATTGGTAGAGTGAAGCGGCCTGGAGGTGGGTAAGGTTGTAGGCTAATTCCCTAAAGGCAGCAACCCTCTCTTGACTAAACAATTCTGTACTGCCATTTACTAATGGTGCAGCTCTAACAAATCTGACAACTCATTCTTTCCCTTTTGTGCCACCTTAACAAAACACTGATATCCTTCTATATTGAGATCCTCTTCAACTAAAATCACATTGTCTATGGAATAGAATAGTCATGTCACTTATACTTATCATTCTCTTCCTCTCCTCCACCACTAACCTATTATCTTTCCCATGCATACATCAGTACACATCCACAATCTGGCAGCTGGCTTGGCGAAAGAAGTCCTGCCTCTTAGACAGGGAATGTTTCTTAAATACTAATCTGGTGAAAGTCTCCCCACTACTAGGACTCCCTTGATCATATCTTAAGTTCATCACGCAACCACACTTTAACCACATCTAGCAACTAGCATTGTCTGGTCTATATATTGCTGTCGCAGTAAAGCACTGCATTAAACCTAGCTATATATGACAGAAATGTTCTCTTCTTCTAATTGATTTCTAATCCCAGTTCAAAGCATGCATCCTACCACTACCACTTTCCCTTCCCCTGACCCCAAATGATTTCACCCACTCAAGTGTTACATCAATTGTCTAGCCCCCTTTTTCCTTTGTCATTGCCAGCGACTCTCTCGTTTCAATTCCACAGACCAATGTTTCCAATACCCTGGCAAGGTCACAATACACCACCTCTCGAATAAGCTCAGGCACTGTAAGATCACTATGGTTGTGATGGGAAAAGTACACATGTTGGATAACATATCATAACATTGATACTGATTGTAAATTCGACTCCACATTTCTAGTAGCTATAATCATTTATGTGCTTACTGATTTAATTCATGTGGACCAATCTGGCTTTCTCATGACTTCACTGCCTGTGTCCCAGGGTTGTGTTGCCCTTGAAGCATAAGTGGGACTTTATGTTTAAAACAATGAAAGCCATTAATTGTCCACACCAGTTCTGTAGTATGATTGATGTTTTGTATACCAATCATACAGCGTCTTTGTTTGTCAGTGGGAGCACCTCAATTATTTGTATCTGTCTAGAGGTAGTTGGAAAGGTTGTCTTTTGCCCCCTCCTTGATTTCTAGTGACTTTGGATCCTCTTTTGCATGAGTTTACAGGGTGTTAATTTGAGGGAAGAGAACCTCAAGTTTTGTGTATTTGCTTGTGACATTATCTTTATATATAAATCGGAATATATGTATGTGTGTATGTTTGTCCAGCTATACAAATTCACACCATTGAACCCACGTCTACCAAATTTTGTATGGATTCCTCTTTTGTCTGGGGCAAGATTGTAGTCTATGTATAGATGCACACATCTTATACGCAAAAAGAATTTTGGATGTGTGTGTGTATGTTTGTCCAGCTATACAAATCCACACCGTTGAACCACTGCTACCAAATTTTGCATGGATTCCTCATGTTTCTGGGGCAAGATTGCAGTCTATGTTTGGATGCATAATCACAAACTTCTTGTCTTGAAACTTTTAAGAAAGAGCTAAAAACCTTTCTTTTCAACTGAAAGTAGCTCCAGGGGGTTCTGCCACAGTAGGTATACTCCTTTCTCGGCTAGTCCTGCCATTAGTTTAAATAGCTCTCTAGAAGAGTCCAAGCAGTTTTGTTAGGTAGTTATATCTCTGTGTGTTGTCCTCTTTCTATTGTTTGTGCCTTCATGCCTGCAGGTCCACAGTGTGCTATATAAATACCATGTAATGCAAACAATTCACTCCGTATACACCCTCATCTACCGATGCTCATCCTGATTCATTACAGTAGTTACTAGAAGAATGCAAAATTTAGAAAAGTGCCTGAAGCAAAATATTCGATGTGTTGGTTATTCCTTTGAAATTTATTACTACTGTATAGAGTTCGGATTTTTTATTAAAGAGAATAAAAAAAGAACATGATCACGCCACTCCAAATATGGGAAATGACAAGGTTACAGTTTAGTTAAGTTCATTCACTAGAAGAGAGCACAATCAATCTTCTTAGACACTTTCTCAAATGTGCTTAAGACATTGAGTAACTGAAACATGTCACACAAATAAACGAACATCACTTGGAAAAGCTCCATCTGATGCAAAGCGAAAATCAAGAGCTTCTGAAACACAACAGACAGCAGCATGACTTGCCGACCAGAGGACAAGAGGAACTTTCTCCAGGGCAAATGAGATGCCAGAGCTAACTGAAGCAAGACCTGCTGACATGAGAATAACAGCAACATCCTCCAGGTCACATGATAGACCAGAGCAAACTGAAGCAAAACTTGCCAACAAGAGGACAAGAGCAACATCCTCCAGGGCACATGAGACTCCACTCAATCAGGACACGGGCAGCACCGGGTACCCCAGCTACTATTATATATATTCAATCTATTGCAATCTGTTCTAGCTAAAAATATGGTCATTGACCGATTTCCATTTTTCACATTATCCTGCTTAACGCTGTGTATATTCCCTATATGATTGCGATAGTTGCCCTTTCATTTAAATGGGTGATGACAAATATCAAATTTGTAGGTGTTCTATTTGCTACATCCATGCGTGATATTGTTTCAATAAATACCAAAATATGTTTGGACAGCTTAATTCTAACATTCAAAAGAGAAGCCTTTTGTTTTGTGTTGATGGACAAGAATTCAAGCTATAAAAATGGTTACTGCTCTTCATATTTTCTGTCTTTTCACAGTGTTGAGTTTGACAACCCCTTCCTGCTTTTGTAGGCAATTGGATAGAATAATAACTTCTTTCATATGAATAATAACCATTCTAGAATAGTTATTAATAAAATGAATGCTAATGGGGCCTGGGTCCAAAATACCTTCAGCTATCCCTCCACAAATACCTCCCCTTTCGAGCTCTTCGCTCCTCTACCTCTAACTCCCTCAGGGTCAGTCGTTTTTCAAAGAAACAAGCTGGGGGTAGTTCTCTGTCTTCGGCTGGGGCCTCCCTCTGGAACAGCCTCCCTGCCACTTTAAAACCTGTGGAAAACCATCTCCGGTTCCGGAAGCACCTCAAGACCTTCCTCTTTGCTTCTGCCTTCGCTCCCCCTCTCCCTTGCTGATCTGTTCTCTCTTGGCACTGTGCACCTGGCCACATTTTGTCCTCTGGGCCCAGGTACCTGCTCACCCTGCCCCCCCCCCCTCCCGCACTGCCTCCGGGCCACCCCTTGCACTGGGGCATGTATCTGTACCCATACAGTCCCCCCTTTTTTTCTTCTAGCAGTTATCAGACCTACCCTGTCTGCTGCCTTAAACCCAGCACTTGCCAATTGCTGGCTGCACTACCACTGTTTGTTGCCTTTATTATTTATTTATTATTATTTATCTATTTCTCCTTTGCTTTGCACTCTCCACTTCTCCCCCTTCCATGCACTTTTCCCCTCCCCCTCTCCCATGCACTTGTGCGTTCTCAGTGTCACTGGCCCTTGTAAGATCGTTGTTTTGTTCTCCCTTGTTCCCCTCCTTTGCCTTGTCGCGCTCTGAAACACTTGAGTAAGAGCACGATAGAAATAAAATATCAATATCAATATCAATAAGTCTAAAAGGGAAATGCATTAACCCAATTTTAAAATATATCATACTGCCTTTCTGATAAGACAGAGGCCATTATGGTTCCAAGAAAATTAATCCCTGTTATTTACCCTGTTAAGTGTTATGGAGCAAATCATATAAACATATAGGCCTAGTAGCGTGTTGTATGTCAACCTTCTCCCTAAAATATGTATGTTTCCTGTAATAAAGGCTACTAGAGTGGCTATACTCGACTTTTAGGAAATCCTAAAATTACAATTAATAGTAAAACTGGCCAAACAAAGCTGGAACATAATATACTTGTTTTGGGAGACCCGTTACATAATGATGTTTTTATACTGTATTCTTTTGTGTTTGTATAACTTTCTTCTTTATGATGGTTTAGTTCTGAAATTAGCCCCTTATGATATTATATTTTATGTTTCCTTAAAATTAATAATATTCTTGTGCAATGTACTTCACAGCAGGATTAATTCATCATAGACATGTAGTTTTAAATGTTTGCAAAGTATTCAGAGCAAAAACGTTTCCTTATACCTTTGCAAGCATGAGAAGAGCAACATTTGGAAATGCAATTACATGACTTTGGACCCTCAGATTTGTCTAGGTCCAATTGGTTCCCTTTGCATAGAGGGTTTGGACTCCAGCTTCAATATCCTCTGTGAAATCCCACACTTCCCCAACTAGTAGGCATTGTAATTCATGAGTCAGTACTCTATTGCATTTGATTTTGTAATGCCAAGCTATTTATCCATTTTGGGTGGATGTTTGGGTGCATAACTAATAAATGTATCCCTGTACAAGGTGCCATTTCATTAACAATATCAGTTTTTAATGCTGAGAAATAATGACTGATGCATCATATTCCCTCATATAATTTAACAACTACTGTCTTTACCTTTAGTGCTTTAAGACATCCAGCTACCTGGGTAAGTGTTATATAAAGCTAGCAACAATAGATAAAATGCCACGTTTCCTGAACTCTTTACCTTCAGTTTTAATGAAAGATAGCCAAAAGCAAAGCTTCAAAGTGGGAGTGAAAATAGTCCTACGCTGTCCGAATTAAATGCACATTTTGATGTTATCTGTGTATTCCTGGAGAGCACTGTTCATATGAAACACCAGATGATGCTATTCACTTACTTGTCCAAAGAGTTATCTGTAATTCCTCCAGAAACATCACCTGTGTGTCTGATTTCTACCGTGGAATCTTCTCTTGATGACCACAATCCTCTTATGTCCTTTGTTCCTTCACACAAAGTGCCCCAACCATGGCTGTCATCTTCTCTTTAATGTCCTCCTATTTCTCGTTGTAAGTTTCAATGTTGCTGATGGAATTCCTGTTCCTTGGACAGTCTTTCTGCTTTGCCTTCATCTTATGTACCTATACATGCCCTATAGTATGGTAAAAAGTGTACTACCACCCTCTTATCTTGTCACCTTCTCCTTATCTCTCTGCTTCTTTCTCTTCTCAAAAATGTGCTTCCTGTTATGGTCTTGATCCTTCTCTTAAATTGTTTTGCTCGCTGATTCTGATTGTATTGCTTTACTTCAAAAAATGAGAATCGACTGGCGTCTTTACTACTGTTTCCTCATCCTCTTCTCCCAGCATTTTTTGCTCGGTTACTTTAATAGGCCAATCTCTCTGCTGATCCTCGTGATCCTCTTCCTCCTGCTCTCATCCCGTAAGTATATTCTTGTCATCTTCCATACTTTACTCGATTGTTTAATTCCTCTCCCTTACTATTTGGGTCTTTCCCCCTTCTTTTAAGCATACAGTCAGTCTGTCCATCTACTACTAATCTTTATTTTTTTCTGCCTTCCAATTTTAATGCTATTTCTCTTTTTAATTTTTTATCCGCACATCTGGAATTTGTGGTTCATTCTCAACTTTTCTCCTATCCTGACTGTAACTCTCTTCTCCCCCTCATCAATCTGACTTCTGATGTTCCACTTTACTGAAATAGTTCTTCTTCAATTCACTTACTTTCTCCTGACACTATAAGTTATCATTGATTCTTATTCTATTCAACTTGCATGCAGCCTTTATCACAATGGCACATTATTTTATTTGTTCCTTTCTTTTTTTCTCTCAGAAACTCTGGCACTGTTCTTTCCTGGTTTCCATCCTATCTCTAAAATCACTCCTATTCTGTGTTCTCCCCTGCATTCACTCCTCCATTTGTCCCGCACATTATGGTGTAACCTAAAACTCTGTCATTGGTGCCATTTCTGAGCTGATGACAGCCAGTTCTTTCTTTGGTTTTCCTCTTTCTCTGAGCAGGGCCCCGCTTCTAGATGCTTGATGGATAGTAAATCATGCATGGTTTCAATTGTTCAATTGTCCTCCATCGAATGCCATCAAAGACCTTGCTCCTTCTCTCTATGACTGCCTTTCCCTCCCTTTTAGCAATTTCCTCTTGATCCCCTTTCTTTCTAGTCTTCTGCATGTAATCTTGGTGTCATTGTCAATCCTTCTCTCTGTCTTTCTATTCTTATTTTCCTTCTTTTTAAATACGATCTTATGTATCTTCATGGTTTTACTGTTTCTATGTATGTAGTGTGTCATGTTTTATCGTGTACATGTACAGGAACAGATGTAGGTCTACGGGTAATGTTTTTACTTTTTCTAACAACTTTTCAATATGTGCAAAATATATCCCTTTCTTACCTTTTAAGCCATTAAGAAGATCATTTTTTCTTATTCTCATAATCTGTTGATTTGGCATTCTTCTTCTTGGTCCCCTCGCATATGTTCTTGTTCCTTTGAACTTGAAATTTAAGTCCACCATATTTTTGTTATTTACTTTTCGTGCTCGGTCTGTTATTGATCTGCCTCTTCGACCCTTAGGCTGGCTCTCATTCCTACTCACCTTCAGTTTAATTTCTTTGTATTGTTTTTAAGTGTTTGATGGTCTTGCCCACTCCTATCTTTTGTCTTTTATTATGGTGTATACTCTGATTGCATTCAGCTTCCTTGTTTTTATTACGCATCCTCCTTGTGACTTGTCCCAGTTCTGCTATGTTTAACTCCTTGTTTCTGAACTCTGGAATGCTTTACCCTTTTCTTCGCGGTCAGTTTCTACTCTTGTCTCCTGTCATTTCACTCTAAAAGCTCATCTTCATTCATCTTTCTAAATTTATCTTTGATCCTTCATGATGGTTGAACCTTTTTTCCCATTCACTTTTGTTACAGTATGTACAGCATGTAGGCATAAGCAACGTATACCTCGAAATTAATAAATACATACTTAAATAAATGAATGATGACCCTGCAGAGGCTGACCATGGTCGTAAATCATGTGATGTGGAAAGGAAGCTGCAGTCAAATTATGATTCCTCTCAATAATCAGGAGATTAATTTTCACTTCATGGACATCCTGCTTCATCGGAAAGGAGAGCAAAATGCAGAGTGGGTTTTCTCCCATTGTTCACAAAAGCAAAGGAGCCTCATCCCGAATTGGCTAGGAAATGCTTTATGGCAGAAACTGCAGTCATCTAGCAATCAAGATCTCTCCACCATTGGTAACGAAGCGTCAGATAGGTATTGCGCAGAGACTAGGTGACCTGACAGAAACGGTGAATTCATGAAGGATGTCCACTTGCCCTTAACCACTGCCAGAAAAGATCTGAAAGCATCCTCGTATGTGTCACAGACCGAGACACCAGGTATTCCTTGAGGTCGGCAGTCGAAGGCGACTGTGAACAGTCACATTTTGAGACAAATCATCGGAAGCTAGCAAGATCACTGGACTGATGACTCTGAGTGAATGTGACATTGTTCTCCATTCTCTAGAATTGTGTATCTTTGTTTTGATTAAATGATGAAAATATAGCTCCATCTGCTCATTCTTCTGCACAATGTCAGATGTAAGCCAGGGCAAGATTACTTGGGCACCTATGGCCCACCTGCAGCAGATGGGGGAGCAACATGTTGCTCCTAAAAGCAGAACTGATTGGCTCTTAGGTAGGAGGATGGTCGGACATAATTGCAATATGAATACTTTGCCTGGAGTAACAGCCCACAAGGCTGGAATTAAGGTATCTTTGCACATACTCTACCCCAGTTTGATCATGTGTGATCTACATTTGTGTGTGTAGAATCCAATTAGTGCCAGTGCAAACATATTTGCATTTCGTTTCCAGCATGCACTGTAATTCAGACCTACGAGAATATATTCATTTATTTCAAATGTTCTAGCTAATTACACCAACGATATTCTATATTCATGTGCATTCTCGTTTTTAATATGTTTTCTCAATAAATAGCATTGTGTTTTGTCCAAAGCAATTGGTAACAAAGGAAACCATTTGATTGTTTCAAAACATCTCGTAATTGCCTCGTTGTTCAAATATGGTTTCAAACATTCATAAAGCAGGAAACACAATAATTAACTATTTTGGTAGAAGAAGCGGAGGAAGTGAAGCCATCTTTTCTTAATGCATGTGATTAAGTAAAGTCACCTCAACATAGCATGCTTTTAGCAGCACTTTGCCTGTCACACTGCAGGAGGGCTTCCTGTTGAGGGCTTAATTGTGGATTATGCTGCACATGAGTAGGCCTCCCTTCTTTAGTGATAAGGCTGTGTACTCTGATTTTTTTTTTATTACGATTAAAACTTTACAACGTAACATTGCTCCTACTGTTTTTTTGTATCTAATTCAATGCACACAGTATGAGAATATGAGCAATGTCACTGTCTCATGTAGATTTAAACTGAGGTTCATTTAAACACATTCACATGTATACACAATTAGATGTCAGTGTTCATACTAGCTACATTCTTAACTGCACCTCAATGCCCACTGGGCATTGAGGTGCAGCACCTCAAATTACCCATAAACTCCCACTGATATTCCTGGTCATGCACTGTTCTCCCAAAGAGGGTTGTGCATTAAAGAAAATACACCTGGTTCCTGCAGGGACATAGCCCTTGCCCCAAATGAAGACCTCCAGAGATGCGCAATTGCTTTCATGTTACTTCACAAACACCCGTTCCCTTTCTTATTTTCCACGTCTTTACAACAATATGTTGTTGGTTTAAGTCTCCTTTCCAGGACTACCTTTTTTTTCTGGTGCACATTTCATCGTGGGTTCTTCATGCGGGCATCATGTCTCAAATCGATGGCTGGCTAGCCATTCAGGGTCAGTTGGAGGTGGCAATGGGTACTTCACCAGAGACTGTTTACATTACATCCGGTGCTTTGAATGATGTTATGTTATTGTGTGTGCGATGCAGACCAGGGGGACAATGTACTGCTTGTTTTAAAGCGGGTCTGGGTGTCCGCCAGGGGTGTGTTCTGGCCCTGATTTTGTTCACATGGTATATTAATGGACTACAGGATGCCCTGATGGAGACCAAGTTGGAGTATCCGTGTCTGAGTGGTAGGGCTTTACCCATTCTAGCGTACGCAGAAGACACAGTCTTGATAGCTAGAACCCCCATGGTCCTGCAGGGCTTGATTAAAGCATATTCAGCGTTTATGAAAAACCTCGAGCTGAAGATTAACACCTCTAAATCAGCGGTGATGGGGTGTGTTGGGGGGAAGAAGCTGGTGAAAATGCGCCCTATGGTTTGTAATGGGGCGAATATTCCTAGAGTTAAAGACTTCAATTATTTAGGAGTACGATTCTCAGAGACAGTTACTGGTCGAGCGAGCTCACTGCAGAAAACAATCTTTGAATATGAACCAACATGTAAGAGGGCTTTTTTGCTTTTTTGGCTCCCTGCCAGTGGCAACCTCTGGATTTGGTTCTAGAGGTTTACCTCTCTGGGGTTACATGAAAGCTGAATAATTACAAGTGCAGGAAAATACATTTCTCAGACGATTACTGGGACTGCCAGGGTCCACCCCCAGTGTAGCAGTGCACCGGGAACTGGGCCAGACCCCAGTGTAGCAGTGCACCGGGAACAGGACATAGGATTTTTGGAGGATCAGTGGGAGTTGGCTCTGATTATTTTTTTGGCTCCACCTTTGGTCCAACGAACATGCAAGTCTAAGCCACTTTATTATTAAGTCTTTGGTAGGCAGGGCTAATTGGCATACAATTCCATGGCTTTCTATTATCAGTGATTTTTTAACTAAGAGCAATGCCTTAGTCTTCTTTCCTCCTGGTAGCTTGTCCTACTAACACAGATAGAGCCTGTGTAGTTATTAGTAGGGTGGATACGATACAGCCTTATCTCCTTTTGAATTCCAGAAGGAGATTGATGGCTGATCATTCGTGCAAGATGTGTTTGCTTGCATTCGAGAGGAAATACCATTAATTGGAAGGGTTATCCTGACAATGCGAGCTGCCTGACATGTGGAGAAGCCAGGGAGGATTTAAAGCATTTAATTATTTTCTGCCCGGCATACAGTGACATTACAAAGTCCACAATTGTGCCCTGCTTTTTCTTTTATCTGCTGATTCAGTATGTGTTGCATGGGCCTTGATGTCTTTCTTAACATAGAGCCATGTATAAGAGAAAGGGTGTTCTGGCAGTGTCATGAAGGTCTGCACTATCTTTGAGTCTTATAATGTATTGATTTTATACTGTGTTTCATTTTTTTAGATTCTTTGATTGTGTTGTGGTTTATTCATGTATTGTTTTTGTATTTAGTCTGTTTAATGGAGTGCATATCCAAATAAACATTGACTGACTGTTATGTAATTTATGTTATGGACGACCATGAAACATGTTTTTCAATGCAATGCTGGTATATATTGTGCATGAACACATAGTTTTCCACATTGAGGACTGACAGCATCAAAATGTGTTTTTACAGTTGCAATACTTAAGCAATAAGCCCCGAGCTGCTGGGCCATTAACGAAAGGCCCTGGGAAATTACCTGACTCGGTAATGGCCCCGCGGCGAAGGGCTTATTGCTATTAGTACCACGGCCCGCAAGACTGGGGTAGTAATAGCAACCGTTTTCTGTTCCGAAACGCTGCAGTGTTTCGGAACAGAAAAAGATAAAAAGAAAAATGGCCGCCAGGGAAGGGAAAACAGAGTCCGTTTTCCCTTTCCATGTCAGCCATCAGGAGCAGACGCGCAGGGGCCAGAAATGTTACCAGCGCATTCATTCTCAAAACCAGAAGAAAAAGAAGGTAAGTGGGGTTGGGAGGGCGGGGATGGGATTGTTTGGGGCAATGGGGGGCAGGGTGTGGAAAACACTTACCTGAATCCCCGGCAGGGGAGGATGGCAGCCTCCAGCCATGAGGAGGCTCGGAACAGGGATTACCCTGTTCCGAGCCTCCTCATTGGATGAGGTGCTGCCACACCTCCCCGCCGGGGAAGTGAAAGAAGCGAAAGCTTCGAGGGATTCTGTGTGGGGTATGGACCGGGGGAGGGCCAATCACACTGTTTGTAACATTCTGATTATACCCTCGCCGGGTACTAATTATACATATCGTTGGCATAACCAATATGAAAGCATGTTTTTCAGGAGAAAAATGGCATACAACGTTGGGTAGTGCTGCTACATGGTCACAGGAAGCATGAACATGTGTGTGACTGGCAAATGCGGGCATATTTTCTTTAGGCTGCCCTCAACATGAAAATGTTTTGCAAAATGCTCCAGCCGACTGTTCGTTGGTGACGTGACATCTATTCAGTTTTTCATGTATTCCCCGACAGAACTGATTGTTAATTTTAATGCTTTTTATTTTACACACTTTTTTCCTGAAATTTGTGCTGTAAAATGCTTCCTTTGAACCCATGATTCAAAATATTTCTCGTGCAAAGCATCCCTGATACTCCTCTACATGGTCCAGGCGTTCTAGCCTCACTTGCACAATCTGGACAATTCAGGAAATCATGTATGCCCCTCCACCTTTAACATACCCTAGACGTCGCTGCTCAATGTCTCTATCACACATGTGCATTCTGCTGTCCTGTCCCAGGCATCAAATTACATTCTGCAATTCCCTAAAGCTTCAGGCGTGGCTCGATTTGTGATAAACTTTGCATCATTTTGTTTGCTGCCTATCCTCGAGTACCCCTCCAAATTGGCCAGACATGCAAAATATGTTACTGTGATACAAATAGACAATTATAAGTAGAACTAATCCTTGTCTTCAGAGGTTTGCTAAGACCGGTGTTAGCTGACAACTGTACAAACAAGGGATTCATTATCAAAAAAGAAACAGCTAAAACAGGATGATGCAGCGCCTGTCAACTTCTTTTGGACTGGAGGTGAGCGCCTTAGCATGTTCCCAGAGGAGAGTGCTTTGAAACAAAATACTATTAATATGCAAATCAAAGTGGGATAATTCTGCAAATCGGAACTTTTTCAGATGTAAGATGCATCTTGACAAACGCATGCAATTTACTGGAATGATAGCTTAGAGTAGGCAGCACACACTGAATTGTGTCCCCCTGATTGAACTCTTACAATAGATGTGGAGATTATAAAAGTTTCTGAAAATGGGAAAACACACACCACAGAAACAAGTCTGTGTTACTATGTGTGGGCTTTTTTGGTGGGATGGGCTTGGGCGAGTTTGGCAAGAGTTCGAAGGCAGTGTCTGTCTACCACTGCTACCTGGAGGAATCTGGTTGAGCAAACAAAACCAACACAAACCAAAAAACTAAGAGGAAGCCTAGAGGGCAAACACTCTACACACAATGACACAAAAGGAGAAGCATTTAAGACACTGCAGCAGGACTGGGAGATTTGACATCACCAGCATTTCATGTGGAGAAGGCTGCAAGAAAGGCACAACATTTAGGTTTCAAACTTATAGTGTTGCATTATTACACATACGAGTACTGCAGTTGCAGAATTGGGAACCCAAGTGTGTCTTTTTTAAGCCAATCATGCCTTAGAATATTTTGCCTGTTTATGGTCAAGTTCGAATCTCGGCAAGGCCAACTCAGCCTTTCATCCTTCCGAGGTCGATAAATGAGTACCAATTTCGGTTGGGTGATATTGTATGTAAATATGTGCTCTGTAAAGCGCTTTGGATTAAGGCACTATATAAATAACACATCATTATCATCATTATCATTACAAGTTGGCTACAAAGTACCCATTCGCTTCTGCCATGGATTTAGTTCTGGACCTCACTAAAGAGTGGGGGTGGGTGGACTGAAAGCCATACAATATATTTGGACATTTACTAGACTGAGATTACCTCTGATGGAAGTGCCTCCACCTGAGGTGTTCAGGTACCTAAGGAGTTCATGTGGATCACAACAATGTGAAACTTGCACTGTGATAATTGGTGATTTTACTTTCAACTGAGTTAGATAAGTAAACTGATTTGAGAGAGGGTGGGTTCCATGAACTAATTGTATTGCAGAGACTGTGATACTTTGTAAACCTCGGTTCAACAACTTGGAGTTAAAACACAACAGCGAATGGTCTCTGTGAAGATAACAGATACACCTTTCTGAGGGATCAACTCATTGCCTCAATTCATTCACACAGATTTGCTATTGTTAAGCTAGGCAATAGGTGGAGAAACAGTCAATATATTACAATGTCTGGGGTTCAGTTTTGGTATGGATGACACAATCAATCTCACACAGCATTTTTAGACAAGCAGAAAACATTGCGGTACCCTGAAGAGAAGTTGGCAGCTTACAGTGGGTTGACTTCTCTTTGCATTCTTCTGTCTGCAAGCTCGACTAGCCTACATCACCTATGTCCAGACTACGGGACCCACTGCATCTTGACATGCTCTGATTAGCCTCTGAGCCATCCCAGAAACCACACAGGGTGGGCTGTTGAAGATTGTGACCACATGTGAGATAACTTGGGGTGTTGCCGAGTACTATCCCATCCCCAGTACCACTGCTCATGACTGTATAGACTCAGAATTGAAAGCCGCACTCGAGATACTGCAGTTCTGGTCGATGGAAACCTGACACCGAGGTAATCTCTGGAGGAGGATGCTTAGCTCCTGGGTGTGGGTACACTCAGTGGGATGTAAATTGATCCTCCTAGTAGTTTAGGCCAGTACTCTGGTGTCCTGCTAAATTCCCCTCAGACTCTTAGTCCTTCTTGATATGATCCAAACGCACCAACAATAGCATACTGCATGCATTTTTACCCTATGTACACCCACCATCCACTTCACTTTCTGCTACTGTACCCTTAGACGTTCGATTCTGGGTCAGTGTTTCCAGTGTTGATCTTCACAGCTATAATGCTCTTCTTTGTCAAAGTTTAGTAACTCATCCAGTTCAAGTCATTACTTGTAATTCACTTACTTGCAGTATTGCTTTTCACCATTATGAGTGCAGAACGTGATGTAGCAAGATGCATGGAACAAAATGAGGACAGTGTGAGTTAATCATGCTTGACATGGGACAACCTTATTTCTCTAGGTTTTCCTCTCTGTTGCTTTATTCTGCCAAAAAGTTCAAATCTGAGAAGAAAAAGAGAGTTTAATATAATTCATTAGAGTGCATTTGTTAGCAAGACAAACATGCATTTGCCGTATTCAGAATTAGTAATCTTTGCCCTGGGGCATGGGCAGAGCCCTTAAAGGAGGAGGCGCTTTGCTGTTGAAGGCACTTACAATCCGAGAGGCCTTTAGTTGAAGTTTGAAAGAAGGAAGAAGTAGGAGCCTCATTGAGTTTGAACGACATGTCCTGTCCTCATGATCTTACCTCTCTAATAAGAACATAATTTCTCTATACAAGCTTTTGAACACTGAACCAAAAGTGACACCTGCATTGGCCTAACACTATGCATTCAGAAGGGGGCGGGGGGTCTGGGAAACTCTCTACCAGCACGAACATAGTCCATTGACTTGTTCTTTGGTGGTTGGCCCCTGGGAGAGTCTCACCCAAGTCTTTGGCTCACTGTTCTTTTCGCAGAGAAGAAATATCCCCACATATCAGTCTTTGAGTCTTTGTCCTGCCCAGGGGCAGTCCAGCACCGAAATGCTAGGCAATTCTCCTCTGAACAAGAGTACCACAGCAACCCCATCCACATGTTTCAGCCTAGTTGGGCATCATCAGTGAGGTGAAGCTGTGTCTCTCTAAGAGCAGTGAGCAAGGGGTCCACGTCTGGAGTCCCCCGGTAACTTAGGGTGAGACCCAAAGTTACTTGGTTTGCAAAAGAGGGGGGGGGTCTAGGAAACTCTACCAGCACAAACACAGCCCATTGACTTGTTCTTGGGTGGATGGCCCCTGGGAGAGTCTCAACCAAGTCTTTAGCTCACTGTTCTTTTCACAGAGAAGAAATATCCCCACATATCAGTCTTTGTCCTGCCCAGGGGCAGTCCAGCACCAAAATGCTAGGCATTTCTCCTCTGAACAAGAGTACCACAGCAACCCCATGCACGTGTTTCAGCCTAGTTGGGCATCATCAGTGAGGTGAAGCTGTGTCTCTCTAAGAGCAGTGAACAAGCGGTCCAAGTCTGGAGTCCCCTGGTAACTTAGGGTGAGACCCAAAGTTACTTGGTAAGCAAAACAGGGGGGGGTCTGGGAAACTCTCTACCAGCACAAACACAGCCCATTGACTTGTTCTTGGGTGGATGGCCCCTGGGAGAGTCTCAACAAAGTCTTTAGCTCACTGTTCTTTTCACAGAGAAGAAATATACCCACATATCAGTCTTTGTCCTGCCCAGGCGCAGTCCAGCACCGAAATGCTAGGCAATTCTCCTCTGAACAAGAGTTCCACAGCAACCCCATGCACGTGTTTCAGCCTAGTTGGGCATCATCAGTGAGGTGAAGCTGTGTCTCTCTAAGAGCAGTGAACAAGCGGTCCACGTCTGGAGTCCCCTGGTAACTTAGGGTGAGACCCAAAGTTACTTGGTAAGCAAAACAGGGGGGGGGTCTGGGAAACTCTCTACCAGCACAAACACAGCCCATTGACTTGTTCTTGGGTGGATGGCCTCTGGGAGAGTCTCAACAAAGTCTTTAGTCCAACATATACTGTAGCCTGATCTTTTCCATACCGTAATTGTACAGTAATGAAAATAAAATTAATATTAACCATAATAAATAAGTAATTTCTAAGCAAATGAAATAATTCAGGAAAAATACAATAGTAATACAAACGGTAAAAGTGTTCAGAAATAATAAGGAGGATTAATAGAGAAACTGTTATATTGCATGACCAATACAATAGTAGTAAAACACTGCTACTAATTACATGGCCACAGTAGTGGCCATGTAGTTATGGTTAAGTTGCTGTTTCCATAGGAAGAGCACTTTTTGGGCGGCTTATAACTTCGCTCTCCCCGGACGGATCCTCACCAAACTTTGCAAAAAAAGTAGTTGGGTCACTCTGAATTTTTTTGCAAAGTTTGGTGAGGATTCGTCCAGGGGGGGGGGCAAAGTTATAGTGGGGGTCCCAAAACTTTTTTTTTTCCCATAGACTGAATGGGAAAAAAATTTGCGCACGGCTACAGCCTGAACCGCTGGACGGATTTACACCAAATTTGCGGCAGGAGTGGCGGCCTGGTCCCAAAAGCGTGCTTTTGTAAATTTGGTGTAAATTTGTTCAGTAGTTTTTTTAAAAATGACCGAAATGTTCGCGGATGGATGACTTCCCTGTTCGCTCCGCGGACAGCACCCCGATTGGCCCATGGCCTTGCGTCATGTCCGCGGACATGCAACGTGTTCGCTGATTGGACGGCGAGGGGCGTGGAGCACGTCAGATTTTCTGTGGCGCCCGCCATCTTGTATTCGCAGTCGACCGCGTACAGCGCAGTGAAACGTGGATAAAAAATTGTATTTAGTGCATGTGTTGGTGTGTAAGAGTGTTTGGGGAGGGTGGGGGAGTATGAGATAGGTTCAATGTTTTGTTTTTTTATGTGCTAGACGTTTTTGTTGCGTTCGATTTGTCCGCGGAGAACACAGCTGTTCTGACATTTTGTAAATAAACTAAATGGTGGGGTGTTTAGAGGACGGAGTATGTGTCATTTTTGTTCGCAAGGAAGGTAAAAATGAGCTATGAACACTCGCGGTGTACTTAATTGTTCGTAAATACACAAACTGGGGGTGTCCTCAGGACGCTGTCCGTATTGTAATCTGTCTAGTTGAATGTGTTCTAAGAACACTCGCTGTGTCCCGAAATGGTTGCAATTACACAAAATGGGGGTGTTCTGAGAACGTTGTTTGTATTGTTCGTTGTCAGGGTGAAAGTGTTTTAAGAGCACTCCTTTTGTCCGCTAATAGTACAATTTCCTAGGGGCGTCAACCGACTTTTTGTCCACTAAAGAAACGATAAATCTGGCTGGTGTACGCCGACATTATGTGATAATCCTATGACTGGCGCTATTTACCTGGCTGACTTGCTTTTGCGACACTAAATCATATCTCCCGCCCCTAAACCTGATATTATCAAAGCATTAATATTCCCCGCCTCTCTCCGTGACGTTACAGGGTCATCTCCAGCACTATGCGACTTTACACAGAACCCGGAAGACAACACACATTATGTCACAACACAGCGCGCCACAATTCGGAATATGAAACTGTGATTTAAAAGCAAACAGCAAGATTGTAAATGTTGTAAAGTACATTTATTTGACATCAAATGTTTAGAGAATATTCAGCAATTTGCATTTGTCTTTGTTGTCGATCTGCAAAAGTTCATGTTGAGACACGCGATGTTCCTTTGCGGTACAGAGAATGTTAGATCAGCTTACAACTCAGTGCGCCACAATTCGGAATATGAAACTGTGGTTTAAAAGTAAACAGCAGGATTGTACATTTGGTAAAGTACATTTATTTCACATGAAATGTTTAGTGAATATTCAGCGATTTGCTATTGTCTCTGCTGTCGATCAGCAAAAGTTTATTTGGAGCCATGCGTTGTACCTTTGCAGTAGATAGGCTGTTGGTTTATGATAAAAGCATAAATGGTCGCTCTGATAATCGCAAGGTTGCTCCAACAACGAGCCATTAGACCACCCTATTGGTTGGTATGTTGTTTGTAGCCGCTAGTACTGCGTAAGGGCATATTGGTCCTTGGCGATTGTCCCATAAAATGGTGAGGGTCATGAAGTTGCATATTTGGACCTGCACCTGGCAGTTGAAGACCCCATCCGCTGGAGTCTGTAAATCGTGACATAGGCAAAATGGAGCCACATACCTGTTTTAAAAAACATAAATTAGTCTCACCAGCCGATCTTCATTAAAAATCATCATTTTATTTATTAGGGCGTGAAAATATTTGCTATCGAAGATAGTGCAACAGAGTATGTTAATAATAAAATAATAATATTTTCCCATTCATATAGCGCTAAGAACCGTGAGATATCTAAGCGGTGCTTATTATTAACCACGGTGTGTAGTGCTCATTTATCGACCACGGAAGTATGAAAGGCTGAGTTTGGCCTTGCTTGGATTCAAACTTGCGTTAGCAAGCTGTGCACGGATGTCAAAGCGAGTGCTGTACTCGCTGTGCCACTTGACAGGCTACAGTGAAATGGCACAGCGAGTAGAGCGCTTGACAGCCTATAGACCGGTTAAATTATTTCTATGTCGTCTGCCTTTTTTAGAGCCCTCTAAACGACAGGGGATCAATTCGGCGGTGATAGTGCACGGTAGAAAACATTATGACACTTTCAACAAAAAAGTTCAACTTGAGCGGTCTTTAATGCTACGCTATTGTAATTATATTTGGTATAAAGTAATCTAAAGGGTTACTTACAGTACAATTGCAATTTCCATTGTCTACAAGTGGTGCAGTCCCAAAATACGACTGCGCGTGTGCCAACGATCTTTCGCATAGTGATATAATATATAAAAGTGGTTTTGTTTCAGAAATTTCATCTTTATCTTCTCTTACGTTTTAGCAACACTCCTTCAAGAGAAGTCTTTCATCACAATCTCTGTCTGTCAAGGTCAAAACACAATACAACCTTATAGTCCGCTTCGTGAGCCTCTCCTGGGCCCGAGAAAAAAATGGAAGCAGCTGACCTTCACTGTGAACGAGCATACATTCTTACTTTGCAACATTCTGTGTAAAGCCATCTGTAGAAGTTGTAGAAGCAGCTGACCTTCACTGTGAACGAGCATAAATTCTTACTTTGCAACATTCTGTGTAAAGCCATCTGTAGAAGTTGGTTTTTGCACGCCATGTTTGTATATTGTTTGCGTGATATTAAAAAAAGTTTGTTTAAAGGACGTTATGGTTCTAAGTACAGCCGAAAGACCCCTGAAAATCGCAAGTTATGGTAAGCTTTGAAAAATAACTGGCGCCACCACCGTGCACTGCTAAGACTAACACCCAGGACATCAAAGATGATATCGCAAATGTCATTGATGATATCACTGATGACATCACGTGTGTATGTACTTTTCATGGAATTTGTGTACTAGGGATTTTTATTATAATGTTGCGAAAAAAGTGTCAAGTATATTGCAATAAATATCATACCATTATTAGTGCTTTGAACGATGCATTGATATAAATAGCATTGTATTATGGGATTCTATCTAGTATACTGAGCTACTAATGGAGAAACATAGCATTGTGTGCAGAGTTCAAGATGAAAGTATAATATGTGTAATGTTAATATGTTGAATAATGAAATAATAATTGTCCTGAAATGTTCGAAAAATCACAAAATGGGGTTGTTCTGAGGACGTTATTCGTATTGTGTGATTGCTTAGCTGTATGCAATGAGGGAATGGCACAGAGAGTAAAGTGGACGCCGTCCGCGGACAACGCGGCTGTTCGTGGACAGGGCTGCTACATCCGGGTTTTTCCAGGAAATCCAACATGGAAAGAAGACTGTACGGATCAGCCAATCAGATGTCGAGGTTGTGGATTTGTGTTGAAAGAGACTGTGTGTGGTGAAGATGGCAGAAGTGGAGAAAGTCAGGATGTTGGTGCTCGGAGATATGTTTGTGCATGGTTTACAGCAGTACGCTGAATGCAGGCACGTTGCAAAGAACTTTGATGTCAAAGGAGTGGAGGTGGTGTGAAGCAGTGTGCCTGATTGCAATGTACAGGGAATTGTACAAGGTTGTGAGGATATGGCCACGATGAACAGTCCGCATGTGGTAGTTTTGCACTATGGTGCTTTCCATTTGGACAACGTCAGTGCCCCTACTTTGTTGGCTGATTTGGAACGCTTGGTTCAAGCAGTAATGAAGATCCTTCCAAATGCAAAACTAATTTTTTCTGGATTACTACCTAGGGCAATATGGGACAATAGTTCAGTTTTTTGTCCTCAGCAAAATATTGCTAGGTGTGTCATCAACCGAGGCATGTGTGCCTTCATGCTTAGAGCTGGTATGTTCTTCTGTAACAATGAGAATATTGATACCAGTAATGCTGTTAATTTTAAAGAAGATGGCATTTCTTTATCTTTTACGGGAAATGCGTTTCTATTTTGGAATGTAAGGGTTGCTTTGGAGAAGGTTATGTGAAGATTTTAGGAGTAAAGAAAGAAAAAAAATACAAAATAACAGGTGTCTGTCAAGCATCTGTAAAAAAAACCAAAAAGAAAGGCTCTTTTCAGAGCCAACTTCAAAGGGGAAATGGGGCACACTATTTAAATTTACATTCACCACACTCAGATTTTCGATGTGTCCGTGGATGGCGGTAGTCCGCGGACATGAAAATCACTACGAGGGGGTTAGTATGTTCTATGTTACATGTATATGAAGTCAGGGATATTATGGTTAAGTTGTGCACTAAAAACCTATGAAATTCAGTGAAAAAACTTTGTTAAAGGGACGTTATGGTTAAGTTGCGCTACTAAAAACCTATGAAATTCAGTGAAAACACTTTGTTAAAGGGACGTTATGGCTCAAAGTAAAACCGAAAAACCCCTGAAATTCGGCAGTTATGGTAACAAAAGCAACCATAACTCGCGCCACCGTGCACTGCTAACACTAACACCCAGGACATCAAAGATGACATCACAAATGTCATTGATGACATCACTGATGACATCACATGGCTGGCTCTCCCTTTTTATCCTTTACTGACATATCGAAGCCACATAGTTTTCTTCAGTAACAGTCAGGAAGTAAAAATTGAAAAGGTACTATATTTGTAGACTTAGGGTCCAGTCACATCATATGAAACATATACATAGCGGAAGATACAGGATTGAAAGAGAGAAATCCTTTCTGTGCATGAAGATAATCATTATGGTTATCAGCACTTTCTCATAGTTTTATTTTTATTACTCTACCTTGCCTCTATATGCTCATATTTGTATACATTATACTCACTCTCCATAGAGTGACTGGGAAAAATTTTTTGCTCGCGCCTACGGCCCAAACCGCTGGACGGATTTCCACCAAATTTGGACCAGGAGCAGCGGCTTGGTCCCGAAAGCGTGCTTTTGCAAATTTGGTGAAAATCCGTCCAGTAGTTTTTTTTAAAATGACCAAAAAGTAGGTCAAAAAAAATTAGTGATATCTGTGTTCGGTTTGCGGACACACTTCCCTGTTCGCTCCGCGGAAAGTGTCCTGATTGGCCAATCGTCTTGCGTGATGTTCGCGGACATGCAAAGTGTTCGCTGATTGGACGGCGTGGAGCGTGAAGCGCGTCAGATTTTTCAGTAGCGCCCGCCATCTTGGATTCGCGGACGTCCCCGGACAGCGCGGTGAAACTTTGTTCAAAATGTGTATTTTGTAGAGTGTGTTGGTGTGTAGGAGTGTTTGGGGAGGGTGGGAGTGTATGAGATAGGATGAAAGTTGTGTTTTTTATGTGTTAGACTTTCTTTTTGTGTTCGATTTGTTTGCGGCCATCACGGGTGTTCTGAAATGTTCTAAATAAACTGACTAGGGGGTGTTCTAAGGAGTCAATATGTGTCCGTTTTGTTCGCAAGCAAATTGAAACTGTTCTAAGAACACTCGCGGTGTCCGGGGAGTGTTCGTAGGGGGTGTCCTGAGGACGCTGTCCGTATTGTTCTATGTCAAGTTGAATGTGTCCTAAGAACACTCGCGGTGTCCTGAAATGTTCGCAAATAAACAAAATGGGGGTGTTCTGAAGACATTTCTAAGAACACTTGCGGTGTCCGGGGAGTGTTCCTAGGGGGTGTCCTGAGGACGCTGTCCGTATTTTTCTCTGTCAAGTTGAATGTGTCCTAAGAACACTCACGGTGTACTGAAATGTTCGCAAATAAACAAGATGGTGCTGTTCTGAAGACGCTTCTAAGAACACTCGCAGTGTCCGGGGAGTGTTCGTAGGGGGTGTCCTGAGGACGCTGTCCGTACTGTTCTCTGTCAAGTTGGATGTGTCGTAAGAACACTCGCGGTGTCCTGAAATGTTCGCAAATAAACAAAATGGGGGTGTTCTGAAGACGTTTCAAGAACACTCGCGGTGTCCGGGGAGTGTTCGTAGGGGGTGTCCTGAGGACGCTGTCCGTATTGTTTTTTGTCAAGTTGAATGTGTCCTAAGAACACTTGCAGTGTCCTGAAATGTTCGCAAATAAACAAGATGGTGGTGTTCTGAAGACGCTTCTAAGAACACTCCCGGTGTTCGTAGGGGGTGTCCTGAGGACGCTGTTCGTATTGTTCTTTGTCAAGTTGAATGTGTCCTAAGAACACTCGCGGTGTCCTGAAATGTTCGCAAATAAACAAGATGGTGGTGTTCTGAAGACGCTTCTAAGAACACTCGTGGTGTCCTGGAATGTTCGTAGGGGGTATCCTTAGGACGCTGTCCGTATTGTTTGTTGTTAAGTTGAAAGTGTTCTAAGAACTATCGCGTTGTTCTGAAATGTTCGTAGGGGGTGTCCTGAAAACGGTGTCTGTATTGTTCGCTGGCAAGTTCAAAGTGTTCTAAGAACACTCACATTGTTCGCGGACATTAAAAGTTTCCCATAGATCATAGTTGAAATGTTTGACTCTATGGATGTGATATGCTGCAGTGGTTGTTGCCAGGGCATAGAGTCTTGGGTGCATGGCTATTTGGCCATGCACCCAAGACTCTATGCCCTGGCAACAACCACCGCAGCATATCACATTCATATTTGCTTATAACTTTGGGTGAAAAACAAATGTATAAGGAACAAAGGTATTAGATACTATGGATGTGATATGCTGCTATGGTTGTCCTTATTATTGTATACATACTGTTTGGTCTAGTAATGGGAGTCCATGTTTTTCTTCTTCATTTCTGTGATAAAAGAAAATAGCTTGTTAGTATTAGTATTTTGTAATTACTTATTACATTGTATAAGCAATATACTTTTATTTTTTTTCGACCCTCATATTTAGTAGAGTACAAATCAGAGTACTGTGCAATTTGCTCAGTTTCTGTATTTGTTGTTAAAATCATTGGGTCTGTGGGAGAAAAAAAAATCCATGTTGGATTAAAAAAAAAACCTTTTTCTGTTATGCTACAGTTTATTTGTTTGTTTGTTTTCAGTGTTCACTTGTTGTTTCTGGCTAATGCTTTATACTTTGCTTTGTTGTATTTTTTTTGGAGCAGTAACAGATTCTTCATTTGTTTTGATATTATAAAATTTTGGAGCAGTTAGATACCAATTGGCGTATTGTAACTGTCTATTTTTTTAATATATTTTAGTGGTTTTGATTTATCTATTTGGATATTGTTAAATTTTGGGACAGTTAGATTGGCGTATTCTAACTGTGTATTTTTTGGCCTAATTTAGTGGTATTCATTTATCTGATTAGTTGTTGTAGAATCTTTGAGCTGTTAGATAGCTTTTGGAGTATTCTAACAGTTTATATTATTTTAACACAAATTTATAATTTTGGGACAGTTAGATACCAATTGGCGTATTCTAACTGTGTATTTTTTGGTCTAATTTAGTGGTATTCATTTATCTGATTAGTTGTAGAATCTTTGAGCAGTTAGATAGCTTTTGGAGTATTCTAACAGTTTATATTTTTGTAACACAAATTTACTTAAAGGTTTAAATACAGTTTATTTATCAAATTTTGGTTTTAAGAACATCAAATAAGCGTTTGTAAGATTTGCTGGTAATCTCTGCTTTAGAGTAATGGTACTATCATTACATTCAAACCATCCACATTTCTTTTTTATATATGCAGTGTAGTGCCCTGAATTGGTTGTGGCTCCTGCGTGGTAGATTATACCTATTGTTGTGAAGGTTTTCTTACCAAGTGATATTTGACCATGTGTGAATCCAGTCAGCTTGCAATTGTTTTTGGTACCATCTGCATTGTAACGTAGAAGCATTAGTATTACGTATTTACTATGTGTTTGTATTACTAACGTGGAGTGATTATCTGAATTGCAGGTAGAGCATAATCTACCATGGTTTGCAGTTTGTACAAGTTGCTGAAATGGAATGGATTCACAATTTGGTATTGATATATATATGAAGCGTTCATTGGGGATTTCTTCTTGTGTCACATTGTTGCAGAGAGTGCATGTATGTTTCCACATGTATGAAATCTGAAAGATTTCATTTATAGGTATGTTTTTGTTTTCCAGTACTTGTAGTAAGTACATTAGAAATTCTTGTGGATCTTCCTGTGAGTTTATAGTGAATTTCACCATTCCAGCACAGTAGTCCAACTGTCGTCTTATTCCAAAAACACTATATGTGTTGTCAGGATTGTTTGCTGCATTTCTGTGAAGTACTAACATTTGCAAACACAATGGGTCTGTACTGTGTAAGTAAATGTTGTCAACAATTGGTGGTAATTGAAATAGAATATTCATTGCTACATTTGCATAGCAACTTACACCAACTATATTTGAGAATTTAAATGGTCCAGGTAGTTCTGTATCTAACTGCTTTTTTTGGAGTTTGTCTTCCTTCTTTAAAGAAGTACCTGGTTTACTTTCTCTAATTGATTCTTTTTTGTTTGTGGTACTTGATGAAGTATTAGTTTCTTTTACTCTCTTTGGAGGATTTGCAGTGACGTCCTGTTGCATTTCTGTTTGATTTAGTTTTCTTTTACAACGTTTTAGTTTTTGTGGAACAGAATATGCGTTTAGATGGGGAGTGTATAGTGAGCGAAGTCTATTATATTCTAAAATGCAAGGAATATCAGCGTTTACTTTACTTGCATCAAAGTTGATTAGAAATAAACCGTCAAGTGTACGTAAGCGTGATAGTGCTACGTAGCTCATGCCTTCTTTAAAGACTCTGTTACCAATATCTATCATTGCTTTGTCTAGGGTAAGACCTTGTGATTTATGAATCGTGACTGCGTATGCAAGAGTTAGAGAAAATTGTTCTCTGCGTACATACATATCTTTGAAGAGAAGGAATCTAGCTGTTGAGCGTCCTATCCGTTTTACTTCTGAAAGTTTGTCAAAGAGTATATTGACAAACTGAATTTTGTTGTCACGTGGGTATGTTTGAAAGCCAACAACTGTACCCAGTGCTCCATTAACTAGTCCTTGGTCCACGTCAAGGTTACGTTTAAGCATTACTCTGCAATTTAAGGATAATTTTAACATCTTTTCTAAGCCTGCTGTGTTTGAGATTTATTTTTCTAAATTATTTAGTCTTGTTGTGGCTTGGTCACACATGGGTAGTGTCATACCATGTACATCTAGTTTGTCTGTGGCGCTAATTTCCATTATTGGTTGCATTTCTTTACTTAACATTATTTCATTGAATTTGAGACAGCTTGCAAGAGTTGGCATTAAGGCCATAGAATTGACATTTTTGTTGGCTAATTGTTCCATAACATCTGTAGCACATGCATTATCGCCATAAAGTGCATTAATGTGCCGGGTTTTCAATGTTGCTTCTGCTTCTTTAGAAAGTATACCAACTCTCAAGCTTTTTAAAATGTTGGCATAAGTTAGATCTGCAGATTGGCGCATGTTTTCTGTTAATTCTCTGTATTGGAAATGTTGCCAAAGGTTGACATTTCCAGTGCTGCCAACAGTTTTACGGCAGAGTTTGTGCCCTAATGTTTTAAAAATAGGTTCACCTTTTACTGGTGTTAATTGAAGCAGATCTCCAAAAACAATAATGTGTTTTCCTGCAAAGAGCTGTTCATAGTCTGTTTTGAGTACTTCTTGTAATCTGAGGTGAATCAAAACTAACATCAGGTTGGAGACCATGCTCACTTCATCTATTAGTAGCATTTTCATTTGTTTCAATACTCTGCGTAATTCCATTGCAGCTTCTGCAGAAAGTTTGTAATAGTCTAATTTGTTCTGGTGTTCTACTGGTAATAGTAGTAATCGGTGTAATGTAACACCACCTATGTTGTAGGCAGCTAAACCTGTGGGGGCAGTGACAACAGCTGACAGTTTGTTGTTTGTCAATTGTTGAAGGAACTTACTAATGATTTTGATTAGGAATGTTTTGCCAGAACCAGCTTCACCACTGACGTACAGTAGTATAGGTTTATAATTATGGCAGGAACATTCTTTATTTTCATGTTTTACACCATGTGCAATTTGTTTTGTTACTTCATGAAAAATGCTACTTTGCTCATTGTTTAGTTTTGATTGTAGTATAGTTCAGTCTTCCTTATCTTCATACTGACACATGGTGTTTTCTACTTCTATCATAGCTAATTCTGCCTCATTTGTTATTAGTGGTTCTCCCAGTGGTTCTTGGCTTCCTGTTACAGAAGGTTGACTACTGTCAGGAGTATCCTTATCTAGTTGGGCTTGGAGTTCTTCTTCATGTTGCTGTTCATTGTGCAACATTGTTTTGTACTGTGTAAAGTTTACATCAGTTATAGTGCTTTCATTTGCTTTGAAAGCATCCTCATATGAGTCATAGTTATCTAGTAATTGTTCTTCTTTTCTCCATGGTTTGAAGAGTTGTAGCAGGGACATGTAATATACTTCTTTATGTTGAGGAGTCTTCAATGGCAATTTGATATGATTAATTAAATTTGGTTTAGTGAGTTTAACTAAGCTGCCTTCACAGTCTGTCACTCTATATTTACCTTTTTTTTCATCAGGTTTCATATTATTTTTGTATGTGTAGTTTTGGGCTATTTGGTATAGACACATGTTTTCCAAAGTATTACTTCTGTTTGGGTAGTATGTGTCTAATAAATTGTTTTTTAAAATGTCTTGGCTGTTGGGATCATGTTTGGCTATTGTTTCTATATCTTCATATGATTTTAGAACTCTTTTTCTAGATTTAGCTGGACCAAGACTTAGCCATACTATATTTTCAGATTTACCATACAATGAAGTACCAGTTAAACGATCAGCTGCTTCATAAGATCCACATTCTCTATGGGTGAGCATTTGTATGCCCATTACAGGTCATTCCAGAGGTCTTGGAGCTCTGTCTTTTCTGCTTTAGTTAAGCATGCTGTGACATATCGTGCAACTGCAGTAGAATTGTCTGCAATGTACTGCACATCTATGTTTGCATTCCATAAGTGGGCAATGATTGCATTATAATCATTGATATATTTTTCTTCTTCTTTTCTTTTTATGTAATATGTATTTTTAGGTGACTTACCTTTAACACTATGTCTAACTGAAGACATGAGGTTGTTTACTTGACCTGTATTTGTAACTGGTCTAGGGAAACCAAATCGGCAATTTGGTGTAGTATTTGCCTTTGTTTTTGTATTTGCGACGACAATATTTTCCACATTTGTGTCTTTGAAATTGTAAAATGTGTGCACGAAGATCACTATTTGTGGCTTCTGATGGAATTTCACAAGTGACATATTTTTCAATAAACTGTAAAACAGTGGCATCACTGTCTTGACCAAATTTAGGAGCATCTTTAATCCATAAAAGCATGTGGATATGTGGTGCTCCTCTGGCTAGGTATTCTTTTCTCCAAAAGAAGTGTTGCACTTCTCCAAGGGGAGGAACAGTTTTATTACAAATAAAATGTAGCATAGCAATGAAGCGATGGTGAAAATATCTTGAAACATTAACAGGATCCAAAGAACAAAGTTCTCTAGGTGTTAGAATATCTATGTTTGTTTTGTTTTTATTTGATATGCGTAGGAAATCATGTAAATCTTCCCATGCATATTTTGCACAACTTAATGTAACAAACCAAGTGGGTGGGCCAAGGTTTCTGATCATACAACGTACATCTCCATGACGTCGAAACCAGTACTCTTTAGCATATTTGCTAATAGATTCGTAATATTTGATTGTAAAACCTCATCCTTTTGTTGCACTTTCTATAATAATTGTGTAGCTGTCATATTTTGAAAGTGTGATCCTGATTTTAATATGTGTGCAACTCCGTAACACAAAGTTGCTAGTTCACTTTCAAAGAGTAGGTGGAATATGTATTCCACATTTTGTCTAAATCTGGGATCTTCAGAATACATCCGTAATGAGCGGTATTCTGAAGCTGATATTTGAATAGGTCTATCATCATACCTTCCTCCTTTGCCAGTAGGAAAGAGTAGAGGAAAAGCACGTGCTTCTATACTTTTTTCCCATATACTGATTGGCGATCCTTTTGTTTTACGCATTTGTTAAGTTTCTAGTACATCTTGTACGGTGTCATTACAGTGCAAAGGATGAATTGTATAATGGTCTAAAGTATTTGATATTGTAGCAGGATCTAGTAGCTCAAATTGACCAGCTTCTTGTGTTTCTTGAATTATTTCAGTTGTATCTTTCAAGTATTCTTCAATATTAATTTCTTTGTAATATTCATTATTCTCTTTAAGATATTGGAAGGCTTGTCTAACTTTATATAAATCTACCAGCTGTTGCCATATTTTTTTGTCTTTTGTAGGTACTCCATTTACTAATATAATTAAAGATTGCTGCATTGGACGTTGCACTCCTAGAGTATGCACATTTTCTTTTAGATTTAATGGTAAATAAACTAATTTTCCACGAATGCCTTTTACCAATTCAGAGGGAGGTAATTTTGCTGTTTTTGGTTGAAGGCGTATTATTGCTTGAAATGGGTGTACTGTTTGAATTATGATGCTCTCATATATATTAAGTTGTTGTAGAGGTTTTGGTAGTGGGTATAATTCCAAATTATTTGTGATAGAACGTGAAGGAGTTTGGTTGTTGTCAAGTTTTGTAGTGCAATAACTGCAAAGTATTAACCCTTTAAGTGCCAAGGACGAGGTATCTCGTCCTTGGGATTACCTCCCCAGTGCCAAGGACGAGATAGCTCGTCCTTGGCACTTAAGGGGTTAATGTTGGAGAAAATGTTAGAAGGCTTTGCATGGTGAAATACTGAAAATCACCAAAAAGGCCTTGGCACTATGGGGAAAACCCATGGCAGTAGGGCTCAGTTATTTCATATTTGTTTTCTGCTAGAAGGTAGAGAGCTAATTCAAACCATTTAGAATCTTCATTGTCTTCTATTTTGTATGATAGGTCCACAGTTTTTGTGTTACTTTTATAAAAAATTCTACGGCAACATACACATACATGGTTTGGTACTTCAGCTGATGTACTTTTAAATTTTAGTATTTCCTTTTTGTATGTGTTTAGCAAAAGCTTGCCATGTGTAGAATTGTTGCTTAATTGGTTTAAAGCTATTTCATTCTGTAAATGGCTTTCACTTCCAAAATATTTTTTCTGGATATAGTGAATTTCTTCAAGTATGTCTTTTGCTGTACCAGGTAGAAGGATGTTATTTAACTTTGCTAGTGCTAAAGCAGGAATTTTAGCATAGTACAGTTTATAGACTAGATTTCTTATAGTTGAATGATATGTTGATATCCTCTTGATATCATGGAAAGTGGTTTTACAAGTAGGTCCTGTAATGCAGGCCAATGAATGTCCTTGTAGTCCTGTGTACTTGCGCACTGGACAGGTATCTATATTTTGCAGTAATTTAATTTTGATTTTGTCTTTGCTTTTAACATATTTATTGAGGAATTGGTGTAAAGATTTGAAACATTGTTTGGGAATGTTACACATTGACGTGCATGGCCATTTGTACACTAGACGTTCTGATTCAGTTGAATGGAGTGTTAATTCTAAGTTTTCAGGGCATATTTTTGTAAGAAGTACTTCTTGTTCCATTATGGTATTATTCACTTTTTCATAACCTCGACCACTGCTATTTATGGTAATTGTATTCGTTTGCTTTTGTTTGTACGCTTCTTCATTAAAATATGGTTCTGTGCTCGTAGTGTGATTCCATTCACCTCCGCAGATACTTAAGAAGTTCTTTCTGTTGACATTTCGCTTATTGAGAAGTCTTTTTTAATTTAGTTATTAGTTTTGTTAGTGGTTTCATTTTGTTTAACAGTAAAATAAATAAATTTCTTTTGAAAAGAATTGCACTGTCCATCAATGCTTCTAAGATTAATTTCCTACGATAGGTTTTAAGCTTTGAACCTGATTTCTCTCCTGTTTTTATAAGATTTTGAAGGACTTTGTGACGGTATATTTTGGCTAAAATACTTTTCTTGGTATGCTTACTTTGCACTATATTAAAATTTGAAGAAGTATATTTATCTGTACTGATAGCTGATTTTCTGTTAATTGTTTTTTGGTTTGTTTTACATTTTGATAGAGGAGGCGAAGTTGTTGTACTTGAAACTTCTTGTATTTCACTAAATGATTGTATTAGCTGTTTTGTTTCAACTTTTTTTACAAATTCTGCTAGAGATGGATGCTTATGTTGGACACCTTTATTTTCATTTGCTCTACTTTTGCGTTGCTTTCTACGGAGTTGTCTTTTGGTAGGCATTCTTTAGGGTCTGTTGAAAAAAATAAAGAAGATATGGGTTGGGGTGTTCTGGAATGTATGTGTCCTGTGTGCATGAGTGTTTGAGTAAGATGATAAAGATGTATGTAATGGTGTGTGATTGTGCATTGGGAACTAAAACTAGTAGGTATAGGTATTCTTGAATTTATGTGTTACTAAACTGGGGTTCAGATGACAAAAAAAAAGTAAGCTAGTGGTGTGGAAAAGTGCAAATAGTAAATCTAATGTATACAATTAAAACAGTTGTTTGTTCTATAATATGAAAATTGTAGTGGTTCAGTTGACTAATTTGTGTGTCCAAAAATAGAAATTTGTGGGCCATTCTGGCTGTAAATCGCTGTTTAAGACATGGAAGTTTTTGGACAAAATGGTACAAAATCTCTATTTTAAGAAACCAAAATAGCTCGTATTAATGTTAAAGTATATTTGATTAATAATACAAATATTATGGTGATATTTTACTTACTTTTTTTTTAATTAACAGGTAACTTCTTAGTTTTTCTTTCTTCTTCGAATTCGGCTGCTTCTTTTCAGGAAACTGCAATTGTAAAAGCTTCAAATTAGTAACTTTGTTTGTATATAGCACTGTTTTTAATTTAGATATTGATTTTTTTAATTGAAATCCTCAGTGCCTTCTGTAAAACCATTAAACTGATTTATTTACATAAGATACATTGCATCAGTTCAGTACATATGATATGTTCTTAATGAACAAATTGTATTGAATGACTAACTCTAGCAAAAAAAAATATCTTTACTATGTCTTGTGAAATTTATAATATATTAGTGAATACCACTATTTCTGTAAGTAAACTGTTCTAGATAATAGCGCCTCAATGTCATGTCTAATTTAAAGTAATTAAGTAAATAAATAAATAAAAACAAAAAATATGAAATTGTATAAGTATTTTTATAAAGGTTTAAACATAGATTGTGTTTGCATGCAATTTTGTTTGAATATATGTAGTCTATATATTTCATTTAAAAAATGTTAGTTTAACATGATTTGAGTGTGTGTGTATAAAGAAAGTAAAAAGGTTTATAAGTGATAGTTGATTTTAGGAAATTGAAAAAAGTACAGTTAATTCATTTTACAGATTTTACAAAGTAAAAGTCTGTTTGAAAATGTGTTCATCTACCATAGCTCTCAACTCACACGCTTTTGGCGGGTGTCACATGCCTTGTAAAGGGCAGACTCACCCGCCAAGCCTCCTGCACGCCCATTCATTCCAATGGGCGTCTCACCTGCCAAAAACAAAATCGGGTGATTTCACCTGCCTGTAAAACAAAAATGGTTGAGAGTTATGTCATCTACTATACAGAAAATATGCATACCTGAAGTTTGTGTTCATGCATATGGATATGCATGGAGCTGCAAGTAGAAATCTTGAAGACTTGTACAGTATTTCTGGTAGATGCTGCTTGCCAATGATGTGACACTTGTACTCAGAGAGATTCAGAGTACATTTGCAGTGCTGATCTATGATGATGCAGTTAGATGTAGAGGTCTTGAATGTGATTGGTGCATGATCATGTGATTTTTGAGGTACATCCAATGAGGGAATGGCAGAGAGAGTGTAGTGGAAATGGTAGAAGGGCTGTTCATGTTACGATATGTCCGCGGACATGGCAGTAGTTCGCGGACATCGGGAGTTACATCCGGGGATTTTTGGGTTCAGAAGTCATGCAAATGAGAATAAGCACTGAAAGGGATTGGTCAGGAAAGTTTGGTGGGTGTGTTGTGCCAGGAGAGATTTTCTGAGATACTCTTTTTGCTGAGAGAACAAAAGATAGCTATGGCTGTGTGTTTCAGAAAACAGATTGTTTGGATTTTAGGAGATTCGTGGATACATTGGTTGAAGGTGCATGCAGAAAGCTGTGGAGTAGCTGTAGATCTTGGATTCCCACATGTGGAAGTACACTGGCATGGAGTACGTGGAATGAAGTGGTTGGACTTGCTACCTCTCTGTGCTACTTTGGAGACAGAGCAACATCCAGACATAATTGTAATTCATTGTGGAGGGAACAGTTTAGGACATGTGACTGGAATTGTTTTGCAATTTGCTATGAAAGAAGGACTTAGGAAGGTTATGGACATGTTTCCTAATTCTCAAGTGATATTTTCACAGATTGCGCAGAGACAAATGTGGCTTCGTTCTTCTTCATTTGGTCCACAAATGGAAAAAGCAAGGCGCAATGTTAATAAGGCTGTTTGTGGCTTTCTAAGAGATTTTGGCATGTCTTCTTTTCACAATGAAAATATTATGTTTTGTAGTACATACATTTTTCGCAGAGATGGAGTCCATCTTACTTATGCTGGCAATCAGATTTTTCTGAGAAATGTACAAAATGCATTGCGACCTTTTTTGGAATTACAACAACGATTTTGAAGTAGATGTTAAGCATTTACAATGTTTGACTTACAAACACCACCCAAAGGCTCTTTTCAGAGCCACCACTTCTTTCCAGAGAAAATTACAATGTTTGTGATGGAGTAGCAACCCAATTTTCATAATGTTCCCGAACTGTCCGCGGACTTCTAAAAAATACAAAGAGCCCTGCTTCATTTATTTTCACTTCTATTTTTTAACTGGGAAAGGCGGCTCTGAAAAGAGCCTTATTTTTTTTTGATTTTTGTAATTTTGTATTTTTTTTGGTTTTTCAGACACGACACACTAGGAGAGGAGGGTAAAGGAGGGTAAAGGGGGGGACACCAACCACAGGGATAAGAAAGGGCGAGCTGAGAGAGGAAGATGTAGAGTGGGTTTTATTTGGATAGTGAGCAGGTCTTCTCGTGCTCTGAGACGATAGTCTCAAAAGCACTCCAAAGTCGCTCCCCCCTGCAGAGTACTGTGTCACAGTACATACATACAACTGTGACCCTCGAAAGGTAAGGTCATCAGCATTCTGTATGGCCTGTGAGGCAGCTTGAGAAAGACGCTGTCCCACAGAGGTGGTCCTTGTGGTGACAGGATCAGAAACAGAGGATGAAGTAGAGGAAATCAACCTGCTACGTTCTTCGCAAGGTACAACCCTGCGAATAGCCCCAGAGTGAAATGACCTCAGGTGTCGCTTCATAGTAGTGGTCCCAAAGCTGTAGTTACCGTGCTTCCTGCGACTGAGTATCATTTTGCACTCATTGCAGGTAACATGGTTCGCACGAGCCTTAGGACCATTCCCATGAATGGTAAATAACCGCCACACCCAAGACTCACGCCTAGTGCGGGTAGTAGGGATTTCCTCTACCTCATTCTCATCATCCTCTTCTTCCTCCTCCGCATCCTCAGTCCTGTTCCCCTCTTCAGGCCCTTGGGGAGGTGGTGGTGGTGGAGGGGGTGGTGGTGGTGCTGAAGCAGGTGCAGCACCAAGTGGCAGTTCAGCAGCCAAGGATGCCATCTCGATGATGGTGTAGTCTGCAGGTGGCAGCAAAAATCACTGTGTTCTGAAGAATAGCCAGAAACACAATGGGAATAAGCTCTTGGGCGTGGTCTTTTATAGGGGTGCGTGTGCGCAGTCCGCGGACATGCGCACTGTGTGCGGACAGATCGAACACAAAAAAAGGATCGGAAAGTTTCAAAAGGTATATAGAAACTCAAGATTGCTATGTGGGACTTGTGGCATGGTGAGATTTTATTGAAAAATATTATGGATTAACTGAAAATGTACTTTTAAATTGTTCGGGGACACGAACAGTGTCCGCATTTCAGGACACATGATGAGCGTGGGCGCGGTCATATGATCTGTTTGCGAACTACTCTGCGAAGGAAGCGCCTGTCCGCAGGACACCAAGTGCACGGAGATTGGTTAGCGCATGCGCATTGATGTCCTACGGACACTGTTCGGGTTCTGAAGTAATTAAAAGTGCGTCACACGTGAAACGAACATTTCAGGACACCGCGTGTGTTCTTAGAACAGTTTAAACTTGGTAGCGAACAGTAAGGACAGATATAGTGTTCTTCAGGACACGTGTAATTTAGTTTATGTACGAACATTTCAGGACACCAATTGTGTTCTTAGAACAGTTTCAATTGGGTAGCGAACACTACGAACAGTTGTACTGTTGTTCAGGACACATCATATTTGTTTATCTACGAACATTTCAGGACACCAATTGTGTTCTTAGGACAGTTTTAAGTTGATAGCGAACATTACGGACAGATATAGTGTTCTTTAGAACACTTTAATTTTTGTTTCTTTACGAACATTTCAGGACACCACGTGTGTTCTTAGAACAGTTTCAACTTGCTAGCGAAGAGTACGAACAGGTGTGGTGTTCTTCAGGACACCTCCTTTTTCGTTTATGTACGAACATTTCAGAACACTCGCACTGTCCGCGGACACTATTGTTTTAAAAAAAAAAAACGGAAACTATTCACAATACAATATAAAAATTAAACTTTATTTAACATATATTAATAATTTATGACAGAGAAGGTGAGGCAGAAACAGAAACAAAAACAGGAGAATTTGGGGTTTCAACATGATTGGTATTAGGTGAAGAAGGGATGGAAATCTCATCAAAACGTTTTGGATTATGGAGAGGGTTTGGGGATAATTGACTGGGATATGGTGAGGAGGGACAAGTACATGTGGGGCAATGGTATGACATTTTTGTTTTAAAATGATCTTCAACTAAAGTTTTCAAATTATTAAAATTGGTCAACAGTAAATCAATTTTTTCTTTTATGTTGTCAAGCGTGTTTTCCATAACAGCTTCTTCAGAGGTAGTTTCTATTTTGTTATGCTCTGTACAAAAAAAAGATATATATGTTAAATGTATACAAAATAATAATATTTAAATGGTTTATATTATAAAGTGTTTACCATTAGTTTCACTATCTTGTGACATTTCTTCATGTGGGAAATTGTCCTCTAGCCATTCCAGAGTACTACACATTTCTGTGAGAAAAAAAAAGAAAAGATAATATATTTTTTAATCTAATACAGAAAGTTTATACATATATGAGTAAAATGAAGTACACTCACTATTTCTGGTAAGATAAGTCCTATGTATTCAGTGGGTCTGGTCTTGTTCTCAGTTCTGTTGTGTCTATGAGGTAATTATGTTGGAAGCCAATTTATGTTCTTGTGGTATATTCCATTTCAGAACATATTGTATTTAAATGAATGGTTAGTGTGTTACATATATGGGTTACATTTCTTATGTATTACTATATATAATGTGTTTGTGTGCTGCTTTTTGAATTTGTTAAATGTTCTTATATTATGATATAACAATCAAACATACCCTACCCCCGCCCCACAGTTTTTAGGTAGTGGTACTGTTCTCCGAACATGTCCGCGAACATTAAATAAGTTCGCGGACATCACGTTCATAAGAAGAGATCTAGTCAGTTCCATATGACATGCATAGAAAGTCAAAGTCATTATTGTTAAGTTTTGCTACTAAAAAACTATGAAATTCAGTGAAAAAACTTTGTTAAAGGGACGTTATGGTTAAGTTGCGCTACTAAAAACCTATGAAATTCAGTGAAAAAAACTTTGTTAAAGGGACGTTATGGTTAAGTTGCGCTACTAAAAACCTACGAAATTCAGTGAAAAAAACTTTGTTAAAGGGACGTTATGGTTAAGTTGCGCTACTAAAAACCTATGAAATTCAGTGAAAAAACTTTGTTAAAGGGACGTTATGGTTCCAAGTAAAACCGAAAACTCCTTGAAATTTGCCAGTTATGGTAAGCTAAGCAACCATAACTGGCGCCACCACCGTGCACTGCTAAGACTAACACCCAGGACATCAAAGATGACATCACAAATGTCATTGATGACATCAGTTTCCCACCCACACCTGCCTCGGGGGTTGCCATGTCCGAACCAACACTATCTGGCACCAGTGGCAACCCCCCAGCAGAGAGGCAGCGGGCTGCCAGCTTCTCAACCAATGAATTTGGCATCCTGGTGGAGCAAGTCCTGAGGCATTATGATGCCCTCTTCTCACCATCGCGTGCCGACAAGGAAGGATGGAGGAGGATCTGGATGGACATAGTGGGTGCCATCAATGCAGAGGGGGTGGCACCCCGCGACATCAAACACATCCAGAAGCGCTGGGAGGACTACAAGCCGGGGCTAGCTTACCACCCAGCAGATGAGGGTCCTGGAGCGCATTCGCCCAGTGCTTCACCACCAGATCCTCAGGATGCAGGCCTGTCTGAAGTCGAGCGGTAAGTGCCCATGCATTGCCGTGTACAACAGTGCATGTTGCAGTTTGGTGGTAGTTAGCTACTTGGCTGTATGTGTGACATGGGTCATGTATGGATGTGTGTGTGCAGGGACATGATGGTGCTGCATGTAAGTGCAGTCAGGCGTGAACCACATGGATGGTGTATGTGTTACAATGGATCATGCGGAGCAGCATGCGGAATGCACACATGTATGCATGCCTGTCTCTGTACTTGTACATGTTTGGGGTGTGAGAGATGAGTGCTGCTGTCATGGACATGCATGGTGTGCATGTCTGTGTGTCCGAGTAGTGTGTCAGTGACTGGTAAACGCCATGCATGCATGCATGACACATGTCTGTGACGATGTGTTGATTGATATGACATGATATGATATGGCATTTGTAACGCGCCTATACACAAGTGTTTCAAGGCGCGACGAGGCGGGGGGGAACAAGGGGAGACAGACAACCATCTTACTAGGCCAGGTGTCATTCAGATCGCGCAAGTGCAAGGGTAGAGGGGACTGGGAAAAGTGCAAGGGGAGAGGGGAAAGTGCAGTACATGGTTAGTAGAATACAAGATAAATAATAGGGCCAGCTGGTGGCAAGTGCAAGGAAAGTGCACTACATGGTTACTAGAATACAAGATAAATAATAGGGCCAGCTGGTGGCAAGTGCAAGGTAAGTGCCGGGAGAAGGGGCTGTAGGATACAGAGACAGTCCCGTAGTGCAGGTAGGTAGTGCAGGGAAGAGTGGCTGGGCCAAGGACCGAGATCGGTGAGTGTCCCAGTAGCAGATTCAGTGCAGGTTCAGTGATTTTAGCAGGGGAGAGAGGGAGAGAAAGCGGAGGCAAAGAGGAATGTTTTGAGGTGCTTCCGGAACCGGAGATGGTTCTCCTCAAGTTTCAGGGAGGCAGGAAGGCTGTTTCAGAGGGAGGCCCCTGCTGCGGAGAGAGATCTACCCCCAGCTCGTTGCTTGGAGAAGAGGCTGACCCTGAGGTAGTTGGAGGTGGGTGAGAGAAGATCTCGAGAAGGAAGATATTTAGGAAGAGAGAGTTGAAGGTATTTTGGCCAAGGCCCCAAAAGGCCTTGTGGACAATGCAGAGGGTTTTGAACTTAATCCTCGCAGCCACTGGGAGCCAGTGTAGTGATTTCAGTCCTGGAGAGATACGGTCCCTGGGCTTGAAGCCAAGGACAAGTCTCGCAGTCCTGTTCTGGATGAGTTGCAATGGGCAGAGAGTAGAAGCAGGAAGATTTAGATAGAGGCTGTTACAGTAGTCCAGCTTCGAGAGAACCAGGGCTCTGGAGACAGTGAGCTTCTGGGGGAAGGAGAGGAAAGGAAGGATACATCTGAGGAGGGTGTCCAGTCATTTGGTCGACTACAAACTGGTCGACTGCAATTTGGTCGATGTCATTTGGTCGAAAACCAAATGGTCGAATTTTTTATTTTTATTTATATATGTGTTTTGTGGGTTTTCGTGTAGAAAAAAAAAAAAAAAAAAAAGGGGTAAAAATAAAAAAAAAAAAAAATTCGACCATTTGGTTTTCGACCAAATTGATTCGACCAGTTGTCCAGTCGACCAATTGTTTTCGACCAAATGACTGGCAACCCTGAGGAGGTGTAGCTGGTAGTGTTCACTGATACACCCTAGTCATCCTTGTATCCACTGTGTCTCGGGGTATACAAGGCCAGATGCATGACCCTCCGGTGATGTGTGTGCATGTGATCACCATGTCCCATGATGCATGTGAGTTTCAACCCACCATTGGATGTTTCTACAGTGCCTTGGACATAGATGCAAATGTTTGTTGCATGTGCCATGCCTGTTTCTGCATGTGTGTTGCCTGCACTGACCCATGTGTTGTGTAGGGACATGATGAAAGTGATGTTTGACAGTTCCACTCATGTGCTATTGCTTTGTGTCTAGGGGACTATTGTAGAGTGCCCTGATGCTTGTGTTCTATTTCTCCCTTTACACAGCGGCGAGGGAACAAGAGGGCGGACATGGCGCTGTGGAGGAAAGCAGCAGGGAGGCCTCCACCGGCCAGCGCCGCAAGGCCCAGCCACCCTCCCAGGAAAATCCATCATCCGGGAGTGAGGGGACTGGTTCCGCGTCCACCACTACGGCTGCAGCGGAAGGGGCGGGTGAGCCCCCACAGGGGCTTGCGACGGCGGAAAACGGTGCAGAGCCGTCCAGGTTGGTGATGTGTACGGAGGAGGCCGCATAAAAGCTGCACATGCGGCCTGGTGGGGGTGGTACCACTGGTGCAAGTGGTGCAGTCCAGGGGCAGGGGCAGGAGGCAGCACAGGTCGCCGCGGAGGGGCCTGTGCATGTCACTGCCCCTGACACTGTGACTGCATCACCATGCACCAGCAGGGTTGCCCCGTCCCAGGCCCGTCTGCAGGTAGGGGGGAGGTCCATGTCATCTGGAACTCCTCTACCTGCTGACGTGGGGACCGATGACAGGATCGAGTCTGTCTCATTGGTGTTGCGTTGCGCACACGTGTAATTCGTGATGACGTGTGTGCTTCCTGGGGGGAGCACGCACGTCATCACGAAGAGACGTGTGCCAACGTGGCCCAGTTGAGAGGGCTCATGGTCGGGGGTTTCCTCCATGTGTCGCTCTGTCTTGTGGCCCTCTCCTCCTCTGTGCACAGTATACGCCAGTCGTTCTCCGTGCCGTCTTCTGTCATAATGCCACCAGGGCCCCCTGTGGACCTGCCCCAACCAACGCACGCCAGGCTAGTAGAGATCCCATTCCTGCCACAGTCGGGAGTCGGAGCTCCAGCACAGGTGGTCACCAGAGCAACTGGACCCCTGGCAATGGACCATGTGCAGGCCCTTTCAAGCAGCACCTGCACGACGGCCCCGGGTGTTGCCATCTACCCGGAGACAGTCGTGGTGGCAGCGGCAGGCAGCAGAAAGGCGGCGGCGGCAGGCTCAGCATAGGAGGCATGTGGCTTCGGAGCCATCAACATCATCGAGGCAGGCATCGGCCGGCGGGCCGGAGGACCCTGGATTGGGAGTGTCTTCCGTGTGGCAGCGGTTGGGTCAGCAGATAGGTGCAGAGCGGCGACGGGCGGAGAGGGCACGGCTCACAATGGTCAGGGCGGAGAACTCCATGCACAGAGCATTGAGGTGGGCTGAGTGCCTCGAGGCAACTCACAGGGAGTTGGGGGAGGCGATGGCTGCATCCCTGTGAGACCTTGAGGCCAGGGAAGAGGCCCGCCTCCGGAACATCGATGTAGAGTACGATGATGCCCTGGCCCGGGACATCAAAACGTGAGCCGTCGGACTAGCCCGCCACCTTTGTATATAGTTATTTAGGCTTAGGTTTCATTTGTTTTATATTTTTATTTGGAGTTCACTGACATTGCTCCACTTTTTGTATATAGTTGTATATTTTATAGGTTTTTTGGTAGGTTTCCTTTTGTTTTGGGATCATGGACCCTTCTGACTTTCAGTGTAAATAGTACCAGACTTGTACATACTTTCGTTATTTCATCATCCCATGGAACAATGGTTTTTTTGCGCTTTTGTTTTCATGGACTTTATATGGACTTTGGCGATGGACCACTTTTCAGTTTTCATGTCGTGGATTTTTGTTTTTCATTGGATTTCACTTTATTTTTGGTATTGCTTTCATTATTTCTTCATTTGAATGTGTGATTTTCATTATGTCATTTTTATGTTTTTCAATACATTTCATATATCTTCATTATTGGTGTTGTGTACTCTCATTGGTTTTGTGCATGTCTCTATGAGCATTTCCTCAGTCATGTGTTGCAGACTCTCATGGCATGGTTAATTTGGAAGTGGGTGCAGTGTATGGTTGCATGCTTGTACTAGGGGGCGAGGGGATTTGGGTTGGCATTAGGGCCATGGGTCTGTTTTGTTATGACATGGTGTTTGGTGGGCCATGAGTCGGGGCCTGCTGGCAGGTGCCCATCACTGGGGGTGGGGGACATGAGCCGGGGCCTGCTGGCAGGTGCCCGTCACTGGGGGTGGGGTGGGGGACATGTGTCAGGGCTCCCAAGTGCATGGTGCCATGTGGGCAGCCTGTGGTGCATGCCCAGAGGTGATGGGCTGCTTGCGGGCCATGGTCAGGGTGGATGGCCTGCCTGTGGGGCATGGGGAGGGGGGGAGGAGCACACTGCCAAATCGCATGTACAACTCCATGCGCACCCCTCGGAATACACGTACACTGCTCGCGGCAGGTCAATCGTGTGTAAAACTCCCTGCGCACCCCAGAATGCACGTTCCCTGCTCGCGGCAGGCCAATCGTGTGTACAACTCCATGCGCACCCCCTGAATATGCGCAGGCAACCCATTCACCCTCCCCATGCCCCGCAGGCAGCCCATCCACCCCGACCATGGCCCGCAGGGAGCCCATCATCCCAGTCCATGCCCCGCAGGCAGACCATCACTCCAGTCCATGCATCACAGGCAGCCCATCAACCCTGGGCATGCCCCGCAGGCAGCCCATCACCCCAGTCTATGCCCCTCAGGCAGCCCATCACCCCAGTCCATGCCCCACAGGCAGCCCATCACCCCAGTCCATGCCCAGCAGGCCGCCCATCACCCCTGCCCATGCCCCGCAGGCAGCCCATCCACCCCGACCATGGCCCGCAGGGAGCCCATCATCCCAGTCCATGCCCCGCAGGCAGACCATCACTCCAGTCCATGCATCGCAGGCAGCCCATCACCCCTGGGCATGCCCCGCAGGCAGCCCATCACCCCAGTCCATGCCCCTCAGGCAGCCCATCACCCCAGTCCATGCCCCACAGGCAGCCCATCACCCCAGTCCATGCCGAGCAGGCCGCCCATCACCCCTGGGCATGCCCCGCAGGCAGCCCATCACCCCAGTCCATGCCCTGCAGGCAGCCCATCCATACTACCCATCATTTTGCACCTTCATGTCAAGGCCTTCAGTTCTTGGCATCTTCCCCAAATTGGAAAAAAAGAGGCTTGCAGTGGCTAGCAATCCCGCTCACTGAATAAAGGAAAATGGCTGAACAAACTCCATTGCATTGAGTACCTCCATCTTCAGTTAGTACCCTTTACCTCTGCCCCTCTAATGTGGACCCTACGGCCAACCTGTCTCGGACTCAGTTATGCTGTGTGTGTGCGTGCAGTACACTTGCACTCACAATCAAATCATACATTGCAAAGGCAAGAAACAGTTAAATCAAAAATGTTTGGGACAGAGCTTATTCCACTTTTATTAAACATATATATCATGAAAGTAAATGAAAGTAAAACAAGTTCACCAATAATAAACTAACTAGATCTAACAGATCTGATTAGTGCTTAACTTTATTTTAGTATGAAAATAATTTGAGGTTCACCCAGCAAATTATGCATACAGATTCTTAAAGTCAATCATCACTCCAGAGCAGGCACGGGAGAAAAATAAGAAGTGGAGGTGGTATGCTAACTATGCCTTTCATGCATGCAGTGCATGGAATGTTCATTTATATTATCCTATTGACCTGGAAGTAATTGGTTTGAGAAAAATAATGTAAGCAAACAATATTCTGTGAGAATATTTTCCAGCGCACTCTTGCTTATATCAATATGTTCACCTTTGCAGAATTTGTTCTTTGGTTACAGTGGTTTGCATAGGGCAAACAATTCAGCAACTTCAAAGCACCATTTATCACCCTAATAAAAACATATTCATACTTAAATATTGTATAAACCTGAGTTGTGTGTGTTAACTGGCACCTCTTAGCAGGCGCCGGCCTTACATGTGCCTTGGAATACTTTGATGTTGATGTGAAGTAAGGCAGGTCTCTCCAATTAGTCACAGGTTCAAGCAGAGAAGGTGAGACTCCACTAACAAGTGATCTCTCAGAGGACAACTGGAGGTCTGGGAGAAAAACAGTAGCCAAAAGAAAAAAAAAAAACGAAGTGATCCTATGAACATGCAGGAAGAGTGCAGGATGGTCGCAGAATGTGCAGTAGAGTGTATTGCGGGTAACTTTGAAGGCGAAGAATATTGGATCAGTCATGTGGAATCATGAGGCGAGAACCAGGAGACTTAGACTTCAGAAACCACAGAGAAGGGTTTGGGACTTCTGGGAAACAAAAAGAGGAAAAGAGAGGGTGGCTGTGAGAGGAGAAGGCAATGTAAGCTGGAAGGATAGGAACAGGCTCATCAAAAGGACAAACCTGGAACCAGCATCCACTCAGAAGAGGAGCACTGAGATGCACTGACCAACCGTGGAGCATGACATAAAGCTCTTTGAGGAGAGAACGTTTGATGTCAGGTACGTCATGGATGTATTCTGTGAATGCAGTACCAGGGTACAATGGTCCAACGTGCATACAACCAGGGTCGGGCATGGGTGATCGCCACAGTATTCCATCCCTGAGGATCTCTGGGACTCTGTTTCAAAGGGCTCTTCCTATGGAAGCATCAGAACAAGCATCGAGTGTGAACATTGTCTGATGGTTTCCAGGATTCCGCATATCACCTAGCCTTTCCAATTGATCAAACGTTACATCCTGCCATCCCATATTCTGGAAAAGTAAATGTCTTGTACTTTGTATTCAGGTGTTGAAGTGACAGTGAACATATCTTTTGTATTAAAACGTGAAAGGTGGAATTTATCATTTTCCAGGATGGAGGTTGTTAGGAAAGATTTCTCCTTTTGCAACTTTCCCTCCATAGTTTCTATGGACCCTCATTCTTTTTGCCCTGATTTTAAACCTGTTCTAACTTTTTGAAGGGAAGTAAAGCCTTCAGCTTCAATTCCCTTGTATTTTGCTCATTGTTCTAGGGAAACTGATCAGTCCTTCAGACTATCAGTTCTGGGAAACTATGTTTCCCTTTTTAATTCTTGTACTTTTTAACATTGCACGCAGCACCTTACAGTGCAGTGCAATGGGGATACTTTTGCATCACCCTAGCGTTTTACACTTGGGATTCTTGGTTACTTTTATAAGTGTCTAAAGACAAGCTACATTTTTACAAATGTTGCATTATCTGAAGTGTGCACATTCGCGTTTACATCATATAACTACTAAACGTGGTTAGCGCCCTAAAAATGCTGTGCAAAGAGATGTTTGCTTTTTTCTTTGGTCATATGACTGATTTGCACATGGCTGGACTCCTTTTGGAATGGTGCAGACGTGCTTAGAAACAGTGGTGTGGAAGGCCGCCCAGAGCAGTTCATGTGGTTCAGATTAATCCAAAACCTTCCACCCATCATTTTCTTGGTTATAGTTTGCCTCCCTATATGAGAAAGGGTATGCCCAGACACAGGTCCCTTGCTTGTTGCACCATAGGGAACCAAGTTACACCTCACTGATGAGGCCCTGCAAGATGGAAACATGTTTGGGTTGCTTTTGTTTCTGTGCAGAGGGGACCTTGCCTAGTGGTTTGGGCTGGACTGGTCCCATTGGCGGCAGTACATGACTGATTTGCATACGGCTGGACCCCTTCTGCAATGGTTCAGATGGGCTAAACAACAGGGGTGCAGAATGTTGCCCAGAGCAGCGCTAGTGGTTCAGATTAATTGAAAAGCTTCCACCCATCCCTTTCTAGGTTATAGCTTGTCTCCCTATGTTAGAGAGGGTATAACCAGACGTGAGTCCCTTGCTCGATGCACCATAGGGAACCAAGCTGCACCTCACGGATGAGGCCCAACAAGACCAACACATGCCTGGAGTTGTTGTGTTTATGTGCAGAGGGGACCTGGCCTAGCGGTTTGGCTGGGATGCTCCAATTGTTGGCAGTACCTGACCAATTTGCATATGGTGGGACACCTTTTGAAAAGGCACAGACGGACTAAACGGTGGTGTAGAAGGTTGCCCATACTTCTTCTACAATCAAATCCACTTGCTTTACTGCCAACTCATCATCACCAGTATATTCATTGATGACCAGCATACATTTCTACCCCTTGGTTTTCCTCACCTCTCCTTTTTGACAATTTTCAATATGTTATTTTAATAGTTGACTCTGGGTAACACAGATACATGCAAGAACACTTACCTCTGTATCTTTAATAATCAATGGGAAAAACAGATAATACTTTTCTGCCAAAATAAAAAAAAGTCATCCAAATTCCAAGTATGCCTCCTTTTATGCACATACATTCAAAATAACCATATCCCATGACTCCAATAATTCCTTCCAAGCAAAATGTTATTCATTGTTTTTTTCTGCTTTAATCTGCCATCTCTTATATCTAATTGGGAGCCCATTCTTTATTCTAGTAAATTATCCAAATGATCTGTGCCTACTCCATTCAAATCACCCATAAGAACAATATTGGGGGAGCCAAAAGTCTCACACCAACAACCAAGTTGTACACCCACACACATTCCTTATCCATGGGCACTTTCTTTAACCACTGGACTGTGACCATTGACTATTGAACATTTTTCTCCATAATTGGGCAATAACCAAGATACCTTAGCGACCAGTACTGCCGGATTGTTGGACTTCCATTCACACATTTCTACAGGCAGGATATTTTGTTACCAAAATCAGGAGGCCACCATTTGGACCACCCTTCAGTACTTTAGTTACCCCTTTTACAGTTGAGTCATAGCTTTCCAAACTAATATTTCCCCTCAACCACATTTCCTCTAATCATACAAGCTCAAAAAGTGTTAAATACTTCAGAATTTTATCATTAGCTGAAAACCTGCTGAAACCCCACACCTATTAAGATAATATTCTAATATTAGACACATGCACATCCAGAATTCCACTCTGTTCAAGATTGTGAGGTATGAGAAAGCCCGGACCATACAATAATCATTCTTGTTATGTACTAGTTATGCAGGTAAATAGAATAAATATATATTGGTAAACACATTGAATCTTTCAGTTCATGTGCTGGATATGCAGGCAGATCCAATAATTCACTGTAGCTGCTATCCTGGCACAACAATGAGTCAATCTAGTGATGTGCTAGACCTGCAGCCAGATATAATAGTGATGCATCACTTGTGCAGGCAGAGAAACGACTCAATCCACCTTTGTGCAGGAAATACAGATAGATAAACAATTCTATACAACTGGTATTCTTACCATAGAAAAATCGCTACCTGTCCAAAATCCTATTGTTCTAGCCACTACTGATGTTTGTCAGCACATGGCAACCCTGTGTCATGATAACTGATGAATGTGACGTCATTCCCGCATGCACAGCACACGTAAACACAGAAGTAGGTAGAATGATTGAAATGGGGAAGTCACTAAATGCCTAAGGGCACTGATCTCTGTTTTCTGATGCCATGATGATGTCTGTACTCACATTGAACCCTATTCCTATTATTGTTTCATTTAAATTACAGTGGATGTTCCAAACCAGGGCATTCCTTGAATTCTACTTGCTAGTGCCAGCGCTGGTTTAGGGAAATGCGCAGTATAGCACGGGAAAGAAAGCGAAGATCAGAACTTTGACACTACTGAGGAGTAGTGGGTGTGCGTTGCCCAGCCACAATTTTTGGATTATACCACTTATAACCAGACAAAACAATGAAGCTTTGATTGCCAGTGGAAATACACTATGGGGCAGGGGACCATCAACAGAAGAAAATGGGACCGGAGGTTGTCAGTCATGATGAGATGAACTGGAAATGAATGGACAGGTATAGTCAAAACTGTGCCAGGACAACAATTGAATATGAGTTCATTGTTCTGAGGCAGGCAGGGGAAAACAAAGTGGAAGGAATTCAAAGTTGAGGGAGGTCGAATTTGCAGGGGGATTAAAGGTGAGGTGAGTTGGAGGGTGTGGTTGGGTAGTCCTGGGTAGCCGGGTGGGATGTTATCCTGTCCAACATGTACAAGTCTTGGACTAAAGTTTTGCTTGTTTATTCCACTGATTACTATTTGGGTGATGATTTCTCGGTTCATTAACATGTTTAAAGCGCAACATATTTATTTTTCACCTATTTCATTAAGAAATGATGGTCACCAATAGCAGGACCTGCAGAAAAGTCAAAAGTGCAGATTTGTGCTGTCTTCAATCAGCAGATATTCATTTTTTGATTTGGGACACGCGGGCTGTGAGCTACTTGTCTTCATGGATCGGTAAACTGGCAAGGAAGCAAATTATGGAGCCATAGAAGCACCACGCTGAGCAGCAGCATATCATAGAAGAGGCTGACAACAGTAGCAGCAATTAGAGCGAAATGCCCCTCCTCAAAAAGCCCAACCTGGACCCAAATATCCCCACCAATATCAGACTGATTACCACAGTTCCTTTTCTTCTAAAAATAATAGACAAAGCAGCCTACAAACAGATGCAAAATCACCTCAAAACTAATAACCTCCTAGGGTTAGGGCAATCTGGTTTCAGACCCAGACACGGGACAGAGACTTCCCTCCTGGATTTAAAAATCCAAATGGATTAGGCAAGAGACAATGGAAAGCCAACCTTTCTCCTCCTACTTGACCTGTCAGCAGCATTCGATTAAGTCGACCATAACATTTTAACCAATCACCTTACCTCAGCTGCAGCTTTTTCCACCAAAGCCGCAGCCTGGGTCAACTCCTTCCTCTCTGACAGATCTATGAGGGTATTCTCCCCAACAGCATTGGCTGACCCCTCCCCAATCACTTGCAGAGTCCCTCAAGGATCTTGTGTCTCCCCTACCCTCTATAACATATTCACAAAGCTACTGTTTGATCATCTAGATGACCTTACCGTATCATATACAAATTATGCAGACGATATGCAAATTCTCATCACACTATCAGGTGACTATCTCTCAGACTCAATTCTCCTTAATGATAAGCATGGATGGCCAAACACGGCTTATGTCTTAATGACGACATAAATGAGCTTCTGCTCATCGGCTCTAAGTTAATACTCAACAAACGTGGCTCCCAATATGCCTCCTTCAATATTGATGGCAATAACATCCAAGTGGACAAGGAAGCCAAAACCCTAGGTTTCTACCTGGATTCTGCCTTATCATTCCACAGGCAAGTCAACGCCACCTCGTCTTCAACGGCCTACACATCCAAACTGATAAACGCCCTTATACTCTCCAAACTAGACTGTTGTAACACTCTCTACTTAGGCACCAGCCAAAGAAACCTGCACAAGTTACAAGTGTTACAATACAACACTCTCAGAACAGCCTTAAATATTCCCTGATCCAACCATATATCACAAATCCGACGAAACACTAACTGGCTTCGATTAAGTCGACCATAACATTTTAACCAATCACCTTACCTCAGCTGCAGCTTTTTCCACCAAAGCCGCAGCCTGGGTCAACTCCTTCCTCTCTGACAGATCTATGAGGGTATTCTCCCCAACAGCATTGGCTGACCCCTCCCCAATCACTTGCAGAGTCCCTCAAGGATCTTGTGTCTCCCCTACCCTCTATAACATATTCACAAAGCTACTGTTTGATCATCTAGATGACCTTACCGTATCATATAGAAATTATGCAGACGATATGCAAATTCTCATCACACTATCAGGTGACTATCTCTCAGACTCAATTCTCCTTAATGATAAGCATGGATGGCCAAACACGGCTTATGTCTTAATGACGACATAAATGAGCTTCTGCTCATCGGCTCTAAGTTAAAACTCAACAAACGTGGCTCCCAATATGCCTCCTTCAATATTGATGGCAATAACATCCAAGTGGACAAGGAAGCTAAAACCCTAGGTTTCTACCTGGATTCTGCCTTATCATTCCACAGGCAAGTCAACGCCACCTCGTCTTCAACGGCCTACACATCCAAACTGATAAACGCCCTTATACTCTCCAAACTAGACTGTTGTAACACTCTCTACTTAGGCACCAGCCAAAGAAACCTGCACAAGTTACAAGTGTTACAATACAACACTCTCAGAACAGCCTTAAATATTCCCTGATCCAACCATATATCACAAATCCGACGAAACACTAACTGGCTACCAATTCAAGATAGGATTACCTTCAGAACATTAATGATTACCCTCAAGTGTCTTAACAATTCAGCCCCCAAGTATCTGATCGACAAATTCTCAAGAAAGGAGTCCACTAGACTTACCAGAGCTAATTATGCCCACTGCCTTAACCTACCTAAATTCAAACTGACTAAAGGTGGAGGAGCCAGCTTCCCAGTGTTAGCAGCCAAATCTTGGAATTCCTTAGCACCTGCCTTAAGGATAGATCCGGTGTTCCTCTCCTTCCGGAATAACGTTAAAACTTGGCTGTTCTCACAATCTAATTAATTGACATATTGGTCTATTGGGATTTCTCTGACCATGTTGCGTGACCTGATGATGCCCATAGCTTAGATATTCACCACCAGATAATTACCCGAAGGTTCTACCTCACGGCCATCCTAAGCTATGTTATGAACTTTGTATATATCTGCATCATTTATATATATCCTGTAGATATTGTAACCTGAACTGCCACACAAATTAAGGACTGGTGCTTTGCACTATACTCTCCCTCTCCCTACTGCCTGCCGACATTGGCTTAGCAGCCAGTCTCCTATCTGCACTGTACAAGAATATTACCGTTGTTCGTACTCTTAATTGTTTTGCTGCAACTCACATGACTTGATCTGTAACACAAGTCCAATTTGAGGTCTTAGCATCTCACTGTTCATTTGTCTCTGTCGTTACCTTGTATCTGTCTCCTCTGCTCCTCCTAATAACCTGTTACATACTATGTATAACCTAGCATTGTTTCTGTCATTGTACTGTTGTAACTTTGTTTGTACATCAAGTAAAAGTGCCCAGATACCTCAGGTTTGGCGCACTATACAAGTAAATAAAACAAACAAACAAAGAAGATGGTGTATGTACAAGCATCAGTCTAATACCTCACCAGTTGGAATTTTGCAATCTGTAAATGTTCAGGAAACAGTTGTTATAATACAGAGTAGCCTGGAATAACTCTAAAAAAAAACCCTGTAAATAATTATTTTATTACACTATAGTTGGGACATCACCACTCACCTGTAATAAGAAAATTACTTAACTAATTAACTGTAATATCATATTCCAATTTGGTGTGATGAAACAAGACCTGCTGCTTGTGCGTGCCTGCACAGAGCAGAAAGCAAGATTGCACTTGAAAAAAGAATCAACAGGCATTGGCAAAGCCAACAGTTTGGGTATGTATGCATATATGTCAGATGGATTTTCAATGCACTGATATGATGTTACCACCCGGTCATAAGATCACAACAGTTAGAACATGGAGTGAATACATGGAGATATGGTGACAGTATCTGCTAATGCCTATCTAATAACTCAACCCAAAGCTGTGGGTCAAAGAGATATAAATCAAGTGGCTGAAGGCACACTTGGGTAAGACATTTGTATTACACCAGTAGCCATTTACAGCTGCAATTAAGCCATTCATTGTCAGCAGACTGCTTAGGAATAACAGTGACAGGCCAAAGGTTGATGTTACTGCTTTAAAGAGCATGCTCCAGGAGATCACAGGAGGATGTGTTTTGGACTGGGAGCGGCAGGTAGTTGGAGGGAGCAACCATAGGCATTAGCATGGCCATGGGCAGTCAATTGGTGGGTAAATAACCAAACAACATTCACACGTTGTGTGTGCTTCCTCACATGTCATCTAACTCCTTCCTGTACTTCAGTACAATAGTTGAAGCTTACAGTGCCATCTCATAGCCCAAACTAATACAATTGACTCACTTTTTATATTCCTTTCTTGTATAATAGCTTTCTGTGACACTTAAATAGCATTAAATGTAATGGTTTGTATGTTGATTGTGTGCACTGCTGGCATTTATCAAAGTTGAGCAATAAATCATGTGTCATTTTTTTAAACTACAAAACGGCTTGCAAACAGCTTGTACTAAAATGCTTAAAACATCACATTAGAAACTGAATATTAGTGTTTTTTTCATATATAGTTAAACTGAATTCAATTCTAAATTGGTTATATGTGTGAACAACTACAAGATCTATTTTATAAGGTAAGGTACGCTAGAGACCAATCATTGAAGGGGATGATGATGTAGTAAGCTAGAGACCAAGCATTCAAGGGGAGGATGGTGTAAGGTAAGCTAAGGTAAACTAGAAACCAAGCATTGAAGGGGATGATGGTGTAGGGTTAGCTAAGGTAAGCTAGAGATCAAGCATTCAAGGGGATGATGGTGTACGCTAAGCTAAGGTAAGCTATTCACGGGGATGATGGTGTAAGGTAAGCTAAGGTAAGCTAGAGACCAAGCATTCAAGCGGATGATGGTGCAGTAAGCTAAGGTAAGCTAGAGACCAAGCATTCACAGGGGTGATGGTGTAAGGTTAGCTAAGGTAAGCTAGAGACCAGGCATTCAAGGGGATGATGGTACAGTAAGCTAAGGTAAGCTGGAGACCAAGCCTTGAAGGGGATGATGGTGTAAGGTTAGCTAAGGTAAGCTAGAGACCAATCACTCACGGGGATGATGGTGCAGTAAGCTAAGGTAAGCTAGAGACCAAGCATTCAAGGGGATGATGGTGCAAGGTAAGCTAAGGTAAGCTAGAGACCAAGCATTCAGGGGGATGAAGGTGCAAGGTAAGCTAAGGTAAGCTAGAGACCAAGCATTCACGGCGATGATGGTGCAAGGTAAGCTAAGGTAAGCTAGAGACCAGGCATTCAAGGGGATGATGGTGCAAGGTAAGCTAAGGTAAACTAGAGACCAAGCATTGAAGGGGAAAGGGTGTAGGGTTAGCTAAGGTAAGCTAGAGACCAAGCATTCAAGGGGATGATTGTGCAGTAAGCTAAGGTAAGCTAGAGACCAAGCATTCACGGCGATGATGGTGCAAGGTAAGCTAAGGTAAGCTAGAGACCAGGCATTCAAGGGGATGATGGAGCAAGGTAAGCTAAGGTAAACTAGAGACCAAGCATTGAAGGGGATGATGGTGTAGGGTTAGCTAAGGTAAACTAGAGACCAAGCATTCAAGGGGATGATGGTGCAGTAAGCTAAGGTAAGCTGGAGACCAAGCATTGAAGGGGATGATGGTGTAAGGTTAGCTAAAGTAAGCTAGAGACCAAGCATTCAAGGGGATGATGGTGCAGTAAGCTAAGGTAAGCTAGAGACCAAGCATTCAAGGGGATGATGGTGCAAGATAAGCTAAGGTAAACTAGAGACCAAGCATTCAAGGGGGTGATGGTGCAAGGTAAGCTAAGGTAAGCTAGAGACCAAGCATTCACAGCGATGATGGTGCAAGATAAGCTAAGGCAAGCTAGAGACCAGGCATTCAAGGGGATGGTGGTGTAAGGTGAGCTAAGGTAAGCTAGAGACCAAGCATTCAAGGGGATGATGGTGCAGTAAGCTAAGGTAAACTAGAGACCAAGCATTCTCTCACACACAACCACCCGCCCCACACACACACACGCATTCACCTACATTCTCAGATACACAACCAGCCATCACTACTCCCACACATACATGCATGCCCGCAAAGAGACGCCCACACAGAGGTATAAGGGAATACTTATAAATACATAGGGACACAAATAGTAGAAATGCACTGCCACACAAACACACACGGTCTGCTACATTTGTAGAGGTGTCCACGCCCAGACACACATACACATCAGGCACTAAATACATATGCACTGGCTTCCTCTTTAACAACTTGCCTGCAGCATTGCTTTTCTGGCTCTAGTATAGCTTTTGCCTGACTTTTCCAGGGTAGCTAATGGGCACTTGCAGGGCTTGTGTATAGACATTCTCTCATGCAGCACTGAGGGCTAGCAATGGCTCCTCTGCCTGTGCCATTAGCTACTCCATCGTGTCTCTGTCACCTCACATATCTAGAATAAGTGGCTCCCCTCCAGGGCTGCACGGAATCAGGCCAGACACAGAGCAGTGATTACCAAGGAAGGAGTGAGATTATTGTCACGGTTGTGTCTTCCACTTCTGCTCTTCTTCTCTGACTCTCACCTCTAATCAGATTCCTCTTCTATCGAGTTGTCAATGGCTGCAGGCTGCTTAGCCACCCTCCACGGTTCGAATCTTCAACTGCACACTGGGCGGCCTAGAAGCTATGCATTGCACACATACAGGAGTGCGTGTGCTCACTGTGCGGCAACCATACGAAGCATGTGGTATAATGTAGCCATCCACCTGAGCCCACCCTCACACAAGTACAAGAGCTTGCAGGCAACTCAAATTGAAAAGGCGAAATGAATGACCTGAACATGCTTCTGATGGCCCCACATGTGTGCTGTGGAACGATGCTACAACGCATTTGGTAAGTGTGTTCATATTCTGGTCATTCTCAAAAGAGACAGTCATATAGACGCTCCACATGGATTGGCAAAAACGGAAGAAAAGTTGGGGAACTCGCATGCTAAAATAGCAGGCAACAGATGTTTTTGCAAAGAAATTGTAGCAACTGTAATCCCACCAAAACCACATAAGTTCAGTATCCTTTTTTGCACGCAGAATGTAGGGATTTTACTAACGAATATTAAAAGCAGGAATGTCCTTTCCAACAGACATCCGTGATTTTCCCAATAATAGACAAATTGCAGACAAATTGCAAATGCAAGAGATTTTACCACATTTTTGGATACACGTTGGGATGGTGTCATTCAATTGTTATCAATACAATCCGAGCTCAGTTAATTCCACCACTGCATGCATTGCCTAGACACAGTACAGAAGATGATGGCAGAAAAACATATAGGGCCCGATTCCTGAAATATTCTGCACGGAAAATCTGGACTTTGCATGCCATTCTGGGTGTAAAACCCTGTTCGTCTATTCATGTAATTGACTGTGGAGCACTTTTACGTACTTTGCGGGTTTTCAAACAGGCTCGGAACTCCTCTGCGAGCTGCCGAGTGCCTTGCGTGAGGCACCACGCAGCGCGTGCGCATGGCTTGCGAAGAGGGCAGGGAAGGGGCTGAACTTGTAAAATGAGGAAGAACAAGGGGAAAATGTGGGCTTTACGAGGGACGCCCCACGGGCAGTCCATCACACAACCACTATTCCGCGGAAAAAGATACGTACTCATGGATCCAACCATGCAAACTCTCAGCAGGGAAATGACCATGGGAAGCCCTCATTCTATCCGCCACCAGAATGCATGCGTACAGACAATTGCACATAGGATTCACCACGTAGAGGTAAGATCGGGTGTCGGATTTAGGGGTGTATGTACACAGCCTGGGTTACAATCTAACTTAGGGGTGTGCGTACGCAGTGCAGCAGGGTGCAGGAATGGTTTACGAGGGTTTGCATGCAGATTTTCAGAGTTTAACCTGAGTTACGATAAATAGTGCGCATGTTGTCAGGGTGCCAGCAACAGCTACGGGGATCCTGTGCAGGCTCCCCAAGATGAAGTTCTGCTTGCGGGGCACCTCACACATTGTTTTCAGTGTCCTTTTAGTCGCATCAATGGAGCACGCAAAGGTAGCTATTTCTGGCTGTTTTTGCTTTGCGTGGGGGGCGTGCCGCGGGCGTTCTGGCTGCAACTTGCATATACGGTCACTTAGCATGAACAATTCCATGAATACGCAGAGCATGCATTAAAACTTTGGCACACAGGCTCGGGCAGAGTCGTTCTCGGCAAGCGGGCATTGTGGTTATCTCTGTGCACTATTCCATGAATCGGGCCGTAATGATTTCGAGTGGATGAGACATTGCAGGGTATGCTGTCTTTTGACAACATGGTGCCTCAAACTGCATGCAGCACAGTCTTTTCAGATGCTCATGCTGCAAGTTAGCATGTATTTGTTTATTTGTGGGTGCATAGCAGCTGAGCAGCTGATTTGATCATTTCTTACTTGTCCAAAACATTTTCTGAAAATATGAACTTTGTAGAATTGTATTGAACATGTTTGCAGGACCAGGTAGCAGTAAGAGTAAACAGGCTTGGCAGCAATTCCACCATAATTGCAGTGAAGCATGTAATGAGGCCCATGGTGTCAACACATTGATTATTTAGGTGTGCTGCCATTTGCCATTCACAACCCAGACGTCCCAATGACGGCTGTCTCGACATGAGACTCAGTAGATCACAGACATCCCCATGTGGCACACATTTGCATGCTCATGTGTGAGCACAGGTGACAATAATACGGCCCCTTCAGAAGAGCGCACATACAGAGTCAACCAGTGGCAGTGGCAGTGGCATCGTTCTGAGGGTCCAAAATGTTACGGTCCTCTAGAAAATTCTCCCGTCTTCACATGAGAATAAAACCAGGCCTGTAAAATAATAAACCGAAGGCAAAAACGTTCAATTTTGGGTTGCTCTAATTTGGTCTGGTGACATTTAACATTTTAATATTAGTAATTTAAGTCCTTGAACTATTTCTGCGTGTAGAACTGTTGGTCTTTCACTGACTCACTGCTTGAAGACTCTGTACTTTCCTCATCAAGCCCAACTGTTGAACAATTCTCTTGATTGAGCAAATGATGCTATTATCACTGAGGCGAACATGTTAATGCTCAATGGCGTGCACTGTGTAGGTGTTTAATTACAAAGCATCTCCCTTCCAATTGCTGGATTGAAAGAAGAGAATACAATGAGGAGTTATTTGCAAATAATAACGTCTCATTATTGACAAACACAATAGCATTTGCTTAACAACCCTTTATGTTTGTCTAACAATGTTAATTTCCATCCATTTCAAATCATAGACCTGATACTTATTCCATTTATTAACGCCTAGGATATCTTTTCTATGTTTACCATTCAGCATTGCTATCATTTATGCAAGACTTGCATTACATTATACAACTCCAACGAGACAATGGTGTTAACATTTTGTGGGAGACCCACTGAAATATGTTAATCTTGGACAATGCTGTACATCAAATCGAGACAAATAAAGATCCTCAATAGAGTATTTTGGAGTCCGGAACGATTGTTCAAGAGGGGTATGGTGGATTCGGATGAATGCTGGTGTTGTGGTAATGGGTTGGGTAGTTTGGAACATCTACTATGGGACTGTGTGCGAGTACGGGGATTTTGGCACGATGTTTGTTGCATCATTTTGCGTGTTCTGAATTTGGATGTTGCATTGGACTTCAAAACAATGATTTTGGGAGGTGGTGAGTTGCTTGAGGACCTCTCTGTCTCTCGGAAAAAATGTGTGCTCCATGGTGCTGGTTTGGGCAAGAAGATGGTGTTAAGGGGCTGGAAAGCTCGGATTGCACCTACTGTTGCGGATTGGATTGAGGGGATGTCTGATCTTGCAAATGTTGAAAGGACAATTTACAAGAGACAAGGGAAATTACGATTACATGGAAAGATTTGTGATGACTTTATGAATTTATACTAGTTCTTTGTTGGTTACTATGTATATAGTGTTCTGCATCTTATTTAATTGTTTGGTATTTATTGTTTGTTTTATTGAACTGCTTGGTAATCATTGTATACATTTTACAAATAAATAAATGCATTAAAAAAAATATGCTAACTAGCTGGCTCAAACTAGAATATAGGCCAATAGGGCAATGGCCTAATTGCTAGCCCAACTGGCTAGTGTGGTCAGGTTTTGTGTAACAACAGGGGCACATTTGATGTGTTACGACCAATGTTATTGACCCAATGTGCATTCAAATGAACTATTTGCCACCAATACTTATCAAAAAGGTTCCACTTGTAGAACTGAAACAGTTTGCGGCAATAAGTAACACATCGTGTTTTGCAACTGTGGGGCATGTTTATTGCTGCCTGTACCTATTCTGTATTTACTATCAGCCTGACCATGCCAGCTTGATGATAGGTAAACTGCTTTACTAGCACTACTTTGATCTATTTAAGTTTCTTGTAAATAACAAGCATGCAGAGATAATCACTAAGTGCGAGTACAGCTGAGGTCTCATTGTCTTCTTGGTGGAGGACTTGTTCGAGAATTAGAGAGAGATGTGTAGAAATGTTCCAGGTGTTAGGAACCTGCTGAATTGACTTGTAACACAGCATTCTTTACGGGGTCGCTCTCCTCTAGAATTGGGTGCTTAGTTAGAAATGCTGGACTTGGGTTTAGATAGACTCTTCTAAAGTATGCAAACTAAATCATCCAGTATACTTCAATTTACATGATTTTATCAAGTTTAAAAATACCTATGTAGAGTTATCAAGATATTATTCTATCACAATGCCATTGAGACCCATGGCTGGAGTATTTCATGCTGTTGTTCAATATATTTGTTGTTTGTTTTAAAGGTTAAGGGGTATACATTTTGAGTGGCCAAGAAATGTGAATGATAAATTGTGCCATTATTTGTACTGTGACTAACATGTGAAATAAACAGATGTTAACTAAAAAAGATGTTATTCTGTGTGTTAGAGGACAACATATATAGTGAGAAAATATATGGTACTAAGGTAGTGAGCTATATACCTGCATACATGACTAGGTATAGTTTTAATGGCAGTTTAGGACCATGGCTTTGGGATTGTTTGTGCTACACAGACAACTGCACATTATTAGTTTGGACTAGTAGGTGTCACTTGCAACACCTATAAATCCTAAACTATTGCATTCATGTACAGATTCAAGTGCACATAGAGAGAAATGGCATTTGAGAGGGAACAGACAAAATGACATTTGAGGAGGGATACACTGTTGTTCGGTTATGATCCCACCCATTCCTTGCCCATAGCCATGCTAATCCCTATGGGTAATCCCACCCATTCCTGCCTTTCCCTGCCCAAAGGTGCTCCACATGGGAACTCTTTGAGATCCCAGATGGGTGGTGTAGGTGCAGAGGGTGACCGTCTTGAGCTTGCACCGTCTACATATCATCGAAGAGGGATATTTCCAATTGCAGGCAATTTTCTAGAAAATGTGCAAGAGAAACTGTAAACACTTTCCATATATTGACCTTCCTTAATTTAAGTGGGATTGTATTAACATAAAGTTGTATAATGTTGGAAATCTCATGCCCAGCACTCCTTCTATTTTATTCTAACATGGCTGAGCTGTTGGATCTCCTCTTGTCGGCAAGACGTTTATGGCACTGCTGTCATAAAATAACGCCACCTGACCTTAGTTTTTGACAGTTCCTGGAGGCGTGTTTCCCATTCCAACGCTTGTGCCTGAGCTGTAGGCCAGCTGTCATGGCCCCCGGTCATTGCTTATATCGGGCAGGCACTGCTGGCGCCCCAGTCAATCCTTTTGTGAGTGACTTTAAGGAAGAGGGTTATGGTGGAGGGGGCAGCAGTGCTGGGCAATGCCGCAGGGCCACCCAAGGTGAGGTAGGGTAATTGCTGTTACCATCAGCAGGCCAGGAGAGGAGCATCCCAACCACCTCTTGCCTGCTCCTCTCTCCCCTTGTTAGCTACAGAGACACGCAGTCTCTGCCACAACAAAGCTGAGAAAGAATGAGGTGTGAGCAATCACCTCACCCTTCCTCCAAGCAGCAAGGTGCTAAGCACCTAAGGAAACCAACAGTCAGGCAGGGCCCAGGTTCAAAGACCTGCCCCCCCCGGGGGCCAGACAGTCAGCTATCCGGCCGGGGGCTGGCACACAGCCCCCACTTCTATACATATCAAAGTCCCAGGGTTCCCCTGGGTCTTATAAATAAGAGCAGCATGCTCTGAGAAAAACACAATCTGTTTGTGGACCCTGAACGGGGACCCAAACAAACAGGAGGTTCACTGTTTACTCAGTGTCTTCCAACCTTTGCTTTTTGTCTTTCGCCTGGGAAGTTTGCTGTTTACTCAGCATCTTTTTTTGTGTGGCACCCCTATCCTTTCAAAGTTCGCTTTAATGATAGCGTCTTTTTTCTTACAAGAACATTGCCCTGTTCAAAAGAATCTCCTGATCGGGAGAGCGGCGAGCAGAAGGACAAAGGGAGCCCCATCCGGTGTGCACGACAAAGCCTGAAAACGAGGACGCGGCATCGTTAAGCCGAGCGAGCAGCGAGAGAAAACAAACAAACAGCCCTGGAAAGGCGGCGCATCAATTTCATGTAAGTATGAGCCCCCGCGACGGGTTGCGAGTAAAACCGAAAGCTTTCAGGCCTGAAGCGTTTTGAATTTAACATACCTTTGGCAGCTGGCCAAACAGAGCGCTTACTGCAGACAGCAACCCCCCATTTTTCTGCCAGCGAGGCAGGATCAAAAGGTGTAATTTCAAACAAACTATTTTATAAATCGGACAGTTCCCGGGAGATTAACTTTGTTAAAGAATACTGGTAGCTAATTTTGCCAATACACCGCAAGCGCCACATTGACCCACTGTTATTAAGCGCAACGCATGCAAAAACGCATTGAAATTTTCTTTTTCAAACAAAAACAGATGTCTCTCACGAGCACAAAGTTTGTCAGAGTGTCATAGAGCCAAGGCGAATGGGCGATGAGCACAAGGGCGTGATTTTAAATATTCCATGCAGGTGTGCCTTTTTTCAAATGCGCAACAGGCACTCGAAAAACGAATGTGTCTTGTGTCAAAACTAATTTTAGCCATTGCATCAAGTAAAGGGCAAATAGAAAGTTAAATGTGACATCTGCCAGGCGGCAACAAACACATCAGACAACATACTTTATGGACAGGTTTGTCTGAGCATAAGCCAAATAATTGTTGGGGGAACATCTACCAGTTACCCAACACGGGCAACAACATAGCAAGCCCACAAGAACCCCACAAATACAACAGCCAGTCATTTAAGAATTGTATTTTCCTTGGTGATCAACCAGGCTAAAAAGAAACATGGGTCCCAAATGAAAATCACAGGAACCCCCAATGCCGGCACAAAAGCCCAAATCACCTCACCTCCTAGCAGCCATTGAGGCGGCGGAACACTATGGTTGGGCATGGGTCAGGGAAAACATATATGGCCTACCAAAAGAAAGGACACCTATACCACCCAGCCAAGATGACGATACAACACCATCAAAGAGAAGGAAGCTATCAGAAGGCGCAAGAAAAGGTAACAAAAAACTGGCAAAATTATGCGAAAACATGTCTGAATTGCAACAATTATTGCTCAAAATCAGGGAAAAACAACTACCCTCCACCGGGGGACTTGGGGCCACGAATCCTACCATACCTCTAGAACCCGCTATAACGGTGGCCACCCCCCCACATACAACAAACCCAACAACACTGGTCCCTGCAGCACCACCGCCACAGGTGCCAACAACACCAACAACAGCTATCACAATTGCGCCAACAGCAGCAACAACAACCCAGCAGGTGCTTTAAAAGCATGGGCCACCCCCATTACATACACTCTGGGGCAGACAGGGGCAAGCAGCAACAACCCAACAGACATAGTAATGATCTGCAATGCCCAATTAGACTTAAAAATGAAATCCTTCCAGACTGAAATACTAAATAGATGCAAAAGAGGCCTAGCATGGAACATTGACACCACAATCAAAGAAGGCATATGGGCCAAAGAGTTCATCAAAATCTTTTCACTGATAGAAGCCCAACGCAAAGGGAAAGATGCTTTGAGGGATCCCAAAAAGATAGAGAAGAAAGCCATAGCCAGGAACGGCCAGGTAGAACAGAACTGGGACAACTGGTTACAGGCTTTCGCCATCTTGGCAACTATTTATGAAGAAACATTCCCCAATCATGGCAAAAAACTATGGGCATATATGGATAAAATGAGAGAAGTAAAAATCACTCAAAGAGGGAAGACCTGGCTAGCATATGATATTAGATTTAGGAGAAGCATGTCAGAGAGACCAGCCATAGAATGGGACGAGGTTCAGAATGACTTATACACGCTGAACGCCGAGCCTCCATCAGAGGAAGAGGACCCACAAACAACCTCCAAAAATAACAAAAATGCACAAGGCCCCAGACTTAATGACAATGAAAAACACAAAAAAGGGGAACAACCCTTTCGGAAGAATCAGCCATGGGCGGATAACTCTAATGCCCACAGGCAGAACAAAAACCACTCCCCAAAAGCCAACATTCCATACGGGAATTTTGGAAAAAACCTGTGCACATGGGGGAAGGAATGCTGGTACAAGCACACTTGCGCAAACTGCAACAGTGACCATGCAGCAAGCAACTGCACCAGACTGCCAGCTAAAAATTCAAAAGACTAGCACCAACCACCCCCCACCAAACCCAATTTTAGCACGAGGCAGAACCCACATCAACCCAAACAATTTTAGAGAAGCACTCAGCAATTACCCAGACAGGGAAAACAGAGAGGTGATATGGCAGGGTTTCACCAAGGGTTTCATCATCCCTTTCAAGGGCACAGGGTCACAGAATGTCCCGATGAACCTGAAATCAGCCAGGGACAACCCCCGGATGGTGGAGAGCAAAATCAAGAAGGAACTGCTACTAGGCAGGATTGCAGGACCCTGGGACCACATGCCCCTCAAAGACTACATAATATCTCCACTAGGTTTGGTCCCCAAAAAGGAACCCGGGAAAATGAGGTTAATTCATCATCTATCCTACCCCAAAGGCCAATCCCTATATGACGGCATTCCACACACGGAATCCGCGGTATCCTACAAACACTTCCAAGAGGTGTTAAGATTCATACAGGAATGTGGCAGGAACGCCCTGATGGCCAAGCTGGACATCGAATCTGCTTTCAGACTTTTGCCAGTCCACCCAGATTCACAGCAATGGCTAGGTTTTACTTTTAATAACAACTTCTATGTAGACAGATGCCTCCCCATGGGGTGCACAGTATCCTGCACCCTATTCAAGCAATTCAGTTCCTTTTTCCAATTGGCGTTCCAAAAACAGAGACCAGGGACCAAAATAGTGCATTACCTCGATGACTTCATGGTAATGGGACCACCAAATTCTGAAGAATGCAGTAGGGCTCTGGCGAGACTAGAACAGATGGCCTCACAGTGGGGCATCCCTCTGGCAATTGAAAAACGACCAAACCAGACACCAACATAATTTTCATGGGGATTGAAATAGACTCTGCAGGGGGTTTATGCAAAATCCTGAAAACAAAAATAACAGAACTCTTGGAAAAAATACAAGGCCTAACTACAAAAGACAAGGGCACAGTAAAAGAAATTCAGTCATTAGCAGGTAGTCTCAACTTCGCATCCAGAATAATCCCACAGGGGAGGGTATTTTCCAGAAGCCTGGAGCTAAAAATCAAATCATACACCAAACCCCACCTACACATCCGGCTAGGCACAGAGGTGAAACAAGATCTGAAAACTTCCTTAAAGACTTCAACGGGACGTCACTTTGGCGAACGCCATTGAACACATGGACAAAAAGGGTCCTTTTCACCGATGCAGCCGGGAGCAGGGGGTTTGGAGCCATACTAGACTCAGAATGGGTGGCAGGACACTGCCCAACTCATGGCAACTGGCAGGGTGGACAAAAAACATCACCCTCCTAGAAATATTTCCCATCTGACTAACCTTACACATCTGGAGCCGCCAGCTAGCTAACACTGAACTCTTAGTCTGGTACGACAACATGGCAGTAGTAGGCTCCATAAACAGAAGGTCTACCAAATGCCCTTTAGTGCTGAAAGTCCTACAAGCCATCACAGCAGTCTCACTACAGGAAAACATTGTGGTCAAAGCAAAGCACATCTTGGGGGCAGATAATAACATTGTAGATGCTTTATCTCGCTTTCAGTGGCCAAGATTCCGGGAGCTGACGCCACACACCCAGGAACAGATGACGCCAATACCAGCGGAATGCTGGACAATAATGGGAAATCAAGAATAACGGCATCAATGCCAGCGCCAAAGAGCCCAGTCCGGGATGCCCAACAAGAACAAGGCACCTCAAAAACAGGTGCCAACAACAGAACGGCATCAAAGCCAGTGCCAGAGAGACCAGGCCGGGATGCCCAACAAGAACCAGGCACCTCAAAAACAGGTGCCAGCAGCTCAGGTTTCCTAACAGAGATGGCAGAAAAAGCACTGGCAAGTACCACTGCAGCACAGTACAGTAAGTGCTTACAAACAGTATTTAGAGCCACAGGGTTAAACCATGTAGAGCTATTAAGGATTAAAGACATAGAAACATTTTTAAAAGGGGTGTATGAGCAGGGCTTTAAGAGAGACTGGGGAAAAAGACACCTGGTTGCAATCTCATATTTCTCAAAAATACGGGGTGATTCAGACCCCACCCAGAACGCCCTCATTTCCTACGCAATGAAAGGATGGGGCAGAATAGAGGGCCCCCATGTGGACATCCGTGGCCCCTTGATTTCAACAAACTGGTACAAATAGCAAGCCAGCTGGAAGCCATATGCTGGCATCCATACGAGATCATATTATTCAAAAGAGCCTTTTTTTATGGCATACTTTGGATCTTTCCGTGTTAGTGAACTTATCGTCTCCAGCACCAAGGCCACAAACGGCTTGGTTGTCATGGAGGTCAGGGTCAGACAGGAAAGCGTCAGTATAGAGATCCAACAGTCAAAAACTGGGGCCAAAAGAACCATCAATATTTGTTGTATTGATGAGGCAACAAACTGCCCGGTATGTATCACCAACCTTTATTACACACAAAGGCCCAAGGTGGGGGGGAGGTTCCTAATCCACAAGGACACCTCGGCACTAAGCCGCTATCAATTTAAAGGGGTACTGATGAAAGCAATCAGCAAAGCAGGGTGAGATCCCAAGGGTTTTGACACCAACTCCTTCATAATAGGCGCCGCCACCGCAGCATGGCAAGGAGGCCTAACACCTCAACAGCTGAAAAACATAGGGGAATGGAAGACAGATTGCTTCAAAAGATACATTAGACCACAGCTAATATAGCCATCCGCCCTCACCATGCTTTCTCCCCACCCCTACAGAAACAACGGGCGAAGGGTGGACCTCACTTCGGTCGGCATGGATTGTCGGCCACTCATTTATCTTCAGGACGGGCCGATGGGCAGAAGAGACCAAAGAAGGCCACCTTTCAGAAACACCATTGCCTCATGGTGGGGATAAAGAGGGCTAAAATGGGCAGATATCCACGAAACACTAGCAGAGCTGGTCGCATACAGAGACCCGCCAGAATGTTTGGTTATACACCTAGGGGGCAATGACCTGGTGTCCATTGGAAGGAGAAATGTATTGCTCCTCCATAGCAGGCATTTCTCACAACTGGAGGGGAACAGAAATATACTTCTCAGCCATCCTACACAGAAGGAAATGGCAAGGGGCCAACTGCTACATATCTGTAGACATTGCTAGAAGAAAACTCAACAGGGGGCTAGAGAAATTCTGCATAGCAATAGGACTGGGCTTCATAAAACACCCAGCCATTACACTGGGAGACCTGGACCTTTTTCTCAAAGACGGCATGCATTTATCAAACCAGGGCATGGAACATTTCTTTCAGGAAATTTCAGCAAGTCTAGCCTCCAGGGGTTGTCACTAAGAGATACTTTTGGGGGAACACGGTCAGCCGTCAACCTGCCTGCGTGTGGCAGCACGGGCCAGAGGGGGTAACCTCAGGACCCGGTGCCAAAAAGTATGATACTATTATGATATGTGATTATTGTTATCTCCATAACCATATCTGTACAATAAAATCCTACGGCCTTTTATTGCCAACACTTGACTAAATTGTATGAGCCAAATTATTCCAGGTGAGGGTAAGGGGTCAGCCCAATATCTAATGCATGCATATGGGTTCAACGGTTATGCAGGGGAACCTGCCCGGTACAGCCAGGACCATGCCAGACGTCCATGCCTCAGTTGTGGCTCGGCAATATAAGCTCTGTGGCTCCCATGTGCTGCTCACTTGTGCGTGGCTGGACCCTACAGAGCCCCCTCCCCAGTAAGCCTTGCCTGAGTACGGAGCACCCCGGTACACAGATCCTTTCTCCTGACAGTGCACAAAGAGGAGCTGCTTAGAGCGTAGAGAAGATGAGTTTTATTTCTTGTGACAAAGGAAGGAATTATTTCTCCTCCTCCCACACCATCACATCCACTCTTCTTCCAATTCGCCCCCCTCCCTCGTCTTCCCACTCGTCTCTGGATTTGCAGTCTCCATTCCGAGAACATCCGATTCCCCTTTCCCCACTCCGCCAGTCCACGGCCCCCATCCAGGGCAGAGAGAAGACGAGGAAATGGTAGTTCCTGAAGAGGGAAGACCCTGAATGCTGAAGGTTTACCTCTTATTCCCCCAGTAGAATAGTGGGCGGCGGGCATGACCTTCTGCTAGGTTTTCGACACGGGTGGGGCGAGGGAATAATCCAGAAGTAGATCTCAGCAGTAATCTGGGGGTGGGAGTCCCCTACTCTGCTACATAGATCCTCCAGATCCTGCCTCATTGCGTGTGGCCCCATCGCGCACAGCATGCATACAGTGCCGGTCACCTGTGTCCTCATGTCACACATGCTTCATTCATTGCCCCCCCTGTATGTGTGGCTGGCAATATTGCACAAGCATCCTTCAGCGTCGGGTGTGCCTGTGTCTCTGCCGGCATCAGTCAGCATGCGCCCTGTGTTCATCTCCTCATGTGACGCACGCATCATTGTTTCTAAGCTTGTCTGCATGGCATTCCTCCTATGTATGTCTGCTGTAGATGTGGTTCTTCTGCCACCGTAGAGTGTCAGTATTCCCATGTTTTGCAGGTATCGTTCCTTGTATGTGCCTTGCATATTTTTAGCTAATATTGTCCTGCATTTATAGTCTAGTGCATGTATGCCTCTATACGTATCGGAGTGTACCCGTGAAGGTCTGGGCATAAAGTTCCAAGCTGCACCATTTCACTTTTGGGCTAAATTAGAAAGGACTGCAGTGCATCTTTCATTCTGTGAAATAATGTGCAGAATACGTTCCTTCTTTTCACTCATCGCTCATCTGTTCCATTGGTACTGGAAGCAAAGAGGTGCCATAAAAGAGAAAATGCTGATGTTCCATTTTAAATGACCTCTAAGAAAACACAAACCCTCATCTTAGACAAAACCAAAAGTTGGAAGTGCTGTATAGTAGCTGCTCAGGAAAGATCCACTGTTTGGATTGGTCCTTACACCCTCTGCTTGAACATGCTTGGTTTGAATCAATTGGAGCTGAAACCGGTACAATTAATATTTCTTAACCAAGTCCGCCTCCAGCCACTCTGTTTATAAGCTTTATGCGTGACCTTCACTGAAGTCCTGTTAAAAATAAGCAAATAACAAGGGGGTCCTGGGAGTCCCTCTGCCGGACATTAGTCCTGGTTACGAGAGCCTTACCCAGTGTCTTTAGCTCACTATCTTTCACAGAGGAGAAATATCCAGAACACATCAATCTTTGTCCTGCCATGGGGCAGTCCAGCACCTAAATGCTAGGCAATTCTTCTCTCAACAAGAGTACCAACAACAACCCCAGACACGTGTTTTGGGCTGGTTGGACCTCATCAGTAGGGTGGAGCTGTGCCTCTCTAAGAGGTTACAAATAAGCAATGGCAAAGCCAACTGTTTTGGCTGTGTATAAGTATTGGGCATTTGCCAGGCACTGCTATTATGTTCTGAGGTACTGGGACAATTTTGCACCTGCTACTATCCATAGGAGTTAGTACCTCTACAGCAGTGCCTGGCTAGTGCCTTTACCAGCCCCACACAAAATCCCAAACTGTTGGCATTGCCAATTATTGTTTTTAAAGCCTGAAACACGTCTCAGTGTGTTGAGCACTTGCTGCTGATATCTGTGTGTGATCTTCAGGACACAGGTTCAAACTGTAGCAAAGTCAATTCAGCCTTTCCTCTTTATGATTTTGAATAATGAGTACCAGCTTAGCTTTGTTAGCAATAGTTGTATATACTATAATGATAAACCTCCAAAAAAACAACTCAATAAAAGCAATCTTCTAAGGAAAAAAACATTGTGCAGCTCTTCACAAGGAAAACAGGATTTATTGTGTATACAAAAAGGAAAAAGTCAACAGCGGGTGTTGTAGAAACCAACTGCCATGGAGCTTGCTCTCTGATTTAGTTCAACTAATTTAAGTAGTTAAATAGCAAAACACAATAATTCCTGATGCAAACATTATACAGTGTTATCCCACCACCCTCCATGTCTACCACCTATATACCTACTATCAGTTTCCTATGACCGATTGGCCACATATAAAACAGCCCAGCCCTCTAACCCGTGGTCTTCTACTCCATCACTTTAGTTCCCTGCTCCCGAATAGGTGGGTTACGTGATATGTTACCCTCCCCGCGGGCATAGTCACATGGCGTGCACCTGGTCATTAACATGAGCTCAGCAGATATTCTCGAGGTCAAATGAGCTCTTTAGAATAAATAAGAGCTTCTCTTAATCCCAGACACATGGGTGCCCCATCATGCCTCTCTGTTGCAGGATTACGTTTGTTGGCCTCACCTCTCGCTCCTCGGAGTAGAATTCACAGGATATTTCACTCCTTGCTTCCCCCTTATCTTGGACACCACACTAATCAGCCACATTCTAAATGATTTAGGGGTCTTCTGTGTGGGAATCTGGCAGTTCAAAATGGATGGTCATTATTCTGGGGGATGCTAGGGTCCTAAATCTAGACCGGACCTTTGGCAGGTCGAAAACCTCTACCCTGGCTCCTATGGGTTGGTCTTTCGGGAATTGGCGCAGCCCTGTCTGTCTTTGGCCATTCACATTCCTTTCAGGTTTTGCAGGCCTGCAACATGAGACAATTGTATTTTATTTTTCCGGCTTGTCGGCCTCTATTTTTGGTTTCCCTGCTAGGGCTTAGGATGGGAAAGTGATTTCAAACTCAATGCAACGTTATGCTGCTAGTTTTGCCATGGCCTGCGGCAAACTGGGCCTCACATTAAATATGGCAGTACCTTGGTTTTTCTCACATCAGGGACCAGGGCCTATGGTTGCATTGTTATACACTACATTTCACCTATTATACTTTAATATTACTCATGTCCTATATTGGTGCCTAACTATGTTTCTTTGTCTATTGGAAAACACTACATTTTTTATTCCTGCATTTTGTGCCCCCACCACCCTTCAGTCGCACACCTACATTTCTTCACGCACTATTATATTTTCCTCAATCTAAATAATTTGGGGGGCATGGGACCTGGAAGTGCATTCCAATATCCCCCCCTTGGGTCAATCCTCCATTAACTAACCCTGCTGCTTCCCATGCTCTATCATTGTCATCCTTAGGTAACCTGCACACGAGATGTATTGTCCCCCCTTCTTGGCAATACTTCTCCGGGGTACACATGAGCTAAATGCGCTCCCCATCGGCTACTAGATTGACCCAGTTCTCTGCATAACTTTCTGAATCCAATGGGGGTGATGTCAAGGTCCGAGGGGGTTCTATAGGCCGTTCTACCCTCACCATGCATTGCTTTTTTGAATCATTTGTTTGAGCATGCCCACTCTTTGTACTAGGGGAAGCTATACCTGCCCCTTTTGAGACCATCATCATGGCCTTGTTCAGGAATGTCTTTAAGCAGCTCTTAAGTATCAATTGGCACGTGCAGAACATCACCAGCAAGAGCACCACGATAGGGATCAATATCTTCACCACTGCTCCGAGCCATGTTTGCGCCGACGAGAACAGTGTGTTGAAACAATCTTCAGCTTCCACTCATGCTTCATTTTCCATGTCTATCTTTAGCTTGTGGAGGGTCTCTATGTTGTGGGACAGTGACCCATTTTCTGCATCATTTGGGGGACGTATGTGCATCATGATAGTTTTATTTATTTGAACACGCCCCTTTCCATGGCCTTGAACAGGTACAGGACATACCAGTTCTGGAGAGTCTTCAACCGGAAGCACACGCAGCTCGCTCTTGAACGCATACAGCTCTTGCTCTGTATCATTCATCAACTGGATCTTTTCCGTCCCACAATCTGGAGCTACTTGGTGTTGTCTGCGGGCTGGACCCCGGGTAGCAGGAGGGAGGAGAAGAACACCTCTGTTTTTATGTACAAATGGTATTTGTCTGGGATATCTTTCAGCAATTTGGAGGAATCTTTGGACAAATCATTTGATCTCTTCTGCTGTCTTCTCAGTGAGCGGTTCTTTCTTCTCACTTGTGGGGGTTGGGATGGGGACTGTTTGAACTGTGCTGTGACATACCTGGGTTCTATGGTTAGGTGGGCCTCAGGAACCACAACAATAGCAGAATGCAAGGTTGTTAACAAACATGTGCCTCTACATGATGGTGGGAGATGCATGTATGCCCGCTGACCGTACACCCAGAAGACGTCCATAAGGGCTCCTCTGCTCTTTGCTGAAATCAGGAATCAGCAATCTCTTATTACATTTTCTGTTGGTTCCCACCAGAACAGTTCCATGCCCTCGAAACCAAAATGCAAATTCCTCCTGCACTTACACTTTCACTGGAACTTCTTTGGCTTTGACCCATGTTAATTTCGAGACATACCTGGATCATATAGGAAGATGTTCTTGTTGATGGTCCATATCACTTCTTCTTTGAACCCCGCCAAATGCCCTGCTGTGCAGTTCACTACTGCCTGCTCCCATCCTTTTGGCCCAAACAACAGTTTGATCATTCTTAGCAGTGGGCACACTTTGCACCCTGGGTTGGGTCTTTTCAGTCCTTTGCAAATTTGTTGTCGGCTTGGTACATCAGCGCAACTTGTACTTCTTGCCCCTGGAACTTGCTCTGAACCTGACACAGTGCCAAATGAACCAAACACTTGGCTTTTCATGGTGGCATCCCCTGGGGCATTTTGGGAGCCCCTGATGCGTGAGGGAGGAGAGAACAGACATAGCAGCTCCCATTTGACCTCTGCTTTCCCACTGGGCGCATGTGACTATACCATAGATTAATGAATTCTGGATGGTGCACATCAGCCATTGTATCAAGTACAGCCCCTTTATACTGGTCGTACTCTGTTTTCTACTCAACACCTCTTTTCATTTGAGACCGGCATTTCCATGTGGCTGTATTCACTACCAGCGTTTGTTCCATATATGATACATTTCTTGAAAATATATGATACATTTCTTGAAAAAAAGTTATTACGAACAATACCATCGGTAAATCAGAACAATTATTCTTCAAATGCCCCCATTTACTACACCCACCCTTTACATGACCTACCCATATAACCTGGTCCAGTAAGCATACACACAGAACGAAATAAAACCAACAGAACTACAAAACAGTACTATAAGTACATGATTATTACATGACGCTTGTGATGAGACATCTAATGGGGGTGGGAAGAGGAGTTAAAAATACATTATTCATATAATTATGCATATGATTTTTCATATTACGCAATGCAACAATAGTAGCTTGATAACAATAGATAAATATTACAGCAAAAGGAATACACATTCTTTAATAAATTGAGAATTGCTCCGAAGGAACTGGGATAAATAAAGTATATATTCAGTGAAAAAAACTTTGTTAAAGGGACGTTATGGTTAAGTTGCGCTACTAAATCAATGACATTTGTGATGTCATCTTTGATGTCCTGGGTGTTAGTCTTAGCAGTGCACGGTGGTGGCGCGAGTTATGGTTGCTTAGCTTACCATAACTGGCGAATTTCAAGGGTTTTTCGGTTTTACTTGGAACCATAACTGAATTTCATAGGTTTTTAGTAGCGCAACTTAACCATAACGTCCCTTTAACAAAGTTTTTTTCACTGAATTTCATAGGTTTTTAGTAGCGCAACTTAACCATAACGTCCCTTTAACAAAGTTTTTTCACGGAATTTCATAGGTTTTTAGTAGCAAAACTTAACAATAATGACTTTGACTTTATATACATGTCATATGGAACTGACTAGATCTCTTCTTATGAACTTATTTAATGTTCACGGACATGTCCGGAGAACAGTACCACTACCTAAAAACTGTTGAGGGGGGTATGTTTGATTGTTATATCATAATATAAGAACATTTAACAAATTCAAAAAGCAGCACACAAACACATTATATATAGTAATACATAAGAAATGTAACCCATGTATGTAACACACTAACCATTCATTTAAATACAATATGTTCTGAAATGGAATATACCACAAGAACATAAATTGGCTTCCAACATAATTACCTCACAGACACAACAGAACTGAGAACAAGACCAGACCCACTGAATACATAGGACTTATCTTACCAGAAATAGTAAGTGTACTTCATTTTACTCATATATTTATAGACTTTCTGTATTAGATTAAAAAATATATTATCTTTTCTTTTTTTTTCTCACATAAATGTCTAGTACTCTGGAATGGCTAGAGGACAATTTCCCACATGAAGAAATGTCACAAGATAGTGAAACTAATGGTAAACACTTTATAATATAAACCATTTAAATATTATTATTTTGTATACATTTAACATATATATATATTTTTATACAGATCATAACAAAATAGAAACTACCTCTGAAGAAGCTGTTATGGAAAACACGCTTGACAACATAAAAGAAAAAATTGATTTACTGTTGACCAATTTTAATAATTTGAAAACTTTTGTTGAAGATCATTTTAAAACAAAAACGTCATACCATTGCCCCACATTTACTTGTCCCTCCTCACCATATCCCAGTCAATTATCCTCAAACCCTCTCCATAATCCAAAACGTTTTGATGAGATTTCCATCCATTCCTCACCTAATACCAATCATGTTGAAACCCCAAATTCTCCTGTTTTTGTTTCTGTTTCTGCCTCACCTGCTCTGTCATAAATTATTAATATATGTTAAATAAAGTTTAATTTTTATATTGTATTGTGAACAGTTTCTGTTTTTTTTTTTAAAACAATAAAAGTGTCCGCGGACAGTGCGAGTGTTCTGAAATGTTCGTACATAAACGAAAATGGAGGTGTCCTGAAGAACACCACACCTGTTCGTACTGTTCGCTACCAAGTTGAAACTGTTATAAGAACACAAGTGGTGTCCTGAAATGTTCGTAAAGAAACAAAAATTAAAGTGTTCTAAAGAACACTATATCTGTCCGTAATGTTCGCTATCAACTTAAAACTGTCCTAACAACACAATTGGTGTCCTGAAATGTTCGTAAATACACGAAAATGGTGTGTCCTGAACAACAGTACAACTGTTCGTAGTGTTCGCTACCCAATTGAAAGTGTTCTAAGAACACAATTGGTGTCCTGAAATGTTCGTACATAAACTAAATTACACGTGTCCTGAAGAACACTATATCTGTCCTTCCGCCTGTGGGGGTGTAGTGAACAGTGACCTTCTAAAAATTTCCCAAATAAGATGTATCTTTTATAAACAGCTTTTGGTGTGGGTTCAATAAACTCTGCTATGGTATTTTTACCTTTATTATTTGGCTTCAAGGGCAACTATGAAGCTGGTTGTGTCCAGTCTCTGGTTTTTTCTTTCCCCTTTCTTTCCCTTCCACGACTAGGCTCCTCTTTATATTTCCCAGTAAATCTAGGGAAGTGAGGTTGTACCTCACTCTGTTTGTTTCCCAATTTATTGCTGTTTTTTTGCCCTAATTATTTGGGGGGACGCCATTATGGCGCGGAGCGTTATGACATCACTGCACGTGGCGTGATGACGCCATCGCGCGTTCCATGTTGCGGGTGATGTCATCGCGTCACGTGAGACGCCACAGATTAGGGATTTAAAAGGCGGCCCTTTTTCCTCTTAAAACGGCACAGATGTAACTGGAACCTGTTCTGTGGCCGGAATTTCTTTCTCCTTTCTTTTTCCTGTTAGGGTAAGGAGGATTTGACACTCTTTAGGTGATGAGAAACTGCCATTAGAAAATCAACAGCAGGCAGATTATCTATCTCGACCCTTAGAACCTGGGGTGTAGTTTGAAATCTTTTTCCCTAATGCATAAAGTATACACATTGGGACATGCAAAAAACTCCCTCTTTTTGAAATCTAGACTTTGAAATAAAAATTTCAGAAATAGTATTTATGGACATCATGTAGAAAAACTTTGTATCTATAGACTCCTAGACCCAAACCTTTTTTCCTGTGTTTTCATTCTACAGGAAGTTTCTTCCGTCCATTTAATCAACATCCTTCAAGATGGAGGCTAATTCTTATCCTAAAGCACCGATCTAATTAAAGGATCGGTAAGTAAGATTTGGGTATTTTATAAAAAAATATAGAGGGCCATGCGAAGTTCCTATATCATTTTGAAGCCAATCCTTGAATTCTCACCTATAAAAAAATATTTTTCTCTATAAAAATATTTTTTTCCCTATGTGTCTTTGTAGAACTTGAGATGAAGTTTTGGAGCGACCTTCTCTAAACCATTTGGAAGTCGCTTTTATCAATACCATAAATTTGGCGTTGTCGTGGAAGTTATTACCACAATTGATAAGGTATGTAAATAAATATATACTCTAACACCCTTTTTTGGATCAGGGTGCTGATGTTTGTAGTCTAAATTAAAAGATACAAACAGCCGTACAAAATTAGTAATAGATTTTGTTTTATTCCACAGGGAGTCAATTTTAGAAATTCTATGGCTGCAAGAAAGTGGTAGGAGGAATCACCATCACCTTTGAGAGAAAAAAACACATATCACTTTACCCCTGATGAATGTCCCACATTAATCTGTGTTTCTAGGACAGAAACTTGTACAAGTTGGGTTACTGAGCAAGGACCAATAAAACCTAGTTAAAAGAGAAATTTCTCCAGTGTGGAGTTCCACACGGAGTCAATTTATAGACCAGCAGAATCAACCCATATTCGGGATTTGTATGTGTTTTGTGAAGTACAGTCTTTTGATGTTTTATATATTATGTGTTTAACTATGAATTTTATGTAATGTGATCATTTTAAGAGAGTTATAATTAAATAAATTAATGTATGAACAAGTATATTCGGGAATATACGATCCCTGGCGTTTGTCACCTCTGTGGTATATTGTACGGTGTTTACACCCTTTTTTTGTTATATATACTATTAGGTTTATCCATGTGGTAAAGAGTGTAATTTGATCCATTAAAACATGGTTTTTGCCGTTTGAGAAAAACACTGCAAATGTTAGTACTTCACAGAAATGCAGCAAACAATCCTGACAACACATATACAGGCCGATTCATGGAATAATTAGCGCGCCGCAAGTGGGCAAAAACGTGCGAATCGCAGTGGAATAGCGAAAATCGCAGTGCAAGTGCGAAAATCGAACGAAAAGCAGCGCACGTCGATTCATGGAAGGCCATGCACGAGAAAACCAGCGGATGTGCGATAAAAAAGTGCGCGGCGCACGTTGTCGCACAGGCCATCTAACAGCGTGCGCCAGGTCACAGCGAAAAATCACACAGGCCACAGCGAAATTCGCACATAGCACGGCGCACGCAACAAACAGTAGGCGGAACACGGGCGTAACACTCGGAATGGGGAACAACTTGCCAAAACGTGGGCGTCACGGGGGAAGTACAGGGCACAAGTGCGCGGAACGCCCACACGCTCGCCTACAACACGTATTCATGGAATAGAATAGGGGAAAAAAACGCACGCTCAAACCAGCGCACAGGCACAAACACGACCGCCACAAGAAAGCAGGCGGTAGCGTCTCTGCGGCTGTAAGAAATGTGCGCCAAAAGGTGCGCCAACAAATAGCACCTATATACTGCCATGATGAATGTCCCATACTGTGGCCCTCCAGGAAAAATGACGTGCAAAGGGGTACCCACAAACACGGACACCCGCTGACAAAAAATACGTGTGCGTGTATACCGGGGTGCGCGGGAAGTCTCACACGCGATTTCAGCAGGGTACGTGCATCACAGGGGTTCGCGTGAAGTTATTCACGCGATCGGGCCTGGGGGAGCGGGCTACGTGTATTTCAGGGGTTCGCGTGAAGTTTCTCACGCGATCGGGCCTGGGGGAGCATGCTACGTGTATTTCAGGGGTTCGCGTGAAGTTTCACACGCGATCGGGCCTGGGGGAGCGGGCTACGTGTATTACAGGGGTACGCGTGAAGTTCCTCACGCGATAGGGCCTGGGGGAGCGGGCTACGTGTATTCCAGGGGTGCGTGAGAAGTTCCACACGCGAATAGCCTGGGCGCGTGTATTTCAGGGGTGCGCGGGAAGTTCCACACGCGAATAGCCTGGGCGCCTGTATTTGAGGGGTGCGCGGGAAGTTCCACACGCGAATAGCCTGGGCGCGTGTATTTGAGGGGTGCGCGGGAAGTTCCACACGCGAATAGCCTGGGCGTGTGTATTTCAGGGGTGCGCGGGAAGTTCCACACGCGAATAGCCTGGGCGCGTGTATTTCAGGGGTGCGCGGGAAGTTCCACACGCGAATAGCCTGGGCGCGTGTATTTCAGGGGTGCGCGTGAAGTTCCTCACGCGATCGGGCCTGGGGGAGCGGGCTACGTGTATTCCAGGGGTGCATGAGAAGTTCCACACGCGAATAGCCTGGGCGCGTGTATTTCAGGGGTGCGCGGGAAGTTCCACACGCGAATAGCCTGGGCGCGTGTATTTCAGGTGTGCGCGGGAAGTTCCACACGCGAATAGCCTGTGCGCGTGTATTTCAGGGGTGCGCGGGAAGTTCCACACGCGAATAGCCTGGGCGCGTGTATTTCAGGGGTGCGCGGGAAGTTCCACACGCGAATAGCCTGGGCGCGTGTATTTCAGGGGTGCGCGGGAAGTTCCACACGCGAATAGCCTGGGCGCGTGTATTTCAGGGGTGCGCGGGAAGTTTTACACGCGAATAGCCTGGGCGCGTGTATTTCAGGGGTGCGCGGGAAGTTCCACACGCGAATAGCCTGGGCGCGTGTATTTCAGGGGTGCGCGGGAAGTCTTACACGCGAATAGCCTGGGCGCGTGTATTTCAGGGGTGCGCGGGAAGTTCCACACGCGAATAGCCTGTGCGCGTGTATTTCAGGGGTGCGCGGGAAGTTTTACACGCGATTTCTGCACGGTACGTGTATTTCAGGGGTGCCGGGGAGTCCCACATGTGATTTGACAGTGTGGGTCCTCCCAGGTGTACCCTGTACACCCTCCACGGCCCCTGCAGGCAGCCCACACCACAGGGGACTACCCTGCACCCCTGGTCATGTCCCGCAGGCAGCCCACCCAACATGGGCATGCCCCCCAGCAAAGGCACATGTCTCCTTGAACTAATGAGCACCAACTCATGTCCCCTTGCACCCCCACCCCCCAGCACTGTGGGGCACCTGCCAGCAGGCCCCCACCCATGTCCAACTCATGTCCCCCACCACCCCCACCCCACAGCACTGTGGGGCACCTGCCAGCAGGCCCCCACCCATGTCCAACTCATGTCTCCCACCACCCCCACCCCCCAGCCACCAGGGTCACCCTCCACCAGGCCCCCACTCATGTCACCCACCACCCCCACCCCCCAGCCACCAGGGTCACCCTCCACCAGGCCCCCACCCATGTCTCCCACCACCCCCACCCCCCAGCCACCAGGGTCACCCTCCACCAGGCCCCCACTAATGTCACCCACCATCCCCACCCCCCAGCCACCAGGGTCACCCTCCACCAGGCCCCCACTCATGTCTCCCACCACCCCCACCCCCCAGCCACCAGGGGCACCCTCCACCAGGCCCCCACTCATGTCTCCCACCACCCCCACACCCCAGCAGTGCAGGGGCAGCCTCCACCAGGCCCCCACTCATGTCACCCACCACCCCCACCCGCCAGCCACCAGGGGCACCCTCCACCAGGCCCCACTCATGTCTCCCACCACCCCCACACCCCAGCAGTGCAGGGGCAGCCTCCACCAGGCCCCCACTCATGTCACCCAACACCCCCACCCCCCAGCCACCAGGGTCACCCTCCACCAGGCCCCCACTCATGTCTCCCACCACCCCCACACCCCAGCAGTGCAGGGGCACCCTCCACCAGGCCCCCACTCATGTCTACCACCACCCCCACCCCCCCAGCCACCAGGGGCACCCTCCAACAGGCCCCCACTCATGTCTCCCACCACCCCCACACCGCAGCAGTGCAGGGGCAGCCTCCACCAGGCCCCCACTCATGTCTCCCACCACCCCCACACCCCAGCAGTGCAGGGGCAGCCTCCACCAGGCCCCCACTCATGTCTCCCACCACCCCCACACCCCAGCCACCAGGGTCACCCTCCACCAGGCCCCCACTCATGTCACCCACCACCCCCACCCCCCAGCAGTGCAGGGGCACCCTCCACCAGGCCCCCACTCATGTCTACCACCACCCCCACACCCCAGCAGTGCAGGGGCACCCTCCACCAGGCCCCCACTCATGTCACCCACCACCCCCATCCCCCAGCCACCAGGGTCACCCTCCACCAGGCCCCCACTCATGTCACCCACCACCCCCACCCCCCAGCCACCAGGGTCACCCTCCACCAGGCCCCCACTCATGTCTCCCACCCCCCCCACACCCCAGCAGTGCAGGGGCACCCTCCACCAGGCCCCCACTCATGTCTACCACCACCCCCACCCCCCCAGCCACCAGGGGCACCCTCCACCAGGCCCCCACCCATGTCTCCCACCACCCCCACCCCCCAGCCACCAGGGTCACCCTCCACCAGGCCCCCACTCATGTCACCCACCACCCCCACCCCCCAGCCACCAGGGTCACCCTCCACCAGGCCCCCACTCATGTCTCCCACCACCCCCACACCCCAGCAGTGCAGGGGCACCCTCCACCAGGCCCCCACTCATGTCTACCACCACCCCCACCCCCCCAGCCACCAGGGGCACCCTCCACCAGGCCCCCACCCATGTCTACCACCACCCCCACCCCCCAGCCACCAGGGTCACCCTCCACCAGGCCCCCACTCATGTCACCCACCACCCCCACCCCCCAGCCACCAGGGGCACCCTCCACCAGGCCCCCACTCATGTCTCCCACCACCCCCACACCCCAGCAGTTTAGGGGCAGCCTCCACCAGGCCCCCACTCATGTCTCCCACCACCCCTACACCCCAGCAGTGCAGGGGCAGCCTCCACCAGGCCCCCACTCATGTCACCCACCACCCCCACCCCCCAGCCACCAGGGTCACCCTCCACCAGGCCCCCACTCATGTCACCCACCACCCCCACCCCCCAGCCACCAGGGTCACCCTCCACCAGGCCCCCACTCATGTCTCCCACCACCCCCACAACCCAGCAGTGCAGGGGCACCCTCCACCAGGCCCCCACTCATGTCTACCACCACCCCCACCCCCCAGCCACCAGGGGCACCCTCCACCAGGCCCCCACTCATGTCACCCACCACCCCCACCCCCCAGCCACCAGGGGGACCCTCCACCAGGCCCCCACTCATGTCTCCCACCACCCCCACACCCCAGCAGTGCAGGGGCAGCCTCCACCAGGCCCCCACTCATGTCACCCACCACCCCCACCCCCCAGCCACCAGGGTCACCCTCCACCAGGCCCCCACTCATGTCTCCCACCACCCCCACACCCCAGCAGTGCAGGGGCACCCTCCACCAGGCCCCCACGCATGTCTCCCACCACCACCACACCCCAGCAGTGCAGGGGCAGCCTCCACCAGGCCCCCACTCATGTCTCCCACCACCCCCACACCCCAGCCACCAGGGTCACCCTCCACCAGGCCCCCACTCATGTCACCCACCACCCCCACCCCCCAGCAGTGCAGGGGCACCCTCCACCAGGCCCCCACTCATGTCTACCACCACCCCCACACCCCAGCAGTGCAGGGGCACCCTCCACCAGGCCCCCACTCATGTCACCCACCACCCCCACCACCCAGCCACCAGGGTCACCCTCCACCAGGCCCCCACTCATGTCACCCACCACCCCCACCTCCCAGCCACCAGGGTCACCCTCCACCAGGCCCCCACTCATGTCTCCCACCACCCCCACACCCCAGCCACCAGGGTCACCCTCCACCAGGCCCCCACTCATGTCACCCACCACCCCCACCCCCCAGCCACCAGGGTCACCCTCCACCAGGCCCCCACTCATGTCTTCACCACCCCCACAACCCAGCAGTGCAGGGGCACCCTCCACCAGGCCCCCACTCATGTCTACCACCACCCCCACCCCCCAGCCACCAGGGGCCCCCTCCACCAGGCCCCCACTCATGTCACCCACCACCCCCACCCCCCAGCCACCAGGGGCACCCTCCACCAGGCCCCCACTCATGTCTCCCACCACCCCCACACCCCAGCAGTGCAGGGGCAGCCTCCACCAGGCCCCCACACATGTCACCCACCACCCCCACCCCCCAGCCACCAGGGTCACCCTCCACCAGGCCCCCACTCATGTCTCCCACCACCCCCACACCCCAGCAGTGCAGGGGCACCCTCCACCAGGCCCCCACTCATGTCTACCACCAGCCCCACCCCCCCAGCCACCAGGGGCACCCTCCACCAGGCCCCCACTCATGTCTCCCACCACCCCCACACCCCAGCAGTGCAGGGGCAGCCTCCACCAGGCCCCCACTCATGTCTACCACCACCCCCACCCCCCAGCAGTGCAGGGGCATCCTCCACCAGGCACCCACACATGTCCCCCTGCCCCCAGGTCGTGACGATACTCAATCATGGCAGTAATGGGCAGCATACCCAGCACAAACACCCAGGCAAGGATTGCATCCACCCACATAGTGAATGCAATTACATGATACAACCCCAATGGCAAGTCTGTAAATGAACACATGTCCGTCACACACACATACACAATGGGTGCAAGTGAATGTCAAAACCCATATCATGACATGTATGAAACCAATGAGAAAATACCACAAGTGAAAGTTAAAAAAACATGTATTAAAGATGAAAAATAAGTAAAAAAATCAAACATACAACAATGGGGATAACAAAATAAATGGTCCATGTCCGAGAACAAATGTAAAAATAAAAAAAAAAAAGTAATCCAAAAACAAATGTTGTCCAAAGCAAAATCATGTGGAAGTAAAATAATGAAAAACCATTTCCTCATGGTGAACACAATAATTAATAAAAAAAATGTTTCTTCAAAAAGCAAACTATATACACGAAAATTCCAGGGTCCATGAGCCCAACACCATAAATGAAACCTACTACTACCTAATGAAAATAATATATACAAAAAAGTGGCCATTGTCCGAGCAGTCCAAAAAAACAAAAATTAATAAAGGAAACCTAACACTAACTAACTAAATAACTATATACAAAGGCAGCGGGCAAGTCCTGCGGCTCACTCAGTGATGTTGCTGGCCAGGGCATCATCGAACTCCATGTCGATGTCCTGGAGGCGGGACTCTGTCCTGGCCCCGAGGTCTCGCAGGGATAACCCGATGTCCAGCTCAAACTCCCTGCGAGCTTCCTCGAGGCACTCAGCCCGCCTCAACGCCCGACGCATGGAGAACTCCGCCCTGACCATGGTGAGCCGCTCCTCTTCCGCCCGCTGACGCTCCGCACCTATCCGCTGGACCACACAGAAGACACCACCATCCCAGGGTTGGCCTGCCCTCCGGCCGATGCCTGCCCCTCTGATCTTGAAGGCCCCGAGCCATGATGCCTCCCACGTCGAGCCTGCTGCTGCCTCCGACGCCACTGCCTCTGCCAGCACGACGGCATCCAGGCTGATGGAAACCACCGACGCCGTCGTGCACGTGCCCTGCCTGATGATGCTGTCACATCTTCCATCTGCTGGGGTCCAGTTGCTGTGTTGTCCACCCCTGCTGGACCTCCGACTCCCAACTGTGGCAGGGATGGGATCCCCACCGAGCTGGCTGCATTGGTCGGGGCAGGTCCACAGGGGGCCCTGGTGGCATCTGGGCCGGAAGACGGCAAGGAGAACGACTGGTGTATAGCCTGCACAGAGGAGGAGAGGGCTGCCAGATTGGACAACACATGCAGGAAACCCCCGAACATGGCCGATCCCAATTGGGCCACGTCGGCACGGTGCACTTCCTCCCGGGAAGCACCCACGGCATCACGAATCACAGCCGTGCGCATTGCGACCCCAATCAGGACCTTCTCCACACGGCCAGGGGTTCCCACGTCCGCAGGTGGAGGGGAGTCAGGTGACATGGACATCCCCTCTACCTGCGGACGGGCCTGGGACGGGGCATCCCTGCTGGTGCATGGTGGTGCACTCACAGGGTCAGGGACAGCGACATGCACAGGCCCCTCCACGGTGACCTGTGCTGCCTCCTGCCTCTGGCCCTGGACTGCACCACTTGCACCAGCAGGGATGCCCCCACCAGGCCCCATGTGTGCCCCAGTGGCGGCCTCCTCCTCCTCTGTGCAAACCACCAACCTGGATGGCTCCTCACCGTCTCCCACCGTAGCAAGCCCCTGTGGGGGCTCACCCACCCCTTCCGCTGCAGCCGTGGGGGCATCCCCGCCGCCTTGCTCCACAGCGCCGTCTCCGCCCTCTTCTTCACTAGCCGCTGCGTAGAGGGAGACAAAGAACACAAGCATCAGGGCACTGTACAATGGTCCCCTAGACAGGAAGCAATAGCAGATGAGCACCACTGTCAAAGTACACTTCCATCATGTCCCTCCACAACACATGGGTCAGTCCAGGCAAAACACACACAGTAACAGGCATGGTGCATGCCATGGACATTTCCATGCATGTCCAATGGACTCTTGACACATCCAATGATATGTAACTCACATGCATCATGGCTCATGCCTATCACATGCACACACTTCACCTCAGTCACATCCATCTGGCCCCAAACACACCAAACACAGCGGATACAAGGGTAATTTGGCTGCTTCACTGAATCTGTGCATTGTCACACACATGTGTCATGCATCCATGGCATGCACAAGTCACAGACACGCAGGTCAGGCACACAGACATGGCTACCATATATGTACCTGGCATCAGCACCCATCCCTCACCCCCACCCATGTCCAGGTACAGAGACTGGCATGCTCTCATGTTCAAAATCTGCATAGGGCTCCCCATGCGGCATTTGAACACATGCAACAACCATGTGGGTCACACATCACTGGTCGCACATGCATTACCATGATGTCCCTGCACACATACATGCATACATGGCCTATGGCACACATACAGGCAAGTATCATAGAACCAGCACACCGCAACATGCCCTGTCTCACACAGTAATGCTTGGACACTTACCGCTCAACTCCAGACGGGCCTCCCTCTCAAGGATCTGGGCGTGGAGCGCTGGGCGTACGCGTTCCAGGACCCTCATCTGGATGGAACTCATGCGGCCCCGGCCCCCCTCCACGAGGCGCCGGGCCTTCACAAGGGTCCTGGACCTCAAGTCCTCCCAGCGCTTCTTGATCTTCAGGACGTTGCGGGTTGCCACCCCCTCCGCGTTGATGGCAACCACACAGTCGGCCCAGATCCTCTCACGTCCTTCCTTGCTGGCGCGGGACGATCCAAAGAGGGCATCATACTGCCCCAGGACATGCTCCACCAGGACACCAACTTCGGTGTCAGTGAAGCTGGTGCCCCTCTGCCCCTCTGGCCTGGGGTTGCCACTGGTGCAGATGTGGAAGTGCCCGACATGGCAACCCCAGAGGCAGGTGTGGGTGGGCAACTGGGTCCTGGGGCTGGGCTGTGGAGCGATGTAATCCCAGTCGGGAGTCTTCAGTTCCAGCAGGGGTGGACACAGCAACTGGACCCCTGCAGATGGCTGATGTGCAGGCACCAAATGGCAGGGCACGGTGGCAGCAGGCAGGCAGGCAGGCAGGCAGGCAGCAGCAGATGGCACGTGGGAGGCTGTTCGGGGCACTGGGGGGCAGTAACTCGGCCTTCTGGGCAGGAGCGTGGTCTTCCGTGTGTTTTCACGTGGCCAGCTTGATACGGAGTGATTTGGCACGTGAAAATCCTGCACGTCAGCGTGAAATCCGAGGAAAGGCCCTTAGCGCGTAAGCGCGTCAGCACGCATACGCGATTCTATTGGACCAGAGTCCCTCAGCGCGTAAGCGCGTCTGTGACGTGACCCGCACGGGTGTTCCCCACTCAGCACGTGATGACGGAGCACACGTGGAAATACTGCACGTCAGAGTGTCATCGCGTGTAATTGGACAAAAGTGCGCGTACACGCGATTGGCCTATGTACGTGTATTTCATGGGTGCGCGGGCACTTACACACGCAAGTACGTCAGCGAACCTGTATCCCGTGGTGCGTGTGAATTTCCACACGCTATTGGACTGGGAACTGGATTCCAGGGGTGCGCGGGTCACACGCTCGCCTAGAACACGCGCAAAGCATAAATTTGCGCACTTTAACAATAACAAGCTCAGACGCCAGGATGAACATACCGTTCCTAGCAGCAGTGGCAGTGGGCTACCAAAGGAGGAGGAGGAGGATAGTCAGGGCCAGAATATTCACACCCAGAACCAGCCTTTTCGGGATGCCTGATGACCAGGTGTATGGGAGGTACAGGTTTCCACCACACATTATACTGGACCTGGTGAGTGAGTGGGAGGATGACCTCACATCACCCACCCTGTGCTCCCAAGCACTCAGCCCCCTGGAGAAGTTCCTCAATGTACTGCACTTCTTAGCCACTGGATCATTTCAGCGGACAAGTGCCATAGTGGGTGGGGTGTCACAGGCCACCCAGTCACGCTGCCTACACCAGGTCTTGAACATCATCACTGCACGCCCATCAGTCCGCAGGCACATATACCTGCCCAGAACACCTGCAGAAAGGCATGCTGCCGCCCTGGATTTTTACGGTGTGGCACGATTCCCCAAAGTGCTAGGTGCCATCGACTGCACCCATGTGGCTCTACGTCCCCCCAGGGCATCTGAGCACATCTATAGGAACCGCAAGCACTGGCATTCCATCAACGTGCAGGTAGCATGTAATGCCAAGGGAATCATCACCTCAGTATATGCCAACTATCCCGGCTCCACCCACGACAGCTTCATTTACCGAATGTCCACCCTAAGCCGGGATCTAGAAGCTGGGCGGCATGGCGATACATGGCTGCTTGGTGAGTATGTATGCCACTGCACATGCATGCATGTTGGATACTGAGCAAGGTCACAACCCCATTAATGATACCAATCACCACCTCCACAGGGGACAGTGCCTACCCTCTCAGCCCCCACATGATGACGCCAATTCGGAACCCCACCACGCCACCCGAGGTAAGATATAACACAGCCCACATTACGACCCGGGGCATAGTGGAGCGCACATTCGGAGTGCTAAAGTCACGCTTTCGCTCCCTTGACCGTTCTGGCGGGCAGCTGTTATACGCTCCCCCAGTAGTGTGCAGGATCATAGTGGCAGCATGTGTCCTGCACAACGTTGCAACACGCCGGGGCCTGGCCGTGGACATGGTGGTGGCCCCACATCCCCAACCACATGCACAGCCACTGCGCATGGGAGGGGAAAGGACACGGGGGGAGGCAGCCCGTACACAGCTAGTGGCTAATTACTTCACATAGAAATCACACCCCTGTGGAGTGCACACTGCCCTGGCACATTCCATCTGACAATCAATGATGACTCAACCTGACACTGATCCTGAATGTCTGGAGAATGAACCGTGAATACCATATCAGCCTGAGATTGTTCACCTGGAAGTGTCACAATGTGTGCATCCCTACCCACACAGACACCACCAATGCAGTTTTGTGAAGTTACACATTCAAGCAGCTAAAATGAATACCCACTTGCAAAATGCAACAAGAGGACAGTGCCATGTCAGCCAACCCAACCCCAGCACCGCCACACGACACACCGTGCCATGTCATGCTAATTGCAGGTAAACAAAGTAATCCCCACAACATGACACTAGTCTCACTATGTACAGTGTCCCTATTAGAAACCTGCAACACCTGAAATGCTCACAGCAATGCCGGACCAACAACATACTTGAGCACGTACTACCATTAACATGACATCACAAATGTTACATATTAGTAGTCTCACCACCTGGAAATGCCTGCACTCCCACCACTACCAACTGTGCAGTGTTGGCGCCATGTAGAGTTGTAGATGCACTGCTGCCAACATGGACCCCATCTCCAGACTAGAGGTCCTTGTGTAGACATGAGGAAGGGACCTGCAAATTGGGAGGTAGACACAGAAGAAGAGTTACACATCAATGCAACATGCAGTGTACAACACAACAGCAATATGCACTAGGAATGTATACACAGTATTGACTACAGACTGCCCACACAGCTCATAGGAGTCCAACGTCACTGTGTAATTCACTGTCACTTGGGCACACCCTTTGCAAGCCCATGGAAACGGGAAGCAGGAGGGGTGTGTGTGACTCAAACCCAAGCATCTGAACCAAATACATTACAAGCCTGCATGTGCCCAGCCACAATGCAGCGTATGCCCACAGGAACCACGGAAGCCAACAAATCGTCCCAAAAAAATTGGGAATAAAAGAAATCAAAATAAAAATAAAAATAAGAAAATCAAAAATGGCCATTGATGGGCCCGGGGGGATTGGGGAGGCCACCCAGGAGGTCCGAGGACAGGATGCACACCAGAACCCACCTGCGTGGATCCTGGGAAGATAAAACACCTCCATGGGCTCATGGCCCACACGGCTACCCTATTGTGGGAGTATCACTGCTGTCGCTATTATCACCCTGTGCAGCTGCATCCGGAGGTGGTTGCACTATGGGAGGCAGCCCACGCAAGGCCCTAGTCTGCTCCTCCATGGCTGCAAGCATGCGGGTGTGGTAGGTCTGGTTCTGGAGGATGAGTGTGCGGAGGTCCCCATGCAACAACTCACGGGATGCCCGGACCTCCGCCCTCGTTGCCTGCATCTCAGCTGAGAGCGTACGGGTGAGACGCTCCAGCTGCTGTTCTGTCCTTTGGTGTGTTGAAGCCTCAAGCTCAACAAGAGTCGTCCTGAGGTGAAGGAGCTCCTGCCTCAGGGCTTCCCTGTGGCCGTGGGACTCAATGGAGATGGCCTCCTGCAGAGTCGCCAGTGCCGCCCGCCTGTCCCTGTTGGACCCCAACATGTCCTCCCTGTGTGACTGGCAGATGGAGTCGGTTGCCTGCTCTAGTCGCTCCATCAGCCTTTCTGGGGGGACAATGGAAGTGGCCACCCTATCCATGGCCTGAGCCATCATCTCGGATGATGCAGCCTGTTGGGTTGCCATACCGTAAATGGATTGCTCCCATGCGGTATTGCCGGGTGGCGTACGGCCACCACGTCGGCGGGCACCACACCTGTCTGGGGCAAGGCGAACTGCGCCTTGCTGTGCCGGCACTGCCTGAGGCTGCAGGACTGCATTCCCCCTCTGATCTGCTGGCCCAGAAACAGGATCAGATGTCGCGGAGTGTGACCCTGCATCCGTAACCACCGAAGGCGTAGCTGCCAACACTGACATCCCCATGGAGGGTTCTGACCCTGGTGCAGGTGGGTGAGACAGAACAGAATCCCTCCCTGGAACACTCACCTGCGACGGCACGTAGGTCTCATCCGAATCAACACCTGAGTACAGCTCGTGGGAGGTGCAGCCAGAGACACCCCTTGAGAGCACGACCTGCAGCACTTGTGGGTTCTCCCCCACCACCACACCACGTCCCTCACTGGTGGTTGGTCGGCCCTCGGACCCCTCCTGGGTCTGCACCATCTCCACAACCCCAGCAGTATCAGGTGCGTCTTCCCCTGCAAAGACATGAAAACAAAGAAATGGAAACAGGCATTAGCACCATGGCACACAATGAGGGCTGAGAAGCAAGAGAACCAGTACTTGTTTGACACATGTCCCACATGACTAAAACCCTCCCATGCATGCACCCTCTCTGCGTATGAAGTGCAGGCAAATGGCACACACTGATGACACCAAGATGGAAGATGAAGACATTTTCTGCATGCTGCCTGGCAGTGGCATCACACATTGGCCTGTGATTGCCAGGTGAAACACACATGCCATCACACAGATGGCATGTACCATTGCTATTGAGTGAAGATGGAGAGGAGGGCAGCACCTATTCATTCAGTCCAGTTCCCGCATGTAATCGCTTTTCTAATTCTAACAGGTCAGATTTTTCACCTGGAGCTGCCAGTCTGAAATGGTCCAATTGCACAGGGACATGTGTGTACAAATGATATCCAGGTAACAAAGTCATTCCACTTTACCATACCCATGTCAGACATGTGACTAGTGGACAGCGACATGCCTAGTGAAAGTGGTGGAATGCAAACAAACTGACTGAATGAACAGTGAAAAATAAGCAACTATGTTGTGGCAAGGTGACACTTCAAGGGCAACTGGCGTGCAGTTGGGCTAGATGTCTACTGTTGGCAGAAGGGATACTGCTATGGCCAAATGCAGCTGCGCAGGAAGTATTGCATGAAGCACATGGCTGACCCATACGACTCAGGCGCACACACTCTCACCTGGCACACAAACAGAAGCCCTTACACACACACCATGCACATGGATGACACACACATGCATGTGCACTCACCGGACAATGCCTCGTAATCAGCCAGATCTCCCACGCCTTGGATCTGTTCCTCCGTGACGTAGGTCCCAGCGACTGACTCATGTGGAGTGAGTTCCATGTCTACTACTGGAGACCCACCTCCAGTCACTAGAGTTGCGGCATGACTTGAGGCCAGCTTACTCTTTGCCCTGCGCTTTATGTCATTCCAGCGCTTATAGCAATCATTGGCTGTGCGCCTCACGATTCCAAGGGCACTTACGATGTCCGCAACGGTCTGCCAGTGTGCCTGGCGTTGTGCAGGTGTGGTCTTGGATCCTGCAACAATGACCATCTCGTTGTCATGTCCGGACACATACTCGACAAGTGCATTCAGTTCGTCATCCGTGAAGCTGGGCTTCCTGGATGGGCCGGACTGTGTAGCCGTGTCTGGGGCATCAGCCTGTGCCGGACGAGCACTCTTCCTCTTCCGCTTGGAAGGTGGTGGTGATCCTCAGTGTCCTGCGCCACTCTGGACACTAGGGGCAGGAGCCCTGGTGGACTCTGTATCAGGAGTGTGGGATTGCACACTCAGCATGGGAGTTGGTGCAGGCATTGGCTCTAGTGTGATGGTGTCAGGGGGAATGTCAGCAGCATGGACTAGGACCGACACTGTCCTGGCTGGGTATGTGAGGGCTGGGGTGGATGGAGCCGCAGCTGCCCCTGCAGCCTCTCCGCCCTGCCTCCTTGGTGCAGCAGATGACCTTGCTGGCCCAGATGCACGTGGCATGGTGACATCAACGTGCACCAGCGCACGTGTCATAGGCCTGCTGACCTGGAAGTCAGCCATGGAGTCAGCCAGATCTGGTGCCACAATGGGCTGGTCCAACAAGGGCTGAGCATGGATGGTGTCAGCCACATCAGCCTCAAAGGGAGGGGGGGGGGATTATGGGTGCCCTTGACTGGTCCTCCACACATGGGGGGACAGGCTCACCCTGCAAGTAACGACCACGTCCCCTACCGGATCCACCACGGCCACCACTTGTGGCTCTTCCACCTTTGCCACCCTTACGGAATCCTCGCATCCCAGCCATGGCACTGATGTAAATGTGCGTATGGGAGTGGCTGGAAACTATTGTCCTGGGCAATTGGGGGTCAAAGGGGTTGGGTACCAGATGGTAATTGTACCCTAGTGCTCTTGCAAGGCTGATTGTAACCCCTGGGGAAAGATGACGGGTCACGCTACGCACAGGAGTCCCAAAAAAGGGAGATGACGTGCACGCAACCCCTCCTAGACCACGTGTGCAGAAAGAAAAACCTGCACTACGCTGTGGCACCCAGTAACACAGGAATGAACGTATGCGTGTCACACGCAGCCTAGAATGACCTCTGAAGGGGTAGGCTGCACACGGGGCAAGCACAGATGTTAGATACGTGCGTGACTCACCGTCTGCCTGGTAAACGAGCGTGTAAAAGGAGCACATTTGGTTGGCAACACCCCCGCCAAAAGAAGATTTGTACGCTGTCTGAGGAGACAGGACAACAGTTGAAGGGAACACTGTTTGAGGGAACAGGCCCAGGTAAACCAGTAAAAGCGAAAAAAGAGAAAAAGCTGTCAGAGGTAACAGGGAATACGAACTTGAAACGCTGTGAAGTAAATCGCGTGTGAAACGACAAGAAGTACAGAATTCACCCACTCGCTCTCCACGAAAAGCACGTACAAGGAAAACGTGTTCTACACATACCTTTTATACAGGGCCACACGTCCAGCGTCACTTACGCGGCGTGTACGCGCTAGGGCCATTTCCACCAATTACACGCTTTGTCACTTCTGCGTGTAGGGACATTTCCACCAATTACACGCTTTGTCACTTCTGCGTGTAGGGCCATTTCCACCAATTACACGCTTTGTCACTTCTGCGTGTAGGGCCATTTCCACCAATCACACGCGATTACACTCTGACGTGCAGTCTTTCCACGTGTGCTCTGTCATCACGTGCTGTGTGGGAAACACCCGTGCGGGTCACGTCACAGACGCGCTTACGCGCTGAGGGCCTTTCCTCGGTTTTCACGCTGACGTGCAGGATTTTCACGTGCCAAATCACTTCGTACCAAGCTGGCCACGCCTACGCACACGGAATACCACGCTCCTGCCCGGAAGGCCGAACTACTGCCCCCCAGAGCCCCGAGCACGCTCCCACCTGCTGCTGCCTGACTGCCTGCTGCCCCTGCACTGCTGGGGGGTGGGGGTGGTGGGAGACATGGGTGGGGGCCTGGTGGAGGGTGCCCCTGGTGGCGGGGGGGTGGGGGTGATAGGGGACATGAGTGGGGGCCTGGTGGAGGGTGCCCCTGGTGGCTGGGGGGTGGGGGTGGTGGGAGACATGAGTGGGGGCCTGGTGGAGGGTGCCCCTGCACTGCTGGGGGTGGGGGTGATAGGGGACATGGGTGGGGGCCTGGTGGAGGGTGCCCCTGGTGGCGGGGGGGTGGGGGTGATAGGGGACATGAGTGGGGGCCTGGTGGAGGGTGCCCCTGGTGGCTGGGGGTGGGGGTGGTGGGAGACATGAGTGGGGGCCTGGTGGAGGGTGCCCCTGCACTGCTGGGGGTGGGGGTGATAGGGGACATGGGTGGGGGCCTGGTGGAGGGTGCCCCTGGTGGCGGGGGTGTGGGGGTGATAGGGGACATGAGTGGGGGCCTGGTGGAGGGTGCCCCTGGTGGCTGGGGGGTGGGGGTGGTGGGAGACATGAGTGGGGGCCTGGTGGAGGGTGCCCCTGCACTGCTGGGGGGTGGGGGCGATAGGGGACATGGGTGGGGGCCTGGTGGAGGGTGCCCCTGGATGCTGGGGGGTGGGGGTGTTGGGAGACATGGGTGGGGGCCTGGTGGAGGGTGCCCGTGGTGGCGGGGGGGTGGGTGTGATAGGGGACATGGGTGGGGGCCTGGTGGAGGGTGCCCCTGGTGGCGGGGGGTGGGGGTGATAGGGGACATGAGTGGGGGCCTGGTGGAGGGTGCCCCTGGTGGCTGGGGGGTGGGGGTGGTGGGAGACATGAGTGGGGGCCTGGTGGAGGGTGCCCCTGCACTGCTGGGGGGTGGGGGTGATAGGGGACATGGGTGGGGGCCTGGTGGAGGGTGCCCCTGGTGGCGGGGGGGTGGGGGTGATAGGGGACATGAGTGGGGGCCTGGTGGAGGGTGCCCCTGGTGGCTGGGGGGTGGGGGTGGTGGGAGACATGAGTGGGGGCCTGGTGGAGGGTGCCCCTGCACTGCTGGGGGGTGGGGGTGGTGGGAGACATGAGTGGGGGCCTGGTGGAGGGTGCCCCTGCACTGCTGGGTTGTGGGGGTGGTGGGAGACATGAGTGGGGGCCTGGTGGAGGGTGCCCCTGGTGGCGGGGGGGTGGGGGTGATAGGGGACATGAGTGGGGGCCTGGTGGAGGGTGCCCCTGGATGCTGGGGGGTGGGGGTGTTGGGAGACATGGGTGGGGGCCTGGTGGAGGGTGCCCCTGGTGGCTGGGGGGTGGGGGTGATAGGGGATATGGGTGGGGGCCTGGTGGAGGGTGCCCCTGGTGGCGGGGGGGTGGGGGTGATAGGGGACATGAGTGGGGGCCTGGTGGAGGCTGCCCCTGCACTGCTGGGGGGTGGGGGTGCAGGGGGACATGAGCAGGTGTGCAGGGTAGTCCCCTGTTTTGTGGGCTGCCTGCAGGGGCCGTGGAGGGTGTACAGGGAACACCTGTGAGGACCCACCCAGCCTAATTGCGTGTGATAATTCCCGCACACCCCTGTAATACACGTACCTGGCCAAATCGCGTGTGATAATTCCCGCGCACCCCTGTAATACACGTACCTGGCCAAATCGCATGTGAGAATTCCCGCGCACCCCTGTAATACACGTACCCAGCCGAATCGCGTGTAGAACTTCCCGCACACCCCTGTAATACACGTACCCTGGCCAATTGCGTGTAGAACTTCCCACGCACCCCTGTAATACACGTACCAAGCCAAATCGCGTGTGATAATTCCCGCGCACCCCTGTAATTCACGTACCCTGGCCAATCGCGTGTAGAACTTCCCATGCACCCCTGTAATACACGTACCAGGCCAAATCGCGTGTGATAATTCCCGCGCACCCCTGTAATACACGTACCCAGCTGAATCGCGTGTAGAACTTCCCGCACACCCCTGTAATACACGTACCTGGCCAAATCGCATGTGAGAATTCCCGTGCACCCCTGTAATACACGTACCCTGGCCAATCGCGTGTAGAACTTCCCACGCACCCCTGTAATACACGTACCAGGCCAAATCGCGTGTGATAATTCCCGCGCACCCCTGTAATACACGTACCTGGCCAAATCGCATGTGAGAATTACAGCGCACCCCTGTAATACACGTACCCAGCCGAATCGCGTGTAGAACTTCCCGCACACCCCTGTAATACACGTACCCTGGCCAACCGCGTGTAGAACTTCCCGCGTACCCCTGTAATACACGTACCCTGGCTAATCGCGTGTATGACTTCACGCGTACCCCTGATATGCACGTTACCCGCTTTGCGTTCCTTGTTTGGCAGCCCTGTAGACTGGTCCAGGGTTAGCGCAGCCCTTTGCGATGATTTAGCGATTTTGATGGCTTTTCCTTGCGCGAGGGCGTTCTTGGGGGCGTTACTGGCGCTGCTGCAGGGTCGCTGCGATACTCTGCGCCACGGCTGGTTTGGGAGCCTGAAATCCATGAATACGCTGTGCGCAGAAATCGGTTTTAGCGCACGTGCCTGGCGCAGACAATCGCACGCGGACATTCTGCGCCAGCCGCTTGCAACACTTTTCTGCGAAATTCTATGAATTACCCTGATAGTGTTTTTGGAATAAGACGACAATTGGACTACTGTGCTGGAATGGTGAAATTCACTATAAACTCACAGGAAGATCCACAAGAATTTCTAATGTACTTACTACAAGTACTGGAAAACAAAAACATACCTATAAATGAAATCTTTCAGATTTCATACATGTGGAAACATACATGCACTCTCTGCAACAATGTGACACAAGAACAAATCCCCAATGAAAGCTTCATATATATATCAATACAAAATTGTGAATCCATTCCATTTCAGCAACTTGTACAAAATGCAAACCATGGTAGATTATGCTCTACCTGCAATTCAGATAATCGCTCCAGGTTAGTAATACAAACACACAGTAAATACATAATACTAATGCTTCTACGTTACAATGCAGATGGTACCAAAAACAACTGCAAGCTGACTGGATTTACACATGGTCAAATATCACTTGGTAAGAAAACCTTCACAATAATAGGTATAATCTACCACGCAGGAGCCACAACCAATTCAGGGCACTACACTGCATACATAAAAAAGAAATGTGGATGGTTTGAATGTAATGATAGTACCATTACTCTAAAGCAGAGATTACCAGCAAATCTTACAAACGCTTTTTTGATGTTCTTAAAACCAAAATTTGATAAATAAACTGTATTTAAACCTTTAAGTAAATTTGTGTTACAAAAATATAAACTGTTAGAATACTCCAAAAGCTATCTAACTGCTCAAAGATTCTACAACAACTAATCAGATAAATGAATACCACTAAATTAGACCAAAAAATACACAGTTAGAATACGCCAATTGGTATCTAACTGTCCCAAAATTATAAATGTGTGTTAAAATAATATAAACTGTTAGAATACTCCAAAAGCTATCTAACAGCTCAAAGATTCTACAACAACTAATCAGATAAATGAATACCACTAAATTAGGCCAAAATATACACAGTTAGAATACGCCAATTGGTATCTAACTGTCCCAAAATTTAACAATATCCAAATAGGTAAATGAAAACCACTAAAATATATTAAAAAAATAGACAGTTAGAATACGCCAATTGGCATCTAACTGCTCCAAAATTTTATAATATCAAAACAAATGAAGAATCTGTTACTGTTCCAAAAAAAATACAACAAAGCAAAGTATAAAGCATTTGCCAGAAACAACAAGTGAACACTGAAAACAAACAAACAAATAAACTGTAGCATAACAGAAAAAGGTTTTTTTTTAAATCCAACATGGATTTTTTTTTCTCCCACAGACCCAATGATTTCAGCAACAAATACAGAAACTGAGCAAATTGCACAGTACTCTGATTTGTACTCTACTAAATATGAGGGTCGAAAAAAAATAAAAGTATATTGCTTATACAATGTAATAAGTCATTACAAAATACTAATACTAACATGCTATTTTCTTTTATCACAGAAATGAAGAAGAAAAACATGGACTCCCATTACTTGACCAAACAGTAAGCATACAATAATAAGGACAACCATAGCAGCACATCACATCCATAGTATCTAATACCTTTGTTCCTTATACATTTGTTTTTCACCCAAAGTTATAAACAAATATGAATGTGATATGCTGCGGTGGTTGTTGCCAGGGCATAGAGTCTTGTGTGCATGGCCAAATGGCCATGCACCCAAGACTCTATGCCCTGGCAACAACCACCGCAGCATATCACATCCATAGAGTCAAACATTTCAACTATGATCTATGGGAAACTTTTAATGTCCGCGATCAATGTGAGTGTTCTTAGAACACTTTGAACTTGCCAGCGAACAATACGGACACCGTTTTCAGGACACCCCCTACGAACATTTCAGAACAACGCGATAGTTCTTAGGACACATTCAACTTGACAGAGAACAATACGGACAGCGTCCTCAGGACACCCCCTATGAACATTCCAGAACACCGGGAGTGTTCTCAAAAACGTCTTCAGAACACCCCCATCTTGTTTATTTGTGAACATTTCAGGACACCGCGAGTGTTCTTAGGACAGACTCAACTTGACAGAGAACAATACGGACAGCGTCCTCAGGACACCCCCTACGAACACTCCCCGGACACCGCGAGTGTTCTTAGAAGCGTCTTCAGAACACCCCCATTTTGTTTATTTGCGAACATTTCAGGACACCACGCGTGTTCTTAGAACACATTCAACTTGACAGAGAACAATACGGACAGCGTCCTCAGGACACCACCTATGAACACTCCCCGGACACCGCGAGTGTTCTTAGAACAGTTTCACTCTGCTTGCGAACAAAACAGACACATATTGACTCCTTAGAACACCCCCTAGTCAGTTTATTTAGAAAATTCAGAACACCCGTGATGTCCGCAAACAAATCGAACACAAAAAGAATGTCTAACACATAAAAAACACAACTTTCATCCTATCTCACACACTCCCACCCCCCCCAAACACTCCTACACACCAACACACTCTACAAAATACACATTTTGAACAAAGTTTCACCGCGCTGTCCGGGGACGTCCGCGAATCCAATATGGCGGGCGCTACCGAAAAATCTGACGCGCTTCACGCTCCACGCCGTCCAATCAGCAAAAACTTTGCATGTCCGCGAACATCACGCAAGACGATTGGCCAATCAGGACACTTTCCGCGTAGCGAACAGGGAAGTGTACCCGCAAACCGAACACAGATATCACAAATTTTTTTTACCTACTTTTTGGTCATTTTAAAAAAAAACTACTGGACGAATTTTCACCAAATTTGCAAAAGCACGCTTTCGGGACCAAGCCGCTGCTCCTGGTCCAAATTTGGTGGGAATCCGTCCAGCGGTTTGGGCTGTAGATGCGAGCAACATTTTTTTCCCATTCACTCTATGGAGAGTGAGTATAATGTATACAAATATGAGCATATAGGGGGAAGGTAGAGTAATAAAATAAAACTAAGACAAAGTGCTGATAACCATAATGATTATCTTCATGCACAGAAAGGATTGCTCTCTTTCAAGCCTGTATCTTCCGCTATGTACATGTTTCATATATGATGTGACAGGACCCCAAGTCTACAAATATAGTACCTTTTCAATTTTTACTTCCTGACTGTTACTGTAGAAAACTATGTGGCTTTGATATGTCAGTAAAGGATAAAAAGGGAGAGCCAGCCATGTGATGTCATCAGTTATGTCATCAATGACATTTGTGATGTCATCTTTGATGTCCTGGGTGTTAGTGTTAGCAGTGCACGGTGGCGTGAGTTATGGTTGCTTATGTTACCATAACTGGCGAATTTCAAGGGTTTTTCGGTTTTACTTGGAACCATAACGTCCCTTTAACAAAGTTTTTTCACTGAATTTCATAGTTTTTTAGTAGCACAACTTAACCATAATATCCCTGACATGTAACATAGAACATACTAACCCCGTCGTAGTGATTTTCATGTCCGCGGACTACCGCCATGTCCGCGGACACATTGAAAATCTGAGCGTGGTGAATGTAAATTTAAATAGTGTGCCCCATTTCCCCTTTGAAGTTGGCTCTGAAAAGAGCCGTTTTTTTTTTTACAGATGCTTGACAGACACCTGTTATTTTATATTTTTTCTCTTGTTTTTTTTTCTTACTTTACTCCTAAAATCTTCACATAACCTTCTCCAAAGCAACCCTTACATTCCAAAATAAAAAGGCATTTCCGTTAAAAGATAAACAAATGCCATCTTCTTTAAAATTAACAGCATTACTGGCATCAATATTCTCATTGTTACAGAAGAACATACCAGCTCTAAGCATGAATGCACACATGCCTCGGTTGATGACCACCTAGCAATGTTTTGCTGAGGACAAAAAACTGAACTATTGTCCCATATTGCCCTAGGTAGTAATCCAGAAAAAATTACTTTCGCATTTGGAAGGATCTTCAATACGGCTTGAACCAAGCGTTCCAAATCAGCCAACAAAGTAGGGGCACTGACGTTGCCCAAATGGAAAGCACCATAGTGCAAAACTACCACATGCGGACTGTTCATCGTGGCCATATCCGCACAAACTTGTACAATTCCCTGTACATTGCAATCAGGCACAATGCTCCACACCACCTCCACTCCTTTGACATCAAAGTTCTTTGCAACATGCCTGCATTCAGCGTACTGCTGTAAACCATGCACAAACATATCTCCGAGCACCAACACCCTGACTTTCTCCACTTCTGCCATCTTCACCACACACAGTCTCTTTCAACACAAATCCACAACCTCGACATCTGATTGGCTGATCCGTACAGTCTTCTTTCCATGTTGGATTTCCTGGAAAAAACGGATTTACCACGCCCTGTCCACGAACAGCCGCGGTGTCCGCAGACGGCGTCCACTTTACTCTCTGTACCATTCCCTCATTGCATACAGCTAAGCAATCACACAATACGAATAACGTCCTCAGAACACCCCCATTTTGTGAATTTTGGAACATTTCAGGAAATTATCATTTCATTATTCTACATATTAACATTACAAATATTATACTTTTATCTTGTACTATACACACAATGCTATCTTTCTCCATTAGTAGCTCAGTATACTACATAGAATCTCATAATACAATGCTATTTATTGATATAAATGCATCGTTCAAAGCACTAATAACGGTATGATATTTATTGCAATATCCTTGACACTTTTTTCGGAACATTATAATAAAAATCCCTAGTACACAAATTCTATGAAAAGTACATACACATGTGATGTCATCAGTGATTTCATCAATGACATTTGCGATGTCATCTTTGATGTCCTGGGTGTTAGTCTTAGCAGTGCATGGTGTTGGCGCGAGTTATTTTTCATAGCTAACCATAACTTGCTATTTTCAGGGGTATTTCGGCTGTACTTAGAACCATAACGTCCTTTAAACAAACTTTTTTTAATATCACGCAAACAATATACAAACATGGCGTGCAAAAACCAACTTCTACAGATGGCTTTACATAGAATGTTGCAAAGTAAGAATTTATGCTTGTTCACAGTGAAGGTCAGCTGCTTCCATTTTTTTCTCGGGCCCCGGAGAGGCTTACGAAGCAGACTGTAAGGTTGTATTGTGTTTTGACCTTGACAGAGAGATTGTGATGAAAGACTTCTCTTGAAGGAGTGTTGCTAAAACGTAAGAGAAGATAAAGATGAAATTTCTGAAACGAAACCACTTTTACATATTATATCACTATGCGAAAGAACGTTGGCACACGCGGAGTCATATTTTGCACCACTTGTAGACAATGGAAATTGCAATTGTACTGTAAGTAACCGTTTAGATTACTTTATACCAAATATAATTACAATAGCGTTGCATTAAAGACCGCTGAAGTTGAACTTGTTCGTTGAAAGTGGCATAATGTTTTCTACCGCGCACTATCACCGCCGAATTGATCCCCTGTCGTTTAGAGGGCTCTGAAAAAGCCAGACGACACAGAGTGGGTTAATATAAATAATTTAACCGGTCTATAGGCGGTCAAGCGCTCTACTCACTGTGCCACTTCACTGTAGCCTGTCAAGTGGCACAGCGAGTACAGCGCCCACTTTGACATCCGTGCACAGCTTGCTAACGCAAGTTCGAATCCCGGCAAGGCGAAACTCAGCCTTTCATCCTTCCGTGGTCAATAAATGAGCACCACACACTGTGGATAATAATAAGCACTGCTTACAAACCTCACAGTTCTTAGCGCTATATGAATGGGAAAATATTATTATTTTATTATTAACATACTCTGTTGCACTATCTTCGATAGCAAATAGTTTCACGCCCTAATAAATAAAATGATGATTTTTAATGAAGATCGGCTGGTGAGACTAATTTATGTTTTTTAAAACAGGTACGTGGCCCCGTTTTGTCTATGTCATGATTTACAGACTTCAGTGGATGGGGTCTTCAACTGCCAGGTGCAAGTCCAAATATGCAACTTCATGACCCTCACCATTTTATGGGACAATCGCCAAGGACCAATATGCCCTTACGCAGTACTAGCGGCTATAAACAACATACCAACCAATACGGTGGTCTAATGGCTCGTTGTTGGAGCAACCTTCCAATTATCAGAGAGACCATTTACTGCTTTTATCATAAACCAACAGCCTATCTACCGCAAAGGAACAACGCGTGGCTCCAAATAAACTTTTGCTGATCGACAGCAGAGACAATAGCAAATCGCTGAATATTCACTAAACATTTCATGTGAAATAATTGTACTTTACCAAATGTACAATCCTGCTGTTTACTTTTAAACCACAGTTTCATATTCCGAATTGTGGCGCACTGAGTTGTAACCTGATCTAACACTCTCTGTACCGCAAAGGAACATCGCGTGTCTCAACATGAACTTTTGCGGATCGACAACAAAGACAAATGCAAATTGCTGAATATTCTCTAAACAGTTGATGTCAAATAAATGTACTTTACAACATTTACAATCTTGCTCTTTGCTTTTAAATCACAGTTTCATATTCTGAATTGTGGCGCGCTGTGTTGTGACATAATGTGTGTTGTCTTCCGGGTTCTGTGTAAAGTCACGTAGTACTGGAGACGACTGGGCATGTTTCATTACGCACCCTGTAACGTCACAGAGAAAGGCGGGGAATATGAATGCTTTGATAATATCAGGCTTAGGGGCGGGAGATATGATTTAGTGTCGCAAAAGCAAGTCAGCCAGGTCAATAGCGCCAGTCATAGGATTATCACATAATGTCGACGCACACCAGCCGGATTTATCGTTTCTTTAGTGGACAAAAAGTCGGTTGACGCCCCTAGGAAATTGTACTATTAGCGAACAAAAGGAGTGCTCTTAAAACACTTTCACCCTGACAACGAACAATACAAACAACGTTCTCAGAACCCCCCCATTTTGTGTAATTGCAACCATTTCGGGACACTGCGAGTGTTCTTAGAACACATTCAACTAGACAGATTACAATACGGACAGCGTCCTGAGGACACCCCCAGTTTGTGTATTTACGAACAATTAAGTACACCGCGAGTGTTCATAGCTCATTTTTACCTTCCTTGCGAACAAAAATGACACATACTCTGTTAAACACCTCACCATTTAGTTTACTTACAAAATGTCAGAACAGCCGTGTTCTCCGCGGACAAATCGAACGCAACAAAAACGTCTAGCACATAAAAAAACAAAGCATTGAACCTATCTCATACTCCAAAACCCTCCCCAAACACTCTTACACACCAACACACGGCACTAAATACAATTTTTTATCCACGTTTCACTGCGCTGTACGCGGTCGACTGCGAATACAAGATGGCGGGCGCCACAGAAAATCTGACGCGCTCCACGCCCCTCGCCGCCCAATCAGAGAACACGTCGCATGTCCGTGGACATGACGCAAGCCCATGGGCCAATCGGGGTGCTGTCCGCGGAGCGAACAGGGAAGTCCGTCCGCGAAGCGAACGCAGATATCACTAATTTTTTTGCCTTACATTTTGGTCATTTTTAAAAAAACTACTGTACAGATTTACACCAAATTTACAAAAGCACGCTTTTGGGACCAGGCCGCCGCTCCTGCCACACATTTGGTGTAAATCCATCCAGCGGTTCGCGCTGTAGCCGTGCGCAAAGTTTTTTCCCATTCAGTCTATGGGAAAAAAAAAGTTTTGGGACACCCCCTATAACTTTGCCCCCCCTAGACAAATCCTCACCAAACTTTGCAGAAAAATTCAGAGTGACACAACTACTCGTTTTGCAAAGTTTGGTGAGGATCCGTCCAGGGAGAGCGAAGTTATAAGCCACCCAAAAAGTGCTCTTCCTATGGAAACAGCAACTTAACCATAACTACATGGGCACTACCGTGGCCATGTAATTAAAAATTGTAGAGTTAGTGGCAGAAAAGGTATGTACTAAATTAGTAGAGTCAGTGTGAAGAATAAAAGACAATTACTTTATGGCACAGACAGAGAACCGGGTGAAGGAGGTGCAGCATGGGGAGTCTTCAAGTCACCCGAGAGGTGTACCCAATACTGCAATTCGTTTACTTTAACCACAAACAGAGTGGCACAAATTACCATATATAAACCGTTATACCATGACTCACTCAATCTGCGGACCAAGGTCCAAACAAATATAAAATTGCTGGGTTGCAATTGGAGGGTTGGCAAGCTTGCAGTTTCTGGTGCAGTGGTTTCTTCTTCTGTTCTTCTTGACGCAATCCGTCGAGACAACAACTTAATTGTTTTGGTTAATTGACACACATTTTTTTCAAACTCATTACCTAAAATGGACGCAGCCCTGTGAGCATCAAAAGCACTATGTGTGCTGAAAGTGGCATGTGTATGCAACCCCCGTCACGATTTCGTGAGGGGTAAGGTGATGGCCCTTGCAGGGCTATGTCCATAAATCAGGGCAAACAGTCCTAAGGGCAAACAGTGGCCCCAATTCTTTTTCAGGGTACCACATACTTTAGATCATTTTGCCTTTAGGAGCCCATTTATCCTCTCAACAATACAGTAGGCTATGATGAATTGAGCACATCTTATGCTTTATTCCTAAGAAAGCTGTTATCCTTTTAAATAGCTTCTTAAAGAAGTGTGTACCATTGTGCCTCACACACTCCCCAGCAGGAAAACACATTTCGCACTAGAAATTTGGCTGCTGACTTAACGTCTGCATGTGCACAACCCAACAAGAGTAGGCGCACATGAAAAACAATAAGATACCACGGAACCGAAACAGTGTGGCTAAAACCATTCAAATACACAACACGGGACACCACTTCCATGAGGCTCCTTGTTATTCTTGCTACTCTTCAACATCTATACGACACCACTAATCAACCTCATCAAAAGACACACACTCACATGCTACGATTAAGCAGATTATACCCAAATCATCTGCAAAACTAATAAGAGAACCCAACACTAACAGTCTGTCTCAAAGATCTCTGCCAAATGATGAAGACTAATAACCTCAAAATTAACCTAGACAAAACAGAAATCATAATTACAACCGACAACCAAGGAAATAACAAGAACATCTGTGACTCATAGAACTGGGAACACCACCCAAACTGTACACAATAGTCAAAAACCTTGGAATTATAATGGACAGTGAGTAAACACTAGAACCTCAAGTAAATGTGATGAATAAGAAATGCTTCTTCTTTCTTCACATGATCAAAAAGATTCTACCCTTTCTCTCCTTCACGCACAAAACACTCACCATCATCTCTCTCATCATGTCCACGATAGACTACTTAGACAACATATACCTGGAAATGCCGGACTACTTACTGAGGAAACTGCAACAAATACAGAATGCAGCTCCCAGACTTCTCCTCAAACTCTCACTAAGAGACCACATCCCACCAGCGCTAAGGATGCTACATTAGATCACGGTCAAAAAAACAAATAACCGTCAAAACAATCTGTACAACACACAAAGCAATCCACGTCCAAGAAGCAGAATTCAGGCACAGGAAAATCGCCATCTACAAGCCAACAAGAACACTTAGATTCAGAAACAACATTGGCCTAGAACCTAAACACTAAACGAGGAAAAAACTTGATGGATCAGCCTTCTCTTGAATAGCCATTAAACTCTGGAACTCCCTCCCGAGAGAATTACAAACTATGGAGGACCGTCTAAAATTCAGAAAACATCTAAAAACATTGCTCTTCAACTCTGAATGGGATGAAAACAACTAGACAACATTCACGCACCACAACACTAACACACAGACAGGAAGGTTCTGGGGTGTGTGGTGGAACTGGTTGGAGGGCAGGGGACAAGAGAGGTATCTAGCTTGGAAGGATGGTTGCAGACCAGAATTGTATCTCATCCTGATAGAGGGCCAAAGGTGAAAACAGGGGTGGGAGATGTGTCACACTTAATTAGACTTCAGAGGGTGCGAAATTCATCACACATAAAGGAATGTGGCTGGCTGCAGAAACTGTGAAGCACACGGACTGACCACAGGGCACTGGGAACACATCTCTCCTGTAGAGGCGGTAATTGCCACACACTAGAATCAATGACAGGGGGAGGGATAAGGGCCACATTTAGTCAGAACATTCGGGGTAGGAAATGTATTGACACTAACTAACCATACTAAAAACACACCCTTCTGCATAACACCTTCTCAAACTCTGAACTAAACACAACCATATCTCTACAGCACCACAAACCACATGCACTTCACAACACAATGACAATGAAACAAACCAGATATAATCTCACCCAACACCATATATGACGACTACCAACCGAGAAAAACACACCTAGACTTAGTGACCAGTTTCTCCGAACTGAAGCTGCCAACAGCACATCACAGCTCTCTTGCTCTTTTTTCCCGCTTGGTCCTACTAAAATACCGCGCCAGCTGCCTTGGATTACAGATACGCCAGAGCACCAAGAGACCATGCAGGTGGCAACAGTGCGTGGTCTAACCTTTTAACTTTACATAACATGTCAGTGTAGTCAATATGCAATTCATTCACGGAATGGGCCATTGGGGTGTGGTAATCGCAATGTTTGGCCAATATTGTATGTCTGATAAATGGTACAGTCAGAAATAAACATGTTTAACATTTCCTTGAGGTTTGGCATGTACCAACCCTCCTGTATGTCCACAGAAGCATGCTGCTTCAATACATGCAAAGGGTAGTACAGCTGTTAAAAGGCAACCATTGCCAACTCCTGAGGCATTACCGTCTTAGCTGAGATAACCAGCCTCCATATTAGATCAGTGGGAGATTGTTCACCCCTGCCACCCATTTGCTGCCATAGCAACTTTTCATCCTGAGGTGCCTGCCCCTGCAACTCAATCTGGTACCGCAGTATAGGGAACCTCCAATTGTAGCTGCATGCCAACTATATGTGGGTACTCTGCGATATCTAGTGCTGGAAGATAGGCAGCTAACTTTGCTGCCTGGTCTGCTGCCTCATTACCGAGAAAGATTGGGTGTGCATTGTTAGTTTGAGCGGCGAACTTGGCGACAGCAACAACTGTAGGCCATGAGAGAGCATATATTAGCTTTCTAAGAGAGCGACACGTTGCACCGGGTGTTCCATCTGCCCTTCAGAACCGCCTCCTCTGCCATTGTTATAACACTGAATGAATGGTGGTGTAATGTATGCTGAATCAGGGTAATTGGTAACTCGACACCCTTGGGATGCTTCTAGCTCTTTGATCAGAGCGAAAAGTTCTGCATCCTGGGAAGAGTAGTGCATGGGTAGTCTTTTTTTCACCAGAACTTCATACTCTCTGTCTACTAGATGGACCACTGCCGCCCCTTTGTGCCTCTTACCCATGTCCTGGTCAATGGTTGCTGAACCATCAACAAAGAATACCTCGCCTTTCTCAAGAGCAGATTCCCTTGTTTTTGGTATGTCATCGTCAGGACCTTCATATGTGAAACGTCATCAGCGTCAGTGATCTTACATCGGACAACATGATGTTAGGCAGAATCCTGTGCAGTGCCCCTAGGGACCACTACACACAATTAAGACTACAGGTGGCAATACAAGTTTTACCTTTGGTACAAGCCTGTACTACTATGTCAGAGTGGTAGGAGTGGCAGAGCAGCCAGGCTTATCTCAAGAGTATATGACCAGTAGCAGAGATTACCCAGAGGGACCACAATTACGGTGACTCAAGCAAACACTGACTCAAGGTTTCAGGTAAAAAAATATAAGTACATTTATTTTTAAACCATTCGTTATAAACACAACACTTCTATTAAACTCAAATAAAAACCACATGTTAAATATACTACAACTAACCAATTGACTTTGTACAGTAAGTCTCAAGGGAAGTAACCTGTGTATGAATGAACCGGTGTTACGAACAAAACACGTTACCACGAATATGATTGTGATCACTTTTTGACAGTTCGGTCTACTAAATAAACGCATATCCGTGACATGAAATGCTACCGGGGCAAAAGCACACTAAGCACCTGAGATACCCAGAGGGAGTTGGAGGCAAAAATCACAGGCAATATTTTGGTTAGGCAGGCAGAATCAAGAACCACTCAGAGACAGGAGTTCAAAAGTCAAAGGGCCGGAGCCAGGGTCGAAAGACACCGGGGCCTATTGCCGAAGATCACACAGTCAGACATTTCACGATTCAAGGTAGCCAAAAGTACTTCAATATTGTCAATGTTCGGAAGCAAAAGTTATAAGAAGGAGGGAAGACAAGGGCAAGCCTTGGAAATGAAGAAAAGGGATTCACCCTGTTTCCTCAAGTAGAACACAGTACCTTGTTCCAATGGTGCATGATTTGGTCAAGTGGGTTTACGTTTGAGGCTAATATAATAGCCAAGAACAGTACCACATTTATCTAATATAATCGCGGTAGAAAAGTTAGGGTAGATACCACTGCCACCAGCCAAGTCTAAATGTTAAAAGAGCGAAACAATGCTCTAGGAGGTACAGATAAAAAGGGATATGAATTAACCCTTTCCAGTACTCCATGGAAGATACTGGATCTGTGGTAGATTGACTAAGTAAAGTTAATGGTAACTTTACTCTTTTCTGGGGACGGTAGTCGCCTCAGAAATGGAGTCGAGGGAAGTCTCAAAGACAACCCTGTGCCACGGGGTGCTGTATGACACACAAAAACAAAAAGGGGGCTACCGAAGTGGTGTACTTCCGAGTCCACAACTACAAAAACAGGTAGAAACACATAGCAAAACACAGATAAGAGTGGGGAAAAAGCTCTCACTCTTACCAAGTGGAAAAAAAATAAACTCCAGAAGTCCATCAAAGCTGCTGGGGGACTCACCAGGTGAGTGAAATTAGCCATAGATGAGAATTCTCCCTAACACATGAATGGATGGACTGGACAGTATTGCTTTACATGCCGATGCCATCTGCATAGTCGGTGTGGACTTGAAATTTTCTAGGATAGAAAATACTGCATGCTCTGTGTAAGAGGATTCAATTCAACCCTACAGCTACGTCAATGCCTAGTCTGGGATACTGAATGGAAACCCTTATTGATATATCTTTATGTCCAGTTCATGAGTTCTGGGTGACTACCCCTATATAACACCCCTCTCTTGGAATCCCCCTGACCCCACTGAGCCAAGAAGTAGTTCTGTTTTGCAAGTTTAAAACGTTTATTTGAGAATTTAAACAATATATATATATATATATATATATATATATATATATATATATATATATATATATATATATATATATATATATATATCACTTTTATAATGAATTAATAATTGAATATCACACTTAATCTGAGCAGTAATCAATAATGGATAGTCTGGCACTAGCACACTTCTTTATAATCAATGATGAGTGGGTATAGGGTGGATAAGATAGCAACAATACTTTTATGGTTTCAAATAGATGCAATGTGGAATGAATATGCAGTACAGAAAATAACTTGATAGGATTTCAGAAAAAGACAATGTAATCACTTTCTTGGACAATTAACCCCCCCTTTATGCAGTGTAAGGAGATGAAGATGAGAGCACACAGTTCTTAGGAATGCAATCAAATAGAATTCAGTTCAATTCCCCCCCAGCAGCTTATACAACAGATAGGAGTTTTGAAACACAGGCAAAATGCTTTGAATATGGTGACAATGCAGTGAGAAATATGCTGAAAATGCTTTTAATTCCCTTTAGGAGGTTCAGGGTGAGTGAGAGATACTAGGGATGAGTGCAGGCTCACTTTAGCAATGATTCAGGGATGGTGATTAAGAGGCAAACGAAATGTTTGGCAAAGGAAAGCAAGGAAGCTGCTGTTTTCACACGTGGCTGGATTTTTAACCAAATCGCGAATCGCGGCAAAATTCGCGAATGCGTGAATCACGATTACGGCAAAAGTATAAGGAGTAGCAAGTCACCTCTAGGTTCGTTGAAAAGCTAGGATTCTAAGCTGTCAGAGGAAAGTTTCTAGCCCAAACGGTTCCAAAGATATGAACGATTTTGTAAAGGTCGTTTTTCGAATTTAAAGTAACTCAAATTGACAGGTGACAGCTTTTAAAAATGACAGGTGACAGCTATGCGGCTGCAGAATTGACAAGTGACAGTTAGGAGGCAGTTCTACTTAGATTAAATAGATTGAATTATATCACTGGAAACTAAGAGATTTGGTTTCACACCGTCCTAGCTGTACTCACAATGTATTTGGAAGGTCTAGGTCTCGCGGATCGGGTCAAGATGGCTTCGGTTCTGGTTTCGCCCCGGACGATCTCTGCGCACAGCGTCTGGTCTCTGCTCTGCTGGTCTGGTCTTACACTGCTCCTGGCCCGGCTCCTGGATCTCTGGGTACAGCGTCTGTGCACAGCTCCTGGATCTTTCTGCACAGCTTTCTCTGGACACAGCGCTGATCTGCACGGCTCCTAGATGCTGCTACCGCTGTTAGGTTTGCTGGATGCTGAGGCCTGCTGAGAAGAGTTCTCAGTTTGTGGGTTTAGGCCCTTGCTTTGAGTTCTAAATCAAGTTATTTGGAGTTTTAAAGTCTAAGTGTTGGATCTGGTATCTTCTGGATGTTGTGTGGTCCGGCAGAGCACGTTGCAGCAACCGGATTTGAATCTCTCTACCTGTCCCAGCAGTCTCTTTTTATGTGTTTTGAAAATGGGAGTGTGCCTGGGCCTAGCAAAGCCTTCCCCTCTCTACTTGTCATTGGCCAAATTCTCCCCTCTCCCATGATTGGGGGAAGGAAATGTGAGTCAGAGTGATGCTGTAGGTTTTATGGGTCAGAGGACCCTCCCCTGGTCAGTTTGCCCACAAATCTATATTTGATTCAAATACATATTGCACAGATACACAGTTGTTTAAAATTACATGCACCCAACACATATCACATGAGGTATACTCTGTTCAAACTCTGCTCTTCCTGGGGGCTTGCATTCAGAAATGGCAACATTTTGCACTTTTTAACTGGTTTTGCAATATCGGACATTTACCCAAATTTACACACATGTGCGCAAGGAGTATGGACATTAATTGATGAAGTGTCAGATTTTTAACATGCAGACATTTCGAGTGAAACCTTTTTTTCCGCTAGCAACGCCCCAGATCATACCACCAGGTCCTAAAACCTCTTAAAATGTGGGCAGAAAAATCACAAGAATTATGGTATCATTTAGCTAATTTTGACAAGTCCGCACCATGAGTTATACATCTTTCTTAAAATCATATTCTGGCCAACAGGGGTGTGTCTTCCCAGGTCACATGGTGGAGAAACCAGTCTATCCACTTTCTTTAAGCTCAGCCTGTCCTCAGAGGGGCTGGCCCTCCCCGTGTCTGCCAAGAGGAAGCCATTTACGATCCCCCCAATAAACCATCTGCCTGGGCCCAGGACAGGCCTTTGTTCAACTCCCTGTAGCTGCTCCACCCCTAATCTAATCAGAGAGGTGACAACTCCTTTTAGCAAGGGGAAGAGTGGCTGAGCAGGTTTTAACTCCTGTGGGGGGTAGATGTCAGGCAGAATTCAGTTTCATTAAGCCAGGTTTCAGATAAAATGTCACTTTTTGTCCCCCAGTTTAAGTCAATACAATTTTTACATACACATTAAATAATTACTTCCTTCAAGTCATTTCAGAGTATAGTTTTACATTGTATCCACCTCTTAGCAAGTCTTTCCTTGGTCTGGTTTTTTTTCATTTATTCAGTTTTACAAAAAAGTCTGGTGGTTTTAAAACGCCGGCTTTCTGATAGTGGTGAGTACTGGTAATGCAACCATTTTTGGGATTTAAGAAAATGAATTCCCCACAGTTCTAGGTTGCTTTTGGCAATCAGCATTGCCATTCCCAATGGTTTCAGGCTACTGTGTGGGTAGCCCAATGGTGGTTTTAGGCAGTGCCCTCCTTTGCTCACAACCTTGGCAAAAATGGGTGGCAGCCTATTCTTCATGCATTTCCCTGTGCATTTTCTGGGAAGTTCTGGCCATCATGATGTTTTCCATGCCAGTACTGCACAGTTTTCCTATTCTGGCGCACATGTGGGCTTTTTGGCCATCTTGGATTTTCTAAGCCCACAGCACCAAATGTTGCAGCATGATAGCTCAAACGTGGGTCAGGACACCCAACAAAGCCCCCCACGCGACTGCACTTTGAATTTGAGTCGATGGGGAGTAGGGTGCACAGAATGTTTTGACCCACGCACTGGTATGTCCGCATAATCTTCTTCCAATTCTGCAAATGGCACAGTTCAGCATCTTTTCCTCCATCCGGTACTGATCGATCGGTTCTCCTCGCCGGTCCTGATGGGAATATTGGGCGGTACCCCGGGCCCTTTGGGTCTCTGCTCCCCGTCTCCGATCGTCCTCCTTGGCTAGTCTCCAGGTTTTCTTTCTCCTAGGATGACAAAGGAAAAGTGGCAATACCTATTCATGGACATTTCTCCCCCACCATTGATATAGTGGGGTGGCATATCTATTTTAGAACTCAACAGATATGAACATGCACATTTTTTTAAATTAAGCGACAGGAACGCATAAACTTGAGAAACACAGAATTTGATAGGTTATATGTAGGATATTTTAGGGTTGGAATTGAATTACTCTGGTGCGCTATCCTCTGGGATTACAGAGGACTCCTCCAGTTGCTGCAAAGTGTGCCTGCGATGGCAACACTTCAACTGGTTTATGTGGACCCACTTGTCTTCCCCCTCTGCCAAACCGCCTTTGGGGATGCGGATCTTGTAGGCCACGGGGGAGATCCTGTCTATAATCTCAAAGGGTGTCACGCTCACCTGATTTCCACGGAGGCGCAGGTCTGGCTTCGAGTGCTGATGCTTCTTCAATGGTGAAGCGCAGGACTCTGATGATGGACAGGAAGGGCCTCTCTACTCTGGCTTTTCTGGCTCGCAGGAATATTCCCCTGTGCGTGAAAAGGGAGTATTACCTACTGACGGAATTATGCTCAAGCCTCCCACTCCCTTCCAACCCTCCACGATACCCTTCCACGATTCCCTGTGAAGTCTCACCTTAGGGTCTGGAAGGATGAGTTCTCCATCCTGCTTCTGATGCAGGGGCGCGTTGAAACCCAGTTACTTCACTGGATTGAGGTTTGATGGGAGTTCAAAATAAGCTTGACTATTCAGGTGAGGCGCTGTAAAAGTTCTGTTGCAAGTTCAAAAGTTCAAGCTTAATAATAATGTTCATTGTCTTATTGCAGCAAGCGCTAATGCTTATGTCTTTTTCCCCTTAGGGGCCGGGGTTCGGAATGCCGGAGATATGGCGCCGACCCGAAGTGAAACGTGCAGTTCCAGTAAATAACAGGTAAGTTCTGGATGAGCGTTCAGGTAATGTCTTTGCATTCGCTCATTCAATGTCTTTGTCTTTTTTCCCCATAGGGGCCGGGGTCCGGAATGCCAGGAAGCAGCAGGACCCGAAATGAAATGGGAATGACCCAACAGGTAAGTCTTAGAAGGAAACTGAGCTTTTCCTATTTCCCTTCCTTCTCTCACCTTGTTTTCTTGTCTTTTCTCTCTAGGCTCTGGGAAGTGGGTGCAGATCCGGATGATCGCTGCTGAAGATGGAGGCGCCCAGGAAAGGTGAGTGAAATGCAGCGCTGCAGCGATCGAAGCGAAATGCTTTTAAAATGATGCCTTCCCTTTCAGGATCGTCGGTGTGATGTCTCCGTGATGCAGCTTTAGCAGGTAAGGTCTTCTTTCTCTCCAATTCTCTCTTATCTCCCTTTGCAGGCGACCCAGGATGCTGACAGGCGTGACTGAAGTCCAGATGCAGGAGCTGACACGGTGAGCGTCCAGCTGCGAGGAGCAGAACAACGCGAAGCGTGAGTTGCTGATCGGGCATGGTTTAAATAGCTTTGGAAGAAGTTCCAGGTATGTATCCTTCCACCGATCAGGTATGTATCCTTCCCAGACCACACCCAGGTGGAAAGTAGTCCCACAGGTAAAGTAGTTCCATTCAGGCCTCAAGAGGGCCTGGATGTAGCAGCATGGTCTGAATCAGGTAAGTGCACATTAAAACACTTGAACACATGTCTAGCTTTATGAGCCAGGCGCCTAAGGCGCCAGGACAGGGGTCCAACATGAGCCTGGCGCCTAAGGTGCCAGGACTGTGTCCAAAGGGCCCCAGCTTGGGCCCGCTGGCACTTCCCTGGGGGGAATGATGCCTGCCTCTGGGGTTGGTGGGTCGGACCTGGCTCCTTGGAGGTAGGCATCATGACAAAGGGTCCCTTCCATGTAGGCAAGAATTTTTGCTGTTTTGCCTGGTTTCTTTGGAAGTTGTATAAATAGACCCGATCCCCCACCTGATATTCCTTCCTGGAAGTTTTCAGGTCATAGTGGGTCTTCATACTCTCAGCTGATCTTTCTAGATTCCGCTGAGCATAGGCAAAAGCATGTTGAAGGTGTTTCCTTAAATTCTCAACATACCCATGAGTTGTGGAGGCATTTATCAATGTTTGCTCTTGGGTTCTGTAGAGCAAATGCTGGGGAAGCACCATCTTGCGTCCAGTCGTCAACTCAAATGGTGACATTTTGGTTGCAGATGAAGGGGTAGATCTGATGGCCATTAGGACCAGAGGTAATCGGATATCCCAACTTGGCCCAGAACCTGCCACAAACTTCTGTAATATGCTCACAATGGTTCGGTTATATCTCTCTACTGCCCCAGAAGAAGCTGGCCGGTAAGCAATATGTAACTTTCTTTTGACCCCCAGTATCTCCCACATCTTTGTCATCACTTCACTGGTGAAGTGGCTACCTCTGTCTGACTCAATCCTTTGAGGTAGACCAAAACGGGAAAAGATGTGGTTAATCATCAGGGCAGCTGCTGTTTCTGCCTTGCAGTTTGGGGCTGGGAGACATTCCACCCACTTGGTAAACAAGCATGTAACGGTCAACATGTACTTGTTTCCTCTAGACGAGCGAATCACAGGGCCTACAAAGTCGATTTGCAAATCTGACCATGGCAGTGTCATCCCCCTCTTTTGGAGAGGCGGACGGTGCGTGAGGGATGATGGCTGAAATTGTGCACACACAAGACACCCCTTCAAGTATTGGTCGAGGTCCTGCCCCATGTGTGGCCAGTATGCAAGCTCTCTTAAGATTTCCAGTGTTGTGTGAAACCCCCTATGACCGGCGGTGGCCGCATCATGGGCGTGACTTAACATCAGGCTTCGGAATGAGGTAGGAACCACCCACTGATCATGGCCAGCTTGGGATTTCCTTACCAACAAACCGTCTTGGATTCGGAACATTTTTGGACATTTCATCAACACTCTTAGGTCCTCTTTTCCAATGTAATCGGTATCCGTCAGGGGAAAGTTCTCAGGGTCCTCAAGGTGTTGGTAAAACTTACCAATATTTGGATACCCCTTCTGAGCTGTAATCAAATCAGCATCAGGGGTCTCCTTGATCCATTGGGCAGTTGAAAGATCATTGTGAGCATTTGTCTGGGACCTAGTGATAGCAGTGACGTGGATTTCCCCCAACAGGGACTCTATTTCGATTAGATCCCCTTGGATGGCCCCGGTTTTGGCCAGCTGATCAGCTAAGTCATTTCCAGTTTTGTCTGGTCCCTCTACTTTGGAATGACCCTTGATCTTTTTCCAGTAGATGGTCATCCCATTCGATGTGACCTGATCATCAATGTTTTGGATTAACTTCCCATGTTTCAGGGGTTTGTTATTAGCGCATAACATGCCTCTGGTTTTCCAGTTGACCAGGTGCTCCACGAACCCGTTCCGTACATAATCCGAATCTGTGATTATGACCAGTTCGTGGAGTTGATGCTGGACAGCAGTGAGGATGGCCTGATGCACAGCCATCAATTCTGCCACCTGACTACTTCGGGGACCAATTTTGTATCCAGCGGAGGGTTCTGGGAACTCCTTCACCAATGCATTCCCTACGCCAGCCACCAGTTCTTTCTCCCCGTCGTTGTCAACATGGTAAGAGCATCCATCCACATAGACAGTGGGCATTCCCTCACACTTGTCTTCTTCAAAGACTTTGTGTGGGGAATTAAGGTATGCCTCTGTGTTGTCCTTGATTTTTAGACTTTCGTCCTCGAGACAGTTTTCTCTGGCACAATCATGCAAGTCAGCCAGATCTTGCGCGAGGGGACTCTTCTTGTTTTGGCCATATCTGACCTCCACAGGAAAGCCTTGCATTGACAGAATCCAGGAAGTAATTCGGGAATTACTCACATTTCCGGCCCGGATTCTATCACTTTGGAGATATTGAAGAGGCTGGTGTGGAGTCTCCACTATGATGTGTTCCCCCTGGATAAACGGGTGGTAATTCTTCAATGCCCACACCGTTGCCAGGAGTGCCTTCTCACAATCGTTGAATCTTTCCTCCACAGAGGATAAAGTTTTGCTCGCATAGGAGATTACTTTATTGACCTTGTCATGCTTTTGGTATAATACTGCCATCAAGCACGTATTAGAGAACCCCGTCTTCAGGAAGAACTCCTTGTTCCTGACAGGGTAAGCTAGGCAAGGCGCTTGTGAGAGGCTCCTTTTGAGTTGTCTTACCGCCTCGGATTGTTCTGGACCCCATTCCCACTTGACCCCCCCTTTCAGGAGATGAATCAGGGGTCTAGTGATCTCTGCATAGCCCTCAATGAACTTTCTGCTGTAATTAGTCAGTCCAAGGAGGACTTGTTCCTGCAGAGTTGTGGGGACTTTCAGTTTCTGGAGTGCTTCCACTTTCTTTTCCTGGGGACAAAGACCCTGAGGAGTAATCTCATGCCCCAAGAAATTAACACGGGTTCTACACCACTGTGCTTTCTGAAAGGAAAGTTTTGCTCCGGCGGCCCTCAACTGTGTCAGAACATAACGGATCTCCGCTATGTGTTCCTCTACAGATGAACTTTTGATGAGGACATCATCTACATAAGCCAGGTTACCCCTCGCACCCAGGTCGGGCTTGGCCTTATGTAGGAAAATGTTGAATTCATTGCCGGAGTTGAGGTATCCGAAGGGAGTCCGGGTCCATGTGTACTGCTGGCCCCAAAGGTAAAAGCCAGTTTGTATTGGTCCTCCCTACTGACAGGCACGGTCCAGTATCCATTGGTCAGGTCTATTGCTGTGAATACCTGTGACCCCTGAATCTGGGCCAGCCCTTGGTCAATGTACGGCAGAGGCCATCGGGAAGTATGGACCCGTTTGTTGAGCTCCCTGAGGTCGGCACAGAGTCTCCACTGGCCGTTTGGCTTCAATATTTCCAGCACCGGGTTATTGAAGGTGCTGTGAACTGGACGGATTATTCACCGGGACTCCAGGTTCTTAATTATTTCAGTAAGGGACTCCATTGATGCGAGAGGCAAGCGATATTGCTTCACAAACACTGGAGTCATTCCAGGGTCCGTGGGAATTGTGGTGGTGTGGATGTTGGTGCGACCACAGTCATATGAGTCTACCGCAAAGAGATCTTGGAAATTCAAGAAAACTTGTTTCAACTTTTGCTTCTGTTCCAGAGTCACACAGGCATCAGCTAGATTGACTCTCTCTTCCACCATCTGCCTGAAGCCTGGAAAGACTTCTGGTTTGGCTATCTCAGCGGCCTCCTCCAGCTGGGTGGAGAAGTGCCTGGTCAGAGTGCTGATTTGGACTGGAGGCTTCAGGTGGGAAAGGCAGCCCTCATGGACCTGGAAAATCACCTCATCCCTCCTGAAGTCACAAGTCACATCTTCTTTACCATAAGGGCAAGAAGTGTACACCAGGAAGTTCCCACCATGTCGGGTGAAAATCCTGTCTGGTGTTGTATTGTCATCACTGTCACTGTCAAAGCAGTCCTTGGGGATTGGTCCTAACAGTTCATTTCCTAAATCGATGGAAAAATGTCGGTCATCAACCGCCATTCCAATAATGGTGCCTGTGGCTAGAGTAATACTCTTTAAGTCGCTGTTATCCACCTCTATTGGAATGGTGTCATGTTCTATGTTGACTAATGGAGTTGGGTTTACCCCCAACCCTTGCTGTTGGAGAGAAGCATTTAGATGTATATAAGCATCAGGGTTTTGCAATTTTTGTCCTCTTTTACTTTCACTTCCAGGGAGAATTGTCGGGTCCTTTCTGGGATGGTGACTTCCTCTTTGATCTGAATTTCAACTGCATAAGGTAGCAATTGAGCTGACCTAAATGCTTTTTCTGGATCATCAAAGCCCATGGGATTATCCGCTAATCGGGACCAAGCCTTGAAGTTTATTAGGTCCAAACTAATGGCAAAGCGATTGAGAATGTCACTGCCTAAGTAAAGGGCGGCAGTGACGTCTCGCACGACCCAACATTTATGGACAATGCTCTTGTTGCCAATGGAGATTTTGAGCATACACCTGCTTGGCAGGAGATGTTTGGAATTAGGTGCTTCCAGGTCCATTTCCCATTTGTCTATCAGTTTGAATGTGGGAATGGCTGGAGCTTTTGGGAGTTGGCGGAACATGGCTTCGCTGATGAAGCTCTTACCGTTGTTCACACACACTCGAGCGAGAACAGAGTCCTTCCCATCATTCAACTGGACAGGGATGAACAACTGCTCTCCAATTTGCTGAATATCAGCCAGGCTCTGATCTGTTTTCACATCTTTCTGGACGATAGGAGTGGGAGTTTCTGATTGTGGATTAGAAAAGAATTTCAGGGTGTTTCCTTCCAGTGTGGAATACCACCTTAAACTGGAAGGAAGGTTGATTTTCAGAAATAGAGAGGACCCCCCATCACCAGTCTGTTGTCCTACTGCTATTACTGTCACGTCTGGAGTTTGGTTGTTCTGGAAGTGAAATTATACTTGGTCAGATTCTTGTTCAACCATGTGGCAGGTGCCGTTTAAACTAACATGGTTGACACTCTGTTTTAATTTTATTGGTCGGCTAGTCTGGGTCCAGAGGACCTTGTTTACACAATCTATTACGGGTGACAACCTTCTCAGGAGGTCATTCCCTAGTAAACAAGGGGTGCCCTCTGGAGTCACTACTATGACCGGGTGTTTCACCTTGTGTCGCCCAATTTTAATGTCCAAGTCTGCAGTCCTCTCAACGGGAATTTCCTTCCCGTCAATGTTCTGCAGTTGTCCAGGAAGAGAGGTGAGAGGAATACGGTAATTCTCCCACCTTCCGGCATTTAGTTCCTCAAAGGCCCTTTTGGACAGAAGGGTAGCTTGGGATCCAGTGTCCACCAGTGTCAAAATTGTACCCTGCCCCTGTACTTGTACCGGGCATAGTATCTTCCCTCCTTCTCCTCAAGGGGGCACAGATAATGCACATTTTTGGACAACTGGTGGGCTAACTTTCTGGTTTTGGACATTGCTAGAGAAGAGATTTGGGCAGAATACTGTGGAGAGTCTTGGGAATCTGAAAGAAAAAGTTGGCAACTGGAGATCAGAGCCATTGTGGGTTCCCCTGGTTCCGGTTCTGGGCTGCCCCCCCCTTTTTGGAGGCAGTCACCAGGATGGGTTTGAACCAGGGGATTTTGGTATTGTGGGTTCTGGGATGAGATGATGGGCGGCGGTAGCTCAGTCTCCATATCTCCCCAGTCTGGATTGTATTCCCTTGGGACCCATTTTTCTTTGGGAGGAGTTCCCCCATCTCTGAAGGAGAAGATCCTTTTCCCGGGATCTTCTGAGGATCCCTCTCCCTCAAATTGGAAGACCTGTACTTCCTCCACAAAGTGGGTCTGTTTGGGTCCTTTGTTTCTCCTACCCCCCCTCTGCTCCTTGGGAGGCAGGCATTCAGGGGCAGGAGATTTTGTTTCCGGTTCCTGGTTTTACAGGGGCTGTTTACAAGTTGGGAAGGAAGCTTCCTCCAAGGCTTTACACCCCCCTTCCCCTTGTGCCTCCTCCCTGGGAACCGGTGGGTTATCGGGGTGCTGCCCCTGTCATTGTTCTGGAGCACCAGGTCCCGAGTTTGGGGCATTCTGCGGTGGCATGCTCATCTGAGGGTTCTGTTGAGCCCTCAGTATGTGACCCAGATCTCGTGCCATATTTTGGACCTGGCGCTCAAGTTGTGAAACCCGCTCAGGCTGATACGGGGCTCTATTTTCTCCCCTGGGCTGATCCCGGGAAGGGTAGCTATCCCTTCTCTGGTAGTACCCCTGGTTGGGAAGATTTTGGTACCCCTCCACCCTTGGCCTCCCCTCTCCCGGATTAGGTTGTCTGGGCTCAGGGAAATGGGGAAAGAAGGATGGATGATTTTGGGGCGGGAAATTGGGTGGATACCTGGGGAAAAAGTTCTGCCCAGGATTTGGAGAATTTCTGCCCTCCTGTGGGAAGTTGGGAGGGAAGTTCCCCGGGTCAGGTGCTTGGCTGGATCCCCCCCCCTTGGGCTGGAGGAGTCCACACATAACCCAGGATTGGTCGGTTTCCCTTGTAGTGGGGACTTACATAGTGAGGGGAGCGGGGGACCCCATTTGTGGGACTACCTCCTCGACTCCCTGTCTGTGACTGGCCCGAGGGCCTTCTGGGCTGTGAATTATTTGGTGCAGGCAGGTTTTTAGGCCCCCCCCATCTCCAAATCCAAAACGGGGGCAACCTTTACCTCTGCCACCTTCGCAGCAGCAGGGGTGCTGTTGGTTTTGGGGTTTTTCGGCGCGTTATTTTTATTTTCGATAGGCTTCTGCACCTCATAGATCCGGGTAGCCTGTTCAATGACCCAGTCTAAAGATCTTTTCTCATGAAAATCTCTCACAAGCTGGTCATTATATATTTAGGGAGAGCATGGAAAAATGTATTGACTTTGCTGTCTGTGCGCACCCTTCTGGTGGTCTGCGCAAAAGCACGCTTTAATTCTTGCACAAACTCTTGTGGGGCCTGATCCTCCCCACATTGCAAATTGTAGGCTGCCTTGCGAGCCTCTTGAGGATTTCTGTGAACAGAAAAATGTTTCAAGATGGCCGCCTTATAGGTGGACCATCTTAAATGATTTTGGTCCTCCAGCCCCGCAAAGAAACTGGAGTATTCTGGGGAGAATGTCCATTTGACGTACTGGATGCAGCTACTGCTGTCCTTCAAATGGAAAGTCTCCATCATTTGCTCATAGAGCTCCAAGTGTTCCCAAACGGAATACTTGGCGTCCTTATGATAAGGCGTGATGACACTCCTTATTGCCTTTATTTGCTTCAATGGGTCCTTGAGCAAGGCCCTTTTTGCCTTATTGGCCTTTTTGGTTCGGGTAACCCTGGTCCATTCATCCTCTGACTCAGAGGCACTGCTCCCAGAGGTTCCTGTCTGATCTTCCAGGTTTTCCCGGATTCTGCGAGCCTGGGAATGGTTGGCAGAATGTGGGGACCTGGTCTCCTGTGTCCTGCGCCGTTCAGAGGAGTCTTCAGATTCCTCCTTGCTGCCAGGATTTGATGGGTACCCCCCCACTGACCTAACTGGGCAGAAGTTTTCAGGATGCCCTTAATGGGCCTACTCTCCTGGGGTTCCCCACTAAATTGCACTGTGCTTGGGTGCCCATACCCGGATGCCCGCCCCTCCATTCCTGGGAGGTACTGGCCTATGAGCCCCATACTTCTGGTTCGATAGTAATCTGCCATCCCTGTGGCCCGGTGCTCATGTGCGCAAGGGGACATGGGGTGGCAGAGTCCAGGGACTGAGAGATATGAAGGCCTCTGGTACTAGGGCTTGTGAGGTTATGCTCCGGAGTCTCCCTCTCCCAGCGAACCTGGTCTCTATCCGCCCCTGCTCCCTGTTGCAATGCAAGAGCCTGCGCTTTCAGTTCCTCAGTTAAGGCCTTACTAGACTCTATCAGTCTCTCCTGCATTGCTACCTGTTGTTGGAGCCTATCATTGTGCTGACAGAGAGCCTCATTTTCTCTCTGTGCCTCCTGATTGGTCCTGGAGTACTGGGCAAGACTTTGCTGCAGGAGAGTTACCTCCTGAGTCCCTTCCCTACTGGCCTGCTCCTTTCTTGCCAGAGCATCCTCCACCCTCCTGGTGTGCTCAAACAAGTTCTGGTGTTCTTTTTGGAGGTCACTCAGTCCCTGGAGGGCCAGGTGATTTTCTTCCATTTTCCTTTTTAAGTGGCAGACTTCCTGGCCTAAGGTATCCCTTTCCTGACTAAGAGCCTCCATCTGTGCCGCCAGGTCGTCCCATTGCCTTTGGAAGGCACAAGCTTTCTGGTGCTCCTGATCAAACTCTGCCTGGGTATCCAGGTCCTTCAGAATCAATGTATTGCTTTCCTCTTTCTCTCTGTCTAATCGAATTTGCAGGGTGGCTACCTGTTCTGTGCATGCCCTGTTGAAGTCCAGTTGTTGCTCCAGCTTTTTCTGGCTCTGCAGAAGGGAGTCCAACCCTTCTTGGTACTCCTTCTGCAAGGCCAGAAATCTGGTATCCTGATCAGCCTTCTCCTGTTGCAGTCTATCCATGTCCTCTTTTATTTTAATGATATACTGCCTACTATCATTTTCTGACTCTTGGCAACCCTGCAGCCTCTGCTCAGAAGAGACCAGGTCAGATTGGACCTTCTCTAACGCCATCTGTCGCTTATTCGCCAGATCTTGGCTTTCAGTACATTTATCCTGCATGTCTCCCATATATAGGTACAGGTATGCCGCTATCCTGGCAATCTTATTGTGTTCATCTTTGGCTTTAGGAGCCATATATAGTTCGCTCAGGGCCACATGTAATGGACCCTGATCTCTCCATATGTCTGACCCTGTTTCAGTGACCTGTTGCGCGATGGCCTGCAACCAGACCGTTTGGTCCTGGTGAGTCCACTCACCTCTCACAAATAGCTTATGTAAGAGGTGCTCCCTCCAAGGTGGTCATTCTAGAGATTGATCTCTGTCCTGACTTACAGAAATTAGTATTTTATTTTTGCAAAACAGACCTTTTCCTTAGAGTGTCCCTTTGAAGAGTGCTTTACAGCGTAAAACAGCGTGGTGATCCGACCGGATGTATGTATCCCGTCAGTTAGCACACTGTATTAAGCTGCACAAGTGATAGATCTAACCCAGATGTCTGGCTCGAGCCCCCACTTTGTAAGAGGATTCAATTCAACCCTACAGCTAAGTCAATGCCTAGTCTGGGATACTGAATGGAAACCCTTATTGATATATCTTTATGTCCAGTTCATGAGTTCTGGATGACTTCCCCTATATAACACCCCTCTCTTGGAATCCCCCTGACCCCACTGAGCCAAGAAGTAGTTCTGTTTTGCAAGTTTAAAACGTTTATTTGAGAATTTAAACAATATATATATATATATATCACACTTTTATAATGAATTAATAATTGAATATCACACTTAATCTGAGCAGTAATCAATAATGGATAGTCTGGCACTAGCACACTTCTTTATAATCAATAATGAGTGGGTATAGGGTGGATAAGATAGCAACAATACTTTTATGGTTTCAAATAGATGCAATGTGGAATGAAAATGCAGTACAGAAAATAACTTGATAGGATTTCAGCAAAAGACAATGTAATCACTTTCTTGGACAATTCAGCCCCCCTTTATGCAATGTAAGGAGATGAAGATGAGAGCACACAGTTCTTAGGAATGCAATCAAATAGAATTCAGTTCAATTCCCCCCCAGCAGCTTATACAACAGATAGGAGTTTTGAAACACAGGCAAAATGCTTTGAATATGGTGACAATGCAGTGAGAAATATGATGAAAATGCGTTTAATTCCCTTTAGGAGGTTCAGGGTGAGTGAGAGATACTAGGGATGAGTGCAGGCTCGCTTTAGCAATGATTCAGGGATGGTGATTAAGAGGCAAACAAAATTTTTGGCAAAGGAAAGCAAGGAAGCTGCTGTTTTCACACGTGGCTGGATTTTTAACCAAATCGCGAATCGTGGCAAAATTCGCGAATGCGTGAATCACGATTACGGCAAAAGTCGGTTCTAGGTTTGTTGAAAAGCTAAGACTCTAAGCTTTCAGAGGAAAGTTAAACCAAGTTTCTAGCCATCGGTTCCAAAGATATGAACGATTTTGTAAAGGTCGTTTTTCGAATTTAAAGTAACTCAAATTGACAGGTGACAGCTTTTAAAAATGACAGGTGACAGCTATGCGGCTGCAGAATTGACAAGTGACAGTTAGGAGGCAGTTCTACTTAGATTAAATAGATTGAATTATATCACTGGAAACTAAGAGATTTGGTTTCACACCGTCCTAGCTGTACTCACAATGTATTTGGAAGGTCTAGGTCTCACGGATCGGGTCAAGATGGCTTCGGTTCTGGTTTTGCCCCGGACGGTCTCTGTGCACAGCGTCTGGTCTCTGCTCTGCTGGTCTGACACTGCTCCTGGCCCGGCTCCTGGATCTCTGGGTACAGCGTCTGTGCACAGCTCCTGGATCTTTCTGCACAGCTTTCTCTGGACACAGCGCTGATCTGCACGGCTCCTGGATGCTGCTACCGCTGTTAGGTTTGCTGGATGCTGAGGCCTGCTGAGAAGAGTTCTCAGTTTGTGGGTTTAGGACCTTGCTTTGAGTTCTGAATCAAGTTCTTTGGAGTTTTAAAGTCTAAGTGTTGGATGTGGTATCTTCTGGATGTTGTGTGGTCCGGCAGAGCGCGTTGCAGCAACTGGATTTGAATCTCTCTACCTATCCCAGCAGTCTCTTTTTATGTGTTTTGAAAATGGGTGTGTGCCTGGGCCTAGCAAAGCCTACCCCTCTCTACTTGTCATTGGCCCAATTCTCCCCTCTCCCATGATTGGGGGAAGGAAATGTGAGTCAGAGTGATGCTGTAGGTTTTATGGGTCAGAGGATCCTCCCCTGGTCAGTTTGCCCACAAATCTATATTTGATTCAAATACATACTGCACAGATACACAGTTGTTTAAAATTACATGCACCCATCACATATCACATGAGGTATACTCTGTTCAAACTCTGCTCTTCCTGGGGGCTTGCATTCAGAAATGGCAACATTTTGCACTTTTTAACTGGTTTTGCAATATCGGACATTTACCCAAATTTACACACATGTGCGCAAGCAGTATGGACATTAATTGATGAAGTGTCAGATTTTTAACATGCAGACATTTGGAGTGAAACCTTATTTTCCGCTAGCAACCCCCCAGATCATACCACCAGGTCCTAAAACCTCTTAAAATGTGGGCAGAAAAATCACAAGAATTATGGTATCATTTAGCTAATTTTGACAAGTCCGCACCATGAGTTATACATCTTTCTTAAAATCATATTCTGGCCAACAGGGGTGTGTCTTCCCAGGTCACATGGTGGAGAAACCAGTCTATCCACTTTCTTTAAGCTCAGCCTGTCCTCAGAGGGGCTGCCCCTCCCCGTTTCTGCCAAGAGGAAGCCATTTACGATCCCCCCAATAAACCATCTGCCTGGGCCCAGGACAGGCCTTTGTTCAACTCCCTGTAGCTGCTCCACCCCTAATCTAATCAGAGAGGTGACAACTCCTTTTGGCACGGGGAAGAGTGGCTGAGCAGGTTTTAACTCCTGTGGGGGTAGATGTCAGGCAGAATTCAGTTTCATTAAGCCAGGTTTCAGATAAAATGTTACTTTTTGTCCCCCAGTTTAAGTCAATACAATTTTTACATACACATTAAATAATTACTTCCTTCAAGTCATTTCAGAGTATAGTTTTACATTGTATCCACCTCTTAGCAAGTCTTTCCTTGGTCTGGTTTTGTTACACAAAAGTCTGGTGGTTTTAAAACGCCGGCTTTCTGATAGTGGTGAGTACTGGTAATGCAACCATTTTTGGGATTTAAGAAAATGAATTCTCCACAGTTCTAGGTTGCTTTTGGCAATCAGCATTGCCATTCCCAATGGTTTCAGGCTACCGTGTGGGTAGCCCAATGGTGGTTTTAGGCAGTGCCCTCCTGTGCTCACAACCTAGGCAAAAATGGGTGGCAGCCTATTCTTCATGCATTTCCCTGTGCATTTTCTGGGAAGTTCTGGCCATCATGATGTTTTCCATGCCAGTACTGCACAGTTTTCCTGTTCTGGCGCACATGTGGGCTTTTTGGCCATCTTGGATTTTCTAAGCCCACAGCACCAAATGTTGCAGCATGATAGCTCAAACGTGGGTCAGGACACCCAACATCTGCATACAATGTCACTGAACATCCCATCGTGATAGAGGCAGGTTTCTCAATTGCAAAGGCTGCTGCAGCCAGAGACTGTTCACAAGGAAGTGTCCCTGCATCATTGCATCACTGAATCTAACATGCTGCTGTAATACGCTTAGGGTCCCTGGACCATTAAAGACTATGTTAGGAAAGCTGTCATCATTTCCCCATCTAGGTGTGAAAACAGATACAACTCTTGTGTATAGCCAGGTCTTGCTAACAGTGGGCCAGTAGCAATGACATCCTTCAGTTCTTGGAAAACTAGCAATCATTTCTTCACTCCATGTCAGGATACTTTTAGTCTTTTGGGCTTCCCTAAGTCCCTTCAGTAATGGTCATGTGCCTATCATGTAGCCGAATATCCAAGCCCTACAGTAATTTCATAATCCCAGAAACCTCTGCATCTCTTTCACCGTTGCTGGTCGGGGTGTATTACGTATTGCTATGGCATGCTCTGGAGTGAGATTATTGACTAATACTTCTTGTTGACATACTGCAACTTTGCTCTGTTCACTTTGTACACTTTTTCAGCTAGCAATATTAAAAACATGATGGAACACTCCCTACACTGCTGCTCACTGGTGCTACACACCAAGAAATCATTAGTATTGAGAGTCAGGGTGCAATGGGACAGAGTAAAATGTATTTTTCAAATCAATTACTGTGAAATGGGTTGCTGTGGTAAGTATGTTAGACAGTATTGTAATGGGGTTGCACACAACAGGAAACCCATCCTGTACTATGTTTGTTAGATGGTGTCAAATATTCCTTCCTCAGCCCCTTGGACAATGGGGATTGCTTAACTCTGGGCAATACCACACCTGGTTTCAGTGTAATGTGAATCGGGACAACACCACATAAGAGCCCACATCGTGCCAGGTGTTTTTGCTAGTTCACTGTGGGAAAAGGGTGGAACACTACCTTCTAACAGCATGGGCCATGGGGCATGGGACATGTCTGCATTGGACCATTATCTCACAGGGGACACCAATTGCCAGTAATATTTCCCCATTATTGTCCATATCTTTAAACAAATCACTGTCTGTAACGCCTCTTAGGGGCTGAGTTGGTTCAATGCTCAATTCGATGTGCCATTCCCCCCTCTCGGCATCTGTCTCTATCAGGACAATCTTCTCTTTTGACACCACCACCCTCTCTCAATCAAGCAGGGCTGGGCTTGCCTGAACAAGAACTCAGCTGGCACTCTTCTCCCAGGAATGCTAGAGATGATCAATGTCCCCGATGACTTTGTCTTTACATATGCCTGCTGTTATCTGTACCTGTCTTTTTCCTGTAACCAGCGCTGTGATGCCCCAGGGCTTAGTGCACTCATATAAGTGCCAAAATAAATACAAAAATAAATACAATTAAAGAGAATCATTCCTGCAACATGTTCCTGAGGCTTGGTTGGCCCAAACAAGAACTCAGATGGCACTCTACAAGACTAGTTGGCTACATTCGGTACTGTGTTCATCAATACAGTAGCCCTGTAAATTAACTGATCTGGTTGCAGTGGTATGCCCCTGGTTGCGGTTGCTGCTTCATTCCCCAGTGCATGTATGATCATCATTGCTCTTACATAACACATGCCTAGGGTGGAACACACCACCCCTCTCTCAGTAAAAAAGATGGTCATATCAAATATACTGAGCATGTCTCCCCCCCAACAGATTGATAGGATATGCTGTTGAAAACAGCAATGGGCTTGTAGCACCCTGTCACATACCTTAATAGGCAGTTCATTTGTGAACTGAACTGGTTTTATTTCCCCAGAGAACCCCTGTGTGTCCATTACCTCACCTGACAAGGGAAATGTCCCTCCCGGATATATGATTTTGGAGCACCTGTGTCTACCATATAAATGAATCGTTTCTTTCCTATCTCCATGCCCAATAATTGTTTTTCTTCTGGGTTGCCAGTGACTGATAGGACTGGGTATGCTAAGGATTCTCTGTGGGCTGTCTTAATCTGGATAAGTATTCATCCCTGGAAAGACAAAAGGATTTCCTCTGATCACGCTGGCCCCTTGATAGTGTGTCACTGTGTCATGAGGCACTGCATTACTGATGGACACTTGAGGGTCCTGTGGTTGCACAGGATGTACCATATAGGCTCTTGTGCCACTAGTCTCTGGTGCCTGCAGTTGCGGAAACTTTGGTTGGCATGCAAGCGGGCCATGGACGTGGTACAACATACGGGCCAATTGGGGGTACTTGGGTATAGGGCTTGCAAGAATGGGGGCATTTGCTGGTTGCAGGAAGCCACGTGTCCGCTCCTACACTCCTGTGAAAAATGAACCCTTCTCCCACATGTCCAACATTGCCCCATGTGTCCCTCCCTTGGGCCCATTCCTTCATAACCCCTCTTCCTCCCCGGGGTCCTATAAATCAGTCTGTCCCACTTGAATAACCTCCCAGGGGCCATCCCTGGTACTGTGACTGGTACCCACCATTCCAACCATTTCCACCTCCCCACATGGGGGCTGCTTGCACATCTCCCAAGATCATCATTTGTTCCCTTTGTCCTTCCTGGTGCAGGGCTACTACGGCCCCTTCTACTGGTAACTTTGCCAATTTCTTTTGTACTAGCCTTGTGTCCTCTGTTTGTACCCTCTGTGCTTTTCCTTCTATTTCAGGCAATTGTAATGGTGCACGATTATAGACTGTATCTCCAGACAACCCTTCGCTTCAATCCCCACTATCTTATCAAGTGCCTTCTGCACCTCTTCACGTCTTTCTTTACCACAAAATAGAAAAATACAATTGACCAATCCCAAGGCTCTGCGGTTTCTGCCCTCCACATTTCCTGTATCTGTAAAATATATACTGAGCTAGGTCCTTGTCATCCAGCATCGTACTTTGCATTATTGATTGGAGATGTGGTGTATCAGGATATATGCACCACAGGGTTCCCTATAAGTGTGCCCTAATCATATGCTGGAATACCCAGATTTAGCCCAAATGGCATCCACCTGATCACCCAAGATTGCAACAAACACACTCTCTACATTGCTCACAGACAGGGTAACAACTGCTGCCTGCTTTTCAAATGCCTAAATCCACTTTCCACCCCAGCTGTGAGGGACAGTAGTGTTTGTATTCAATTGTTCCTGTCCATGTTTGGCCATGGAACATACTCTGCCCTTCCTGGTCCTTTTTGCAACAGCAAAAGCTGTGCCCCCACTGTGTCCATCACCTTCTTTTTCCCCACTTGCTTTCCCTACACAACCGCTATGTGCCCAAAGCTGTTCCTCAACGCAGGCCCCCACAAGCTATCCACCTGTGACGATCTTGCAGGCAGGGCCTCTTCCTCACACTGCGCATCCACGGTGTCCCTCTCCTCCTCTTCTGCTCCTGCTCCTACCTTGTCGACCAACCTCACCGACTCATTCTCACCTTCCTTCTCAATTTGCACATCCATCCCCCTTAACTGAACTCAATCTCTCTAACTCTTTCTCTGCCATCCTTAACGCTGCTTCAACTCTTTCTGTTCCTTCCACTTTGTATTCTTCTGCTCTTGAACTCGAGCGGCTGCAGGCGCTATAGGGTTTGGGAGAATGCGGTACAATATAGTGAGCAAGAATGCGGGGGACACGCCTGCAGCCCTTTAATATGGGGATGACTGTGGGGGACACCCCTGCAACCTCCACTCACAATATAGTGAGCACGCGTGCAGGGGACACCCCTGCAGCCCCCAGCACCGAATGTGTGATTTGGACAAACTTTTCAGCTGTTCTGATTTTTCGGCCAAATCACGCATTCAGCATTTTTTTTGTGAACATTTCGGGTGAATCTGTTGTAACTAATGGGGCAGGGGCTTCCTGAACAATCGGAGCAGTGGGTGTACCTGAGATTGGAGTGCACACCAGAGGGGGTCCGCCGGCTGTCTTCTTGGGGTCAGGGGTACATCTTGTAAATCCTCTACCATCCTCCATAACTCCAACACTACCATTCTGTTCTTTAACTTCTTTCTCTCATATTTTACTGATAAAAATGTATACATATAATCCAGTATGTCTTTTTATTCGGCCTGTTCTGGCGATGGTTTAAACATACCCCCTTTTGTCTCAGCCACCCATTCCCTGTGCCTTGGTTGAATTTAGAAGTATGTATAATATTCTCTGTGTACAAAATTGCATTTCGAAGTGTGCTTAATAACGTGCCTTGCCTGATTTTAGAAGTGTGCCAGACAACACGCCTTGGTTGAATTTAGAAGTATACCTGATATCTTCTCTGTGCAGAGTTGAATTGGGTTGCCTAATATCCTCTCTGTGCAAAGTTGAATTTAGTAGTGTACCTATTAGCGCGCCTTGGTTGAATTTAGAAGTGTGCCTAATATCCTCTCTGTGCAAAGCTGAATTTCAGAAGGGTGCCTAATAGCGTGCCCTGGTTGAATTTAGAAGTGTGCCATAGAACAAGTGAAGTGGATGGAACGAGTGAAATTAATTAAGTGAATGGAATGCGTGAAGATGACGTATGTTGATGGATGATGCATGGAGTAAGATAACATGGGTAGAATGAATGAAAGGAGCAGTGTGAAGATGACTTATGTGTATGGACGATGCATGGAGAAAGGATAACGTGAGTAGAACGAATGAAAGGAGTAGTGCATAAAATGGTGGAGTGCATAAAATGGTTGAAGTAAGGATAACATGGGTAGAACGAATGAAAGAAGCAGTGTGAAGATGACGTATGTGTATGGATGATGCATGGAGAAAGGATAACGTGAGTAGAATGAATGAAAGGAGTAGTGCATAAAATGGTGGAGAGCATAAAATGGTTGAAGTACATGGAACGGATGGGAGTGCATGGGACGGATGGGAGTGCATGGAACGGATGGGAGTGCATGGAACGGGTTGGAGTGCATGGAGCGGGTTGGAGTGCACGGAACCGGTTGGAGTGCAAGGAACGGGTTGGAGTGCACGGAATGGATTGGAGTGCACAGAATGGCGTGACATACATGGAATGATTTGGAAGGCATGGAACATCTGAAAGATCATTGAAAGGAACGGTCTGAGTGCTTGAAACGGTCGTAATGCACGGAACAGTAGGAGTTCATGGAACGGATGAAGTTCATGGAACTAGTGGAGTGGGCGCGATCTCAAGCACCTAAAGTAAACCACCATATTCACATTTCCACGCTTACTCTCTTCTTTACACCACCTCTCAAATAGAACACAGCGATACTATGACACCATTCGGTATAGCTGTTCTCATACCAACATCTGCCTCATACTCCCCATCACTCTAACTAAACACTGCTGGTTACACCCGCCCCAGCCAGGCGTTCTCCTGAGGCCTAACGCAGCCACAATCGGTCTGGATAAATCCTGCCAGAACAAACACATACTCTTGACCTCTCAACCACCACACCTACTGCTAAGAAGCAGCTATTACACGAATGCCACACCAGCTGCACACATATCTCATGCTCACACACACCTTTGACTCTCTCTACTCTCTCTACTGACTTGAACTTCGGTTCCCATGGGCGTTCAACCTGCCAGCGCCTTCAGACCATACCAATGGTACATAAGGCGCTATATAAATGCAAAGTAACATAACATGACATACTTCCTAATCTTCTCTCCATACAACAGGAGAGATGTACACCTGTACTGCAATGGGGTCGCCGGCTCCATTTTAGCTGCCCCTGTTCAAACATTATGCAATACTTTACTTACTCAGACTCAGATCCAGCAGTGCCTTGTTGTCCCATTACCCCACCCTTTTCCTGTTACCAATCCCCTGCTCTTCCCTGTCGTTGAACTCCCCCCCACACACACACATGCCTCAAATCATTACTTCTCATACTCTCTTATACACATTGTCTACACACTCACTGCACTCCACTTCAAAACTTACGTATGACAAAACTCGGCCCACACTGTCACAATAAAACACCAATAAAAACACAAGCATAATACTTTTTCATTCCCATGCCTCCTTTATATGAGGCATGGAAATCCCAGGTCCATGCAGAGCTTCTACCCAGACTGCTTTTTTGTTCTTGCACCCCCTTTATATCAGGCGGAGGGATCCCCGGCCCACCCAACAATCAGAGTCTCTACCTTTATTCCTTTTAAATATCAAAGTGCTGTCTTCTTCCGACAATCAGGAAGGATCCTGGTCCTCTTTACTCCATATAATAAAAATGTATAAAATTAAAAATAGGGTCTTTCCTCTCCACAATCGCATCACTGTGACCACACCAACACTCCACTCCACAATCTGCAACCCTCACTTTTCCCCCACCCATATTGTTTTCTCCTACCCTACAAAGGTGCACTTGCATCTACGTGTTCTCCCGGGTTTCTCCATCAAGGAGTCCCATCAATGCATGCACAATCTGCAAGCGGCGACCCGCTCAAAAGAGCAGACAGGAATTCAGACAACAAGCCTCCTCTCCAATTTTTGCACAAGGGACTGGTCGCTGCAGGTGGCCGCAGCCCCACCGGATGTGGGGCCAGAAATCTTCTGTCTCTACGGAGAGGCTGGGATCACATTGGGTCACCAATTTGTAAAGGTAAACCTCCAGACAACAAAAAGTGCAGTGCACCTCTCGCAAGGAAAGCAAGATTTATTTTGTATAAAAAAGGAAAAAGGTGACAGAGGGTACCGTAGAACCCAACTGCCACAGAGTTCGCTCTCTAAATTAGTTCAACCAATACAAGTAGTTAAATAGCAAAACATTGTCAATTGTAATGCAAACAGTATACAGAGTTACCACCACCACCCTCATTGGCTACCACCTATATACATATTATCAGTCTTCTATAGTCCCTTGACCAATTGGCAACATCTAAAACTACCCCGCCATCTAACACGTGGTCAACTACTCTGTCACCTTGGTGCCCCGCTTCTTGATTGGGAGGTTATGTAATTTGTTACCCTCCCTGCAGGCATCGTCACATGCCGTGCACCTGGTTGTTAACATGAGCTCAGAGGATACTCTCGATGTCAAATTGGTCCTTTGGAATACATATTTGGAATAGATTAAAGCTTCTCTTGATTTCAGACACACAGGCACCCCCGTGATGCCTCATCTTCACAGGACTACATTTGTTGGCCTCACCTCTGGCTCCTCGTAGTACAAACCACAGGATATTTCACCACTTGCTTCCCCCTTATCGGCTGCCCCTCCTGGGTGTTCCTCATGGTCCTCTTGGAGACCACAATAATCAGCCACATTCTGAAGGATTGAGGGGTCTTGTTTGAGGGCATCTGGCAGTTCCAAAGGGATGGTCATTATTCTGGGGGGCACTAGGGTCCTAAATCTAGACCGGACCTTTGGCAGCTAAAAAACTCTGCCCGGGCTCCCATGGATTGGTCCTTCGGGGATGGACGCAGCTCTGTCCATCCGCGGCCATTCACATTCCTTTCGGGTTTCGCAGGCTTGCAACACAAGACAATTGTATTGTATGTCTGGCCTGTCAGCCTCTAGGCTTGGATTCCCTCTGGGGCTTGGGATGGGAAAGTGATTTGAAACTCATTGTCATGTTATACGGCTACTTTTGCCAAGGCCTGCAGCAAACTAGGTGTCACTTTAAACATGGCGGTACCTTGGTATTTCACGCGGCGGGAACCAGGGCCTATGTTTGCATTGTTGTACACTACATTTCACCTATTATACTTTATTATCACTCATGCCCTATACTAGGGCCTTCCTATGTTTCCATGACTATTGGAAACACTACATGTAGTATTCCTCAGTTGGTGTGTCCCACACCCCCGCAGTAATGCACATGCATTTCCGCACGCACTGTTATATTTTTCTCTATCTAAATCATTTGGGGGGACATGGCACCTGATCGTGCATCCCAACAATGCAACTGTTCTATTTACAGTGCTTTGGTAAATGTACTGTATAAATAACACATTATTGTTATGTTTCTTCACTCTGAGGTACAAAACAAACTCAGTTGCCACCTATGCTTTGTCTGTGAAGAGAGAACTATGTCTAGGACTGACATGGAATGTGCTTCATCTGGACCTTGGGTACAGAGCTGCCTAAATCGTGAAGTTAATGAAGGGCTCTGAGACCATGGCTTCAGGTGTCTGAGACAATTCTAAGCATGTGCAGAGCTTACTTTATCGTAAGTAAACAAAACTCCTCTGTCTTGTTACCCTGAGATGAATCAGGTGTGCCTATAATTCCTTTGTTATGATTGCCTGTGGATAGGGTGAAATGGGGATCGATTACGTCATCTTTTTGTACATCATTTGTTGCCAGGCCAGAGAAGGCAGTGCAGAGTCTCCTAAAATGCTAAATTCTGCTACCAGTGATAGTGTCCCGTGAGGGGGAGAGTATGATTAGGGGAACTCAGTCTGACACTGTAACACTTCAGGTGCTAGTGAGTACAGAAGTTTGTTAGTTCATGTGGAGAATATCCGACATTTACTGTTTACAAATATGAAAAACCTTGTTCATGCGACTTTCATCTTTTTTTTACAGCAAAACTACGCCTTTTGTTTCCTCGATATGAACTACAAATGTGATTGTTACCAGTGCATTTGAAGAAACGGGTAGCCTGGAGAGTCCATTGAACAAACTGAAAGACCCAATTGGAGAGAAGCTACTCAGACCTGTCAGTCTGATTCAGAGCGTCGACTGTTTCAGTGAAGGAAGTAAAAGTTGCCCATATGTTAATCTTCTCTCAATGACGAAGTGATTTCTTTTTCATAGCCATGGCATGCCACATTTTGTCCTACAATGACTGACATCGAGTGAGTCATAAAATGTTGCCATTTAGCTATGTAATTTAGCTGCCGCCAGTCAATGAGTAGTATGCTTACTTATGATAAAAACAATTGCTAATCTGACTGATTGTCTTCCAAACCTTGCAGGCATAGTATATGTATTTCACTTTTATTTTTAACTCAAAAAATGTTTGAATCTTAATTTACCTCTAGATGGAGGTCATCCAGCAAAGGATGAAAGATCCAAGAAAAGCAAATCCTGGTGGCATCACTGTGGTATTCCATCAATAGCAGATGTGTCTTTCTATACCACCATCTGTGCATAAAGTGAAGAACTTGCTACCTTTGTCCATACACTCATCTGGTCACATAGTGTTAAATGTTAAAAATGTCTTTGAGCTCATAGTTATGTATAATCATATGGATGGTTGAAGCAAAACATTCTGAAATTACTTTGCCTTCAATGCAAACACACTGTGAGTAGCCTTACTGTGTTCTCGGCAAGGAGGTTGAAATGGGGGATAGTAAAGATGAAGGGCCTGATTCACAGAAGCGTTTTATAATGGCGCAATCCCATAGGGAAACGCTCTGTGAATCAGGTCCTTAATGTGTTATACCCAAGCTTCCACATTACCTAGGAATGAAACCTTCATATTATAATACAGACAAGCCTTCTGGTAGCTTAGTTTGATGCAATGTTTAAACAACGCTGGGGGCCACAAAGCCTAACAACTGCAAAGGCAAGCCAAACCACAATGAGGTATTCTTGATGTAGCAATAGAAAAAAGAGATGTTCAAAGGTGGTGATTCAGAAGTTGGCATTATAAATGGAAACCCCCTAACCATGATTGTCAGTTGTTCAGTCCCCTAAAGTGTTCAAAGATGTTTGCGCTGAAAGACACTGGTTCCCGATTATTTAAAACAAGGGTAGAATGTATCACCAGTATTCAGAGGCTGCCTAAAAGGGATGATATGACAAACAATGCAGGTAACTACATTTAAAATAAAATGTATGGGTCACATGGGAACCCAGCTGCCACTTTGATTTGTAGTTGTCTATCACCATGCATCTGGTAACTATGGTAAAAAAAAAGTAGTGTAAGAATTGATGCTTGTAGTTAATACCCAGATGTACTTATTTAATTCCCTCTGAGGGTGCAATCCATGGTGTCCTTCAGAGCTAACAATGGAATGTGCCTTCAGACACAAGGATGGAATGCATTCCGCACTCAACAGTGGCCATTGATACAAAATACACTGCAAGGGCTTGTTGAATAAAGACTCTAAGAACAGGCATGCATATTCCACACTACAGTGCACTAAACAGTATTCGGGGAGTGCAAGCAAAACAGTTGTCTTATGGTGCTTTATTGATTGGTATGAGGGAGAAAAAAGTGACCATTTGGTTCGTTGATTGTGAAGGATTGTAATCTGGCATGGGTGTATAAACCCAGGCTTTTTTTATTGTTATTAATAACGTGATGCATGCAATTGTATCTCAGACCCTCCTTTGTGCAAACTCCATGCCAAAATCATATTGTATACCTGTGCTCTGCTGCATCAGTTTCCTGATCCGAAGCGCCTGCTCTCCAGCAGCTCAGAGCAAGTTTAGAAGTCACATGTTCTCTCTTGACAGCTGCAGTAACGGCCAAGCCATTTCAGCACAGGGGCTGCATTTAAAATGTGTACCTCTGTTCCCAAATTAAATAACTATAAGAAATCACCATCCTGGTGGCAGCTTAATCTTTAAACATACACGTAATTGACACCTGAGTTTGGGGTAAGGTGGATGTTCTTTCATAGAATTATTAAAACCATACCTGAATCTGTATCATAGATGTGTCAACACTGTGAGCCAATCCAGTCATGGATAGACAGTGTGTAGTCTGCACACAGCAGGCCTGTGGCAAGTGAGGACTGCCTCTTCTTTGATATCACTTCTCTGCAGCAAGACAGCCATCAGCAGTAGCCGTCCTGGGAAACAGAAATCAAACACTGCATCGCTACATTCCGTTCTAACTTTCAGTGTTATGCGGATGACACCCAGCTCTCCTTCAGGCTCCCCTCAGCCACCTCTGCTCCTTCTCTCATACCTGACTGTCTGGCTGCAATTCAGGACTGGTATGCCGCCAATGATCTCTGACTTAATGCCATTAAGACCGAGATCCTCCTCATCGGGACACCTGCTCCCTCCTTTCCTCTCTCTCTCTGGCTGCCCACTCTGGGCCCTCTTTTTGCTCCATCCTGTGAGGCTAAGAACCTTGGTGTCATCTTTGCCTCCACCCTCTCCTTCTCTCCTCACATCTCCAACTTCTCTAAGAGGTCACCCTATCAGCTAGACCTCCTCAGAGGTATTCTGCCTTTTCTCACTTTCCCCCAGAGGCTCACTGTCTCCAGGGCCCTTGTCCTCTCTAGGCTAGACTATTGCAACAGCCTCTTTCTAAGTCTGCCTGTCTCTACTCTTCAACCGTTAAAACCTATCCAGAACAGGACTGCAAGACTTGTCCTTGGCCTCAAGCCCAGGTATCTATCTCTCCAACTCTGAAATCTCTTCACTGGCTCCCTGTGGCTGCAAGGATCAAGTTCAAGATGCTTTGCATCATCCATAAGGCTTTATTGGGCCTGGGACCACACTAGCTCCAACTTTCTCTTCTTAAACATCTTCCTTCTCGAGCTCTCCAGTCATCCACCTCCAATTCTCTCAGGGTCAGACTCTTCTCCAAGCAGAGATTTGTGGGCAGATCTCTTTCCTCGGCTGGGGCCTCCCTTTGGAACAGCCTCCCTGCCTCTCTCAAACTTCAGCAGAACCACCTCTGGTTTGGGATGCAACTCAAGTCCTTCCTTTTCACTTCCGCTTTCTCTCTTCCTGTCCCCTGCTGATGTCCCTGACTACTATACTCACTGGTCTCCTGGCCACCCACTGAACTCGGGGCCCAGGCTCCTGCATGTCCAGTTGCACTTGCACTGCCTCCGGGCTCCCCCAGCACTTAAGGGCTTAAGGCTCTATATCTGTAACCCTACAGTCCCTTCTCTCTGCACTTTTGAGCCACCCTCTGGAAGCACTTATTGAGTTACTTCTACTTCTCCCTTCCCCCTTGCCCCCTGGCACTTCTCCCCTCCCTCTTCCCCATGCTTGCATAATCTGATTGACACAAGGCCTAGTAAGATTGCTGTTTTGTCCTCCTTCTATTTCCCGATCCTTGTCTTGTCGCGCCTAGAAGCACTTGTGTACAGGCGCGTTATAAATGACTTATATCATATCATTATCGTATGATATCAAAGGGCACACTATACAAATGGACTAGCCTCACAACAATGTGTTGAATACCAAGGGCCTTTGAAGTTATGGGTCTGAGAAGGGATGCGGTTGGTGTGAACAGAGGGAGCTCAGCACATTTCAGAAAAGATTCTACCACTGTTTTCTCTCTGTACCTCTCCTTCCTTCCTTTTTCCTCCACTTCCTTCAGCACAAAGCACTTTGGGTATGATGCAAGAAGATAAGACCATTTTTCACAAGGACAGGGACTGGACCCCTTAAAGCAGGATTATTTTTGTCCAATACCACGCAGACCTTTTCCCGTAAAAGAGGGGATTTCCCACACTGTATTTGATTCACTTTTGGACTATCCAGAACTTAAGCAAGCATTTGTTTGGACCTCATTTGGGAGATTTCATATTTCGAAAGACCTCAAACATTAAGTTAAAGAAAGAGTGTTTCAAGGCAGAGGCAAGCTCTGTTCCCTACCCACTCCCAGTGCACATTGGGGGTGATTCTTTCTGAGGACCAGGGCCTATCAAACTGCACCAAACCTCCCTTGACTGGGATAGCAGAACATGAAAACAGTCACCCTGTCCTAGAACACAGCATCTTTCATAGTCCCTCTTCTACCAAATCAAACTGGCCGAACTGCATTTGAGCCGTGTTCAACGCACTCGAACCAGGGGGACCCGTGCTACTGCTTTTGGCTCTTCTTTGAACTTCAAATGACTGTTGTCTTGAAAGGGGTATATCTCTTAACTGTGTCTGTTTTACCATTATGATTGGGACATTATTGGTTTTCTTTTTAGCAGTTTGAGAGCTTAGTACCTGCTTAGCAGCTACTCCCCCTTGTACTCATGAATGGAAGAAGTCATTTCATCACACACTTCATCCAAGAAAAAAACTTCAGATCTGCTGTCCAAGCCTTGGTCCTCTCCCACCTGGGTGGTAACAATGCCCTTTGGAAAGGCCTTCCAGCAACTATCCTGGCACTGATGAGATGTGTCCTGCATGTTGCAGCACAACTCATCAAAGGATTCTGCAAATTCGACAACATCACCTGACCCTCATCGTACTGCAGAATTAAGGACATGTGCATACTTGAACTACGCTGGTGCAGGAAGTTAAGAACCAGAATACAGGATGTCTTCTTATACATCCCTAGGCTCTGGAACCTCCTACCTGTCAACATCAGACTTGCCCCCTCGCTTCTACATGTCAGGAAGGAGCTCAAGTCTCTCCACTTCAAGGAATGGCTCCCCATGCCACCTAGGTCCACACACCCTCCACTCCCCACCCTACCTGAGACTGGGTGATCTTCTCCCCACTGTTTCCTCCCCTGTTATCTTGAAGATCCTTTTATGCCAAATCGGCCACCCTCCCCCACCCTTATTTTTGGCTTCACGCTCCTTTATCTGATTCCCTCACTTTGTTCTTCCCCCTACAATTGTAAAGTGCAACATTGATTCACGAAACTAGATTGGTGCTCAATAAATACATAATAATAATAATGATAATAATAATAATATCAGCTGTTAAGTCAGGGGCCTATAGTAAGGCCTACAGTTAGGAACTAGGAAGGCCTAATCTAGAACCCTTCTTCATCCCGTGTAGAGAAAGAAGCAAGAAAGCGTCTCTTAATTTTACCACAAGTTATAGGATGTCACCGGTAGTGGCAAGTAGTCTTATCGGATTTCATCTATAAACCTGAATGGGAAAATTTAAGGCCCTAAATTGTTGAATTGGATTCTCAATAATATATCTCCACCAAACAACTTACACTACACGTACAACACAGGTTAACTTACTTTACTATCAAAGAAGTCCCCGCTCAATAGGAATATAACTAGATGCAGTGGAGGCTGGACAAATCTCCAATAATATTATGTGATGTAAGCGCTCACCCACCTCAAGTGTTAAATTGGAGCTGACACCCTAGTAATCCAGATCAATCAGTCAAATAAAAGAATGAGAGGATTATGAGCAACCAGGTCCTCACTTAGCATCTGAATAATGTATGGCAAAAAATATCTCTGGTTTAGGAGACTGTTCAAGGGCTGATCTCCTTGTAATGCAAAAGAATAGGAAACAGCTGATGCCTGTATAGATTTTGAGATTTGAAAGAGATTACAATGACAGGATTATGAATGGCAGTCAGGGAGACATTCAGAGTACTAATTTGGGAAGATATGCTAATTCTCATAGCATGTGTGGTAACAGCACGATTAAGCCGAAACTCAAAGCACTTTGAAAAAAATCAATCCGTGTAGCAACCATAGAGCACTACATACATGGTATTTGAATCCCAAGGTGATCAAGATATGAGCATATGTATTTTCCACATATTGGGAATTATCAAGAAAGAACTACATCCTTTTTCAATATTCAAGTCTAATGGAGATAAAAGCATTCCATGGGTTTTCTTTGTGAGGAAAAGAAATGGGTATACCCTTAGATTGTGAAGATAATTATTTTCTGAATATGACCGCTACCTTGCAGCTTATGTGCAGGTTGCAATATGTGATGACTCCCAAACACTTTCCCTGACAATCCAACTCAAGGCTCATCCTACTTCTAGCTGTTCAGAAGAAGTGCTTCCAGAGTATCCCTGCTTCATAATTTAATGCAAAATAATGGTAGTCAGTCAGCCAATACCATAAAAACAAAAAAGTGGAGTGTAACACACCCCACTAGACGGTTGCTCTCTCTTTTGTACCTCTGAATGAGGTTACCGTATTTAGTTGAAAAATATATATAGTTATCAACTTTGTTTGTTGTATATCCAAGAATAATCTACGTGTCTCCACAATAAGGTACTCATTCTTTACTTAAAGTGTAGTCATATGTTTTTCCATTAGATCATAGTTCCAGTATGGAAGATAATAAACCACCACGTTGGGCTCATGTAAAACAGAGGGGAATCACTTTAATGTAGCCAATGCATTTTGGAGACTGTCTATCTCCTTCATCAGGGCCATGCCCCCTAAACATCAATCGTTATATTTACATGTTACAAAACAAAAAATTACATATGAGTGTATATCTTATGACAGTTACATACCAAAGTTTCAATTGAAGTGTTCAGGGAATTTGCAAAATCAAAAAATGGAAAATAAACAGAGTACACATGAGTCAAATATTTGCAAAGCACCATTACATAATAACAAAGCCAAATTATATAATTCATATCTCCATTTTCAATCTTCACATAATCCAAGTAAATACCTCATTTGGTTCTTTCTTGTCGAATTCACTGAACCTAATCAAGTTCAGAAATCAGAGCCTGCCTAGGATCAAATATGTATATCATGTCAAAAACACGTAATCACCCCAACGTTATCTTAACTGTCAGCACTGTGAATTACTCGATTGAAAAAATGAATTCCGCTTACTTGCCCGTGTTCTCGTAAATGCGTGTTAAGCACGTTGAGTCAGACAATGTCTTTAAACAAAGTAAAAAAGTACTCTTGTAAGTGCCCGTGTAAGTGTACCGGTCCTGACACCATTTAAACGTTTAAACACTAGTACATGAGGTTCGACAAAGAACAGGGTTGCCACTTACCTTCTTTCTCGTATTGCCGTGCCACGAGAAACGCGCACGCGTCCTCACTACACTTGTATTTATTAGTTACCATGGTAGCAAGCGAGAGACGCCTGAGTCTGACGGACCCATTGGTGTGTCATGACTCAGCCGTCTCGCGCCCCAGCCCCGCTGGAATAGCAGGGTTCGGGACGTGCTGCCACCATGCTGGTTCCAAATGAGTAACCTAACAACTCTGTAAATCGAAAGTAAACAGATTTTCCATTATTCTCAATTGCTGTTCCTTCATTCACCAAACTGTGAATTAATAGGCCCCAGTTGGTTCACTCAAGCACCTTGGAGCAACTTAAAAGCAAACAAACAAAAAAACGCCTGCAACAATGTATAGCATAAAAGTCAATGGGCTTACAACTTTCTGTTATAACTCTACATTCAATATTATTCACGTGCGATTATAAGGAAGGCAAATCAAAGAAAACAAATAAAAGAAACTCAAAAAACATAACAGGGTCAAATAACAATCCACCTAGTGGAACAGATACAGGATATAAAATTAAACATCAATGAAAAACAACAATTCAAATATAACATCATTTAAAGATAACAATGGTAGTTGATCTCATCATTCATTCCGGCTGGGTTTAGACATCCCAATTTGTCGATCCAAAAAGTCTCTCTCTGATCCAGTTTAATGTTCATATTTTCATGTGTGTTCCTTGACCTCACTACCTCCAAAATCTTGAATCTTATCTGCGACACATGATGTTTGTTCTCTGCCCAGTGTCTCGCTACAGTTGAATCCATGTTGGCATTTCTTATGCACAACCGGTGCTCATTCGAGCGTATTTTTGCCATTCTTTTTGTTTTACCCACATAGTGCAAGCCACATAGGCATTTAATAAAGTGAATAATGTTGGTGCTGTCACATGTGGCATAATCCTTGAGTTTAATTTTCTGTCCTGTTCGTGAATGGCTGACCGTGTCGACTTAAGTGACAAAGTTGCAATTAGTGCTGTGCAAACATGGAAAAGTTCCTTTTCTGTCAGTACTAGGTTTCAAACCTAGCCTCTTACCTGGTTGCGTGCTGCACACACTGCTTCTGCCTTGTCCTGCACTTTGTGTCCACCGTCTTGGAGTGCCGTCCTTCCCCACTCATGCGCTGAAAGCCCTGCATGTGCCAAACACCCATGCCCTATTTTGCTAATCTCTTGCAGGAAGTAACTTTGTGAACCTGCACTGGGCCCAGGACACCGAGTGTGTCAAATAGCCCTGGATGAAGAGCTGAGTGCTGAAGCCTTTTGGACCCAAACATTTTCACTAATAGGGGACCTATTTTGAATATTATAATTTAAATGGCTTTTCAATTCCCTGAAAGTGATCTGATCCCTTCATGCTTGCATGATGCCTTATTCTATGGACCTTACTGATGGATAGGGAAAGGGGAATTCCAACAAGATTTGCCCTCTTAATGTGTTGAGAATACTTGGACTGCTCCATCAATGGTAAACACGTATCAATTAAGGTGAGGCCACACACCCCATTTAAGGCGTGGCCACCATCCAGCAGCAAGACCGACAAAGTAAGTCTATTCAAGGAAAACGATTTATGGGCACTTAAGGCCAGGCTGTTAGCTTTTATATCTATTAGAAGCGGATCCCTGCAACCATTTTCTCTGATAACGTATTGATCACAAGGCCTACATGTGCACTATGTAACAGGCAATACACACAATCCTCACTTCTGTTACAAATGCTGGGCAGGTGCACTGAGAGTAATGTATTTGACTTTAAGCATATCATAAACCTGGCATAAATTAACAGTTCAGAAATTAGGTCTCGGGAAAGCAACAATCTGGTTTCTGAAACCTAGATGACAACGCTCTACACTGCCCAATTGAAAAATAGGGTATCTGTCTTAAAATAAAAGTTTAAGTATTTTAATTTTGATCATGCACAAAGAAATATAGAAAATTGTATTTCTATGCGAATGAGCAAAAAAGCACTCCTAAAATGGATCGAAGCCTCCTGGAATGCCTCAGTGTGATGATGGTCATTTTTAGAAAAGTGCAAAGAAGATGTGAGTGTGGGGGCAAGAAATGCAGAAGAAATGGCAAGACTTAACTGGCTAGATGTGTGTGCACATCAGAAATCGCTCAGGATTTTCTGTGAACATGCACTTGCTGAGCCCATAAACCATATATGCTTCCAGAAAGTCTGAATAGAGGCGGGTGTGGGGAAAAATGACACAAGGAAATGCATAGAGTGGAGTCATGACACAAAGGCAATCCAGGAAAACTACACCTTCTTTCAAACGTAAAGCCATCATCCAAGACGCTACTCCTTGGGGTCTTTAGTCTGTATGATGAATACGACTCTACTGCCTTATCCCTAGACAATTCTCTCACTGAGATAGGCTTCCTGCAATGATTCATCAATCCCAAACATGCCAAAGGCTGTATTCTCGACTTGCTAGCCAATCTAAATTGCAACACCACTATGACCTCCAATAAGCCTTGCCCATTGCCTCACCATAACATTATCCTATTCAGTATACCCATCTCTGACAAACACCCTGCTCCCACCCACCTCTTTCACCTGGGGTCCAAATCAGTCCGCAGTACGATCAGACACTCTTCACATTAAACCCAGTTTACGAAACAGACATCCTACAAATGATCAAGGGTCTCAAACCATCACGCTGCCAGGGCCACATCTGTCCTGCAGCAGTCATTAAGGACTGTGCAGGCCCATTGGCCCCTTTTATTTCAGATTTTATTAATGCTTCTTTCTCCACCCGCACCATACCCCCCAGCCTCAAGGATGCTTGGGTCCACCCACTACTAAAAAAAACACCCTCGATCCAACTATACCGACAAGCTACCAACTAATAACCACTGTTCACTTTCTGTTCAAAATCCTGAACTGTGTGGCCTACCTGCAGATCCAGACCTGCCTGAAGCCAACAACCTCCTGGGGTCACGTGAATCAGGATTCCGACATGGCTATGGTACAGAATCTGCCTTGCTAGATCTGAAGAACCAATTGGATGACATCAAAGACTCAGGACATTCAGCCCTCCTCCTCCTACTGAACCTATCAGCGGTCTTCGACTTGGTCCTTCACCAAATCTTATGCCGTCAACTTGAATCAGCAACACACTTTTGACCTGGAGCCATCACATGGATTAACTCCTTCCTTTCAGAGAGAACTATGAGAGTGTTTTCTTCAACTGTGGCAGCCCCTCCAGCCCCCTCACATATAGAGTCCTGCAAGGCTCTTGTGTCCATCCAATATTGTACTCCAACATATTCACAAAATGACCCCTTGATGCCAATGGAACTTCCTGTACCAACTACGTGGATGACACTCAGATTCTCCTACACCTCACAGGCAACTACAAAAATTACAGTAAGAACATATAGTCACTCTATCACAGCATTCAGACTTGGATGGCCTCATACCACCTCTGTCTTAATGACGATTATGTTATAATTCTATTATAATTATAATTGTTATTTTACAACATGCTTAATACCGGAGACCAGTTTCTAAGCACGAGCCTGGGTTTCAAATCTATGTTGCTATGCGTTATCTTACTTCCAAGTCACACACGTTGTCACTGAGCCCCTGAGGATAAGACAGAGACCTCTCTGATAGGTTTACCTCACACTCTCAACAACTAAACTGATCATATAAGTCCTTTTTCATAGATGGAAACACCATCCAAGTTTCCAACAATGTGAAACCCCTGGGTGTGTACCTTGGCTCCACAATATCCCTCAGTCGGCAGGTTAATATGATTGCCTCTGCTGCAAGCTTACATCTCTAAGTTAATTAATGCATGCAGACCATTTGTCAACACCAAAAGCTGAATCAACATTGCCAGGGGCAGTATGCAGCATAAGACCACAGGACAGTGCATGCCATCAGCCAGAAGGTGACTGCATTGGCGAGTGTACCCCATGATGGAGGGGACTGCTGCAAGCGATGGAATGACCTGAGGGTCACAGTGTATGGACTGCTTTCAAAACACCGCCAGGAGTCCCTGGTTATTGGAAGAGGCACTGCTAAACCACTGGACCTCACCACCTGGGAGGAAAAGTGCAGCACAGTCCTGGATATGGAGGAAATAGAGGGAGACAGAGGTGCGGAGGTGGGTGGCAGCAGCCAGGAGGCAGGAGGTGAGTCAATGACAGCCTAGCATAAGATGCCCCAGTGGACAGGGAGACATATCAGCAGACCCAGAAGCTGGGCATGCTAACAGGGTGGAGTGATGTGGTGGCACATCAGCCACCCTCCAAATCAGCAGTGGGGCAGGGCACCAAGGGCATCCCTGAGCACTACAATAGCGTGCAGGGATGGCAAGTGACCTATACAAGTGCCATGCACATTTATTTATTTATTTATGTATAGCGCGCAAGCAGCCCAAGGGCATTGAGGCGCTTTACTTGCAAAAAACTTAGTTACACAGGTACAGGCATAGTGGCGGTCGTTGATACATTGTGAATACTACAGAACATCATACTGTTGTTACAGCCATTGCACTTGGTCATTGTGTTACAATTTATGCATTGGGTCATGTGGTGAGTATTCATGCTAGTGTGTGAGGCCTTACATCACACCCCTGCTGGTGCAGCCGGAATGTGGTGAGTAAGCAACCACAACACTGTGCAGCAGTCACACCAGCATGTTGCAGGCCCGGTTGGCCTGCCCCATGTGGCATGACAGACAAAGCACAGGGAAGTACACGTCACCCTACACTGACATGGGCTCAGCTAGCAAATCATTGTACACCACAATGCAACCCTGCTGGCTGAAAAGCAGTGCTCCATAGAACCATGCCAATGCCATGGAGTAAGCCACCACAACTCCCTGACAAGGTGAGTGCCACCCAGGGAAGAGATGTGGGGACACGAAGTACCACAAGGATGCATGCCACATAAGCTGCCCCTGCATGAACCACCTGCCCTCCCCACACACAGGCCAAAGACTAACTGGCCATGTGTCACACACTCATTTCTGCAAACATCCCCATAATGCAGGCCTACATGTAATCTCCCCTGACCAACCATGCCCATCTCCCCAAATGTGTGGGGTCCCTTTCTGTACGATAGCAAATGTGTCTTGTATGTCAACACACAGTGGGGAAACCATACCTGACAAAATTCCCTATTTCCCCTACAGGCACTCACGCATCACCAGAGGCATCGGAGGAGGATGAGGGGGCATGTATATTTGGGAGTGGTACCTCCAGGCCCTCAAAGTCCACCACCACCAACCTGTAAAGGTGCAGACAGGCTACGCTGAGGCGGATGTCCCGCCATGAGACACTGCAGCCCAGCAGGGCCAAGCCAACGTCGACTCCACAGCCCAACAGAACTACTGCAAGGCCCACAGCACCCACTCCCACAGATGGATGGCCTGACACTGAGGCCAGACCTCCAGGCAGGGTGAATGGAGACACAGGGGGACACCATCATGGTGTCACCATCTACAGAAGGGCCACAAACCCCTGGGCGCCCTTGCCACTGCCAGCATTCACAAACCACAGAGAGCCCTCACAGTCACCAGCGTACTCAGATACCACATAGCCCTCACCGCTGCCAGCGTGCTGAGACACCTGAGCCGGCATTGACATGCCTTCCTATAGGTCCCCTGACAACAGCCTAGAGCCAGTTCACAGCCCCTCTCATATACGTCACACACCACCAAGCAGCACCATGATGCAGAGGCTGGAGGAGATGGAGCGGAGACAGATTGAGAAGGAGGCAATAGGGCACACACACTCAGAACACCTGCAGGTCATCCGTGACTGCATACAAGTGGCCACCCACAGGATTGAGTGGGCCATTACAAGGAAATGGGCTGAGGCAACTCCCAGTATGGCCGCCCTGCGAGTATACGGTCAGAGGGTCAGGGAGATGACCGAAGGGTTTTCAGCACTCTCAGAGGCATTCCGCCAGAGCACGGAGGTCACACTCCAAACTATCTTTTAGCCAGACTCCATCCCTTCCAGTTCTAGGACTCCCACAGAGGAGTATCAGCAGAACACAGCAAAGCATCGCTTGCACTCAATATCACCCCGGGCTGACACGAGGGGGTGGGAGGCCACAGTTACAATTAACATTTAGACACTAATTGCCCGGAGTGGCCATGCTGGGGAGTTGGTGGTGGGAGGAGGGAGGGGGGATAGACTGCTGTGGAGTTGGTGGTGGGAGAAGGGAGGGGGGATAGTGTGCTGGGGAGTTGGTGGTGGGAGGAGGGAGGGGACATAGTTGGGGCACTTCATATCACTGACACTTTTACACTTCTTCAATGCAAGGACATTCCTGATTGTGTAATTGTCGTGTTTATTGATAGAGGTGAGTGTCATACAGTCGTGCATGGCTTGTGCCATGTGAAAGTGTCAGAAGAAATTGTCTATCTGTCCCCCATCCCTCACGTCATCTCTGGCAATTTGTGCATATGTCTCTGCCACAGGCACTGTATACTCATCCTCTGGGGGTGGCGTTTCCACGTTGGGGATAGCAGAACATTTCTCTAAAGGCAGATATTGTGCAGCATAACGCACGCAAGCACAATGTTACCCACTTTTTCTGTGGACTACATCAGGGCTCCACCAGTATGGTTGAGGTAGCAGAAACGTGCATTCAGGAGGCCAAAGGTACACTTGATGCACAAACAGGCTCCTGCTGTGAGCGTCGTTGTAGGCATTATCCTTCAGTGTTTGTGGATCACGCACAGGGGTCATTAGCCAGGGCAGCTGTGGGCATCAGGAGTCACCTGCATGGGGGAGGCACAGGCATTGGTCATGGTCTAATGTGTGGGGGTTGCCTTACAAAATATCGGGGAAATTGACATCTTGTGCATGCAAATGGGCCTACATATCTGTGCATGCTGTGTCACTTGTGTCATGCATTGTTTCTGCTTCACATGCACCTTGTTCCCTTGCCACATATTTTACATAAGGTGTCTGTCAGTGACATGTACAGCTGACATGAAGGCTGTCATGTGTTAGTGTAGTTCCACCGTGCATGTGGCATGCTGGGTTTCCCATGACCCCTTCCTGAAAACCTGGGGCCACCGGCTCACCATTGTGGGCTGGGCACACATGGGTGCTCACTGTGGTACTGGCAGGGTTGCTGTTGTGTGAAAATGTAGCCATTTGTCAGCATTGCTTTGATTAGTGCATGTTGTATTGTGGTACCTTTAGTCATGTTTGTGTATATAGTTGCTACTGTATGTGTACACCAGCTTCTCCATCCAGGTACTCCCAACATCTGCATTCTCCCTGGGCTGTACTGTGACATTGGTGCGGGAGGTGGTCAAGTACCGATTTTGCATTCCCTTTTCATGCCATGCTTTGTGTAGTTATTCGACCCCCCATTTGGACATATACTTTGCAGCGCATGGGTTCAGGCATTTATCCTTACCCACTATCCAGGTCTGTAGTCCTCTGTGCCTCTCAAAGTTTCCTCGCAGTGTGCTGTTCTGTAGGACCATGTAAGTGTGGGTGGAACCAGAGTAGCGGGCACAGCAGTGGGTGGTGTACAGGTTGGGTTCGCAGGTCACCTGCACATTCAGGGAGTGGTAGTGCTTGCGGTTACGGTAAACTGCTTCGTGGGCCCGGGGGGCCTCCAACACAACATGGCTACAGTACAGGGCAGCAATCACATTTGCCATTTGGGCAACGACATAGAAGTGTTCCTTCATGGATTGACCTGGACTGGGGTTGTAGGCAGTGAGATGTGGTGTTGCACTTGCCGCAGGAGAGCTTCAAGCACCTAGGCCAACACTGAGCAGAATATGGGCTGTCCCATGCTAGGCATCATGGCCACAGAGTGCTGGAACGTGTCAGTTCCAAGGAATTGTAGGACACACACTATCTGCAACAGAGGGGGCACAGCTGTCCGGATGTTGATCCTGCTCCCTATGTTGTCCTGTAGTGTGGTGAGCAGCTCAGTTATGATCTCCCTGTTGAGGAGGTATAGAATGACCAACTGGTGGTTAGTGAGGGCCCAGGGTGAGGTCCTGAACCTTGGGATCAGTGCATGCCTTGCGTGGGCTCTCCCCCCTACCCTTGTACTCCCTGTACCCTGGCCTGGTTGTCCTGCCTCTCAACTTCCAGGTGCAGCATGAGCAGCTGCCTGTCCCAGCTCACAGTGGCTAGTGGCAGCATGGTGGTGGAAACAGTGTTTTGGGTAGGGGTGTGCCGTATGTATCCCTCTAGAGTGGATTGGGTTCACCTGTGGCTTTATTTCTGACACGTGTTCATTGACCTCCATCTGGAAGCTGGAGGTAACTGTGTCATGTTTTCGGCAGTATTAGTGCCTGTTTTCTGCGTAATTCCACCGTACATGGACTTGTGATGCAGCTGTGTTTGCGCTTTGTGTGGTCGGCGCAGATATCGCTGGCTGTAATAGCGCCGGCTGATTTTACAATCGGCAGTATTTGCAACGGCTCATGATCCGGCAGAGCGGTATTGGCAGTGCTAATTCTGTTACCGCCACTTTTAAGGGTTACTGACAGAATTGTGATTAGGCCCTCTGTTTATGCAGAATTAAACTGACAGTTTCAATTCTCTAATAACTTATCCTTCATCCCCTAGATATCACAGAGGTGACTTTAGACACATGTTTTCCTGTCACTACCCAACCCTCCTTCTCCCACTGCGCCCCCTTGTGCTCTGAAGCAATTATAGGTAGGCACTGCAGCTAGCCCTTATTTTAAGGGCAAGCAGATGACTATTGTGCACTCAATTCTCAATTACAATCATTATATCATTATACATTTTAAAGATTTTCTTTCTTTCAACCGAAGTTACAACAGCACCTTTAGCATGCCCCACTCAGACTGTTTTCCTAACCTTATCAGCATTCAACATGCCAAACTATTCTCATGATAGTGTGGGCAGTCCTGTCTGCTACCCCCTTTAAATTCACAACAGCCATCTTTATTCTGCTTTCCATCATATTAAGTTATCTATTTACCTAAGATGGAGATGTGACAGGAGTTTGCGGGTATATAGACTCTGAGTAGCTTCTCCATCTTTCTGCCTCCGGTTATATTACATTTAAAGTCGCAAGACTCACTTATCTCTGTATCCGTTACCAATTACGGTACAAATGATGATGCCACAGGGCTGGTGACATACGTGCCTCCAACATAAATACTCACTCGCCACTAGAACCATGGGAGAACATCGGAACATGGAGGTCCACAAATAACCTGTTAGATAAACTGTCATAGAGTACTGTGAGGGTGGACACGAGAATAATTGTATAGAATACCCATTCCTTGTCTCTTTTGCACCCTGTAAGCCCCGCCGATAAATGACTCTAATCACACACATTGGGTACTAATTCAGGTGTTACCCAGAAACAACACATTGACCACAGGACCCCTTTAACCCTGAATAACCTCATTAAGTAAGAAGGCACCATGAAAACGAGTAACCTTTTGAGAAATTCTTACTGGGCTATTAAGGTGTATGTTTATTTTCTGTTTCTATTATGGTTCATTACGAGAACCATTGATCCCTGAGATTCTGAAAACAAAAAACAACAGCATAACATCTGTCAGCGCTAAAAAGATTATTTTGTGAGTAAATATGTTTGTGCAAAATGATTATATTTGTTTCACAGATTTTTAGCACCCAGTTCGGGGGCGGGGGGAAGCGGCCTATAAGGTTCCTTGGAACCTGATGGCTGCTTCCCCAGCCCCACCATCTTCTCTGAACCCTCCATTTCTTTCATTTTTTAAAGTAACCCCAACCCACCTTCCCAAACCCACCTACCTGATTGGGCCGGCAGCGGCAGCACCCGTCACAGCCTCAGTTTTGCCCCATCTCCCTTTGCCCACCTCCATGGAAATGGAAGAAGGGCTCATTATGGAGCCGCCTTCCAGCTCGGTGGCGGCCATGTTAGTATAGTATTTTGTTTCAATTTTGTTTCAATGAACAGGACGCTGCCTGGCATCCCTTTCACTCAAACTAAATACAATGCCCATAGCCCCCTGGGTTACTGGATTGGCTAGCCGGGGTGCTAATAGTTTACCACCCTCTCTGGCAGGCCGGATCGGGTGTTATCGGGCTGGGGTCTCTTGTTAAAAGCCCTTGCTTCGCTCAGACCTTTAACTCGGGCCCCGGGCTGATGACACCCGATCCGGCCCGACAGTTCGGGTGTTAATGCTATATCATAATCTAAATATACAGTCTGCTCATGTGAACATGATGGGATGCACCTAGTCGGAATATATACATACCAATGTTTGCTATTCTTTTTTAAATCATCTAGTTAGATACACACATATAAGCCACACTTGGGCTTTCTTTCGCCTTGACAAGATTAGCCTTGCTGACAATGAGAAGCAACTCACTGACTGTGAATTGGTCAATGCAAAAGCAGGCACATAGCCCACATATATTCAACTCTGACACTTTACTTTCTACACTTTTCAATTTTTGTACAGAGGGTTTTCAATTAATCGAAGGCATGCACATATCTATGACAACGACTGCACGAAATCCATTAACAGATGAGCTGATACCACAGACATGTTTATGGGAGGGCAAAAGGGGCACTTGCCCTGGGCCCCCACCTGGGAGGGGGGCCCCACAAGGCTGACCTATCTAAAGAAGTAATTTCCCATTGTTTACGTAACTTAAATACCAAAACGTCAGGATATTTTATGGCATGCTGCTGAGAAGCTAAACCTATCAGCTATCTGTTATTGACAAGTACATTCTGCTCCGGTCACTGTGTTCATGTGCAAGATTACAATACCAAATTCCAGCAATGTTGACTCAGCCTTTGCTATATTTGAAGTTGATAAACCTGCATGTATACATACTTTCTTTTGTAACACAACAGATACCATTATAAGTAATGTACCCGACCGGATAGTGGTTGCTATAAAAATGATTGCATAGCATCTGGTTTGTTGTAAAACTGCAGCCACCTCCAATGATGAGCATCAAGTGCCCTCACAAGAGGTGTTTAAGTATCTAAATTCAAGACTGTGGCGCCAACGCAATCATGCTTGTATCTTGACGTTGACAGCAGACGATACAGTAATCCTAAATAAATCATCTTATTTCACTGGCAATACTCTGCTCTTCTCTGTGATAAGGTTTGCCTTCTCACATGCTGGTGACATTGTGTAGTCCATTTCCTGATTTATTTTTATGTCGGCCATTGGAGTGGAATGGGTTTTAGAGAGAAGAGAGCGGACCAGATATCGCAGGCCTCTGGCAAGCATTTTTTAAGGTCTACTAATTTGACACAAAAAACGTTTTTTTTGTACAATTTAAAGGTTTTCTGCACGTTTGTAAATAACAATTTAACAAGCCTGTGTTTTTGACATATTTAAAGCTTTAAAATACAAAAGAGAAAACCATATGAAATCTTTTAAGATCACATCAATTAGTATTCTGCCACTTATTTACTACCCATGATGATGGAGACAATGAAGCTAGAATCATTCCCATATTGCATAAGAAGCTTCTATAACATTTTGTTTTTAAAAATCGTCAGGTTATGTGATTTGTGTACTTTTCAAGTCCAATCTATAAAATGGGATTATTTTAGTTAATAGTGGTAAATTGTGTAAATTAAAGAGATGTTAGAAATCCTAGCTTCACTGCTTAACCAATGTGTTATCCTGGACATCTAATTTAATCTTGTAATACCTAACCTGTCAACATTCCCAGTCTCTAATCCCTTCAAAATTGTCACTATTTAGAGAGATTTCGTTCGTTCTCATGCTATGATCTTTAAAAAAGCATCACACATGGTTTCACTGGCTATTATGTTTCTTCCTCTATAGGAATAGTGAGAATGCATACAATACACATAAGAGTCACTTGTTTCTTTGCTCTCTAACAGCAAAGCCACTTGAAAACCATGGCCCATCTTCTAATCTTATACCACCAGCATACAGACACCTTCCTGGTAGCTTCTAATCTGCATCCACTATCCATGCTATGGTATCTGTAACCTTCTTCTTGCTTCCAAGTGGTCTCCTCTATCCATGCTGGAACACTTGTGCATTCTTTGAGGCAGCTAATCTGAGCCATCTTTCTATTCTGGATTATGAGCACCGTTTTCATACGATCTGTGTGCTACATTTATACGATGGCCAGTATACGATCTTAGTGCCTGCTATTGATGAAGAGTCCTTTACCTGTGCTAGAACACAAGTGCCCTGGTCGCGGACTACTGATGTTGGCATTGAAATGCTACTTGTTTATCATTCTGATTGCAGCAAGAATGAAGAGGGAAGGGGACTGAAAGTGAGTACCCATGTTTATGTTGATTGTTGTGATTAAGCATTTCATTCTTTGGGTTGTGATCATGAAAAGGAGGGTCAGACCAGATATTGTGGATCCCTTAATTCGTTGGGTTCGATGGAGAGGGGCCCCAAAGGTGTCTGTGCCCTGGGCCCCAATGTGCTTAAGATGGCCCTGAGTCTGATACCCGATCCCTTAGAGTACGCACTTCACCCTGACGAAGACGTGGGAGGGACTGCTGCAAACTTGTACGTGGATATTTTGAGATCCTACACATTTATCATGCTTCCAATCCTTATTTGGAAAGGATCGCACTGTGGCGGAGGTTCATCAATGATATCCTCATTATTTGGGAAGGATCAGAAAGTTCATTTTTAGAATTCACACAATGGATGAACCTACAGAAACAGTTTCTTAAATTCACTTCTACCTGGAGTAAAAAAGAGATCAATTTCTTAGACATTTGCATGGGGGTCGACCAAGAAGAACAGGTCTTAAAAGTAAGACATTATCACAAAACCACAGATCGGAATGCATTATTGAGCTTGGATAGGTGTCATCCTGGACACACATGGGAAAACGTGCCGTTCGGCCAGTTCCAGTGGCTCAAACGGAATAACACACAGAATCAAACATTTTTATCAGAAGCAAGTCTGCTAAGTTCTAAGCTGCTAAGGAGAAAATACCCGAAAAAAAATAGTGACAAGAGCCTTTGAAAGAGCCAAGCATAACAACAGAGAAGCACTATTAGAATACAGAACCAGAAGCGAAACCAATGCTGAGATTGTGTTTGTCAGCACCTTTAACACTCAGTCTATTCGAAAACATGGGCACATATTGGGAGGGGGAGATTACCCTTTGTCTAAACCATTGTGTGCATTCAGGAGAAATTCCAATCTTAAAGAACTCCTCATGAAAAACAACATCTCATTGAGGACCAATATGCAGATAAGCATCGCTGATCAATGGGGGATGCCCTCTCTATCGGGCCACTCACCATGTGGACAATGTGTCAATTGCAAGTTCACTAGTCGTTCTAAGGAGGTAGACCTTGGACTCGAAAGGCCCTGGAAGCAGACCGGGTTTACCAACTGCAATTCAACTAACATTGAGTACGCTATTTGGTGCCCTTGCCCTAAAATTTATATTGGACTGACAGAGAAGGCCAAAAAACGGATTAGCAAACACCGCAGTTGTATTAAGAATAAGGTTTTGACAGCCCATCTGGTCAATCATTTTTTGGCAATGGAACACACCAGTGATACACTAAGGTAGACCATTTTAAGTCATCCGGTGAAATCTCACAATAGTAAAGCAGACGCTAAAAAATTGTTCTTCAGAGAGGAATGGTTAATTTTTCTAACAAAAGCATCAGAGTTAGGTCTGAAAGAACTCATTGCATGGAATAACTGTTAATATGAGAATATCAACACATAACAGAACTTCCCAGGAATTTGATGGAAGTGTGAAAACTTGTATCCGGGCTCCATCTAACCAGTGGTAGGTGAATTCATAAGAACATATTAGGCGTCACAAACTCTGCACCCACCATGTGATAACTATGGAAGCATGGACCCGTGGAGATCCCTTTGAGATCCAATTGCATGTTTCAGATAAACATGTGTTTTCATCAACTTTATCTTGGACATTAGGAACCGGCAGCCAAGAACAGTACCTTACCTTGGTGGTAAGCCGTACGGTTGCAGAGAGTAGTGAGGTGCTTTTTGTCACCATCTTCGGCCTAGGTAAACGTCATGCATCAGCTTCTATGGGAAACCAGAGGAAGGACTATTGTTTTACCTCCTGCTCGAAGTCGAGTCATGTTATCATAGAGTACCCCACTAGCATTAGCTGCACCATCAAGTAACGGGCTAGTTGCTAACATTACACATGACGTTGCACGTCAATCACACCACATGACCCAGCCAAGTCCTGTATTTCATCAGCAGCATCAGGACGGACGAGACTGACTCCGAGAACACGGGCGTACTGCGGACACTGGATAATAGAAGCCAAGAATGACAATAAGAGATGACCACGCAAGAGTGGGACACTTTGGAACTAGCCGCCACGAGACTCATTATAAACAAACTTTAAATAGTTTGTGTCATATGCTTAACTCTTAGAGGCGTGCACAGACCACCAACACATCACAAACACTATTGACAATGGACACCAGTGAGGATGGTAGATAGCCACGTATCAGGATTAACATCGTGCAGATCAGCAACAGCGAATTTCCTTAGAAAACGTGAATCGACAGAGCTGCCCCATAGATCAAGGTAACAGACTCAAACACCTACGGCACGGTTTAGAAACGCAGTGGGCATTGTGTAGTGTGCAGAAGTCGAGGAATAATAAGAAGGTCTAGTACCGTAAGAATCCGTTTTTGATCTCACTTAGGCAGTTGATTAAGAGTTGACAGTAATTTTAGCTGTTTGACTAAGTTGTACAGTGACTAGAGCCTGATTATGTGCTTGCAGGCATATAAAGTGTTTGCAGAGAACCAGAGTGAATGTGGGTGTCCCCAGTAAGAGTTGATTGTTGTTTTTTCTTCTTTCTTCTTTCCCAGAAATTGTGGTCTACAGACGAGACCCCCAAACGTAAGATGTGTAAAAGGGAACAGAACATTGCCTTTTAACACGGTAAATTAAACCCCATAAGTGGGTGGCAACTAATTACAGACTTTGATGCTGACTGCTACCTTTCTTTCTTCTCTTTTTTCTCCTGCCTTTTCCCTTTAGGTTTTGGACGTTGTATTTTTCCACTCAATATATGTGTGGAGTTGACAATCAGTATTTTATGTAAATACGCTGACATGGGAAGGCATTGTAGACGTCAAGTCTACTTTAAATAAATTGAAGTTGGTTCCCCAGAGGAAGTCCACAAAGATTAGTGTGAGCTTCTATAAGATGGACGAAACATGTTGGGTCTAGGACACTGTAAGCAAACAGTGTGGTTAATTTCCATTAGGTTGAGTCTGTCTAGGACACTGTAAAGCAAACAGTGTGGTTAATTTTCATTAGGTTGAGTCTGTCTAGGACACTGTAAAGCAAACAGTGTGGTTAATTTCCATTAGGTTGAGTCTGTCTAGGACACTGTAAAGCAAACAGTGTGGTTAATTTCCATTAGGTTGAGTCTGTCTAGGACACTGTAAAGCAAACAGTGTGGTTAATTTTCATTAGCATTAGGATGAGTATTTATCCCCTGCAAGCAGAGAAAGGGGGTGTCATCTCTATGATTGTGTGAATTCCAGGAAGGCATTTTAGAACAGAGGAGCAGTCTGGTTCTGCTAACCAACGCACAATTTTATTTTGCACTTTCTTATTTTTTGCACACAGTTATTGTACTGTAAGGTTTTGACAATACAACACTGTTGGCTTTTAGATTTGTATAGGAAGGGTGTTTTTACAAATAATTGTATGTATTTTTTACACGAAGGGTAGTTTTAGGAAAAGATTTTTAAAATGTATCTGGTATAAATTGTATGTTGGTAAAGTGTGTTTTTTTCTGTCAGTTGTAAAATGTTCTTTTAACTCGTGTATTTTTTTTGGTGATGAATTTTGAGAATAATTATCAATAAAGTGAATGTTTAAAGATAACATTTCAGACTCAGGACCTATTTGGTACATGGACTGAGCTGTCCAATTTGCGGAAGAGGTGAGATATAGACACTCGGATTCACTAGTGGTAGATTGTCCCTTGAGAGTATTAGGGCCGAATCCTGGTGTCTCTAAATTGGCCCCCCTGTCTCTCTTGGTTTAGTTTGTTTAGGGCCTGTTGTCTAGCCATGGAAGTAATCACTGTTTGTGATAAAGAGCTGGTATCGTACGCAAACCAACTTATGATTTCTTTTCATGCAATGATGTACAGTGTACATACGTAGAACTATGATTTGTTTTATGTAATAGCAGGTGGCAACACAGAGGAACTATTGTTGCTATGTGAATACAACACACTGTACTCGTGTAAATGGAAATTAAACCTTGCCACTGTTCCACTCACAATGTGAATTAACCACAACTGTGGTTGTCTCAGTTTCATTTCAATAAGAAAATAACACAAACATTGATTGTCTACATGCTGTTTTGTTTTCCGTGTTGGCTAAAAGCATTTTTCGAATATTGACTCAGAGTTATTCTTTAAGAAGGGGCGCAATTGCCACTCCACTGTGGTTCCACCCCCTATTTTTTGCTCCCTCAGCAGCGCATTACCGTCTATGTGAGCTTCCAGGAGTACGTAGGACCACAAGTGTACAAGAATTCACTGAAAATAAGCCTTCGCCTAGTTCCTGGATTTGAACAGGTTACAAAAAAAGCAGCAACACTTTGTTTCTTAACTATTTTCACTAGTCAAATGTGTCTGTGGCTGGTTCTAGCTTGAGATGCATAGGTTGGGACAAATGTCGCAGTTTGCAGCCATATTTCGTGGCTTCGGCATACAAAAGAAGGGCTATGTATGTCTGCTGCTGCTATCCAGTGATGGTCTCTAGGTATGGCTATGTTTTTTCTGTGCTGCATGGCTGTGTTCTGTTTGTAGATGATAAGTCTGGCAGTTATGAGCCACTGACACGTTTTCCTACAGTTGATATTTGTTGGTCAGGTTTGTAAAGAAGAACAAAGAAGAAGAAAAAGAACACAACATTTTACATTCCAGAAAATGTGGACAATGTCAACTTTTACAATACTGGTCTAATTATCATGGACCTTAGGCATGCACAGCAATAGTCCCTGTTAAGCTTACTGGACATGTGATCATGGTCAGTAGGCATCTTGATGAAACTGCTGGAGATGACTGTTATGGCCTAGCTAGGCCTCGCCAGGCTCGTGACGCACAAATGGAAGCATAAACGGAACAGTTGCATGCATGTCTTCCTTTATTCAACTTAACAGATCTCTGCCCTTGCCCCACGCTCCCCAGCCCGTCACTTCCATTCCCCATCACCCGCCTCCCCGTACCCATGGAGACGTCAATGTGACATATCCCCCCATTTCAAAAAGCCACAAGGCTTTCACAACAGGTGGCCATTTGGCGGGGTTGGTAACCCATCTCTTCAATCAAGCGGCGAGGTTTGTTCCGAGCACGCTGAGGACATGAGCTCTGGAGAGCTTCTACTTGCCTCACAGTCTACGTGGCTCTCTAAATCTGAGTGCTCCATTTCTCCATGATCTCCTTGATATGGATCATCTGATGCGTAGTCAATGGGGGCAATCACTCGCCCACTTAGTCGTCGCGATCCTAGAGATGGAATTCCCTTGAAGTGGGATGAATTACGGGTGATGGAATCTCCTGTCATTTTCCGTCTCCCGGGCAATTAGCCCAGTGTCTATGCATTCCGGTGTGGTTTGATGTATGAGGTACCGAAGTTACCTGTCTGCTACTGAGGGTTCTGGTGTACATTCATCCCAGGGTCTTCTGGAGAGGAAGTCTGCAGGGTTTTCCCCTTTACCTGGCCGATTCACATTCTCGAAAGAGTAGTCCTGTAGCTGTAGTCTCCATCTGGCTATCCTGGGAGGCACCTTTGCTTGCGGATTGCCGTATAAGAATAGGAGGGCTTGATGATTAATAATGACCCGAAATGGTTTGCCATACAAAAAAGGTGGAAGTGCTCACACACCCACACTACGGCGAGTCCTTCCTTTTCCGCCTGAGAGTAGGCCTGCTCAGTGGTGGAGAGGCTGGCGTATGCAACAGTATGAGTTTAAGTGGGATCTCCCGGGTTGACTTGAGCTAGTATAGCCCGCAGACCCACAGGACTTGCATCCACTGTTAGCTCGGTCCTTCGGCGGGGGTCGTGATAGGACATGTTTTCTGCCTTGGTGACTCTTTCTCTGATGATTTCAAAGGCCTTCTGGCACTTGTCCGTCCAGTGAAAGGTGGCATCTTGTTTGGTCAAGAGTCACAGCGGCTCACTTACGGTGGCAAAGTCCTTGATGTAGCATGTACAGTAGCTGGCTAGCCCCAGAAAGGAGCACAGCTCTGTTACGTTTGCCGGGGGTGATGTTTCATTCTGCGCAGCCACCTTCTCGGGATCTGGTGTCATGCCTGTCTCTGAGAAAATATGTCAGAAGAATCTCAGTGTGCTCTTTCAGAACTCGCACTTGTCCCGGTTCAGCCTGAGATTTGCTGCTTCTAATGCTTTGCACACCTTCATTAGAGCTTCATCATGTTTGTTGACGTCCGTGCCGAAGATCAGGATATCGTCACTATAGTTGAGGCAGTTCGATATTTGTTTGATAATGTTGTGCACCTCGGCTTGAAATATTTCTGAGTCCGAAGACACCTCGAAACGTAGTCTTTTGTAGCAGAAGAGGCCTAGGTGAGTGACAAATGTGGTAATGGTGCTGCTTTCGGGGCTCAGTACGAGTTGGTGGTAACCCTTTTGTAAGTCTAGTTTCGGAAACACTTAGGTGCCGTTTAATAAGTGAATCATGTCTGTTATGTGTGGGCCAAGTGTCTCTCCCATGTATGGCTTGATTAGGTCGCCTCATATCCACGCATGGTCGAATTGCTTTAGCCCCTTTCTTGGGAAGGGGCACTATGGGGGATATCCAGGTGGTGGGGCCAGTGGCAGGTTCAATGATGTCCTGTTCAAGTAATTTGTGCAACTCATCTTCCCCCTTCCTTTGGATGTTGACAGGGATCCCTCTATAGTGTTGCACAAAAGGGAGTATCGATTCATCTATGTGAAGCTTCATTTGTTTGCTCTTTAATTTCCCAATGCCTTTGAATATGCGAGGATAGAGGTTGTTAATCATCTCGACGGGGTCAATGTACTTGTGAACCATGATAATGTACAAAATGTGGATGAGTCCCATTTCAGCAGCCGCCTTGAAACTCAAGATGCACCTACTGTCTGTTTCGGTCGCTAGGAAGTGGATGGGTATCTTTTTCTCATGCTCTTTGTACCGGCAGAGTCCGTCAAATTACCCTAGGTATTTCAAAGGTGTCATGGCACTGTAGGGTATATGTCCACAGTTGCAGGGCTCAATTTAGGCTTTTGGGCAAGCTCCTTGAAGATGTTTTTACTGACCACATTCACTGTGGCTCAGCTATGAATGAGAAATTCAGTTGGTTGTTCATTCAATTTTATGATTAGGGTAGGGCTGTGCGCTGTGGCGGTGTGATTACCCAGTGCATATATGTATGCATTTTTCTTGTGGTCGCTTTCCGATGAGCTGGGGTCAGAATCAGACGGTGACTGTTCCACTAGATAGCGTACGTGGCATCTTGATCTGCGCTCTGGCCTCGAGCGCATGACGTACCTTCTCCTTTCTCTTCTATCTCTCCTTTGCCTGTCCTCTCCCGAGTCTCTTTCTCTTTGGTCTGGGTGTGTCTGACTGGATTGCCCTTGTGGAGGGGTGCTGGGGCAGGTCCCTGGTGGCGGGTTGGTTCTCTCCTTGGATCTGGGTGGCCTATCTCTGGCTCCATCTCTCCCTTTATCCCGGAAGAGTCTGAAGACCGCCTTGAAGTGACCTTAGTTGCCACATGTGGCGCAGCGCTGGCCGATGGCGGGGCAGGAGCCATCATGAGGTTATTCAAACCCGAGTTTATAGCAAAATAGCTCTTCCGACCTCCTCTATAGCTGGAGTCTGTGAACATTTTCACCTGGTGTGAGGTTGTTAAAGCTTTCCACCTGTGAGTGTATAGCTCTCTCAGCTATGGCCAATGCGAGTATTTCATCCAGCGTGCATGCCTTCGCAGCAATTTCCTCCTGAATGTCTGAGACTCACACTCTTCTATAATTTGGGATCGTAGCGCCTCAGTGTTGGAGTAGTTGGCAAAATCACAATGTTTCTTTTTGGTGCGTAGCCTCATTACATAAGCATCCATGGTCTCATCTTTGGCTTGTTTGGTTCTGTGAAAGAGATGTCTCTCATAGTCCACATTAGTGTGTTGGGTAAAATATGCTGCCAAAGTGTCTTTTAGGTCCTGATGGAGTCGATGGAGTTGGGGGACATTTCATCGATGATGTCACATGTGGCGGCGCCCACTGAGAATTTGAGGAGACAAATTTGGTGTGCATCTGCTATGGGCTCTGCGGCCCCCATGTATAGATCAAAGTTTCTTATCCACCTGGCCCACCTGGGACCCATGTTGATAGTGTCTGTAACATCAAATGCACTGGGTATCTGGGCTGCCAGCGTGTCTGGTAGTCTGTATCGTGCTTGTTCAGGCGCCTGTGGGCCTTGTGCTGGTGGTCCGTGACCCTGGACCTGTGCCCCTTGGTTGTCTTCTTGCCCCAACATTTTGTCTGCAAGGATTCTAGGTAACCACCTCCCTGGTTCCTACCGTGAGGACAGAAGATGTCTCTTATGAATGGGGCTCCTGTCAGCTGACTGCCTGGACGGATGGCCGCCTTCTCTAGGCACAAGCACCATCCGTTGTGCATCCAAGACTAATGGGCCCCCTGCCCTAGGGCACATCTACTGTAGTGAGCTTTCCTTGTTACTCCCCGTGTGTCTCTAGGCCCCCTGCCACTTATAGAGACGTAGGCTTCGGTCCTCAGCATGTGGCTGATTAATATCACTACCACGGCCCGGGGATGATGACGCAGCACTCTGCTGCTAATTCCGCCACAGATGTAGGCTGCTTCAGTCCGCAGTACACGGCTGATTAGTGTCACTGCCGTGGGCCGGGGATAATGAAGCAGCACCCTGCTGCATGTGCCGCCACTGCTCGCTTGGGTCTCGGGTCTCCGCCTTCACTGAGGCAGGCAAAGCAGCCTCGCCTGGCGCTCCAGCCCTGGATGCGCTGTCCTGACGTGATGTGCTCCGGCATCCTTCTGATGCGCTGCGCCTCCAGGCGACCGCTAGAGTCTCTGCTCCCTGCGCCTGTCTCGAGGCCGCCCGCCTCATCGCCAGTGTTATGGCCGAGCTAGGCATCGCCAGACACGTGACGCACAAATGGAAGTGGACACAGAGCAGTTGCATGCACGTCTTCCTTTATTCAACTTAACAGAACCATACCCTTGCTCCGCCCTCCCCAGCCCATCACTTCCCTTTCCCACCACCCACCTCCCCGTACCCATGGAGACTTCAACGAGACATCGACATGCACTGTCTGCATTTGGTAGACGGTTCTAACAAATACACACAGCTGATTGTGGAGCGTTCAACTGGAATCTGTATTGTACTGATTAGACCACACACCACAAACATGCTTACTGAGTTTCATAATTGCAAGAGCATGCTTTCAGTCTCTGCTTCCAGATGTATGCAGAGCATGCTGACTGAACTACTAGGCACATGAAGCCAGTTGCTGGCCACAAGCAATGCTCTTCTGACCAGGAGATCATATGCCGCCCACATCCGTATTTTATGTCAGTCTTCAGTGTGTGACAAGTGGGCTAGGGTTTCTTACAATGATAGCACATGTGGTCCATCAGACAATGGAACCTCATACCCTCAACATAAGACTCACACTTACGCTCATGCAATTCAGAAAGGAGCACATGATCCTCTTCTTCAATGAGCACCTTCTTCAAACTTCGTGACACCCCTGATCCCACTCCTGCCAATCGCACGTCATCCATAGGTATTGCTCCCGTTGTTTCACTGTAATGGTACAGGCCTGTTGTAACTTTGCTCCCTAGAGTGTATTCCTATTATCCTCTGCTTGACATCACTCCACTACTTTTTCATTTTCCATTGATTCCCAAAATCAAAAATAAATAAAATGAAAGTCAGTGCTGGCCTACTTTACTGGCAATGTAGACCATGGCTAACCATGGTTGATTTTAGGCTGACCACAAAAAACAGTAGCACCGGGGGTGCTGTCGTGCAGCCAGTGAAAATGGCTGCCTAACTTAAAGGCTCTGTTCCACGGCCGAGATCTGAAGCGCATATTGGTGGCACCATCTGCCCAAATCTCCTGAAATCGCTCGAGCAGAGAGGGGAAACCCTGTTGCAGCTAGTGATTGAATCAGAGGGACACCGGAGCCCTGCAGACTGAGTGAACCGACCCGGGGGAGGATTGCTGCTGCGAGCTGACTGTGGCCGAGTGGCCCTCTGGGCCATTGCTGATGGCAAATGGCTGTGGGGGGGGCTGTGTGCCCTCCGCCCCTACCATCTATCCCTGCAGGAGGTGAAACTGGGCTGACACGTCGGACCCGTGAGCCATTGGGACGGCAGTGAGTAACATCTACTGGCTCGCTGTGCGGCGCGCCTGGGAGGTGCTGGCACGCCTCCGGTCTGGCCCTCGATCTCGTTTTGCACCTCTGCCCCGGGGCTGCTGGTGTGCGGGGGCAGCCGGGCCAGGCCGGGGCCGCTGTGACTACACCTGGTTCGACGCCCTGAGAAGCGGAAGCGGAAACGGCTGGATCTGGTCCCGTGCAGCGCTGCATGTGCCTCGCTGGCTGGCACTAGAAATCCGACCTGGACTCATTTCTGCGTGCTACACGTGACTCCCTGAAGTTCTGCAGAAGACCAGAGATACAAGGTGAGCCGCTGGAGCAGGGACCCCTTCTCCCATTCCCCCTGGTGCGCTCATAATTCCCAGCGCGGCGCTGCCGGCTGGGGGGACTGACCAATTGGCATCCCGCTCTAGCCCCTGTGGTGGCGGCCTGCTGGGTGATCAACTCCCCAGCGGGTCCCCGCGACTACAGGTGCCTGCGGCTGTCGAGCCCGGGCTGGCTCCTCCCTCATGTCGGAGTATGCGGGGGAGCAGATGGACGCACCCCAGGGCTGTCCATACTACGGGGGCAGTGCTGTTGGGCTGTGCTGGCCCATGCCTGGACTGTGCCTCTGGCCCCAGACCATCCTCTCGGCCCTCTGTCAGCCATTGAGGCGAACGCCAACCAGACCCTAACCCGGACCTCCTCATCTCTGCTGCTTTTTCCCCAGAGAGAGCTCGCTTGGAGTGTGGGCCTTCACCTCTGAGGGAGGAAGGTGATTCCTGAGATAAACCCTAAGCGAAGGCTCCTGCAATGATAGTGTGATCGTCCCAACAAACTGTGCCTTATGGGAACGCCTGCTACAGAGGCATAACTAATAGCATTACAACCAGGAACAACTCCCTGCTTCATAAGGGTAGTGCTGGCCCTACTACAGTGGTCTTGCCATGCCGACCCCCTACGCCTGGTCAGTCTGTGGACTCACTACCCCAACGGGCTGTGAACTTCAGGCCACTGAAGTGGCTCACGAGTTTGTGGCTGGACCGCGCTGAGGTGGGTGAGAGGGGTGACGCTGCCTCAACTATCTACTAGCTTTAACACCTCCAGACAAGAGACCCAGTCACCCCTTCCGAACTTAAATTGCATCCAGCGCTAGTCGATTTGTGGCCAGCTCCACCGGGGGCGGCGGACACGCTGTGCACCCGTTGCCCATCCGATACCTCCAGTCGCCGTGGGAATTGAACCGCCCATCTTGGTCAGCCTGGTGGAGGCGACTATGACAAGGGGCTCCGCCAGCAGCAAGAAAACCAGTGCAATGGGCAAATACACAAAAGCTGCCCCTCGCAATGAAATCAATCAACAAGAGTGGCCACCCCCTGGGCGATTCGAAAGGGGTTCGCCGCTGTCCACGAAAACACGACGACATCAACGCAACAGTGGCCTCTATCAAGACCCATCAAGCCCATGAAGGGGCCCATATACTGAAGCGTAAAGCAGGATAAGCACAAATGAAGACAATATCCACTCGCTGCAGGACTCTGTGTCCATGCTCTCCAAGGAGATGAAACTAACCAAAAACAAATGCAAGGACCTAGAGTCACGCTCCCGCAGGAACAAAATGCACATTGTGGGAGTCCGGGAAAATGCTCTCTCTGGCAAGATGGAGTTAGCGGTGGAGAAATTACTCATAGCCCTGCTAGACCAACCGAACTTGTCCCCGTTCTTTACTGTTGTAAGGGCACACAGAGCACTATCGCCCAGACCTAAGCCGAGAGATTACCCCAGACCCCTAATTGCAAAAATCCTGAGTTACCAGTACAGGGACGCGATTCTACGAATTGCTAGAGAAGAAAGAACTAAAGCGGGACTCCCAGACTATCCTCATCTTCCCAGACTTTTCAGTCAAGGTCCAGATGGAGATACACCAATTTACTGGGGTTAAGAAACAACTGCGGTAAAGAAACATTCAATACGCGATCCTTTTTCCGGCTAGACTGAAACTGCAATTCCAGAGCAAACTATACTTGAACACTGACCCAAGTAAAGCTATCAAATTCATTGAGGCACAGATCCCAGTAGTTAATGCCCCAAAGCCTGCGGAAGACAATGACTGAAACTAACGCTATCTAAAACCTGTGATACATGATATTCAAATGTCATTTCTGCATTATGTGAAGTTAGTATTTGAAGTATGCCGTTTAATGAAAACCTTTGTCTCAGAAAGGGGGCACCTCCCCCGCACACTGGCTACAGCCGTAAGGTAACAGCGCTCCCGCTAGCAACTGCTAATTGAGTATGTGTAAGTTGAGGTCTCGTTTGACCGCTTGGCTCCTAGAGCCGGGTAAGGGTAATGCAGGGGTGGGGGTTTACACTGTTGGGTTGGGGGTGGCAATGAGGGTCAGGAGGTTCACAGTTATCACCTCCCTCTTAGGCAGGGAAATTTGTGTTAGCGCCAGTTGCGCTACTAAAGGGTAAAGTTCAGCACTGTTTTTTAAAACACTGACGGAAGCGGACAGATACGGTAAGTGCACGCGCAGGGCACCGGCAATCAGTTGGAGATACTACCTCAACTCGTAGAAATGCAGAATCAAGTGTCAATACTGAGCTGGAATATTAGGGGATTGGGGAACTTCACAAAATCCCAGAAAGTGGCTGCCTATGCAAATAGATACAAAGCAAATATGCTTTTCCTCCAGGAGACCCACGCAACCAAATTTACATGCCGCAGTATTGCCCCCGCCTGGGGACCTACCAGATACTCCACCTCATATTCGACACAATCCAGAGGGGTTGCCATACTCATACACAAATCTTTAAAAGTCACGGTTAAACATTCCCATATTGACCCGGTTGAGCGTTTAATTATCCTACACTGTAGGTCTCGAGACCATATTAGTAGATACATATTGCCCGAATGCCGACGCCCCTGAATTCTTTGTCAACATACAGAACTTTCTTGCAGGATATCTGGGGATCCCCATCACATGGGAGGGGATATGAGTATGATCCTGGACCACAGTATGGACAGATCTAGTAGAGCACCCAGACCCCAAACCCGAGCTGCCCGCCAGCCTCTTTCCACTGTGCAGTTATATGAACTGCGTGATGAATGGAAAACAATTCATCCGACAGATAAGGAGTTGACATTTTATTCCTCAGTCCACGACATGTCCTTGTGTATCCACCTCTTACTGATCTCCAGCTCCCTCGTGGGCAAGGTGGTCCAGGTGGAAATAAGACCTGGCACACTGTCCGACCATTCACCTGTGCTCCTATCCCTGAAATAAAGAGATGCCCTCAAAACCCGCTCCTGGAGATACAAGTCAGAAGCTCTACGATATAATGTGATCCAGGCGGACATCAAGGAGGATATTGACACTTTCTTTACATGCAACACATCAGCGGACACATCACATGACATCAAGGAATATATTCGGGGGATGGCAATGTCTAGGGAGGCAGGGGTGCTCAAGGGTATTAGGCGGGAGTTGGATCAATCGGAAAGGGCACTTAAAAAGATGCAGCAGAGACTAACATTGAATTCTGAACCTACAGGGTTGGCCCAGATTCAGGCTGAACTCGAGAGATTCCAAGCCCTAGCTGCAGGAGAAATCCTGTATTTTGACTCTCATGCAGCGGCGAGGTGGTATGGCGAGGCGGATAGGCCGGGCAGGACGCTGGCAAGAGTGGTTCAATCCCTAAAATGGGCTAAGCAATGATACGAGTCTCTCCAGTGTAGATAGCAAGTTCAGGGCATATATTTATTTGTCACAATGGATGATATCCCATCTGATTGCCATTTGTCTGTGTCCTGCCATTTTGGGTCATTGTGATTCGAATGAGAAAACAATATAAAAGTGGATTTATATGTGCCATTCATTCTGCCTATTCATTTTCCATAGCAAGGTTGAGTGTGACAAGTGTTGTGTATCATGGGCATGCCACCACAGGGATTTAGCACCATGTGGATATGTCCAATATCTTCCAATCAGATAGTGAGTTGGAAGGATCTGATGTCTTACACAGCATGCGCTAAATTGGATTGTGTTGAGCGCAGGTGTCATATACCGGCCATCAGACTGTTTTTCAATTTTGAGGAAAGCAAGATTTTCAAATATGACTACGAATACTGGAAACAAGTTCCTTTTATCGCTGTACTTTTTCCGCAAAATGTTGGCTGATGGTGATTTGAAAACTGTTACCGTGGCTATGCAGGAAGTTGGTATGTTCTATTTATGTAGCACTATTTAAATAAACGTGTAGGTGCAGCAAACACAAGGGTCCGGACTGATAACTGATGAGCAATTATATCATACATTTTGAAACTGGTTTTTCATGGTTTGGTATGAGAGCCTCTATGAAAATATAAAATGTGTGTTTAGTTTTGTGAAATGTGCAAGGCAGGCAAAGTATGAAGTATACAAATTTGTCTGCACCAGGATCCCCAAATGGCTGTTATTTTTCTGGCAATATTGATCTGCTAAGTTACTGCTCCACATGCTTCATTTTATCCCACGGCTCATACTCATCAAAACCTTTTAATTTCTGTTCCCAAGTAAGGACATTTGCTTGAAAACACAGTGTATGCCGTGTTTTCATCTGTTGATTTGTGTAATTGTGTGAGAGGTCTGCAGTGACCCATATTTAATAAGGCTCACTACATTTCTGTAGTATGTATATATGCATGGGTTCTGTGGTTTCAGACTAACAGGTGCAGAATCATAAACTGTGGGAGAGTTTTCTCTATTTAGAAGCTCTGATCATATAGCATATTATCATTATTATTATTTACACATTCAATATTCATATTCTAAAGAAATTGCTAGGTGATGGGCCCAGGCGTAAGCTTGGCTACTCATGTCTATTTTCCCGGACACATTGCATATTTCAGCCCATAATACAATGTTCTCTTCCGTAATCTTCTAGCTCGTCTGCACAACTGGCAAGTTCACCCTAATCTGCAGAGGAAGCACTGGGGGTGTACCAGGAGGACATAGTTATAGTATAGAGGCTTCAAGGAGAGGTGAGACAGATTGAATGAAGAGGCATTACTCTTGTGATAGTCTGGGTGCATGGTAATCTCTCCATCCATCCCGTTGTGGGTCCCGTGCCTTCAGAGCAGATCACACTAGATAACATCCAACCTCTCCTCCTTCCAGTGATTAATGCCTTACCAAGCAACTCTGACCCAGATATGCTGGTGGACTCCTACAATGACACCATGGCTAAGGTCCTAGATACCATTGCCCTACTTAAGATACGCAAGGGTAAACAACAGACTCACCTCAACACCTGGTTCACCCCTCACTTTAAAAAACTCAGATTGGAAAAAGGAAGTTAGAAACCACAGGGCAACATCCACCAACAGAAGAAAATAAACAAAAATTAAAACTCTGTGCCAACAATTACAAGAAAGAAATTATCCAAACCAAAAAAGAAATCTATAATGAAGGAATTATTTGTGATCCTGCGAGAATTAGAATCGCCTACATCTTCACCAGATAACCTACCCAAAGAGAAGAAATGGTGCACTAGCATTCAAAATGCACTAGCAAATATAATAAGAACACTGCAAACTAAAATTGCAGTAAAAAAGCCTCTCTTCCTTTGGTTGAAACACCAACTATTACCACTCCCATTGATAAGCCTAATTTAGCCCCATTTAAATTCTCTAAAGTCTCCATTCAGGAAACTGAAAAAAACTATTGCTCCCCTAAAGCCGTCAAACTGCAAAGGCGACAACTGCCCAGCCCAAATAATTAAGGGTACAGCCAGAGATTTAGCCCCCTTTATCTCTAAACTCATTAATGCCTCCTTTTCATCCAATACTGTCCCAAGCAGCTTAAAAGAATCCTGGGTTCTACCCCTTCTAAAAAAACAAACCTTAGACCCCTCCATCCCCACAAACTACAGGCCTATCACAACGGTCCCATTCCTCCTAAAGATAATAGATAGATTAGCCTATCTTCAAATTCAGAAGTACCTTGAGACTAACCAACTTCTTGGCTCCCGCCAATCGGGGTTCAGACCTCTGCACGGCACAGAGACAGCATTAATAAACCTTAAAGCTCAAATTGATGAGCTCAACGACAAAGGAAATACAGCTATGCTACTCCTCCTCGATCTGTCGGCAGCATTCGACTTGGTGGACCATGCAGTATTATGCAAACACCTAGCCTCGGCTGCCCACTTTTCAAGCGAAGCTGTAGCCTTGGTTCAGTCCTTTCTAGACAACAGATGCATGCGAGTCTTCTCTACTTCAGCATCTGCAGACCCAATTCAAACAACATGTGGCGTCCCCCAGGGCTCATGTGTCTCACCAACCATGTACAATATCTTTACTAAGCCGTTATTTGACAAATTGGACAGACTGGGTGCCACCTACACAAACTATGCAGCTGACACACAGATCCTCATTCCCCTTTCGGGCAATTTCACCTTAGATACAGCCTTACTAAAAAAAAGATACATCCTCATTCAGGCATGAATGGCAACCCACGGCCTCTGCCTGAATGATGATAAAACAGATATCTTGATCCTTGGCTCGGCCAATAACCTAAAAAAACTTGACACCAACTATAGTGCCTTCAACATTGATGGCAACATAATCACAGTTTCCAAAGAAGTGAAGACCCTTGGATTCTATGTGGATTCCACGCTATTGCTAAAAAAACAGGCAAACTCCTTGGCCTCATCCACTGCCTGCACTGGCAAACTTAGTAGAGCATGCAGACCCTTCCGTTCACTAGCAAGCTGCATTACCTTAGCCAATGCCCTTATCCCATCAAAATTGGACTATTGCAATGCACTATATCTAGGAGCCAATACATACATCATCAACAAACTACAAACTTTACAAAATAATGCGCTTAGAACGGCCCTGAACCTCCGTACTAGAGAGCACATATCTAATGTCGGGAGAAACCATAATTGATTGAAAATTAGCAATAGGATCCTCTTTAAAACTGTTTCATTAACCTTCAAATGCCTCAACAACGCAGCCCCCCCATACTTAAAGGAAAGAATAATTAGAAAATATTCTGCATGACCGACTCGGACACCTAATTCCTACTGCCTCCAAATACCTAGATTCAGACAAAAAAAAAAAACAGGAGGCAATAGCTTCCCTGTAAAAGCAGCCCAGCAATGGTACGCACTACCAGTTGAGCTCAGAGGGGATCAGTCGTATTACAGCTTCAGACGTGAACTGCCAGTACTGGAGTCCTTCCCATCTAACCTACTAACCATTTACATTTAGTCAGGAAAATGTTGACAGAAAAGAGTAAAATTGACACCTGTGACAAGAAAAAGATAACACTGAGAAAGGATCACATTGGTGTATGCCACCTTTTGCTCTCCCCTTTTGCACTCCGCCATGGCCGGCAGCGTTCACAATGGGGTCTGCCTACTTTATGCTGGTGCAGAAATCCAGCTCACTCTACAGGGATCCACAGCATCCACGCTGCCATGAATATGGATGCTGGTGCAAATGTGAGAGTATTTGTATGGTGGAGAGTGAGGGAGCTGCGGAAATACCAGTTGTGTTCTGCCCCATCTCTCTGTCATATAAATTGAGGAAAATGAGCCATGGTGGCATTATAAGGGTAAAAAAACAATGGGTCTGGCGGAGCCCAAATGAGAAAAAAAAGAAATTCAGTGTTGTCAGTATTATGTCCACGATTAATTTACCACTCTGTTATTGTGGTCGGTAAAATCACATATACAGGCCGATTCATGGTATTAATGTGCGCTGAAAATTTCTGCGGAAGTACGTGCGCGTGTAAATCCATGGATGTGTGCTAAAATCCTGCGTGGCGCACGCTGGCGCACACGTCTTCAAACAGCGTGCGCTACGCGCACAGCGAAAGTGCACATAGCGCAGCGCACACAACAAAAGTAGGCGTAACATGGGGCGTAACACACGGAATGGGGAACAACGCGTGAAAATGTGGGCATCACGGGGGACGTACAGGAGGCAAATGCGCGGAATGCCCACACGCGTGCCTACAACACGTATTCATGGAATCGAACGGGGCTAACGGGTGCGCCAAAATAGACACGCTAATCCGGAAACGCGTACGCCAGCAGGAAGCAGGCGTACGTGGACCCGCGTAGCATAAAAGTGCGCGCAAACAACAAACATGCTCAGACGCTAAGATGAATATACCGTTCCTTGCATGTGCCTCGCTGGCTGGCGCTAGAAATCCGACCTGGACTCATTTCTGTGTGCTACACGTGACTCCCTGAAGTTCTGCAGAAGACCAGAGATACAAGGTGAGCCGCTGGAGCAGGGACCCCTTCTCCCTTTCGCCCTGGTGCGCTCATAATTCCCAGCGCGGCGCTGCCGGCTGGGGGGACTGACCAACTATCTACTAGCTTTAGCACCTCCAGACAAGAGACCCAGTCACCCCTTCCGAACTTAAATTGCATCCAGCGCTAGCCGATTTGTGGCCAGCTCCACCGGGGGCGGCGGACACGCTGTGCACCCGTTGCCCATCCGATACCTCCAGTCGCCGTGGGAATTGAACCGCCCATCTTGGTCAGCCTGGTGGAGGCGACTATGACAAGGGGCTCCGCCAGCAGCAAGAAAACCAGTGCAATGGGCAAATACACAAAAGCTGCCCCTCGCAATGAAATCAATCAACAAGAGTGGCCACCCCCTGGGCGATTCGAAAGGGGTTCGCCGCTGTCCACGAAAACACAACGACATCAACGCAACAGTGGCCTCTATCAAGACCCAGCAAGCCCATGAAGGGGCCCATATACTGAAGCGGAAAGCAGGATAAGCACAAATGAAGACAATATCCACTCGCTGCAGGACTCTGTGTCCAAGCTCTCCAAGGAGATGAAACTAACCAAAAACAAATGCAAGGACCTAGAGTCACGCTCCCGCAGGAACAAAATGCACATTGTGGGAGTCCCGGAAAATGCTCTCTCTGGCAAAATGGAGTTAGCGGTGGAGAAATTACTCATAGCCCTGCTAGACCAACCAAACTTGTCCCCGTTCTTTACTGTTGTAAGGGCACACAGAGCACTATCGCCCAGACCTAAGCTGAGAGATTACCCCAGACCCCTAATTGCAAAAATCCTGAGTTATCAGGACAGGGACGCGATTCTACGAATTGCTAGAGAAGAAAGAACTAAAGCGGGACTCCCAGACTATCCTCATATTCCCAGACTTTTCAGTCCAGGTCCAGATGGAGATACACCAATTTACTGGGGTTAAGAAACAACTGCGGTAAAGAAACATTCAATACGTGATCCTGTTTCCGGCTAGACTGAAACTGCAATTCCAGATCAAACTATACTTCAACACTGACCCAAGTAAAGCTATTAAATTCATTGAGGCACAGATCCCAGTAGCTAATGCCCCGAAGCCCTGATGGAAGACAATGACTGAAACTAACGCTATCTAAAACCTGTGATACATGATATTCAAATGTCATTTCTGCATTATGTGAAGTTAGTATTTGAAGTATGCCGTTTAATGAAAACCCTTGTCTCAGAAAGGGGGCACTTCCCCCGCACACTGGCTACAGCCGTAAGGTAACAGCGCTCCCGCTAGCAACTGCTAATTGAGTATGTGTAAGTTGAGGTCTCGTTTGACCGCTTGGCTCCTAGAGCCAGGTAAGGGTAATGCAGGGGTGGGGGTTTACACTGCTGGGTTGGGGGTGGCAATGGGGGTCAGGGGGTTCACAGTTATCACCTCCCTCTTAGGCAGGGAAATTTGTGTTAGCGCCAGTTGCGCTACTAAAGGGTAAAGTTCAGCACTGTTTTTTAAAACACTGACGGAAGCGGACAGATACGGTATGTGCACGCGCAGGGCACCGGCAATCAGTTGGAGATACTACCTCAACTCGTAGAAATGCAGAATCAAGTGTCAATACTGAGCTGGAATATTAGGGGATTGGGGAACTTCACAAAATCCCAGAAAGTGGCTGCCTATGCAAATAGATACAAAGCAAATATGCTTTTCCTCCAGGAGACCCACGCAACCGAATTTACATGCCGCAGTATTGCCCCCGCCTGGGGACCTACCAGATACTCCACCTCATATTCGACACAATCCAGAGGGGTTGCCATACTCATACACAAATCTTTAAAAGTCACGGTTAAACATTCCCATATTGACCCGGTTGAGCGTTTAATTATCCTACACTGTAGGTCTCGAGACCATATTAGTAGATACATATTGCCCGAATGCCGACGCCCCTGAATTCTTTGTCAACATACAGAACTTTCTTGCAGGATATCTGGGGATCCCCATCACATGGGAGGGGATATGAGTATGATCCTGGACCACAGTATGGACAGATCTAGTAGAGCACCCAGACCCCAAACCCGAGCTGCCCGCCAGCCTCTTTCCACTATGCAGTTATATGAACTGCGTGATGAATGGGAAACAATTCATCCCACAGATAAGGAGTTGACATTTTATTCCTCAGTCCACGACATGTCCTTGTGTATCCACCTCTTACTGATCTCCAGCTCCCTCGTGGGCAAGGTGGTCCAGGTGGAAATAAGACCTGGCACACTGTCCGACCATTCACCTGTGCTCCTATCCCTGAAATACAGAGATGCCCTTGAAACCTGCTCCTGGAGATACAAGTCAGAAGCTCTACGATATAATGTGATCCAGGCGGACATCAAGGAGGATATTGACACTTTCTTTACATGCAACACATCAGCGGACACATCACATGACATCAAGGAATATATTCGGGGGATGGCAATGTCTAGGGAGGCAGGGGTGCTCAAGGGTATTAGGCGGGAGTTGGATCAATCGGAAAGGGCACTTAAAAAGATGCAGCAGAGACTAACGTTGAATTCTGAACCTACAGGGTTGGCCCAGATTCAGGCTGAACTCGAGAGATTCCAAGCCCTAGCTGCAGGAGAAATCCTGTATTTTGACTCTCATGCAGCGGCGAGGTGGTATGGCGAGGCGGATAGGCCGGGCAGGACGCTGGCAAGAGTGGTTCAATCCCTAAAATGGGCTAAGCAATGATACGAGTCTCTCCAGTGTAGATAGCAAGTTCAGGGAATATATTTATTTGTCACAATGGATGATATCCCATCTGATTGCCATTTGCCTGTGTCCTGCCATTTTGGGTCATTGTGATTCGAATGAGAAAACAATATAAAAGTGGATTTATATGTGCCATTCATTCTGCCTATTCATTTTCCATAGCAAGGTTGAGTGTGACAAGTGTTGTGTATCATGGGCATGCCACCACAGGGATTTAGCACCATGTGGATATGTCCAATATCTTCCAATCAGATAGTGAGTTGGAAGGATCTGATGTCTTACACAGCATGCGCTAAATGGGATTGTGTTGAGCGCAGGTGTCATATACCGGCCATCAGACTGTTTTTCAATTTTGAGGAAAGCAAGATTTTCATATATGACTACGAATACTGGAAACAAGTTCCTCTTTTCGCTGTACTTTTTCCGCAAAACGTTGGCTGATGGTGATTTGAAAACTGTTACCAAGGCTATCCGGGAAGTTGGTATGTTCTATTTATGTAGCACTAATAAAATAAACTTGTAGGTGCAGCAGAAACAAGGGTCCAGACTGATAACTGATGAGCAATTGTATCACAGATTTTGAAACTGGTTTTTCATGGTTTGTTATGAGAGCCTCTATAAACATATAAAATGTGTGTTTAGTTTTGTGAAATGTGCAAGGCAGGCAATGTATCTAAGTATACAACGTTGTCTGGACCAGGATCTCCAAATGGCTGTTATTTTTCTGGCACTATTGATTTGCTAAATTACTGCTCCACCTGCTTCATTTTATCCCATGGCTCATACTCATCAAAACCTTTTAATGTGTGTGCCCCAGTAAGGAAATGTAATTGAAAACACAGTGTATGCAATGTTTTCATCTGCTGATTTGTGTAATTGTGTGAGAGGTCTGCAGTGACCCATGTTTAATAAGGCTCACTACATTTATGTAGTATGCGCATAAGCATGTGTTCTGTGGTTTCAGACTTACAGGCTCTGATCATATGATATATTATCATTATTATCGTTTACACATAATTGGTAGGTAACTGGGTGCAGGCGTAAGCTTGACTACTTATTTCTGTTTTCCCGGACACATTGCATATTGCAGCCCATAATACAATTTCCTCTTCCGTAATCTTCTAGCTCGTCTGCACAACTGGCAAGTTCACCCTAATCTTCGGAGGAAGCACTGGGGGTGTACCAGGCGGACATAGTTATAGTATAGAGGCTTCAAGGAGAGGTGAGACAGATTGAATGAAGAGGCATTACTCTTGTGATAGTCTGGGTGCATGGTAGTCCCTCCACCACCTCTTTGTTTTGCTTTGTCACGCTGAGTGGGACGGTTATGCCCAGACGTGGTCCCGTGCCCGGAGAGCCTAGAGACCCAAGCTACACCTACCTAGATACTGCAGGCTCAATTTGATTTTAGTCTACTGAAATGCATATACTTCCTTCTTATATAATTAAGATAAATTCTACAAAATTACACAAAATAATACAAAATAAAACAAAAAGCATGCAGTAGATGCCGTCTGTTTAATTTACAGGATAGCCCTAGAAAGGGCAGAGAAAGGATTAGAGTCTCTCCAGTGTAGATAACAATTTCAGGGCATATATTTAATTGTCACAATGGATGATACCTCATGCGATTACTATTTGCCTGTGTCCTGCCATTTTGGGGCACTGTGATTCGAATGAGAAAACAGTATAAAAAATGATATATATGTGCCATTAATTCTGCATTTTTGATAGTACAGTTGAGTCTGTCCAGTGTTGTGTATAATGGGGATGCCACCAGAGGGATTTAGCACCGTGTGGATGTGTCCAATATCTTCCAATTGGATATTCATCATCTCATCAAATAACTTTATTCGGCCGGGGCCATCAAAGTACGAATATAAAACATATCCACATATGATCAAATTGAAAAATAATATATCAAAACATGTTTAGACCCTCAATCATATAGCCTCAAATTCTATTGTGCAGACATAAAGCGTATTTGGGAACAAATCCCATTTTAGGAAAGAGCATTGCTGGTTGGGCCCCGAGGGAAGCTCCAGTGACTGTTAGTGGGCGGCACCTCTCGTTTCCCCAGTGGGACCTTGTTGGCACCATAGAGCATGGAAAACCAATTGCCCATTGGGAACATTGATCCATGAGGGTGATCACGTCTTGAAGTGAGGGAACAGATTGATTGAAATCGAATTGTTAGAGATAGTACGGTGGCACAAACCCAGACCAAGTAGTTTGGTGGCCATCCTAAGGTCCCTGAGGTCTATGCGGATGAAATCACTCTGCTGTCCTCGTTAGAGCCTAGTCTCTTGCAGCTTGAGATATCCTCTCTTATTATAGATCAGCAACCAAGTACTGATCTCAGCCAGTGGGTACACTTGTCTGTGAGAGAGTCTCTAGTTTCTGGCTGGCCATTGGGGCGTTTGGGGATGCTGTGTAAGAAAACCACCCCAATTTGTCGTGGCCTCCTCATATGTCCATACCTTGGCCTTGGGAGGATGAGACTTTGTGACCTGTGGGTTAGATTTGGTTCAGGTTACCAATAATGGGGCTACTCTGCGGCTGATTGCTTCAACCCCTCCCTGCTTGGTATCAAACCCCCCTTGATTCTGCATCCCTCGAACACTCTCCCAATGAAGATCCCTAGGAATGGCTTGATGACTGGCACTTCGGAGGTTAGTGCTAACAGCAGTTTGAACCATGAGCCCTCTGTTGCACCCTACAGTTGGCTGGTTCAGCTGAACCCCTGACCTTTTTGCGGGCGAGGTTCCCTTTATCATGGGGTCACAACTAGAATTTTGCATGGTTATTTCTGGGCCTCTGCCCTTGGGCTCTGCCTGGACTCTTTGGGAATGCTTCCTGTTATTTTGCTTCCTGTGAATCTGTTGTTTTGAAGGATCAAGAGAACCAGTTATTTTAGGTCCATCTGCTCAACAAGTACCTGAGAGCAACTGCAGCCCCATACCATGCCTTCAGGAAAGGTTGCTGGGTTACGGGTGTTGGGTAGCCCAGTGAAGGCTGTGGTAGGGGACTTAGCACCCGGCAGACCTCCCTCTTCTATTACGTTGTGGGCGTGTTGTGCGTGGGCCCTCTGTGATGGTGGAGGTTGTTTGGTCGAAGGGGGCAGGGTCCACAGCTTCTATTTGCGTCCAAGTGGATTAGGGGTTCTCAGATTGGGCTCAAAGGGCTGAAGACATTGGAGCCCTCAGTAATGCTCCGTAAAAAGGGAGTGGTTCAAGGTGATAGTGCAGTCGCTGGTACACATTCCATGGGCTTTGTTCGCAGGAGACTTGAGGTGATTGTTCTGAGATTGGCATATTAGCATGGGAGCCGGGGTGGGAGTGATAGCTGGACATGAGTCAGATGCCTCCATGGGTAATGGTGCAAATAGTTTCTGGCTCCCCAGGGAGACCGTATCCAGAATATTTCCACCTTGGACCTGGAGTTCCAAATGAGGGGCAACAGTTAACGCAGTGGAGTCTGCTGGCTGATTCAGGGCCTTAGTGCCTGCGGCACCCCAAGGTGCTGAAATGGTATCGCCTTTGCCATCGCATGCAGGGCGCCCTCTCTGGAGTGAATGTGATCATCAAACCCCTTAAGAATTGGTGCACCTCCCAAAAAGTTGTTGATTTCTTTAATCAGGTTATATTCATCCCCTGTTAATATGGTGGGGCCGTGATGCCTGGGTTTATTAGGGTCTGCTTAGGGGACCTGGGGTAGGACTTGAGTTATATGGTGCCTTAGCCTCCGCTTCACAGTTAGAGTTCTTCTCTTGTGTGGCATTAACGCAAAAGAGCATCTAGGTGGTGAAAAGGGGGTGGGGGGGCGAAGCAACAATATCAGTGTCCACCGCTTTTGTGGCCATGACTGCCACATCAGCCCTAGCAGCCAGGGACTTGTAGTTATATAGCTGGGAGTAGGTGAGAAGAGCAGTTTGGGCAATTTGATTGCATCAGAAGGGGAAAGGGGGAAGTCCAGGCAGTGTAGCAATTCAAATAGTCCCACCCTTCTTCACTTGCTCCTCTCTCACTCACGCTCCTCACATTGGTCTGATTTCTATATATTGGCATTCCTTTTCAGTGCGTGGGCAGCCTCTGTGACTGAATGGACCCCCTTCAGTTCACCTAACACCACCTGTGGGTGCACAACACCCCCGCGCTCTTGCTTTCCCCGGGCCTGGAGGCAGCAGATAAGGAAAAGGGGGCATGGCCTGGTGGTTATGGAACCCTCCTGGGACACTACTTGGACAGAGAAGCAGCAGCTCCCCTTGGGGGCACACAACACCTCCTCCGTGCCCTTGCTTCCCCGGCAGGCTTCAGCCCTGGCTGGCCTGTAGGCAGCAGATAAGGAAAAGTGTGCGTGGCCTGTTGCTTCAACACGGGATTATGGAGCCCCTCTTGGGACACTCCATGGACACAGCAGCAGCAGCTCCCCATGCGGGCGCACAACACCCCCATGCCCTTGCTTCCGCCATGCCCTTGCTTCCCCTGCGGGCTTTAGCCATGGCCGACATGGAGGCAGCAGATAGGGAAATAGGCTTTTGGCCTTGTGCTCCAGCACGGGATTATGGAGGCCCTTCTGGGACACTCCTTGGACACAGCAGCAGCAGCTGCTTCCCCTGCGGGAGCACAACATCCCTGCACCCTTGCTTCTTCCGCAGGCTTCATCCCTGGCTGGCCTGGAGGCAGCAGATAAGGAAAAGGGGGCATGGCCTAGTGCTCTGGCGCAGGATTACTGAGGCCCTCCTGTGACACTCCTTGGACACAGGAGCAGCAGCTCCCCTTGCAGGCGCACAACACCCCACACCCTTGCCCCCCCCCCCCCGGCTGTTTTGCAATTGTGAGGAAATTAAGATTTTCATATATGACTACGAATACTGGAAACAAGTTCCTCTTATCGCTGTACTTTTTCCGCAAAATGTTGGCTGATGGTGATTTGAAAACTGTTACCGTGGCTATGCGGGAAGTTGGTATGTTCTATTTATGTAGCACTATTTAAATAAACGTGTAGGTGCAGCAAACACAAGGGTCCGGACTGATAACTGATGAGCAATTATATCATACATTTTGAAACTGGTTTTTCATGGTTTGGTATGAGAGCCTCTATGAAAATATAAAATGTGTGTTTAGTTTTGTGAAATGTGCAAGGCAGGCAAAGTATGAAGTATACAAATTTGTCTGGACCAGGATCTCCAAATGGCTGTTATTTTTCTGGCAATATTGATCTGCTAAGTTACTGCTCCACATGCTTCATTTTATCCCACGGCTCATACTCATCAAAACCTTTTAATTTCTGTGCCCAAGTAAGGAAATTTGCTTGAAAACACAGTGTATGCCGTGTTTTCATCTGTTGATTTGTGTAATTGTGTGAGAGGTCTGCAGTGACCCATATTTAATAAGGCTCACTACATTTCTGTAGTATGTATATATGCATGGGTTCTGTGGTTTCAGACTAACAGGTGCAGAATCATAAACTGTGGGAGAGTTTTCTCTATTTAGAAGCTCTGATCATATAGCATATTATCATTATTATTATTTACACATTTAATATTCATATACTAAAGAAATTGCTAGGTGATGGGCCCAGGCGTAAGCTTGGCTACTCATGTCTATTTTCCCGGACACATTGCATATTTCAGCCCATAATACAATGTTCTCTTCCGTAATCTTCTAGCTTGTCTGCACAACTGGCAAGTTCACCCTAATCTGCAGAGGAAGCACTGGGGGTGTACCAGGAGGACATAGTTATAGTATACAGGCTTCAAGGAGAGGTGTGGCAGGCTGAATGAAGAGACATAACTCTTGTGATAGTCTGGGTGCATGGTAATCTCTCCATCCATCCCGTTGTGGGTCCCGTGCCTTCAGAGCAGATCACACTAGATAACATCCTACCTCTCCTCCTTCCAGTGATTAATGCCTTACCAAGCAACTCTGACCCAGATATGCTGGTGGACTCCTACAATGACACCATGGCTAAGGTCCTAGATACCATTGCCCTACTTAAGATACGCAAGGGTAAACAACAGGCTCACCTCAACACCTGGTTCACCCCTCACTTTAAAAAACTCAGATTGGAAAAAGGAAGTTAGAAACCACAGGGCAACATCCACCAACAGAAGAAAATAAACTAAAATTAAAACTCTGTGCCAACAATTGCAAGAAAGAAATTATCCAAACCAAAAAAGAAATCTATAATGAAGGAATTATTTGTGATCCTGCGAGAATTAGAATCGCCTACATCTTCACCGGATAACCTACCCAAAGACAAGAAATGGTGCACTAGCATTCAAAATGCACTAGCAAATATAATAAGAACACTGCAAACTAAAATTGCAGTAAAAAAAGCCTCTCTTCCTTTGGTTGAAACACCAACTATTACCACTCCCATTGATAAGCCTAACTTAGCCCCATTTAAATTCTCTAAAGTCTCCATTCAGGAAACTGAAAAAAACTATTGCTCCCCTAAAGCCGTCAAACTGCAAAGGAGACAACTGCCCAGCCCAAATAATTAAGGGTACAGCCAGAGATTTAGCCCCCTTTATCTCTAAACTCATTAATGCCTCCTTTTCATCCAATACTGTCCCAAGCAGCTTAAAAGAATCCTGGGTTCTACCCCTTCTCAAAAAACAAACCTTAGACCCCTCCATCCCCACAAAATACAGGCCTATCACAACGGTCCCATTCCTCCTAAAGATAATAGATAGAGTAGCCTATCTTCAAATTCAGAAGTACCTTGAGACTAACCAACTTCTTGGCTCCCGCCAATCGGGGTTCAGACCTCTGCACGGCACAGAGACAGCATTAATAAACCTTAAAGCTCAAATTGATGAGCTCAACGACAAAGGAAATACAGCTATGCTACTCCTCCTCGATCTGTCGGCAGCATTCGACTTGGTGGACCATGCAGTATTATGCAAACACCTAGCCTCGGCTGCCCACTTTTCAAGCGAAGCTGTAGCCTGAGTCCAGTCCTTTCTAGACAACAGATGCATGCGAGTCTTCTCTACTTCAGCATCTGCAGACCCAATTCAAACAACATGTGGCGTCCCCCAGGGCTCATGTGTCTCACCAACCATGTACAATATCTTTACTAAGCCGTTATTTGACAAATTGGACAGACTGGGTGCCACCTACACAAACTATGCAGATGACACACAGATCCTCATTCCCCTTTCGGGCAATTTCACCTTAGATACAGCCTTACTAAAAAAAAGATACATCCTCATTCAGGCATGAATGGCAACCCACGGACTCTGCCTGAATGATGATAAAACAGAGATCTTGATCCTTGGCTCGGCCAATAACCTAAAAAAACTTGACACCAACTATAGTGCCTTCAACATTGATGGCAACATAATCACAGTTTCCAAAGAAGTGAAGACCCTTGGATTCTATCTGGATTCCACGCTATTGCTAAAAAAACAGGTAAACTCCTTGGCCTCATCCACTGCCTGCACTGGCAAACTTAGTAGAGCATGCAGACTCTTCAGTTCACTAGCAAGCTGCATTACCTTAGCCAATGCCCTTATCCCATCAAAATTGGACTATTGCAATGCACTATATCTAGGAGCCAATAAATACATCATCAACAAACTACAAACTTTACAAAATAATGCGCTTAGAACGGCCCTGAACCTCCCTACTAGAGAGCACATATCTAATGTCAGGAGAAACCATAATTGATTGAAAATTAGCAATAGGATCCTTTAAAACTGTTTCAATAACCTTCAAATGCCTCAACAACGCAGCCCCCCCATACTTAAAGGAAAGAATAATTAGAACATCTTCTGCATGACCGACTAGGACACCTAATTCCTACTGCCTCCAAATACCTAGATTCCGACAAAAAAAAAAAACAGGAGGCAATAGCTTCCCTGTAAAAGCAGCCCAGCAATGGAACGCACTACCAGTTGAGCTCAGAGGGGATCAGTCGTATTACAGCTTCAGACGTGAACTGCCAGTGCTGGAGTACTTACCATCTAACCTACTAACCATTTACATTTAGTCAGGAAAATGTTGACAGAAAAGAGTAAAATTGACACCTGTGACAAGAAAAAGATAACACTGAGAAAGGATCACATTTGTGTATGCCACCTTTGCTCTCCCCTTTTGCACTCCGCCATGGCCGGCAGCGTTCACAATGGGGTCTGCCTACTTTATGCTGGTGCAGAAATCCAGCTCACTCTACAGGGATCCCCAGCATCCACGCTGCCATGAATATGGATGCTGGTGCAAATGTGAGAGTATTTGTATGGTGGAGAGTGAGGGAGCTGCGGAAATACCAGTTGTGTTCTGCCCCATCTCTCTGTCATATAAATTGAGGAAAATGAGCCATGGTGGCATTATAAGGGTAAAAAAACAGTGGGTCTGGGGGTGCCCAAATGAGAAAAAAAAGAAATTCAGTGTTGTCAGTATTATGTCCACGATTAATTTACCACTCTGTTATTGTGGTCGGTAAAATCACATATACAAGCCGATTCATGGTATTAATGTGCGCTGAAAATTTCTGCGGAAGTACGTGCGCGTGCAAATCCATGGATGTGTGCTAAAATCCTGCGTGGCGCACGCTGGCGCACACGTCTTCAAACAGGGTGCGCTATGCGCACAGCGAAAGTGCACATAGCGCAGCGCACACAACAAAAGTAGGCGTAACATGGGGCGTAACACACGGAATGGGGAACAACGCGTGAAAATGTGGGCATCACGGGGGACGTACAGGAGGCAAATGCGCGGAATGCCCACACGCGCGCCTACAACACGTATTCATGGAATCGAACGGGGCTAACGCGTGCACCAAAAAAGACGCGCTAATCCGGAAACACGTACGCCAGCAGGAAGCAGGCGTACGTGGACCCGCGCAGCATAAAAGTGCGCGCAAACAACAAACAAGCTCAGACGCTCAGATGAATATACCGTTCCTTGCAGCAGTGGTCGTGGGATACCGCAGGAGGAGGAGGAGGATAGTCAGGGCCAGAATTTTTACACCCAGAACCAGCTTTTTTGGGATGCCTGATGACCAGGTGTATGGGAGGTATAGGTTTCCACCTCACATAATACTCGACCTGGTGAGTGAGTGGAGGATGACCTCACATCACCCACCCTGTGCTCCCAAGCACTGACCCCCTTCGAAAAGGTGCTCAATGTACTGCACTTCTTGGCCACTGGTTCATTTCAGCGGACAAGTGCCATAGAGGGGCGGGGTGTCACAGGCCCCGCAGTCACGCTGCCTGCACCAGGTGTTGGCCATCATGACTGCACGCCCATCAGTCCGCAGGCACATATACCTGCCCAGAACACTTTCAGAAAGGCAGGCTGTCATCCAGGATTTTTACGGGGTGGCACACTTCCCCAAAGTGCTAGGTGCCATTGACTGCACCCATGTGGCTCTATGTCCTCCCAGGGCAACTGAGCACATCTACAGAAACCGCAAGCACTGGCATTCATCAACGTGCAGGTAGTATGTGATGCCAAGGGAATCATCACCTCAGTATATGCCAACTATCCAGGGTCCACCCATGACAGTTTCATTTACAGAATGTCAACCCTGAACCGGGACCTAGAAGCTGGGCGGCATGGCGATACATGGCTGCTTGGTGAGTATAAATGCCCTTGCACATGCATGCATGTCAGATACTGAGTAATGTCACAACCCCACTAATGATACCCATCATCACCTCCCCAGGGGACAGTGCCTACCCTCTGAGAACTCACCTGATGACGCCAATTCGGAACCCCACCACACCACCCGAGGTAAGATACAACATAGCCCTTATTGCAACCCGGGGCATAGTGGAGCGCACATTCGGAGTGCTCAAGTAACACTTTCGCTCCCTTGACCGCTCTGGTGGGCAGCTGCTATACACGCCCCCAGTAGTGTGCAGGATCATAGTGGCAGCATGTGTCCGGCACAATGTTGCAACACGCCGGGGCCTGCCGTTGGACATTGTGGTGTCCCCACATCCCCAACCACATGCACAGCCGCTGCGCATGGGAGGGGAAAGGCACGTGGTGAGGCAGCCCGTACGCAGCTGGTGGCTAATTACTTCACCTAAAATCACACCCCTGTGGAGTGCACACAGCCCTGGCACATACTAGCTGACAATCAATGATGATGACATAAGGGCCAGTCAACCGTCACAACCATACCAGCCTGAGATTGGTCACCTGGAAGTGTTACATTGTGTGCATCCCTACCTACCTAAAGACAACCAGTGCTGTGTCACAAAAAGACACACATTTATGCTGCATGAATGACTACCCACTTGCAAAATACAACATGAAAATAGCGCGATGTCACCCAACCCCTCCCCATCTCTGCCACCCAACACACCATGCCATGTCCTGCAATGTGAAAGCAAACAAAGGAATGCACAACACATGACACAAGTGTCACAAAGTGCACGGTTCCAAATGGAAACAGGCCACAGACAATATGCTCCCAGCAATCAATAACAAACAGCACACATGAACAAATACTTACCAGCAACACAATACAGCAACACAGCATGAAACATTGCCAAAATATGACAGTACAAACTCAAAGTAATGTAAGTCATACAACCTCAATAAGCCAGCACATCCACCCCTTCCAACTCCAGAGTGTTGCTGTCAGGCAAATGTGTCAGTGTACTGCATACAACATGAACTGCATCTGCAAAGGAGACGGCCTTGTGAAGACATGAAGAAGGTACCTGAGGATAAGGAGGAAGACATGGATGCACAAGCACATATCAATACACCATGCAGTGTTCAATACAAAAACAAACCCCACTAGGGATGTCCACACAGTTATGACTACAGACTGCCCACACAGCTTATGGGAGCCCAATGTCACTGTGTAAGTCACTGTCATTTGGTCACACCCTTTGAAAGCCCATGGAAATGGGAAGCAGGAGGGGTGTGTGTGTCAGGAACCCAAGCATCCAACCCAAACACAGGACAAGCCTGCATGTGCCCAGCCGGAATACACAGTGGATGCCCACAGGAGCCACACAAGGCAACACACTGTAAAAAAAAATAAAAAGAAATAATCAAAAATGCCCATGTGGGGACCAGGTGGGGGGGGGCACCCAGGAGGTCCAAGGACAGGGTGCACACCAAAACCCACCTGTGTGGATGTTGCGGAAAAAAAACACCTCCATGGGCTCATGGCCTGCACGGCTACGCTACTGTGGGAGAAGTGCTGCTGTCGCTCTCATCACCCTCTGCTGCTCCATCAGGAGGTGGTGGTGCTATGGGAGGCAGCCCACACAAAGCCCTGGTATGGTCCTCCATGGCAGCAAGCATGCGGGTGTGGAAGGTCTCGTTCTGGAGGATGATAGTACAGAGATCCCCATGCAGCACCTGACGGGTTGCCTGCATTTCTGCACGCATGGCCTCCCGTGATGCCCGGAGCTCCTCCCGAGTTGCCTGCAGCTCAGCTGAGAGCGAACGTGTGAGCCGCTCCAGCTGCTGTTCTGTCCTCAAATTTGTGGAAGCCTCAAGTTCAACAAGAATCTCCCTGAGGTTATGGAGTTCTACCCTCAGGGCTTCCCTGTGGCCCTATGAGTCTATAGAATTGGCTTCCCGCTGAGTCTCCAGTGCCGCCCGTCGGTCCCTGTTGGACGCCAACGTGTCTTCCCTGTGTGATCGGCAAATGGAGTCCGTTGCCTGCTGTTGTTGCTCCATCTGCCTTTCAGGAGGCATAATGGAAGTGGCCACCCTCTCCATTGCCTGAGCCATCATTTCAACTGATTCTGCCTGTTGGGTTGCCATACCGTACATGGAGTTTTCCCATACAGTATTGCCTGGTGGCGTACGGCCACCGCATCGGCGGGCACCACACCTGTTCGGGGCAAGGCGATCTGAACCTTGCCGTGCTGGAACTGTCTGAGGCTGCAGGACTGCATTCCCCCTCTGATCTGCTGGCCCAGGAACAGGATCAGATGTTGTGGAGTGTGACCCTGCATCCGTAACCGCCAAAGGCGGACTTACCAACGCTGTCATCCCCATAGAGGGTTCTACCCCTGGTGCAGGTGGGTTGGACAGAACAGAATCCCTGCCAGAAACACTCACCTGCGACGGCACATAAGTCTCATCATCCGATTCAGCACCTGAATAGAGGTCCGGGGAGGTGCACCCTGAGACACCCCTGGACAGTATGGTCTGCAGTAAGATTGGGTTTTCACCCACCACCACACCACGTCCCCCACTGGTGCCCTGTCGTGCCTGAGATTCCTCCTGGGTCTGCACCATCTCCTCAACCTCAACAGCATCAAGTGCGTCATCACCTGCAAAAACATGAAACACAAAAATGGAAACATGCATTAGCACCATAGCACACACATAGGCCTGACAAGCCAGCGATCCAGTACATGATTTGCACATGTCCCACATGACTATAACCCTGGCATGCATGCACTGTCACTGAGTTGGAAGGGGAGGCAAAAAGCAGACACTGATGACACCAAGATGGAAAAGCAACACATTTGCTGCATGCTGGGTAGCACTGACATCACACATTAGCCTGTGAGTGGCATGTACAATACACATACATGACAGATGCCAGCACAAAGATGACATGTAGCATAGCCATGGTACATTTGACAAGTACAGCCATATGTCATTGAATGAGTACTGTCAGCCATCCGTGTGAGATGGACATGATGAGATGAACAATGCTACATAGTGTGACAAAATACGCATGTACCACTCATTGCAACACATCCAGTGTACAAGAATACAGTGATTGCAGGCAGATGTACACATCAATGGTTGGTCACTTAAACATCACAGGAAACAACTATCAAGTACCACATATAAACATGCACCAAAAATCAATGCGAGCAGGCCAATACTCAATCAGCCTGAATGGTCTAATCATTCACATAACAAGGTAACAAATGTGGGCCCATGTGGGGTGTAATCAATGACAGAAGCATGTCACATATGTGACAATAGGGCTGAAAAATGCGTTGCAAAAGTGGGAGAGTTGAAACAATCAGCCTTAATGAACAGTGAAAAATTCTGAACAATGTTGTTGCAAGATGACAGTTCAAGGACAACTGCAGTAATGTGGTGCTAAATGGCTATTGTGGGCAGAAGGGATACTGTCATACCCAAATCCAAGGCCAGTGAATGTTTTGGAGGAAGCACATGGGTGACCCATACCACTCAGGTGCACACACCCTCACCTGGCACTCAATCAGAACCCGTCACCCACACAACATACACATGGATTACACACATGCATGGGCACTCACCGGACAATGCGGTGTGATCTGGTAGGTCTCCCACGCCTTGGATCTGTTCCTCTGTGACAAAGGTTCCAGCAACAGACTCATGTTCAGTGAGTTGGTTGTCCTCTTGTGGAGACCCACCGCTGTCACCAGAGTAGAAGCATGATTTGAGGCCAGCTTTTTCTTTGCTCTGCGTTCAGGTCATTCCAGTGCTTGTAGCAATCATCAGCTGAGCGCCTCACAAATCCAAGGGCACTAATGATGTCTGCGATGGTCTGCCAGTGTGCCTTACGTTGACCAGGTGTGGTCTTGCACCCTGCAGTCACCACCATTTCGCGACTATGTACCCACACCAGTGCATCAAGTTCGGCGTCATTAAAGCTAGGCTTCCTTGAGGTGCCGCAGTGTGTAGCCATGCCTGGGGTCTCAGCTTGTAGTGCCAGAGCACCCTTCTTCCTCCTTTTAAAAGGTGGTGCGGATCCTGAATGGCTTACGCCTCTCTGGTCAGTAGGGGCAGAAGCGCCGGTGGACTGGGTACTAGGAATGTGCGAATGCACAATGACCATAGGTCTTGGTGCAGGCATTGGCTGCAGGGTGATGTTGGCAGCGGCAATGTCAGTTTGATGGACCGGGACCGACACTGTCCCAGCTGGGAGACTCAGAGCTGGGGTGGATTGAGCTGGAGCTGCCCCTGCAGCCTCCCCTCCCTGCCTACTTGGGGTTGCAGATGACATAGCTGGCCCAGATCCACGTGGCCTGGTGACACCAACTTGCACTGCCACACGTGGCATAGACTTGCTGACCTGGAAGTCAGCCTAGGAGTCATCCTGTGCCGGATCAGGTGCCACAATGGGCTGGTCCAACAAGGGCTGAGCTGGGATGGTGTCAGCTACGTTTCCGACAACCATATGGGGGGGGTTTGGGCGTGCCTGATTGCTCCTCCACACATGGGGGTCTAGGGGCACCCTGCAAATCATGGCCATGTCTCACCACAGCCACCTTTTGGAGGTCGGCCACCTTTGCCTCCCTTAGCGCTTGGTCGCCTCCCAACCATGGCACTGATATTGTTGTGCGTATGGGAGTAGCAGTAAACGATTGTCCTGGGAAATTGGGGGTGAAAGGGGTAGGGTACTAGATGGAATTCGTACCCTAGTGCTCTAGCAAGGCTGTCTGTGACCCCTGGGGGAAGATGATGGGTCACGCAACGCACAGGCACCCCGAAAACAAAAAATAACATGCACGCAACCCCTCATAGACAACGTGCGTGGAAAAATGAACCCGCACTACGCTGTGGCACCCAGAAACACAAAAATAAGCGTATGTGTGTTACACGCAGACTACAAGGATCTCTGAAGGGGTACGCAACACTTGGAGCAAGCACAGTTGGTAAATACGTGCGCGACTCACTGTTTACCTGGAAAAAGAATGTGAAAAAGACGCGCGTGTAAGCGTTGGCAACACCCCGGCCAAAAGAAGAATTGTACGCTGTCTGAGGAGAAAGGACAAAAGAAGAATTGAACGCCGTTTGAGGAAACAGGCCCAACAAAAAAAATGAACACTGTCAGAGGTAACAGGGAGTACGAACTTGAAACGCTGTGAAGTAATCGTGTGTGAACCGACAAGAAGTACAGAATTCAACCACTCGCTCTCCACGAAAAGCACGTACAAGAAAATGGGGTCCTACACGTACCTTTTAAACCAGCCCACACGTACAACGTCACTTACGCATGTACGCGCTAAGGCCCTTTCCTCCAATTACACAAGCTGACACTCGGACGTGCAGTTTTGGACGTGTACGATGAACATGCACCCGTGTTGAGGGAAACACCAGCGCGCGTCACCTCACAGATGCGTATGCCCTTTCCTCAGATTACACGCATTCACACGCGGATGTGCAGTTTTTTCACACGCCATGAACCACTATGCCCACGTCACGAGGGAAACGCCCCCGCGTGTAACGCCACAGACGCGCTTACACGCTAAGGGCCTTTCCTCGAATTACACACAGACGTGCAAGATTTTCACATGCCAAATCACTCTGTATCAAGCTGGCCACGCAACAACACACGGAAGACCACGCTCCTGCCCAGAAGGCTGAATTACTGCCCCCCAGAGCCCAGAGCACGCTCCCACCTGCCATCTGCTGCTGCCTGCCTGCCTGCTGCCCACGTGCCCTGCTATTTGGTGCCTGCACATCAGCCAGGGTTCCAGTTGCTGTGTCCACCCCTGCTCGAACAGAAGACTCCCGACTGGGATACCATCGCTCCACAGCCCAGCCCCAGGACCCAGTTGCCCACCCACGCCTGCCTCGGGGGTCGCCATGTCGGGGCAAACACCATCTGAGACCACTGGCGACCCCCAGCCAGAGAGGCAGAGGGCCACCAGCTTCAGTGTGAAGGAAGTTGGTGTCCTGGTGGAGCATGTCCTGGGGCATTTTGATGCCCTCTTCGGAACAGCACGCGCCAACAAGGAAGGACAGGAGAGCATCTGGGACGACGTAGTGGTTGCCATCAACGCCGAGGGGGTGGCAACTGGCGACATCAAGCACGTCAAGAAGCGCTGGGAGGACTTCAGGTCCAGGACCCTCTACAAGGCCCTGCGCCTCACGTAGGGGGGCCGGGTCAGCATGAGTGACATCCAGATGAGTGTCCTGGAACACGTATGCCCAGCGCTCCATGCCCAGATCCTTCGGAGGAAGACCCGTCTGGAGTTGAGCGGTAAGTGGCCAAGCATTGGTGTGTGAGACAGGGCATGTTGCAGTGTATTGGTGGTCTGATACTTGCCTGTATGTGTTTCATAGGCCATGTATGGATATGTGTGTGCAGGGATATCATGGTCATGCATGTGAGACCAGTAATGTGTGAACCACATGGTTGGTGCATGTGTTACAATGCAACATGGGGAGCTCTATGCCAAATGCACACATGAAAGCATGCCAGTGTCTGTTATTGGACATGGAGGGGGTGTGAGGGATGGGTGCTGCTGTCATGTACATGTATGGTGCACATGTGTGTGTGTCTGAGAAGTGTGTGTGTGACTTTGAAATGCCATGGATGCATGACACATGTCTGTGATGATGTGTACATTCACTCATGCAGTGCGGTCACCGTTGTATGCAATGTGTCTATCCACTGTGTCTGTGGTGTACAAGCCATGATGCATGACCCTCCGGTGATGTGCGTGCATGGGATCAGTGTGAGCCATCGCTCCACAGCCCAGCCCCAGGACCCAGTTGCCCACCCACGCCTGCCTCGGGGGTCGCCATGTCGGGGCAAACACCATCTGAGACCACTAGCGACCCCCAGCCAGAGAGGCAGAGGGCCACCAGCTTCAGTGGGAAGGAAGTTGGTGCCCTGGTGGAGCATGTCCTGGGGCATTTTGATGCCCTCTTCGGAACAGCACGCGCCAACAAGGAAGGACGGGAGAGCATCTGGGACGACGTAGTGGTTGCCATCAACGCCGAGGGGGTGGCAACTGGCGACATCAAGCACGTCAAGAAGCGCTGGGAGGACTTCAGGTCCAGCACCCTCTACAAGGCACGGTGCCTCACGTAGGGGTGCCGGGTCAGCATGAGTGACATCCAGATGAGTGTCCTGGAACGCGTATGCCCAGCGCTCCATGCCCAGATCCTTCGAAGGAAGACCTGTCTGGAGTTGAGCGGTAAGTGGCCAAGCATTGGTGTGTGAGACAGGGCATGTTGCAGTGTATTGGTGGTGTGATACTTGCCTGTATGTGTTGCATAGGCCATATATGGATGTGCGTGTGCAGGGATATCATGGTCATGCATGTGAGAGCAGTAATGTGTGAACCACGTGGTTGGTGCATGTGTTACAATGCAACATGGGGAGCTGTATGCCAAATGCACACATGAAAGCATGCCAGTGTCTGTTATTGGACATAGAGGGGGTGTGAGGGATGGGTGCTGCTGTCATGTACATGTATGGTGCACATGTGTGTGTGTCTGAGAAGTGTGTGTGTTACTTTGAAACGCCATGGATGCATGACACATGTCCGTGATGATGTGTACATTCACTCATTCAGTGCGGTCACCATTGTATGCACTGTGTCTATCCACTGTGTCTGTGGTGTACAAGCCATGATGCATGACCCTCCGGTGATGTATGTGCATGGGATCAGTGTGAGCCATGATGCATGTGAGTTTGAAGGCAACATTTTGGTTAATAGAGGCCCTTGTACATGGATGCTGATGTTGATTGCAGGTGCCGTGCCTGTTTCTGTATGTGTGTTGCGTAGATTCACCCATGTGTCGTGGAGGGACAGGATGGAAGTGACGTTTGACACTGCCACTCATGTGTTATTGCTTGCTGTCTAGGGGAATATTGTACTGTACCCTGATGCTTGTGTTCTATGTCTCCCTCTACGCAGCGTCAAGTGAAGAAGAGGGTGGAGACGGCGCTGTGGAGCCAAGTGGCGGGGATGCCTCCACTGGGTGGCGACGCAAGGCCCAGCCACCTTCCCAGGACTTGCCATCATCCGGGAGCGAGGGGGCTGGTGCCGCGTCTGCCACTATGGCTGTGGTAGAAGGGCCGGGTGAGCCCCCACAGGGGCTTGCAATGGCGGAAGACGGTGTGGAGACATCCAGGTTGGTGGTCTCCACAGAGGAGGAGGAGCCCGCTACTGAGCCGCACATTGCGCCTGGTGGGGGTATTACCACTGGTGCAAGTGGTGCAGTCCAGGGCCAGGGTCAGGAGGCAGCACAGGTCACTGCGGAGGGGCCTGTGCATGTCGCTATCCTTGACCCTGTGACTGCACCACCATGCACCAGCAGGGATGCCCCGTCCCAGGCCCGTCCTCAGGTAGGGGAGAGTGCCATGTCATCTGCCTCTCCACTACCTGCGGACGAGGGGTCCCATGAATGTATGGGCTCCGTCCTGATTGGTGTCACGTTGCGCACGCGTGACATTCGTGATGACGTGCGTTCTTCCTGGGCAGAGAACGCACGCCATCACGAACAGCAGCGTTGCAACATGGCACTGTTGGGAGGGGCCCTGGTCGGTGGGTTCATACATGTGATGCGCACTCTGGCGGACCTCTCCTCCTCTGTGAAGACTATGCGCCAGTTATTCTCCCTGCCGTCTTCCGGCCCATATTCCACCAGGGCCCCCTATGGACCTGGCCTGACCAACACAGCCAGCTTGGTGGAGATCCCATCCCTGCCACAGTCGGGAGTCGGCGGTCCAGCAGGGGTGGACACCACAACTGGAGACCAGCTGATAGAGGATGTGCAGGCATCATCGGACAGAGCACATGGACAGCTGCAGCAGCAGCAGGAGTAGGCTCTAGATGGGAGCAATGATGGCTCGTGGCCATCGAGATCAGGGGGGCAGGCATCGGCCAGAGGGCAGGAGGACCCTGGAATGGGTGTATCTTCCGTGTGGCTGCTGTTGGGCCAGCGTATAGGTGCGGAGCGGCGGCCGGCGGAAGAGGCACAGCTCACCATGGTCAGGGCGGAGTTCTCCATGCGTCGGGCGTTGAGGCGGGCAGAGTGCCTCAAGGCGACTCGCAGGGAGTTAGAACAGGCCATGTGTGCCTCCCTGCGAGACCTCGGGGCCAGGACAAAGGACCACCTCCAGCAAATAGACATGGAGTTCGATGATGCCCTGGCCGAAAACATCACTGAGTGAGCCACAGGACTTGCCCGTCGCCATTGTAGTGTGTTAGGTTTCCTTTTTTTTGGGTTGGGGGGTTTGGACTATGCACCACACTTTTGTGTATAGTTTTTTTGTTAGGTAGGTCATTAGATAGGTTTCATTTGTTTCGTTGGGCTCATGGACCCTTGAAAATTGGATTGTACATAGTTGGACGTTGGATTTTTTTGGACATTTTGATTTCATTTCACCATGGATCAATGGATTTACCTTTTTGTGTTTCATTTGGATTTGGTTTGGTGGACAGAGAGTTTTGGCCATTTTTCTTTTGGATTACTTGGGTTTTTTGAGGATTTTTTTTTTTATTTGGACATGCATTTCATTTCATGTTTGCCATTATTTTATGTTTTAAGTACTTTCAATTGGTTTTCATGTTAATACATTTTGATCTTTTACTTCAATGTGTGGGATTCACTCATTGGGTTCATGCATGTTGACATGTGAGTTTACTAAATCAATGGCAACCTGTGTGTGTGTGTGTGTGAGACGGACATGTGTTGATGTACATAGTTGACTTTTGGTTTCTGTCATGAGATGGGCATGTCACTGCTGCGTGGGTGAGTGGGTGGGGGCACATGAGTGGGGGCATGCCGGCAGGTGCCCCTCACTGCTGGGGTGTGGGGGTGCTGGGGAACATGAGTGGGGGCCTGCTGCCAGGTGCCCCTCACTGCTGGGGGGTGGGGGTGCTGGGGGACATGAGTGGGACATGAGTGGGAGCTTGCTGGCAGGTGACCCTTACTGCTGGGGGGTGGGGGTGCTGGGGGACATGAGCGGGACATGAGTGGGGGCCTGCTGGCAGGTGACCCTCACTGCTGGGGGGTGGGGGTGCTGGGGGACATGAGTTGGTGATCACTAGTGCAAGGTGACATGTGGCCTGGCTGGGGGCATGCCCATGGTGGATGGACTGCCTGCGGGACATGACTAGGGGTGCTGGGTAGGCCCCTGTGGTGTGGTTTGCCTGCAGGGTCCATGGAGGGGGTAGAGGGCACCCCTGTGAGAACCCACACTGCCAATTGACGTGTGGGACTCCCCGCGCACCCCCTGGATACACGTACCCCGCTCTGATAGCGAAAGCACGTGTGTAACTTCCCCCGTACCACATTATACATGTACCCCTCTCACACAGGGCCAATCGCGTGTGAAACTTCCCGCGCACCCCAGTAATCCACGTACCCCACACGCACAGGCCCAATCGCGTGTGAAACTTCCCACGCACCCCAGTAATCCACATAGCCCGCATGCAGGGGCCTGCCGCGTGTGACACTTCCCGTGTACCCCAGTAATCCACGTACCCCACGCTCGCACAGGCCCAATCGCATGTGAAACTTCCCGCGCACCCCAGTAATACATGTAGCCCGCACGCACAGGGCCTGCCGCGTGTGAAACTTCCCGCGCACCCCAGTAATCCACGTATCCCACACGCACAGGGCCAATCGCGTGTGAAACTTCCCGCGCACCCCAGTATTCCATGTACCCCGCTCGCACAGGCCCAATCGCGTGTGAACATTCCCGCACACTCCAGTAATCCACGTATCCGGAACGCAAAGGGCCTGCCGCGTGTGAAACTTCCCGTGCACCCCCCAAATCCACTTACCCCGCACGCACAGGGCGAATCGCATGTGTAACTTCCCGCGCACCCCAGTAATCCACGTACCCCACTCGCACAAGCCCCATCGCGTGTGAGACTACCTGCACAGTGGGGTACGTATATTCGGAGGGGTGCGCAGGGAGTTTTATAGGCGTTTTCGTGGTTGTGAGCCTGTGCTCCATTTACGGGATTTGTGCGCTGTACATGGCGCACGGGGAGGGATTGGGGGCGTAACTGGCGCTGCTGCAGGGTCCCTGCGCCACTCTGCACCACGGCTGGTTTTGGATGTTAAAATCCATGAATACGCTGTGCACGGAAATGGATTTTAGGGCACGCTGCTGGCGCAGAAAGTCGCATGCACCCATTGTGCGCCAACCGCATGCGCCACTTGTGCGCTGAATTCTATGAATTACCTTGTTAATCGGTACCACTATTTGCAATTACCTGCTGTTGGGTCCCCTGTATGCCATTTTCATCAATCTGAAATCGGAGGGTAAACGTGAAGAGTGAAGCCAGGCGGAATTACCTTTGCTCTTCACTTTTACTCTCTGCTTTTAGAAAAATAGAATGCCAGCGGCAAATTATGCTTTGCGGGCTGCATTTCAGAATGGATCCCAAAGGAATCGGGATTCTATTTATCAGGTGTAAATGCAAGGAATATTCCATTGGAAACAATTGGTTTAATCTCATGCAGACACAAACCTGGGTGCTCTTCTAAGAGAGAGAAGGAAAGCAAAGTGTAGATGCGATCTCCACTTTGCTACCTAAGGCAAGCTGCAAAATGGGGCAGAGCATTAAATGGAGGAATACAGGCATTATCCTTTGTTTTTAGGCCTCCTTTTAATGTTAAAAAAGGACACCGAATATGCTATTTGAAATGATTTAACTCCATGGGGAGCATTCACATTTAATGTGATCCAATATCATTGTTGATTTTTCTTAAGGGGATATGTCTTTGAACAATGAACAGTTGTAATCAGCTTGTTTATAATTAGCTGGAATTACCCATAATACAGATAGATGTTAAACTCATTTTTGAATTTCAACCTTTTTGTATATTCAACTGCATGACAAAAAAAAATCTGATTCACAAATTGTAATCCTATCTAGTAGACAGCTGATTGGCAAAGATTATTGTAGGAGGTCACTTTAGATTTGCCTTTGACCTCATCATGCCTGACACGTACACAGTAATTTTTCCAAAAACAATTCAAAATCTATCAGAAACAGAAACCCTGCACATTTCTCTGTTTTTGAGGGTGGGTGGTATATACTTTTCTGTGGGCGTAATGATGGGTGGAGGAATATACAGATTATGGGCCTCATTAGGAGTGTGCCAGTCCAGTAACAAGGTTGTGGTTACCCTAGCGGCACTGTTGTCACCGGACCGGAACAATCCGAGTCTGCGGGCGGCTGCTGTCCACCCACCACATCTGACCTGGTGGGTGGAATGGCAGCCACTTGAAGCCAGGCGCCGGAAAAATTCACTGGGTTTTACCGGCACGGCTACCGCTGGACTTGTAATGAGGCCCGATGATTGACCTTTGCACTCTAATTTCTGCAAATCTTTGAAAAACCTTTTGGAGTCAAAGCTCCCGCCAGGACTAAAGATTAAAACTAGAGATTAAGACACTGATGCCCACAATTCAGGATTGTTTGGCAAGGAAAGGGATGTGGTTTAGATAAAGTTGGCTTCAGACTATATAACAAGATGAACCACAAAGTTGACACACAGAGTTGCAAAGCACCTTCGACCCGATTACAAAAACTTTGCACCAGTGCAAAGTATGCTTTAGTGCTTATAATATTCTCTTTTAGCACTAGGGCAAATGTTGCCCTGGTGCAAAAATGCTGTGAAAATATATCTTTTTTGCATTAGGGCAATTGTTCCTCTGGTGTTTATAACATGCCAAACTGCACTTGTCATGGTGCAATGGTTTTCTAATATGCCCCAGTGTTTTTTAGAAATAGGGCAAACGTAGCACTAGGGCTAATACTCTGCAATATTGCACTTGCACCAGACTAAAGATTCTCTAATCTGGCCCCACTTAGGAAGATACCAAGGGTGAAGAACAGGGAGGCAGAGCAGAACCAATGAGCTGAGGCATAGACTGCTTAGTAAGAAGAAGCTAGCAACTATTTTGATTTATTCACCATGTCAGAGTAAATCTGTGTAAAGGCCTAAAGATTGACACTTTTCCAGTTGTTTCAAATCCAAAACTTTTTCCTGCTTTAATATTTTGGGGGATGAAAGTACACATTTTCAGTTTGTTTCACCTATTTTCTTTTCCGTGGTTAAACCATTAAGAGGAATCGTGATACATATTCGCCAGAGTAGCCTATCCTTTTCGCTGATAAGATGCTGCGTTTATTGTGCTGTGAGTTTGGGCATAGCACATTAAGACATTTTCTTCCCTCTTATTTATTTGGCTGATGTAAGGTGACCCGTCAAAGCACTTGTGGATGCAGGAGGGGAAACCTAATGGGTAGATTTGGATTTAAATGCCTTACGTTTATTTATATTTAATATTATTTTGAGGTACCTACCTTTCGAAGACATTAACCTTTGTAATATTATATTTTAGCCACCAATTCAAACAGCACTGTTGTCAGCATAATGTTAAGTTTTATTGTGCCACATTATTGGCTGCTTGCAGGTTGGTTTTCATTTCCAAGGGTGAAAAGAAGAAGAGAAGGATGCTAGTGCTATATTTAACTGCACAACAGCATAATTGCTATATTGGAGACGGCATATTATTTCACTGTATTTTTTGAATGCTCATCTTTATCACTACAAGAAAATATGTATACATGAATGCAGAACAAAACGAATGAATGCACTCCTGGTTTGTTTCTACTTATGAGTATAATCATGCAGTATATTACACGTGTAAATGTTTGTTGTTTTAGTGATAACACTGTTTAGAAAAGGTATTGATAACATCTAATGTTAATAATTCACTCAAGAGTACTAATACTTTTTTCCTAGATGTTCATGGGGTAGACCTTCAACAGTATTGATGTCCAGTAGTAATCTAGTCTAAGCACATAAAAACAAATCTCTCAAGAGCCTTGCGAGGCGTACAGTAGTATTATATTCTGCAAGACCTGCCATAGCACAAGGTGAGCAATTCTACAATCAATGGGGTGGCGATTAGGCTCTGGCAAGCAGGTTATGATAAGAATATGACAATTTGAATGGCAATTCAGTAACATTGAGCTTTTAAAACGGATAATATATTTTGCAGTAAAGATTAGTGGAGATACTAACACATGTCCAGGTGTCAATTGGGATTATGTTACAGCTTTGAATATTAACTTTTCAAATTCCTTTCAGGACTTGCAAGTTAGTTCTCTCAGGATTTTTATTTAGACTATGGTCATGTTAAGGATTTCAATAAGGCAATACACCCGGCTCACACCTAGCATGCAATGGACAGATGAAATATTTATTGTGTCTATAGGTTCAATATTCTGAGTGATATACCACTCATATCACACCTGTCTCAAAATATCCACCAGGTCACAGTGGACCAGGAATCCGGCTGGTTGATTAAGTTAAATATGTATTTATTTATTTAAAATTAAAATCATATATATATATATATATATATATATATATATATATATATATATATATATATGGGGCAGCAATCACCAATGTGGTGACAAAACAATTCAGAAAGTAACTAAATCAATTGAATTCACTTATAGCAATACAGAATAGAAAACACAGGAAAAGAACAGTTTTGGCTTGTGAAAATATAGCGCTTAGGTTAAGGTTCCCCCTGCAAAGTTCTTAATTCACAATTGAGCAGATGTAAGTAAACAGCAGGTATTCAGGAGTAAAGAACAGTGTCTTGTGTAATCGTCCCTCCCCAAACAAGAGAGAAAAGCGTTTTTGGGATATTTTACACTTTTAAAATGACAGTTGATAATAGCTTTGTGAAACAATAAAAAGTGTGCAAAAATCCTTAAATTGATAGAAAATCTTATGAGAGCACCACTTAACAGGTTCTAACAAACATGAGCTACAAGATGAGCAACAGAACATATTTTAGATCAGAATGGAAGTTAAGAAACACTTTTTTCCGCTATACGATTTTTAATAAAAACGGGTCAAATATACAGTTTTAGCTGTGGATGTAGATAAGCATATTAGGTTTAAGTGAGAGTTGAAATTAGGTGTCTATCTATAAAATTGACGAAGTTATGCCAGTTTGAATAAGAGGCATCTTTGAAAATAAAGACGCTAGAATGAAAATAGAAATCAGTTCCTACAATGACAATTATGCTCTAAACTAGTGTATCCAGGCTAGTTACCAGTTTGAAACACAGTAAGCCGCAGAGTGGTCCATGGAAACCAACCCCAGCATCTTCGTGTCTGCCTTGGAGGACTCCGTCGAATTACCCGTGGGATGATTTTAAGAGTTTGTGATTTTAAAAGGCTAAAGGATTTTACAGAAATTATCACTAGCACAAGAAATCAAAGCAAGGTTTCAGACTGGTGTGACACTATTATAAGTTCTTAAGTTAAAGAGAGGATGGGTTGTAGATTGGGATAGGACAAGGTAAATACACCATGGGTTACTAGGATTCCTATTGATACTTACAGTCCACTGTATATTAAGATTGGACCATCAGGGTTCTGGTCATCCGGATCGGTTTACAGGCAGCAGGGCAACTCTGGCAGAATTGGATTATCTGGGAGGTTCTGGTCAATTGAACTGCACCTCAGGCTAGATTAGATAGATTGGCCCTTCTGGTCCCTGGACACAGTAGGTTAGTGGGATAGCGAGTTTCAGCAGGCAAGCCTTAATGGTAGAAAGCCCGACTGTATCAGAATTAATTTCCCTTAGGTTTGGGATGGTTCAGGATTTGGGCTTAGCTGAGACAGAGTTCAGCAATTGCTGGGCCTGGGTTTTGCAAATTAGTCTGGATCAGGACAAGATGAAGAATTCTGGAACAGGACATCACCCGGCAATCAGGATGGAGTCAGGAAAGAGCTGTCATATTTTATAATGTGACTTAGGAACTCCCACAGTGATTTGGACCAAAACGTAACTTTTCCACAAATACACATTTCTATAATTATGCCCTCTAATAAAATCGGACATGTGCATTACATATTTGATGGATTATCTTTACATCCAATTCCCATCACAGTGAGAGCTGGTTTTGTCATTCTGTGGAATTTTGTTAATTTTAATCATAAAGATTTGGCCTAACAATTCCTACTTCAGTACATATCTGGGCGATTACCCCTAGTACATGGGTATACAATATTACATTTGCAGCATCAATAGTTTTGCCACAATTATTCTTTCAATATACTTTTGGTTTCTTATGTAGTACTGGGTTCACTCACATCTTCACAGAAAGAGAAGAACATTAGATTTACAACTACCAATTTTTAGATGTATCCTCCTTCTTGTGGTAAAGTTAAAAGTCTTTAAAGCTTAATTACAAATAGGCATTTGAACACCAAAAGTTCTTGGCCGTTTTTTTACTTTCATTCAACTGGCAACAGCTGTCAAATTCTTTTGATCAGCGTGGGGTGTCCTCTTCCGTGAGAGGGAAGCTCCCAGCCCCAACCCTGCATGGATCAGTAGGCAGCCTGCCATTGTTCTTGGCTGGGCCTCAGACGAAAGTCTGATGAGGTCTCTGTTCAAATATGCGAGAACCTCCCATCAGCAATTAAGCCTTCCTGTGTGGCTGACACTCTGTTTTAATTTGATTGGCCTGTGAGTCTGGCACCAGAGTACCTTATTCACACAGTCTATTAGGGGAGACAACCTTTGCAGGATGTCATTCCCTAATAGACAGGTGGTTCCCTCTGGCGCCACGACTATGACTGGGTGCTTCATTTTGTGTCGCCCAATTTTTATTTCTAGCTCTGCAGACCCCTCAACAGGAATTGCCTTCCCAATGAAGTTCTGGAGTTGTCCAGCAAGAGGAGTGAGAGGGATCTGGTATCTCTCGCCCTTCCTGAATTCAGCTGATCAAAGACTCTTTTTGACAGCAAAGTTGGTTGGGATCCAGTGTCCACCAGTGCTGGAATTGCACATTGTCTTTGCACTTTGACAGAGGCGTAGAATCTACCTTCTTTCTCCTCCAATGGGCAAAAGTAATGAGTGTTCTTGGTAGGCTGGATGGTCAATTTACTTATTTTTGATTCAGACACCGGGATAGTTGGGTCAAAGAGACGGTGTTGGAGTTGTGGAATCCAGCAAAGAATTTTGACACACCACTATTTGGGGAGTTTCCGGCTCCCCTTTTTCTGACTCTGGGCTGCCTCCCCCTTTCTGGATGCAGTCAACAGAAGTGGTTGGTGAGGTTTGGGGTTCCTCTGGTGCTGGTTCTGGGCTGCCCCCCCCTTCTAGGAGGCGGTCTCCAGAATGGAGTTGGGTGGTAGGGAATCTGAACAAGCAATTTCACAATCAGAGATTAGAGGAGTCTCACGCTCCTCCTTTTCTGGTTCGGGGATGTCCCCCCCCTTTTAGGAGATAGTCACCAGAATGGCTTTGGAGAGCTATGGAATCTTCTTTCTCTTGTTCCGGGCCACCCTCCCCCTTTTTGGAGGCAGTCCCCAGAATATGTTTGGGCATGATTCTGTGGGGGAGCTTGGGGATCTGCAAAAAAAAAAAACTGTTGGATATTGGGGGAGTTTTGGACTCCCCTAGTTCTGATTCTGGCCCCCCCCCTTTGAATGCAGTCACCAGAATATTTTTGGGCAGTGTGGCTTTCCAAGCAATTATTCAGAGGTTCAATAATGGGTGGTTTTAACTCAGTCCCCACATTTACCCATCCTTTATTAGGATCTCTCGGGACCCATTTTTCTTTGGGAGGAGTTCCCTGATCCCTGAAGGAGAAGACTTTTTTCCCAGAGTCCTCTGAGGACCCCTCTCCTTCAAACTGGAGGACACTAACTTCCTCCACAAAATGGGTCTTTTTAGGTCCTTTATTTCTCCTACCCACCCTCTGTTCCCTAGGTTGCAGACTTTCAGGGCAGGGGATTTTGGTTCCGGTTCCTGGGTTTCCAGTGGCTTTTCACAAGTGGGGAAGGAAGCTTCCTCTAAGGCTTTACACCCTCCCTTTCCCCCGTGCTTCCTCCTTTGGAACCGGTGAATTGTCGGGGTTCTCTCCCCGTCATTGAACTTGAGTACCAGACACTTGGTTTGTGGAGTTCTGTGCCACCATTTTCATCTGGGGGTTCTACTGAGCCCTCAACATGCAACCCAGATCCTGGGAAAAGTTCTGTACCTGGCGCTACAGTTGCGACACCCATTCTGGCTGGTACGGGGGTCTCTGGTCCATCCTAGGTGGACACAGGAAGGGTAGCTATCTATCCCTTCTCCCATAATACCCTGGGTTGGGATAGGTCTGGTACCCCTCCACCCTTGGCCTCCCCTCTCCTGGATTGGGCTGTCTGGGCTCAGGAAAGTGGGGAAAGAAAGGAGGGTTGTTTTGTGGGTTGAAGTTTTGTGGGTGCTGGGGGAAGAAGCTCAACCCGGCATTTGGGGGATTATTGCGCTCCTGGGGAAAGTTAGGAGGGAAGTTTCCTGGGTTGGTAGCTACCTGGTTGGATAACCCCCTTGGGCTGGGGGAGTCCACACATACCCCAGGATGGGTTTGTTGCCCTTGTATCAGGGGCTTATGTATTCCGGGGATTAGGGATCCCATTTGTGGGATTGCCTCCCTGACTACTAGTCTGGGATTGGCCCAAGGGCCTTCTGGTTCTTTGGTTGGGTAAGTTCTGTATCAGTATATTTTTAGGCCCCCCATCTCCAAATCTAAAATGGGGGCACCCTTCACCTCCGCCATTTTAGCAGCGGCAGGGGTGTTGGCTGGTTTAGGGGTTTTATTGGTGTTTTTCGTTCTCTACAGGTTTCGGCACTTCACAAATACGGGTCACCTGTTCAATGACCCAGTCCACTGACCTCTTCTTGTGAAAGTCCCTCACCAGCTGGCTCATAATGTATTTACGGCGTGCATGGAAGAAGGTGTTAATGAACTCCCTACTGTCTGTATGCACCCTCCTGGTGGTCTGCACAAAAGCATGTTTAAGTCCATGAACAAATTCTTGTGGGGCTTGATCTTCTCCACACTACAGATTGTAGGCCACCTTGCAGGCCTCTCGGAGGTTCGTATGGACAGAAAAATGTTTTAAGATGGCCGCCCTGTAGGTGGACCATCTTGAGTGGTTCTGATACTCCAGCCCCGCAAAGAAGCTGGAGTACTCTGGGGAGAATGTCCATTTTACATATTGGATGCAACTCTGACTATCTTTCAATGAAAAGTATCCATCATCTGTTCGTATAACTCAAGGTGTTCCCAGACTGAATACTTCGCTTTTTTGTGATAGGGAGTTGTAACACTCCTAATGGCCTTGATCTGCTCCAGGGGATCTTTTAGTAGAGCCCTCCTAATTTTGTTGGCCTTTTTGGTTTTAGTCACCCGAGTCCACTCATCCTCTGACTCAGAGGCAATGCTATTGACGGTGGCTATCTGATCTTCTAGGCACTCCCTGATTCTGCGAGTTTGAGAAGGGGCCTAGTTTCTTGATACCTGTGGCATTCAGAAGAGTCTTCTGACTCTCCCGTGCTCCCAGGATTGGCAGAGTCCCCCCCAACTGCCCTAGCTGGGAAGAGGTCTTTAAGATACTCTTTTTGGGCTTGATATCCTGGAGTTCCCCACCAAATTTGACAAACTTATCCTTTGGTAGGCAGTATTCTTTAGGATCCAGTTCCCTGACTCTGCCCTCACAGGAGTCTTCCTGATCAGAGAGGCTAGCCCTAACATTTGGGGATCTGTACAGAGACTCGCGTCCATCACCTTCTGGGAGGCACTGATTTGTCAGTCCCATGTTACCAATTCTGCTGAGGTCTACCATCCCATTGGCCCTTGGTTCATATAAGCCAGTGGACATGAAGCTGGCAGAGTCCATGGTACTGAAGGGGTTAGAGTCCCTGATTACAGGGATCCTGATGTTATGCTCAGGGGTTTCTCTGTCCCTCCCTACCTTTTCTCTTCCATCCCCTATTCCTTGGTGGTATGCCAACATCTGAATATTTGGTTCCTCTATCAGGGCCTTACTGGTCTCAATAATTCACTCTTACATGGCTATCTCTTTGTGGAGCACAACATTATTTTCAAAGAGAGCCTCAATGTCTCTCTGTGCTTCCTGCCTGGTTTGGAAATAGTGGTCCAATATCTGCTGCAGGAGACTCACCTCCTGGGTTTTATCATTATTGGTCTGGGTGTTCTTTTCCAGAGCATCCTCCACCCGCCTGGTGTGCTCTAGTAGCTTCTCATATTTGGTTTTTACTTCACTGAGCTCCTGGAGGGCCAGCTTTCCTTCCTCTAGCTTGGTTTTTAATTGGCTCACTTCCTGGCCTAAGGCGTCCCTCTCCTGACATAGAGTTCCCCTCTACTCAGCCAGGTTGTCCCTTTGTTTTTTAAATGCACTAGATTTCTGGCGCTCCTCATCAAATTCCTCTTGAGAGTGGATGTCTTTAATAATGAATTTATTATTTTCCTCTTTCAAGGATTCTATGTGGTTTTGTAAGGTGACTATCTGTGTTGAGCATGCTCTGCTATAATTTAACTGTTGCGCCAACTTCTGCTGACTCTGTTTTAAAGAGTCCACCCTTTCCTGACACTCCTCTTGTAGTGTCTGTACTTGGGTGTCTTGCTCTACCTTCTCTTGCTGTAGGTGAGCCAGATCTTACTTTAGTTTTGTCAGATACTGCCTAGCTTCTGTCTCTGATTCTTGGCTCTTCAGTAGCCTTTGCTCTGCAGAGTGTAGATCAGTTTGGATTGTCTCGTGTCTCCCTTGATTCTTTGCCAGAACTATGTTTTCTGCATGCTTTTCCTGCATTACTCCTATGTGGAGGTATAGGTAGGCTGCTGTTTTGGCAATTTTACACTGCTCCTCTTTATCTTTTGGGGCCATGTACAGTTCACTAAGAGCTTGGTGTAATGGGCCCTTGTCCTGCCATGTATCTAGGTCCATGTCAGTGACCTGTTCTTTGATTTCCTGCAGCCATACCTGTTCATTCTGTTCGGGCCACTCACCCCTGACAAACAGTTTGTGCAGGTGTTCCCTAGCCATATTAATTTCTACTGGGATCGCCATTTTGGAAATATCAATTTCCTTATGACTTATTTTAGGGTGAATTTACTTTTACAAACAGGCCTCATTTTTGGAGTATTTATTTTGAGAGGTGCTTGTACAGTGTAGCACAGTACACAAACCCAGCCAGGTGTTTGTACTCTGCAGGCTAGTATGCTGTGTTAGGCTGTCACGGGTGGTAATTCGAACTCAGAATCACGGCATTAACCCCTGAAATCTGTTAAGTATTTCAATCAAGCAATACACCCGGATTCGCCTAGAATGTAATGCACAGATGCAATACTTATTCATTGTGTATAGGTTGAAAATACTGAGTGATATACCACTCATATCACACCCATCTCAAAATACCACCCAGGTCACAGTGGACCAGGAATATGGACGGTTGATGAAGGTAAATATGTATTTATTTATTTAAATTAAAATCAACACACATTTTAACATATATATATGTGGGGCAGCAATCACCAATATGGTGACAAAACAATTCAGAAAGTAAGTAAAGCAATTGAATTCACTTATAGCAATACAGAATAGAAAACACATGCAAATAACAGTTTTGGGTTGTGAAAAGATAGCGCTTAGGTTAAGGTGGCCTAGCCCTCATAATTGTATTGTATGATGTATTATGTGATATATCTGATCACAGGTCACTGCCTTACTGTAACCCAAGGCACAACCTGCTCACATTGTAACTAAGTCTTCCTTGCAAGTAACAGTGCCACAATGCCCCTGGGCTGCCTGCGCGCTATATAAATTTAATAAATAAATAAATAAATAAAGGTGTCCCCCTGCAAAGTTCTTAATTCACAATTGAGCAGTTATGCACAGATGTAAGTAAACACCAGGTATTCGGGAGTAAAGAACAGTGTCTAGAGTTTAAATTCAATCTTCCCTCCCCAAACAAGAGAGAAAAGTGTTTTTGGGTAATCTAACACTTTTACAATGACAGTTGAAAATGGCTTTGTGAAACAATGAAAAGTGTGCAAAAATCCTTAAATTGATAGAAGTCTTATGAGAGCAACACTCAACAGGTTCTAACAAACATGAACTGCAAGATGAGCAACAGAACATACTTTAGATCAGAATGGAAGTTAAGAAACACTTTGAATGGGAAAAGACACGTGTAAAACTTTTTTTAAAAATGCGAATTTGCACCTAATTTCCACTACACGATTTTTAAAATATAGTGTTTCGCAGTGTTTAGTTGTGGATGTAGCTAAGGGTTTTAGGATTAAGTAAGAGTTGAAATTAGGTTTCTACCTATAGAATTGAAGAAGTTATGCCAGTTTGAATAAGAGGCGTTTCTGAAAATAAAGACACGAGAATGAAAACAGAAATCAGTTCCTACAATGACAATTATGCTCTAAACTAGGGTATTCAGGCTTGTTACCAGTTTGAAACACAGTAAGCCCCAGAGTGGTCCGCGAAAACCAACCCCAGCACCTCTGTGTCCGCCTTGGAGGACTTAGTCAGATTACCCGTGGGATGATTTTAAGAGTTTGGGATTTTACACGACTAAAGGATTTTACAGAAATTATCACTAGCACAAGAAATCAAAGCAAGGTTTCAGACTTGTGTGACACTATTATAAGTTCTTAAGTTAGATTGGATAGGACAAGGCAAATACACTATGGGTTACTAGGATTCCTATTGATACTTACAGTCCACTGTAAATTAAGATTGGACTGTCAGGATTCTGGTTATCCGGATCGGTCTCCATGTAGCAGGGCACCTCTGGTGGAATTGGATCATCTGGCCAGTTCTGGTCAATTGAACTGCACCCCAGGCTAGATTAGATGAATTGGCCCTTCTGGTCACTGGACACTGTCGGTTAGCGAGATAAAGAGTTGCGGCAGGCAAGCTTTAATGGTAGCAAGCCAGACTGGATCAGAATTAATTTTCCTTAAGTTTGGGATGGTTTAAGATTTGGGCCTAGCTCAGAAAGAGTTCAGCAATTGCTGGGCCTGGGGTTTGCTAAGTAGTCTGGATCAGGACAAGATGAAGAATTCTGGAACAGGGCATCACTCAGCAATCAGGATGGAGTCAGGAATCAGTGTCTTTGTGTGGTGAAGTTCCTATATTTATCATGCCAAGTGACATCACTCAGTTTATGGTAGGGGCAGAATTACAAACCACACCCATACGGCTGTCATAGGTCAAATGCACTTGCCACAGTGATTTGGACCAAAACCTAACTTTTCCACAAATGCACATTTCTATAATCATGCCCTCTAATAAAATTGGACACATGCATTACATATTTGATTGGTTATCTTTACATCCAATTCCCAGTTCAGTGAGATCTGGCTTTGTCTTTCTGTGGAATTTTGTTAATTTTAATCATAAAGATTTGGCCTAACAATTCCTAATTCAGTTCATATTTGGGCAATTACCCCTAGTACATAGGTATACAATATTACATTTGCAGCATCAATAGTTTTGCCACAATTATTCTTTCAGTGTAACTTTGGTTTCTTATGTAGTACATGGTTCACTCACATCTTCACAGAAAGAGAAGAACATTAGATTTACAACTACCAATTGTTAGATTTATCCTCCTTCTTGTGGCAAAGTTAAAAGTCTTTAAAGCTTAATTGCAAATAGGCATTTAAACACCAAAGGTTCTTGGCAGTTTTCTTTTTACTTTCATTCAACTGGCAACAGCTGTCAAATTCCTTTGATCAGGGTGGGGTGTCCTCTTTTATGAGAGGGAAGCTCCCAGCCTCTCCCCTGTAGGGATCAGTAGGCAGCCTGCCATTGTCCTTGGCTGGGCCCCAGACGAAAGTCTGGTGAGGTCTTTGTTCAAATATGTGAGAGCCTCCCAGCAGCAATTAAGCCTTCCTGTAGCAGCAAGGTGTTACCCATTCCCAGGCTGAAGCTCTCAGCTCAGAATTAAATATTTGATTAACTCAAGACTGGGTTTGGACTTTAAAAAATTACCTACAGCTTTCATCACAACATATAACTTGAACACAGTTTAGGTAGAATTTAACATTTAAAGAACTAGGCCTTTCCACAAAAACACACTTTTAAAGCAGGCAATTTTGCACTTTCTACAGGGAAAACCACCTTTAAACTGAGTCTTTTACAACCAATGTTCTTATACAGCACACACATTTAACTCAGCATTATTCTGTCCTTGAGTGCTGGGATTTGTCTGCAATCTGGATGTACATAACCAGCCTTTGCTTGGAGTTCTCTCTGCACAGCTGAATTTGTTACATGTTGCCATTTTAGCTGCATTTTCCTGTGGAAATGGAACCAAATGTTATTGAGCTGTTTTTTCATAAGATACATTTTTAGCTGCTGTCCCCAGCTTCTCGGGCCACACTGGATGATCTGTAATTCTTTTACTTTCAATGATTCACTGATAAATTAATGGATCTAGTGCCAAAACAGCACTTTGAAGGTTGCAAAAGCTGCATTTTAAAAGGCGTTTTCGGTTTTTAGCCCAATTCTGTGGCCTTGCTTCATGATAACTGTAACAGCACCCACTGGACTTCTCCTGCAGTGAGAATTTTGTTGTCACCCCCACTTTGACTGTGTGGCAGGGGTGTGCAGCCTTTGGTGAGTTTGACCCATGCACAGTTTTGCAGATTGTTCCGAGCACAGGGATTAGTGCATCCATTTTTGGCTTTTTCTTTCCCCATTTGTAAATTGAGGCAGTGGGGCACATTTGGATGGGTTAAAATATCCCACAGTCATCAAAAATATATTTTAATAACTGCTAATCTGTAAGGTATATTGGTATATTGTGCACTATCCCTCAGAGACCAGGCTATAATTTAACTTCTGTGAAATGCATAGGTACTAATCAATTTCTGCTGGGCAGAGGACCATTCATCCTATGCAATATTATATTTTATTGAACTGTAACTTAGAAATATTCTTTCAGGGTATTTGCAAACTTACTTTAATGATTTCTTGAGTTGACACTGGACACTGTGCAAAGTCTGGCCTCTCTATATGCTCCCTCCAGCGTATTTCTCTTGTTATTCTCTGTAACGAACTGTAACCATCTGTAACCAGCTCCACCATTAGGGACTACTGGTTCAGCTCTGGATTCCCTCCATCAGTCTCAGTCTGGAATGGGCATTCTCAAAATGCTTTTGGACCTGTCAGGATGGAAGTTGGGATCACAGGACTAGACACACATACGGGTTCAGTTTAAACTATTTATTGGAGGCAATTATTGAATGTGGGAAAAATAATGAAGTGCTTGAGGAAAAGTGCCATTTAATGCCCCCCAGGTTTTTCCTAACACCAACATAAAGTTATATGTGTAACTCAAAGTTCACGGTATAGTCTCCAACCAATGGTGTCACTCAAAATAGTCTCTGCATAGTAGGAACATATACTGCTTCTTCCATGGCACACCACCAAAGCCCTTCCAACTAAATGTTCCTAGGTGAAGGATTCCAAGGGAGGTCCCAAACCTCCTTTCTCAGTCCAATCCCTGTCAAAAGGATTCTCTCTTGTGAAGTCCAGGTTACTACCCAGTTCTCGGCTAGGACCTGGGCTTGATGTTGCAACTCCTCACCATTGGGTTTTTGCCCTGTTTCTTAAATGCTAGGGTTCTTGGTAGATGCTAAACTCAGGTCTCAGGAATGGAGTTCTGTTTCTTAAATGATAGGGTGCTTAGCAGATGCTACACTTAGGACTCAGGAATGGAGGTCTCTGGTTGAGCAGAATGACTCCTTCCCCTGCTAACTGGGCGCTATCCACTACTCTAGCAGCCAACTACAACTGGCCTGTTCCCCTCTGCTCCCAATGAGCCGGTCTGTGGGTCCATCTAATTGGCCCAAACTCCATGCTGAGGGGTAGCTTCAAAGTGACACTTTACATCTGCGAGCTCCCTGAATCCTGGCTAGGTGATTGGTCCCTGCAAAACTTTCCAGGTGAAGACCGTTTACATTTCGCTAGCCTCCCTGATGCATTACAAAGACATGAATCCATTTTAGAATTGGATGGTCATGTGATCTGGTAAAGCCTCTGCATGTAATCTGCTTTAACTCTCCAGTTATCATAGGGGCAGAGCAATATATTAATGTAGGTTTTCTCCTTAATGTAACTACTTCCATGCATACCTGATTTGATAGTGTGTGAACACAATTTTTTAAAGTGTGCTTACTTTTTTGAGGTGAACCCTTAGGTTTCTGTTTCTATTTCCTTGTGGAACAGTTGCTTTCTTGTTTCTCTGGAGCTTCGCGGTGTAGGGAAATCTTTTGAAGTTACCTGGGAGTTAAAGTGCAGTTCAACAAATGCTTACAATAACATTGTAACCCTCAGTTTGTATGACACTTTCAGAAACTACACCCATAACCTCTGATTTACTAAGAGTGTAAAAATCACTTGGGCATAGAAGGATTCTTCTCAGATTTCTTCCTCCCATTTACTCGAGAGGATAGCACATGTTTCATTTTATCCCTTCTCTCAGTAAAATGACATTATCAAGAAGAAAAGTGTATTATTATCATTTTGTTTGCTGTGCTTAGTTCATAGCACTTTTCACATACAATAAGAAAACAATAACAACATAAAACCAAATCAGATTAATTCCATAAATATTCAAATCAAAATCAGCTTTAAAATTTGCAGGGTTTTCGGTTTTACTTGCAACCATAACGTCCCTGTAACAACGTTTTTCCATAGAATTTCATAGGTGTTTGCTAGTGCAACTTAACCATAACGTCCCTTTAACAATGTTTTTGTTAGTGAATTTCATAGTTTTTTTAGTACGCCACTGTAAGCAGAACGTTGCTTTGGCATAGCATTTTATAGGTATTTGCACGGCAACATAACCATAACGTCCCATTACTAATTTGTTGGCTGCCTTCATGACAAACGTGTGGAAAGTGCACATTGTCTGGTGTATGTATCCATTTGCGCTACCCCTTACTTTTCCGAATAGTGTTGGCGTATCGTAACAATTATACATGTACATAGTAAATTTTGTGTAGTGTGGTAGTAGGCTCTCTTTTTGTGTGAACAGGGCATGATAAACCTGTGCCGCACAGTACTGGCCAAGATGAGTACAAATGGGAAATATGGATGTTTCCTAGGGACACTGCCCCTGGTTGGCGTATGTGCAATCACACTGCAAGTATCCATAGGACTCCATTAATCTTTGAATGCACTTTGAAGGAGTTGTGGAAGCACAAGTGTTTCCATTCCACACCTAGAACCATGCATAGGTCATCCACTGTATGCTGGTAACACTGTCCCTGTCGCCAGCCCTACGGAATCATGCAGAAAGTTACTGCATTTAAAGTACTGATGCCGACTTTGTGGGTTGCTCTGCAAACCTACCAATGTGTGGCTACAGTACTCTTAACTGTATAACGGCCACTGTTAAAAAAGGACCAGCAACCTGCATTGTCACATGGCCGTGTTAAATGTCGCATTACTTTCATTTATCTGCTGTTTGCCTTTTCCATGACCCGTGAAACAAATACATTGTGTCTGCACTCATCGGTGTGGCAGAATGTATCAAGAGGTCACCTGCTAGTTGTACATTTGAAGAAAACATGTAAGGGCAGGTGGGACAGTTTGCAAAATGGCAAAGCTGCTGCACCTTCCTCACCTGCATACTAGTGCATGTAAAGGCAAGTAAGGAAACAGCAGAATATGCAGAACGCAAACAACCTTAGTGCCAATTACAAAAGCTCTGTAGCTGCATGGGTCAAAAGAATAAATGACTTCCTGCTGCATGTAATGAAGCTGTGTTTCCCATCCTTGTAAACATTTTTGTATTCCACAATGTATGTATATCAGTGAATGCTACTGATAACAGTAATGTCATAGCATAAGCTGTTTCTACTGCATATGACGACAACTGAAAACAAAGCACAAGGGACCAGTGAGCAGGCTACCACCCTTCCAGCAATTACGTCAGGTAGCTTCATGTACAGCATTTTGCACATCTGCTGGGGCAACAGGAAGGACACTCCTCTAGAGCACAAGAGCTGTACAACAACCTTTGCAAACCATATGCCGTGCTACAGACCCTTACCCGGCAAAGGGCATTGTATTGTGCATGTATTGCAGCGCACTACTGTACAACGGGAAGGTACTTGGAAGGGCATGGCAATGGTCCTTATGGGAGCATTGCAATGACTGGCACCTATGTAGGTGAGGACCACCCAATAATTCTGTCTCCCGGCATGTCTCCTATAATATCCAGACAGGTGCTACCCCTTCTGTACCGGACCTTTCCTGCAGTTCCTTCTGCGGCGTGTGTGGGAACACCATCATAAATAAAAATGAACTGTGAATGGGAAAAGGGTAAATGAAGAAAGCACCTTTCACAGATCAACAACAGAATTGCCAATACACGCATGCAGGGCGGGAGACGTGGTAGTGTGGTAAACACTGTAGTTCAATCAGTTAAAAAGGGGATTGCAGCACAAAGAGGTGTCTGTAGGTGTTCCAGAGAGTTTTCAAGAGAGCCACAGCGCAACACTAAGTACAAAACAATTTCACTACTTTCAAGAAGGGCACCAAGCCAATTTAGATGGGGTGTGCAAACATCCGGATGGCTGGCATAGTAAGTAAACGTTATAGGTGGGGAAAAGTATTCGTGCTGTGAAACGTCATAGTCCCATGGGCGAAGGATGCCATTGGCACATGTCGAACAACGCCACAAATACTCTTCTTTGCAATGTACTGCGCTGTCTGCATTCACGGACCAAATAGGAAATGATGCTGCAACATCGGTGGCTGCACAATGCGCTACAAATGTCTGCAAGAGATCAGAAACAAACGCATGAACTGGGCAAGTGCCTCCATTATCGCAAACGGCACTTAAGGTTGTGTAACATGCTGGCCATTTTCCTTGCACAATGAACACCAATAATATCAGCATGATTGCGTGTCACCAAAGTGTCACACAGAGAAACCAAAATGTGGCACTTCCTTGTAGCTACTCCAAAGCACTAGACATGCTCATGATAGATTGCAAAATGAGTAGCCACTGCACAGTGTTTTCCATTTACTTTCACTCAATATATCTTGGAATCCCCTAAAACCTGCATGCTGTGGCTCGTGAAACACACAGCCATAACCACACCCTCTGCGTTTCTGTCTACAAATACACCATGTACCACAGTCTGTCTATACACACCACACCCACAAACTTTATTGCCCAATCCAGTAGCCTCTGCAGGCCCATTTCTGTGGCCGTCATCTGCAAAAGGTGTGTATATAACACGTGCCACCCTGCAACTATCGCAATATTTGCAGACTTTTTGTGCTGGGCGAGCGCGGGAGTGGGGGACTAACTTCCAACCAGGGAGCGGACATGGTTAGGTGTGCTGGCTCTTAAAAGAACCTTTGTTTTAAAAAAAAAAGATTTTGTAAAGGTGCCTCCTTGCAAACACTTTTTTTGTGGTCTTCATACGTAAATGTGTGTTTTGAACGTCAACTGACATTCTTATAATAGGGCCTTCACTGCAGTGTGTAGATTGTGAAACAACATGTCATTGCCACTGCATGGCAAAGACATGCCATTTGCCTTGAAAAGGTGTATGTATCACAAACCAATGTTCTCATTCTGACAAGAGAACATCCCACCATCACTCACAAAGTCACACATGCTTCTGTCGATGAGACCTCTTCCAACCTCTGGCTGATGACAGGAATCCTTGGAATACTTTCACACTATTCTCGGGAGTATACATGAGAAAAGCACCTTGGCAATAGGAAAAATACGCTGCACTGCTTTCATCATAATCTTCAGTTGACTAAACACACGGGAACAAGGCATGTAACCCAAAAAGAAGGCTCCAAAGTGCACAATCACAAAATGTACAGTTGCCGAAGAGGCCACACGTCGACATTCTAGAAGCAGTCTGCCGAAACAGAGCGATTCGACACTACACCACAAAGCGCCCACTCCCTCCAAACCGAAATTGCCAGACAAGTCTTCTTGGAGGGAATACACACACAGATCTTTCACAAAGCCATCACCCATGACGTAAAATTTACGTCTTGCCATGTTTGCCAGCCGCAGTACAGAAAGTAATGGGGAAACTGAATGCCGTCCTTTCCTGTGACGCACACCCAGAGCACCTGATTGGGCAAAATCCATAGTCTCATTTCCATTAGCCAACATGGTGAGAAGCGCAAAATGTGCCAAGTTCCTTTCCCCAATGAGCCCAAGGGCCGTGCCCCGGTGTGGAATGAGGATTCCTTCTCCCTATTGGAGTTCTTTCCTGCACGTACACCCTGAGCACCTCATTGTCCAAAGGCCATATTCCCATTTCCATTGGCCAGCATGCTAAGAAGCACAAATTGTGGCACATGCAATTTTCCAAGGACTGCACGGGCCGCATCCCAGTACAGCAGGAGGAGTCCATCTTCGTATTGGTGCACTTTCCTGTGATGCACACCCTGAGCACCACCTGATAGGACAATCGCTGCAGTCCCATTTCCATTGGCCAGCATGGTTAGAAACGCCGAATGTGGCTCCTGCGGATTTCCAAGTATGTCGAGTGCCAGGCCTGAGTGAAGCAGGAGTCCCTCTTCCTATTGGCGCACACCCATCATCATGTGATTGGACAATCTCTACAGTTCCATTTCCGTGGCCGCCACTTGCAAATTCCCTGGATGTAGCTTTCGCACTGCGTGCGGGCATGAGTAATAACTTGCAACCTGGGTAAGGGTAGTTTGTGGTAAGGGGCAACTCTTCAAAGAGCTGGTTGTTTTTTTTTTTAGATCCTTCTATGGAAACACCTTTTTTTCAGTGTTCATTAGCTTTTGTGAGTTTTTCTGTTCACTTTAGTACAGTAAACTCTTCACCGCAGCCTGTAGACGAGCAAACAAAACTGCATTGCCAATGGGTGACAGCAAAATGCCATTTTCTTGGAAACACTCCACATTTCCACAACTAATGCAGTCATTGTTGCAGAAAAACATTCCACAAGCGGACAAAAAAGTATACATACTTCTTTTGATGAGACACCTTCCTCCATCTGGCTTGGACCAACAACCATGAGCAGTAGGCCATACTCTTTGTGGTATTATGAATGAGAAAGGCACCTTGGCGGTGGGAAAAAGCATCCTCGCAACATTCAGCAATCTCCTCAGTCTACGGAACAAATCTAAGCAAGGCAGGTAACCAATATGCATGCTGCCGTAATGGATGATGATGACATCTAGTACTGGAAAAGTGGCAAGGTCTTTGCAAAGTGCATGGATATCAGCAAAATTGCACTCATACACAGCGTTCCACGATGCGCCCACTCCTTCCGAAGGAAAATTGCAGTCAACGTGTATTTGCAGGGCATAGTTGTGGAGATCTATGACAAAGGAATCAGGCTACCTGATTGACTAATCCCCATACTGCCATGGCAATTGGGCAAGGTGGTGTAAAGGGCACATTTTGGCACGTACGCCTCCCAAAGTAGCGCAAGGGCCGTGCCCGTGTAAAGCTGGAGCAGTCCTTCTTCCCTTTGCAAAATGTTCTCTGCAGCCCTACTTCATTGGGTTACGTGTAAATAAGCACACAATCATCCACCAGTCACATCGAAGCTGCCATCATCCAACAGTGTGGGCCTCATTACGAGGTGGGCGCAAAGGGATACCGGGCACCATTAAGGACATCGGTGCTGGTAATCCCTTTAGCCCTATTCCGAGTTCCCTTAGCGGGTCCCTTCCTTAATGCCTGGTTTTACCAGGCATTATGGATGGGGCCCGTTAAGGGACTTGAGAGCTAATAACGGTACCTATGGGGGCTGAAATGGGAATGGGGAATGGCTTTTTCAATGGGGATTTACCGGTCCCGCAAAGGTCGGAATAGACCGGTAAGTCCCCATTGAACGAGGGCGGACTCAGTACCGGTATTGGAGGTAGTCATGGCGCTAATAGCGCCATGACTACCTCCAACCTCGTAATGAGGCCCTGTCACTCTTTTACAACACTTGAAATGTACCATTACACATTTACAGCACAAATATTGTGCCATTCCAATGCACGTCCACTACAAAGTTCAATGAAAGTATGCACAATTTCTCCATCTGTGCACATCCACATAGCCACCCTGGATGTGGCACGTGTAGTCCTGAAAGTATTGCGTAATGCACTACCTTTTTGTGATAATGTGGGTGCGGCGGAAGGGAGGTAAACAATATCAAACTGCGTAGGGGATTCAGTCTTCCATCGTAGATGTATGAAAGTGTTTCGTTTTTCTTTGTTTTTGTGACGTGCGTGCCAGCAACTTTTTTTTTCTTTTCTCTTTACATGCATTTCTGTTTGCCTCTCGTCACATTTTTACAACATTCTGGTCAATGCTTCTTGCACAGTGTAAAAGAAAATGTCATTGCTAGTGGTGCTCAAATAAATGCCATTTCTATGGAACCACTACGTATTTGGCGACCTCATGATCTCATAGTGGGTGGCGAACATACCAGCAGTCTGCATAAACGCACACATATTTCTGTTTACAGCACACCTTCTGAACTCTGGCTGCTGACAAATTACGCCGTCATGGACCCAAACTCCTCTTGGTGTTATGCATGAGTAAACGACCTTCGCAGTAGGAAAAATATGCATCACTGCTGTCAGAAACCTCTTCAGGTGACGGATTAATCATCCACACGACATGTAACCCAAATGTAGACTTCCATAGTGCCGCACGACAAAGTCAGCGTTCGTTACAGACGCCACATATCTGCAAACGTTATCCATCCCACCAAAACTGCAGTCACCCTGACAGTCCCAGAGAGTGTCCACTCCTTCCAACCCGAAATTACCAGCAACGCCTCTTTGCACACAACACCTGTGCAAATGGCACACAAAGGTATCATCGACGATAAGCACTGTGCATCTCTCCATCTCGACTACCCTCATGACATAGTATTGGGAGGAAATAGTACTGCCCCTTCCTGTGACCCACGCCCTAAACTCCTACTTGCCTATTTACCTACAATTACAATTCCCTTTCCACCCTGCTCATAATGGCATGTGCACGTGCGCTTTCCCATATACAGTGAGGGCCACAGCCTAGTAAAGCTGAGACAATACTTCTTCCCTATGCAGAGTCACTTTTTGCAGAACTCCCCCATTGGGTGCTGTCACATTTTCAAACAAGCATGCAGCAATGAGATACAAAGGCTCTGCATTGCACGCTGTCATTTCTATACAGCACCCCATATTTACCATTGAACACTCTCAGTACATGTTCCGTTTCATTGCAAAGCCCCTCCACCAGAAACTTCTGCTAAATAGTGCACAATTGCAGCATCCACAAAGGTCCTCAGGCGCACCCAGCACACCATTGGCCATGCACACAACATTGCAGCCCTTTCCACACACACCAGCACACTATACATCCAAGCAAGCGACTATGTGGGCACCTATCATTATGCACACATGTAACATATGAAGCAGCACTTTCACCCAACTCCCCTACACCATAAAACACCCATTCATGAAGACATGACACACTTAGCATAATCCACAAACATACCACAGGCTGCATCACCCCTACGCACTGCCATTCACAAAGTATTGTGTCACTGGCCACCTATGCACAACAGCTGCACAATAGTGTGCCTAATTCAATAATTCTGCACACAGCACAGTAACCAACCACATATAAACTTCACTTCAACCATACCCACTTCCATACTCACATTGCATACACACTGCACCCTGTGGGCACACTGCACAACTTCTCACTGCACCATCCCCTGTTGCACATCAAATACTGTAGCATGTTGCAACTATCACCACAACCATGGAATGCACAATACATGCTTCGCAACTCACTTGTAGTGCTATAGCATGTCGACAATGTGCTCCACACTCATTCTCCAAAGATCACCACCCTGTGCCTCATGCTCTATCAAACCTGCATTGCTCCAGTGGGTGTGCTCCTTGCAAACATTCCCTGCACCGTAATGCAATCATGCATGTCAGCATGTCACCAACCGCCACTATGCACATACGCACCACTGGCACCAGCACTCCTAACCAATCTCCACACCACAATGGACATGCACAGTTTTACATGCAACAGTTACCTTAATGTATGAACATTACACTGTTTCCAGCACCCCTACGCCCTTTCATTCACATACTATTGTCTTACCAAATTCCACTCAGAAGGCATTGTATCAACGTAACCACACAATGTTTACAACTTTGCCCATTCAGCAGGCATTGTGCACACAGCACACTATCCAAGCACCTATAAACTGTCCTTCACGCATACCCTCTACCATACTGACAATATGCAAACACTGCACCCAGAGCCCACACTCTGTGACTTTTCACTGCAGCATCTTGAAGCACAGTGCACTGCCATGGAGCTATGCAGCAACAAAATGAAACAGTTACCATAATGAACAAACAAAAGAATCACTCCTGTATCCCTGTGCACTTTCAATCACATACTATGGGCGTACCCACTTCCATTCACAAAGTATTGTGCCACTTCCAACCTAACCACAATCTGTTTGTAACACTGGGCTATAACGGCTGAAATGTGCTCCACAACCATTCCTTACATGTCACCACCCTGTAACTTATGTACATTCAAAAATGCATTACTGCCATGGGTGTCCTCAAGGCCTAGGCTCTTGAGTGCATGGCCTACGGTCTTCGACCATGCACCCAATAATCTAGGCCTTGAACACACCCTCAGCAATGTAATGCCACTATGCAAAAATGCATTACTGCCATGGGTGTCCTCAAGGCGTAAGCTCTTCAGTGCTTGGCCTACGGCCTTCAGCCATGCACCCACTAGTCTAGGCCTATGAAACACCCACAGCTCTAACATACGGACAGTACGCAAAGGACTGCACCCTGAGCCCGCACTGCATGACTTTTCACTGCTGCATCTTCAAGCAAAGTGCACGGCCATGCAGCTATGTAACAACAATTTGCAACAGTTACCATAATGTACAAACAAAACAATCTCTCCTGCATCCCTCTGCACTTTCAATCACATACTATGGGCGTACCCACTTCCATTCACAAAGTATCGTGGACTTCCATCCTACCTATAATCTGTTTGCAACACTGGACTATAATGGCTGAAATGTGCTCCACAACCATTCCTTACATGTCACCACCCTGTAACTTATGCAGATTCAAAAATGCATTACTGCCATGGGTGTCCTCAAGGCCTAGGCTCTTGAGTGCATGGCCTATGGCCTTTGGCCATGCCCCAATAATCTAGGCCTTGAACACACCCTCAGCGATGTAATGCCACCAAGCATGTCACCATGTCAGCAAGTTCGACAATCCACATACGCAGCTCTGCCACCAGCACTCCTACCCAACCTGTACAGCGCCATGGCGCTAAGCAGCACCAAATTGCACCACTTAACATAACAACCATGTGGGCAGCTAACATTAAGCACAAACAAAACACCCATGCATGAAAACAGGTTGCAATTACCAGAATCCCCAAACACACCACAGCCTCCGCCACCACTACGCACAGCCATTCACAAAGTGTTGTGTCACTAACCACAATATTTTCAGAACATTGGGCCTACTTGAAGAAATCTGCACACAGCATAGGCCGTGAACACACCCACAGCAAAGTAATGCCATCATGCATATCACCTTGGCACCCATTACCACCATCTACATACACACAACTGCCACCAGCACTCCTACCCAACCTGCCCACTGACTCACATCTATGCAGCAACACATTGCAACAGTGAGCATAATGTGCAAAGAAAACACTCTCTCCTTCACCCCTGTGCAATGTTATTCACTTACTATGGGCATCCCCACTTCCATTCTCAAAGTACTGTGTCACTGCCAACCTACCCACATTCTGGTCGCAACACTAGCCCTACTGCAACCAATCTGCACTTACCACACTATATCAGCACCACCCTGTACCAAATGCAGAGTCAAACATGCATTCCTTTGGTGGGTATGTTGCAGCCTTATGCTCTTGAGTGCGTGCCTTACACACTGCTGCCTACGGCCTTCGCACATGCACCCATTAGTCCAATCCTTCCACAGACCCACCACACCTTCATTCACTCATGCATGCCACCAAGTCGCCAACTACCACATTCCATCAGTGCACAGGCACCCGCGCTCTCACCCACTCTATGTCATGTGCAAATCACTCCCCTTCCGCAATGTACCTGCCTCCACTCACCATGAAAAGAGGTCACCGGAAACTGGTTGCAGCAGAAGATATGGGGCTGTTATGACAACTGCCTCCAATCACCACACACCGTAGTCACCTACATATGTCACATTAAGCACTTCTCACTCCCCCACCTCTTCCTTCACTTATTGCCGCCAACTCATTCTGTACGGGACATTTTCCAGACCCTTCGTCTGCCGCACTATCCTCCGATACACCATAGCGGCTTTCCCAAAAAATGTTGACATACACTGTACAATGGACATCAACGGATGCAGTACAGCTTGCTCAAAGAGTTCTTGAAAATATAAATTTGCATAATGTATGTCATACTACATGGCACAATAAGAAAACCTACTAGGGATATGATGGGCTAATAGGAACATCGAAGTATACTTTCTGTAGGGGCGGTGATCGTGATCAGGTCTCTAAGATCATGTGGACAACCTCCCAGGTGCAAGTCAAATTCCGTGTTAGACTAATACACAATATACTATTGGCTTTTCAAACTATAGGGCCCTCTACAATTGGTTGGCACGCTTGTATCTTTCTGGAATATTCCATATGCTAGCAGCACGCAAGCTGGTACCCCAGGTGCTGGGGTGTTGGCCTGGGCATGCCTCCTCACCCAATTAGACCAACATCCATCATCACTCCTTCAGTCTGCCATTCAATTACTTTGTTTGAACTCGGCCTTGCAGAGGCTCACTGGGCCTGAGAATAAAATGGAGTAAAGGCATGGCCTTATCTTCTGATCTCAGTATAGCTCGCCCCAAAGTCTCTTTTAATCTGACCATGTGACTAGAGACCCCGTTTTGAGCTCCTTAATTATATTTAATACGATTAAATGAAGAAACCATGACATGTCTAGGGTTTTTCAGTTACACCTCAAACAGGAGCTCAACATGCTTCTCACGTTCACTGTATCTTCTTGAGTAGATGGCCAGGCTCTTGGTGGCCCAACTCTTAACATTGGGCAATCAAGCCTTCTCGAATCTTCCTTTGTCTTCAGTTATTTTATTCAACTGCACCAAACTTCCAGCCCTTTCATTCACAGGGTCCAAGTTTGGCAAAAAATGTATTGTGGAGCATCCAGATTCTATACTTTCCTATATATGTATACAATGGCGCATCACCTGCTGTCTATTCACTATGGAGCCAGCCTCATGATTACTTTGTCTACTCGCGTTACTGCCTCTGTAAATTTGTAAACTGGTTTTCTATTTTCTTCAGTGCTTCTCCACACGTGCAATCATCATTTCCCTCCAGAATGTTGCTCTATTTGCTACTTCCCCATCAGATTCTATAAGGGTATATTCTGTCTTCATTAGCATCTCTTCTGGGTGTGTCATTTCAGGTTCTTTTGATGTCACCAGTTTCCTCGTTCATTCAATTTCTCACTTCTTCCGTAACTTCCTTCAGAAGACCGTCATTTCTTCACGGATACGTGAAGGGTTTTCTCAATCAATACCTTGTTTCAAGGACTCTTCGCAGTTCAGGTACCAATATTGGCTTTGCGCATGTTGCAACTTCTGGCTGCCAACATATAGGCAGAATGGGCGTGGGACTTCCAGTAGAGGTACTTGGCTTCTCCACTACACTCCTCCCATCATTCTTCACATCTAGACATCCTGTTCTGAAGAGGTGCTTTTTCGGAGTCCATGGGCCTGATTATGGGGAGGGTGGTAAGGGGTTAACAGCGCCGGTAAAGGTGCTGGTGCCGTTAACCCCTTACCGCCCCATTACGAGGTCCACTCACGGGGCCCACTCAGGATGCCCAGTTTTACCAGACGTCCTTAGTGGGTCCCGCAAGCAGCCCAGCATGCTAATAACGGGCCCGTCATTAACGGGCCCATTTCTTAGCATGCTCCCCATTCCCATTGAGCCCTATGGGGGCTCAAATGGGAATGGGGATGGACCGGGTCTGAGTTTCCTAAATGGGGAAATACTGGGCCCTCCAAGGTTGGAATGGCCCGGGATTTCACTATTTAGGGAACCCGGACCCGGGTTTGGGGGTAGCCATGACCTTATTAAGGGCATGGCTACCTCCAAACTCGTAATGAAGCCCCTTTATTACTCCCTTCAGGCAATTTCACATGTTCATCAACACTCCAGGTCATAAGACTGCATTGCCCATTCGGGTTGCAGTAGATAAATCTTCCCACATACTTCTTGTGGTCTTGCAGATACAGGAATTTCATTCCCTCAGGTGCATGAATACTAGCCTTTACATAGTCTCTGATTTCTTCATCTGTCAGCTGTTTGGGTCCAAACATAGACTCAACATCATTCATGATCTTCATTTCTGTTGCTTTCCTTGCAGTCTTCTTGCACTGTGTTATTATTATTCTGATCACACAGAATCCAAATATGATAATCACCAATAAGGCTACAAGAAACTTGAAGATATTCGCTATCCATTCTGGAACCCATGAGAAGATGGACGCAAACCAGTTGTCATCTGCAATGTCTTCCACTTCATCTTCCATCTTAACTTGCATGTCTGTCAGCATCATTATGGCCTCTGTAAAGGTCCCATTCTCTTCATCGTGAGAAGGTAAGAATGTGAAACATGATTCTCCGATTTTGGCACAAACAACTCTATCCATAGCTGTAATCAAGTCCAGGACATACATGTTCTGAAGAGTCATCAGTCTTATGGCTCTCAACTCTTCCTTGATAGCATTCAATCCCTTTATGGTAGTGTTGATTGTCTGCGTGAGCTCCCATTCCCGATACATCAAATATTTGACTGCACTGCTGATTTTCTCCATCTTTTCTGGTGCCATTATTTCTGAAGCATAATTCTGCACTAGTCGGAGGCCCTATCTGCAATGGGCCTCCTTTGACTTCGACCCATGTCAGCAGCTTTGCAAGTTTCGGCTGGAGGGGTTTGCATACTTTTTCCACACAATCTATTACAGGTTTGTAATGTCCTGTTACGGCTACAGCTCTGTATATGACTATGCCTTCTTCCAAGCCATGTGGAGAAAGTACTGTCCCCCAGATTTGCATCTGCCCACTTTCCTTGCATCTTCACATTTCTTCATCACTCTTTCCTTGGCAATTGAGCTTCTTGTTTATCTCTATCTATCTTTATTTATTTTTATATAGTGCTGTTTGCCCAAAGGCCTCAGAGCGCTCACAAAGACTGACACGTAGCACACAAAATATGAGTACAGCAGGGTTCTGGTATCCTAAGAACAGAGGAAGATGACACTAGTTAAACTGATCCTTCGCCAAACAGCCAGGTCTTCAATTGTTTCTTAAACAAGTTAAGATACACACAGTTCCTGATGGAGAGCGGAAGGGAATTCCAGACCATAGGTGCCCAGAAATATTAGTACCACCAACTCTTTTAAGAAGTTGTCGAGGTTGATGCAGATCATAATTATTAGTAGACTGAAGATTTCTTCTGATGGGTGCTTTCTTTATCTTATCAACTAGGTCGTTCAGTGCAGTATCTGCTAGGCATTTAAGTATCTGCTCCCATCGATTCCTGCTCCCTTCATTCCAGGATGTTCGTATCTTATCGCATGATCTCTGGTGTGTGCTCTTGCTCTTGTCTTCAAATCTTGAACATAATAATGTTCTTCTGGGGTTGACCATTCGTCACCCATACCAAAGATGCTGTTTACCCTAGAATTGACCTCTTGCATGGCAGAGTGCAAGGTGAGTCAGGCAATGAGTGTCATGATGCCCGCTCCCGGGGAGCCGGTTCAAGCCCTGCATCCCCGAAAGCGGACATCCAGTCCCCAAGGAAGGACCCAGCAACCCCATATAGGGGCCCTTTGGACAGTGTCCTGGCGCCTATGGCGCCAGGCTCATAAAAGACATCAGTCCTGGCGCCATAGGCGCCAGGCTCATTATGGGAGTGCTTGGGTGCACTTCCCTGATGCAGACCATGCTGCAGGATCCCGCCTCCTTGAGGCCTGAAAGGAACTACTTTACCTGTGGGACTAATTTACCATCTGGGCGTGATCGGGGAAGGATACATACCTGATTGGAGGAAGGATACATACCTGGAACTTCTTCCAAGGCTATTTAAACCCCACCCGAACAGCCACACGTGCTTCGCGTTGTTCTGCATCTAGCAGCTGGACGCTCACCGTGTCTGCTCCTGCATCCTGACTTCTGCCACGCCTGCCAGCATCCTGGATCACCTGCAAAGGAAGAGAAGAAAAGAACAGAAGAAGGAAAAGTCCTTACCTGCTAAATCCGCATCCCGGAGACATCTCGCCGACAATCCTGAAAAGGTAGACTTATATTTAAAAGCTCATCGCATCGATTGCTGCAGCGCCGCATTCCACTCACCTTTACAGGGCGTCTCCATGTTCAGCAGCGATCATCCGGATTCGCAGTCACGCCCCAGCGCCTAGGGAGAAAAAGACCAGAACAAAAGGTGAGAGAGAGAAGGGAATAAGGAAAGCTAAATCTCCATGTTAAGACTTACCTGTTGATTCATTCCCTCTTCATTTCGGGTCTGCGCCGCATCCTGGCATTTCCGGACCCCGGCCCCTAAGGGAAAAAAAAGACATCAGCGTTAATGAGCGAATGAAAGGACATTACCAAAAAAACGCTCATTGAAGACTTAACTGATTTCTACAAGGATTTCACCTCCCATCTCGGGTTGGTGCCTGTTCCCCGGCATTCCGCACCCCGGCCTCTATGGGGAAAAAGACACTAGCATTAGTACATTAATGCATGGACACAAGGGGAACCTCTTATCAAAAAACTTACCTGGAAGCCAAGCAAGTTTAGTTCTCACCAATCCGAAAATCCAGTGAAGTAACTGGATACCAACGCGCCCCTGCATCAGAAGCAGGATGGAGAGCTCGTCCTTCCAGACCCTAAGGTGAGACGCTATGAGGAATCACAGAAGGGTTTCGAGGAGGGTGAGAGGGGAAAGTGGGAGGCCGATTGCATTACCCCGCAGACAGTTAATCCCCTATTTTTGCCTACAGAAGGATACTTCTTCGAGCCAGACAAGCCAGATTTGGGGGCCCGGTCCAGTCCGTCTTCCGAACCCTGCGCATCACCTTAGAAGAGGTCAAAGCAGCGCGAACCAGGCGAGCGCCTCCGTGGGAGTCAGGTGAGCGTTACAGAACGCAAAGCCTTCCTACAAATTCCCACCGAGGCGCTATGGAAAGTTCTGAGACTGATCAGTTGGCCCGATTACTGGGGGAATTACGGGCCGAAGTACATGCCGCTCGTCAAGAGACTAATGCCCTCAGGAGGGAATTAATAATATCAAAGGTAAGAACTGATGACTTGGCCAGAAAGCTTTTGCAAGGTCAAGCTGGGCACCCCGCTCCTGTGGTTTCCAGTAACCCTGTGCAGATTAATCTACCTGGAAACATGCCGCTGGCCCCATCCGAACGCTTTGCTGGGGACCCCAAACGATTCGCCGTATTCATGAATCAGTGTCGTTTGCACTTCCTATGCAGACCTGGGGCCTTCCCTAATGATCAGACCAAGGTAGCCTTTGTATTGTCATATCTCAGTGGCAAAGCTGCCGATTGGTCAGTTCCACTGGTTACTCAAGATGACCCGATTCTCCGTGATTTTCAAAGGTTTCAAGCAAGCATGGAAAGGTTATTTGCTCGACACTCTCAGGGGCAACCTCTGGATGACAAACTTCTATCCCTGCGACAGGGCAATCAGGACCTCCTATCCTATATTGCAACTTTTAATAGACTAATTGTGGAAACGGGATGGCCAGAGGATAAAAGAATCACGTTGTTTTATCGAGGCCTACGTGGAGAACTTAAAGATGTCTTGGCCCAAGTTGTAAATCTGCCCCAAGAATGCACAGAGTATATAGACTTAGTGGTCCAATTGGATCACAGACTTCAAAACAGAAAAGCAGATCGGTCCAGGTTTGAGACCCGGGTGTTGGTCAAGACCCATGCTAATCCCAAGGGAGTTGATGTCTCTGAGCCTATGCAAATTGGAGGGGTTAAAGGACCCTTAACTCAAAAGGAACATGAAAGGAGGCGGCAGTTAAAATTATGTCTTTATTGTGGGTATTCTGGACACTTTCTTTCTACGAGATTGCCCGGCAAAACCGCCCCGAAAGGCGGTAGGAGCCGCTGATAAAAACCATGAAAACTCTGTTTCGGGAAACGACTCCGCCCGACAAGTGTAGGGGTCCGCTTGCCGAGCTTGAAAACTAACTCTCAGACCTCGCATTTCATTGTGCCAATGGTTCTCGTAGATCCAGAACAGCCTAAGTGGTTGCATGCAATAAAGGCATACATCGATAGTGGGGCTATTGGAAACTATGTGGATCGTGAATTGGTCTCTAGGATTAACCTCCCTCTCCGTCCTAAAACCAGCAAAGATGTCATCACCACAGTCGATGGAACTGAAATTGCCTCTGGACCGGTAACACATTCCACTACTGAGGTGACTCTTATTGGTCCCGACGGCCATCGGGAGGGTGTTGTGTTTGATGTAATCAAGGCTCCACAGTTTCAGGTTATTCTTGGAATCCCTTGGTTAGAGACACATAATCCTCGAATTGATTGGCGAGCTAAGAGAATAACCTTCCCGGATTGTACACAAACCTGCTACCCAGAAAACCTGAAGATTAATCTAGCATCTGTAACCTCTGCCTCCATGCAACTACCTCCGGAATACCAAGACTTTCAGGACGTCTTCCAAAAGGAACAGGCCAACACGTTACCTCCTCACAGATCGTACGATTGCCAAATCGATCTGGTGCCCGGTGCACAACCCCCTTGTAGCAGGATTTATGCCCTTACCGAACCTGAGAACCTGCATTTGAGACAATATTTGGATCAATACTTAGCTAATGGTTTTATTCGCCCGTCAAAGTCCCTGGCATCCTCGGCTTTGTACTTCGTGCCCAAAAAAGAAGGCGACCTTAGAACTTGTATCGATTACCGCGCATTGAACCAGATAACGGTTAAAAACCGTTATCCTCTGCCTCTGATCCCTGAACTCCTTGACCAGGTGAAGGACGCTTGCATATACACCAAGTTAGATCTCCGGGGGGCTTAACATCTGGTACGAGTTAAAGAAGGCGACAAATGGAAAACTGCCTTCCATACTAAATATGGATTATTCGAGTACCAGGTGCTGCCTTTCGGGTTGTGTAACGCGCCGGCTGCCTTGCAATACTTCATGAATGATGTCCTTCGGGAACTCGTCGATGTTTGTGTTGTCGTATATATCAATGACATTCTGGTGTACTCCTCTTCGGAATCTGATCACAGAAAACACGTCAGGGCAGTACTTGAAAAACTGCGCCAACACAAACTATTTGCTAAATTGGAGAAATGTTTTTTCCATACCACAGAAGTCGAGTTTCTAGGTTTCATCCTGACACCCAAAGGAGTCCGAATGGACTCAAGAAAAGTGGATGCCATCCTCAAATGGCCATCACCTAGCTCTGTAAAAGGGGTTCAAAGCATGCTCGGCTTTGCCAATTTCTATCGCAGGTTTATCCCGGAATTTTCACGCGTGGTACAACCCATTACTGCACTCTTGAGGAAAAATAAACATATTGAATGGTCTGAAGAAGCCGAGCAGGCCTTTCAGGATTTAAAAGCTAAGTTTACCTCCGCACCTATACTGAAACACCCGCGTACAGATCTCCCTTATGTCGTCGAGACTGACGCATCCAGCCTAGCCATGGGAGCTGTCCTGTCCCAAAGAGATCCCGAAACCAACCAACTGCATCCCGTAGCATTTTGGTCCAGAAAATTCTCGGCACCCGAGGTTAATTATGCAATCACGGACAAAGAACTGTTAGCCATTAAGTCCGCTTTTAAAGCCTCACGGCATTATCTGCTTGTCACTCGACATACCATCACAGTGATCACTGATCACCGAAATTTACAGTATTTGAAAACCGCCAAGGCTCAGTCATCACAGCAGCTCCGATGGGCTTTGTTTTTCGCTGAATTTGATTTTGTGATTACCTATCGACCTGGCTGCAAGAATGGCAAAGCAGACGCCTTATCCCGAATTGGAATGGGAGAATCTGATACAAACTCAGAACCAGTACCAATAATTCCCGAACAGAGGATTCTAGGCATGACTTTGTTACAGACGCTTGAAGACATTCAAGCCAGAGTGAAACAACTCCTGGACCCTACAACCTTACAGGATTGGATACAAAAGGATCAGACTTTACCATAGATAATGGTTTACCTTATTTCCAAGGACGCTTATTCCTGCCACATAAGGAATTACACGAACTAGTTATTTCCGGTTATCATGATACATTAATAGAGGGACACCCCGGTATTGCCAAGACAGAGGAAAAGGTGAAACGACAATTTTGGTGGCCCTCTTGGCGAAAAGATGTTAAATCTTTTGTGATTTCCTGTGGTGTTTGCGCCCAAAATAAAAGTCAAAAGAAAAGACCAGCCGGTCTCCTTCAACCTCTAGACATACCGCCAGCACCCTGGCACACCCTATCAATGGATTTTATTACGGACCTGCCTCCTTGTTCGGGGTACAATACTATCCTGGTAATTGTGGTTTTGTTTTCCAAAATGGCCCACTTTATTCCTTTGAAAGGTTTACCTTCAGCTTCTGTCCTAGCCAAAGAATTCCTCGAAAATATTGTTCGGCTACTTGGATTCCCATCTATACTAATCTCTGACCGGCGAAGCCAATTCATTTCCCACTTCTGGCGCACATGTTGTCAAATGGCGCAGATCGACGTAAGATTATCGACCAGTCACCACCCTCAGACCGATGGTCAGACCGAGAGGAATAATCAGACCCTTGAGCAGTACTTACGGTGTATGTTACAGCAATCTGAAAGCAACTGGAAAGACATTCTTTGGATAGCCGAATACGCATATAATAATTTGGTACACTCTTGAACTGGCCACAGTCCTTTTTATACTTTGTTTGGGCATCACCCTCGAACCTCAAACCTTGACTCACCTCAGAACCTCGGAATGCCTGCAGTAGAACATCTGCATTCTACAATTACCCAAGCCTTCAAAGAGGCAACAACGCATTTACAACAAGCCAAGAGAAAATACAAGGAGAATGCTGATCTACATCGGAGTGAAGCACCTCCGTATCAGATTGGGGATCAAGTGTGGTTAGCTACCAGACATTTACCACTCAAAGGGCCTCGAACTTTTAACCCAAAATATCTGGGACCTTATTCTATTACGGCAATAATTTACCCAGTGGCTGTTAAACTTGATTTACCAGCTAGTATGCGAATTCACCCTGTTTTACATGTGTCACTTCTGAAACCAGTGGTACCCGGAACCCGACTACTCAAACCTCCAGAACCTATTCTAATAGATGGGGAGCCCGAATTCAAAGTGAAGAACATTTTAGACTCAAAAATGTTTAGGTCAAAACTATTCTACCTAATTGATTGGAAGGGGTACGGACCTCAGGAGAGATTGTGGGAACCCAGTGACCATGTGCATGCACCTCGATTAGTCAGGAAATTCCACCGACTCTTCCCAGACAAACCAAAACCCCCGGAGGGAACAACCTTGGGGGGGGTGTTGGGGGGGAGTGCTGTCATGATGCCCGCTCCCGGGGAGCCGGTTCAAGCCCTGCGTCCCCGAAAGCGGACATCAAGTCCCCAAGGAAGGACCCAGCAACCCCATATAGAGGCCCTTTGGACAGTGTCCTGGCACCTATGGCGCCAGGCTCATAAAAGACATCAGTCCTGGTGCCATAGGCGCCAGGCTCATTATGGGAGTGCTTGGGTGCACTTACCTGATGCAGACCATGTTGCAGGATCCCAGCCTCCTTGAGGCCTGAAAGGATCTACTTTACCTGTGGGACTAATTTACCATCTGGGCGTGGTCGGGGAAGGATACATACCTGATTGGAGGAAGGATACATACCTGGAACTTCTTCCAAGGCTATTTAAACACCACCCGAACAGCCACACGTGCTTCGTGTTGTTCTGCATCTAGCAGCTGGACGCTCACCGTGTCTGCTCCTGCATCCTGACTTCTGCCACGCCTGCCAGCATCCTGGATCACCTGCAAAGGAAGAGAAGAAGAGAACAGAAGAAGGAAAAGTCCTTAGCTGCTAAATCCGCATCCCGGAGACATCTCGCCGACAATCCTGAAAAGGTAGACTTTTATTTAAAAGCTCATCGCGTCGATCGCTGCAGCGCCGCATTCCACTCACCTTTACAGGGCGCCTCCATGTTCAGCAGCGATCATCCGGATTCGCAGTCACGCCCCAGCGCCTAGGGAGAAAAAGACCAGAACAAAAGGTGAGAGAGAGAAGGGAATAAGGAAAGATAAATCTCCATGTTCAGACTTACCTGTTGATTCATTCCCTCTTCATTTCGGGTCCGCGCCGCATCCTGGCATTTCCGGATCCCGGCCCCTAAGGGAAAAAAAAGACATCAGCGTTAATGAGCGAATGAAAGGACATTACCAAAAAAACGCTCATTGAAGACTTACCTGATTTCTACAAGGATTTCACCTCTCATCTCGGGTCGGTGCCTGTTCCCCGGCATTCCGCACCCCGGCCTCTATGGGGAAAAAGACACTAGCATTAGTACATTAATGCATGGACACAAGGGGAACCTCTTATCAAAAAACTTACCTGGAAGCCAAGCAAGTTTGGTTCTCACCAATCCGAAAATCCAGTGAAGTAACTGGATACCAACGCGCCCCTGCATCAGAAGTAGGATGGAGAGCTCGTCCTTCCAGACCCTAAGGTGAGACGCTACGAGGAATCACAGAAGGGTTTCGAGGAGGGTGAGAGGGGAAAGTGGGAGGCCGATTGCATTACCCCGCAGACAGTTAATCCCCTATTTTCGCCTACAGAAGGATACTTCTGTCAGCCAGACAAGCCAGATTTGGGGGCCCGGTCCAGTCCGTCTTCCAAACCCTGCGCATCACCTTAGAAGAGGTCACAGCAGCGCGAACCAGGCCAGCGCCTCCATGGGAGTCAGGTGAGCGTTACAATGAGCTGCCTGGACGTCCATCTCTATAGCTATGAATCTCTTGGACTTTCCCATAGCATAAGGTAGGAGAGCACAAACATAGAAATCCTCCTCAGAGGTTCTCTTTCTCACCTCCTTCATGTGTTGATACCACATGTTCTTCCCCAAATGTGCTGTACTGCCTAGATAATTATTTAACTCATAATCATCTTCTCTCGGGTCTCTTTCTTGCCAAAAGAATGCATGCATAATGCTCATGGAGTATATCAGTCATCATCCTTCCTACAGGAGGAATCATAGGAACCCTTATCAAAGAAAAAAGTGACCTTACATGTGTCACTGGTGTAGGGATAATCACATATGGCCTCAGTTTCCTTGCAACATCTAACTCTTCATAGGTCAGGAGTAGGGAGAATCAGAGGAACTCCTTCCTTTCTAGGACCAGCAAGGTAAGCAGCCCGCATTAGCAAAAACGGAAAAACAATAATAGATGTTGTGCACATATATATCATGCACCAGTACATGAGCCCCCATCAATGGTGTCTCGCCACACATTGTTGAATCTGCTCAATTTCTGGAATTGCATTATTCTCAATGCTCCACATTGTGCCTGTGTACTACTTTTTAAGGAAGGAAAACAACCTTTTTAATCAGGCAGCCTTGTCAGATGCTCAGGAAGCTGCCACATTTGCTCAATTATTGCTGCCAACAATCTTCTAATCACAGGACCATTCTTAGGATACTGCACAAAAGGACGAAGGTCAGTGCTATGCCCAACAAGAGCAGGGTAAGCTCGGAGTATAAAAATGAAGACAGTGAGGATTATATGGATATCGACATCAGAGAGAACCATTAATCTGAGCAAAGAGAAACTCAGTGAGGAAAGAATCGGGGAACTGATCCCTCTTCCAATCGTCAAAGATAAGATTGAGATCTGGCATTTTTTAGCACATCAGTACTTTTGAAAGTCCCATAAAAAAGATTCCTGTGGCTTAAGGACAGTTAGTCTCTCATTCCTGCTAAAATATCTATAGAGAATGTCCGGGGTAAGCCACAGTCCAAATGCACACTTGCATTTATTTAATCAGCAATCTTCGCGTCCTTCTTCCTCGTCATCGATCAAGTCTGCATGTGCTGTACTACTTCTTCTTGCTTGCTTCCGAATCAGGTGGGGTTGTCCCGGTCTCACTTTGCCCAAGTGTATCCAGGTGCTCCTTTCTTGAACTTTTACTGCTGAGGGAGTGACATTCTCAACAATATATGGTCCACTAAATTGGGGCTCATGCCACTTCCTATTGAAGTTGCTAATTAAAACAGAATCACCAACAAATAATTTGGGTGCAGGTAGTTCTTTAGGTCCGGTTGCTGAATGGTTTTCATCTGTGTCCTGAGACTGACACCCCTTATGCTTCAGTTGATCTGAAATGACAGAGATACTAGCAGTCAAACATGTTAAATACGCACATAGCTCATTTCCTGATAATTCTGCAGTCATTGGGGCATCACTTCTACTCCTCTATGCAGGGGCGTTCTCATTCACCTTCCTGTCACTAACTCATGGGGTGTGAGGTGGTGGTCTGACCCAGGCTGATTCCTCAAAGCATATAATGCAAGGGGCATGCAATACAGCCATCCCTTATTCAGTGTCAATTTTAAGTTGAAAATTCTCTCTTTGAGAAGACTGTTGAGTCTCTCACATATTCCATTCACTCGCGGGTGATAAGCTGAAGAAAACTTCTGTTTTATACTACACAATAGGCTGATCTGTTTAAATACTTCATTAACAAAATGGGGCCCATTGTTGGATCTCAGCACCTCACATACTCCACATCCAGGAAAGACTTCTTGAACTAAAAACGTTGCAGGCCAAGTGGCATCAGGGTTTGTACATGGACCAGCTTCAATCCATCTTGAAAAGGGGCACACCACCACTATCATATACCTATATCCACTACATACTTGCAGCATATTGACATAGACGATATGTAAATGCTGAAAAGGACAGTTCTGTCGAGGAATTACTTCTCTGATCCTTTGTAATGTGTGCCCAGTGGTAAACATTTGAAATACGATGCAATTTACTACATAAAAAGCAACGTGTTCTAATAGGTTCGGTACAAACCAGTCTTCTACAATATCTGCAGTGAGACTCTCCCTAGTTACATGCGCAGAGTAGTGGTTCTGTTCTTGCGCTACCCTTAATAAGGCTACAGGCATCACCGGTTTGCCAGTGCTGTCCTGTCAAAAGAATGATTCATTCGATATAACTACCTCATACGCAGAAGGCCTACGAGATGTCAGTGTACCCTCAGATTTCTCCAAACCAGCAAACAACACACTTCTTCTTGAACTTCCTTCAGAAGACCGTCATTTCTCCACAGATACATATAGGGTTTTCTCAATGGATACCTTTTTTCAAGGACTCTTCGTAGTATAGGTACCAATATTGGCTTTGCGCATGTCGCAAATTCTGGCTGCCATCATATAGGCATAATAAGGGCGGGACTTCCGGTAGATGTGCTTCTCCTCTACACCAGATATATAAACAATATTGGAGCCAGCAGACAACCCTGCTTGACCCCACTGCTTGTAGCTACTGATTCAGTAAAGTGACCCTCACTGTGCAATATCAGTTGTACCTTGGTATTACCATGCAGTAAAGCTATCCCACAAAATCCCATGATTGACCTTATCAAATGCAGCTGGGAAAACGACAAACATATATACAAAACCAGACTGCTCTTGCCTTTTGCCTGTTAAATTAATCTATCGATTAATGATAAATTGTGGGAGGTGGCTGAGCCAGATCTGATACCAGTCTGAGACATATCCAGTACATGATTCGAGTCAACCCACTGTTGCAGTTCTCTTAGGACAGAGGAAGTGAAAATGTTCCCTACCACATCCAGCATTGACAGTAACCTATACTTCATAGGTGATTAACTGGAACCCTTTTTAAAAACTGGGATCAACAGGGCATGACACCATGAGTCGGAAATAGATCACTCTCAGCAAACTTTAGTAAACAATACATGTAGCAGCTTGTCCCAGATCTCAGGGTTCAGTTTTAAAACAACACTAGTCAATCCATAAGGGCCAGGGGCCCTAGACTTTATTAGATTACCAATCGCAACCTAGATACTTTCTAAATCATACTGCAATTCCCCACTCATTTCTTTCATTGTCAATTTTCCCAAGGACCAATATCAAAATTCATGGCGCCCTATGCTCTTTTGTGTTCAAGTTTTCACAAATGATCCTTATCCAGGCTTCTTTATTAATGGGATTAGTGACCAGATTCTCTTTAATCCCACTTATCGCCCTCAAAGTCTGCCACATGGAATGAATATTCCCATTCTTTAAAATTGCAAACATTTGCTGCCACTGGACGTTCATGCCTAAGTACTTCCACCATTTGACCAATTTAGAATATATGTTGTTCAAGTTCCTAATGTATTTAATCATTTTATTTTTCTCTGCACTCACTCTTTTAATATCCCCGATCTCCCTTTACATTATGCACTTGGCATCCCGTATTTTCCGATCAAACACTTTGTCCCGAGCCTTTGAGGATGTAACTATATAATGACCAGATCAAAATCCTAATTTAGCAGTCAAACTTTGAAACCAGCTTTCTATTTCATTCACTGTCCAATCGTTCATGCAATTTAGGTAATCATAATTAGACCACGCAAACCAATAAGCAATCCTGTATAAATTAGCCAAAGATCAATTCCCACGATTACCAGTGTTGTTTACTTCTACATCACCCACTTTACATTCAACTAGGTGGCTTTGGTGTAGTTACAAACAAGGGGACACAATAACATGATCGCTGTACACCTTAGATACAATTTCCATAATTTTAACATACTGAATCAGTTCAACGCTAGCAAAAAATAATCAATGACAGCCTTGACCTTTCCATTATTCCAGATGTAACAATCCAGCCGTTCCCCCAATGTTGGCCCATTGGGCATGACCAATTCCCAGTCCTTCAAGTACTCCAGTCAAGTTCTACCATGGCTTTCTGATATTTTATAAGGAATTACACATGCCTCAAATGTATTTCCACACTGCTCATAGACAATATTATTGTAGCATCTTGCATTTAGGTCCCCACCCATTAGGATCACATCCCCTCCGTTGTCACAGCACCTGGTTGTTAACATGAAGGTTAGATATTCAAAAATTGCATCAGTTTGGATAGCACCCGGGGATTGAAAATGTTTCTGATTAGTAATCATTTAACTGGGTTGTCATCTAGTTCACCCTCAACCATAAGGATGTGTCCCATGTCATCGGGAGGACCAAATATCCTAGCTATGAGATTATTCTTTACCCCTATCAACAGACCTCAATAGGGCCACCACCTAGGCCCTTTTCGTGCAAATGATTGGAAAACCCAAAAGCCATCAATATAAAGTGATGAAGTCAGCCATGTTTCCTGCAGCATGAAGATGTGATTCTTAAATATCACATCAAGTGATCCTTCCGTAATGCAGAAGTGTCTATGGCCCCACATATTCCATGTCATTTCATTACAAATTCACTGATCCATATTTCTTTTTGCAGGTAACAAACTCATTAATCACCCCCAAATTTGCTCATTCTCTTTATCAACTAGATCTGCTATTGTTGCACTTTTGCCCCCAGTGGCCCTAACATAAACAGCTATCTCACCTTTACTGCATCTGTCACAGCAAACACCAGCAGGATCATCATAAATGAAATCAAGATCATATCCCATTTTTGAGAATTGTTCCAATGGGAACAAATAAGTAATGCTGTGTCTGACATAAAAATGTACACAAGATGACCTCTAGCCACCATGTTCAAGGGTCTCAACAAACTCAAAGTTTTGAGAGTACAACACACGTACCAAGGGTATCTGTTGCAACAGTTGCAATAAGTTGGAAAAATACATATTTTTTTTCTTGCAGTCAGAGAATTTGGATGTGATGATCAAGACCTTTTCATCCAACCTATACCCTGAAAACTTGCCACTCCTGTTGGAGCAATAGTAAGAAGCTTTCCCTCAGTCTAAGCGTCACAACTGTCCATCTCAATAAGTGAATGTTCCTCAAGGCTGGCTTCCTCAATTCCAGGTGAGAACAGCAGGTGTCCACAAACTTGTGGAACACTCCTGTCCCCTGCACACCCCAATGTTGAAAAGACAACCAAATATTCATGAAATGTTTAAAATAAAGAACTTTTATATGAAGATGAACTTGTCATCACTGAATTTTCTGCCCAAAACAAGAGTTTAAAAAAAAAAAAACAGCAATTCAATTGTATATTTTCAACAGTATCATTGAAGATAAATCAAATTTGTCATATGTAATTCACAATTCAGATAATGGCTATTAATTCATAGTCTCAGTAAACCAATCTATATACAACAATTCATATGTCAAAAAGTAGACAATTTGCACTTTGTACCAACTCTTAGTCAAACTTTCACAGTGACTTGTGTTGTTCTGAGTGTTATTTAAGGTGCCCAATCCTTTGGCATGCAAAAACTCTTTACGCGTTTCGGGGAGAATATAGCCCCTTCTTCAGAAGATGTCTACTCGACTTTTCTTTATTCATATGTCTATATGAAACAATAGATAAATGAAGAGTATTACAGTATTGATAATATTAATGTAAATCAATCCCTGTCTGTCATGACTGGATAATACCTTATATATAATCACCATTTTGTGTCTTGATCTGTTCGCAATTTAATATTCATATGCCATCTTGATTTGCATTTTCTATCCTAAAAAGGGGATGAGAGAGATTGTGAGTCCCAGCCATAATGGGGAGTGTTTATCTAAAAACAACCAACTCTATGGTCTTTATAATACAATTAGAAAGTCTGTACCAGTAATTACCTGAACCATCAGATGTTCAAGGCCAAAGGAAAAGTATAGGCTCTAGCCAATAGCGCATGTTCAGTCTTTCAGTATGTAGCCAAAATGGCCCATTCCAAAGTGTAAGCGCTCCTGTGGGTTAAAAAAAAGATCCTCTAAGGATACCCTTATCTGATATACTTAACGTTAGGATATAAACAGCTACTGTTGATGCCGTTAAAAACATTCTGTGGGTATAGAGCTGGTAACTACCAGCTTACCTGTGTGGTCAACTTTTGTCCTTCCGCGTGTAATGAAGTAGAAACGCACAAGATTTCTAGAAGCAGTTTCTTTTTAAATGTTGGAAAAATGTCTAACTCTGGCATCCACAACCATAACGGGGTGTGTCTGCAGAAATATAAGAACAAATCCAAATCCTGTTTAAATAGGCCAATAGGCCATTCTCCATGCTATTCTTTACATTAAGTGTGCTCAAATCCATTATTACTAAGGGCCTCTATATCTTACCTCAAAAGAGATGCTCTTGTTTAAACTGCGTTTCCTGTAGCTTGTACCAGAGGTATCGCCAAGATGGCCGCCGTTATATTTACGTGAAGCGATGACGTCATCGCGTCAGTGTGCGACGACGTCATTGCGTCAGCGTGCGAAGATGTCATCGCATCAGCGTGCGAAGACGTCATGCTATTTACCTTTTTCCTCTTTATCTGTGACACTGCATTGGCTATTTATCGCCCCTCTGTTTAGGCCTAGGGTAATAAATTCGAAATGTATCTTCTTAAATTTATATGAAATGTATTTTTGAAAAAACATAAATCCAAATTAAAACTGAATGTTAACATTTAACTTTAGGTTCTAAATTTTAATGCCACAGTCACCTGATAGAAAATGGGCGTGGCTCTGTCCCGAAATAGTAAACAAATGTATAAAGGAGCTATATTCATCAGTGGTATTAGTTAACAAATATCAGCATCTGTTTCACATATGATGATTATATTGGAGTCCAGCATGCTCACAATCTATCTACTGTTCCCAGAGATATACATACTAATTGTTTACAAAATATTGCATGTACTTACATTATTAAATGCATAATGTTTTTACTTAAAATTGACATTCAAGTGTCCACCTAGTTATTCAAACTAATGTATCTCTTCATTGCTCAATGCATATCAATTTTATTGACAACTCCTTTATCAATACACTCCCAATTCATCAACCTTCTCCATTCTATTTGCAATGCCCATACTTATTAATCATGGTTTAAACAGCTTTAAGCACCTTAATTGTCCCACAGTGTTAGGCATTTGTTAACTGTACTGTTTAATTTGTTATCACCGTTATAAGAAAACGCCCAAATTATACTCTTCATTCATTCCATTGGGGGAGAGGCTATTCAGTTTCTCAATCCAGTATAATTTTCTCTGACTCATATGTCTGTCGTGATCACCCCCTCTTAGTGATTTTTTTACCTCTTCCAGGATAATTACTTTGAGCTGGGCTATGGTATGTTTATTTTGGGCAAAATGCCTAGCAACAGGAGATTTTACACTGTTGGTACAGATGTTACTTTTGTGTTCGTTCCACCTTTCTTTCGCCTTTCTGATCGTTTGTCCCACATAAAAGATGACACAGGGGCAACTCAGGCCATACATCACTGATTTCGTATCACAAGTGGTGTAATCATTCAGAGGGAGTTTATGTCCACTATTGGGGTGTCTCACATTATTCCCTTTCATCACATTGTTGCAATTGCAACAACTTAGGCACGGGAATGTGCCTGTCTTTCTCTTCTGCAAGGTCTGTTGTTTATCTTGTTTTGTTTTTTCTGCTTTCACCAATTCATCTTTAAAATGTCTACCCCTTTTATATGCAATGAGGGGTGGTTTTGGGAACAACCTATCTACTTGTGGATCCATTTTAATGATGTTCCAATTTTTCTTGATGATCCTGGTGATATGGTGACTTTGGGAAGAGTATCTCAATGTATGGAGGAACGGAATGTCCTTAGATTTGTTCTTATTAATGAGAAGATCCTTTCTTTCCAGTTCATCCACTTTGTTTTTAGCCTTTTCAATAATGTCACTAGGATAACCTCTTTTGTTGTATTTGTCTGATAGTGCTTGATTCTCTGATTGTAATTTTGTTGTATCTGACATTATCCTTTTGAGCCGTAGAAATTGGCTATAAGGTAAATTATTTTTCAAATGAACTGGATGATGACTCAAATAATGTAATGCATTGTTCACATCTGTAGGTTTGTGGTAAATACTCGTAATTACCTTTGCTTCTGGTGCAATCCTTAGTTCAACATCTAAGAAGTGTAATTCAGGTTATCCCACCTATATTGTAAACTTAATCCGATTGTGCAGGTTATTGATGAAATCAAGAAAGGTTCCCAGGGCTTCTTTTGATCCTCTCCAGATGACAAATATATCATCTATGTATCTCTTCCATGTTATCAAGTTTTGTTGCCATCTTTGTTCGTTCAATATGTGTTTGCTCTCTAGGTAAAACATAAATAAGTTAGCGTAGGCTGGGGCCATCGATGAGCCCATCGATGTTCCTGATGCTTGGAGGTAGAATTGTGATTTGTTCCTGAAGTAATTGTTAACCAATATGATCTTACTCAATTCCAATATGAAAGTTTTATTGGCTTCACAGTTGTTATTCAATAGTGCCCACTCTAGGGCCTCTAATCCATCCTGATGCGGAATTGATGTATAGAGACTTTGTACGTCAAAAGAAACAAGTATGTCGTTCTCCTGAATGTTTGTTAATGAGTCAAGGTGGATAAGGAAATCTGTGGTGTCTTTCAAATAGGTGCTAGTGCCCTGGACTATAAGTTCCAGGGCTTTGTCCACATAAATTGCAAGAGGATTAAAGATGCTGTTGGTGCCTGCTACTATGGGTCTCATAGGTGGAGTTTGTAGTACTTTATGTATTTTTGGGAGTCCATAAAAGACACGGGTAATGGGGTGTTCATTAATCAGAAATTTTCTTGTTTTCTCAGAAATCCACTCATTTTCTAATGCTTGGTCTAATACATTTTTTAACATATCCGTGATTTCTCTAATGGGATCTTGATCAATCTTAATATACGTATCTCCATCTTCCAAAAGTTCATTGATTTTGGTGTCATAGTAGGTAGTATCCATTAGTACAATTGCTCCACCCTTGTCATCGGGTTTCAGAGTCAAACTCCGATCATCTGCTATTTCCTTGATAATTGCACTTTGTCTTCTCCTAATGTTGTAATATTTGGATTTTGTGAAGTTCACCCTTTTCAAATCCTTAATAACTTGTTCTTCAAATATCTTAATAGTTAAGTTATTAATTTGTGGGTCAAGTTTACTCTTCGGTTTAATTTCCAAGTATTTATGTTCATCTCGTGTGTAATCCACTTCTGTCTGAGTATTGGAAAACACCTTAACTCTCATTTTGCGTGCCAATCTGTGTAAGTTAATTTTTTCTTCAAGCAAATTCGAATTCTGGGTAGGTACAAAATAAACCAAGATTCAAAGTATCAATTTGGTCGCTTGTCAGATGTTTCTTTGAGATATTAACAATTAACTGTTTGCAGGGGACGGGAGTGTTCCACAAGTTTGTGGACACCTGCTGTTCTCACATAGTCTGGTACAACCCAGTGTCAGGGCTGATATTCTCCCCCGCACCCCACTAAATATCTTAACACAGTTACTTAATATTAAAAAGGTGTGCTCTAGGCAACATATATTGCAGTTTTTCCTCAATTCCAGGAACATCCTTGTCCCTGACCAACCAGCTGATCAGGGTACACACATTCTTAGTAGGTCTTTTTTTCCTTCGGCCATCTTTTTTCCTTATTTTTTTTTACCAGAGATAATAGTTGAATTCATTGAGTCAGTTGTTGCAACCAGCTTTGAATGCTTGGTTTTGGATTCCTGTTCTCTATGCAGATTTATTTATTTGAATGTCTCATGTCACATGATATACCCGGGGCATGGACAGCAAGCTCAACGCCACCTACAAGTGGCCTACACACACCTTTCTCACCAGGGATGCTTGACAAACTCCTCAAACAGTAGGGCCTCATCCCTCTGGAGCTTCAGGTCTTCATGGATTTTACCACATAATTTAAGCATTATCTTAACTGCAAAACTGAAAGTTGGAGTATTGCCACACAGGTAAAGCCCAACGTTTCCTCACTGTTTGATCTCACGCTTTCCCCATCTTCAGTTTTGGCGTATAACTCGGCGTCACGGATAGACATTGGGTATCAGTTTGACACACGTCTGCTTTATGTACTACTTTCGATAAAACACAAGGCATGGGCACCACCGTTGAGGGATTTGTGGTTATATTTGTAATGCTATTTTGGAAGAAATAACAGAAGTCCAATAGTGAGTTGTTATCTATGTCTGACACATTTTGGCTATTGAACAGTTCCATATTCTCCTCGTCCGTTATCTTATCTGGCTCCTGACCTTTCTTTGCAGGTACAGCCACTGTGTTACCCACTACAGGTTGGAAGAAATAAGTTATTTTCCCATGGGTGCTTTATCTGAAGTTACCTGATTAGCCTCCACTTTGATAACCGAGGGAGGACTTATCTGTTGTCTTTCAGCTACTTTGCCATCGTTTTTCTGGGAATCCCCACTCTTACCATAAGATTCATTTGTCCTTACGTTATAGAACTTGAATTTCCCAGTGACTATGTCCAGCATTGTAAAAACACCAGTAATTGTTTCAATGAATCCTTATAAAACCAGCCTTTTGATCTTACCTTCTTAATCCCCAGCAATGGAAAGATGTCCCTACTTTCCTGCAATCCTGCAGACTGTGAGACTGTACTCATATGTACTCAATGCACATCTCGATGTAGGTGCTACCACGCCAAGCGGATCGTTTATGCTTCCACACTCCACAGGACGCAACGTTGATTATCGATGATTCAGACAGCAGCAATCAATCTGCACAACATGTGCCTCCAAAATCCCAGATCTGTGAAACACTTGCCAAAGTTAGAATCCAAGTGACGGTGAGACTGTGCTCACACTTACTCAATGCACACCTATGAGGTTAATACAACTGAATTTGCAAAATTTGATGTTTTAAAAATAATAGAAATTAATGTTTCAGGAAGGGCTGTTTTCTGACATGCAAGTTAAATTCTGCTAGGATAAAGAGAAATTGAATTATCAACATTATTTTTACATTTTACATATTAATCTATGTTGTATCACTATGAAACTCACATATTCTCAAACTTCCCTTTCCACAGATATCAAGCAAATGTTAAGTTTTTCTCTGGCTTAAATGTTTGAATACACATGAATATTCCTAACTCTTCAAAGCATCAAATTTAAAGTGGCTTTGATAGCATATTCTGATTTGTATTTCTTCTTTCTCCACGTTACATCTTCATATTTGGGATGCAGTTTTAAAAGGCAAGTTAAAGTCTGTTTCTTTCAAGATAAGATTAATTATTTCACTTGATAACAAAGTTCCCTTACCCCTCTATTGCAATATATTTTCTTGCCCAAATGGCAGGCTTCCTCAAACTTCAAAGTTGTAATGAAATAGTTTTTGAAGCTTCTGAACGTATTTACTTTTTTCAGTCTGAGCAGTCTGTCAGGAAGGAATGCGCCCAGTGTCTGGCCTCTTTTAAGTGAGATAATGCACACTTAAATTCTTTCCCAGAGTATGGCAGACCCTAAATATTTCCACTTTTGAATGAGTATTCACTAGAAGAGACCTTGCTTAGATTCTTGCCAATTATGTAACCATATTTTGGATTGAATTTTCTTTATTTGTGTGCATTTTCTGAGGACACCTGTTCCACTATCCAATCCCAGAGCAGTTTTTGAAAACCTCCTCCTAACACCTTACTAGTATAGAAATAAGCTAAACTACAAAAACAGGTGAGAGGTTAGGCCTCCAACACTATCTTCAAGGGACCCTATTATGTATTTGAGGTTTTGAAAACATAGATGTGTGTCTGGCATAGCCAATCCAGCTTTGTTCCTTAGGAAGAAATTTCGCCTGATCTGTTGATTCATGGAAAAAAATACCAAAGTATAACATCAAGAGTTATGTTACCAAATATTTGTATTTGTTTAATATAAAATAATAGACATCTGGTAATACCAGTTTCAGACATCAGATAATACAGGCTCAGAATAATCATTGGAAGGTGATATGTCTTTACTGCATGGCAACTTTGGGGCACATCTTTAATGATCCACAAATGCAAAACAGTAAACAAAAAAATATGGTGCATATGTGTGTGCATGCACCTGGGTGTGTGTATCTGTGTGTGTGTGTTTGTTCATGTGCATCCGTGTGGGGAGGGTTTGTAGCAGGAGCACTAATGTAAGCCTTTTGTGGGTGGTGGGACACAGAAATCTCAATGTAGTTAAGTGCCCAGGTGGTGAGGTTCATGAATTAGGAAGGGGGTGAACAGGGATGAAGGTGGAGAATCAGTTTACACACAACGTGAAGAGGGTCCAGGGAGAGAACACTTCTTCCTTTAACATGGTCTCTGATTGTGGAGGGGGAACAGTGAGGTGAGAGGCAGAACACCAAATACAGTGTGATAAATGCCTGCCCAGGAAGGTTCTTTGGAGGCAAGTCATGGAAGCCATTATAAAACTGCATGAATTGCATATGTGGAAATCAAACATTATAATAATTGATACACAAATAGGCTATGTTTACAATCATCTCTGAGCACGTCAAACAGCATATTTCCATGAAGAAAAGTGACTAATGTATTTTGTTTTTGAATTCCATAACTTAAAGGTTATTTCAGTAGAGAATCTAATTCTGACGTCCTATCATATGTAAAATGCATACATTCAGAAACATGACACCCTACAAGTAAACTAGCTTAGGAGAATTGCTTGGAAATGGAAAAGCTTCCATAAAACCACACAAGTGACTTTGAGCCACACCAAACGGTTGAATATCTAGAACTGACTTAATTCCTGAAAGGTATACGCACGTGCAATGCCACAGCAGCCATTTACTTGGTTTCCTTCAGCTGCAGGCATAATTCAGAGTGAGGCAGAGAGTAGCATGACTGGTCAAATCATTTGCACTCAGTAAGTAGAAACAGGATGATCATGCAGTTGCCAGTTTGTCCAACCCTCTATGATTGGTCATCCTGAAAGGCTAAGGGAAGAGTTGTGTGGCGGGTCAGAATGATGACACAGACTCTGATGTTCCATTGTATTGTAGTTTATTTAACAGAAAGGTGCACATTGCTAACTTTCCCTAAACCATTGGTGTTGTAGGAAAAAAGAAGTTTCCAAATGTTTGCCAGAAGTGCATTTCACCAAAAACTAAGAACTGATCCCATGTGAGACAGGGGCGTGGAACTCTGTGCTGGGTCTGGTGTTGTGATGCTGGAAATGCATTGGGAGGACGTGGCCTCCATGTACTTGTCCTGTAGTCCTTTTATCATGTGTGTTCTGTGTTACTTTCTGCACAGGAGTCCTAGTGGGATTCCTGGCAATGCAGCTCTTCTTCTTTTTGGTTTGGTGAACAGACCCTTGGGATACCCTTATGGCACCCATGTGTAGGGGTACAACCCTGTACCCCTGGTGTATATTTTTGGGCACCTGTGTGTGGCCGACAGAGCACACTGGTGGCAGCTCAATGCTGAATTTGACAGGTGCTCTGAGCATCCTCCATTTTGGGATGCCCAGGCCCTGCCATTGGAATCAGTTGATTCCTGATAGGAGACAAGATGGCCCCGTGGCCTCTTGCTTTCTATTGCCTGTTACCTTGTTTTCCCAAAGTCATGGGAAGCCCCGACTCTGTCCCTTCCCCTGACTGGCTGTTGGGTGGAAGTTCCATATATGGTATTGTGGGGAAGTCCAGGCCAGACTGGCTGGAGCCTTCCCAGTGACTGTATGTTGTGGGCCCGTCCTTGGGGTGGGACCTGAGTGAATGGAGTGTGTGACCAATATGCAGTAGAGTGAATGAGAGACCAAACAGTATATCTGGGGATCTCTCACTAATGGAAATCGTTCAAAAGCTGAGGTCGAAACTTGATGCTTACTCTGGAAGCCGAGCCGGAAGGAGAAGGTGAACCAATGTTCCCTTCGACACAATCTGAAAGCTACTGTGGCTTCAAGAACCTGATCCAAGAGAGGACCTGGCTAGGAGACCTCTTCCCGAGCTACGAGGGACCATCGTGCACCAGCTAGCCTTTGCCAAAGTGCCCTGGACGTCAGCCTTTGAAAGAGTGTCGACCGGAGACAGGGACTGCCGAGGAATCTGAAGATAAGTGCCCGGACATCTGTCCACCGTAGTCACCTAGGGTTCGGAGGACCGCCGTTACCATTGGAGGTCTGTCGAAGCCATGTTGCCATGGAGCGGGGACAGCTTGACGCTGTGCTGCCAACAACCAGAGCCAAAATGCTCCATTGCCTAAGAACAATTTGAAACAAGGACTCCCTCACTCATCACCGACGACCGATTTACCCCACTGGAGAAAGTCAAGGCTGCCAACGAACCAAGGAGAATCCGCCAGTGGGTTTTCCACCAACCGAAGACCACAAAGACACTGATCACTCGGCACCCTTGCTGGGCCAAAGTTCTTCATTGACACTTTGCGGCAACAAACTATCTTCGTCTAGGTGCACTGCACGCCTCATCTTTCAGGACATCCACGACTGATTATCGACGAGCACGGCCAGGACCGGAGCTGCTTCCTTGATGCCTTTGTTCACCTTCTTTTCAAGGGATCTCGATGATCTGTGGCTCCTGCCTTAAAGGGAGTCACTCAAGAAGGATCCGTTTACTCTGCTAAACCATTTACTCTGGTTTAGCAGAGTAAATGGATAAAAGGATCAGTTTACTCTGCCAAACCAGGTACATTGTGTGGTCGAACTTTTATAGAAGGAAATAAGACTATAATAGACAATATATTGACTGGGCTTGTCAATATACTCTATTTTACAGGTTGCCCAGGTGGGGGATCCTCATACAGAACTGTGCCTTCTGGTAGGGGCCCAGTATTCTGCCAATTGTTTAAGCAACTTGTTTTCTTCCTAGGTCTATTGTTGGTTCACTTTATTAATTGATTTGTATGCCATTTGAAACTGACTACAGTTGATGTATTTTAATGAAATCTAAGAAGTAATTGTGGTACCACATTGAGACTGTTTATATTTACCATTTTAGAATTGCCTGAGCACAAAGTGTGTTATTGTGATTATGTACATAATTGAAACCTTATTTATATAAAGACCTGTGTTATCACTAACATAGTGTGTGGACATTCCTTTGTGGGTGCTTGGAGACTACACTGTACTTAAGAATCAACCTGCATCACCTCCTGAGACCTTAAGCCTTGGTTGCTCGTCCACAACTACCGAATAGAGAAGCTTGGCTGGGGTGCTTGTGCTTCTACTCTGCCATATAGGGAGCAGGAGTACAGATACCCCCCTCCAGTCTTTACACTGGTGGCAGCGGTTGGATGCTAATGGTTTTAAGAATCAGTGTGTAACCTTGCCACTTTCAAAATATCTACACTTTGTTAAAGTGAGGTTTAGTTGTGTACTAGATAACTACATTGCAAGCAATACAATCTATTGCAAATGGTAAATTGATTAGGATGAGTTTAGGGGCTCTCCAGAGTGCTTGTGAAGCCAGGAAGTTAGACTTTGAGGATACGTCTAGGGCTGAGCTTATAGCTGCCGTGGTAGACTACCAGACTGATTGTGAAGCTCTTGATGAAGGGGTGGTGCAAAGATTGAGGCCCCTGCCCCTGCGGCTGTTAATGAATCTGTTTCTGGGAGTGCCAGAAGGCAATTATTAATCTCTAACCCCTACCCTACTAAATCTCTAATACCATGCTGATATTTACAGCTCAGTCCATAGACCTGTGGTGCAAAATTTTGATGCAGAACTATGTCACAAGCTGGATCATGTTACGAAATCTTACCAGCACAGGCTGTGTAATGTGCTATTGAAAGATGGGATAAACATGAAGAAATAAACATTCTGTGGAAGGCGTGACACGTTGGAGTTGTGGAGTGTGAAGTGCCACGCTGCTCAAAGTAGCCCCATTGTTCATGTTCGCTCAACAGGAAACCAATGTTGAGAAATGTAACCCTTTTTATCCATTTGCTGCTCTGCAACACAGTCAAAATTGCAGACTGAACAAGTGCAGTCTGGAACCTACTGGACGCTTGACAAAGGGAGGTGATTTATTGATTAATTTATGACATTACTGTGAAAGGCAGGGATCACTCTTACACTTTGTGTACATTTTTAGAGAGATCACAGAGAGAGAATTTAAAAAGGGTTGCCTGTTATGGGCAGGGCTGTCTCTCTCGCTCTCTCTGGCTGGCTCTAGGTTGGAGTGTGCTGTATTCGCTGGCAGGCAGGCTGGGAAAAAGACTTTGTGGAATTTGTACAGGCTGAGAGGGAAGGAAAACCTGATAAAGAAATTCTCTAGTGCGGTTTCCATCCAGGCAGACAGAGGGTGATCCTCAGTTGTGTGGAGGGGGTCCTGTCTTAGCTGTATCGGGGACTTACAGAATCAAGCATTATTTTGGGTAAGATTCTAGTAAAAATTGAGATGCGTGTTGATTTACCTTGCGAGAGCATTCTGCAGACCGTTGTAGCCATCCAAGCTATGGCCATGTTTATAAACATAGGCAGACAGTTTCATGTGTTATTCATTCCATATTGCAAGTGTCAAATATAGCTGAAGTCTTTAAGCTGCAAAAAGGAACTTTACTAGTGAAACGTGTGTGCACATTTGTTTATTTATTTTCATTTTGTATCACATGGAATGTCATGCAAAAACCCAATTCACTCCCCACAAAAAATGTCTGTACCTTTTATAAATTCTAAAACCTTATAAAGCACAAGAAAAAAGAAAAAAAAGATAGCCTTGGTCTACTTATTATGTTTCCTAGTCATTGGTGATAGTATACAGACAAAATTGAACAGGCGGTAATTGAATTTTAACTCAGATGGTATTTGACATTTTACTGCATGTGGTGAAAATGTAAACCCAAATTAGTCACTGTGAAGTGGGTCCATTTCAGGGGCTGATTATATGAATAACAGTATCCAGGTGTCCTGGTAAGTATATTCTGGGTTACCACCAAAGTGGCTTTGTAGATAAAATACCACATGATGATGAAATTGTGATCCAGGGCGTGCCTGGTCTGATTTTGGCTTACCGCTTATGATCCCAATATAAAAATAATACAGGTAGTCTTATATATTTTGGGCCCACCAAAATACCATGAAATATCCCAACAGGCTCATAAAAAAACCAAAATGCCCCTAACATATTCATGTGCGTTGGCCAGGAAGCGGTCAAGTAATCACTGGACGTGGCGTTGCATAGCATAGCATAACCATATTGTGTGCTCATTCTCTGATCTAGAGCTGTGGGGGAAATGGCAGAAACTGTGCTGTGTGCACACTGGTTTTTGTTATCATGTTATTGGTACTAAAAACCACCATGTCAGAGATAGAACAGGGTTTGCTGATTGATCTAGTTATCTGGAGACAAAATTATATGCTTTTGGCACGTGGTCATCTGATAATCTGATAACTTGAAAAGACATGATTAGAACTGAAGTAGGAAGTAGGAAAAGAAGCACCCATCTGAAAAGATCTTTGAAGAAGGAAGTATTGTACACACGTATATGTACAAGCCAAGGAGTATAAACAGGAGGAAAAGTGTATCATTAGGCTGTGTGCCAAGGTGTGGTTTTCGACTTCATAAATTTGTAAAGCTGCGGGGAAAAGATGAAGATCATTAGCAAGTTGCAGTGTAGTTTAGATGCAAAACGTGAATGGGTGGAACAAAAGAAGGCAGATTTCAAACATAGTGAACTAGACACAGAACTCCAGGCCAAATCTAGCAAACTTGATGCACCGTTGATTTAGAGAGACAGTTTGCTGAGAGCGAACAAGAATTATTTCATTTGAAAACTGTGTTAGACAATGTATGAAAAGTTAGAGATGTGGCAATATCAAAAATGTCAGAAATTCAAACACTTAGAAAGGATAGCAGTGAAAAAGATAAGGAATTGCGTGCAATGGAAAGTTAAATATTTAGGATATTAGATGAAAATGATGGAAAAAATAAGACAGTTGACCATTACCAGCCACAGATTAATGAATTGCAAGGAATAATCATTAAAGTGAGCAATGAGAAGTCTGCTCTTTATCATGAAGCAAAACAGCTCCATACACAGTGCAGAGAAATGAAACAGCAAATCTTGAGTTTTGAATCTCAAGAGAACCAACAGTGCACTAAGTTCATTGAAGCTGAATTTAATCACAGCCCTAGCCAGGGAAGCTTGCCAGCATCTGTCCACCTGACAAGGCATGGCTATAGTCCAGTGTTTCAGGCTAGACCACCCACAACTGCTCACACACACGTTCACCCACAAGAGAACAGGAGTGGGGAACAAAATGACACATCCCTAAATGCACCATGAAGTGCCTTAACGATTATGAAACCTATAAAGTCCTTGATCAAACCATTCAGAAAGGAAGCTAGCTGTATAGAACATCATCTTCAGGGTGTATATGATATCTTTAAGACCCTCCAGACTCCTAGAGAACAGTATGAGTGGTACTTTCACCTCACTTTAGGTGCTGCTTCTGTCAGTGTTATCTGTGTCCTGAATGAACAGAAAGATTTGTCATGGGAGGACTTTGAGAAAGAAATTAGACACCAATTCTCGCCCTACCCGTCTATATATCAAACCAAGAAGGCTGCTTATAGCATGTCTGCACAGCCAAATTAATCCCTTTGCCAATTATTCCAAAATTTAAGAAGGGCATTCTCATGTGTTGATGTGACCTTTAACCCTCACTCAGTTCACAACTGCTTACTTGTATGGGCTTCGGAAAGATTTAGGGGGTAATTCATAGAATTCGGCACACAAGTGGCGCACGCGGCTGGTGCACAGAGTGCGCGTGTGGCAGTCTGCACCAGCCGCCTGCGCCAAAACCCATTTAGGCGCACAGTGTATTAATGGATTTATACATTCATAAGCAGCCGTGGAGCAGAGAGGCGCAGCGACCCTGCAGCAGCGCCAGTTACACCCCTAAACCCCTAACCCCGCCCGTGCACCAAAAACATTGCACAAATCCAGTACATGGCACAACGGCCAGTGGACCAGCATAAAGCCCCCCAACCACGAAAATGCATGTAAAACTCCTTGCGCATCCCTCGAAATACACATACCCGCTCGCGCCAGTGAAAACACATGTAAAACTCCCCATCCACCCCTCGGAATACACATACCCCGCTCGCGCCAGTGAAAACACGTGTAAAACTTCCTGCGCAACCCTCGGAATACATGTACCCCACTCGTGCCAGCAAAATCGCGTGTAAAACTCCTTGCGCACCCCTCGTAATACACGTACCCCACTCACGCCAGGCCAATCGCGTGTGAAACTTCACACGTACCCCTCGGAATACACGTACCCCGCTCGCGCCAGGTCTATGGTGTGTGAAACTCCACACGCACCCCCGAAATACATGTACCCCGCTCGCGCCAGACCAATCGCATGTAAAACTTCACATGCACCCTGCTTGTGCCAGCGAAAACACGTGGAAAAAGTCCCCCCTGTGGAGTGGGCTGCCAGCAGGGCATGCCCAGGGGTGATGGGCTGCCTGCAGGGCATGCCCAGGGGTGATGGGCTGCCTGCAGGCTGTGGACTGGGATGATGGGCTGCCTGCAGGGCATGCCCAGGGGTGATGGGCTGCCTGCGGGGCATGCCCATGGGTGATGGGCTGCCTGCGGGCTATGGACTGGGGTGATGGGCTGCCTGCGGGGCATGCCCAGGGGTGATGGGCTGCCTGCGCATATTCCGGCGGTGTGCATGGAGTTTCACACGCGATAGGACTGGCGCAAGCAGGGTACGTGTATTCCTAGGGGTGCGTGTGAAGTTTTAAACTCGATAGGGCTGGCGAAAGCGGGGTACGTGTATTCCGAGGGGTGCGTGTGAAGTCTTACATGCGATAGTGCTGGCGCGAGCGGGGTACGTGTATTCCGAGGGGTGCGTGTGAAGTTTTACAAGCGATAGGGCTGGCGCGAGTGGGGTACGGAATTATTCCGAGGGGTGCATGTGAAGTTTTACCCACAATTTGGCAGTGTGTTCCCTCCTGGGTGTGCCCCCCCTCCCCATGCCCCTCAGGCAACCAACACCACAGGGGACAACCCCACATCCCTGGGCATGCCCCGCAGACAGCCCATCACCCCTGGGCATGCCCCGCAGGCAGCCCATCACCCCAGTCCATAGCCCGCAGGTAGCCCATCACCCCTGGGCATGCCCCGCAGGCAGGCCAGATGGCACCATGCACTTGGGAGCCCTGACTCATGTCGATAACCCACCCACCGGTGACGGGCACCTGCCAGCAGGCCCCGACTCATGTCCCCCACTGACCCACCAGTGACGGGCATCTGCCAGCCGGCCCCGACTCATGTCCCCACCCCCAGAGACGGGCACCTGCCAGCAGGCCCCGATTTATGTCCCCCACCCAACACATCATCACAATCCAGATCCATGGCTCTTATGGCCACCCAAATCCCACCCCACGCCACCCCAGTCCAAAAACCCAACCAAGCATTCCATCCACTCCAAATTGAAACTCCCATGTCATGATAGATCCCAAATAACCAGTATGCGCATGAGTACAAGTCTGTCAGTCCCACACAATGGCGACACATGACTGAGCAAACCCACATCGTGACATGCACAAAACCAATGAGAGAAGACCACACAAATGAAGTAAAAAATAAAAATGTATTATATACAAAAATTAATGAATGAAATGAAATTACACAAGAATAAAATGATAAATAAAAGGATGTCCGAAATGAAGGAAAAATTATTAATGGTGAAATGAATAAAATGCAAAGAAAAATGCCTCCAAAGTGTCCATCCATAACACCAAATCCAAAGTCAAAATAAAAACAAAACCATTCCTCCATGGTAAAAAAAAATGATGCAAAATCAGGGCCATAACTATATGCAATATACATATGAAGGGTCCATGTGCCCAACAGTACAAAGGAAACCTAAGAAAAAACCTACCTAATAAATAACTATTAACAAAAAGGCGGGGCATAGTCCATGCGCCACAAAGGGAAAAATAAATAAAGGAAACCTACAACTACATTTACTATTTACAAAGGCAGTGGGCTAGTCCCACGGCTCACTGTTTGATGTTCCGGCCCAGGGCATCATTGAACGCCATGTCGATGTTCCAGAGGTGGGCCTGTTCCCTTCCCTGAACTCGAGGTCTCGCAGGGATGCAGCCATGGAATCCCTCAACTCCCTGCGAGTTTCCTCAAGGCCCTCTGCCCGCCTCAAAGCCCGGTGCATGGAATTCTCTGCCCCGAGCATCCTGAGCAGTGCCCTCTCCGCCCGCCGCCTCTCTCTTGCCCCTCGGCCGATGCCTACCCCTGGAGTGTTGATGGCCCCGAGCCATGATGCCTCCCACGCTGAGCCTGCTGCTGCCTCCAAAGCAGCTACCTCTGCCAACACGACGGTATCCGGGCTGATGGAATCCCCCGGCACCGTCGTGCACGTGCCCTGCCCAATGATGCCAGCACATCCTCCATCCCCTGGGGTCCAGTTGGTGGGGTGGCCACCCCTGCTGGACCTCCAACTCCTGACTGCAGCAGGGATGGCATCTCCACCTGGCTGGCTACGTTGGTTGGGGCAGATCCACAGGGGGCCCTGGTGGCATCTGGGCAGGGAGAACGACTGGCGTATAGTGTGCACAGAAGAGGAGAGGGCCGCAAGACTGTCCGACACATGGAGGAAACCCCAACCATGGACCCTCCCAAATGAGCCACGTTGGCACACAGCTCTTCGTGATGACGTGTGTGGTCCCCTCAGGAACCACGCACGTCATCACAAATGTCACGTGTGTGCAACGCGACACCAATCAGGACGGACTCCATCCGGTCACGGATCCCCTCGTCTGCAGGTAGAGGAGTGCCAGATGACGTGGACCTCCCCCCTACCTGCGGACGTGCCTGGGACGGGGCATCCCTGCTGCTGCATGATGATGCAGTCACAGTGTCAGGGACAGAGACATGCACAGGTACCCCCGTGGTGACCTGTGCTGCCTCCTGCCCCTGGAATGCACCACTTGCACCAGTGGTACCACCCCCACCAGGCCCCAGGTGCGGCTATGTAGCGGCCTCCTCCTCTATAGACACCACCAACCTGGATGGCTCTGCACCATCTTCTGCCATTGCAAGCCTTGTGGGGGCTCATCCTCCCCTTCCGCTGCAGCCGTAGTGGCAGACGCGGCAGCAGTCCTCTCGCTCCCGGATGATGGAATTTCTTGGGAGGGTGACTGGGCCTTGCGTCGCTGGCCGGTGGAGGCATCCCTGCCACTTTCCTCCACAGCACCGTTTCCGCCCTCTTCTTCACTCGCCGCTGTGTAAAAAGAGACATTGAACACAAGCATCAGAGTACTGTACAATAGTCCCTGAGACAGAAAGCAATAGCAAATGAGTGGTACTGTCAAACATCACTTCCATCATGTCTCCCAACAACACATGGGTCAGTGCAGGCAATACACATGCAGGAACCGGCATGGTACATCCAACAAACATTTGCATCCATGTCCACAGCACCGTAGAAGCATCCAATGGTGGGCTGAAACTCCCATGCATCATGGGACATGCTGATCACATGCACACGCATCACTGGAGGGTCATGCATCTGGCCCGTATGCCCACAGACACAGTGGATACAAGGATGAGTAGGCTGTATCAGTGATTCAACACATCGTCACGGACATGTGTCATGCATCCATGGCGCACACACTACTCAGACACACGGACATGTACATCATGCATGTCCATGACAGCAGCACACATCTCTCACACACCAAACATGTCAAAGTACAGACACAGGCATGCATACATGTGTGCATTCTGCATGCTGCTCCGCATGATGCATTGTAACACCTACACCATCCATGTGGGTCACGCCTGACTGGACTCACATGCAGCACCATCATGTCCCTGCACGCACACATCCATACATGACCCATGTGACACATGCAGCCAAGTAGCTAACTACCAGCACACTGCAACATGCACTGTTTTAAATATGATTGCATGGCCAATTATCGCTCGACTCCAGACGGGCCTGCATCCTGAGGATCTGGTGGTGAAGCACTGGGCGAATGCGCTCCAGGACCCTCATCTGCTGGGTGGTAAGCAGGGCCCAGCGCCCCACTGCATCCGCTGTCTTCAAGAGGCGCCGGGCCTTCTTGAGGGTCCTGGACTTGAAGTCCTCCCAGCGCTTCTGGACGTGTTTCATGTCGCGGGGTGCCACCCCCTCCATGTTGATGGCACCCACTATGTCCTTCCAGATCCTCTTCCGTCCTTCATTGGCAGCGCGCGATGGTGTGAAGAGGGCATCATAATGCCCCAGAACTTGCTCCATCAGGATACCATCTTCCTTTTCACTGAAGCTGGTATCCCTCTGCCTCTGTGCTGGGGGTTGCCACTGGTGCCGGAAGGTGTTGTGTCAGACATGGCAACCCCTGAGGCAGGTGTGGGTGGGCAACTGGGTCCTGGGACTGGGCTGTGGAGTTATGGAACACCAGTCGGGAGTCTTCTGTTCCAGCAGGGGTGGTCACAGAAACTGGACCCCTGCAGATGGCAGATGTACAGGCACCAAATGGCAGGACACGGTGGCAGCAGGCAGGCAGGCAGCAGCACTTGGCTTGTGGGAGGCTGCTCAGGGCTCTGGGGGACAGATATTCAGCTTTCTGGGTAGGAGCGTTGTCTTCCATGTGTTGTTGCGTGGCCAGCATGATACGGAGTGATTTGGCACGTGAAAAACAGCACGTTTGTGTGAATTCCGAGGAAAGTCCCATGGCGCGTAAGCACGTAGGTGACGTAACGTGTGCACGGGCGTTTCCCTGGCACGGGTTGAAGGTCCCACGTGGGTTCCATCACTCTGTACATGCTTTTTGCGGAAAGCGGTGCGTGTGTTTTCCAGGCGTTGGGGTTCACACGCGATTACTTCACAGCGGCTACAGTGCGTACTTCTTCTTTTGGCATGGGTGTTGGCTATGCGTTCTTCTTCTACACACAAGGCAGACAGTGAGTCGCACACGCTATTTTTCATAATGCGGGTGTCCCTGTTAGTCGCATCCCCCTTTTTTTCTGGGCATAGTAGCCTGCGTGTTGATCACGTACTTATTTTTTGCGTTCCTGGCTGCCACAACGTACTGTGTGTGTTTTTTTACATGCACATGGGCTACAGGGGTCGCTTATCTCTTTTTCTTGCTTTTTTGGGATGCCTGAGCGTTGCTTGACACGTCATTTCTCCTAGGGGGCCACAGAATGGGACATTCATCGGAGCTGTATATACGTGTTTGTTGTTTGCACACACTTTTGTAATGTGCAGGGACGCTACCGCCTGCCTTCGGGTGGCAGACGTGTTTAGGCCTGTGCTTGTCTTTGGGCGTGCACGGGTTTTCCCTATTCAATTCCATGTATGCGTGTGGTTCGTGTGCTTTTTGTACGTTCCGTGTGCTTCCCAGCAGTACATCCCCAGTTACGCCCTTATTTTCATGCGGTGTTCCCCATTCCGTGCATTCCGCCCCGTGTTCCGCCCCCATTTTGGTGTGTGCGCTAACATTGTGCGCTCTCGCTGTGCGCGTCGCGCATGGCGTTCTGGATGTTGCAATGACATGTGAGCCCGTGTGCGCCATGCACGGATTTGGCGCACATCCTGGGGAAAACATGCACAGGCCCTTCCATGAATCGCACGTGTGCTTGATTTTTCACGCTTGTGTCAGCTTCAGCCGCGATTTTCGGCGCACATTTGTTCCATGAATCGGCCCCATTGTATCTCAGTTAATCTGTGTATTTAACAGGGAAAACCCATTAGATTGGACCATTTAACAGGCATCCAAGAACTTTGAGGTAATACTTAATGAGAAAGAAGAGGGAACTAAAAGTAAAGAAACCAAATTAAAAACTTAAGAATCCACACAAGCAATTCTAGAAGTAAAGACTGTAAAGATGCCACTAGAAACAGCTCAAACTCAGGAAAATAATGACACAACACACAATCAAAGGGGTGTGGCTTCACAGAGAACACCACCCCACGCTCCTGTGTTTCAATCCATGGATACTAATGACATAAGTTCTTACATTAGTCCTCTGTATCTTGGTAAGTCTCCCAAGGTGGGGTTTTGCTATGATATGCCAGAACTAAATAACAACCAGTATCAGATGTACAATGGTCCATTCCGAATATTACGCGCTCAGAGTATATTTGACCTTGAAACAATGGTGTATGGTCATCAGGAAAGACCAAGAAATGTGGATTGATTCATTGAAAATGGAAATCAGTATAGGGAACAATTCCCACCACATGAAAGAAAAAAACATGAATTATGCACCTCTTCAATATAATCAATCCCCACCACAGGTTGACCATGGTCAGAGAATGGTCACCCCATGTCCCCCACCTCCTGTGTCACAGGAATTCAGAGGAAACACAAACAGAAATCAATCTTCTGAAAGGTATCGAACAGGCCTAATCAGGGTGAATTTTGCAATTATCGACCCAGAGCACAAAGGGATGAGTTTACTGAGATACTGACAGGTTCCAATGCTTAGAGGCCCAGGTTAAAATGCTGTCTGGGCAAATAGGTAAATTATGCACAGTGCAAAAACAGCAACAAATGAAAGTGCAGAAGGTCATAAAAGTGATTTTGCATGTAGAGACAAAATGTCATTCATGCCACAATGAGAACACAGATGGCCTGGAATCCCCTTTGACTGAAACTACTGATTGCTTACCAATATAAAAACAAGAATCAAACAAAGAAAAGTGAGACAGGGAACAGTGACACACACAAAAAGGGAATGTGGTTTAACTTAGATTTGAACCAGACCATTGAGGTGTGTGAAAATGAGGAACAGAGAATAAGAAATGAACAATCTAAGGAACAACGTGATAGATGGCAATTTATACACCATGAAAATGAAACACAAAATTAAATGTCACGATCAACTGATAGTTCTTACTTGATAACCAGAACACTGTTCATAACTCCACATAAATTAATATTACCCAAGAGACATGTTTAGGTCAGTCATCTGAAAAATATGTTAATCCCCAGATACTTTTAAGGGACAGTAATGGCAGGTACTGTGCAAAATGCAGGTAACTGTCACATACCAAAAACTGACATTCTGTCACCTGACACTTGTGAAAATACACAGTCAATGGGTTCCAAAGTGGAGGTAAGTGGAAAGGACCCAGGCAGCGGAAAAAGAACACTAGAGGAATGAGGAGTGAACAGTGTTGATCCCAAATCAGAGGGGTAGTTAGTGGCTACACTTCAAATGGGTTCTGAACCCAGGAGAATAGACTACGAAATTCAAAATGAAATGGGCAAAAAGGGGGGTGCCCCTTTGCCTTTCAAAGAGCCAGGCTGGCCTAGGCCTAAGAAAAGTTAGCCATGAAATCAGCAGAAATTCTAATTTTCTATGCATACTAGAAGAACGTGAGGACAGATATTATGCTCCTATCACTATTGAAGAGAAACGTAATGCATTTGCAATGATTGACAGAGGTGCCCAATCAGCGATAATGTCAAGGGAACTAATTCAAAGCATACATGAGGGGAGATCCCCACAGAACTGTGTAAAGATGAGACAGAGTGAAGCCCCTGTGCAGAAGGCCCTGTGCATAATTTCAATGGGGAAGAAATACCTGTGGAAGGTGTCACTGATGTTCACATAAAAATAGGGAAGCATAGGATGAGACAGGACGTGTTGGTCACACCCATTAACGAAATACCATTCCTCATAGGGACAAATTGCCCAAGGAAGCTGTCATCCCTCATTGATCACTTAAATGGAGTGTTGTGGTCTTTAGCCAAAAAACCACTGACATTTAAGAAAATAATGGCTCAGAGCAGCGCAAATGAATGACACACCATTGCTAAATCAGAAGTGCAGTGGAAGTATATCTTCAGAATCACTAGTTGCCTAGCATCACTGTCATTCACATGTGTCTGGATGAAATGCTAGGAGAACAAGAGAACCAATCTTTAGAGATTTATTTGAACCCCAAGAAAAACTGGCAAACAGAAATAGATGAAAACACCAAATATCGCTGCAGAGTCAGATCAGTAAAAATACATTTCTACAATTGCAGAAATACACATGGGAGAAGGACGGCCATGCATCCCCATCCATGTGAATGGACACCCTGAAATGATGGAATCCACTTTGGCGCTAGAGCAGGAAATAAGTTTAATTAAAAAAACGGTGATCAAACAAATACTTGACAGAGAGGAAATTCCTAGTTTAAAAATAATAAATCAACAGATTTTTGGGCTGGATGACCCTGAATAGGGGTAAATAATTGTGGGAAGATATATGCTAAAGGTTACAATAGGCTCTATGAGCATTCACCACAATATTTGGATTGTAAGAGAAACCCAAAAAAAATTCTATTTGGGAAATTATATCATGCACAGAGTATGTTATTAGACTTCTAAAATCAAAAGGCCTGGTCTAGACTGGGTGGAGCTTCACCTGAATTTGAGGACAAAAGACAAGTTTGCCATGTGCCCAAATGATGCCATATGCAACTGAGCTTCAAATCAAGAGGATTTGACTATTCCTGCATTTACCAGACAGTTTGCAATAACATTAAAGTACAGAAAGAGACAACAGATGGAAGGGCCTGATGCATTTGTGTGCCTCAATGAATCCATGAGAAAGCAATAGTTAGAAAGCGAATATACACCATTGGTAGAGATTGGGGATGGACCCCTTCAAATACTGGTGAATAATGAAGGTTGACAAACGTTTGGAAGAAAATTCCTACCACACTGCTAATCTATGTAATCCAGTGATCATGAATATCCCTGAAAAATATGTGACTTCACATGGTGAATTACCTGAGTCTTTGGATTCTAAACCAAAGGGAATTCTTTGAATTCAGTCAGTGTACCCGTATGAGCCAAAAGAAGTGACATGCTGGCATCAGGATAATTGTGTCCTATTTGAATTGGGTGAATCTGAAATAGAAAAGCAGCAAGGTAAAACACAGCATATTGAGATGGAGGTCAATATTCCAAAATATCTGAGGGTGGCGTCTCTCCAAAGAAACACTGCCACACAATTAGAGGAAAGTACAGAGCATCCTCCTTTGGATGATTTCCCAGAATGTTCTAGATTGGTAGAGGAGCAGATTCAAGCTACAGATGTTTGCCCAAATAAAGAGGAAAATGACCAATTAAGGAAAATATGCATGGAGTTCAAAGAGGCTTTTGGCAACGACACCTATGATTGTTGGCTGACCAATTTACATGTTGCCACACCACCAAAACGATATGGTGGGGATCCAGTATTTGTGCAACAATATAGGTTATCCTGGCATGTCTGGAGTCATTTGAATAAATAATTACAAATCTGGAATTGAGAGGCATCATTTGGCCCATTCACAGTACTTTAAATACTCCCATATTAGGCACATTAAAGCTCAACAGACAAATAGTGCTTGTGTGCAGACTTAAGAGAATATACCAAGAGGGTAACTGTTTCAAGGTGGCCCCTTCCATTAATTGATTAAGGCCCTGCACATGTTAAAGGGTGAAAGGTGTTTACTACTTTAGATCTCACAGCAGGGTACTGGTGTGTATCACTAGCTAAAGATAAACAAAATGTATTTACCTTCTCCTTTGACAAATTACAATATGCATGGTCCTGGGCCCCCTTTGGGTATGTCAATAGCGGAAGTGAATTTGGGATTTTCCTGAACAAGGCACTCCCAGATGCAGATGAGAGAGGAACTATAGTTTACGTAGATGATGTGCTAATCAAAAATGAAGTTTTAAAAAGTCACTGTATTGAAAATTAGACATGTGCTTGGTCACTTACAAAAGGCTGGGTCAAAAGTATCTTTACAGAAGAAACAGGGTACTTGTTCAAGGCCAAGGAGTGACAGAACAAAGCCGCAAAAGAAAAAAGTGGAAACAATTCAAAAATTAAAAGATCCCACCAACCTAAAAAGTCTAAAGAGTTTGCTAGGAATTAAATGCTACAACAGGAAATGAATTGAAAATGATGCAGCGATTAAACAGCCTTTGAATAAATTACTGAAACAGGGTGTACCCTGGAAATGGGAAAAGGAACAAAGTGCGTCAGTGGCCAAGTTAAAATGCTGTCTGGTAAAAGCACCATTTTTAGCATACCCAATAAAACACCAAGATTTATTTGTAGTAATAGGATTCACAGATCAATGTATTTATGCAGTGCTATATCAAAAACATTTTGCAAACAACAAAACCATTGCATATGCCAGCAAGGCATTGTAACAGGTAGTGAGCCATTGTCACAAGTTTAGTGAATGTGAAATTGCACTTTTGACCACTGTCTGGGCATTGCAATATTTCTGACTCATAATTCAAGGGGAGAGGGTGATTGTTGAAACAAATCATTAACCGCAACAATTCTTGCAAAGTAAAGGGATCAGATCAGTGAATTTGGGCCAGTCAATAATTACTTCATGGACGTTAGTACTACAGGGATTCCCAGTGGAAGTGAGATATGGACCGAACAAAAAGAGCCCAGTTGCTGAAGGGCTAGCAGAATTACATGATTGTACAGCTATCTGGGTGCCTGAAGACACATAATTAGAAACCCATTTAAATGAAATTGAGAAATCCCCATCCAAAGGCTTTCAATGAAGAAACATGTAGGGATCTCCTAACCGTGTAGGCAGATGGATGTGCTTACCACGCGGGAGCTGACTCTAAAAAAGAACTAGTGGCAGGAATAGGAAACTGGTCGATTAAATGCAATAGCTTTCCATTGGAAATCATGAGGTTAGGTTCTAAAAGCAGTCAAGTTGCAGAAATGACGGCCATTAATAAGGATATATCTGCAGCAGTGGAAAATAAACTTAAAAGAATAGTTTTAGTCACTGATTCTGACTATGCACAAAATAGTTTTGTGAAATATTTACCCGCTGGAAATTGAGAGGAATGCACACATATAACAAGAAACCACTTAAACATGGCAAAATGATTCAAGTCATAGGCAAACTTGTTTCAGAAAATGACCTGATCATCCATTGGAGGAAGATACATGGTCATTTGAAAACACCAGGGGAAGACAAGGAAGGAAATGACAAGACAGATCAATTAGCCATAATTGGAGCTGTGATATGGGGAATTGTTTTCTATTGAGTACCTGCTGGGTGAAATCCAGGTGAATGCCATAGCATGCTCCAAAACTCAGAGTACAATTGAACAGCCTACAGTGTAGTGGAGCTTTGATACTCCTGATCAAGACTTAATTAAAGCACAAAAGGAAGATCTTATTTTAGACCCATTTCATAACCACTTGTTAAAGGCAGTGCAAAGTCCTCTGACTGGAGAAGACACAAAGGGAAAGAAGAACTGAGGGCGTTGTTAAAAAACAAAATAAAATTTGGACTGATGTTTCGGGAATCCATGTCAGGCCAAATTCAATGGGTAGAACCTTTGTCATTTCTTGGACTGATGTTACATCATGCCAATGATGCCATAATTGCAGGCCACAGAGGTTCCCAGAAAACTTTGGACATTTTAAAAGATTATGCCTATTGGCTGCACATGTCACAGGATGTAGAACTCCTGACACTCCCATGGTCAGGTCTACAAATAGACTTCATTGGGCCCATGCAAAGATCAGCATGGGGAAAACAGGTATTTGTTGACGGTCACTTTTTTGATGTCCAATTGGGTGTAATATATCACAGCACCTGACTGCAGTGCGGAAACGGCTGCCAATTTGCTGGTCAATCATAATTTTTCAAGATTTGGTTTACCTCAAAGAATAGAATCAGATCATGGAGTCCATTTTACTAGTGCAGTAATGACAAAGATGTGGCAAATCTTGGGTGTGTAGAGGAAATTGCACACTTTATACCGGCCCTCCTCTTCTGGGGGTGTGGAACACTGCAACAGGTCAATTATTGATATTTTAAAAAAAGTTTGTAGCTGAAGATGGATCCAGTTGTGATTTGTGACCCCTGCTGGTGCTAATGGCTATTAGATCAACAACATCTAGATCAACAAATCCCAGCCCACATGAAATTTTGACAGGTGGAAAAATAACCATAATACATGCTTTAAAGGGCCAATGAGCAGGTCCTGGTAAATGCAGTCACTATCAATGAATATGTGGAAGAGCTGTGAAAGCACTTGCAGCATGCTTTTGTACTTGCACAGTGGAACTTTTAAAAACCCACTGACTGTACAAAATAATACTCTGACAAGAACACATCTGTGAGGATATATGAGGTAGGCGACCAAGTATACAAATATTGATTTTGAAAGGGGTAAACGTAAAAATCCTCGCATCATAGCACGGGCCATTTATAATTGTGGATAAGGTTTCACTTGTAGGCTACAAAATTGCTATGAAGGAGGGAGAGTTAACTGTGGAACAATTTTTCAGTGTTAACCAAATTAAACCGTTCCACCCAAAACATGAGGTGAGGAGGTTAGAACAAATTGGAGAAACTAGTAGGGAGTGAAAAGTGTAGTACTATCCAGAAAATGAAGGACTTTCATCTCAAGGAGATTTACTGTAGCAGGTAAGTAGGTATTAATAGTATACAAAGAAATGTCACGTTGAAGTGTAAAAGTAAAGCGGAATTACATCAGATGAGTAACTGTGAATACATTTTTAAATGTATATGAAAAAAGGGGATGAAAACGGGTGCATATATAAATTGAAATAAAGTGTTTAAGGAATAAATACATGAATACATAAAAAAGAAAGGGGGGTATAGCAGGTTAGAAAAAAAGAAAAAAAAAAGTAGAAAAGTAGTGCCACAGGAGGATGTATGATTAGATTAGCAGAGATTTTGAATGAAAATGTAATCTTAATAGCAATACCTAATTTATTTATATTGTTTCTTGATTAGATGCTATATTGAATTTTGCTATATTTAACATACATGCTCATTTACAGTCAGAGATAAAAGAAAAAGGTGCTGTGTTGTATTTTTGTGCTTAATCCATGTGTTATTTACAGGTGGTCATGGAAAATATCCTTGGTTTAAAAATCATCATTGTATATAATATGTTGTTTAAACCAATTTATTTCAGACAGACTTTAAAGAAAAGCGAAAATGAAAAGGATGTTGTGTTCTTGGCCCTTAATCAGACTTTTTCTCTTTGCTTGAGACACTAACACTTTTCCCGCCAGTGCTCCGGGAGTTGGAGGTGGCCAGATTCAGAGGAGACCACCTCAGAACAGGAGTCCCCAGGAAGAAAAAAACATAACTCAACCGAAGAAGGGGGGAGAGATGTTGACCTCTGAAGGAAGGGGGGAGAGGTGTTGACCTCTGAAGGAAGCCCTGTTTGCAGAGGATGGAAGCCTGCTTCACTTTAGAGGGTCATTTGATGGACAAGAGCCTGTCTGAAAGACCAGCGGTAGGCTTGTGGGGGCCACCACCGGGTTAAGAGAACTTCAAGTATCGTGCACTTAATATTATGCATCATATTTTATCCTTGTTTTAATTCATCCGTGCGAAGGCAGAATAATCACAGAAACATTGACATTAATGGATTGATTTCAACGATTGGACTGATGCAGCCACCTGTCACTGATGCAGCCACCTGTCACTGATGCAGCCACGTAGAATAGACGCTATGAGTATTCTTCACTTTGGATAGCAACAGAACTAAATGTTACCTATATTATATGATGTGTTTATAAAAAAAAATCAAAAAATTATTCAGCAACACAAAACGAAAAAAATTCATAAGAAAATCTAAAAACAATCTAAAACTCAAATTAAAGATCACTAAAACAAAATAAGTGGTCAAAAGATAAAACAAGCTTTTATAAAAAGGGTAAGACTGATGATTTAAAAAATAATAATAATATATATTCAGTAAAAAAAATGTGTTAAAGGGACGTTATGGTTAAGTTGCACTACTAAAAACCTATGAAATTCAGTAAAAAAACTTTGTTAAAGGGACGTTATGGTTCAAAGTAAAACCGAAAAACCCCTGACGAAAAACCAATGACATTTGTGATGTCATCTTTGATGTCCTGGGTGTTAGTCTTAGCAGTGCATAGTGGTGGTGGGAGTTATGGTTGTTTAATTTACCATTACTGGCGAATTTCTGGGGTTTTTCGGTTTTACTTTGAACCATAACGTCCCTTTAACAAAGTTTCTTTACTGAATTTCATAGGTTTTTAGTAGTGCAACTTAACCATAACGTCCCTTTAACAAAGATTTTTTTACTGAATTTCATAGGTTTTTAGTAGCACAACTTAACCATAATGTCCCTTCAACACAGTTTTTGTTTTACTGAATTTCATAGGTTTTTAGTAGCACAGCTTAACAATAATATATCTGACTTTATGTCCATGTAACTTGGAACATACTGAAACCCCTGTACTTAATTTTATGTCCGTAAACTCTTCTAATGTCCGCAGACATGTGCGGACAACAGCAGCACTACCCAAAATGTCTGGGGGTATCTTTAATTGTTATATCATAAAATATGAACTCTGCACAAATTCACAAACCAGCACACATGCACATTATATGTAGTAATAAATAAGAAGTGTAACCCACATATATAACACATCAACCATTCATTTAAATACAATATGTTCTAAGATGGAATATACCAAAAGAAGAAAGATAGGCTTCCAACATGATTACCTCACAGAAACTCCACAACTAAGAGCAACAGCAGATCTACAGACCAGTAAGAACACACCTTACCAGAAGCTAGTAAGTGTACTTCATTTTACTCATATATTTCTAAAATGTCTGTATTAGATAAAAAGAAAGTAATATTATTTTTTTTTCTCACAGAAATGTCTAGTACTCCGGAGTGGCTTGAGGAGCATTTCCCACTTGAGGAAATGTCTGAAGATATTGAACCTAATGGTAGACACTTTTCTATATAAACCAATTAAAAAATATTATATTATATACATTTATCATATACATTTTTTTTTGTACAGACCATACAAACATTGAAAATAGTAAACAAAAAGAAATATTGAATACGACTCTCCAGCACATAGAAGAAAGAATTGACCTACTCATGGAAAATTTCAACAATTTAAAAAACTTTGCGGAAGATCACTTGAAACAAAAAACTAGATACCATTGTCCCACATGTACCTGTCCCCCCTCACCATATCCCAGTCAATTATCCCCAAACACTCTCCATGAACAAAAAGGTTTTGATGAGACTTCCATCCATTCTTCACCTCATATGAATCCTCTTGAAACCCCCAATTCTCCTGTGTTTGTCTCAGTTTCTGCTTCACCTTCTCTGTCATAAATTTAACATCCATATATAATAAAGTAAAATTATTATATTGTGTCCTAATTCATTTTGTGTTTTTTTTTTTTTTTAAAGCAGTTGAGGTGTCCGCGGACAGCATTGGTGTCCGGAATGTCCGTGAAGAAACAAAAATGGAGGTGTCCTAAGAACACTATACCTGTCCGTACTGTTCGCTAGCAAGTTGAAACTGTTCTAAGAACACTGGAGATGTCTGGATATCCGCAATGAACCAAAATGGACATGTTATAAGAACATTATGCCTGTCTGTAATGTTCGCAAACACGTCCAAACTGTTCTAAGCACACATTCGGTGTCCGTGATGTCCATAATCAAACTAACACACGCGGTGTCCTGAAAAGTTCGTAAATAAACAAAATGGGGGTGTCCTGAGGACACTAGACCTGTTTGTGCTGTTCGTAGGCAGGTTGAAACTGTTGTAAGAACACATCAAGTGTTCCGGGATGTTTGTAAATAAACAAAATGGGGGTGTCCTCAGGACATTATGTCTGTCCGTATCGTTCGCAGGCGAGTTGAAACTGTTCTAAGAACACAGCCAATATCCTGAAATGTTCGTAAATAATGAAAATGGGGGTGTTCTGAGGACGCTGTCCGTATTGTTCGCAGGCGAGTTGAAACTGTTCTAAGAACATCAGCAATATCCTGAAATGTTCGTAAATAATCAAAATGGCGGTGTCCTGAGGAAGCTGTCCGTATTGTTTGCAAGCGATTGGAAACTATTCTAAGAACACAAGCGGTGACCTGACATGTTCGTAAATAAACAAAATGGGGGTGTCTTGAGGATGCTATGCCTGTCCGCATTGTTCGCAAGCGGATTGAAACTGTTCTAAGAACAAACTCCTGTTCGTAACTGTTCGTTTCGCCTGTGTCGCACTTTTAATTAGTTTCAGGACCCAAACAGTGTCCGTAAAACACCAACGCGCATGCGCAAAACAGTTCCCGTGCATTTGGTGTCCTGCGGACACCGCTTCCCTTCGCGGACATGTTCGCGAAGCTATCATGTGACCGAGCCCACGCTGAGCTGAGTTCTGACTGCGGACACTGTTCGTGTCCCCGAACAATTTAAAACTACCTTTTCAGGCAATCCACAATATTTTTCAATAATAAATCACCATAGCACAAGTCCCAGACAGTAATCCTGACTTTCTACATATTTTTGGGACTTTTTTAACCTTTTTTTGGTGTTTGATCTGTGTGCGGACAGCGTGCATGTCTGCGAACCGCGAACAAGCACCCATATAAAAGGCCACACCCCAGAGCTCATCCTCGTGTTTCTGGCTATCTTACAGAACACAGTGCATTTCTGCTGCCAATTTTCCAGATTTATTTCTGAAACCTGATGGCATCCATGGCTGCACTACTGCCACGTGGTGCTACATCTGCCTCAGCACCACCCCCACCCCCTCCACCACTACCACCTCCCCAAGGGCCTGAAGAGGGGAACATGAGTGAGGATGCAGAGGAGGATGAAGAGGATGACGAGAATGAGGTAGTGGAAGTCCCTACTACCAGCACTCGCCGTGAGTCTTGGGTGTGGCGGTTATTTACCATTCATGGTAATGTACCTAAGGCGCGTGCGAACCAAGTCACCTGCAACCAGTGCAAAATGGTACTGAGTCGCGGGAGGCCTGGTTCGTACAGCTTTGGTACGACTACTATGAAGCGACACCTAAAGTCGTTCCACGCGGGGCCATTCGCAAAGTTGTACCTTGCGAGGAGCGTAGTAGGTTGACTTCCTCTACTACATCCTCTGTTTCTGATCCTGTCACCACAAGGAACACTCCTGTGGGACAGCGTATTCCTCCAGCTGCCTCACAGGCCATTCACAATGCTGATGACCCTTACCTTTCGAGGGTCACAGTTGAGTGTATGTACTGTGACGCAGTATCCTGCAGGGGGAGAGACTTTGAAGTGCTTTTGAGACTCTGGTCTCAGAGCACGATATTACCTGCTCAATACCTAAGTAAGGACCACTCTACATCTTCTTCTCTCCACCCACCCTTTCTTATCCCCGTGGTTGGTGTCCCCCCTTACCCTCCTTTTCCCTCCTCTCCTAGTGTGTCGTGTGTAAAAAACCAACAAAAAAATATAAAAAAACAAAAATAAAAAAGGTCCTTTTCAGAGCAGCCTTTCACAGTTTAAAAATAGAAGTGAAAATAAATGAAGCAGGGCCTTGTGTATTTTTTAGAAGTCCGCGGACAGTCCGCGAACATCTAAAATTTTGGGGGTGCTGCCCTATCATAGCCATTGCAGTTTTGTCTGGGAGGAAGTGGTGGCTCTGAAAAGAGCCTTTTGGTGGTGTTTGATTGTGTTTGAAAAACTTGAAATGCTCAACACCTACTACAAAATGGATGCTGTAATTCCAAAAAAGGTCGCAATGCATTTTGTACATTTCTCAGAAAAATCTGATTGCCAGCATAAGTAGAATGGACTCCATCTCTGCGAAAAATGTATGTGCTACGAAACATAATATTTTCATTGTGTCTTAGAAAGGCACAAACAGGCTTATTGACATTGCGCCTTGCTTTCTCCATTTGTGGACCAAATGAAGAAGAATGCAGCCACATTTAACTCTGCGCAATCCGAGAAAAAATTACTTGAGAATTTGAAAACATGTCCATGAAATTCCCAAGTCCTTCTTTCATTGCAAATTGCAAAGAAATTCCAGACACATGTCCTAAACTGTTCCCTCCACAATGAATTACAATTATGTCTGGATGATGCTCTGTCTCCAAAGTAGCACAGAGAGGTTGCAAGTCCAACCACTTCATTCCACATATTCCATGCCAGTGCACTTCCACATGTGGGAATCCAAGATCTACAGCTACTCCACAGCTTTCTGCATGCACCTTCAACCAATGTATCCACGAGTCTCCCAAAATCCAAACAATCTGTTTTCTGAAACACACAGCCATAGCTATCTGTTCTTCTCTCAGGAAAAAGAGTATCTGACAAACTCTCTCCTGGCACAACACACCCACTAAACTTTACTGACCAATACCTTGCTCTGCTCATTCTCATTTGCATGCCTCCCTAACCCAAAATCCCCAGATGTAACACGCGATGTCCACCGACTACCCCCATGTCCGCGGACATATCGTAACATGGACACTCTTTCTACCATTTCCATTTCACTATCTGTGCCATTCCCTCATTGGATATAGCTAAGCAGTCACACGACCATCCACCAATCACATTCAAGACCTCTACATCTAACTCCATCATCACAGATCAGCACTTCAAATGTACTGTTAATTACTCTGAGTACAAGTGTCATATCATTGGAAAGCACCTTCTACAAGAAATACTGTACAAGTCTCCAAGATTTCTACTTGCAGCTCCATGCATATCCATATGCATGAACACAAACTACAGGTATGCATATTTTCCATATAATACATGTACAATTCTTATACATTCATATAAACAGATTAACTGACTTTTAGCTTCTATAACCTATAAAATGAATTCACTGTCATTTTTTCCCATCTGCTATAATCAACTGTCATTTCCAAACCTGTCTACTATTTAATTTCTTTTTACACACACATTTGCAAAGCATGTTGAACTAACACATTTAAAATAAAATATAAAGATTTCACATAGTCAAACAGAATTGCATGCACACACTATGTTCAAATATCAAGCAACAATACTTGTACAAAAACATAAAAATCAATGTCTAAATTAACATCAGTGCTCTATACAAACAAAATTACTAATTTGTTTCCTTTACAATTGCAGTGAAGACCACTCTCCTGAAAAGCAACAGCAGAATTTGTAGTACAAACAACAACTAAGAAGAAACCTGCTCATTCCACAAAAAAAGTAAGTTAAATACCACCATAACATTTGTACTATTACTCAAACATACTGTAAGGTTAATTAATGCTATTTCTGCGCCTAAAAATAGAGATTGTGCACCATTCTGTCAACAAATCCTCATTTGCTAAACAGAGATTTACAGGCAGGATGGCGCACAAATTCCCATTTTTCAGGCGCACAAATGACACAAGTCAGCCCCTAGAATTTTGATATTATAGAACAAACAACTGTTTTAATTGTACACCATTAGATTTACTATTTGTGCTTCTCCTCACCACTAGCTTACTTTCTACTGTCATCTGAACCCCAGTTTAGTAGCACATAAATTCAAGATATCCATCCCAACTACTTGTAGTTGCCCAATGCACAATCACACACCATCACATACATCTTTATCATCATACTCAGACACTCATGCATACAGCACACATGCATTGCAGAACACCCCAACCCATACCTTCTTTATTTTTTTCAACAGACCATAAAGAATGCCTACAAAAAATCAAGTCCGTAGAAAGCAATGCAGAAGTAGAGCAAATGAAAATAGAAGTGTCCAAAATAAGCATCCATTTCTAGCAGAATTTGTAAAAAAAAGTTCAAACAAAACAGCTAGTACAGTCATTTAGCGAAACAAAAAAAGCTTCAAGTACAGAAACTTTGCCTCCTCTATCAAAATGTAAAACGAAACAGAAAACAATTAACAAGAATTCAGCTACCACTACTGATAAAACTGCTCCTCTAAATCTTGATATAGTGCCAAGTAAGCATACCAAAAAAAGTATTTTAGCAAAAGTTCCGCCACAGAGTCCTTCAAAATCTTATAAAAACACGAGAGAAATAATGCACAACCCTTAAAACCTACCGTAGGAAATTAATCTTAGAAGATTTGATAGACAGCGCAATCCTTCTCAAAAGAAAGTTATTTATTTTAGTGTTAAACAAAATGAAACCACTAACAAAACTAATGACTAAATTACAAAAAAGACTTCTCAATAAAAGAAATATCAACAAAAAAAACTTCTTAAATATCTGTGGAGGTGAGTGGAGTCACACTACAAACACAGAACCATATTTTAATGAAGAAGCATATAAAACAAAAGCAAACAAATACAATTGCCATACATAGCAGTGCACGAGGTTATGAAAAAGTTAATAATACCATAATGGAACAAGAAATACTGCTTACAAAAATATCCCCAGAAAACTTAGAATTACCTCTCCATTCAACTGAATCAGAACGTCTAGTATACAAATGGCGATGCACGTCAATGTGTAACATTCCCAAAACATCTTGCAAGTCTTTACGCCAATTCCTCAATCAGTATGTGAAAGGCAAAGTCAAAATCAAAATTAAACTACTGCAAAATATGGATACGTGTCCAGTGTGCAAGTACACAGGACTACAAGGACATTCATTGGCCTGCATTTCAGGAGCTACTTGCAAAACCACCTTCCATAATATCAAAATGATATCAACACATCATTCAGCTATAAGAAATCTAGTCTATAAACTGTACTATGCTAAAAGTCCTGCTTTAGCACTAGCCAATTTAAATAACATTCTTCTACATGGTACAGCAAAAGACCTACTTGAAGAAATCGACTATATCCAGAAAATATATTTTGGAAGTGAAAGCCACTTACAGAATGAAATAGCTTTAAAACAAATTAGCAACAATTCTATGCATGGCAACCTTCTACTACACACATACAAAAAAGAAATACTGAAATTTAATAGTACATCTGCTGAAGAAGTGTGTGTATGTTGCCGCAGAACTTTTTATAAAAGTAACACAAACACTGTAGACCTAACATACAAAATAGAAGACAATGAAGATTCTAAATGTTTTTAATTAGCTCTCTACCCTATAGCAGAAAACAAATGCAAAATAGCGTACCCCTTAATACTTTGCAGTTACTGCACTACAAAACTTGACTACAATCAAACTCCTTCACGTGCTATCACAAATAATTTGGAATTATTTCCACTACCAAAATCCCTACAACAACGCAATTTATATGAGAGCATCATAATTTCCTACTGGCAAAGGAGGAAGGTACGATGACAGACCTATTCAAATAACAGCATCAGAATACCGCTTGTTACAGATGTATTCTGAAGATCCCAGATTTAGACAAAATGTGGAATAAATATTCGACCTACTCTTTGAAAGTGAACTAGCAACTCTATGTTACGGAGTTGCACACACATTAAAATCAGGAACCCACTTTCAAAATATGTCAGCTATACAATTAATACAAAAAGTGCAACAAAAAAATGAGGTTTTACAATCAAGTATTAAAAATCTACTAGCAAACATGTGTGGTACTACAGATTACTGGTTCCGACGTCATGGAGATGTACGTTGTATGATAAGAAACCTTGGCCCACCCACTTGGTTTGTTACATTAAGTTGTGCAGAATATGCATGGGAAGATTTACATGATTTCCTACGCATATCAAACAAAAACAAAACAAACATAGATATACTAACACCTGGAGAACATTGTTCTCTAGATTCTGTTAATGTTTCAAGATATTTTCACCATCGCTTCATTGCTATGCTACACTTTATTTGTAATAAAACTGTTCCTCCCCTCGGAGAAGTGAAACACTTCTTTTGGAGAAAAGAATACCAAGCCAGAGGAGCACCACATATCCACATGCTTTTATGGATTAAAGATGCTCCGAATTTTGGTCAAGACAATGATGCCACCGTGTTACAGTTTATCGAAAAATGTGTCACTTGTGAAATTCCATCAGAATCCACAAATAGTGATCTTCATGCACAAATTTTACAATTTCGAAGACACAAATGTGGCAAATATTGTCATCACAAATACAAAAACAAAGGGAAATACTACACCAAATGCCGCTTTGGTTTCCCTGGACCAGTTACAAAAACAGGTCAAGTAAACAACTTCATGTCTTCAGTTAGACATAGTGTTAAAGGTAAATCACGTAAAAATACATATTACATAAAAAGAACAGAAGAAGAAAAATATATCAATGATTACAATGAAATCATTGCCCACTTATGGAATGCAAACATAGATGTGCAGTACATTGCAGACAATTCCACTGCAGTTGCACGATATGTTACAGCATACTTAACCAAAGCAGAAAAAACAGAGCTCCAAGACCTCTGGAATGACCTGTCATCAGACAAAACACTGTCTCAGAAATCATATAGCTTGGGCATAAAAATGCTCTCCCATAGAATGTGGCTCCTATGAAGCAGCAGATTGTTTAACCCGTACTGCTTTGTATGGAAAATCTGAAAATATAGTATGGCTAAGTCTTGGTCCTGCTAAATCTAGAAAAAGAGTTCTGAAATCATACGACGATATAGAAACAATAGCCAAACATGATCCCAACAGCCAAGACATTTTAAAAAACAATTTGCTGGACAAATACTACCCAAACAGAAGTACCACTTTAGAAACCATGTGTCTATACCACATAGCCCAAACCTTCACATACATAAATAATATAAAACCTGATGTAAAAAAGGTAGATATAGAATATCAAATTGTGAAGGCAGCTTAGTAAAACTCACCAAACCAAATTTAATTAATCATATCAAATTGTCATTAAAGACTCCTCAACATAAAGAACTATATTACATGTCCCTGCTACAACTCTTTAAACCATGGAGAAAAGAAGAAGAAATACTAGATAACTATGGCTCCTACGAAGCTGCTTTCAAAGCAAATGAAAGCACTATAACCGATGTAAACTTTACACAGTACAAAACAATGTTGCACAATGAACAGTAACACGAAGAAGAGCTCCAGGCCCAACTAGATAAGGACACTCCTGACAGTAGTCAACCTTCTGTGACAGGAAGCCAAGAACCACTGGGAGAGCCACTAATAACAAATGAGGCAGAATTAGCTATGACAGAAGTAGAAAACACCATGTGTCAGTATGAAGATAAAGAAAACTTAACTATACTACAATCAAAACTAAAAAATGAGCAACATAGCCTTCTTCAAGAAGTAACACAAGAAATTGCACATAGTGTACAACATGAAAACGAAGAATGCACCTGCCAAAATTACAAACCTATACTACTGTACGTCAGTGGTGATGCTGCTTCTGGCAAAACATTCTTAATCAAAATCATCAGTAAATTCCTTCAACAATTGCCAAACAACAAACTGTCAGCTGTTGTCACTGCCCCTACACGTTTAGCTGCCTACACCATAGACGGTGTCACTTTACACAGATTACTACTCCTGCCAGTAGAACACCAAAACAAATTAGACTATCACAGACTTTCTACAGAAGCTGCAATGGAACTATGCAGAGTGTTAAAACAAATGAAAATGCTACTAATAGATCAAGTGAGCATGGTCTTCAACCTAATGTTGGCTTTGATTCACCTCAGATTACAAGAAGTACTCAAAACAAACTACGAAGAGCTCTTTGAAGGAAAACACATTATTGTTTTCGGAGATCTTCTGCAATTGACACCAGTGAAAGGTGAGCCTATTTTTAAAACCTTAGGACACAAACTCTGTCGTAAAACTGTTGGAAGCATAGGAAATGTCAACCTTTGGCAACATTTCCAAAACAGAGAATTAAGAGAAAACATGCAGCAATCTGCTGATCTCACTTATGCCAACATCTTAAAAAGTATTAGAGTTGGTATACTATCTCAAGAAGCACAAGCAATGTTGAAAACCGGCACATTCATGCACTTTATGGCGATAATGAATGTGCTACAGATGTTATGGAACAATTAGCCCACAAAAATGTCAAGTGTATGGCCTTAATGCCAACTCTTGCAAGCTGTTTCAAATTCAATGAAACACTGTTAAACAAAGAAATGCAACCAATAATTGAAATTAGCTCCAAACTAGACATACATGGTATGACACTACCCATGTGTGAACAAGCCACAACAAGACTAAATAGTTTAGAAAATTCAATCTCCAACACAGCTGGATTGGAAAAAATATTAAAATTATCCTTACATTGCAGAGTAATGCTTAAACGTAACCTTGACGTGGATCAAGGATTAGTTAATGGAGCACTGGGTACAGTTGTTGGGCTTCAAACATACCCATGTAACAAAAACAATCAGTTTGTCAATATTCTCTTTGACAAACTTTCAGAAGTGAAAATGATAGGATGCTCAACAGCTCGATCCCTTCTCTTCAAAGACATGTATGTACGCAGAGAACAATTTTCTCTAACTCTTGAATACGCAGTTACCATTCATAAATCACAAGGTCTTACCCTAGACAAAGCATTGATAGACATTGGTAACACAGTCTTTAAAGAAGTAATGAGCTATGTAGCACTATCATGCTAACGTACACTTGACGGTCTATTTCTAATCAACTTTGATGCAAGTAAAATAAACGCTGATATTCCTTGCATTTTAGAATACAATAGACTTCACTCACTATACACCCCCCATCTAAACACATATTCTGTTCCACAAAAAGTAAAACGTTGTAAAAGAAAACTAAATCAAACAGAAATGCAACAGGATGTAACTGCAAATCCCCCAAAGTGAGTAAAAAAACGAATATGTCACCAAGTACCACAGACAAAAAAGAAACTATTAGGGAAAGTAAACCAGGTATTTCTTCAAAAAGGGAAGACAAACTAAAAAAAAACACTCAGATACAGAACTACCTGGTCCATTTAAACTTTCAAATGTAATTGGTGTAAGTTGCTACGGAAATGTAGAAATGAATATTCTATTTCAATTACCACCAATTGTTGACAACATTTACTTACACGGCACAGACCAGTTGTGTTTGCAAATGTTAGTACTTCATAGAAATGTAACAAACAATCCTGACAACATGTATAGTGTTTATGGAATAAGACAACAATTGGACTACTGTGCTGGAATGGTGAAATTCACTTTAAACTCACAGGAAGATCCACAAGAATTTCTAATGTACTTACTACCTATAAATGAAATCTTCCAGATTTCATACATGTGGAAACATACATGCACTCTCTGCAACAATGTGACACAAGAACAAATCCCCAATGAGTGCTTCGTGTATGTAGCAATACCTAATTGTGAATCCGCTCCTTTTCAGCAACTTGTACAAAATGCAAACCATGGTAGATTATGTACTACCTGCAATTTGGATAATCGCTCCACCTTACTAATACAAACACATAGTGAATACGTAATACTAATACTTCGACGTTAAAATGCAGATGGTACAAAAAACAACTGCAAGCTGACTGGATTCACACATGGTCAAGTATCACTTGGTAAGAAAACCTTCACAACAATAGGTATAATCTACTACACAGGAGGCACAGCCAATGCAGGTCACTATACTGCATATATAAAAAAAAATGTGGATGATTCGAATGTAATGATAGTACCAATTCTCTAAAGCAGAGATTACCTGCAAATCTTACAAACGCGTATTTAATCTTCTTAAAACCAAAATGTATTAACTAAACTGTACTTAAACATTAACAAAACTTCTATTAAAAAACTATAAACTGTTAAAATATGCCAACAGCTATCTAACTGCCCCATGATTCTACAACAAATAAACAGATAAATGAATACCACTAAATTATATCATAAAATAGTCAGTTAGAATACGCCAACTGGTATCTAACTGCCCCAAGATTTTAAAATAACCAAACAGATAACTCAATACCACTTCATTATAAAAAAAATAGACAGTTAGAATATGCCAACAGGTATCTAACTGCCCCAAGATTCTAAAACAACTAAACAGATAAATGATTAACACTAAATTATATAAAAAAATAAACAGTTAGAATATGCCAACTGGTATCTAACTGCCCCAAGATTTTCAATAACCAAACTGATAAATCAATACCACTACATTATAACAAAAAATAGACAGTTAGAATACGCCAACTGGTATCTAACTGCCCCAAGATTTTACAATATCCAAAACGATAAATCAATACCACTTCATTATTACAAAAAATAGACAGTTACCATATGTCAACAGATATCTAACTGCTCCAAAAATCTGCAACAAGCCAACATATAGAACATTAGCCAGAAACAACAAGTAAACACTGAAAACAAACAAACAAATAGACTGTAGCATATCAAAAAAGGTTTTTTTTTTTCCACAGACCCAATGATTTCAGCAACAAACACAGAAACTGAGCAAATTGCACAGTACACTGGTTTGTAATCTACTAAATATGAGAGTAAAACAAAATGTTGATTATTCCATGTTATAAGTCATTACAAAATACCAATACTAACATGATCTTTTCTTTTATCACAGAAATTAACAAGGAATACATGTACTCCAGTTACTAAACCAAACAGTAAGTATATTATAATAAGTATAACGATCGCAGCAAACCACACCCATAGTGACTTATAACTTCAGTGTTTATAAATTTGGTCTTAACCATGCACCCAAGACTCTAGGCCCTGGCCACAACCACCGCAGCATACCACACCCATAATAGCTTATAACTTCGGTGCTTATAAATGTGATCTTGTCCATGCACCCAACACTGGATAAGCCACTATGGGTCTGATATGCTGCAGTGTTTGTGGCCAGGCCATAAAGTCTTGGGTGCATGGCCATACGGCCATGCACCCAAGACTCTATGCCCTGGCCACAACCACCGCAGCATATCACACCCATAGAGTCAAACATTTTAACTATGCCATATAGGCACTTTTAATGTCCACGAACATGACGAGTGTTCTAAGAGCATTTTCAACTTGCCTGCGAACAGTATAGACAGGCATAGCGTCCTCAGGACACACCTATTTTGTTTATTTATGAACATCCCAGGACACTTGATGTGTTCTTAAAACAGTTAGAACTTGCCTACGAACAGTACGGACAGGTATAGCGTCCTCAGGATACCCCCAGTTTGTTTATTTACGAACATCCCAGGACACATGTTCTTAGAACAATTTCAGCTTGCCTACGGACAATACGGACATCATCCTCAGGACACACCCATTTTGTTTATTTACGAACATTTCAGGACATCGTTTGTGTTCTTAGGACAGTTTCAGCTAGCTTGTGAACAATTCTGACAGTTCTAGCGTCTCAGAACACCCCCATTTTGTTTATTTACAACATCCCAGGACACTTGATGTGTTCTTAGAACAATTTCAACTTGCCTACGAACAGTACGGACAGGCTTAGTGTCCTCAGGACACCCCATTTCCTTTATTTACGAACATTTCAGGACACCCGTATTGTCCGCGGTCAGAACGAATACAACAGGGGTGCCTGCCACCTAAATAAATACAACATTTAACCCATCTCTTACTCCCCCACCCTCCCCAAACAGTCTTACACACCAAAACACTTTACTAAATAGTATTTTCCACTAAGTTTCACCGCGCTGTCCGCGGACATCCGCGAAACCAAGATGGCGGGCATTTCCAAAAATCTGACGGACTTCACGCTCTTCACCGTCCAATCAGCAAACAAGTTGCATGTCCGTGGACATGAAGCAAGCCGATTGGCCAATCAGGACACTGTCCGCGGAGCGAACAGGGAAGTGTGTCCGTGGACCGAACATAGATATCACTAATTTTTTGTGACCTACTTTTTGGTTATTTTAAAAAAAAACTACTGGATGGATTTTCACCAAACTGGCTAAAGCACGCTTTCGGGACCAAGCCGCTGCTCCTGGTCCAGATTTGGTGAAAATCCGCCCAGCGGTTTGGGCTGCAGGCGTGAGCAAAGTTTTTTCCCCATTCAGTCTATGGGAAAAAAATAAGTTTTGGGACCCCCCTATAACTTTGCCCCCCCCTGGACCAAACCTCCCTAAACTTTGCAACTGAAATCAGAGTGACCCATATACCTTTTTTGCAAAGTTTGGTGAGGATTTGTCCAGGGGGAGCGTAGTTATAAGCCACCCAAAAAGGGCTCTTCCTATGGAAACAGCAACTTAACCATAACTATACAGCCACTAGCGTGGCTGTGTAATATACATATATATATTCAGAGATATGTGAAAACATGTGGTTACCAACTCAATGTAGTTTAATTGTTGTAGGATGGAGGGTTTGGGGTATAACAGTATGAAATCAAAGTGTATGAGATTTGTTTATTTGTGTTTGAGATTACCCACACATGCAAATAGGTCTGTAGCAAGGATTACTTTGTTTCTGCAGTGACTCTTTGGTCAGGTCCCAGCATAAACAAAGGGGTGAGTATGTAGGAAAAAAGGAGGCTCTGAATTTAAGCAAGGTCAGCATTTCACCAAAATCTAAGAACTGATCCCATGTGAGATAAGGGTGTGGAACTCTGGACTGGGTCTGGTGTGTGTCAGTGTTGTGGGAGCTTTGAAACATACACGGTAAAAGGGGGGTTTGAATTTGGCATTGCATAAAAGCTGGTATTTTCAGTAGCATTGGCTAAATTGCAATGAAGCATATGACTAACAATTATTAATCTCTAACCCTTACCCTACTAAATCTTTAATACAATGCTAATATTTACAGCTCAGTCCATAGCCCTGTGGTGCAAATGTTGGTGCAGAACTATGGTACAAGCCAGCTCATTTTATTAAATGGTACCAGCACAGATGGTGCACTGTGCTTGGAAAGATGGCATGAACATGAAGAATTAAACTTATTCTGTGGAAGACGTTAAAAATTGGAGATTTGGAATGTGAAGAGCCACATTGCTCAAAGCATCCCCATTGTTCATGTTAGCTCTGCAGGAAACTAATGTGAAGAAATGTAAGGCTTTTCATCCATTTGCTGCTCTGCATCACAGTCAAAAGTGCAGGATGGACATGTGCATTCTGGAACCTTCGGGAGACTTGACAAAGGGAGGTGTTTTTTTGATTGGCATATGAAATAACTCTGAAAGGCAGGTATCATTCTTACATGTCCTGGATATTTGTAGGCCGATCACAGAGCGAAATTTTTAAAAGTGCTGTCTGTTATGGGCTGGTCTCTCACTCTCTGCTTGCCTCTGTGTCAGCGTGTGCTGCATTCGCTGGCAGGCAGGTAGGCTGGGGAAAAGACTTTGTGGAATTAATTCAGCCTGAGAGGGAAGGAAAACCAGATAAATAAATGTTCTAGTGTGGTTTCTATCCAGGCAGCTGTGTAGAGGGGTTTCTAACTTTTCTGTACTGGAGACTCACAGAATCAAGCATTATTTTTGGTAAGAGTCTAGTGAAAATTGAGGTAGTGTTGATTTGCCTTGCGAGTGCTTTCTGCCGACAGTTGCATACAGGAAAATTATGGTCACGTTTATAAATGTAGGAAGATATTTTCATGTGTTATTCTTTCCATGTAACAAGTGTCAAATATAGCTGAAGACATTAAGCTGTGAAAAGCAGATGCTATCTTCCAAGGTCTCCCGATAACACTGTTTTGAAATGCAACACTAAAAGTAGGGTGTTTGAACCCTCTTATGATAAAAAAGCTATTTACCACCGTGGGGGAACTTTACTAATTGATTGTGTGCATACTTTTGCTTCTTTTCATTTTGTATCACAAGGGTTGTCATGCAAAAACCCAATGCATTGCAAAACAAATTCTGCACCTTTTATACATTTTAAAACCTTATAAAGCACAATAAAAAGGAAATAGGCCAGCCTCAGACTACTTATTATATGTCCTTGTCATTGGTGATAGTATACAGACAAAGTGAAGCAGGTAGTAATTGCATTTTGCAGCATTTTGTACTTTCATTTTACAGCATGTGGTAAAAACACAAGACCAAACTAGGCACTGTGGCCTGGCTCAGTTTCAGGGGCTGATTATATGAATAATAGTATCCAGGTGTTGAAATGTAAGAAGTGAATTTATCCATTGAAAAGTTGTTCTCTCCCTGGGTTTTATTAATGGATATTGTATATTTTATGATATAGGTTTTTTTTTTATTAAGGTTTTCTTTCTTTTTTTGGCTACATCTCTTGTTTTTTTTTCCTTTTAATGTTCTGGTTAAAAAACATGGAAATTGTTATCATTTTGGGTATAGGAGTCATATACTTTGAATGTGTTATTCTTTGTTGATATGTCCTTCTATTTCCTTCTTTTTATTTCTTTTTTTCTTTTGATACTCTGTGTAAAAAGTCGAAATCTGTTTTGGCTAATATGCACAATAAAATGAAAAAAACTCAAAAGTATCCAGGTGTCACAGTAAGTACATTCTGGGTTGCCACCAAAGTGGTATTGTAGATAAAATACCACATGATAATGAAATTGTGATTCAGGGCGCACCAGGTCCGGTTTTGGATTACCGATTAAGATCCCGATATAATGATAATTACAGGTAGTCTTATTTATTTCAGGCTTACCAAAATATGATGAAATATCCCAACAGGATCACCAAAACCAGGGATGTGGCTAGGTCTGGAAAAGACCCAGGGCTATGCTAATGTCGGGACTGGTGGGACTCGGGCTAGCCATAGCCTTTTGGTTGTAGCGCCTGAGCTTCTATCCGGGGATACAACCAAAAGACCCAGGGCTATAGCCCTCTCATCCCCCCTAGCAACGCCTCTGACCAAAACTACAGCAAAATACCCCTAACAGAGTTCCCTACCTAACAAACTAACTAAGGTGCTCTTCAATCATCAGTGTAAGTCTTAATTCAGATTTCATCCACTGTCCAAAACAAACCTATTCTGACCCTACCACTACTAAAGTACAGGCAAATTACTCACTTCTTCTGCTAAATGGGTTCTCCCCAAGATCAGTTCAATATGGAATTTGTAAATATCTTTTAGCCACCACTCACATCAAATTATACATTTCAGATACTGGATTCTTCCAGGTCTTAATATATCTCTTCACTTGCTTTTCCGTTCTTCTGCTCCATTTCTTATCTCTTTTCTGTCATAGACTGTTTCAACACTTTTCTCTTTACTTTGACAAAAGTTTGTCCCGTCTCTTATCATTGACTTTTCATCCTGATCAACACAAGCTGTAAAGTTCCAATATTCTTTCTCACTTCCTTTTATAAACTCCTCTAGACTTGGATGAGTTACAGTGTTCCAATAATGATTCTCACTTTCTCTTGATATTCTCAATACTTCCTTTTGACTGGGAAGAGTATGAATGTTCCAGTAATGAATCTGTCTTTCTCTGTTTTTTTAATACTTCATTTTGATCGGGATGAGTGTACACATTCCAGTAATGATTCCCCCATTCCCGGGTTTCCCGTTTTCCCTGTTACCTGTGTTTTGTAGGGGTAATGTCACTGTGGGTCCTATGTGGACTGGGACCTTCTTTTCTTTGTCTTAGAAAGGCTTCACACATTTTTAGCAATGTTTGCGACTGCTGTTTAATTCCTCTGCGATAGCTCTTCAGCTGTGGTATCTGTGTTGTTTATGAAACCATAGATCCATTGTGCCTCATCTGTGGCCACCATTTCCTCCCTTCAAGGTCAGGACATGTCTCCGTACGCCCTCTCTTCACTTCAGCATTCTCTAGCTCTTCTTCTTCCCAACTTCAGCTTTCAGAGCGTCTTCCTTTTTCCAAAGCCTTGCTTTGGTCGGTTTGTCGGATTCTCCACTTCGCATCGGACACTGCACATCCAGGACTCTCTCAGCAGGGCAGCACCAGCTGATTTGAAACTCACTCCAAGTCTCTCCCTGTTCCCAGAGCTCCACCTTCCTGTTTTATGATGTACTTACAGGGCTTCCCTGGTATGCCGTACAAGTCCTTCTTTTCTTTCAGATTCACATTCAATATGGTTTGAATGATCTTCTTTCAAGGATTTAAACTTTGTTCCAGTATTTCTTTAAGCTTTCTCTCATAGACATTAATGGTGCACCTGATTGACAATAACAGATGTTATATTGTTCTTCATGTCTTCCTTCGTGCTTTCTTAATGAAGAGAGTTTAGTGATCTTTGACTTTGGGAGTTCCTTGCTGGAACAGGAGTCTGTGTCCCAAAAGGGAGAGTTTCTCCTGGTGAAGTTCTGCTTGCCACTACCCCTAGGGAGGGTCTTGTGTAGCGGGCTCACCTCCTTAGCCACACCAGTTAAGGCTCCCCCTTAGGGAGAAGCAACAGAATCTTGTGATTCGTCACTGTTGGTAGAGGATAAAATAAACTGATGAACAATTAATTGGCTAAAAATAGGGACCATTCCTGGTGGTTCAAATGTGGGTAATTCCATAGCTCATTGGGGTAAATGTCATGGAAGATGGTAGCATCTGTATGGCCCTATAGAGGACAGCTTTAAAGCAGATCTTAAAGTCATGGGGCCTCATTACATGTTTGCCAGTCCAGAAACAAGGGTGCTGGTAGGCTCACCGGCACCCTTTTTTCTGGAGCGGAAAACTACAAGTCTGCCTGCCAGAGCCGCTGTGCCCGATGGTCTGAACCTGCCGGGCGCAGTGGCCACGGTAGGCAGATTTGTCACGGGAGCACTGGCAGCATTGCTAACGGTGCCGGTGCTCCCGTGTCCCCACTCCCTTAGAGTCTGATAGGACCCTATGGGAATGGGGATTAACAAAAGTACCAGCGCCTGGTAGCAGTGGCACTGGGAAGTCAGGCACCGGTAAATTATCACGGGTCCGGCGGCAACCCGCCGGTAGCACTGGCAGGGTGACCGCCAGACCCGTAATGAAGCCCAATCTCTTTAATGCAAAGTGAATTTGCTGATGTAAGGGGCACTCATTGTTATATGAGAAATTCCAAACACAGATGCACACAGATGTAAATATAATCTAAGATATATTTGTTGACTAATTTAAGCTAATATCTTGCTGACATTTGTAACCTTTTTTCCTGCAAGGCACATACCCACACTGGTGTTAATGCTATGCCAAGGCTCATGTGTGAAGACTGCATGCTAATCATTCTAAATGTCTAACAGAGGCAGAGCCTGAAGGCTCCAGTTACCTTTTAGAGGACTTCTATCCATGTGGGCGAACTTTGATTTCCATGAAGTATCCTATGCAAAACATGTTTTAAATGGATGTCAAAATAAAATTCTATAACTAACATTTGAAAATAAGGCAACATCTTTTTTTATAAGTGTTACCCAGTGTTTTAATTGAATGGTAATATCAAAGTAACCAGGAGACGAAATGATGAGCCATATTACGTAAACTGTTGGTACTGATCCAACACAAAGAAATGGCTGCCCAACCGTCCTTAACAAGTGTGATGCAAACTATTGTGAACTGCGGCATCAGTAACGTCACGTAAAGATACATCACTAGCACCATATCTGCAACGTTTTCACAATATGATCTGAAGTCATTGGGCCTGATGTACAAAGGTGTTTTTCAATGGGACAATCCCATTGAAAACGCTTTTGTAAATAAGGACTATTTTTTTATTTTTTTATTTTATTTGTACTTAATCCAAAAAAAGATTTTTTACAAAATGGTCAGTTTGTCCTGAGTTTTTCATTAAAGTTCTTGTCTCTCTAAAATGTGCCCTCGTTTTTGACTATAGTCTCAGCAAATTTACAGCTTCCAGTATTTTGTATGTGGCGATTTGCCATTTCGTTTTGTCTCCCCCAATCAAACGAGACCAACATATTTATTCATCTGAGATAATGAAGTCTGAGAACTTAGGTCTTAAATATCGATCTCGTATATGTTGGTTAATTTATTTTTTATTTGATTTAATTGTACAAACCATTTTTACTAAATTTGCATCAACTTCTTATCCTTCTCGATTTCCTCGTATAATCTTGACCTACTTTTGAAAGTTCACCTGTGCCACTGCTATGACCTCCCCCGTTTTCTCTCCTCCCAATCTTCCTCATTGTAGAAATAAGGACTATAGTAAACATTCAACAGGGCGGATGAGGTTTGGGTGGTTTTGCTGCTGGGCCATGTACTCCACTAGCTGCAAAAGCTTACATAATGATAATAGGTTATTCATAAGCGCGTAATACGCGGAGGTTTCTAATAGTGGACTCAGGGATCGAACCTGTGTTGTTTCGTGCCGTCTTGCTGGCAAAACGCGAGCGCTGCCCCTGAGCTATGCTCCCGAGATATGAGCGAATACAATGGTCAAAATCGGTCAATAGCTGATTTTTTATTTTTTTTGTAGTTTGTCGTTTTGTACTTTTCATTTCCCAAAACGTGAACGTAGACACGTGGGGACAGCAGTGCATGTGCAGTACCTGTCAAGCATTTGGCAATTCAGCAATAACTTTTCACAATATCTAAAGCATATATGTCCCCCTCCCACAAGGCCTTATTCGACATAACTTGTGGAAAAATAAAATTGTATTTTTCTAACCCATATTTTAATGCAATTACTGTCATTTGAATTGACTTCACCCGCAAGGTCAAATACTGGTGCAATTTTAGCGACTGCGTGCTCATGGGTGTTCATGCCTCCAGGTTTGAGAGCATGTTTTCTTGGGAAACTGCCATGAGTGATTCATTGTACAAGGCAGAATCAAGCGGGATTCAATGCTCAAATAGCTCACATCTTATCTAGAAACACGTTCATTACAGTGCTAACTAGGCACTTTACACCTGTGGATGATAATCACATCACACGGAGAATTATGCCGGCTGCCCACTCTGCCCCGTGGTGTATGCCGCGGCTTGTTAAGCGGTAACTACAGACCATCACGTCGCTGCTCGCGTTTCAGCCGAGCCGAGGCTATTACACGGTGACAGGATAAAATATGGTTTAGCAGCTCAACAGTTGTAGCAGGCAATTGCAAATAATAGCCCATTTCTGAAATTGCGAGCATGGCCTGCGCTTTTAAACGCAGTTGCTTTCTTTCCACAGCATGCACTCTTTTGATTCAACATTACGGTTGACTCAACTGGTATTAGTAGTCCCTATTATATTTTAAGATACTATTCCTTATCAAATTAGCACCATACCGTTTCTACTTTATTTAACGCGATGCTTAAAACTAAATTAAAACATGTTTTCGATATTCCTGGGTGTGCAGCCTTTGAAGTGGACTATCTGACAAAAGAATGCCAATATTGCACAGTGCCATGCCCCAATACATTGTTCGTCAAGTGGCATTACGTAAGCATTGGGTATGTGCCATTGCATGGCTGAGCTTGTTCTCGATCATGTAGCTGTTTCTCAAGCTATGAAGAGTGCTACTTCTGGTTAATCGTGAGGAGAGGGCAGGGGTAGATGGAAGTCATTGCTTGGGAAGTGGATCAATGGGGACTTGGGCAGAGAGAGCTTAGCAGGTGGAGGGGCAGAGAGGAGGTCCGCAATCTGGAGCAGTAGAGTTCAAAGAAGGTGCAATAGGAGCAGAGCATCCCAGTGGCAGGTAGAGGAAGTGCAACACAGGTAGGGGAATTGGAGTCCCAGGCCGTTACATGGGCAAGCGGGTAAGATTGGGAAATTGTAAATTAGCATATATGTTTTCTCTTTCTTGCTAATTGTTAGTGGAGGCTAGATCATTGGAGGGGTATCAATATTTGCCAAAAATGTGCCAGAGCCACTGAGCATAGCGATGGACCCTGAACCAACCAACAAAGGTTAAGGGGTGTTCTTCCACTGCAGCGTTTGTTTTCAATAATGGGTTAAAATGGTACATTGTATAGCCCACGTTATGTGAAAAAATGGGTACAGTTTGCAATCGGTGTTGTAGGGTAATTCATGAAAATATCCAATAGATGCATGTCACCAACAGTGCTACAGCAATAGACAGATAAGTGTGGTGTGTGAGGAGTACTGCCATTACTGTATTCCAGTAAAACCCCATCACATCTATTACCTAATAACATATACCTACCTACATTTAGCCTACTTGTATGGGCTAGCCTCATCTTGCATGTAGCCCAATTGTGTAAATTAACTATATTCTGCATCTAGGGGTAGGAAATGTATCACACTTAGATTGTTAGGGGTAGGAAATGTATCACACTTAGATGGATTGTTGTGGGAGGAAATGTATCACACCTAGATGGATTGTGTATTGCACTTGGATTGTTGGGGGGAGGAAATGTGTCACACTTAGATGGATTGCTGAGGGGAGGAAATGTGCTGCATTTAGATGGATTGCTGAGGGGAGGAAATGTGTCGCATTTAGATGGTTGTTGATGGGGGGAAATGCATTGCTACTAACTAACTGTACGAAAAACCCACCATTCTGCATACTGACCCTCAAATTTTGAACTAAACACAACCATATCTCTACCGCACCACAAACCACACACACTTCACAACACTCAATATGAATCCAAACCATACACAATCATACCTCAACACCACACGCTGGTGCCAACTGAAAATGCACCAATGCTCAGTGGCCAGTTTCTCTGAACCGAAGCTGCCAACAACACATCAAAACTCTCTTGCTCTTCTCCCTCTGAATCCTACTAACAACCCCCAACCCTCCCTCCGCTGCAGATCTGCCAGAGCGCCAAGTGACCACGCAAGTGGCAAGAGTGCGGTACATGACCCATTAACATTAACATGCCCTTCCCCACAATACATGCGAGTAAGAAAAAAAAGATTTTCACAATGGTTGGCCAATACATTTCCATGCTGTCTGCATCTATATATGCCAGTATTCCCATATAATACTCATGTTTGCGCATAATGCCAGTAATTATACCGTAAGAAAACATGCCAAAGTGGGCCCTGCAAATATATGTCAGCATCCACATATGACAACATGCTCCTGGTGGGTTTGCCATTACAAATGCCATGCCACAATAAGAACACATTCTCAAACTGGCTGCTCGAGGGCAGTCCAGTCCAGACACAATATAACACCCATCATGTTTGCTTCAGAATAGATGCCCAGTAAAAAAGAAATGCCATGATGCAGTAAGATATTAAAGCTACACTGGCTGTACCAAAATGCCAGTATCGTCATGTAATAACCCTTATCATGCTTGCTTTATCATAGATGCACTAACAGGTGCAGCAAGCATGATACATTTTTTCATGTGGGTAGACTTGCATTTTAGTGTAGCCAGTCTAGCCATTTCTTACCGTGGTATGAGATTTCTTACTGAGCATCTATAATGCATTGCCATAGATAATCAGTAAAAATTCTCCCTCATCTCCACCACCAAATCAGCCTCATGGCCTGGTGCAAACTCAACACAGACACACACATATTTACTTGCTTATTCAAACATACATTAAAGCATCATTCACTTGCGCATTCACACAGCATTCAAACACGATTCACTCGCTCATTCACTCTCTCATTCAAACGCACATTCACATAGCATTCTCAAAGCATTGACCTAAAAAAGACTTTATAAAGTATTCACTTACTCATTCAAACGCATTCATATTCAATATTCCAATGTACATTCAATGTACTGTCGGGGGGAAATTCTGCCGGGGTCGGCCGGGCCGTCCGTAGACCTCCGGGCAGGGAGACCCCAACTCCTCCCGTATATCCCAAAAGAGATAGAGTATGAGACACACGCAAGAAGCAAGGTGACTCTGCTGTTTATTAGACAAAACGGCAGGGATGGGTCAAGGATCGTACGCGTCCGTCCTGACACATACACAATCGTGGGGCTCGCAGGCCCTTTTTACCTTAGTATGACGCGCTACTTGCGTCACCTTAGAAAGTTTAGCAAAAACCTATTTCCACTCTGGATTGGTTACTCGAGTGGTAGGGTTAGTATAGCATACATATAGAGACGGTGTTAGTGGTTGAGGGTTAGTCAGGTGGTATACTTGGGCTGTCCCTTCAATTTTATACATGAAAATTGTTACATGAAGACCTCTGAGGATTGGTCAATGTTAATGGCGTCAGTGATAAGAGCCCCATGTTCTGATTGGTCCGCTCGCGAGCCTCCCAGTCTGAGACTATCGCTGTTCCCAGCTTGCGGTGCACCTGTCATTTGCAACAATGTTTTACTATGGGTAGGTGTAAACAATGTGAGGATTTATTCATATGTTGGGAGGTCGACTACTCCCACTGCTTCAGATGTCCAATGAGTCTTTTAATTGTATCTGCCTGTGTCTTGAAACGTGGGATTCAGGCGTCTCATTCCTCCTGGGCTTGGCATCCTGTCAGGTTTGGCTTTGTCACGTGAGGTGGGACCGTGTTTGAGGCAAAATTCAGCACAATTAATATTGTTTTTCCCACTGTGTGCCTGGTTTATCTTGCAGGGGCGACCTTGGCGTCGGCTTGCGGCGTGCGTGATTGCAACATTGTGCCCTTGGCGGTGTGCTTTCGCCGGGCTCATTCTGCAGGGTCAGCAACCGAGCTCTTGCTCATTCAATGTTCATGGAAGCTTTTGCTTGCGGCCTACTTGGGCCTGGTGCATAGGTGGAACCATTTGATGCAGAGCGCTTTAGGTTACGGTATCATATTGCTCTATCCTCAGTATTGTGTCTCTGTTATATTCTTCATTATGGTACATGGTTCTTAGAAGAAGCGTGAGCAAGCCTTTTTAGATAAGTTCATTATGCGTCTTGCGTTTCTGCATTTTGAGAGCCTATGTGGAAAATAATAAAGATGCACGTCCGTGGGTATGTCTGTCGCCTACGTCATAGCACTGAGTATGTTCTTCGTGTGGATTGGTGTGGGAGTGTCCGGTGTGCATGTTTGCACAGGTGTGCTGACCGTTGGCTAGGTCGTCATGGCATCTCTAACGACGTGTAGGTTTAGTCGAGTTGATCCATGCCGCAGGTGTCGGCATGGACAGGGCGGGCTGCTGGGCAGGTAGGTGGGCACATCCGTATGTTCCTGTACCAGGGTATTTGGTCGTCTGGTAGATAGGCAAACTCCTCTCGTGGCGGGTGTCTAGGCCGTGATCCTCTAGGCCAAGCGCGAGAGGGGAAGGGCGGGAGCCTGTTCTTCCATTCTCCCACTTCAGTCCCCCCTCTGGTCGACTTGTCGACCACAAACATATCCTTTTCTTTATCTCCTCTTACTCTCCATATTTTAGTTATTCCTCCCAAATGTCCATAGTGGTTAACATGGTCTTCAAATGACCAATACATATATGCACAGGTGCCTCCAGGAATGCAGTATACCCATTTCCCTATGTAGCTCCTTGGGTTTCTTGGGTTTTCGAGCTTCACAGATGGTGGGTCCAGGTGGTTGGTGATGATCTGGTTGCGCAACTTCTCTCTCTCTTTTATGATTGTGCCTGTGTGTTGGCCGTCATCTGTTGGCATCAAGAGGTGCATACCAACCATTTCGATCATCTCGTCTGTGGTGCGTGCCTTCCGGGCCTTCCAAAATCTTATTATGATCAGTGTAGCTCCAGCCAAAATAGTACATCCAACTATAATCTTCAGTCCATCTGACAGCCAAGATGGCATCCATGACCATAATATTGAAAACCAGCTCTCATCCTTTTTCACACCTTTACTTTCATCCATCATTTTTGAGTGCATCTGGGCCAATTGTAAAACTGCTTCTGTCAGTGTACCATTGTCAGCATCGTTGGCAGGGATGAATGTGCAGCATGATTGTCCTATCTTAGCGCAAACTCCTCCTTCCATTGCTGTGAGGAGGTCCAGTACATATCTGTTCTGAAGTGCTACCATCCTCACAGCTCGCAGTTCCTCTTTTATTGCGTTGAATCCATTTACCGTAGAATTAATAGTCATCATTAGTTCCCATCGAGTTATCTGGAGCCATTTTGCGTTTGCGTAAGCCTGTAGTCCTGGATGTATTATCGAGGAGAAGAACATTGCTGCTCTGCTGAATAGTCTATGGTCTGGTGGAATTGAAGTGAGTGCTGTTTCCGACCTTCCCCATAGGTAATTTCCTGTCAGAGGTTCTCCTTGTCTTTTCTTTCTATTCAGGACAGTATTATTGCCGTCGGTTTTGCTCTCTGGCCCCTTCTGAGGTTGTACAGATCTCTTCTTCCTTTTGTTCCCTTCATCCATTTTGGGGAAGTTCGCCATATTGACATGTTTCTGGGGTACCACTAGTGATGGTACATTAACGTGCACCATTGTGCATATACCATTCCACAGAGGGGGCAGTGTGTGGTATGCCTTTTTTCCACAGGCCCAGTAATGGTCCATTACTACTGCTGTTCCTGCTCCCCCCTCAGGTAACTCCATCACGCTTTCACAGTTGGTGTTGTATCCTACGTCCACCTCCCCTTTATGTTGGTAGCATACCTTAGGCGCAGTTAGCGGCAGTATTGTTATTGGGTCTTCATCCTTCTCCATCCACGTGAGCATGGGTACGTACTTGACCCAAGTCATCCAACATCTATGGTTGTGTCCATCAATAGTTGAAATATTTTCTCTTGTTACCATGTTGCTGCCAACCACTCCTATGTCCCATTTGTTGTTCATGTACACCTTCCCTGTTATTATCACCAGTGGTCTTCCCCAACATCCGTTTTTACCAGGGACTTCAGTGGCGTACCAATCACATGGTAGGTACTGTAGTGTTACTTTCTTTGTTTCTCCTTTTTCAAGGCCACTTGTTATGTATCTGAATCCTTCAGCATGTAAACTGCTCTTGTGGTAACTCAAATAAGTCTTGAGGAAGTTGTTTTCATATGGATATGTATCTCGCGTTTTCCACACCAGTTGCACCACTGTCCCTTGAAATCTTCCTTTCGTCTGGAACCGTGCCAGGTATATTATACATCGTGCTATTTTTTCATCTATCTCCGTGGCAACAAATGTTCGAGAAGCGCTCATGGCGTATGGGATTAATGAGCAAACGTAGCAGCTGTCTTCTGTTGTCTGCTTACCTATGTGGGTCATGTGTTGGTACCATATGTTGTTTGAGATGTGTGCTGAATCTTGTATGTAGTTGTCAATACCTTTATTATCTGAGTATGTGCTGCGTTTAACTCTATTTTCCTTGTGTGGGATTTTACTAGTACCACCTGACGTAACACCTGTTGCAGCTGGGGGTGGGGGTGTATTAGGTTTGGGTACAGCAATAATATCGATAGCATAGCTGTACTGCCATACAGAGGCAGCCAAGAACCCGGTGATCATTAAAATCCCTATCAATTTTATTACAGATGCTAATTTCACCGGCATTTTGCTCTTACCTTGCTGCAGTCCGGCAGCTTATTCTTGCGACTTTACAGTTGCCCGCCTGAAAATTCTTAATATGCTTGTTATTAGTGTTAGTTGTCGGTTTTAAGCTCTCCCTATCAAGTAGTCATTCAGTGCCCAGGCGAAGAGCTGTTCCCACGCCAATCTAAGCGATCTATCTCTTAGGGCAGGCAAATATGGTTGGAGGTGGGGCATTGAATGTTCTATGGCCAAGAGGAATGCTGTGTAGTAGACACGTACCCTCCTTCTTTTCAGGTACGTTGGCCTTTTTATTTCATATACAAATTGGTGTGACAATTCTTCCAGGTAATTATCGTCTGAGGGTACCATCTACTCCTGGGCAGTGAATTGGTTAGTTATCTACTTTCTTAGTAGTATAATAATACGCTGTACCTGCATGTGCGAGAGAAAAGAAAGAGAACATTCAGGTGTTTACATGTGTATATGTGCAAGACAATGTCCTTCAGTTCAGTTATTACTACAGTGGGTAGGGGGTCAATGGGCAGAGGGTTTGGGGCTCAACTGGCGGAAGTCTCTTTACTCTTTAATCGTGTAACCATGGGGTGGGCGGTATGGGGATCACCCCTTTCTTTTCTAGTAGTTGTCTCTGGGGAATCTGAGGGGTGGCAGGGTATGGGGACACTTAGGCCGTTAGTTGTGGTAGAAGTCTCTTCCTCCGTTGGTGACGCTGTTATTGTTCTTCCAGTGGCCCTGTCGGTGGCTCTGGGGCGGGTCTGGAGTTTGTAGATCTTTACGTCGTGTAGGTGGTTCCAGGCACGTTTGTCCTGTAGCTTTACTGCTCTCGTTGATACCTCCTCTACCAGATGGGGGCCAGTGAAGCGTGGGCTGTTCCACTTTCTGTTGAAATTGCGAAGTAGTACGTGGTCACCTTTAGTAACTTTGCACAGTCTTTCCTTTTCCAATTCTTTATCCGCGTCTTCTTGTTGATCGCTGTTAGACCCGCCCCGCGTGCGCTCGAGCCTTTGAGACACAAACACTACACTAGTAATCAAAGAAGACACATATTGGTACATTTCATCACCAAGGACATTTGCAGTACTCTCGTGGTCGGTAAATGCTCTTGATGTTGGCGTTAGGGGAAGGCGCATTTGACGTCCGGTAACCACCTCTTGAGGGGTGAGGTGGTGGTCGGAACCTGGTCTATTCCTTAGCTCAAATAGGGCTAGTGGAAGGCAATACAACCAACTCTTCTTTGTTGTTTGCTGTATTTTTGCAATTGCCTCCTTTAATAGGCCATTCAGGCGTTCACATATACCGTTGGCCTGTGGGTGTTATGCACATGCAAATTTATGCTTGATGTTCAGTAAGGATGTGATGTGCTGGAACATTTCGTTTGCGAAATGGGGGCCATTATCTGACCGCAGTACCTCGCACACTCCCCACCTGGGGAAGACCTCCCTCACTAGGAATTTAGCTGCTCTGAATGCATCTGGGTGTGAACAGGGCCCTGCTTCAATCCACCTCGAGAATGGGCATACTACTACAATCATATACCTATTTCCTTGACATACGTTGATCATATCAACATAGTCAATATGGAGATGTGGGAAGGGTCCCTCTGGCCGGGGTATAATACCTCTTATCACCTTCAGAGTGTGACCGGCCATAAACTGTTGACATGTGAGACAATTGCTGATAAAATTTGACACATGAGAATTTAACTCGGGGCAGAACCAGTCTTCCCTAATTCGTGCTGCAATTACTTCCTTGCCTGTGTGGGCTGGGTGGTGTAGTTGGCTCAGGGCGGTGTTCAATAGTGCCAGTGGTATTACAATCTTTCCAGTGTCACCCTGGTGCCATAGTGCGTCAGTTGGTGACATTGTGCATCCTCTTTTTACCCATATTTCTTTTTCTGCCATTGGTGCAGCCGCTTGTAGCTCCATTATCTGTGTGGCTGGGAGATGGGTGTACCCTTCTCTTATCAACATCTCCTTAGCCATTCCCCTCCCTCTCCCTCTCTTTGACTCTGGGGGGTTCCATATCTCACCAAAATATGCAGCATACTTCGCATGTGCGTCTGCTGCTGCATTCCCTTTTGAAATGTGGTCTTCACCATTGGTGTGTGCGGTGCATTTGACCAAAGCTAATTCTTGGGGGTCATTTATTGCTTCAATTAGTTCAGCCAATAGGAGGGCATGTTGCACTGGAGTGCCATCAGCTCTCCTAAACCCTCTTCTTCTCCATTTCGACAGCCCTGAGTGGACAGTGGACGTAACATATGCGCTGTCGGAATATATGGTCACTCGTTTGTCAAAGCTTTCCTTCAACGCCAAGATTAGTGCAATTAATTCTGCTGCTTGAGCGGAATAATGCTGTGGTAGTTGTACACATTTCATTGCCACACACACCGGTACCTCCATCATTTTTACCACTGCTGCCCCAGTCCTCCTTATACCATCCCTTTGGTCGATAGTTGATGACCCATCAATGAACAGGAGCTCACCTCCCTCTAGTGCGTTCTCTTCAATCTTTCTAGTACATGAGTACATTTCAGTTATTTGCATACAATCGTGGGCATAATCTCCTTCCTCAATTACTTCTGCTAGGAACCTTGCAGGGTTGACCGTGCTACATCTAACAATTGATAGTTCAGCTCTGGATAAGATGATCTCATAACCTGATGCCCTTTGCGTGGTTAGGGTGGTTTATTCAATATTGTAAATAGTGCATGTTCCACAAACAGTGTAGTTGGGCACCCCATGGTGATTGCTGATGCTTTCTCTACCGCAAAAGCAAAAGCAGCTGCGGCGAGACCTTGTTCGCAAGGGAAATGACCTACCATCACAGGATCTAAGTGGCCGCTGTAAAATGCTACTGGTTTGTAGCCCATGCTTGTTTTTTGAGCCAAACACTGCTTTCATTACTGCTGAGTCGCAATGTGAAAATATAAAGAATTGTCGCTCATAGTCTGGGGTTGCCAGTACCGGAGCAGTTGATATCGCATCTTTCAGTTCATCAAAAGCCTCTTTCATTTCCATGGTCCACCCCAACTTTTTCTCCCCTTTATTAGCTTCCTTTAACGTCTCAAGCAGGGGTCCTATGTATGAGCTGTAATCAAATACCCATGCTCTACAGTAGTTGCACAGACCCAGGAACTGCTGCAGTTCCCTCACTGTTTGTGGCACTGGCGTTTTTGAAATGGCCTGTGCTCTTTGTGGTGCAATCTTTCTTCCATGTTGGGATATGAGCTGACCAATGTAAAGTACCTGTTCTTGACAGTACTGTAACTTTTCCATGTCTACCTTGTAACCTTTTTCAGCCAATATTGTCAGCATCTTTAATGAGTCCTCTCTGCATGTTCTTTCGTTTGTACTGCAAATTATTATGTCGTCGACATACTGCAACACTGTGCTTTCCACTTCAATGTTACCCAAATCCATCTGTATTACTCTGTTGAAGATTGAGGGTGATTCGCAGTACCCTTGTGGCAATCTGGTGTGTTTCCACTTTGTGTTTCTGTAAGTGAAGCTTGTCAGATCTTGTGAGTCTGGGTGCAATGGTATTGAGAAAAAAGCATTTTTAAGGTCGATCACTGTAAATCGTGATGCTTCTGCTGGAATGCCACACAATATTGTGGCCGGGTTTGCGGCTATGGGGTATTCTGCTTCTACTATGTTGTTCAAGGGCCTGAGATCCTGTATGAAGCGCCAAGACCCCCCTCTAGCCTTGCGCACTGGGTATACAGCCGTGTTACATGGTGATTCTGAGGGGACCAATATGCCATTATCTATAAGGGCCGTTATCGTTTCATGTATGCCCTCATCTGCCTCTTTTGATAGTGGGTACTGTTTCACTCTGGGGAGTATTGCACCTTTTTTCAATTTTATCCTTACTCCCCCTATACTTTTTATGCACCCCACGTCATAGGGGCTAGTAGTCCATAATGATGTGGGTACTTTTGTCATATCCTCCTCAAAGAAGGGAACTGGGGTGGATGTGGGTGCCTCAAGTGCCATTGCAATTTTCTGTGCCACTTGTATGTACGCCACTCTTAGCCATATTTCCACACTCATCATAAACACCATTTCACCTTCCTCCTTTTCTTCTGAGAACAGCTCCTCATCTGACACCTGGGTGAGTCTACATCCTTCTGCTAGTGCTATCACTGCCCTCCATGCTCTTCCTTCTCTGTCTTGGGCATGTACAGCAATGTAATCAGCTGTTGCTATAATGCGCTCAATGTCCACTGGAACCACCTTTCCTTCTGGTTCATTGACTGGTGTTTCTGGTCTGAACAAATAGGCTGCTGGCCTCCTCCAGATCTTTCCCTCTATCCCTGGCATCCATGCAAATGCCATGTCTGTTCCGTACTGGAAGAGTTCGCCATCTACTGGCTCAGCCCTAATCGCTGTCTGTCCGCAGTATGCTTGCATAATCTGTCGTGCTGTGAGCATGTTAATTCCTGGAGTAGAGCAAATTATGCCATCCTCCGTAAAGGAGATCGTCATATTCAACCTGTTCATGATGTCTCTCCACAGTATATTTACTGGTGAGGCACTATAATATAAAAGTGGGACTGACATGTCATAATCTCCTATAGATAAGGGAATGTTATCAGTAAAAGGAACCAACCCTCTAGCCCCAGAGAATCCTTGGGTGTTCATGGCTTCACCCGACATCTTAAATTTACCTTCCCTTATGCAAGACCGGGTCGCCCCGGTGTCAACAAGGAATGATAATTTTTTGTCACCTATCGTTACCTCTATGCGTGGTTCCTTCGCACTATTAGGTGTTACCGACAGGATGGGACACACCAAGGCCGTCTGTGGGCTGTCCTATTGAGGGTACAACGATTGACCATTTCCTGTGTAAGGGTTGTGTCCCAGGACCGTCACCCTACCCAGTTGTGTTTGTTGTGCTTGGGGTTGTTGTGTTATCGCTACCTGTTGTTGTGGCAGTGAATATGTCTGTGGCTGTTGTTGTGTTATTAGTTGTTGCTGTTCATTTCCCTGTTGCAACGTCTGCTGTTGCTGTATGCCCTGCTGTTCCTGTGTGGGCCTTGGTTGTCCCTGTTCGCTCCATGATGGTGTTCCTGGTCTTACTCTACACGTGCGTGACATGTGCCCTACTAATCCACAACTCCAACACACCGGTGGTTCCCTACTCTGCCATGGAAAGCTTCCTGTGTTGTCCTGGTATACTGGTTGCCCGGTGGGGTAGGAATTTCTAAGTCCTCCCACCTGCTGTTGTGTGTTATATCCGTATCCTCTCCCTCTCATAATTCCTCCTCTTCCCCTGTTGTAATTATAATACCCAGCTCCTGGCATTGAGTATCCTCCTCCCATGTTGATTGTGTATGGTTGGAGTGGCGGCACCTGTTGTGTTATAGTCTGTGAGGGTGGTATTTGGGAGGGATCTTGTGCAGCCACTACTTGTGTGGGGCTTTGGGTCATTGTTGTAGGTGTAGTTATTAGTGCCCCTTCCATTGTGTATTTAGTAAGTTTTTTCTGTACTAGTTTAGCCTCTTCCGTTTTCCTGTCCTTTTCCTTTTGTTTCATTTTTCCTTGCCATGTCCTGCAATGATGCACTATTGTCAGTTGTATTTCTGGCCATGCTTTTGCTTCCATTCCCACTACTTTCTTCAGTTGTTTCTGAACTCCTTCTGGGAGCCCTTGTACTAGTATATGATAAAATATTGCTGGTGTTTTGTCCCATTGTTCTCTAGTTTCCATGCGCCACTTCTCTTGGATTTCCTGGATATAATCAACAGGATCTTCGTTCTCACGCATCTTGCGTGAGGTAATTGCTCCTATGTCTGATGTGTCTGGGTACTGTACCCTCAGTGCCTGCCATAGTGCATGTCTGCAGTTTGCGAATGGTGCCCCATCGTGCGATGTGTTTGCTATTGTTACCCCAGGGAATCCCGCTCTCTTCTAAATGTCATCCGCTGCATCCCCTAATATCGATATTAGAAGGCCCTTTACATCGCCCCCTGCCAGTTTCTGTCCTGCGGTGTGTTTTTCCATTTCATATATCCATTTACCCGCACCTCCACTTAATGATGGGAGCCTGCACTTTATATTTTCTTTGTCTGTATGCTTCCAAGGGACGTACTGTGGTCTAACCCCTCCCCTTTCCAGAAGTGGCATTAAGTTGTGTCTCGTTTTACCCCTTGGGTTCCATAAAATCGAGTCCTCACACCCCTCCTCTTCTTCCCTCTATCCTACATCGTCAATTTCGTCCGTATTTCCCCTGCTCGTAACTCTTTCTTCTCCATCTTTTCCCCTTCTTCCATCATTTCCTGTATTTAATGTGGGCGTGTGTATTCGTCCTTCCTGCCTGCGTCTAGGGAGGTCTCTAAGCCGACCTGCATAGGGTGTCAGTTCGTTTGTGAAGGGCACAAGTTTGATTGTACGTAATGAGCGTGAGGTGGTTGAGCATGTAGGGTGGGATGGGAGAGGGTGTGATGGTGACGGTGTGGCTTCATGTGTCTGTCTTTCTGCTATTCCTTGCTCTTCCTCCTCACTTCTCTCCAGTTCATCCTTTCTCCTACAGATCCATGGTGAGTCTGTATTGGTCCGGGTGGTGTATAGTTTATCTAGGCTTTCCCTTTCAATGTTTCTTCCTTCCTTCTCCATTCCTTCTTCTTCCTCACTACAAAAGTCATTCATAAACGGCAGCCCCCACTCTGTCTTTTTCCCCTTGATTGTTACTGTTTTTAAGTCTATTAGGTCCGGTTCTCCCTTTTCTCCTTTACCAACCGCTCCCCTTTGCGCTGATGTTGTTGCTACTTCTGTGTCTCTATATACATACCCCCTTACTTCACTCTCCCTTCTCCTATCTTCTCTTTCCCCTTCATGTCTCTCCTCCATCTCTCTACCAATTTCCTCCCTTTTCCTTTTTAATTCTTCCATTACTTCACTACTCACTTTTTCCAATATCCTTTCATCCTCTTTCTTCCTTTCCCATCTCACCCTCTCCCTTTCTAATATACTCTCTATCACCCTTCTTTGTATTTCTTAGTCGTTTCTGATAGTAATCTCTTCTTCCACATTGCCATTTCTTTTTCTTTCTCTTCTTCTTCCCTTTTCCTCTCTCGTAGCACTGCTCTTGATACCCTTTCTGCTGCTGCTTTTACCCTTTCAGCTTCTCTCCTTTGCTCCTCAGTTTGTTCCCTTATTTTTTCCAATTCGTTCTTACCTTCTTTCCTTTCCCTCGCTCTCTCTCTTTCCTCCCTCTCGAGCTGTTTGATCAGTTCATTCTGCTCATCCCTTAACTCTGCTAGTCGTTCCTCCAAAATCTCTTCTTTTGTCGTAACAGCTCTTCCCCTCTCATTCCACTCTCCCTGGTATTATCCTCGTCTATTTTCCTTACTACCTCCTTCTCTTCTCCTGTTAATGAACCTCGTAATGAACCTCGTAATTTTAATAGTATCTACCCACTCATCATGTCATATTTCCACAGTTTGTTCTTCTCCAGTCCTCCCCTCCCCTGCTGGCATCTTCCTAGGAGCCACATATGGTGGAGGGCTGTATGCCGAGTTCGAGTACCCCTCAGCCGCCCTTAACTGTCCTCTTTCTATTTCTCCTAATTCTCTTAAAGGGTACAACCCCCCTCCCTCTGTTTTCACAACCTTTGCTAGGGGTATATCATTGCTCTGTTCCTTTTTTATTTCATTTTCTTTTGAGTTATTATTCTTTTCTCCTCCCTCTTGTCCGTTCCCCGTGTTCTTTGGGTCTTCACTCCCCTTTTTCCCATTCTCTCCTTCCTCCTTAATCTCTTTTTCTTCCGGTATTTCCCCCACAGTGAACATTCCATTTGGTCCTGGTCGGGACCCTTGGAACATCCTCCATAAGTTAAACACCTCCACGTGGTGTGTCAACTTCTTCCCTTTGTATGTATTATGCAGATGGTTTAATAGTGAATGTTGGGTATATGGATCGAAGCTACCATTAGGCGGCCATGGTGTTATCATTTTGTTGTCCGTCCCCTGTGTCCATTCTATGCTATACTTGATCAGTTTCTCCCTATGGGGTGACAGTGTTGTACATATGTGTTGTAGTGGGGTAGTGAGGGTGTTCCCCCACCCTCCCGATCCTGTCCCGTATGACATAGTAGCGCTTCACTTGTTATCCTTCCCCTATTTGGTAGCTATTATCTTACTAACACTTACAATACACAGCCTTATACCTTTACCTGGCCCCGTAAGTTTGGGGACTTGCGATAGTCCGCTAAGGAAAATTATTAAAATATAGTATTTACATTTGTATATTTTCTTCTTTCTTTCTTCCTTTACAAAAACACCCTTACGGCCCCCTGCGGCCGAGGCGCACGTAGCCCCCTGCGGCTGTGTACCCCTTGTGACCTTCTTATACAGTCGTCCTATTTTCATTTGCTCCTCCTCCTTCTTCTACACTTGCCGTGGCCGGCGTTCTCCGTGCGCAGCCACGTCCCCCGTTTCGCCTTTCCCCGATCAACTCATTACCGTTTATCTCCGTTTCCACTCCCTTACCACAGTTCTCTTCCCCACCACTCTCCGAAAGAAAGATGCCTTGTGCTCGGGATATCCTATGAAAGCCCTACTGGTGACATCACCGATCTCTTCGAACTACTGGTAAGTTCTTCATATATTCTTTAAGTCCAAAATACACTTGCAATCTACCCCCGTTAACCTCACAGCTGTCTTCCTGTCACTCCTGGAACAAGGTAATCAATAATATAATCGGACTGCGCACACTGCGTCGCCTCGCGTGTGATACGCCCCTCGACAGGAGGGCTTAACCAGCCAATTATCTTCCGTATTGGGCAACTAACTAGCTACCGCCTACAGGGAAACGTCATCTACCTATCGAGTTTCTTGCTCGAACAATAGGGATCCTCATCTACTCATTGATCAATAAATGCCAAATCGTAGGAAACCACACACACACACCCTTACACGTAGTCGCGACCTAGGCCAATCAGTGTCTACGAGCGGCCGCACGTGATGTTTTCGTGCTCCACCTCCCTCTCTCGCGTAACGTAGCCGACTGCTCTCGCACTCGTTCGGCTACCATTCATTTCATTGCCTACACTAAATTGTCAAACCTTCGCCGCGCACCTGTGCAACACCTCCCACCTCCCGTATTTAATTCCTCCCCCCTCCCTCACAATTTCACATTGCTTGTTGTGCGTGGCATGCTCACCAAGTTCTTTTGATGCGGGGCCGCTCGACTGCATGCACCCCTCCAAGCGGCTTGCCACCTCCCCTCGTCTGGACCACGTCTGGACACTCGCCAACCGCGGGCGGGATACTTCTCAACCGGCTCCCGAAGGCCAATATCCGGATTGCGCTGTCCGGTCTTCTCGCAGTTCCGCGATGGTCCTGTAGTCCTCAGAAGGGGGCAATGGCAGAGGGGGCCGCGCCGCCGGGCCTCCTCACAACGGGAGTACCTGGAAAAATAAAAATAAAAAAAGCAGATCTTAAACAGATCTCAGCAGTGCCTCCAACTTGTCGGGGGGAAATTCTGCCGGGGTCGGCCGGGCCGTCCGTAGACCTCCGGGCAGGGAGGCACCAACTCCTCCCGTATATCCCAAAAGAGATAGAGTATGAGACACACGCAAGAAGCAAGGTGACTCTGCTGTTTATTAGACAAAACGGCAGGGATGGGTCAAGGATCGTACGCGTCCGTCCTGACACATACACAATCGTGGGGCTCGCAGGCCCTTTTTACCTTAGTATGACGCGCTACTTGCGTCACCTTAGAAAGTTTAGCAAAAACCTATTTCCACTCTGGATTGGTTACTCGAGTGGTAGGGTTAGTATAGCATACATATAGAGAACGGTGTTAGTGGTTGAGGGTTAGTCAGGTGGTATACTTGGGCTGTCCCTTCAATTTGATACATGAAAATTGTTACATGAAGACCTCTGAGGATTGGTCAATGTTAATGGCGTCAGTGATAAGAGCCCCATGTTCTGATTGGTCCGCTCGCGAGCCTCCCAGTCTGAGACTATCGCTGTTCCCAGCTCGCGGTGCACCTGTCATTTGCAACAATGTTTTACTATGGGTAGGTGTAAACAATGTGAGGATTTATTCATATGTTGGGAGGTCGACTACTCCCACTGCTGCAGATGTCCAATTAGTCTTTTAATTGTATCTGCCTGTGTCTTGAAACGTGGGATTCAGGCGTCTCCTTCCTCCTGGGCTTGGCATCCTGTCAGGTTTGGCTTTGTCACGTGAGGTGGGACCGTGTTTGAGGCAAAATTCAGCACAATTAATATTGTTTTTCCCACTGTGTGCCTGGTTTATCTTGCAGGTTCGACCTTGGCGTCGGCTTGCGGCGTGCGAGATTGCAACATCGTGCCCTTGGCGGTGTGCTTTTGCCGGGCTCATTCTGCAGGGTCAGCAACCGAGCTCTTGCTCATTCAATGTTCATGGAAGCTTTTGCTTGCGGCCTACTTGGGCCTGGTGCATAGGTGGAACCGTTTGATGCAGAGCGCTTTAGGTTACGGTATCATATTGCTCTATCCTCAGTATCGTGTCTCCGTTATATTCTTCATTATGGTACATGGTTCTTAGAAGAAGCGTGAGCAAGCCTTTTTAGATAAGTTCATTATGCGTCTTGCGTTTCTGCATTTTGAGAGCCTATGTGGAAAATAATAAAGATGCACGTCCGTGGGTATGTCTGTCGCCTACGTCATAGCACTGAGTATGTTCTTCGTGTGGATTGGTGTGGGAGTGTCCGGTGTGCATGTTTGCACAGGTGTGCTGACCGTTGGCTAGGTCGTCATGGCATCTCTAACGACGTGTAGGTTTAGTCGAGTTGATCCATGCCGCAGGTGTCGGCATGGACAGGGCGGGCTGCTGGGCAGGTAGGTGGGCACATCCGTATGTTCCTGTACCAGGGTATTTGGTCGTCTGGTAGACTCTGGCAAACTCCTCTCGTGGCGGGTGTCTAGGCCGTGATCCTCTAGGCCAAACGCGAGAGGGGAAGGGCGGGAGCCTTTTCTTCCATTCTCCCACTTCAGTACATTCATGCTGGGAACATAAACTGTCAAATGGAAACCACATTTCCCTTTAACATTTAAACCGCAGCTCCCCCATAGTGGGCGCGAGTGCTAGTGGGTCGGCACCCATTGGCTCCTTATGGACAAGACGCCCCTACAACAGTGCATTCTGAAATATGGTGTGAACAGCTGAGGCTTCGGCATGTCAGGATCGAAGGGCAGAAGTGGAGATTGGCGTGGGAACTGCAAACGCTTTTTCCAGCACTGACCCATTGTGGAAAGATACAATGCAAAGCTCTTCTCAGCTAAAATAAAAACATTTCTTCAAACTGACCATTTTTCTGTAATGTCTTTCCGAGACATCAATCCAAATGCCTAGACGCCACTGAGAACAAGTGCAAGAGATCTAATGGGACATTTTGAAAAATATGAAACGTATTGACATCAGCAATCTATGTCCAATCTGTTTGAAGACAAATAGGCAATATATTGTATTTAAACATTCCCCCTAACAGTTTAAAGAGTGGAATGCATGGCACAGGCTATGGGTATTAAGGAAATAGTGGGGACTTCTGCAGTAACCATTTTTTGGGGAAATGTGGGCATACATAACATAGCGAGCCAGACTTCATTAAGTCTTGTGTTTTGATCTGGGAAGGATGAGATGCAGTGTTCTCCTAGATGTGTGCCCCCACACCCCTGAAAGTGATCAGCAGAGCTCAGAAGCAAACAGTCAACTCTGAACTACTTTCAAGCAATAACAAAAGTGATTTTAGGAACCAGGATGTGTAACACCACAGTTTAGAATCCTGTCTCAACTGGCAGTGCCCGTGTGGTAAATCCTCCATTTAAGAATGTAGCGATGCTTTTGCTAGCACGATTGCTCACTAGGCTTAGTGCGTGTCACAGTGATCAGTCACAGCTTTGAATCCTAGGAGGGTCAACTAAACGTGTCATACCGGAATATGTGTTACGTTGTTTAGAGGAAAAGACAAACAATGAAACTAAATCCCTAAACTTGTATGTCCTCCACCTCAAGTGACTAGTGTGGAGATCCATACATTCTGATGAGCAAACCTTTGATTCTGTTTCTTTCAAAGAGAATCTCACAACAGTGGCACTCCACCTCCTGCTACTCTGTGACAACCATCTCACTGTAGCCTACCTCCTTAGTACCTGCACTCCTGTCTCTGCTGCATGTCTCTTAACTTGCTTCCTCCTGTATGCCACTGTAACCATCTTGGCAGCTTATTCTCAAATTGTATTGTATATTTTATGCTCCCTTGTACACATTATGTAACTAAGCTTAAGTTGTTTTGACCTCTACTGCGCCCGGCTACCTAATGGGTTGGCGCGCAATACCAAATAAACAAACAGACAAACAAACAAACTATTCCATTCACCTTATTCGCCTTTGTTGCAGCACTACCTAAAGGCGTCAATGCCCCAACTACAAATATCAAATCTTTGAATGGACATTAAGATGAATGAGCTCCTCACATCCCCCAGAGAATATGAACAGCACTCTGCCGTTCTGTTTTAGCCAGAAACCCCAGAGTAAGGGCATAAGCGGCTTCATGACTAGACATTGCAAACCCTGGATATGTTTGCCCTGAAGAATCCTTTCAAATATTTTCAAAGCAGGTTGCTAGATGGTGCACCCTCAACCTCAACAATATTAAGAATGAATAGAAGGATGTAGAAATCTGGAGAAACAATAACTACTGGGCAAACATATCAACTTCTACCAACAACTCTGAAGCTACAGGGAAGAGACTTTAAAGTCCAAGAAAGAATGTGTACATTGCCCTCAGAAAGAAAAGTAATGTTACAAATCATAAAATAATTCTAGAACCTGCCTATCTGCACCACTCCACTGACCTCATCAAAACAAATCTATTACTCAATATCCACCCTCTTCACAGATGAAATCCTTTGGATTCAAGACCATCTGGACAAAGAAAAACACACACTTATACCCAATAATAAAACAGAACCAGCCCTTAGTAAAGCATCAGAAGCGACTGTACAGGAACAGAGGACCGCTGTAAACACTAGCATAGTTTATTTATTTCATTAATTTTTTGGATACTTGTATGGCACCTATGCACAAGTGTTTCCAGGCGTTGGGAGGTCTGCCCCTCTTGTAGGACATCTCCATTCTGGCACACACCATCCTGATCTGGGCTGGTTCTGTCATGGTAGTGATCAATAATAACAAATAAATAAACTGCACAGGAGTGAGAGCAAGCGATTTGTATCAGGGGTCCTCTTGGGCTCGTAATGCAAGAAACACGAAAGTAATTCCATAAGGAATGTACACAAAGCAAGAAGTAACGTTGTTTATTACAGGTCCAAACTCAGCTGGGAGAGCACAGCTCCATCAGCACACTGGAACAGGTCTGAGCGAAGTGAGCTGTTTTTTCCGCCTAGCGCTGCCAAACCCTTTATACAGTTAAATATCATTAGCATAAAACAAAGTTATCAACTTAGTGATTCTACAAAGCTTTTTGGCTGGACTACGTCAATCCCCTATAGTTAGGGATACATTAGCCAAACATGAACGGAGCGAGTCCTCCTGACCCCCTCTGCCCTCAACTTCCCTCAGTGACGTCACAGACCTTCGCACCCCACAATGACAAACCTTTCATGACATAATTGTGCTGACTACCAGAACTTTATTAATCTGCCAGTGGCCAGTTCTCATGAGAAACACAATGCAACCTGGGTTTGGCAATGAAGAAATATTCACACAGCATCTAACCAATGAGGTACCGCGCTGACATTGGCAAGGCCACAAGACACTGTTACATCCTCAGGACATTGAAACTCTTCACTTGATTGGTCCCCTCCTGGCTCATCCTCTCGTCCCACTACCTTCTTCCCAGGCCCTTCTGCCAAGGAGCGATTTGAAACCACTAACCCCGCTGTGATGCTCCTTCAAATTAATCAGTGTTCATGAATTAAGGATCTTGCTTTCCCAGTGAGTGCACAGGAGCCTGGCTCACTGACCTCGAAAGCATCTGCTGGACCCATCTTGCAGTGACTGCAGTCTCTTGGGAATGGTCAGGTTGAAACATTTTCCCAGCAGCTCACGAGTGAAATACGGGGCTCGTCAGTATGGAATCCCAGGTGGCTTTACTTACCTGTGGCTTATCTGTCATTGCGGTTATCATTTCACGTTATACTGTGCTACTGCCACTGCCTGTGGCCAGGTGCCCAGGTGCCCCTCCCCTGCTGTATCCCGCAAACGCCTCAAGCTGCATCTGCGCATGTGGTACATAAGCTACATGGTGCAGCTGTCAATAGTGTGTCCCCCTCTAAAGATGCCCCTCCCCTTACCCATCATTCTTGCAATGGATAAGTGCTGTATTTGCACCTTTACTGCAGATTGTAAATATCTTCTACAATCTGCTTGCATCATCCTGTATGTTCCTGCTTCTTCCCTTCCTGGTTTCTGTGGTGTGAGGTTGAATTTGAGTCCTGAATCCCAGTGTCCTGATGGACTGGAGAGACATTGCAGACTGAAAAAGCAGAACATAATTTTAATGGTAAGTTGAGCAGGCGTGTTTCATAATCATATTTCTGTGCCCCCTTCTCTACAGAAGGGGGCACAGAAATATGCAAAACAAACTTGTATATTTATTTATTTTAACATGTATAAAGCCCGCTAAACCCCAGGGCATCAAGGCACTGTTACAGTTCAAGTTAAATAGTGCACTGTTACATTACCTTGTACCTGATTGAGGTTTTAGATTAGCAGAGCGGTGTCAGGTGGTAGATGGATCAAGAAGTGTTCTAATTGAAGAGCCACGTTTTCAGGAGCTTGCAGAACACCCAGTAAGACTGCTCTGCAATCTCAGGGCAGGTGGAAGAGAGTTCCAAAGTTTTGCTGCAGGGACTAGGAAGCTTGAGCTGCCAGCTTTAGCTCATTTAAATTTGGGCATGATGAGGCGGTGAGCATAGGCAGATCTCGTCTGTCTTGATGATTGGGCTCCAGTGATTTTCTGTGTGAGGTAAAGAGGGGCAGAGTTAGTAAGGCATCTTTGAGTGATAGAGAGCATTTTAAAGGGGATCTCTTCTCGTATGGGGAGCCAATGTGCATTTCTTCTTGCGGCAGAGATGTGCTCTCATCTGGACACGTTGAGGGCAGCGCAAATAATGTTGTTCTTTATGACTTGCAACTTTTGAATGTTGCACATTGGGATGCCTGCGAATAGTGCATTGCAGTAATTTAATCTGGAGCCTATGACGGCTCGGGCAATGGAGACGCAGGTGTCGGCAGATAAGACCGGTCTGCAGAGGTGAAGTGGGCAGGAGCAGTCACAAGCGGTGCTCCCATACTTTTTATTTTTAAGTTTCACTGTTCCTATACTTTAATTTGAAAAAGAAACCGTTCTGGAATGGTTTCGTTTTAAAATAAAAGTGTAGGAAGAAGTTGAAACTTGCACCTTCAGTGCAATGTACTGAACGTTCCCCTAAACAGCAGGTGCATGTGTTTGGGGGTTTGGATTGTGCGTGGGAGGGGCGCAGGGATGGGGTTTGTGGGGAGCAAGGCAGACCAGCAGGTAACATAGTTCCACTACTTTATTTCGTACACTTTGACCCCTTTCTGCATGCGTTGATTAGTTGTGGTGTGGGCAGCTGAGGAGGCAATGGCAGTCACTTGGTGGTTAAGGGAGAGTGATGCATCAAGGTAGACTACCAGGGTCTTCACTATCGGGAAGACAGGGATGACAAAACCATCAATGTTGAAGGATGCATAATGGTGGTTAAGATTTCTGAGCACCGCAGGGGGCCCCCACAGAGGATGTCAGTCTTTTCGTCATTAAGAAATAGAAGGTGTGTGGCCATCCAGCCCAGGATGGTTTGGTAGACAAAGTTTAGGGTGTCGGAGTCTTCAGATTAGTTGCCTGTGAGGAGAAGGAGGAGTTGTGTATCCTTGGGACGTAGTTGGTATAGCAGATGACAATTGAGTCAAGGAGGTTGAACAGTAGTTTGGTAAACATGTTGTAAAGGGTTGGGTAGACACATGTGTCTTAGGGAACACCGCATGACATAGGTGTGGGGAGGGCATTGGCCGACTCAGCGAATACTCTGATGGATCTGTTCTCCAAGAAGGAGGAAATCCAGGTTGTTGCTTCGGGCGAGATGTCGGCAGCAGAGGTGAGGTGTTGGCAGGTGATTTTATGGTCCACCATGTCAAATGCTGGTGAGAGGTCAAGGAGTAAAAGGAGGGCCAGCTTTCCAGCATCCATGCTCTCATCAAGCTGGTGTTTCAGGTCAAGCAGGGCTGATTCCATTCCATGTCCTGGGCAGAACCCTGATTGATGCATTCCCGAGATGTGGTTGGATTCCAGGCATTGCTGGATTTGGAGGTAGGTAGCTCTATCCAGGATATTTAGGAGGGAGGAGACTTTGTTAATTGACCAGTAGTTGGTTGGAATGAAGGGGTCTAGGGATGGTATTTTGAGTAAAGGAAATACCCAGGCTTCGTTGAGACTGGAAGGGACCAAACAGGCAGACAAGGAGGTGTTGATGAGTGTGGTAATAAAAGGGGCCAATGTGACCAAGCAGTCCTTGATAATGGTAGGTCGACAGGGGTCCCATTTACATCTGGGTGGTTTCAGACTTTTCAGGATATCTGTTACTTCAGCAACAGTGACCTGGTTAAAGCAACAAGGAGGAGGCCATGCAGGGTGTTGTGAGGTGAGATGGCGAGAGGGGGTAGAATGTTATGATATTATATCATAAGTTATTTATAGCGTGCTTGATACCCAGCGGTTTATAAGCACGGACTAGGGGTTCAAACCTGTGTTGCTCCGTGTGGTCTTGCTTCTAAGGCGAGAACATTGCCCCTGAGCTATCCTCCCGGGACCAGTTAATGCTGATGGTAGCTTGCTTAAGATGGATCTTGTTGTGAAGGGTTAAGATTTTGTCTAGGAGGGCATTTTGGATCATGGTGCACCAGGCCTCATCTTTAGGGATGTAGAGTGGGAGCAATACTGGGAATTCCAATTCTTTGAGGAGGGTAACGATCTTGTGCGTGTTGGACAAGTTGTTGGCAATTCTTGAGTTGTAAGTGGTGGATTTCACAAGAAGAATTGCTTATTTGTAAAGCTTTGCTGCGGAGGCGAACAGTGATTTGCGGGTTTCAGGTGGTGATGTTCTCCCTTTGGACTCAGTCTCACATTTTTGGGAGCGTAGGGCTTGGAGGTCAGGAGTGAACCAGGAATTGAGGTGCGTAGTGGGTTTTATTTTGCAAAGCGGTAGGGAGGTGATGGTGTCAACAGCGTTATTTTGAGTAAAGGTCTGCTATCAAGTCTGGGTCTATGAGGGGGAGAAGCACAAGATGAAGAGTGCTAAGCAAGGGCAGAAGACATACTTTGGTGAGATTTCGTGAGCTATGGGCAATTGTTGGCGGCAGGGGAGAGGTGATGCAAGTAGATGGGCTGTTGGGAAAGACTGTGAAGGAAATTATGTGGTGGTATGACAAGGGGCAAGCCAGGTTTGATTGGACAGACAACTGGCTGTTGAGGTCTGCAATCCAGTCCAGGATGCATCCTTTAGTGTGAGTGGGTGCCATAATAGATTGCTTGTGTCATAGGGAATTAAGGGAGCTGTTTGACTACAGAGGTAGCCTTGGTTTCTCCTGGGTCATTAAGGCCTATGTTCAAGTCACCCAGGAGGAGGATTTTGGATGTAGGCTTAATATTAGTGCCCAGGACATGTGTGACATCCTCTTCAAAAGAGAGGGGAGGGCCGGGAGGATGATAAAATGATATGCATGGTTAAGGTGTCTGTGTGCGATAGGGGAAGCTTAACAGTGAGTGTGTCACAATTTTCTGTCTGGGTGGTGCTAAGTTTTCTGATGGGCAGGGAGTCTCTTGCCATCAGTGCAACACCTCCAGGCCCTGCGTTGGGTCTGCCGCTGCAGAAGATGGCGAAGCCCACTGGGATAGCAATAGATAAGGCTTGGCCTGAGCCAGCATGTAGCCAAGGACCATTAGGAGTTTTTAGGTTGGGCTGGTGTCTAATGACCTGTGCATGGATGTGGGGCTGTGGGGGTGTAGAGTAGGGGGGCAGGCTGCTAGCCACTGAGATAGGCAACTGCTGAGTTGCATCTTTCATTTCAGCCTTCTTGGTTGAGGCTTGGTTGGTGGGCTGGGAGAGTGAGACTGCAAGATAGTGCAAGTTGCCTTCAGCCACATCCGTGGCAAGTCTCAAGAGGGAGGTGGGCACAAGAGCTGGCTGTTGGTGGGTGTAGAGTATGGGCAGTGGTGTCCAGGAGCAATTTGGCCATTTTCCAGAGGTGAGCCAGCATGGTGGTGGCGCAGGGAGTGGCTGAGTTCACTGTGAGGGAAGATGGAGCAAAACAATTGTGGCTTTGCCTGCATGTCTTGGACGGTGAAAAGTGAGATGAAGTGTTGGCTGTCTTACTGGCCATGTTGCAGGGGGAAGGTTTGGGGTCTTTGGGAAAGAGGAGGCTTTTGGCAGCGATCTTTGGTGTTGTGGGGCCCATGTGTGGGTGGTAATGGTAAGGCGAGTGTGCTCTCTTAAGCGGGAGATTTTTTGTACAGTGGCGATTGGTGAGGTGAGGGGTGGGGATCTGAACATGGGCAAGTCTCAGGACTCCTGTAACAGGAGCACATTTGAGCGCAAAGGGCAAAAGATTGAGAGCATCATAACGGAACGAATCCAGGATGCTATGGGGGACATCATTGGCAAGGGGCGCCGGTGCACATGAAGGAATAAAAACTGGTGGTGGAAAACCACATTGGTGGGTTTGGAATATGGGTAAGAAATCCGTGGCACTGTACAATGCGGCTGACCATAGCACATACCTTATAGAAGGCAGTAGGGTGGGCAGTGTGCCACTCCAGCCTGGACAGTCAAAGACAGGCTTGACCAGGCTTAGAGCACAGCCTTTAAGATCGGCCAGCTCCGCCTTCCGGCTCAGTTCATTGGGCATCTTAGTATGTATGCACTGCAGGTCAAGCACTAGTCTTCTTAGTGGGGGCCTGGCCATATGCAACTCAGGAGCACTGTGAGGGCTATTCTCTGTCCTTTCTGGTGGTGGTGGCCATTTTAAATGGTCTAGTGATCTTCTGCAATGTGCTCGGATGCACCATCTGCTTCTGGCGAACCCACTCCTGTAGCAGGGAGGATCCCTGAGAGTGGCACTGTCTTGAGGGCTTTCAGGAGAAATTAGACGGCACAGACAGGATTGGCCAGCATTACAGTGCAGCCTTTCAGATCGGCCAACTCCACCTGCCGGCTCAGTTCATTGGGCATCTTAGTATGCTTTGCAGGCTAATCCGGAGTCATCTTAGTGGGTGCTTCGCTCGATGCATCTCGGGAGCCCAGGGAGGGCTCTTCTCCGTCCTTTCTAGTGGCTGCGGCCATTTTTAAACGTTCTGTCAATCTGTTTTCTGCAATGTGCTCAGGTTCACAATCTGCTTCTGACGGACCCGCTCCTGTAGCAGGGGGAATCCCTGAGAGTGGTGCTGTGTCGGTGGCTTGCAGGAAGAATGCAGGAGGAATATGTTAACAAAAATGCTTTGATCTGGTGTCGTTGAAAATCTTCAAATGCAAAAGAGTTGTGTAAAAATAGTAAAAACCAGAAGTTTCAGATCCTGCAATGTTTTCATCCCTGGAGCACGTATTTGACCACACAATGAATAGAATATACAGAATGGGATCAATCAATTCAGTCCAGCATAGGCAAAGGACTTCTTTTGCAGAGGCAGTTGTGTGGTGTATAACCCCACCTCACTGCAATTGTTTCACCAGGGACATTTTAACACATTCTAAGACAGCAGGTTTGGGATGGGTAGAGGGACAGGTGTGATGGTACAATAGGGAGTATAAAAACAGCACTGCAAAATTTGGTGAAATATTCCTGGCAGTGAGTAGTCATAGACCTGTTGGTTGATGCATGGATTATAATAGAGAATATATTTCCTATTGCAAATTGCAATGGATGAGTTCCCTGGTTTTATCATTGTGGTTTCATAATATGAGCCCCACCTTGAACTTTGTTAATCTCCAAACATATTCACTGTCCCACACCAAACAACGGAAAGGAGGATAGGGGTCTGTGTTTGGTCAGCAAGTGTACACATTTTATTTGACACAGTCTTTAGATTGTGTCAAGTTTATGGCTTCATTCTGTGACAAAATCCTAGATAAAGCAACAAACGAATGCAGTTTTTCTTAAAACAGGTCTATTGGCAGCTGCACAGCAGAACAAATAGAGGAAGCCAGCATGTAACTCAAAGCCCAAATGTCTACTTATAAAAGTACTTTCTTTGTCAGAGTATTAAGGACTGCACACCCCCTTCCTCCATTGCACCCGGGTAATCCCACAATTTCAGTATCAGTTTCTTTGCTTAGTTTTTAAAAGAATTCACACCTTGGCCTCTTCTTATATGTGTTCTCTGATATCACACTATCATCCTTCTAGAGGAGTGGTCTTCAAACTTTTTAGCCCTGGGCCGCCCCAAGCAAAATGTGGGCAGGCCGGGCTACCCACCAAAATGACAAATGGACAGTAAGTCCAAATGGCTATGAAAAATTGTGCGCCATCACTGCACCCTACTCCCAGTATAGTCCCTGGGTTCCCCCACCTGCTCCCATCACAGCCTCTGGCCTGTCTCATCCCACCCCTAGCCCAGTTCCTATGCTCTTCCTGCCCCACCACAGACCCTGGGCTCTCCAAACCCTGCTCCCACCACTATCCCATGGCTCCTGCCCATCCTGCTCCCACCACAGTCCCTGGGCTCCTCCACCCTGCTCTCAGCACAGTCCTATGGCTAGTGGTGGCTGATACATTTTTTTAAGTGGAGGAGCATAAATATGTGCATGAGATATGCCATAGCGACTGAGCGCAACGAGGGAGCCCTAACCAATCAAGAAAGGTTTGGTGGGTTTTCCCCCTGTGAAATATTTTTAAATAATGGGTTCAAATGTTGCATTTTAGAGCATACATAAAAAAATGGGTAAAAAGCCAAACAGTTTGCAATTGGCGCTGGGGGCGGTGGGGGGCAGGCATGATATTTTTTATTTTTTACTGGACATCTATCATAGATGTCCAGAAAAAAAGATACCATCCCTATCCCCTGGGCCCCACAGTGCCTAACACAATCAACATGATTATGTGTATCTGCAAGGCGCCAGGGGGCAAGGGGGAAAGCATGGCACTTTTGACTGGACATCTATGATAGATATCCAGTAACAAATATACCATCCCTGTCCCCTGGGCTCCACAGCGCCTCAGAAGGAGAGCTGATTTTGGCAGGTGGGTAAGGGGATTGTGCAACAAAGGCATTTTTAAAATGCCTTTGTTGTACAACCCTCCCCCCCCCCACTACCCCTCACTCACCAAAATCAGCTCAACGGACCAAAACAAACACACACAACAATCACTCTATAATTCACACGAGCACCCATCACCATACACTCACTCATAAAAATAATAAAGCATACATGCATCCACATATATTTAAATAAAAAATAAATGAACATGAAGGTACCTTCTTCAGGAGTCTGCACGTAGGTGCTCAAATGCCCAGCTCCAGGCTGCTCTGTCTGTATGTGCAAGGAGGCGCAGGAACTCCCCCTTGCACATACAGACATGCAGTGCCCCAGCCACCATTTCCAATGAGCTATGCAAAGCTGGCGAAGCAAAACACCCCCAGGCTTGCATGGCTCAGTGAGCATGTGCAGCTGGGGAACTGAACTGAACTGTCAAAGGGAAACAGTGCTTCCCTTTGACAATTCAGCCAGCCCAGGAGCACTCCCTCAGCTGGAAAAAGCAGCTTAGGGAGTGCTTAGTGTTTCACTGGGCTGGCTCCTCGGCTCCTCCATAATTGGTGAGGGGGCCAGTGGTGGGATGCCCCCTCGCCCATTATGGATGAGTCGCCAGGCTCGGACTGGCCTTTAGGTCAATAGGGCAATGCCCATATAAAAAATGGTAGTGTGGGCCAATCAAAATGGGCCACTTTTTTGGCCAATATGGGCCTGCTTGATGAATTTCCTTCACTATGCAGATAGTAGTTTTGACCATTGTTGCTAAATAAATATTCATTAAATATCACAATTTGTTTACATTTTAACAAAAACAAAAAAACCTTGTGTACTATTCAAACAGACTCTGACTAAAGGAATGAATGACTTTCCAATTGCAGCTTCGGGCCACTTTTTCATTGCTGCCTGAGACAGTTTTATTCTCCAGTCTGACCAGGTGAGCCACCCCTGCCCATTTCTTCCATGCTGGGCTCTCGCGCCCCCCGAGGGATTTGGCTGAGCCCCCCTGGTGGGGCACGCCTGACAGTTTGAAGACCTCTAGAGGGATCTGTTCTGCTTCTCAATTTCTCATTTCTACCCCACCATCATCCTGTCACTCTGGATCGACTTTAACAGTTTAAATCTCATCTGTGAAAACAATGGACGAGGACACCCTGCTTTTTTTGGAGCTGTGATATACGGGGTAATAAACAACAACTTCAAAAGGAGAGGAACATACAGCATTTTTGCAAAATGTTTGGACATTCAATGTAAAGTGTATATAAACGTATAATGTTTATTTAATTACAGTATTCAAAAAGAAGAAATCATAGGGACAAAATCACAACTATACAAACACGTCTATTTAGAGTAACAAAGTGAGATCTCATGTGAGACCAATTCAAAAGTGCATATCAATCAGTGCAAGACTATCACCAAAATAGTGCCAAACAAACAAACTAAACACCACAGGACCAATGGTGTAAAATACATCACAGATATATTTTAATTTAAGCAGAGGCCTATAGTATGAAAGAGGCCAGAAGGGGCAGGTGTTGCATCAAAATGTATTGCAGTGCTGTATATTGGTAAGATATGCCCAAATATACCAATACAAGGAAAAACTAAATTAGCAGAGTAACTTCAAGTTCACGAAAAACCCCAGCTTATTCCGATTCAAACGTCCCCTTGGAGTGCGTACAATGGACAATTTCAAAATGGCGTTAGGAACAACAAGTTTTTAAGCAAAGAAAACGGCATTGCTGAAGTCATAGTTAATAGTCATAAAAACTTCTATTCTCTCACTCAATTGTTATAGAGTAAATAACATGTAGTTATCTATAAGTGAGCCTTTTACTATTGGTTCTTTTACAACTAATAACTCCTCCCTGATATTTCCTTGTACGGATAATACATTTAAATCTATCATGCCTTTGGTTCGCAATATACTATATTAGTTGACGAGGTGAAGAAGGTTGTGAATGGCCAGTTACTTGCTCTTTCGGCCTTGAATCTGTTATTCAGTGTCAAGGTGTCCCCTTCGCAAGTCCCTCTTCCTAAGGCCGAGGGTCTCCCTGTCTGGACCTAACCTTTCCAACAGAGCTCGCAGCAACACCATCCTTGCACAGGAGACACAGAAGATAACACTACTGCGCATGTAGAGGCCTTGTGTGTTGTTTGTATCAGTTGCCAATGTTTTGTCCTCGTAATTATCCATGCAGCCCGCTTGGGCCGTGGATGTATATACTGGATGTGCATTATTCACAGCGTGGCACTCGAGCTGCTCCACATGCTCTTTAAAGTAAGTTTGTGCTACTATTAATCTCGACAGCTATGTGGACACTTTCAAAATAGCTGCAGCCATTTCATCTTCTCTGCAGCTTCGTTTGGGTAGCCTGAGCCCACCCTCCACCACCTGATTGGTTGGCATCACTAATTTTTCACCAACCAGGGGAACTGGCAGGCGGTAGCCGGCCTGCCTTCTCAAGGCCCTCTTCCTAAGGCCCAGTGTCTACCCTTTCTGACCTGTCTGGGCCGTGGAGGGAAAAGTGCGCCTCCCACCGCCTTCCATCCTGGACCGCTATAATCTCATGGGATACTACACCACATTCTCAGGTAAGCAACTATCTCCCGGCTTTGCGGCATGCTCCCACGACACATCACCATCTTGTACATTTGATCTGCACTCCTCTCCCACCATCTCATAACCTGCTTCACAACTTCACAGACTTATGCCATCATTTTCCCCCTTTCTACTGCCTTCCACATGTACCTGACATCCAAGATTAAGAGTATGTCTAAATTCCATTCTCCCTCTAACTGCTGTACCTCCCTGCTTCTACAGAGTAAAATCATACCAGGCATTCTGTAACCCTCCTGCCTTTCGCTGCCATTTCTATGTTTTAGTCATCCGTACCTCTAATTAATATCCTGGCCTGCACTGTTAGTATGCTGTTTGGTACGCACATCTTTATAACCGATTCGGATCATCTAACTATTATCGGCCGCATTTCCAGTACTTCACTTGAAAGTGCACCTTGCTGGGCTTTTAAATCTGGGCATTGTCGGAACTTTGCTTGTAAACTGCATCTTCCTGTGCTGTTAAATCTGGGCAATGTTGTACTTTGCTTGTAAGTTGCATCTTGCTGTGCCTTTAAATCTGGGCAATGTTGTACTTTGCCTCTAAGTTGCATCTTGCTGTGCCTTTAAATCTGGGCAGTGTTGTACTTTGCCTGTAAGTTGCATCTTGCTGTGCCTTTGAATCTGGGCATTGCCAGTATTTTGCTTTTAAATCTGGGCATTGTCAGTACTTTGCTTGTAAGCTGCATCTTGATGTGCTTTTAAATTAAATCTGGGCAATGTTGTACTTTGCCTGTAAATTGCATCTTGCTGTGACTTTAAATCTGGGCAATGTTGTACTTTGCCTGTAAATTGTATCTTGTTGTGCCTTTAAATCTGGGCATTGCCAGTATTTTGTTTGTAAATTGCATCTTGCTGTGCTGTTAAATCTGGGCAATTGTGTACCTTGCTTGTACGTTGCATCTTGCTGTGCTTTTAGATTAAATCTGGGCAAATTTGTACTTTGCCTGTAAATTGCATTTTGTTGTGCCTTTAAATGTGGTTATTGGTAGTATTTTGCTTGTAAATTGTATCTTGGTGTGCTGTCTGTTAAATCAGGGCAATTGTGTACTTTGCTTTTAAATTGCATCTTGCTGTGATTTTAAATCTTGTACCTTGTGCTTATCTTGAGCAAAACACCATCTCCATATCTGCCTTTCTGGCTTCTAGGCTTCCTGGCAAGTTCATTTTTGCACTGTGCAACTCCTCTCTCTCGCGCATTCCTCTCCCACCGCTCACATGGCACTTTCAATTTCCACTATCTACTCTAACTGCCACTCTATCACCTATCCTATCCCCCTCATGATATCTGGAAGAACAAAGCTTAAAAGAGCATTCTTTGCCTCCAAACGATGTCTGCTTATTGCAGACACCTATGTCAATGCTACTTCCAGGCAGACTATTACTGATATCCTCTTTTCTATTCCCTCCCCTGACCTTTGGATCACCCACTTGGTCTCCACTCTCTCCCCTTTTCCTCTTCACCGATTAATGGTGCACTAAATGGGAAGTACTCCTGGCATACTTCTCATCCTCAAGGTGCATCATTAATGTCTACTACTATGACAATGGCCTCCTGGCCCTATCCCTGTCTTCCTCTCTGAATGGGCCGATCTCACTTCTTCCCTCTTGACCTCTACCTCCAAACTCCTCCTCCTTGGTGACTTCATCATCCACCTTGATTCCCCAGAAAGAGTCACTTCACAGTTGTGTGACCTCTGTGACTCCCTCTTTCTTACTATTCTTCCTTCCGGTCCAACTCACTCAGCCGGACACACTCTGGATGCCTTTATCTCTGGTGACATCCCTATCACTAACCTGGTCACAATCCCCCCATCTCCTAGTCTGAAAATTCCCTCTTTTACTCCCACTTGGGACCCCTCAACCTTCCATCTGAGCCCCCTCTTGCACTGCCAACCTCCTTCACTGTCATTCAACCGATGAAGCGAGTGTCAGTTACTGCTTTAGCTTCTACTTTTATCACTCCTCAAACCCCCACTCCTAACTCTTCCTCTGAATCCATCCTTGCTAACCTGCACCTCTCCATCTCTAATACCCTTGACTTCCTTGCCTCTGTAATGAGGATACACCTGAAACCTGCCTCCAAGAACAACAGCTGGTATAAATCTGATCTAGCATCCCTGAAACGCAAGTGCAGAGTTGCTGAATGGAAATGACAGACCTTGGGTTTATCCGCTGACAAGCTGGCCTGCCTCCGGCTCCAAAGGCAATATTGTTTCTCTATCTGCTCCAAGAAGCAGGCCCACATCCAAGCTCACATCTCTGGAGCCACTAACAACATGGCCAAAGATTTCAAAATCTGCAAGGAACTCGCCAATCCAGCTGTAGTCTACACCTCACTCCTTCCTTCCCATACTATTTCCACCACTTTGGCCTCCCATATAACATCAAAACCTCAGGACATCTTGTTCTCACTCTCATCCACTCCGAGGTCTCCACTACTGTGCCTTCCCCAATGCCTCCCTTGGCTCCTCTGCTTACGCCCCCTTCTCTTTCCTCCCTCCTGCCCATAGCACTCGTTGAGGGCTCTAAAGTGGTCTGCTCAATGAAGGACTCCTCCAAACACGTGCTCCCCTGCTCCTCTAGAACAATTAAGGACAACATCTCCTCTCCAACCCCAGCTCTTGACGACTACTGTGACCACTTCTTTACGACTGGCTCTTTTCTCTAACCCTCAAGCACTCCCTTTTGCAGCCTCTCTTAAACAAGCTGTCTGCTGACCCCTACGGCCCGGCTAATTATCGCCCTATTTCCACTAAACCCTTCCTGCGTAAATTCTTGGAGAAGCTGGTCCTCCTCCAACTGACCCTCCACACTGATCGTGTTGGTTGCCTTCATGACCATCAATCTGGATTCTGGGAATCCAGAGGCATGGAAACTGCTCTCCTGAACACCTGTGAAAACATGATCGCAAACCTCAACTCCAACCCTCCCGCTGTTCTCATTCTCCTTGATCTCTCCTCTTCTGTTGACACGGTCAACCATTCCATCCTCATAAAACGACTCTGTGACACGTTCAGCATCACTGACCAGGCACTGGATTGGCAGACCTCTTTTCTCACTAACCGCCCCTCCCAGTTGCAATTGGACCCTATCTTTTCCACCGACCCACTCTCTACTTGTGGCATCCCCCAGGGCTGTATCCTATCACCTTTGCTCTTCAATATCTATCTTGCCCCTCTTGCTCACCTGATTTCCTCCTTATCTCCTCATTTCCAGTGTTATGCCGATGACACACAACTTTCTGTCACACTCCCCTGTAAAGGATTACAATTGGGCGTCACACACCTGACCAGGACTCTTGCCCTTATCCTAGGATGTAGCATTCAATTATAATACTTTTTCTTTATTTTCTATGAATTTAGATTGAGCTGGCACCCAACCCGTCTCACACCCCCTTTTACAAATACTCCGGGTCACAATGGACCATGAACCAGGCCGGTGGGTGGTAAAACAATATTTATTTATTTTAAATTCAAAGAAAATCACACAGTTTGAATATTGGGCAGCAACCACCAATGGGGTGATAATTTCAAAGTAAACTGATGAAATAAACTTGGTTGACCTTCTACTAGGACATATCCAAAGCACAGATGAATAGGAGCAATTTTACTGTTCGGGTAGATAGCACCCGAGTTAAGATTTCCCCCTGCAATGTGCTCCCAAACCCCAGTTAATCGAATTTTGAGTGCAAAAAATGAAACTTGGAATTGGTAAATAATTAATTTAATGTGCGGTTGAATAAATGAGTTAAATATGATTTATCACAGTATCAGGGATGAACTATCACTAGCAATTACAAGGCAAGGTATCTACAAAGGGCTTACAGTTCAAAAAGCAATTTGAAAGAAAGAACACAGTGCATCCAAAATCACACATTGAAAAGTTGTATTTCCACTTTTTGCAGTTTTAAATGTCAAAATATTTTTTAAAACAAACGTGTGAAATAGACAGAATTGGAATGTAGTGTTTCGACTGGGTGATAGATGCACATCACAGTGACAGTATGGAAGTGAAAGAGTGACTCTAGTTGAATAACTGGATGGGATTTCTATGTGGAAGGAGATTTGGTTGCCATGGTGCTCCGTAACTCCTCTCTACCCACCTACATGGAGCGACATGCTGGATGATGTGCCTGGCTGCTTGGTAAATTGGCTGAAAGGCCCGTGGCAGTGCAGTGGGATGGTTAGATTGGGGGGGATGCATAATCCACCTTGGTGACTCTCGCTAAATAACTGGATGGGATTTCAATGTGGAAGGAGATTTGGTTTTGGGAAAATAAAAGCAGTTAACAGAGAAAATTGGTTTGGAAAGAAAGGACAGGTTTTACTTAAACTAGATTATCAAGATTAGATTGTTAAAGAAAGATACGGTACTCTCCAAGGTTAATTTGCAAAGTTAACCTTTTCACCCCGCGTTCAGCTCTATGTGGGAATTACTTAAATTATTCAAAATATGACTAAGGATCCATGCAGGACAGAAATGAATAGAAGAATGGCGCTAATGCTTGGAGATCAAGGACAGGAGGCACGGAGAATTCTGACAGTTTTAAACAAGTTATTAGGGTATGGATAGGATTACTTAGAGAGTATGACAAAGACAAGGTATCAAGATGGGGTATACTATAGGCCTCATTACGAGCATGGAGGTAATGAAAAAAGGAAGGTGGAATGGTATTACCAGCATCGATTACGGGTCCGGCGATTACGAGCCGACAACCCGGCAATACCGACACCATCCGTATCGTGCCCCTTCTTACAGGCATGAGCGCGTACATGTGGCCCTTCGCGGCAGAAATACCGGGATGCCGCTAACAGGAGGACATCACAAGACACGCGGGCATGCACTTACCGGCATCCCGAAGGCGGTAAATAGGGCCTGCACGATGGTGGTATTACAGGCATCACGGGCCACCCGTAAATAGCAACCTGCAGTGTAGCCAACTGCCACAGGTGCACACAATCACCACAGGTGGAGTCAATCGAGCCTGTCCCAGTACAAAAGGAGCAAACCCACACACCACACCCTTTCCTACACAAAAATGATCCCACTAGCTGTTGTAATCCTGGGGCTGGAGGACATGCCTGTACTGCTACACCAGCAACAACAACTACAACTACAACAACAACAACAGGCAGCACAAAGGAGACGCTGGAAGAGAAGGAGGGTGAGACAGGCCCAGCAAGTCCCACCACTGCAGCCAGTGGTACCACGTAGGCAGCCACCAATCCCTGGCATCGGAGCCATTCCATACAACCTAACCCCTGAGCAGACCCACACCTTGTACCGGTTGGACCGCGACACCATCACCAATACAGTGGACATGATACACAACGACATCGTCAGCCTGATAGAAATCCGCACTACCATTTCTCTTCTACTGAAGGTAGTGTCTGTGCTCCACTTCCTGGCCACAGGCACTTACCAGCACACAGTGGGCCAGCTGCATGGCATATCACAACCTCTCTTTTCACGCATGCTGACCAAGTGCTGGATGCCCTCCTGAAGCACGCAAGCATCCACATATCCCTAACACGGACTGCCGAGGAGCTTGCTGACACTAAAGTTGGCTTCCACGCACTGGCAGGCATGCCCAATTACGTCGGTGCCCTCGACTGCACCATTGTAGAATTGGTGGTCTCTCATGCCATAGAGGCGGTGTACCGCAATCGTAAGCAATACCTCTCCATCAATGTGCAGATGGTATGTGACTCCAGTAAGATCATCACTCATTGTTGTGCCCGATATCCCGGATCCACACATGATGCCATGGTGCTGCGTAACTCCTCGCTACCCCGCTACATGGAGCGACATGCTGGATGATGTGCCTGGCTGCTTGGTAAGTTGGCTGAAAGGCCCATGGCAGTGCAGTGGGATGGTTAGATTGGGGGGGGATGCATAATCCACCTTGGTGACTCTAGCTAAATAACTGGATGGGATTTCAATGTGGAAGGAGATTTGGTTTGGGAAAATAAAAGCAGTTAACAGAGAAAATTGGTTTGGAAAGAATGGACAGGTTTTACTTAAACTAGATTATCAAGATTAGATTGTTAAACAAAGACACGGTATGCTCCAAGGTTAATTTGCAAAGTTAACCTTTTCACCCCGCGTTCAGCACTATGTGGGAATTACATAAATTATTCAAAATATGACTAAGGATCTATGCAGGACAGAAACGAATAGAAGAATGGCGCTAATGCTTGGAGATCAAGGCCAGAAGGCACAGAAAATTCTGACAGTTTTAAAAAAGTTACTAGGGTATGGATAGGATTACTTAGAGAGTAGGACAAAGATAAGGTATCAAGATGGGGTATACTATGGGCCTCATTATGAGCATGGAGGTAATGAAAAAAGGAAGGCGGAATGGTATTACCAGCATCGATTACGGGTCCGGGCCATTACGAGCCAACAACCCGGCAATACCGCCACCGTCCGCATCGTGCCCCTTCTTACCGGCATGAGCGCGTACATGTGGCCCTTTGCGGTGGAAATATCGGGATGTCGCTAACAGGAGGACATCACAAGACACGTGGGCATGCACTTACCAGCATCCCGAAGGCAGTAAATCGGGCCTGTATGATGGCGGTATTACAGGCATCGCAGACCACCCGTAAGTAGCAACCTGCAGTGTAGCCAACTGCCACAGGTGCACACAATCACCACAGGTAGAGTCAATGGAGCCTCACCCAGTACAAAAGGAGCACACCCACACCCACACCCCTTCCGACACCAAAATGACCCCACTAGCTGTTGCAATCCTGGGGCCCGAGGACATGCCTATACTGCTACACCAGCAACAACAACTACAACAACAACTACAACTACAACAACAACAACAACAACAACAGGCAGCACAGAGGAGACACTGGAGGAGAAGGAGGGTGAGACAGGCCCAGCAAGTCTCACCAGTGCATCCAGTGGTACCACGTAGGCAGCCACCAATTCCTTGCATCAGAGCCAGTCCATTCAACCTAACCCCTGAGCAGATCCACACCCTGTACCGGTTGGACAGGGACACCATCACCAACATAGTGGACATGATACACGACGACATCATCAGCCTGATAGAAATCCGCACTGCCACCCCCCTTCTACTGAAGGTAGTGTCTGTGCTCCACTTCCTGGCCACAGGCACCTACCAGCACACAGTGGGCCAGCTGCATGGCATATCACAACCTCTCTTTTCATGCATGCTGACCCAAGTGTTGGACGCCCTCCTGAAACATGCAAGCATCCACATATCCCTACCACAGACTGCCCAGGAGCTTGCTGACAAAACGTGTTCTGTGGCTTCCACTACAGCTAATGCATTTATTTATTTATTTAGTTTTCCTGACCCCAAAAGGCAAGGCTTTTGGAATAAAACATGATATTAGATTTTAACCAACCCCCCTCACCCCCCCTTACATTTCTAGGCAAGGACAGGGTCTTATTCAACATTACACTTTTAAAACAGATATTTTTCTTGTTTGCAAAAGCACATTTTGACACGTGGTGAATTCTGCTGGATGTCCCTTTGAAATTCGGTTTACTCTTCCATCTGGATTCCAAACATTGTTTGCAGCCCTAGTCAGTTTCTCTTACACATCAATCTGTTCAAGGCACAGGTCCACTGTAATTGACATATGCACAGAGAGCTAGGGTTTCTTTTGAAGCGTTTATTTTTGACATTTTGTAGCATAAAAGTCAATCGTTTTTCCGTTTTTCCGTATGGCTGAGAGTACATTTTCTGGTGATTTCCCAGATCTTGCCTGGCAGAGCCTGTCATTCAGTGAGAAATGCTTTCTTTTGCTAAAGCACAACTTGAATATAGCTGTGCATAGTTGGGTCTTACTGGATCAGAACTGTGTAATGTTTAACAGCTGAAAAAGAGAATCAGGGCAGCATCATATTAAATGTAAAATATTTCCCTTTTTCAAAGTGAAATTTTGAACTAGCAGCAAAGCAGCACTGCTTTTCAATTCTCTTCTTTGGTGCACCTAAGGAAAGACACTGGCAGCCTTTCTCGGTCTCTTCCTTGTTTCTTCTTGCCCAATAGGTGCCTGGCAAGACAGTGAAGCCATCATTTTGGTGTCTTCAAGGATCAAATTTAAGACCCTCAGCATCATCCGCAAGTCCTTCTGGGGCCTGGGATCAAACTACCTCCAACTTTCCCTCCATAGATACTCCCCTGCTAGAGCCCTACACTCCTCTAACTCCAACACATTGACTGTCAAACGCTTCTCCAAGCAGAGAATGGGGGCAGGTCTCTCTCCTCCTTTGGAACAGCCTCCAGGCCCCCTCTCAAATTTGAGTCGGACTTCCTCAATTTCCATAAACTGCTTAAAACTCTGCTGTTTTCTCCCTCTTTCCCTCTTTCCCTTCCCTGCTAATATCCCCACTGGCGCTGTGACTGGTGGCCTGATCCTCATGAAACTCACAGGATTCCAGGCTTTTCTTCCCAGTCAATACCAGCCCCCTGTCCCCACTGTCCTGCCCTTGCGGACCCTTGCTTGGGGGCTCTTCATCAAACCCATGGGAGTCGCCTGCACTAGAATTTAGCCTGAGGTTCTCCTCCTTGGCTCCTGTGAGCACTTCCCCCCTGGGCCCTGCACCAGCACTTGCCCAATCCTCTGCGCCCCCCTCCCCCCTCCTCCCTCCTCTTCTCCCGCACTCCTCCTCATTGTACTTGAACTTTCAAATGCTTCAAGTCCTAGTAGGACCATGACTGTATTTCACTGTTTTTGCCATTGTTATATTCACCTGGACCCCACCCATTAAGCCTTGTGATGCTTTAAAACACTATTCAGTTGTATAAGCGCTTAACAAATGCTCAACAAAATAAATAAAATAAAGAAAATGAGAGGTACCTGGTGGGGAAGGAGGGATGGGTGAACTGCTATGACCAAGTTTAAAGAAGTTACTCCCTTGTCGTTCCCAGGCCAGAGGTCTTCTCTGCACGATAGTGGCCTTGGCATGTCGTCTCGGTGTCTGGATGTACTAACAAAGTGGCAGGTGTACTATCTAATTGGGCCTAGAATGAAAGACCATTTTTTCGGTCATGTGATGGAGGACCAATGTTCAGAGCCTGTATTCCTCTATTTATTGGATTTTCTGCTGTTTTAACGTGTGTGTGCTTTCATTCGATGGACATTTGTGGTGGTGTGTACTCATTCGCTATGTGATCAATTGGCATGGTAGCTGGAATTCAAGGATATGTGTATTTCACAATGATACCAATTGAAATGTATTAACTTAATAATTGCATGCTGTGTGCCCTGTGAAACTCTATCTGGTGCGGTTTCAGCCTTATTGCGGAAGTCCCATCGGCACACTGTTCTTGGTGCTTTTGGCTTCTGTCTCTGAGAGTCATGAGGCCTGGAACTGCGTGTTAAGAACTGTTATGTCAGGCTTCAATATTTTAGAATTGGGGCCTTGCAAGGTTTGGTCTGAGTCATGGTGGTACTTTAGTTCTTTCTGCACCATGTTAGTGTTCTTCTTGTCTTGCATGCCACCGTTTATTTTTCCCTGCCCTTGTATGCTTCAAACTCTCTCTGCCTGCTAATCTCTATACTACTTGTATAACCATACTTGTGTCACAGAACCTATTCTACTCTTAAGTGCGGCTGAGGGGCCACTAGTGTTTTACTAATAGTTTACTGAACCCTTCTCAGCATACACCTTCGTTCATGATTGGGAATAGCTGGGGGTGGTGAGACCCAGTCCAACTCTTATCTCCATTATGACAATGGGGGTGATTCCGAGGTTGGTGCTAAGGGAAAAACGATGCCGGTAAAGGAATACCGGCATTGATTACCACTACGGGATATTCTGACCTACCAGACCACTATTAACGGCATCGTAAAGTATGGAGCTGTTAATAATGGTCTGGCTGCGCGCACGCGACCCACCATGCCGGCATTAGCAGCATGCCGTAAACTGGAGTAGATCCCAAGTGAGGGAGAGATGCAAATAACGGCCTCATGAAGTTGGAAAAAGTGCTTACCGGCATGCCGTAAATACCGGCATCGCCGACCTACCATTAAATGCCCTGAGCAGTGCTCCCAACTGCCACAGGTGCACACAATCAGCACAGGTGGAGGCAATGGAGTCTGGCTCAGTACAAAAGGAGCACACCCACACACCATACCCCCTCCCACACCAAGATGATTCCAATAGTAGTAGCATTACTGGAGCTGGAGGACTTGCTTGCATTGCCACAACATCAACAACAACAACAATAGCCGCCATCACAGAGGAGACGCAGAAGGAGAAGGAGGGTGAGACAGGCCCAGCATGCCCCCCTAGTGCAGCCACCGTTACCACGCTGGCAGCCGCCAATCCCTCGCATCAGAGCCAGTCCTTTCAACCTAACCCCAGAGCAGATCCACACCCTGTACCGTCTGGACCAGGACACCATCACCACCATAGTGGACCTGATACACGACGACATAGTGAGCCTCATTGAAATATGCACCGCCATCCCCCCTCTACTGAAGGTAGTGTCTGTGCTCCACTTCCTTGCAACAGGCACCTACCAGCACACAGTGAGGCACATGCATGGCATATCTCAACCCTTTTTTTCCCGGATACTGAACCAAGTTCTGGATGCCCTCCTCAAGCACACAAGGGACTACATATCCCTACCACGGACTCCCCAGAAGATATTTGATACAAAAGTTGCCTTCCATGCACTGGCAGGCATGCCAAATTGTGTAGGTGCCCTCGACTGCACCCACGTGGAGTTGGTGGTCCCCCATGCCATGGAGCCAGTGTACCGCAACCGCAAGCAATACCACTCCATCAATGTGCAGATGGTATGCGATGCCAGCAAGATCATCACACATTGTTTTGCCCGATATCCAGGATCGACTCATGACTCTTTGGTCCTGCGGGACTCCATTATACCACGCTTCATGGAGCGACATGTTGGACTACGTTCCTGGCTGCTTGGTAAGTAGCAGGACTGGCACAAGGCATTGAAAAGACGGGAGAGATGCACACACCACAATGCTGCCAATGTTGATGTGACTGCATAATGTACACATCACCAAACATTGTGCCCGAAACCATCACAAACCGTACAAGACACACAAATCCCATATGAATTAAGTAAGGTCGACACCTATCATGACATGACTAACAGGAAACCACTCCACATCCCACAACACCTGCACCACCCATCAGCGACCCTCACCCTCCGCAACGCCATCCTGCACCATGAAGTGCATATGCACCATGTTGCTGTCTCCAGCATATCATCACACAGGACAAGCATCCCTGGGAGTGCATCAAACTGCACCTACTAGGGAATCCACTATCCGGCACAGGGCCGGCACACTCACAGGAGTGCTGCATGTCACCATGGGAATGATCAATGCTGATTTCCCAATATTGCACAGACTACTGCCAATGCTCCCTCTAAGTAAATCTCACAGGACACACCACCTCACTAATTTGACACTAACACAGCTGTATGCACAGACGATGCAGGTGCAACAAGACAGCAGTGCACACCATGTATCACCTTGAAGATGCAACCCACACCATGAGACCATGGCACAGGACACATGGAGGGATAGAAAATGGCGTAAATGCATCCAGTAACATGTGCATGTGGGCAACAATAACCTGCTGGCATGTGTGACTAGTACAGCTGTTCTTCATGATTCCCCTGACATTACTTGAATTTACCTCTCATACAGGTGATAGTGGCTATCCCTTGAAGCCGTGGCTCCTCACCCCTGTCCGAAACCCACAGAACAGGCACAAGGAGGACTATAACAATCGTTCCCATACCCATACCCGTGTGGTCATCGAGCAGACCTTTGGCCTGTTGAAGGCACGATTTTGCTGCCTCAGCCGGTCGGGTGGGACACTGCTCTACAGGCATGAGAAGGTGGCCAAGATCATCATGGCATGTGTAATGCTGCACAATATGTGTATCCGCCGGAACGTGCCCCTGCCCCCTGACATTGAACTGCTACCACCTGATGATGATGAAGGGAAAGATGAAGATGTGGCAGGACTTCATCACGGTGCCGATGCACAGGAGGGACATGCTGTGCGCCAGTCAGTGATTGCACAATATTTCTGACACATATTTCAGCAGAGGGTGACATGATGGTTGGACAGAGGGCACTGGGTGTGTGGGTACATGTACACTATGCACTGTAAATGATTAAATGACACATGCGCATTGATGAATGTCTACTCAGGTCTTTTTCAAACAACCGGTGTATTGAATGTAACAATATAAACGTAAGTGACAAAACCCCTCACACACTCTCAACCCCCTACCCCTCCCCCCACAACTCCCCCACAAAACTGGACTGAGATGTCCCTGGGTGTGGTCATGGCCAGACAGCTCTGGGGTGGTGGCGTTCCTGGTATCGATCGATGATACTTGAGGGGATACAATTTGGGTTGGGCTAAGGGCCATATTGTATTCATGGTGCCCCAGATTTCCTCCTGGCTGTCATCCACTGTCAGGGGTGCCGTGGCTGCAACCTCCCCAGCCACACTAGACTCCTCCGAATGGGGTGTCTGACAGGTGTCTCCAGGCAGGACAGTGGGTGGCAGTGGTGGTGGTGCTGTGCCCCCCAGTGGCCTTGGTGGTACAGGTGCAATGTGTACCTGTGGTGGCTTGGTTGCTGGGACACAGCGCACACTGTCTTGTCCCCTGGAGGTTGACGGCTGGTTGCTGTCCACCTGGGACCTCTTCCTGGGTGTGGCCTGTGCAGGGGTGGCGTCCTGCTCATCGCTGTCATGGTCACTGCCTGTGGGGGTGGAAGAGAGGGACGGCATGAGTGATGTTTAGGCATCATACATACATTGGGACAATTGCTCATACACACAAATGTGGGTAATAGGCATTTGTGTTGGGAAGGGCACTTCATTTCATACATGGGTGGTTAATGCAGGCATATGTCGGCGTCAACCATGTTGGCCAGGAAAAGTGCTGTCTGACATGCATACTATCTTGGTCATGCACGCTGTGTGCATCGTGGAATTCCCTACTTTGTGTGGTATGTGTCATGTACGATATTGCCTTGCAGCAGGCATCAGCATGTGTCTCTGATGCTTCGGCCTACTTTACAGGGAATGTGTGTGTGTGGCCGACCATGGCGTGACTCTTTGGACTGACATTGGCGTTGACGTTCGTCAGATTTGGCATAGCAGTGTTCACTTTGGACACTCACCTCCATCGCCAGATGTAGTGGTGCCACACTCCATCTCGCCTACTCCTTCAATGGATTCTGCCCCAATCATGCTTGCGCATGTGTCCTCCCATGGGGTGAGCTTTATGGGTGAACTAGGTCCTCCTCCAGTTTCCATGGCCTGGCTGCGACTGCCGGATAATATGTTGCGCACCCTTAGGCGCAGTTCGTCCCATCGCTTACGGCAGTCTTTCACTGTGCGGGGTGTGTTGCCCACTGCACTAACCTTCTAGGCAACAAGTGCCCAGATCTCCTTTTTACATAGCATTGCCTCTCTCCTCATGTTGCTGGGGAAGACTGTGCCTGCATGCTCGTGCAAAGTGTCCACAAGCATCTGGAGCTCATCCTGATTAAATCTTTCCTTTCTGAGGCGGGCAGATCCCTTCTTCAGGGCCTTCAGCATTCTTGTCTTGTAGGAGGAAGTTTTCTGACGATCAGCAGTGTCCCAGGGGTCCTGTGTGCTGAGGATGGCAATGGATTGTGTTTTTAAAGATGGCCGCTGTGCTCCTTCCCGTTCCTGTGCGATGATGCTATTTCTGGTTCCGCTTATTTGCAGTGACCGTAAATAGCAGTGTCCGCTAATTACGGTCACTGCTATTTACGGTCACCGCTAATGACGCATTGAACTGTGTCGGTAGTGTTATCTGTGCTTATCTTGATGCCGGTAAGGGATTTCTGGGAGCCTTTTGCGGCATGGCGCTAGGTACATTACCGGCATGGTGCAAAGCTCGTGCCCGCAAACTCGATTAGTCCTCTATTTGCGGAATGGTGCCAGCACCGACACGCTATTTGCGCCATGCCGGTAAGGCACGTTACTTACCTCCAAACTCGGAATGAGGGCCAATATGTTCAATATGTTAAAAAACTAAGCATATGACTTTGTGCTCATCTGCCAAGCTAGTCCATAAAGGTTTGAATGGTAGATAGAGTTTGCATCAGTGACCAACTCAAGTTTCAGCTATTTATTTGAAGCTCAGCCTTTATCAGGGCAAGGTAATCCATTAGTTAGTGGGTGATATGACAAGGAGCAGATCTATACATGAAACACTCTCAATATCTAGTATACACAAAGAGATCAGTGCAACTCAATACAATGAAATATTCTCCTAGCACATAATGGATGCTGCAAGGAGTTCAATATCTTTTGGAAGCTCAAATAAGCCGGTTTCTCATTTTTCACAGACTGTCTCCATAATGCCTCAAGTGGTAGGGTATTTTATTGATACATAAGAATATCTGTGCATCCAGGGAGTAGAGTAATTCTGGAAAGGATACAGGCAATACAGGACTTCTCAGTATGGGACAAAGGTATAGTATTGCCATAAAAACTGATTCAGAACTATACATTGCCGGCTTAGCCATAGGTATGTGGATATCCTGACTGTGAAGCCAGTCTGTACGCACAGACAATAGAGCACTGTGGGGGGGAGAAATTGACAACCAGTTTCAGGGACAATGGCTCATCTGTGCATGAATGTATATACGTAATAAATAGGCACAAGGTGAATGGCAAGCCTGGTGGTTGCTTTCCTATACGTCAGTCCTATATGTTGCTCTTGAGTTGTAATTCTCCTCTGGTAGGGGAATGCAGCAGAAGTGTACGTTGCCATTTAGTATGAATAACATGTGGCATGACAGAAAAACGAGGAAGTTAACAGTTGTAAACACTAAAATCTGCACCATCTTGGGTGGAATTCCACGATGAACGAAACAAGCCAACAGTACAGTAATCCCTGTTAAATAAAAGCGATGTTTGCTGTGCTCAAGTGCTAAAGTAAACACAAAATAGAATGTTATACTTTGTAGATGTCACAAGATGTGCAGTTTATTTGACTAACATATTAAAACAGGCCAATGTATTTCTTCATTAAGACCATTGCAGTTGGTGGACAGGCGATAGATCCAGATCTGTTCTAACATAGAAAGGTAGTTGGATGTGGAAAAGATGTGTTTATCTGGTTTTACTCCATCAATAACTAGCCAAACAATGTCATTTTCTGAGTGATTTTATTCCACAAAATGATTCACTAATGGAACATGTATGTTGCCAGTGCTGATTCATGAGCAGTGTTCACCAATACATATGGAGATTGCTCTATGTACATTTAATTGCAGGGGCAACAGATGCAGTAAATCACATTTTTTAATTGAAATTATAAAAATGCCTAATCTTCCACAGAAAGGCATGATACAAAGAAGTATTGGTCTTCATTGTGTAGGGACATGCGTACAGCTGCCGAAAGGGAAATGTCCAATGGGTGGCTCAATGGAGAGATTTCAACTCTCTGAGATGGTATTGGCATTCTTTGGGAGTTTAAATGTTGAATGTATCAAATGGTCTTGAATATCGTATTCAGATTTGAGGGCAAATAGTGGAGGTTTCATCAGGTGGCAGGTTGATTGGATTAGAGTCCAATGTTTCTTCACAAGTTTTATTTTGTTCTGTACGGATGAACAGTTTGTGACACAGACAATTGTGTCATCAAGTTTAGTCTTTTTCCTACCTGCACGAAGGGCATCTCTATTTGAATACCATGCTTGTGTGCCTGCCCTTGGTGTGTAATCTATCTATATGGGAATTAGCGTGGGTCGTATGGTGTTGCTTATGCATACAGTTGCTTCTTATCCTTAAGAATTGGCTGTCGGAAGGTTTTCTCCGAGCACTTTGGGATGTTGGCTGGTAAATATGAGCATCGAGTTACGGTCAGTTGCTTTCTGGTAAAGTGTCCAACAATGATGTCAATAAAAAGGATAGAGTTTTTATGCACCATCATAGTGAATTTCAAACTAGTATTATGAGAGTTGAGCCACTTCAAAATCATTGAGTGTTGTGCCAACCCTGTTTCAAATACAGAAGACATTGTCAATTTACCGACTCCAGTGGGAAACAGCAGTGGAACGGGAGTTGTTATTATGGATATGTTCGTCCTCGAATTGAGCCATATATGAATTGGCTAATTCGGAGCAAACACTGCAGCCATAGCTACTCCTTTAATTTGGACACACTTGTAAATATGTCCTATGTAAAGCGCTTTACATTAAAGTGCTATATAAAAACTAATTATTATTATATCCTGTCCAAAAGTAAAGGAATTGCTACATAGGGCTATTTCCAGAAGCTGAACTATGAATGTGGAGGAAGCAATGTGTCGCCAAGTTCTTCGCTTCAACTTTTTCAAAGACTAGTTCAAGTGTTTCACGTTGGATGATATTCGTATAGAGGGCCGTGACGTCACAAATAACCAATATATTATTGTATCTGGTTATAGGGAAGGCCTTCTAAGTGGTTGATAATATCTTCCGTATCCATAAGGTAAGAACGAGTGGAAATGGCTTGCGTTTGTTGAAACAAATTAATGTATTGACCGATAGGTTCTAAAACTGAGCAAAGTGACACAATTGGACGGGCAGGAGGATTGTTATGATTTTTATGTATGTTAGGCAGAGTGTAAAGAAGGAGATTGCGAGTGTCTCTAGGCATCAAGAACATGTGCTCCCATTGACTAATAAACCCAGATTCTATGACCTCAGTACATAAAGACTGTAAGTGATATGTTGCTCAGTAGGGTCGACCATAAGTCTTGTGTAGTGTGTGGGATTTTGCAAAGGTTCCTCCACCATCGTAACCTATTAATGGTGTACATTATCACAATTCCTCCTCCTTTATCTGCAGGCTTGATAGTGATTTGATCTGAGTTGTAAAGGGTGAGTAGAGCCTTTCTTTCTTCTGATGTAATGTTGGAGTTTCTGTGTTTTTTGGTAGAACATTTTTGGTAAACGCTGAAGAATCTGGTCTTGAAATGTAATGATCTCCGGGGGAATGCCACCATCACTAGGAATGAAGGTAGGAGGAGGGTGGAAGTCAGTACATGATGGAATTTCATCATATTCCCTATTCTGAAAAAAGAACCTAAGTCTGACTGAGTAGAAGAATGTTCTCCGTTCGTTTTCGGATGTATCAAGACTGATGGATTGGGTAGAAACAAAATTAAGACCTTTAGAAAGAACATATATTTGGGACTGGGTCAAAGTAGAGGGGGACAGGTTAAATATCGAAATCTCTACCTCTGGTATGATCACTGTCCTCTGCCCCCAGGTTCGGTAATTCTGTTTGTATGCCGTGCGTCGTCCCCATTCGTGGTCTCTCACTAAAACATCATGGTTGTCTGGTTGTGGTTGGTGACATCATTTTCATTTGAGGAGCTGCTTGTATCAGAGAATGTGACCCATTTTGTTTTCTTTGGACCACATGTGTCCCTAAAGGAGTTCCCGAGCTGTCGTGCTGGTGGAAAATAGGCAGGTTATAAATTGGGGTACGGTTTTTCTTATGAGAAGTTCTCAATGTCCTTCTTCACTTTGTTGTAGTTCTTGAATAGGTTGGAATTAGTGAATTATTCCTGCTCTTTATTAATGCTTTCCAATTGGTATTAGAGTCTTGAATAGTAGTGTTATCGAGGAAAGATGCGTGTCTATTTGCTGTATTGATTGTGAGCAGCCTTAGGTCACGATTGAATTTTGTGGCTATTTGACTGATGCCTCTTTTGTAGTCATTGTCTTGAAGGAATAGGTCGCGGGCAGTTTGTATCTGCAGACCTAGTGCTATGATATTAGCATTTAAATACTCTTTGAGCAGATGACCATGGAGTCGTGAAGTCCTTCTGTTTGAGGTGTAATAACGTACCTGCCGTAACTATAGAGAATTTTCAATTGGGAGGTTGTCAAATGTGTAGGGATATTTCAGAAATGGATGGATGGTTTTTTCATAAATGGTTATTTCCTTGGTTCATGCTTTTGTCATTTTTCTTTTTTTTTTTAACGATTAATTTTCTTTGTTCAACACTTTGGATAAAATCACTAAATACGCACTGCAATACATAAACAATAAATGCATTGTAGATTGAAAGGAATTGTGCCCCATTTTTGAAGTTTAAATACACTGTTTCAGCCCGTTATTTCATAACATTTCATTGCAGAGAGCCCCACACCTCCCCCTTGCATAATTATCGCAACCACTCTACACTGGTTGCACACACACATTTAGGCAAATTTGTATGCCCTCCACTGAAAATAATTAACAGATCAACGGTACCTCTAATTATTATTTACAATGCCGGTGCCCCCTTAGGAGCCGCCCACCTCCAGCACTAAAAGCTGCCTCCACCACTGCTCTAGCAAGCCAACAGATTCTGCTGTAAATCTGTGCCCACACAACATCTAAACAGCTATAATAAAACAACCAGATCCCCATCTCTGCTTTCAATCACTTCTTAGCTCTTTCATAGTCAAAGGGTGCATTCCCTCTGGTAGCCTTCCAATGTGCATACAACAACCACTACTAATACAATGCAAGGCAAACCCATATGAGCCCTGAGCTACAACCCTACCTCAAGATCTCCCATTAAATCAATTACCCTTGAGAAGTTCACCTAGCAACATGTACACAAGTACTTGGAGACAAGAACTACTATTTTTAAGTCAATGAACTAGAGCAATGAGGGTCACAGAATGAACTCTCTGAACCACCTGGGACACACTTAAAAGAGATTGATGCTGACACACCATGTGCACTCATTCTTCTGAATAGCTTAGTGGTGTGCTATGCTATCACCCACTAAGTTCTACTAAAAGACTACGGAATAGAGAGAACCGTGCTAAAATGGATTGCATTGTTCCACCTGAACAGTATGTAGACAAACAACTGTCCTCGTTTAAAATCCCCATCTCACAAAATCACCCATTTGGAACCTTAAGGGGGCAACCTGTTACTTCTAGGCTTCAAAGGGTGCATGACCCAACCCTTGGAAATCATCATGACTCAGATCCACTGGCTTCAATTACAGTGGTGAAACTCAAAATACCTGCAAATTATTTCAATCCTCACCCCCAAAATGAATTGGACCTCCGCAATTGCCTCCAACAAAAACAGGCATAAATGATAAAATGACCAATTGAAACGCAACCCAACTAAAACCTGACTCATGATCTGCAGCACACACATTGCATCATTCGGTGAGGCTGCATTCAACCTTCGGAAGGGCTAGCCCTCCTTAACTGTCTCGGGTGGCACTGCTTTTTTCACATGCATATTTGCACCCGTGGAAATACAGCACAGGTGGATTTTCATTGTCAGCAGTCTGATGACACATGACATGGGGAAACACTGTTTCTGCCTGTAGAAATGTACTGTGTTACCGACCACAGTCAGGAAACATCTACAGGCAATTCTAAGTCTTAGCACGTGATGCAGCTAGAGAACTGCAGTGCATTTCTACACTGTCCCTAGTTACAGGCAAATTAAAAAGTGTTTTTTAACAAAAAGGAAAACTGATGGTTGGAGCCCCAACGATAGGAACCAGATGTTTTTAGATGTGTTTAGCATTGGAATACTTAGCATTGCCTTCGGATCGGAGTGAATATTTTGGAAGAAGGTCGCACACCATGAACCAGGATTGTGTGTTATGTATTTTCTGTTCCATCTGCTAGTCGTGTATGGCAAACAGAAACGAAACTAATATTGGGCTTTTGAGACCTTTATTTTTTTAAAAAAATACATCTGATGCATTCTTCAAACATGTCGATGTTTACATATTACTTGCATTATTTATTCATTACATTTTATTTCAAATAGAAGTTCAACCACCCAAGTGTTTGCACACTACTTAAAGAACAATATGTAGAGCTAAAATACGGATGCGTTCATTTTACAAGATTCAAAAGAAAAAAAAAACGAGGAGGAAATGAAATGTACAGTTTTTCGGGTTTGAGGCCAGGCCGCTTACATTTTTTTCATATCTACAGTCTGCGATTTTGTATGCATTTACGCCTGATTCACAGAGCGTTTTCCAGTGGGATTGTGCCATGACAAACGTTCCCGTGAATCAGGCCGGGAGGGTGGCATTATTCTCTAAGGGAAATCTCCCCAGGGAAACTACATCTCACAGACACATTCACACCCACACACAATGTGTGGGCAGCGGCCGACCATGCATGAAAGCGAATCCCTGATTCTCAAACACACGCCTTTGCCGCTCTGGCACTTCCAGAGCTGTTTCCCTAGAGGAGGTCTTCAAGGAAAAGGGCAAATAGCATTGATGACAGGCATCTGCACACGGCCCAGAATAGAAATGCTCATACTCGTCATGAGATGTGTATTCTTGTTTCACATTCCCACCTCTGAAAAGAAGTTCATACATTAAACTAGCATTCGCAGTGGCAGGCCTGCATTGCCCATCACTGAAAACGTGCATTCACTGAACCCATTTGGGTAAGAGGTGGACCCCAGCCATACGTCCTCTGTGTCAGTCAGCCCTCTAATGGATGTCTATTAGAATGTACCTAGCACTTAAATAAGATTGGCGAGTCTAGCTGCGGCTCGCATGCACCTACAACCTACTACTCCTACACAGAAATCACTGTTTTTCATTAACGAACTTGCATGTTTGGGAATGTGATGTGAAGGGCATCTTAACCCTCACCAGGGATTTAAGGGGGCTGCAGCAGAGCGCCTGCAAACTCTAAAAGGGTGCTCCTAAACTGGGGCTGCACCTGTGCTCCTCCCACTAGTGATGATCCCTGCGTGCAGCCCTTTCACAAGAACGACAGTCAACAATCACTGTACAGAGATGTTTGTGGTGAAAGGGCTGCCTGCAGGGGTTACTGAGAAAATAATGGAGAGGAGGGTGCAACAAAATCTATTCTGGCAGTTCACCAGCATCTCCCACTGACCGCTTACAATGGTGGCGAAAGAGATGGGAGGGCCTTTTTATTAGAAGTCAGTGGGCAATGCTAACATTCATTTTGCTGCACTGCATCTACTTTTGTTGCTTAATCGGAGATGCTGCTCCCTATTGGCAGCCCTTTCACCAGGGGTGTTGCTAGGCCTGGAAAATATCCGGGGCTACGCTAATTTTGGGACCGTCGGTACTGGGGACTAGCTAGCCTTTTTGGTTGTAATCCCTGAGCTTCTATCCGGGGCTACAACCAAAAGACCTGGGGCTATAGCCCCCTAAACCCCCCCAGCAACGCCTCTGCCTTTCACCATACAACTGTGACCATCTCTATAGGGAGATACTCCTGGTGAAAAGGCTGCTGGCAGGGCTAGGCGCTGAGGATAAGAAACAAAAGGAGAGGCATGTACAGCAACATTAATTCTAGCAATGTGACTGCCTCTCAAGGAGCCCTTTAAAAAATAAAAATAAACTGCCACCTCTTGCCCCCTCTTCTCCCCACGATCAAGTACTTAGGCGCCTTCCCCATTGTTAGAAGACTCCACCCTCTCGCGTTTTCACTTAAAGCAATCCTCACATTCTGCCATGACATTTCGTTGTGTATCTGGATTTAGGGCAATTGGTGAGTGTTGCTTAAGTTTTGAAGTGCACATTTTAAACTGATGTTTTTGTCCTAAGTTCATAGGGCTTGCACATTCGCCATATGAAATCATTCCATTGCACATCCCAACTGCGTTAGCACGTTACATGTTTGGGAAAGTCCAATTTCTCATTGTCATTTGCTAAAGCTGTTCTTTCACAACCCTCGCCTGCTGCTGCGATCTGGGTTCATGTTGTGGGTCACAGTCTTGAGTGGCAGCAACGTTGTCACTGCCTTTAAACCACAAGTTGATACATTCAGTAATGCAATGCAATATAATGTGGTCATATTTAGCACCCTTCTGAAAATAATGTTAGCCTCACTGTGCACTGCTCTGCAAGGAAGACAAGCAGGGATGTGTTAGTCAGCTAGCGGGAAGGCACATGCAGAAGAAACCAGTGGTGTTGATGGATGCAGGTCGGATGTCCCCGTTGCCTGTGTGCCAATATGAACATCTCTATGCTCTTAGAGATTGCTGAGAGACAGGTTAGCTGTATGTGACACCCCGGGTTGTGTGGCACAGAATTGCGAACATTAGCAGAAATTGTCAAAACTTATGTTTTGATGGAAGATGGGTAGGATATTAATTTGTTATTATTATTATTATCATTATTATTATTATTATTATTATTATTAAGGTATTTATTATTGAGTGCAGGCCTAGCTTTGTGAAGCAATGGGGCGCTTTACAATCATACTGTGAAGAGCACAGTTACGGAAGCAGAGAAAAAGGAAGCAGGAAGTTACCTGGAGGCGAGGGAAGGACATTTGCTGCAGGTGATCTACAAGCAACCAGGGGAAGAGACAGTAGCAAGCAGATCACTGATTCTTAATTAGGGTGTGGAGCGCAGGATGTATAGACCTAGATGTAAGGGCTGAGCCATTCCCTGAAGAGGAAGGTCTTGAGCTCTTTCCAGAACGGTAGAGGCGAGGGGGAAAGTCATATGTCGATGGGGAAGAGGTTCCAGAGTACATTGACCTAAAGCGTGGCTGCCGACTCTCGGGTGGGTACCTTCCCAAAGGACAGGTCATTTAGCTGTGTTCATTCCCGCAGGGCAGCGCCTAAGACTATTTTTTATTTATTCATGCACTTAGGTTTAGTCACCCTAAATTTCCTAGGGTCATCCAGATGTGGACCCTTTGCTCACTGTGCTCAGAGAGGCCCAACAAGGCTGTAGCATGTGTATGGGGTTGCTGTTGGTGCTTTTGTTCAGAAGAGAAGTGCCATAGCATTTCAGTTCTGGACTGCCCATGTGGGTGGGACAAAGACTGATATTCAAATGGATATTTCAATTCTGTGAAAGGTACAGTGAGCTAAAGTGTGGCTGCAGGCTCTCGAGTGGTGACCTTCCCAAATAACAGGTAATTTAGCTATGTTTGTTCTCGCTGAGGACAACTATGTCTATTTTCTTTATGGTGACATTGTGCCTGGAGATGTCTTCACTCTGTTGTGAGATTTTAGATTTTACTTGTGTTGGGTGGAGGTGAGCAGGTCCAGCAGAAATGGTGTAGAGGCAGACATCATGAAGATGGCATTTAGGTGATGCCTTTGTTGTAGTTGGTGCATGCCACTCAGGGGAACACATAGTATAGGGGCATTGTGCCTGGGGATGTCTTCACTCTGTTTATGATTTTATGCCTGTGACGAGGATACTTTTATTTCCACTGTGTAGGTGGTTTGAGCACTTGATGTGATGGATGTAGATGGGGTCGTGTTGTAGTTTTTATGTTGTGGGATACACACAGTTTGCCTCTCACAGATGCACATTCTCAGGGTGTTGTTATGGACAAGCTGGTTTTGCCCTATTGCATTATTGAAGGACATCAGGGATGTGGCTTACTGCAAGGGATGCATGTAGCAATATGCCACCTGAGTGGTCAAAGTAGCGGAAGCGTAACTTGAGCACTCCGAATGTGCTCTCCACAATGCCTCTATTGGCTATGTGTGCTATGTTGTAGCTTTCCTCAACTGGGGTGGCTGGATACCTGATGGGTGTCATCAGGAATGGTGAGAGCGGTAAGGTACTGTCCCCTGCAAATGTGGATATGGTGGATGTTAGCATTGATTGTCATTGCTTGTTTTTCTGTGTATTATGTGACTGTTTGTATGTGCGTGATAGTTGATACTCACCCAGCAGTAAGGCGTTTCAAAAGGCTCACAATGCAAGGGCCTGGTATATGGGGGAACAGCCTAAGATGTAGCTGTCATGTAGTATACTGGGTCATTTCCATTGACATACCTGATGTTTCTCTTGGCATCACATATCATGTGTGCATTAATGGAATAACAATATTTCCTGTTGCGATAGATGAGCTCAGTCTCTCGGGGGGCAGGAGCGCTACATGTGTGCAGTCGATGGCTCCCAGGAACTGTGTAAAGTGTGAAATTACATGAAATTCCTAGCACACTCTCTGTCTTCCCTGCAATGTGTGTGGCATGTATATGAGCCTACGCACACATGCTAGGATGCAGCACAATACCTGGTGGAGGCACCGACAATGGCTGTGGTGTGCTGGAATGATCCAGTTGCCAGGACGTTTAACGCTGATAGTACTTTCTCTATGGGTGTCAGGACGTGTGAGCACATGGTGGGTGATGCCAGGTCTTTCTCCCACTCCCTGACCAGGTCTATGGTGACATGTGGAGGGAATCGGTATCTTCCATACACCTCCTCATCTGGCATCCCAAATGATGTGTTTCGTGGATGGAAGATTCTGCCTCTCCTCCTCGTCTTCCTCCTCCTCCTTCTTACATGTAGTAGGATCAGTGCTAGTGAAGCAGGGTCTGGTAGTGTGGAAGTCATATGTTCAATAGTGTTGCATTGTGCTTTTATACTTGCGCTTTCATTTCACTTTTGTGCTGTGCGATGTGATCAGCTAGCGGTAGTATCGCAAGATGTGAGTTCTCTTTTGAACTCCTGACAATTGCGCAATAGATTCTATGAATAGGGTTTCCTTACTGTTTGTTAGGGCATGTTCATTGTGTGCATGGTGCATCCCTGCCCACTCACATGTTCTTCCTCAGTTTCCGCATGGAATAAGGATTTTGCATGTTACACCCCCTATTTATTTATTGTTGCTGGTCTTTCCCATGCTTTGTGTTGTGCAAATCGCTCCAGCATAATGCAAAGTAGAAATGGACATCTCAAAGTCTGATCTATGAATTTGTTTTCAGCATGAAGCAAAGTGTACATTTACGTGCAAAGTGACTTTGTGCCACACTAAATATTTTGTAAGTTAGTTCCTTTTAAAGCAACATTTGTGTCCAACCGGACAGACAGGATTCAGGGCTTCATAAACTCTGAAGCACCCTTTGAAGATTTTGCTGCTGGTCACAAAGGGAAGAAAACATGTTCCTCCACCCAGTGAAGAAGGCTCAAGTTGTCTTCAACCACAGCTTACATTCATTCATTCATTAATTTTGTCATTTGGTATAGTGCCTTTCACCATAATTATGGTCCCAACGTACATTTGATTGAACACCATTGGAGGGACCAGAGTCCAAATATTTGGGAGGTGTTATTATGTGTGTGTACATTTCAGCCATTCAGGTTATGCGCGGGTGGCCAAGACCCTGCTAGTCACCCATGTTTAAATGGAGTGTCAATGGGCGCAACATAACTAAACTATGGAGGGTAATTGTGTTTGAGGAGGTAGAGAGTTTTGCGGGAAGCTGCAGTTCGAATTTTTGTCATTAAAAAAGTAGCTTAATTCGTATGGCAGAGGTGATGTGCAATAGTCTTTCTACTATATGTGAGTGCAGGGTGTGTGAAGTGAGACCATGCCTTCCACTAAGTTGCGATGGTGCAGCGTGCGAGAGGAGAAATGTTTTAGCTGTGCAAACAACAATGTCTACTTCCTGGGTTCCATCTATGTAAAAGGAGCTGTGCTATGTTTCACAGGCGATCTAAGTACTAAATGCATAATATTCACCATCTGAGAGTTTCTTTGAGTGAGCGATTGCCATCCCCGGTTCCTTCTAGTGTGAAAATAAGGTCCACATTTCATGGTTACATGCGGCACATTGGCCCACCCTCCTGTGCTTCATATTTACATGCAGTGCCAATGACAATTGAGGTATCAGAGGCGCCTGATTGTGCTCCTACGGGATGATCAGCATGATTTTCCGAATGTGCATTTTAAGTGTGATGCATTGCCCACCCGCCTGGCCCATATGAGTGCAATATCTGGGACACTGCCAGGATTCATTGCAGGTTCAAGTTTCTAGAGAAACTCAATGAGTCCTCCATGTGTGCTTGGTGTCCCACAAAGAAGGTTTGGTGTCAGAGCAAAGTGGTTGATAGGAAAGAAGAGAATACTAGCTGACAGAAGGACAGGTGTGAGTTGTGAGGTGTGGGGGATGTCTTGTGGGGGGTTGAAGTGGGTGTTCCTGCAGGATGATATGTGTGTTCGAGAGGTGGAGAGTGGGCACTGTGAGCAGCGGTAATGAGGAACAGCCAGGTTTTGAGGGCTTTCCTGTGAGGTGAAGCATGAGCGGTAGGGTGTTCCAGAAAGTGGGTGCGAGGACAGGGAAACAGGCACGTACTAATCTGGAGAAATTTAAAGGAGGGACGACCAGGAGGTGGGCAGAGCCTGTTCTGAAGATCCTGATGGGGCAGTAGCGAGTGAGCTTGTTTTGGAGGAATTTCAGGCCTTTCTTGTGAAATGCCCGGTGGGTATTGAAGGAGGTCAGTCGACTGATGGGCAGTCAGTGGCATGTTCTCAGAGCGGGGGAGATGTGTTCTCTGGGGAGAGTGCTTAGAGGAGCCTTGCTGCAGAGTTTTGAAACTCTTGGAACTTTCTCAGTGGGTATGTAGCTGCACCTAGGTAGAGGGAGTTAGAGTAGTCTAATGGAGAGAGGATATGGCAATGATTGTGAAACCTCTATAGGAGTAGGAGAGATAAGGAAAGATTGCACATAGAACTCTAATTCTTTTGCTTCTTTGTTTCTTTGGTGCATTTCATAGGGGTTCTTTAAAAGAACTCACAGAGGTAACCATGCATTTTGGTGCTTTTAAGTGATTTTTTAACATTTGTGTTACACAGTTTAAACAATGTTATGTGGGATATTTCTACCCATGCCAATGTGCCCCACTACACCCCTTTGCCAATGGGGGAAGAAACTGACAAAAATGGATGTGCTAACCCCTGTACACGCCAAATCTGCAAAACTGCACATGGTTCATAAGTCAAAAAAGGCTGCAAACCCCTGCCACACCCAGTCAAAGTTGGTGTAAAAACAGGACTCACTGAATGTCAGTGGGTGCTGTTACCTGTTACATGAAGCAAGAGCACAGAAGTGGGCTAAAATCCGAAAATGCCATTAAAATGCAGCTTTCCCAAACAATTGCAACCTTTGGCACTAAATTCAGTCATCTTCCAAGTGAACTACTGAAATGAAAAGTGTGCTAAAACCACAGATCATCCAGTGCAGTCAGAGAAAACTGGGCCTCACTGACTGACAGCAGGTAAGAAAGGTATTTTAGGAAACACCAGTCCAGCAACAATTTGTTTTCAGTTACACAGGAAAAATGCAGATAAAAGCAGCAACATATCAATTTCAGCTGTGCAGACAAGGCTCTACGCATAAGCCGAATACTTACTTCCAGATTGCAGACAATTTCCAGTACTCAAAGACAGAATAATGCTGAGTTTAATGTGTGTGCTGCATAAGAAAATAAGATGTAAAAACCCAGTTTAAATGTGTTTCTTTTTCCTGAAGAGATGGCATAATACATCTATTTAAAGCATGTTTGTGAAGGGCTTAATTCTTTTAAATGTTCAAATCCCTTGTAAACTGTGCTTATTTTTATATGTATTAAAGGAAAGGCCTTTAAGTGCATTTTAAAGTAACTCAGTTCTGGAGTTAAGTAAATACTTAATTCTGACCTGACAGTGCCCAGCCTGGGAAAAATGACACTTCAGTTGACACTCCTTTGCTACAGGAAGCCTTAATGGATGCTTGAGGTTCCCACATATTGACAACAAAGAGCACAGCAGACTTTCATCTCTGGCTGAGCCAAGAACAATGGCAGCTGCCTACTGATCTCTACAGGGGGGCTTCCCTGTCAAGGAAGAGGACACACCTCCCTGATCAAAGGAATCTGACAGCTGTTGCCTGTGAAAGAGAAGTTACAAAGGAAAAAAAAAACTGCCCAGAACTTTTGGTGTTTAAATCTTTATTTGTGATTAAGTTTGAAACTCTTAAACTGTGCAACCTGAAGAAAGATAAATCTAAAAATTGGTAAATGTTAACCTAATTTTAGGCAACTGCTTTGAAGACATTAATGAGCCCTGTACCACCTAAGGAACCAAAGTTACGGGAAAACCATAATTGTAGCAAAACTATTAATACTGCAAGTCTAAGATTGAATATTCATGCTCCAGTGATAATCGCCCAGATATGTACTGAATTAGAAATTATTAGTCCAAACTGTTATGATTAAAATTGATAGAATTCTATAGAATGACAAGGACAGCTCTCACAGAGATGGGGATTGAATGTGAAAATAACCCATCAAATATGCAATGTATGTGTCTGATTTTATTAGGGGACATCATTTTAGAAATGTACATTTGTGCAAAAGTGAAATTTTGGTCAAAATCAATGTGGGAGTTCCTAAATCCCATCATAAAGATGACAGCTCTTTTCTGACTGCAAACCAAAACAAGGCAAGTGCCTTTGGCCACTCACAACAGTGGGGGGGTGTTTTGAAATCCTGCCCACACCATAAACTTTGTGATGTCACTTGGTAGGATAAATATAGGAACTTCACCACACATAGACACACTGCTTCCTGAACACATCCAGATTTCCGCGCAGCGCTTTGTTCCTGACTTCTTCATCTTGTCCAGAACTCTTCATCTTGCAGCTGATTCCAGACTTCTTGGCAGAATCCAGGCCTTAGCATTTGTTGAACTCTTGTTAGCTAGGCTCAAATTCAACCATCCCAAACTTAAGAGAATTTTATTCAGATCCAGTCTGGCTTGCTACCAGTAAGGCTTGCCTGCTCAAACTTGCATCCTGCTAATCTGCTGTGTCCAGTGACCAGAAGGGCCAATCCATTCCAAATCCAGTTGAGGTGCCATCCATATTGACCAGAACCACCCAGCTGACTGATCCCACCAGAAGTACCCTGCTGCCGGTAGACCCGATCCGATGACCATAACCCTGGAGGTCCAATGTTAAGTACAGTGGACTGTAAGAATCAACAGGAATAACAGTGACCCATAGTATATTTTCCTTGTCTTATCCCAATCTCAACCCATCCCATCTTTATCTTCAGAACCCTAATATTGTCACAACCATTCTTGCGCTGATGTTTTCTCATTTGTCTCATTAAACTATAACCCATTAGTGATTTGGATTAAATGATTCCCATACAGAAAGGAAACTAGAGTACCACACCTGAAGAGTTACGAGCAGCCATGAGTAACTGTGGAGATTCATGCATGGCATTCTCTTTTTCATAGTCATTAAAATAGGGTAATAAACCCAATCTGTCATTTTTGAAAAACCGAATTTCGGTTTTCCCTCTTATATTTTTCAAAAATGCTTCTCACTAAAACTTCCATAACTTCTTCAATTTTATAGATAGAAACATAATTTCAACTCTTAGTTAGACCTAATACCCTTAGCTACACCCACAATCTAAAATGCGCAACATTTGACCCGTTTTTATCAAAAATTGCATAGGGATATTTTGCTGCGAGTTTACATTTTCAAAAGTTCTACACGTGTCTTTTTCCCATTCAAAGTGTTTCTTAAACTACCATTCTAATCTAAAGTGTGTACTGTTGTTTATCTTGTAACTCATGTGTGGTACGACCTGTTTATTGTTGCTTTCATAAGAATTTCTATCAATGTAAGTATTTTTGTACCACTTTGCATTGTGTCACAAAGCCATTTTCACCTGTCATTTTAAAAGTGTCAATTTCCAAAAACGGTTTCCTCTCTTGTTTGGGGAGGAAGATTGAATTCAAACTCTGGACATTTGTCTTTCATTCCCGAATACCTGTTGGTTAGTGACATCTGTGTAGGATTGCTCATTTGTACCTTAAGAATTTTGCATGGGGAAATATTAACCTAAACGCTATCTGTTCACAAACCAAAACTGTTCTTTTTCCTGTGTTGAATATTCTGAATTATTATAAGTGAATTCAATTGCTTTACTTATTTTTGAATTGTATCGTCACTGCTTGGTTATTGCTGCCCCATATATATATATTAAACATTATGTGTGATTTTGATTTAAAATAAATAAATACATCTTTACCTTTGCAAACTAGCCTGATTCCTGGTCCAGTGTGACCTGGGGGGTATTTTATGATGGGTGTGATATGAGTAGTATATCATTCAGAATATTGAACTTATAGACACAAAAAAATAAGTATTTCATTTGCGCACTACATGCTAGGCGAGACCCGGGTGTGTGCCTGATTGAAATCCTTAACAATTAAAACAGGGAAAATCTCCTGTATATCCTTCATTTACGCTTTGTAATGTAAAATGTATAAAGGCCTCCTGCCATTTATTTGTATTTATTTGTTTATATAGAGCTTTACACCAAAACGCTGCACAATTCAACTATTTGGTACATAAAACATGAAACAATATAGTGGTAGAAGCAAATTACAGCTATGAATCAGTCAACAAAACAGTAAGAAGAGCAATTAAACTGAGGGGAATAAGGAGAGTAGTGCAGTAGGTCTGTGAGGGAGAGGGAGAGGGAAAGGTGGGGAGGAGAAGGAGGAGAGAAGGGGAAAGGGCGAGAGTGGGATGGTCGGGGGTGGAGGGAGGTATCAAGGGGAGAAGGAAGGAAGGAGGGGGAGCATGAAGGGAAGGGGTTTCAAGGCGGGGGTGGAGAAGGAGGGATTTAAGGGAGGTGCGGAATGAGGAGAAGGTAGGAATAGAACGGATTGAGAGAGGTAGGGAGTTCCAGTGCAGAGGAGCTAGGAGCTGGAAGGAGCGGAAACGGGAGGGAGCACAAGGGGACGGAGGTACAGTGAGAAGGAAGTGGTCAGCTGAACGAAGAGAGCGGGAGGGAGTGTAGAAAGAGAGGAGGGAGGAGAGGTAAGGGGGAGCAAGACCATGGAGAGATTTGAAGGCAGAGAAAGTGAAATTTAAGTTGAGAGTGAAATGGAAGCCAGCCAAGGGAGAAGACGGAAGCCGAGATGGAGTCATGGGAGGTAAGGAGACATAGGGTACGGACAGCAGAATGGTAGATAGATTTGAGGGGGGCAAATGAGAAGTAGGTAATCCAAAGAGTAAGGAGGATCAGTAGAAGAGGCGAGAGAAGATAAGGGAGGAGATTAGAAGTTTAGTAGCATGAAAGGTGAGAGAGGGGCGGACTTTGGGAATATTGAGGAGGTGGTAGTGACAGGCACGAGAAGTGGGAGAGATATGGTGGGAGAAAGAGAGAGAAGAGTCAAAGTAAATGCCTAAGTTACGAGCATGGAGAGAGATAGGGAGATTAGTGGGAGGAAAGTGAATGCAAGGAGGAGCGGGGAAGGGGAAGAGAGTTGGAGGGGGAAAAAGATGACTTCAGTCTTGTCAGTGTTGAGGGAGAGAAAGCGGGAAGACGTTCAGTTCGTTATGGCAGTAAGACATGAAGAGAGTTTCAGGAGGAGGTTGGTTGAGAAGGAAGAGAAAGAAAGGAAGAGTTGAGTGTCGTCGGCATAGAAATGGTGGGAAAAGCCAAACAATGAGATAACAGGGGCAAGGAGGGAGGCGTAGAGTGAGAAAAGGAAAGGACCAAGCACTGAACCTTGAGGTATGCTGTACTCAAGAGGCTGGGATGGAGAGGACCATCCAAGCTAATCACAGCTAATTGTAAATGCTGTCTGCCATGTATGCATGGCAGACAGCATTTACAAACGATTATTGAGGAACATACATGTTTTCAACAGGAGCTAAAACTGGAGGATTTCATTGGAATCCACTGCTTTTACCCCAGAAGGATACCGCCATGCTGGCTAAACCAAGTATTTTTTGTAGGCAGAGCCAGAATGCAGAGCAAAATCAGTCAACCCATTCTGCAACCTCACTCCGCCTACATGAATGTTGACAATTCCTGCAGCATAAAAAAGTTGTTTAACCTTGCATAACCCTTTGAATAATTGTGCTTTGAATACATTCTATATTTTGCATCAGTTTCTCTTGTGGTCCCTTACTTAATGTTACACAAAACTCAGGCATCACTTGCTACTTCCTCATCTGCTCTCCTGTGACATGGAAGAAGGGACGAGGAGGGAATGCCCTTATTTGTTAACAGTCCTTTTCATTATCCTGAGTCACCTCTCCTGAGAGCCTTGTTTGTTCTCCTCTAACAGGCTGGTTGGATACGATTCACACATTTTTGACTGGTGCAGCAAGAGCAAGAGGTACATTCTACCTTCATATGAATGGATGTATAGGCTGAGGAAAAATGTTTTTATGGGCTAACTAGCAGGGTTACCCGGCGTTGCCCGTGTCCTGATCGAGCGGTGTCTCATGTGGCCTGAAGGATTGTGATCATGTCCTCTTGTCGTCAAGTCTTGTTTCAGTTTGCTCTGGCATCTAATTTTCCTTTCTCTTGTCCTCTGGTCGGCAAGTCGTGCTGCTGTTTGTTGTTGTGTTTCAGAAGCTCTTGATATTGATTTTCGCTTTGCATCAGATGAAGGTTTTCCAAGTGACGTTTGTTTTTTGTGCGGCATGTTTCAGTCACTCCATGGCTTCAGCACATTTGAGAAAATGTCCAAGAAGGATTGATTGATTGTGCTCTCTTCTCATGAATTAACTTAAGTAAACTGTAACCTTGCCATTTCCCATATTTGGAGCGGCGTGATAAAAATAAAAACATTTTCTTTTTTTTAAATTCCCTTTAAAAATGCTTTAGTAAACACTTTCGAAGTGTATACAGTAGTGATACATTTTAAAGGAATAACCAACACATTGAGCATTTTGCTACAGGTATTTTCAAAAGTGTGCCTCCTTCTAGTACCTACTGTAGTGAATCAGGGTGAGCATCAGTAAATGAGGTTGTCTACGGAGAGAATTCATTGCATCCAAAAATAGACTACAATCTTACCCTAGACAAATGAGGAAACCATGCAAAGTTTGGTAGATATGGGTTCAACTGTGTGGATTTGCATAGCCAGACAAACATACACACACACAAACATCCACAATCTTTTTTGCATATAAGATTTTTGCATCCAAACATAGACTACGATCTTGTCCCAGACAAAAGAGGAATCCATGCAAAATTAGGTAGACGTGGGTTCAACGGTGTGGATTTGTATAGCCGTACAAACATACACACACACATACATCCATTCAGCTTTATATCTCTAGGTGTGTGGTCACGGAGCATGTTCTATTGTGATGAGAAAGAGTTGACTTGGACCATATTTTAAAATGGTTGCAAAAGAAAACAAAGCACAGAAGATATGCTTTTTTACTTGTACAACTTTTTTCAGACGGATGACCTGTGCATTTCTGTGGGGCTGTGAAATGGACAAATCATGCACTTGCCGGTCCCCTTGCATACACTTGTGTTAGTAGTGTGCTTCAGTGACGAATATATGATTGGCTCCTGGGACACATACCACAGTGGCAGTCTGAGTCTGTCATTGTGAAAGGCTGAAAAAAGTTCAACTCCTTCATCTTCTTTTCTGAGGGATGGAACAGCAAATGCAAGAGCACACTTTCAAAATGTGCATGAGAGTCAGAAGTCACTCTCTCGGGCATTGTGCCTTCCCTTATGCCTGTTCTAAACAATTTCATGAGAATGCCTTTGCTTTCAAAACATTTCGAAGTTCAGCCTTTTCCTAAATTCAGGAAACCCTTTAACATGTGCAGAAACAACCCCTTCACATCAATTTCACACTGAAGGAACAAGGGCATCAGAAGATACACATAGACAATGGCCCCTTCTATTGCCCTTTATGAAGAATGATTTATTTCTAGGGCAATTACATTTATGAAATATTGCATCCCTTCATTTGGACAAGAAACACTTTTGAGAATCGGGCCCTTTGTTTTAATGTAGCACTTTGCAGAAAATCTAAGCAATGGCGAGGAAGGTGGGTTAATGGTTATGACGTGGGAATGAGGGCTACCGCCCTCAAAGCCACAGCAATAGCCGTTACATTCGAAAACACAACTATAAAGAATGCTCCAGAGTATTCCAAAAATAGTATTCTGTAGATCCCTATGACTTTAATTTAATTTGTTTTATGATTATACATACTAGAACCATACTAGAACCAATGTTGCCTAATTGTAATCTATCACGCATGAGTCTGGTAATTTACAAAAACCCTTTGTTAGGCAATTCTTGGTTCAGAAAATCTTTCACATCACTGAATACGACCATCTCAAGCCTTCTGCCTCACACGTATTTTACAACCTCTTTCTGAATGATCCAGTGCACCCTTTATCACAGATAACAGATACTTTGCACTGGTGAAGGCGCAGAGTTGCACAGTATTCGCACTAGGGCAAAGTTTGCCCTATTTTTAAACACACTGGGACATATTAGAAAACCATTGCACAAGGACAAGTGCAGTTTGGCATGTTATAAGCACCAGAGTAAAAATTGCCCTCGTACAGAAAAGAAACATTCATTGTTACTGCATTTTTGCACCAGGGCAAAGTTTGCAGGTTTGAAGTGGAGTGGAGTGAGTCAAGTGACAGTTGGCAGGGTCAAGTGCTGCTGTTTTCATCCTTACTTGGACTTATATTGGGCATTGCTAAAAAAAGAATGTTCACCTTGCTGTCAACGCTGGTAAATGCTGCTGCAACAGAGTGCTGTTCACTTTAAACCTGCTGTGCACGCTGGGATCTCTGTGCGCCCCTCCCACCACCTTGCTGCCACTGACTCAAAAACTCCAACTCAAGCGAATCGGAGTAAAGTGAGTCAAGTGACAGTTGGCAGTTAGCAGGTGGCAGGTGGAACGTGGCATGTTTTTACAGCTGTGACCACTCGATCACTTGCCTGTCTGTCTGCTGCCCTTCTAAGTGTTTCTTCATCCTGATTTTTGCAGAAAGAGCTCCCTGTTGGAAAACCAGCTGTAAGTAACAATTACTCATACTTCTACGGTTCAAATCACTTGAGTCCGGGCTACTGTATAGCATGCTTATTTGCATTGTCCGAAGCTAATACAGTGACGGGGAGCATGCAGGGCTTGCCCTTTGATCTCATCAACTGTGACAATGGTCTGTTTAACTTCAGCTCAACTTGCGTACATTGACGCTGTTATAGCGATGGAGAGCCTTCAGGGCCTTGCCCTTTGATCTCCACAGCTGTGTAAGAACTCCCTAAATCCTTGATCTATTGAATATATTTTCGTATACTTGGCTCTTGATACTATCTCCTCGATTTGTTTGAATGAAGACTCGCCAGGTTACAAAAGTCACTAATTCGCAGTCTATGACAGATGTTAATACCGGCGCCCTACTTAATATGAAGAAATATTCACTTAATACGTCAATCGTTTTGACTATAACATCTACTTGCAAGGCTATCAAATGCATTGAATACCGAAACCCCTCTCAATCAACAAAACACTGATGAAACTATTGAACAACCATCAAAGACAGTCTCTTTGAAATCATGTGGGAAATCATGCGTCGCTGACAAAGGTGAAGCCATACAACAAAATCATCCTGTTGATATTGATGCATCCTTAGTGTTTACTAGCGAAATTATTGATGGTGATATAGATCAAGTCTTTATAACGATCGTGGTTTCTGAACAAGAAGCGCCTAATGGAACCTCTCCGATTCTGTCTATTCCAGAGGAAAATTCCCAGGGAAATCATCCGCCAATAGGAACTAGAACATCTTCAAAGCTGAAAGTGGACTCTCCACCTAATCCAATTATTGGACCTATTTTGAACTACATGGATCCAGCGCAAACACCGAAAATTCAGATCTTGCTGCACAATTAGTTAAGGATTTTTCAATCCTGCCTACCTCCAACTTAGGGATGATAAACTTTCAAATAGGGGAAATGTTATGCCATTGTTTGCCTATAAAAATGTGGATATGAGTCAAGACTTGAGGATCTCTATTTTCTCAAAACCACCTAAACTCAGCCAACTCGAGCAGTCTGTCTAATTCAAGCTTAGCGGATGCTAATTGGGCCACAGAACAAGCTATGTCAAACCCAATGCCCTCAAATTTAGAGAGAGCCGACCTGCAGAGAATCATCTTAGATTCTATCTCTCTTTTGTTGTCTCCCTTTTTAAAGTTATATGAATCACTACATGAATCCATGAAAGATCAGTCTACCTTGATGGCCATGCTTCAAGGCAGACTCATAGCTCTGGAGTCCTTTACAAGTCGAATCAAGTGGAGACCCTTCTAGACAAAGAAGCAACTAACGTGGCAAAATCAGCTTTCTGATCTAGAAGGAGAGAACCTAATGATAACTCCACGCTAATGGGAGCTGTTTTAGAAGATTGATGATGGATGCGATCTATGTGGAAAATCAACAAACCCAAGGACCTACCACAACAAGTTTGCAACCCTTTGCTACCCTCAAAGGAATCCTTGCTCCAGTCATTACTGTTGACTTAACAATTCCAGTTCAAGCAAACAAGGTAGACACCAATATGTTCTCAATTTTTTCAGATAAAGAATCGGCTAAAACTAAACCTGACCAAGAATTGGCAATTAAAAAAGCCTTAACCAAAGACCAAAAGAAAATGAAAAATCAGTCATCTTTGAAAAGAAAACATAAAGAAACTGGCTTGTACACATTTTTAAGAAATATACATACTCCTCCTAAACTCACTGATGAACAACCAGCCAAGAAAGCGCAGAAATAACTAGTACTAGCAGATAAAATTCCAATGATTCCAAGTAGCAAACTAATTATGTTTCCTGAAGGTCCATCCAGAAATGAGGAAACTATAGACAACTTGGATCATTCATCTGCCCTCAGTGATCTAGTCAAATGCATAGAGCAGGAAGCAAATGATGCCCATTGGAATGATCTATCTGAATCCGAATAGGCTGAAATCTAAAATCTTGCTGCAAAAATATCATATGATTCTCAAGAAAAAGAAGGAAACTGTTAAGCCCAATGCTGAAAAACTGAGGCTGCCTGGTGCATTCTCTACAATGGAGGAAAAGAGAGCTAAACTAATTTTTAAAAACCCTCAAAAACCAGCCTTGAAGCGCTTGAACATGAACACAAGGCCTTGGCTCATAGTAAAAGAACAAAACAAAGAAGACCTAAAAATACATTTGCAACGCACTGATAAAAGAAGAAAAGCCCCCATTTTGAATAGGCTCACAGTAATGAAGCTCCTCCAACAGGTTCCCAGTTTAAGAACCATATCTACGGATGATCTAAAAATAATAGAATTCATTTCAGAAAAATCGATGGACGAAGTTATCATTCACTTGAATTCTTGGCAAATCAAGAAGCGACTTTTAGAGCACTCGAGAATCTATTAAGACTGAGTTACGCTCTTTGAGATTTTTTTGCCATTCTACTGTCCAGAGGCCAAGATTTGAACAAAGATCTAACCCAGTGAAAGAATCTCATGAAAATAACACCAGAGTGCATGCGCAATTCAATTGACATGAAGACTCAAAGAGTCATAATATTTACAAGAAAGGTCTTACTTATCAAGTAAAAATGCAAACTTGGAAATCTAGCAAAGTGCCTGATAAACCAACAAGCCCAAATTTCCACCAAACCTATGAAGATAAACAATCAGTTCGACCCCGCCTTCCATCATGCAATCCAAGAAATAAACTTAAAGAGGATAATCAAGATTTATGTAAAATTCACTTTACTGTGAAAAATAATGAAAATGAATTTGCAACAAATCCTACATTTAATGATAACCAGTGGAATTGGCTTGCTGGAGTTTTGGCTACCTCGAAACCCGAATAGACTAATAATGTTGCTGCGCCCGCATGGACATGGATAGCCAGTTGGAATTCAAGAAGGTTTAAATCTTTATTCTTGGATATGAAACCAAATTTATTAAAATACGAGATACTATGCATGCAAGAAATTTGGCTTAGATTTCCACTGGCATGCAACGGATATGAAGTCCTACTAAATCCAGGTTGCAAGGGAGAAAGAGGGCGCCCTTTTTCCGGCCTCTTAACTTTGATAAAAACAGATTCTGTCTATCAATTAATTCATCACAGAATCCCAAATCCCTACATTAGATTGTACTTCTCCAAGGATCAATTGACAATGGTCTCAAAAAACTAATTTGACTAAATGTCTATTGGAGAGCTCATCATGAAATTCAAAGTAATATCTTCCAAACTCTATGTGAAGAACTAGACCAAATCACCAAGAATTGGAATGAAGTTTCTGTAATCATTTGCAGCGATTTTAATATGCATTTATTAGATAATAATGGATACCCAAAAAAAAGAGAAGGATTTAATTGGACATGCTCATAAATGGCACCAAAAACTAGACATAAAAGATTTCATTATAGGGGATATCCCTGGCCATGCTACCTGGGGCAGAGGTGATAGGAGATATTGGGGGTTCATTCCGAGTTGGGCGGTAAGGTTTTACGGGCACCGGTAAGGATTAAGGAACCCTTAATGCCCTATTCCGAGGTCCCTTAGTGGGTCCTAGCAGGAACGGCTCGTCTGACGAGCCGTTCTCTGCGGGTCCTGTTAAGGGACCTTGGAGCAAATAACGCCTTCCTCATTCCCATTGAGCCCTATGGGGGCTCAAATGGGAATGGGGAATGGTTTACTGAATAGGGACTTACCGGGTCCTCCAAGGTCGGAATGACCCGGTAAATCCCCATTCAGTCAGACCAGACTCGGATCGGGTTTGGGGGCAGCCATGGCGCTAATAGCGCCATGGCTACCTCCAAACTCGTAATGACCCCCATTGACTGGATTACTTTTTTGTATCTAGAAATTTGTAAAAGAGAGTCCATCTTCTAGAAGTAAAACCACAATAGATAAGCGATCATGATTTAATCGCGATCACCTTCGTCTGTGGATGAAAGAAAAATCATCATGAAACTATGGGTTCAGTAGAAGTCTCTTGGGGACTAAATAGATTAAGGATAAGCAAAAGAGAAATAGCAAAGATAGAGCATACTCTGAACCACTGCCCACAGAATGACTTCAAGCAGGCTGATTATACTTGGGTTTTTAAAGACATTATAAAACTGCACAAACACTTTGAAAACCACCATCAGTATCACTTTGACTTAAAAGTATATAATGCTAAGAAAATGTGGCTAGTTGACATTCACAGAATAAAAAAACTGTAAAGCAGATAGGTGGAAAGTCTCAATCTGACTAAAGAAGCAGAAATATAAAAACTGGCTTATGGCTGCAAAATCAGAATGTCTCCAGTCTGAAGCAGAGATTATGTTAAAGGCGATAGCCCAGAAAAATACCTGTGATCTTTGGGGACTTCTGAATAATGGTGGCTGCTTTAGATCTGATAAAATGCTCACACAAATTAGTGAAAATATTGGTGTGATCACTATTCAGATCTATTTTCAGCACTCCCAAATACTATTTCCATAGAATTAGTAAAATCCTTGTCTAAGTGGAACATCGAAATTGACAGAGCTGATTTTGAAGATAGAATCAAGAAGCTCAGTTCCTCAAGAGCACCTGGCACCAGTGGGATATCTAATCATCTTCTAAAAAAAAATCCTGAGGCATGGAGTAGAATCTTAATGCAAATTTACAACCAAGTATTAAGAAGAAAGCAAATTCCAACATCCTGCTGTAAAGCCATCATTATCCAAATTTACAAAAAAAGGGGACCGGAATAATCCAAATAACTATTGCCCCATAGGGTTCTTGGACTCTATGGGGAAGTTGGTTGCCTCAATACTTTTGAGAGACCTATCCAAATGGGCAATGAAAGCTGGAATCCTTGATCGACAACACACTGGATTTATTAAAGGGATTGGAACATCATTAACCATCTTTACGTTAGCCATTCTAAAAGCCAAAGCCTTACAAAAAAAGTCCAAAATATATATGGCTTTCTTAGATCTCAAAAAAGCATTTGACTGTGTAAATCGCAGTAAACTATGGCAGAAACGAAACAAGTGGAACTGTCCAAGGGATTTAATCGAGGGAATTCAAGCTCTTTATTCCAATACTTCAGTACAGATCAAACTTTCAAATCCTGGCACTCTCTCAAAGCAAATACCAACACATAGAGGGTTGAAACAAGGATGCACTCTTGTTGCATTCCTTTTTAGCCTGTGTATAGCTGACCTGGTAACATCACAAGCTGACGTTCAAACTTTTCCACTGAAAATGTATGGCAAGGCTATTGCTTGGATACTTTATGCTGATGATATCGTTTTCATTGATTTTGCCCCTGTGAGCCTGCAATGCCGACTAGATTGCATTCAAAAATATTTGGACAAGAACAATATGACTTTAAATGTCCACAAATCTAAAATCATCCAAATGTCATCCGCGCTAATTCCAAAATCTACAAAACTAAGTTGGTGGTCAAATGGAGTGCAACTAGAAGTTGTTAACACCATTCTATATCTTGGTGTGCTGATTAACAAAAACAACAACAAAAGTGCTCACTTCCAGAGACTTAGATTAAAAGTGAAACGTCTAGCTGTGCAAGGATCCAAAATCCTTCAACAATACAGAAGATTTTCCTTGATACCTCTGTTAACCTTTTATCGTCAAAAAGTTGCTGCCATTTTGACCTATGGTGCCGAAGGGATGATCCACCTACCATGGGGCATCTGGCAGCACTTGGAGGGTCTGTTTTGGTGATGATGCCTGCATATCCCTATTGCCCTTAAAATGGCAGTAATTTGTCAAAAACTTAAATTGCAATCACTCCAGAGTATGGTATTATGGAAATCTATTTCATTATATAGAAACACCAAGTTGGCAGGAATAGATTCTCCTATGAACATGTTCTGCCCTCTCGAGGGATGTAATGACACCATCCGTCAACAGTGGTGGGCAAAGATTGTGCTAATAAGGAAATTGCGTGACCTACACGAAGACGACTTAATCTTGAATCCCACGAAAATAAAAACAACTTATAGAGCAAGACTGGTGTGAAACATTACGGATGAGAAACCGAGATCATAGAAGACCATCACGAGAAACAGATAAGAAAGGATTCAATAACTTGCCTTCATACTTTAAAAGATTTCCTTCGTCTATTTATCGAGATCTTCTCTTACTTGTAAGACTCACAGGGTAATTCATAGAATTTCGCAGAAAAGTGTCGCAAGCGGCTGGCGCAGAGTGTCCGCGTGCGATTGTCTGCGCCAGGCACGTGCGCTAAAACTGATTTCCGCGCACAGCGTATTCATGGATTTTAGGCTCCCAAACCAGCCGTGGCGCAGAGTATCGCAGCGACCCTGCAGCAGCGCCAGTAACGCCCCCAAGAAGGCCCTCGCGCAAGGAAAAGCCATCAAAATCGCTAAATCATCGCAAAGGGCAGCGCTAACCCTGGACCAGTCCACAGGGCTGCCAAACAAGGAACGCAAAGCGGGTAACGTGCATATCAGGGGTACGCGTGAAGTTATACACGCGATTAGCCAGGGTACGTGTATTACAGGGGTACGTGGGAATTATCACACGCGATTTGGCTGGGTACGTGTATTACAGGGGTACACGGGAAGTTCTACACGCGATTCGGCTGGGTACGTGTATTACAGGGGTGCGCGGGAATTCTCACATGCGATTTGGCCAGGTACGTGTATTACAGGGGTGCGCGGGAATTATCAGATGCGATTTGGCTTGGTACGTGTATTACAGGGGTGCGTGGGAAGTTCTACACGCGATTGGCCAGGGTACGTGTATTACAGGGGTACGTGGGAATTATCACACGCGATTTGGCTGGGTACATGTATTACAGGGGTACACGGGAAGTTCTACACGCGATTCGGCTGGGTACGTGTATTACAGGGGTGCGCGGGAATTCTCACATGCGATTTGGCCAGGTACGTGTATTACAGGGGTGCGCGGGAATTATCAGACGCGATTTGGCTTGGTACGTGTATTACAGGGGTGCGTGGGAAGTTCTACACGCGATTGGCCAGGGTACGTGTATTACAGGGGTGCATGGGAAGTTCTACACGCGATTGGCCAGGGTACATGTATTACAGGGGTGCGTGGGAAGTTCTACATGCGATTGGCCAGGGTACGTGTATTACAGGGGTACGTGGGAATTATCACACGCGATTTGGCTGGGTACGTGTATTACAGGGGTACACGGGAAGTTCTACACGCGATTCGGCTGGGTACGTGTATTACAGGGGTGCGCGGGAATTCTCACATGCAATTTGGCCAGGTACGTGTATTACAGGGGTGTGCGGGAATTATCACACGCAATTAGGCTGGGTGGGTCCTCACAGGTGTTCCCTGTACACCCTCCACGGCCCCTGCAGGCAGCCCACAAAACAGGGGACTACCCTGCACACCTGCTCATGTCCCCCTGCACCCCCACCCCCCAGCAGTGCAGGGGCAGCCCCCACCAGGCCCCCACTCATGTCTCCCACCACCCCCACCCCCCAGCAGTGCAGGGTCACCCTCCACCAGGCACCCACCATTGTCTCCCACCACCCCCACCCCCCAGCAGTGCAGGGGCACCCTCCACCAGGCCCCCACCCATGTCTCCCACGACCCCCACCCCCCAGCAGTGCAGGGGCAGCCTCCACCAGGCCCCCACTCATGTCTCTTACCACCCCACCCCCCTGCCACCATGGGCAGCCCCCACCAGGCCCCCACTCATGTCCCCCTGCACCCCCACCCCCCGGCAGTGCAGGGGCAGCCTCCACCAGGCCCCCACTCATGTCTCCCACCACCCCCACCCCCCTGCCACCATGGGCAGCCCCCACCAGGCCCCCACTCATGTCTCCCACCACCCCCACCCCCCAGCAGTGCAGGGTCAACCTCCACCAGGCCCCCACTCATGTCCCCCTGCACCCCCACCCCCGGCAGTGCAGGGGCAGCCTCCACCAGGCCCCCACTCATGTCCCCCTGCACCCCCACCCCCCGGCAGTGCAGGGGCAGCCTCCACCAGGCCCCCACTCATGTCTCCCACCACCCCCACCCCCCTGCCACCATGGGCAGCCCCCACCAGGCCCCCACTCATGTCTCCCACCACCCCCACCCCCCAGCAGTGCAGGGTCAACCTCCACCAGGCCCCCACTCATGTCCCCCTGCACCCCCAGCCCCCGGCAGTGCAGGGGCAGCCTCCACCAGGCCCCCACTCATGTCTCCCACCACCCCCACCCCCTTGCCACCATGGGCAGCCCCCACCAGGCCCCCACTCATGTCTCCCACCACCCCACCCCCCAGCAGTGCAGGGTCAACCTCCACCAGGCCCCCACTCATGTCCCCCTGCACCCCCACCCCCCAGCAGTGCAGGGGCACCGTCCACCAGGCCCCCACCCATGTCTCCCACCACCCCCACCCCCCAGCAGTGCAGGGTCACCCTCCACCAGGCACCCACCCATGTCTCCCACCACCCCCACCCCCCAGCAGTGCAGGGGCACCCTCCAACAGGCCCCCACCCATGTCTCCCACCACCCCCACCCCCCAGCAGTGCAGGGGCAGCCTCCACCAGGCCCCCACTCATGTCCCCCTGCACCCCCACCCCCCAGCAGTGGAGGGGCACCCTCCACCAGGCCCCCACCCATGTCTCCCACCACCCCCACCCCCCAGCAGTGCAGGGGCACCCTCCACCAGGCCCCCACCCATGTCTCCCACCACCCCCACCCCCCGGCAGTGCAGGGGCACCCTCCACCAGGTCCCCACGCATGTCTCCCACCACCCCCACCCCCCTGCCACCATGGGCAGCCCCCACCAGGCCCCCGCTCATGTCTCCCACCACCCCCACCCCCCAGCAGTGCAGGGGCACCCTCCACCAGGCCCCCACTCATGTCTCCCACCACCCCCACCCCCCAGCAGTGCAGGGGCACCCTCCTCCAGGCCCCCACTCATGTCTCCCACCACCCCCACCCCCCTGCCACCATGGGCAGCCCCCACCAGGCCCCCACTCATGTCTCCCACCACCCCCACCCCCCGGCAGTGCAGGGGCAGCCTCCACCAGGCCCCCACTCATGTTTCCCACCACCCCCACCCCCCAGCAGTGCAGGGGCACCCTCCTCCAGGCCCCCACTCATGTCTCCCACCACCCCCACCCCCCTGCCACCATGGGCAGCCCCCACCAGGCCCCCACTCATGTCTCCCACCACCCCCACCCCCCGGCAGTGCAGGGGCAGCCTCCACCAGGCCCCCACTCATGTTTCCCACCACCCCCACCCCCCTGCCACCATGTGCAGCCCCCACCAGGTCCTCACAATCCCCAATCATGTGCGTAATGGACAGCATCCACAGCCAAAAAGCCCTACCAAGTAACCCATTCACCCACATGGAAATGAAAACACATGTTACACCCCCAATGTTCATGAAGCAAATGAACCCATGTCCGTCACACACATATTTTCAAATTGAATGGGAAAAAACACAACATGACATGCATGAAACCAATGAGATGAAACCACACAGTGAACAATGGGAAAAAAAATGTATTGGACAAAAATAAGAATGGTAAAGAAAGAAAAATAACTACAATGTAAATGTGAAAAAATAAGCTGCATGTCCGCATAAAAACACAAAAGTAGAAAATCAAATCCAAAAAATTTTGTCCAAAGTGAAATGTAAAAACTCTCCATGCAACAAAGAACTATGTACAAAAATAACAAGGGTCCGTCATCACAACTGAACTAAGGAAACCTCCTAAAAAACCTACCTAAATATCAACTATATACAAAAAGTGGAGCAGTGTCCGTCGACTCCAAATCATAAGAAAAAACAAAGGAAACCTAAAACTAAAGAACTATATACAAAGGCGGCGGGCAAGTCCAGCGGCTCACTCCGTGGTGTTCCGGGCCAGGGCATCATCGAACTCCTGTTCGATGTCCCGGAGGCGGTCCAGTTCCATGGCCCCGAGGGTCCGCAGGGACGACGCCGTGTCCTCCTCCAACCCCCTGCGGATTGCCTCGAGGCACTCGGCCCGCCTCAGGGCCCTCCGCATGGAGTTCTCCGCCCTGACCATTGTGAGCTGCGCCTCTTCCGCCCGCCGCCGCTCCGCACCTATGGCGTGGCCCAACCGCTGCCACACGGAAGACACTCTCTGTCCTGGGTCCTCCTGCCCTCCGGCCGATGCCTGCCCCTCCGATGTCGAAGGCCCCGAGCCTTCATGGCTCCCACCATGTTGCTGCTGCTGCTCTGCCCGTGCACTGCCTCCTGCTGCCTGCACATCCTCCGCCGGCTGGCGTGCAGTTGTTGATGTGGCCACCCCTGCTGGACGTCCGACTCCCGACTGTGGCAGGGGTGCCTCCTCCACCAGCCTGGCCGCACTGTCAGAGGCAGCTCCACAGGGCACCCAGGTGACTGATGGGTGGGAAGATGGCACAGAGGACGACTGGCGCGTAGGGGGTCCAGTTGAGGAGGGGGTCGGAACAAGCCCCATCCGACGGAGGAATCCGGTCTGGGTGACCTGTCCCAGCAGGCTGACGTGGTCAACGAGCCATTCGAGATGACGTGCAGTCTCTCCATGAAAAGACTGCAGGTCACCTCGCATGGCCCGTTGACGCAACGCCACACCAGCCAGGACAGGCTCAACCCGGACCTGGATAGCCACGTCCGCAGGCAGAGGAAGGGCAGTTGACGTCAGCTCATCCCCTGCCTGGAAACGGGTCTGGACGTAGGCATCCCTGCTGGTGCAAGATGATGCAGGGACAGGATCGGGGACAGGATTGCACACAGGCACCTCCGCGGCGGCCTGTGCTGCCTCCTGTCCCTGGTCCTGGACTGCACCACTAGCACCAGTGGGATCCCCACCTCCAGACCCCGTCTCTGGTGCTTGCACGGCCTCCTCCTCCACCAGACCCCCCACCAACCTGGATGACTCCGTGCCATCTTCCCCTGTTGGGCCCTGTGGGGTCCCAGCTGCCCCTTCTGCTGTCGAGGAGTCCAACTCCAACCTCCGCCTCTTGGACCTCCCCCGGCAGCTGCGGCCTGGGACGCGGCACCGGACTCCTCACTCCCCGACGAGATGACAACACGGGAGGGGAGCCGGGCCTTGCGTCTCCGGCTGGCGGTCGGATCCCCGCCACTGTGCTCCACAGCACCTTCTCCGCCCTCTTCATCAGTTGATGCTGCAGACAGGGAGAAACAAAACACAGGCATCAGGGCACTGTACAATGGACACATACACACATGACAGTTGCACATGAGTGGCATTGGCAAACCTCAGACATGTCATCACAATCCCCAACACACATGTCATTGCAACTTGCACACATGAGCCATACCACAGCCATATCGCAACTGCCACCACCATCCATACACATACAACAGCATGAGCAGCCAAAGGTGAGCCAGACATCACATGCAACACAGGAAGTGCACCACACATGTAGACACACCACCACACTTGCATGCATGTGTACACCTCTGCCAAGTGTCGCACTGTTCAGACGGGCATCCATGTCACATCTGCCAATCAGGCTTACACATACCGCAGTCACATGCATCCATGTTGCATCACTGTTGCACCCTTGTCAAATACACACACATGCACATGTACACAGTGCTCATACATGCAGCCCAAAACAACATACATGCGTGACATCACGGACATGTCTACTTACATACACATACATACAAACATGTGTGCACGCACAACTGCATTTGCCATGCAAGCCTACACACACAAGCACCATCCATGTCTCACACATTACAGCCCTCGCATGTGTCAGCCCCACGGCCATGTACACCCCCACCCATACTCGACCCCATACAAACAGATGTGCAACCTGCACAATACCGAATAATCACCACACGCACTGCTCACAATCAGGATGCATGTACACTCACCGCTCGACTCCAGACGGGTCTGCTTCTCCAGGACCTGGACGTGGAGCGCTGGGGATATGCGTTCCAGGACCCCCATCTGTTCTTCCGACAAGTGGCCCCGGCGCCCCTTGGCATCCGCTGCCTTCAAGAGGCGCCGGGCCTTGTTCAGGGTCCTGGACCTGAAGTCCTCCCAGCGCTTCCTGACATGTTGTAAGTCCCGGACTGCCACCCCCTCCGCGTTGATGGCAGTCACGATGTCAGTCCAGATCCGAGTCCGTCCTTTCTTGTCGGCGCGGGAACTTCCGAAGATGGCATCATACTGCCCCAGGACTTGCTCCACCAGGACACCAACTTCGGTGGCACTGAAGCTGGTGCCCCTCTGCCTCTCTGGCCGGGGGTTGTCAGTGGTCACAGATGGTGTTTGCCCCGACATGACAACCCCAGAGGCAGGAGTGGGTGGGCAACTGGGTCCTGGGGCTGGGCTGTGGAGCGATGGAATTCCAGTCGGGAGTCTTCGGTTCCAGCAGGGGTGGTCACAGCAACAGCACCCCTGGCTGATGTGCAGGCAGCAAATGGCAGTGCACGTGGGCAGCAGGCAGTCAGGCAGCAGCAGATGGTAGGTGGGAGCATGCTCGGGGCTCTGGGGGGCAGTAGTTCGGCCTTCTGGTCAGGAGCGTGGTCTTCCATGTGCTTACGCGTGGCCAGCTTGGTACGGAGTGATTTGGCACGTGAAAATCCTGCACGTCAGCGTGAAAATCGAGGAAAGGCCCTTAGCGCGTAAGCGCGTCAGCACGCATACGCGATTCTATTGGACCAAAGGCCCTCAGCGCGTAAGCGCATCTGTGACGTGACCCGCACGGGTGTTTCCCACACAGCACGTGATGACAGAGCACACGTGGAAAGACTGCACGTCAGAGTCTCATCGCGTGTGATTGGTGGAAATGGCCCTACACGCAGAAGTGACAAAGCGTGTAATTGGTGGAAATGGCCCTACACGCACAAGTGACAAAGCGTGTAATTGGAGGAAATGTCCCTACACGCAGAAGTGACAAAGCGTGTATTTGGTGGAAATGGCCCTAGCGCGTACACGCCGCGTAAGTGACGCTGGACGTGTGGCCCTGTATAAAAGGTACTTGTAGAACACGTTTACCTTGTACGTGCTTTTCGTGGAGAGCGAGTGGGTGAATTCTGTACTTCTTGTCGTTTCACACGCGATTTACTTCACGGCGTTTCAAGTTCGTATTCCCTGTTACCTCTGACAGCTTTTTCTCTTTTTTCTCTTTTACTGGTTTACCTGGGCCTGTTCCCTCAAACAGTGTTCCCTTCTACTGTTGTCCTGTCTCCTCAGACAGCGTACAAATCTTCTTTTGGCGGGGGTGTTGCCAACCAAACGTGCTCCTTTTACACGCTCGTTTACCAGGCAGACGGTGAGTCATGCACGTATCTAACATCTGTGCTTGCCCCGTGTGTAGCCTACCCCTTCAGAGGTCATTCTAGGCTGCGTGTGACACGCATACGTTCATTCTTGTGTTACTGGGTGCCACAGCGTAGTGCAGGTTTTTCTTTCTGCACACGTGGTCTAGGAGGGGTTGCGTGCACGTCATCTCCCTTTTTTGGGCCTCCTGTGCGTTGCGTGACCCGTCATCTTTCCCCAGGGGTTACATTCAGCCTTGCTAGAGCACTAGGGTACAATTACCATCTGGTACCCAACCCCTTTGACCCCCAATTGCCCAGGACAATAGTCTACATCCACTCCCATACGTACATTAACATCAGTGCCATGGCTGGGAGGCGAGGATTCCGTAAGGGTGGCAAAGGTGGAAGAGCCACAAGTGGTGGCCGTGGTGGATCCGGTAGGGGACGTGGTCGTAACTTGCAGGGTGAGCCTGTCCCCCCATGTGTGGAGGACCAGTCACGGGCACCCATAATCCCCCCCCTCCCCCCTCCCGTTGAGGCTGATGTGGCTGACACCATCCATGCTCAGCCCTTGTTGGACCAGCCCATTGTGGCACCAGACCTGGCTGACTCCATGGCTGACTTCCAGGTCAGCAGGGCTACGACACGTGCGCTGGTGCACGTTGATGCCATCATGCCACGTGGATCTGGGGCAGCAAGGTCATCTGCTGCACCAAGGAGGCAGGGCGGAGAGGCTGCAGGGGCAGCTGCGGCTCCATCCACCCCAGCCCTCACACACCCAGCCAGGACAGTGTCGGTCCTAGTCCATGCTGCTGACATTCCCCCTGACACCATCACACTAGAGCCAATGCCTGCACCAACTCCCATGCTGAGTGTGCAATCCCACACTCCTGATACAGAGTCCACCAGGGCTCCTGCCCCTAGTGTCCAGAGCGGCGCAGGACACTCAGGATCACCACCACCTTCCAAGCGGAAGAGGAAGAGTGCTCGTCCGGCACAGGCTGATGCCCCAGACACGGCTACACAGTCCGGCCCGTCCAGGAAGCCCAGCTTCACGGATGACGAACTGAATGCACTTGTCGAGTATGTGTCCGGACATGACAACGAGATGGTCATTGTTGCAGGATACAAGACCACACCTGCACAACGCCAGGCACACTGGCAGACCGTTGCGGACATCGTAAGTGCCCTTGGAATCGTGAGGCGCACAGCCAATGATTGCTATAAGCGCTGGAATGACCTAAAGCGCAGGGCAAAGAGTAAGCTGGCCTCAAGTCATGCCGCAACTCTAGTGACTGGAGGTGGGTCTCCAGTAGTAGACATGGAACTCACTCCACATGAGTCAGTCGCTGGGACCTACGTCACGGAGGAACAGATCCAAGGCGTGGGAGATCTGGCTGATTACGAGGCATTGTCCGGTGAGTGCACATGCATGTGTGTGTCATCCATGTGCATGATGTGTGTGTGAGGGCTTCTGTTTGTGTGCCAGGTGAGAGTGTGTGCGCCTGAGTCGTATGGGTCAGCCATGTGCTTCATGCAATACTTCCTGCGCAGCTGCATTTGGCCATAGCAGTATCCCTTCTGCCAACAGTAGACATCTAGCCCAACTGCACGCCAGTTGCCCTTGAAGTGTCACCTTGCCACAACATTGTTGCTTATTTTTCACTGTTCATTCAGTCAGATTGTTTGCATTCCCCCACTTTTACTAGCCATGTCGCTGTCCACTAGTCACATGTCTGACATGGCAATGGTGAAGTGGAGTGACTTTGTTACCTGGATATCATTTGTACACACATGTCCCTGTGCAATTGGACCATTTCAGACTGGCAGCTCCAGGTGAAAAATCTGACCTGTTAGAATTAGAAAAGCAATTACATGCGGGAACTGGACTGAATGAATAGGTGCTGCCCTCCTCTCCATCTTCACTCAATAGCAATGGTACATGCCATCTGTGTGATGGCATGTGTGTTTCACCTGGCAATCACAGGCCAATGTGTGATGCCACTGCCAGGCAGCATGCAGAAAATGTGTTCATTTTCCATCTTGGTGTCATCAGTGTGTGCCATTTGCCTGCACTTCATACGCAGTGAGGGTGCATGCATGGGAGGGTTTTAGTCATGTGGGACATGTGTCAATCAAGTACTGGTTCTCTTGCTTCTCAGCCCTCATTGTGTGCCATGGTGCTAATGCCTGTTTCCATTTCTTTGTTTTCATGTCTTTGCAGGGGAAGACGCACCTGATACTGCTGGGGTTGTGGAGATGGTGCAGACCCAGGAGGGGTCCGAGGGCCGACCAACCACCAGTGAGGGACGTTGTGTGGTGGTGGGGGAGAACCCACAAGTGCTGCAGGTCGTGCTCTCAAGGGGTGTCTCTGGCTGCACCTCCCCCGAGCTGTACTCAGGTGTTGATTCGGATGAGACCTACGTGCCGTCGCAGGTGAGTGTTCCAGGGAGGGATTCTGTTCTGTCTCACCCACCTGCACCAGGGTCAGAACCCTCCATGGGGATGACAGTGTTGGCAGCTACGCCTTCGGTGGTTACGGATGCAGGGTCACACTCTGCGACATCTGATCCTGTTCCTGGGCCAGCAGATCAGAGGGGGAATGCAGTCCTGCAGCCTCAGGCAGTGCCGGCACAGCAAGGCGCAGTTCGCCTTGCCCCAGACAGGTGTGGTGCCCGCCGACGTGGTGGCCGTACGCCACCCGGCAATACCGCATGGGAGCAATCCATTTACGGTATGGCAACCCAACACGCTGCATCATCCGAGATGATGGCTCAGGCCATGGATAGGGTGGCCACTTCCATTGTCCCCCCAGAAAGGCTGATGGAGCGACTAGAACAGGCAACCGACTCCATCTGCCAGTCACACAGGGAGGACATGTTGGGGTCCAACAGGGACAGGCGGGCGGCACTGGCGACTCTGCAGGAGGCCATCTCCATTGAGTCCCAGGGCCACAAGGAAGCCCTGAGGCAGGAGCTCCTTCACCTCAGGACGACTCTTGTTGAGCTTGAGGCTTCAACACACCAAAGGACAGAACAGCAGCTGGAGCGTCTCACCCGTACGCTCTCAGCTGAGATGCAGGCAACGAGGGCGGAGGTCCGGGCATCCCGTGAGTTGTTGCATGGGGACCTCCGCACACTCATCCTCCAGAACCAGACCTACCACACCCGCATGCTTGCAGCCATGGAGGAGCAGACTAGGGCCTTGCGTGGGATGCCTCCCATAGTGCAACCACCTCCGGATGCAGCTGCACAGGGTGATAATAGCGACAGCAGTGATACTCCCACAATAGGGTAGCCGTGTGGGCCATGAGCCCATGGAGGTGTTTTATCTTCCCAGGATCCACGCAGGTGGGTTCTGGTGTGCATCCTGTCCTCGGACCTCCTGGGTGGCCTCCCCAACCCCCCCGGGCCCATCAATGGCCATTTTTGAGTGTTTCTTATTTTTATTTTTATTTTGATTTCTTTTATTCCCAATTTTTTTGGGACGATTTGTTGGCTTCCGTGGTTCCTGTGGGCATACGCTGCATTGTGGCTGGGCACATGCAGGCTTGTAATGTATTTGGTTCAGATGCTTGGGTTTGAGTCACACACACCCCTCCTGCTTCCCGTTTCCATGGGCTTGCAAAGGGTGTGCCCAAGTGACAGTGAATTACACAGTGACGTTGGACTCCCATGAGCTGTGTGGGCAGTCTGTAGTCAATACTGTGTATACATTCCTAGTGCATATTGCTGTTGTGTTGTACACTGCATGTTGCATTGATGTGTAACTCTTCTTCTGTGTCTACCTCCCAATTTGCAGGTCCCTTCCTCATGTCTACACAAGGACCTCTAGTCTGGAGATGGGGTCCATGTTGGCAGCAGTGCACCTACAACTCTACATGGCGCCAACACTGCACAGTTGGTAGTGGTGGGAGTGCAGCCATTTCCAGGTGGTGAGACTACTAATATGTAACATTTGTGATGTCATGTTAATGGTAGTACGTGCTCAAGTATGTTGTTGGTCCGGCATTGCTGTGAGCATTTCAGGTGTTGCAGGTTTCTAATAGGGACACTGTACATAGTGAGACTGATGTCATGTTGTGGGGATTACTTTGTTTACCTGCAATTAGCATGACATGGCACGGTGTGTCGTGTGGCGGTGCTGGGGTTGGGTTGGCTGACATGGCACTGTCCTCTTGTTGCATTTTGCAAGTGGGTAATCATTTTAGCTGCTTGAATGTGTAACTTCACAAAACTGCATTGGTGGTGTCTGTGTGGGTAGGGATGCACACATTGTGACACTTCCAGGTGAACAATCTCAGGCTGATATGGTATTGACGGTTCATTCTCCAGACATTCAGGATCAGTGTCAGGTTGAGTCATCATTGATTGTCAGATGGAATGTGCCAGGGCAGTGTGCACTCCACAGGGGTGTGATTTCTATGTGAAGTAATTAGCCACTAGCTGTGTACGGGCTGCCTCCCCCCGTGCCCTTTCCCCTCCCATGCGCAGCGGCTGTGCATGTGGTTGGGGATGTGGGGCCACCACCATGTCCACGGCCAGGCCCCGGCGTGTTGCAACGTTGTGCAGGACACATGCTGCCACTATGATCCTGCACACTACTGGGGGAGCGTATAACAGCTGCCCGCCAGAACGGTCAAGGGAGCGAAAGCGTGACTTTAGCACTCCGAATGTGCGCTCCACTATGCCCCTGGTTGTAATGTGGGCTGTGTTATATCTTACCTCGGGTGGCGTGGTGGGGTTCCGAATTGGCGTCATCATGTGGGGGCTGAGAGGGTAGGCACTGTCCCCTGTGGAGGTGGTGATTGGTATCATTGGTGGGGTTGTGACCTTGCTCAGTATCCAACATGCATGCATGTGCAGTGGCATACATACTCACCAAGCAGCCATGTATCGCCATGCCGCCCAGCTTCTAGGTCCCGGCTTAGGGTGGACATTCGGTAAATTAAGCTGTCGTGGGTGGAGCCGGGATAGTTGGCATATACTGAGGTGATGATTCCCTTGGCATTACATGCTACCTGCACGTTGATGGAATGCCAGTGCTTGCGGTTCCTATAGATGTGCTCAGATGCCCTGGGGGGACGTAGAGCCACATGGGTGCAGTCGATGGCACCTAGCACTTTGGGGAATCGTGCCACAGCGTAAAAATCCAGGGCGGCAGCATGCCTTTCTGCAGGTGTTCTGGGCAGGTATATGTGCCTGCGGACTGATGGGCGTGCAGTGATGATGTTCAAGACCTGGTGTAGGCAGCGTGACTGGGTGGCCTGTGACACCCCACCCACTATGGCACTTGTCCGCTGAAATGATCCAGTGGCTAAGAAGTGCAGTACATTGAGGACCTTCTCCAGGGGGCTGAGTGCTTGGGAGCACAGGGTGGGTGATGTGAGGTCATCCTCCCACTCACTCACCAGGTCCAGTATAATGTGTGGTGGAAACCTGTACCTCCCATACACCTGGTCATCAGGCATCCCGAAAAGGCTGGTTCTGGGTGTGAATATTCTGGCCCTGACTATCCTCCGACTCCTCCTTTGGTAGCCCACTGCCACTGCTGCTAGGAACGGTATGTTCATCCTGGCGTATGAGCTTGTTATTGTTAAAGTGCGCAAATGTATGCTTTGCGCGTGTTCTAGGCGAGCGTGTGACCCGCGCACCCTTTGGAATCCAGTTCCCAGTCCAATAGCGTGTGGAAATTCACACGCACCACGGGATACAGGTTCGCTGACGTACTTGCGTGTGTAAGTGCCCGCGCACCCATGAAATACACGTACATAGGCCAATCGCGTGTACGCGCACTTTTGTCCAATTACACGCGATGACACTCTGACGTGCAGTATTTCCACGTGTGCTCCGTCATCACGTGCTGAGTGGGGAACACCCGTGCGGGTCACGTCACAGATGCGCTTACGCGCTGAGGGACTCTGGTCCAATAGAATCGCGTATGCGTGCTGACGCGCTTACGCGCTAAGGGCCTTTCCTCGGATTTCACGCTGACGTGCAGGATTTTCACGTGCCAAATCACTCCGTATCAAGCTGGCCACGCGAAAACACACGGAAGACCACGCTCCTGCCCAGAAGGCCGAGTTACTGCCCCCCAGTGCCCCGAGCAGCCTCCCACGTGCCATCTGCTGCTGCCTGCCTGCTGCCACCGTGCCCTGCCATTTGGTGCCTGCACATCAGCCATCTGCAGGGGTCCAGTTGCTGTGTCCACCCCTGCTGGAACTGAAGACTCCCGACTGGGATTACATCGCTCCACAGCCCAGCCCCAGGACCCAGTTGCCCACCCACACCTGCCTCTGGGGTTGCCATGTCGGGCACTTCCACATCTGGCACCAGTGGCAACCCCAGGCCAGAGGGGCAGAGGGGCACCAGCTTCACTGACACCGAAGTTGGTGTCCTGGTGGAGCATGTCCTGGGGCAGTATGATGCCCTCTTTGGATCGTCCCGCGCCAGCAAGGAAGGACGGGAGAGGATCTGGGCCGACTGTGTGGTTGCCATCAACGCGGAGGGGGTGGCAACCCGCAACGTCCTGAAGATCAAGAAGCGCTGGGAGGACTTGAGGTCCAGGACCCTTGTGAAGGCCCAGCGCCTCGTGGAGGGGGGCCGGGGCTGCATGAGTTCCATCCAGATGAGGGTCCTGGAACGCGTACGCCCAGCGCTCCACGCCCAGATCCTTGAGAGGGAGGCCCGTCTGGAGTTGAGCGGTAAGTGTCCAAGCATTACTGTTTGAGACAGGGCATGTTGCGGTGTGCTGGTTCTATGATACTTGCCTGTATGTGTGCCATAGGCCATGTATGCATGTATGTGTGCAGGGACATCATGGTAATGCATGTGCGACCAGTGATGTGTGACCCACATGGTTGTTCCATGTGTTCAAATGCCGCATGGGGAGCCCTATGCAGATTTTGAACATGAGAGCATGCCAGTCTCTGTACCTGGACATGGGTGGGGGTGAGGGATGGGTGCTGATGCCAGGTACATATATGGTAGCCATGTCTGTGTGCCTGACCTGCGTGTCTGTGACTTGTGCATGCCATGGATGCATGACACATGTGTGTGACAATGCACAGATTCAGTGAAGCAGCCAAATTACCCTTGTATCCGCTGTGTTTGGTGTGTTTGGGGCCAGATGGATGTGACTGAGGTGAAGTGTGTGCATGTGATAGGCATGAGCCATGATGCATGTGAGTTACATATCATTGAATGTTTCAAGAGTCCATTGGACATGCATGGAAATGTCCATGGCATGCACCATGCCTGTTACTGTGTGTGTTTTGCCTGGACTGACCCATGTGTTGTGGAGGGACATGATGGAAGTGTACTTTGACAGTGGTGCTCATCTGCTATTGCTTCCTGTCTAGGGGACCATTGTACAGTGCCCTGATGCTTGTGTTCTTTGTCTCCCTCTACGCAGCGGCTAGTGAAGAAGAGGGCGGAGACGGCGCTGTGGAGCAAGGCGGCGGGGATGCCCCCACGGCTGCAGCGGAAGGGGTGGGTGAGCCCCCACAGGGGCCTGCTACGGTGGGAGACGGTGAGGAGCCATCCAGGTTGGTGGTTTGCACAGAGGAGGAGGAGGCCGCCACTGGGGCACACATGGGGCCTGGTGGGGGCATCCCTGCTGGTGCAAGTGGTGCAGTCCAGGGCCAGGGGCAGGAGGCAGCACAGGTCACCGTGGAGGGGCCTGTGCATGTCGCTGTCCCTGACCCTGTGAGTGCACCACCATGCACCAGCAGGGATGCCCCGTCCCAGGCCCGTCCGCAGGTAGAGGGGATGTCCATGTCACCTGACTCCACTCCACCTGCAGACGTGGGAACCCCTGGCCGTGTAGAGAAGGTCCTTATTGGGGTCGCGATGCGCACGGCTGTGATTCGTGATGCCGTGCGTGCTTCCCGGGAGGAGGACGCACGTCATCACGAAGTGCACCGTGCCGACGTGGCCCAATTGGGATCGGCCATGTTCGGGGGTTTCCTGCATGTGTTGTCCAATCTGGCGGCCCTCTCCTCCTCTGTGCAGGCTAAACACCAGTCGTTCTCCTTGCCGTCTTCCGGCCCAGATGCCACCAGGGCCCCCTGTGGACCTGCCCCGACCAATGCAGCCAGCTCGGTGGGGATCCCATCCCTCCCACAGTTGGGAGTCGGAGGTCCAGCAGGGGTGGACAACACAGCAACTGGACCCCAGCAGATGGAAGATGTGACAGCACCATCGGGCAGGGCACGTGCACAACGGCGTCGGTGGTTTCCATCAGCCTGGATGCCGTCGTGCTGGCAGAGGCAGTGGCATCGGAGGCAGCAGCAGGCTCGACGTGGGAGGCATCATGGCTCGGGGCCTTCAAGATCAGAGGGGCAGGCATCGGCCGGAGGGCAGGGCAACCCTGGGATGGTGGTGTCTTCCGTGTGGGAGCAGTTGGTCCAGCGGATAGGTGCAGAGCGGCAGCGGGCGGAAGAGGAGCGGCTCACCATGGTCAGGGCAGAGTTCTCCATGCGTCGGGCGTTGAGGCGGGCTGAGTGCCTCGAGGAAGCTCGCAGGGAGTTTGAGCTGGACATGGGGTTATCCCTGCGAGACCTCGGGGCCAGGACAGAGTCCCGCCTCCAGGACATCGACATGGAGTTCGATGATGCCCTGGCCAGCAACATCACCGAGTGAGCCGCAGGACTTGCCCGCTGCCTTTGTATATAGTTATTTAGTTAGTTAGTGTTAGGTTTCCTTTATTCATTTTTTTTTTTTGGACCGCTCGGACAATGGCCACTTTTTTGTATATATTATTTTCATTAGGTAGTAGTAGGTTTCATTTATGGTGTTGGGCTCATGGACCCTGGAATTTTCGTGTATATAGTTTGCTTTTGGAAGAAACATTTTTTTTATTAATTATTGTGTTCACCATGAGGAAATGGTTTTTCATTATTTTAATTCCACATGATTTTGCTTTGGACAACATTTGTTTTTGGATTATTTTTTTTTTTTTATTTTTACATTTGTTCTCGGACATGGAGCATTTATTTTGTTATCGCCATTGTTGTATGTTTGATTTTTTTACTTATTTTTCATCTTTAATACATGTTCTTTTTAACTTTCACTTGTGGTATTTTCTCATTGGTTTCATACATGTCATGATATGGGTTTTGAATTGACTTGCACCCATTGTGTATGTGTGTGTGACGGACAGGTGTTCATTTACAGACTTGCCATTGGGGTTGTATCATGTAATTGCATTCACTATGTGGGTGGATGCAATCCTTGCCTGGGTGTTTGTGCTGGGTATGCTGCCCATTACTGCCATGATTGAGTATCGTCAGGACCTGGGGGCAGGGGGACATGTGTGGGTGCCTGGTGGAGGCTGCCCCTGCACTGCTGGGGTGTGGGGGTGGTGGGAGACATGGGTGGGGGCCTGGTGGAGGGTGCCCCTGCACTGCTGGGGTGTGGGGGTGGTGGGAGACATGAGTGGGGGCCTGGTGGAGGGTGCCCCTGCACTGCTGGGGTGTGGGGGTGGTGGGAGACATGAGTGGGGGCCTGGTGGAGGGTGCCCCTGCACTGCTGGGGTGTGGGGGTGGTGGGAGACATGAGTGGGGGCCTGGTGGAGGGTGCCCCTGGTGGCTGGGGGGTGGGGGTGGTGGGTGACATGAGTGGGGGCCTGGTGGAGGCTGCCCCTGCACTGCTGGGGTGTGGGGGTGGTGGGAGACATGAGTGGGGGCCTGGTGGAGGGTGACCCTGCACTGCTGGGGTGTGGGGGTGGTGGGAGACATGAGTGGGGGCCTGGTGGAGGGTGACCCTGCACTGCTGGGGTGTGGGGGTGGTGGGAGACATGAGTGGGGGCCTGGTGGAGGGTGCCCCTGCACTGCTGGGGTGTGGGGGTGGTGGGAGACATGAGTGGGGGCCTGGTGGAGGGTGCCCCTGCACTGCTGGGGTGTGGGGGTGGTGGGAGACATGAGTGGGGGCCTGGTGGAGGGTGCCCCTGGTGGCTGGGGGGTGGGGGTGGTGGGTGACATGAGTGGGGGCCTGGTGGAGGCTGCCCCTGCACTGCTGGGGTGTGGGGGTGGTGGGAGACATGAGTGGGGGCCTGGTGGAGGGTGCCCCTGGTGGCTGGGGGTGTGGGGTGGTGGTAGACATGAGTGGGGCCTGGTGGAGGGTGCCCCTGCACTGCTGGGGTGTGGGGGTGGTGGGAGACATGAGTGGGGGCCTGGTGGAGGGTGCCTGCTGGGGTGTGGGGGTGGTGGGAGACATGAGTGGGGGCCTGGTGGAGGGTGCCCCTTGTGGCTGGGGGTGTGGGGGTGGTGGTAGACATGAGTGGGGCCTGGTGGAGGGTGCCCCTGCACTGCTGGGGTGTGGGGGTGGTGGGAGACATGAGTGGGGGCCTGGTGGAGGGTGCCCCTGCACTGCTGGGGTGTGGGGGTGGTGGGAGACATGAGTGGGGGCCTGGTGGAGGGTGCCCCTGGTGGCTGGGGGGTGGGGGTGGTGGGTGACATGAGTGGGGGCCTGGTGGAGGCTGCCCCTGCACTGCTGGGGTGTGGGGGTGGTGGGAGACATGAGTGGGGGCCTGGTGGAGGGTGCCCCTGGTGGCTGGGGGTGTGGGGGTGGTGGAAGACATGAGTGGGGCCTGGTGGAGGGTGCCCCTGCACTACTGGGGTGTGGGGGTGGTGGGAGACATGAGTGGGGGCCTGGTGGAGGGTGCCCCTGCATTGCTGGGGTGTGGGGGTGGTGGGAGACATGAGTGGGGGCCTGGTGGAGGGTGCCCCTGCATTGCTGGGGTGTGGGGGTGGTGGCAGACATGAGTGGGGGCCTGGTGGAGGGTGCCCCTGGTGGCTGGGGGTGTGGGGGTGGTGGTAGACATGAGTGGGGCCTGGTGGAGGGTGCCCCTGCATTGCTGGGGTGTGGGGGTGGTGGGAGACATGAGTGGGGGCCTGGTGGAGGGTGCCCCTGGTGGCTGGGGGGTGGGGGTGGTGGGTGACATGAGTGGGGGCCTGGTGGAGGCTGCCCCTGCACTGCTGGGGTGTGGGGGTGGTGGGAGACATGAGTGGGGGCCTGGTGGAGGGTGACCCTGCACTGCTGGGGTGTGGGGGTGGTGGGAGACATGAGTGGGGGCCTGGTGGAGGGTGACCCTGCACTGCTGGGGTGTGGGGGTGGTGGGAGAAATGAGTGGGGGCCTGGTGGAGGGTGCCCCTGCACTGCTGGGGTGTGGGGGTGGTGGGAGACATGAGTGGGGGCCTGGTGGAGGGTGCCCCTGCACTGCTGGGGTGTGGGGGTGGTGGGAGACATGAGTGGGGGCCTGGTGGAGGGTGCCCCTGGTGGTTGGGGGGTGGGGGTGGTGGGTGACATGAGTGGGGGCCTGGTGGAGGCTGCCCCTGCACTGCTGGGGTGTGGGGGTGGTGGGAGACATGAGTAGGGGCCTGGTGGAGGGTGCCCCTGGTGGCTGGGGGGTGGGGGTGGTGGGTGACATGAGTGGGGGCCTGGTGGAGGCTGCCCCTGCACTGCTGGGGTGTGGGGGTGGTGGGAGACATGAGTGGGGGCCTGGTGGAGGGTGTCCCTGGTGGCTGGGGGTGTGGGGGTGGTGGTAGACATGAGTGGGGCCTGGTGGAGGGTGCCCCTGCACTGCTGGGGTGTGGGGGTGGTGGGAGACATGAGTGGGGCCTGGTGGAGGGTGCCCCTGCACTGCTGGGGTGTGGGGGTGGTGGTAGACATGAGTGGGGCCTGGTGGAGGGTGCCCCTGCACTGCTGGGGTGTGGGGGTGGTGGGAGACATGAGTGGGGGCCTGGTGGAGGGTGCCCCTGCATTGCTGGGGTGTGGGGGTGGTGGGAGACATGAGTGGGGGCCTGGTGGAGGGTGCCCCTGCATTGCTGGGGTGTGGGGGTGGTGGGAGACATGAGTGGGGGCCTGGTGGAGGGTGCCCCTGGTGGCTGGGGGTGTGGGGGTGGTGGTAGACATGAGTGGGGCCTGGTGGAGGGTGCCCCTGCATTGCTGGTGTGTGGGGGTGGTGGGAGACATGAGTGGGGGCCTGGTGGAAGGTGCCCCTGGTGGCTGGGGGGTGGGGGTGGTGGGTGACATGAGGTGGGGCCTGGTGGAGGCTGCCCCTGCACTGCTGGGGTGTGGGGGTGGTGGGAGACATGAGTGGGGGCCTGGTGGAGGGTGCCCCTGGTGGCTGGGGGTGTGGGGGTGGTGGTAGACATGAGTGGGGCCTGGTGGAGGGTGCCCCTGCACTGCTGGGGTGTGGGGGTGGTGGGAGACATGAGTGGGGCCTGGTGGAGGGTGCCCCTGCACTGCTGGGGTGTGGGGGTGGTGGGAGACATGAGTGGGGGCCTGGTGGAGGGTGCCCCTGCACTGCTGGGGTGTGGGGGTGGTGGGAGACATGAGTGGGGGCCTGGTGGAGGGTGCCCCTGGAGGCTGGGGTGTGGGGGTGGTGGGAGACATGAGTGGGTGCCTGGTGGAGGGTGCCCATGGTGGCTGGGGGGTGGGGGTGGTGGGTGACATGAGTGGGGGCCTGGTGGAGGCTGCCCCTGCACTGCTGGGGTGTGGGGGTGGTGGGAGACATGAGTGGGGGCCTGGTGGAGGGTGACCCTGCACTGCTGGGGTGTGGGGGTGGTAGGAGACATGAGTGGGGGCCTGGTGGAGGGTGACCCTGCACTGCTGGGGTGTGGGGGTGGTGGGAGACATGAGTGGGGGCCTGGTGGAGGGTGCCCCTGCACTGCTGGGGTGTGGGGGTGGTGGGAGACATGAGTGGGGGCCTGGTGGAGGGTGCCCCTGCACTGCTGGGGTGTGGGGGTGGTGGGAGACATGAGTGGGGGCCTGGTGGAGGGTGCCCCTGGTGGCTGGGGGGTGGGGGTGGTGGGTGACATGAGTGGGGGCCTGGTGGAGGCTGCCCCTGCACTGCTGGGGTGTGCGGGTGGTGGGAGACATGAGAGGGGGCCTGCTGGAGGGTGCTCCTGCACTGCTGGGGTGTGGGGGTGGTGGGAGACATGAGTGGGGGCCTGGTGGAGGGTGCCCCTGGTGGCTGGGGGGAGGGGGTGGTGGGTGACATGAGTGGGGGCCTGGTGGAGGCTGCCCCTGCACTGCTGGGGTGTGGGGGTGGTGGGAGACATGAGTGGGGGCCTGGTGGAGAGTGCCCCTGGTGGCTGGGGGTGTGGGGGTGGTGGTAGACATGAGTGGGGCCTGGTGGAGGGTGCCCCTGCACTGCTGGGGTGTGGGGGTGGTGGGAGACATGAGTGGGGCCTGGTGGAGGATGCCCCTGCACTGCTGGGGTGTGGGGGTGGTGGTAGACATGAGTGGGGCCTGGTGGAGGGTGCCCCTGCACTGCTGGGGTGTGGGGGTGGTGGGAGACATGAGTGGGGGCCTGGTGGAGGGTGCCCCTGCATTGCTGGGGTGTGGGGGTGGTGGGAGACATGAGTGGGGGCCTGGTGGAGGGTGCCCCTGCATTGCAGGGGTGTGGGGGTGGTGGGAGACATGAGTGGGGGCCTGGTGGAGGGTGCCCCTGGTGGCTGGGGGTGTGGGGGTGGTGGTAGACATGAGTGAGGCCTGGTGGAGGGTGCCCCTGCATTGCTGGGGTGTGGGGGTGGTGGGAGACATGAGTGGGGGCCTGGTGGAGGGTGCCCCTGGTGGCTGGGGGGTGGGGGTGGTGGGTGACATGAGTGGGGGCCTGTTGGAGGCTGCCCCTGCACTGCTGGGGTGTGGGGGTGGTGGGAGACATGAGTGGGGGCCTGGTGGAGGGTGCCCCTGGTGGCTGGGGGTGTGGGGGTGGTGGTAGACATGAGTGGGGCCTGGTGGAGGGTGCCCCTGCACTGCTGGGGTGTGGGGGTGGTGGGAGACATGAGTGGGGCCTGGTGGAGGGTGCCCCTGCACTGCTGGGATGTGGGGGTGGTGGGAGACATGAGTGGGGGCCTGGTGGAGGGTGCCCCTGCACTGCTGGGGTGTGGGGGTGGTGGGAGACATGAGTGGGGGCCTGGTGGAGGGTGCCCCTGCACTGCTGGGGTGTGGGGGTGGTGGGAGACATGAGTGGGTGCCTGGTGGAGGGTGCCCCTGGTGGCTGGGGGGTGGGGGTGGTGGGTGACATGAGTGGGGGCCTGGTGGAGGCTGCCCCTGCACTGCTGGGGTGTGGGGGTGGTGGGAGACATGAGTGGGGGCCTGGTGGAGGGTGCCCCTGGTGGCTGGGGGGTGGGGGTGGTGGGTGACATGAGTGGGGGCCTGGTGGAGGATGCCCCTGCACTGCTGGGGTGTGGGGGTGGTGGGAGACATGAGTGGGGGCCAGGTGGAGGGTGACCCTGCACTGCTGGGGTGTGAGGGTGGTGGGAGACATGAGTGGGGGCCTGGTGGAGGGTGACCCTGCACTGCTGGGGTGTGGGGGTGGTGGGAGACATGAGTGGGGGCCTGGTGGAGGGTGCCCCTGCACTGCTGGGGTGTGGGGGTGGTGGGAGACATGAGTGGGGGCCTGGTGGAGGGTGCCCCTGCACTGCTGGGGTGTGGGGGTGGTGGGAGACATGAGTGGGGGCCTGGTGGAGGGTGCCCCTGGTGGCTGGGGGGTGGGGGTGGTGGGTGACATGAGTGGGGGCCTGGTGGAGGCTGCCCCTGCACTGCTGGGGTGTGGGGGTGGTGGGAGACATGAGTGGGGGCCTGGTGGAGGGTGCCCCTGGTGGCTGGGGGTGTGGGGGTGGTGGTAGACATGAGTGGGGCCTGGTGGAGGGTGCCCCTGCATTGCTGGGGTGTGGGGGTGGTGGGAGACATGAGTGGGGGCCTGGTGGAGGGTGCCCCTGCATTGCTGGGGTGTGGGGGTGGTGGGAGACATGAGTGGGGGCCTGGTGGAGGGTGCCCCTGGTGGCTGGGGGGTGGGGGTGGTGGGTGACATGAGTGGGGGCCTGGTGGGGGCTGCCCCTGCACTGCTGGGGTGTGGGGGTGGTGGGAGACATGAGTGGGGGCCTGGTGGAGGGTGCCCCTGGTGGCTGGGGGTGTGGGGGTGGTGGGAGACATGAGTGGGGGCCTGGTGGAGGGTGCCCCTGCATTGCTGGGGTGTGGGGGTGGTGGGAGACATGAGTGGGGGCCTGGTGGAGGGTGCCCCTGTTGGCTGGGGGGTGGGGGTGGTGGGTGACATGAGTGGGGGCCTGGTGGGGGCTGCCCCTGCACTGCTGGGGTGTGGGGGTGGTGGGAGACATGAGTGGGGGCCTGGTGGAGGGTGCCCCTGGTGGCTGGGGGTGTGGGGGTGGTGGTAGACATGAGTGGGGCCTGGTGGAGGGTGCCCCTGCACTGCTGGGGTGTGGGGGTGGTGGGAGACATGAGTGGGGGCCTGGTGGAGGGTGCCCCTGCACTGCTGGGGTGTGGGGGTGGTGGGAGACATGAGTGGGGGCCTGGTGGAGGGTGCCCCTGCACTGCTGGGGTGTGGGGGTGGTGGGAGACATGAGTGGGGGCCTGGTGGAGGGTGCCCCTGGTGGCTAGGGTGTGGGGGTGGTGGGAGACATGAGTGGGTGCCTGGTTTAGGGTGCCCCTGGTGGCTGGGGGGTGGGGGTGGTGGGTGACATGAGTGGGGGCCTGGTGGAGGCTGCCCCTGCACTGCTGGGGTGTGGGGGTGGTGGGAGACATGAGTGGGGGCCTGGTGGAGGGTGACCCTGCACTGCTGGGGTGTGGGGGTGGTGGGAGACATGAGTGGGGGCCTGGTGGAGGGTGACCCTGGTGGCTGGGGGGTGGGGGTGGTGGGTGACATGAGTGGGGGCCTGGTGGAGGGTGACCCTGGTGGCTGGGGGGTGGGGGTGGTGGGAGACATGAGTTGGACATGGGTGGGGGCCTGCTGGCAGGTGCCCCACAGTGCTGGGGGTGGGGGTGGTGGGGGACATGAGTTGGACATGGGTGGGGGCCTGCTGGCAGGTGCCCCACAGTGCTGGGGGGTGGGGGTGCAAGGGGACATGAGTTGGTGTTCATTAGTTCAAGGAGACATGTGCCTTTGCTGGGGGGCATGCCCATGTTGGGTGGGCTGCCTGCGGGACATGACCAGGGATGCAGGGTAGTCCCCTGTGGTGTGGGCTGCCTGCAGGGGCTGTGGAGGGTGTACAGGGTACACCTGGGAGGACCCACACTGTCAAATCCTATGTGGGACTCCCCGGCACCCCTGAAATACACGTACCGTACAGAAATCGCGTGTGGAACTTCCCGCGCACCCCTAAAATACACGCGCCCAGGCTATTCGCGTGTGGAACTTCCCGCGCACCCCTGAAATACACGCGCCCAGGCTATTCGCGTGTGGAACTTCCCGCGCACCCCTGAAATACACGCGCCCAGGCTATTCGCGTGTGGAACTTCCTGCGCACCCCTGAAATACACGCGCCCAGGCTATTCGCGTGTGGAACTCCCCGCGCACCCCTGAAATACACGCGCCCAGGCTATTCACGTGTGGAACTCCCCGCGCACCCCTGAAATACACGCGCCCAGGCTATTCGCGTGTGGAACTTCCCGCGCACCCCTGAAATACACGCGCCCAGGCTATTCGCGTGTGGAAGTTCCCGCGCACCCCTGAAATACACGCGCCCAGGCTATTCGCGTGTGGAACTTCCCGCGCACCCCTGTAATACACGTAGCCCGCTCCCCCAGGCCCGATCGCGTGAGGAACTTCACGCGAACCCCTGAAATACACATAGCAAGCTCCCCCAGGCCCGATCGCGTGAATTACTTCACGCAAACCCCTGTGATGCACGTACCCTGCAAATCCCATGTGAGACTTCCCGCGCACCCCGGTATACATGCACATGTATTTTTTGTCAGCGGGTGTCCGTGTTTGTGGGTACCCCTTTGCACGTCATTTTTCCTGGAGGGCCACAGAATGGGACATTCATCATGGCAGTATATAGGTGCTATTTGTTGGCGCACCTTTTGGCGCACATTTCTTACAGCCGCAGAGACGCTACCGCCTGCTTTCTTGTGGCGGTCGTGTTTGTGCCTGTGCGCTGGTTTGAGCGTGCGCTTTTTTGCCCTATTCTATTCCATGAATACGTGTTGTAGGCGAGCGTGTGGGCGTTCCGCGCACTTGTGCCCTGTACTTCCCCCGTGACGCCCACGTTTTGGCAAGTTGTTCCCCAATCCCGAGTGTTACGCCCGTGTTCCGCCTACTTTTGTTGCGTGCGCCGCGCTATGTGCGAATTTCGCTGTGGCCTGTGCGATTTTCGCTGTGACCTGGCGCACGCTGTTAGATGGCCTGTGCGCCAACGTGCGCCGCGCACTTTTTTTTCGCACATCTGCTGGTTTTCTCGCGCACGGCCTTCCATGAATCGACGTGCGCTGCTTTTCGTGCGATTTTCGCACTTGCACTGCGATTTTCGCTATTCCACTGCGATTCGCACGTTTTTGCCCACTTGCGCCGCGCTAATTATTCCATGAATCGGCCTGTCAATATTTTCCCTACTAATAACATTGCCCTGGAAAGGAAACAAATTTTGCAAAATGAAGAAACTTGTCGGTTTTGTAAAAATCCAGAATTGATCGAAACATTGATGCACTGGGTGCTTGCTTGCCCAAATTTGATTGATCTGCATTCCCTGTATTTGAAGAAAACGAAAATGTTGGTTTCTAAGGACCTTGATGAATCTTGGTGGGAATGGATGCTTATGGGAGAAAACACTAGTCTGTGCATTGAGATGCTCAAATTTATCAAGGCAATTCTACAAAAAACTAAAATTGAAAACTGAACCATATGAATGTTGGCGATCATCATCCGAGCCTATTTATTTGATTTGAAATGGTGAGCTTTAAAGTTGATTCTTCTTCTAGCAAATGTGTAAATAGCTGTATCTTCTGGACATTGTTCTTAAATAAATTGTCCACTTTTAATGATGAGAAGAGTGAGTTGTTATGTAAACGGTTAATTTAATTTAATTTGTAAAGCTGCATGATGGCTTGCTTATTTTGTTTTAAACCAATAAACATTTAAAAAAATAGCACTAGGGCAAACTTTGCTCTGGTGCAAAAATGCATTGAAAATGTATCCCTTTTACACTAGGGCAATCTTTGCTCTGGTGTTTATATCATTCAAGACTGCACTTGTTGTATATGGTTTTCCAACATGTTCCAGTGTTTTTAGAAATAGGGCATATTTTGCTAATATCGTGCAACTTTTCACTTGCACTGGTACACAGTTTCTGTTATATGACAGGTCTGCTCAATCATTAAAAGGTGGCTAAAATATGGACAATATACATACAGTTTGTTTTAATATACAGTTCTTATAAAAAGCCACCTGACTGCTTCTCCCACTCTACAATATCCCATCTGTCAAAGACCTTTCAAAGTAAGCTAGCAGGGAATAAGAGAGGGACCGGTTGGACATTTACCAAAGAAACCTGCTCTAGGTCTGTGACAACATGTACGTTTCACCATGTGTGCTTCCATCTCCCCTGTGCCAAAAGGAAATTGATTCCTGGGGGGTCACTGCTGGCAGTCACTGGTGTAACGAAGGCCCCTGCGGCTTCCAATGTGTGGGTGCACCCCAACTCCAGGTCTGGGGGGGCCTGGCCCAGTCCTAACACATGATGTTGACAGTTTGGCTGGCGGTTGCAGTGAGAGAAGAAGGCGCTCACTAGGGGTTGGAGCTGACCGTGACATATGACATGTGACACATGCCACATTCAGCTCCAACACTTTCTCCTTCGGCTTGCTTGTTGCTCATATACAGGTACCAGGAAGGTTTTGCAGCTTCCTGGTTCCTGTTCGTGAGCAGCATGGAGGAGGCAAGGGTGCCCTGGAGTGACAGACTGAAGCTGGAAAATCAGGCAAGAAAGCTTTTTTTATGTGATGTGTATTTTACATGTGAGAAGTGTGTGTCAGAGGTAGGTATGTGCTATGCTATGGGTCAGTGAGTGGTGAGTGAATGAGAAGAAAGGTGATAGTGTGTGTATGTGTGCATGTTGTGGTTGGTGTGTGCCTGTGTAGAGAATCCAGTGAGAGTGGATGTAAGAGATGGTGTATGAGTGAGGGCCTGGTGGGTGAATGAGTATGAAGGTCATAGTGTGTTTTTGAATGTTCTGGGTGGGAGGGTGGTCAGGAATGTGTGTGCTTGTGTAGATAATGCAGTAAGAGTTGGTTTAAGAGAAGGTGTACCAGTGAGTGACTGGTGGGCGAATGAGTAGGAATGTTATAGTGTGTGTTTGAAAGTTGTGGATGGGTGCGTGTTTGGGTGTGTACCTGTGTAGAGAATGCAGTGGGAGTGGATGTAAAAGAAAGTATATGAGTTAGTGTTTGGTGGATGAATGAGTAAGAATGTGATTGTGTGTTTTGAATGTTCTGGGTGTGTGTGTACTGTGAGTGCCTGTGTAGAGCATGCCAAGAGAGTGGATCTAAGAGAAGGTGTATGGGTGGGTGAATGAGTAGGAATGTGATAATGTGTTTTGAATGTTCTGGGTGGGTGTGTGCCTGTGTGGAGAATGCAGTGAGAGTGGATTCAAGAGAATGTGTATGGGTGCATGACTGGTGGATGAATGAGTAGCAATGTGATAGTGTGGGTTTTTTCTGGGTGGGTGTGTGCTTTCCTGTGTGGATATTGCAGTGTGAGTGGACACAGGAGAAGCTGTGTGAGTGAGTGACTGGTGGGTGAGTGAGTAGGAATGTGCTAGTGTGTGTTTGAATGTTCTGCATGGGTGAGCGTGCACTTGTGTGGAGAATGCAATGTGAGTGGATGCGAGAGAAGATGTATGAGTGAGTAACTGGTGCGTGGATTTATTTATTTATTTATTACATTTGTTATACGCCCAGACCCTGAGGTGTCATGGCGTAGTTACAGACAATTCATAAGACTTACAAATTTAACAATTGTGGGCATGATGCAACATCCCTGCATGGTTATAAGACAGTTCAGAATTACATAAATTACATTCTTGACAATTATGGCCAGGAAATGGCCAGAGAAGGGTGTATGGTCCAGCAGGTAGAAGAGTGTAGGGCTATAAATAGCTATGGACTTTTGGTGTTTTAGAATTAGTTAAATAACCAAGTTTTCAGCAATTTTTTGAATAGTTGGTGGGATTCTTCATGTTTGATGTTAGTTGGGAGTGTGTTCCAGTGTTTGGGGGCTAGGACTTTGAAGCTGCTGCCCCCTGCTCTTGTGCTTTTGAATCTGGGTATAACAAGGAGGAGGCTATTGCTAGATCTGAATTGTCTAGTGGAGGCTTTGTAAGTAACAGTGTTGTTGAGATATTTGGGCGATTTGTTGGCAATGCATTTGTGTGTAATGCATAAAGTTTTGAAGAAAATTCTTGCCTTAATGGGAAGCCAGTGATTGTTTTTTCTGATGGTCGAGATATGCTCATTCTTTTTTATTCCCAGTGCGGCTCAGAGTGCTTTATTCTGCATGAGTTGGATTTTGGATAGGTTGTCATTGGATGTACCTAGTAGGAGTACATTACAGTAGTCCAACTTAGAGAGTACAAGGGCTCTTGCTAATGTGATGCAGTTTTTTGGTGTGAGGAATTTGCGACTTTATGAGATGAGCTTGGTAGTGTACGTGTCATGAACCATCGAACTCGCCCTTTCTGGGCCTCCTGGTCCCTGACACATCGGGGTCTACACTCCATAATACAACCAACATGGCGGCGAGCCCAGAACGCCGCTCACCAGTCTTTGCGTTCTACACAGTGTGCTCTATAAAGATGCCACACCCCCGCGGCCCTGCATGTCTCAACGCTGCCGCTACCTGTGACCGGACGTGTGCTCCGTACTCTTCCTTGTATTATTGTGTTGTTTCCTGGTTCCAGGAAACCCTTCTTCCAATCTACCTTTCAGCCTTCTTATCCAGCCTTCCCGGAATCCTTGCACCGCCTCCGCGTGCTTCTTATCCCTTTCTTGAGTCTCCTGGAGTTTCCCCTTGATTCCGGACATCGAAGCTGAACGAACACTGGAAGCCTAGGACGGCCGAGCGAGCTTGTTTAAGACCCGAACCATACGAAAGAAGACTCCTCCTAAAGAAGTCATCAGGCAACGAAAACAGTAGAGAAAGGGGGAAACCTGTGACAGATTGAGACGCCATCTGACCGAAGTCGATACAGACATGGAGGCGGCCATCCAGGATCTTATGCGCGGCATGCAAGAACTAACCACCGAAGTACAAAACCTGAAAGCTGAGAACGCTGCGTTAAAACAATTGGTACTATCCCGCGACTCTGCCACAAAGGACAGTGTGCTATTGGGCGGCATTGTCGACAAATATGATGGCTCTGCAAAAACCCTCCGTGGATTCCTGGATTCTTGTTTGGTCCACTTTACCTTTAAAGCTTATTATTTTTCTACCCCCAAGGCTAAAGTGGGCTTTATCATTTCACACCTTTCCGGGAACGCATTAGCGTGGGCCACACCATTAGTTATTTCCGGAGATGCCCTTTTGGATGATTATGACGGATTCATCCAAGCACTTAAAACCATGTTTGACCGCCCAGAACAGGTCTTTAGTCTCAAGAATGTTTACTCGATTTCCAGCAAGGCTCTCAGGACATGCTCACTTATGTGACTCGATTCAAGCAACTGGCTAAAGAAGCGGGTTGGCCTTCTGAAGCTTACTTCACTCTCTTTCGAAGAGGGCTAAATAAAGATATCAAGAATGAATTAGCCAGGGTGGCACGTCCTAGTTCTTATCAGGCATTTATGGATCTTGTTCTACAGATTGATTTTCGCATCCAAGAAAGGAAGGCAAAGAAAAGGAAGACCAAGTCACCCCTCCAGAAGCACCCCTTAGAGACCTCCTCGAAATCCGAAGATCCTTCTGTCCCCACAAACAAACTCAAATCCATGCAACTAGAGGCCTTCCGTGGACCCATATCCCCCCAAGAAAGGTTGCAAAGGATCCATACTGGCTTATGCATGTACTGTGCCTCGGACAAGCATTTATTCAAGGAATGTCCAATAGCCCCTCCGCGGCGTTCAGGAAACGCCAGCTCCCGATCCTAGATGGAGCTCAGTTTCGGGAGAGAGATGTAGGCTCCACATCTATACCATCCTTGAACTCTCCTGGACAAAACTCTCTGGTAATTTTACTGGTCTTTCTATCACCATCGAAGAAGGAAACCTACCCATTCTGGCATTAGTGGAATGTGGGGCTATGGGAATATTCATAGATCAAGAATGGGTCCTTAAACACCATATTCCCTACGAATCCCGGACAATCTTGCAACCCGTAGAAGCAATTGATGGCAGGCCTCTCTCTTCTGGACCTATAACCCTTCAGACCAAGGAAATTGAGCTTGCAATAAACCATCACCGAGAGAAGATAAAGTTTGACATCATAAAATCTGCCCATTACCCAATGATATTGGGAATGCCCTGGCTACAAAAACACAATCCATTCATCAATTGGACAGCAGGTTCCTTGTTCCTAGATTCTGAATTTTGCGTGTCTCATTGTCTACTCCTGGATCCTTCTCCAACACCATCGGAAGAACGTTCAACAACCCTGCAAGGTCCTCTCACGGTCTCCAACATCGTCCAGGTTCCCAAAGCCTACCAGGAGTACAGCGATGTGTTCTCTTCTGCTATTGTTCAAGCCTTACCACCCCATAGGCCAGAAGACTGTGCTATTGAAACCGAACCTTCAGCTGTGATTCCCTTTGGAAGAATGTTTATTCTGTCTGAACCTGAGAAAAGGGCCCTTCGTGAATACCTAGATACTAACCTAGAAAACGGAACCATACACCCATCCAAATCTCCAGCCGGAGCTTCACTATTTTTTGTTCCTAAGAAAGATACCAAAGAGCTCAGACCTTGTCTTGATTATCGAGGTCCAAATCAGTGCACCCTTAAGGATCGTTATCCATTACCCTTGATCTCAGACATCCTGGAAGCCGTAACAGGAGCCGTAATATTCACCAAATTGGATCTCAGGGGTGCCTACCATCTGATCCGTATTAGGGAAATAGACGAATGGAAGACAGCATTCAGAGCACCCTTTGGTCATTATGAATACTTGGTCATGCCCTTTGGACATGCTAATGCTCTGGCGATCTTCCAACGCTTTATGGATCGGGTGTTTTCGGATATGCTGTTTCTCTTCGTCATCGTCTACCTGGACGAAATTCTGGTATTCTCTAAGGACCCTCTCAAGCATGAAGGACATGTTAAGGCAGTACAACAACGACTACGTGAGCACACGCTTCTAGCAAAACCCGAGAAGTGCCATTTTCATGTTTCCACCGTTCACTATCTAGGATTTGTCCTTAGCCCAGACGGCATAGGAATGGATCATTCTAAGGTTAAAGCCATACTATCCTGGCCAACTCCGACCACTGTAAAACAGATCCAGTCTTTCCTGGGCCTAGCTAATTTCTATCGAAAGTTCATACCATCTTTCTCCGAGATTGTTCACCCGATAATTGCCTTGTTGAAGAAGAATACTCCCTTTCATTGGACATCAGCCCAGGAGAAGGCCTTCCAACGCTTGAAAACAGAGTTTACACAAGCCCCCATCCTGGCTCAACCTGATATAAATCGACCGTTCCTAGTGGAAACAGACGCCTCTAAGTATGCCATCGGAGCAGTTCTGAAACAGGAACTCGATGACGGACTGGAACACCCTATTGCCTATCTTTCATTGACCCCCAGTGAAACTCATTACTCGGTTTTAGAAAAGAAACTGCTAGCCATCCATCAAGCCTTCATCGAGTGGCGTCATTTACTTCTAGGAGCTAAACATCCTGTCCAGGTTTGCACGGACCATCGAAATCTCCAAGTATTACAGGCCCTGGAATGCAGGAACAGCCATCAGGCCCGTTGGGCCTTCTTCTTTGCCCAATACCAGTTCCATATTCACCATGTTCCTGGAACACAAAATATAATCGCTGATGCCCTGTCTCGGCGTCCTGACTATGAACCTCCTGAAGACCGAACATTTCCTAAGATGTTTCCCCATACAATATTTGTAGCTCAGGCAACCAGTCTCCTAGATGAAGTCTGCATGCAAACTCAATCCTCTGATTTCTGGAAAGACATCTTGGGCAAGAACCTGTGGAATTGATACCTGTTCAAAGATAACGCCTTGGTTACTCCAACACAAAAACTACAACAAAGGATAATAAACCTCTGTCACGATACCCTTTACTCCGGACATCGTGGTATTACCAATACCCTCTGACTAATACAAAGGAAATTTTGGTGGCCCGGAATGAAAGCTGACGTACAACTGTACGTTCAGGCATGCTCTGTCTGTAATCAAAACAAACACGACAACAAAAGACCGGCGGGTCTACTACAGCAACCTCCACTACCAACAAGGCCTTGGGAATTCATAACAACAGACTTCATTGTGTAATTACCGCCTTACAGGGGATACACAACTATCATGGTCACCATTGACTTGTTTACTCATAGCGCTCATTTTACACCCCTGTATAAATTGCCATCCTCGTCAGAACTTGCTGGAATTTTCCTAGAACACATATTCCGACTATATGGACTCCCTTCCAAGATCATATCGGACAGAGGGCCTCAATACATTTCTCAGTTCTGGAAACACCTTTGCCGGACACTAGGAATTCAACGTGCCCTCTCCTCAGGCTACCATTCCCAAACCAATGGAGCTACTGAGCGAGTAAACCAAACCCTGGAACAATATCTTTGTTTCTTCTCTACCAAGGTCCAGGATGATTGGTCCCTTTTAATACCAGTGGCTGAATTCGCTTATAACAACTTGGATCACTCGGCCGTTAAGACCAGCCCTTTTTTCTGCAGCCATGGATTCCACCCTTCGGTTCTACCTACTATCCTTCCACATCCTACACCAGTTCCCACAGTCGACTCCTGGATTGAAACACTCATTAATGTACAAAGAGAAGCCAAAGAACAATTAGAGAAGGCCAGGACCCAGACCAAGCTGTATGAGGACTCCAAAAGAAGGACGAGCCCTTCCTACTCAATAGGGAATAAAGTATGGCTATCCTCGAAGCTGCTGCCACAGCATCTGCGACCAAATAAATTGTCTACCCGGTATTATGGGCCATTCCCTATAAAAGAAATCATCAACCCAGTGGCCTTTCGACTCAAATTACCAGACTCCTGGAAGAAAATCCACCCAGTCTTTCATACATCCTTAATGAAGCCCTACATCCAGACCTCTCTAACTAACCTCTGGCCTATCCCAGTACTTGTCAATGACCAACTGGAGTATGAGGTCTCCAGAATTTATGATTCCAGATATAGAGGTGACCGGACGTGTGCTCCGTACTCTTCCTTGTACTATTCTGTTGTTTCCTGGTTCCAGGAAACCCTTCTTCAAATCTACCTTTCCTCCTTCTTATCCAGCCTTCCCGGAATCCTTGTACCGCCTCCGTGTGCTTCTTATCCCTTTCTTGAGTCTCCTGGAGTTTCCCTTTGATCCCGGACATCGAAGCTGAATGAACACTGGAAGCCGAGGACGGCCGAGCGGGCTTGTATAAGACCCGAACCATACGAAAGAAGACTCCTCCTAAAGAAGTCATCAGGCAACGAAAACAGGTGAGAAAGGGGGAAACCTGTGACAGTACGAGGTGGCTGAAGAGAGGGCATTGACTTCTTTGGTCATGGATAAGTTGGTATCAAGATAAACACCTAAAGTTTTGACCTGTTTGAGAACTGGGATCGTGGTGTCATCTATGGTGAAGGAAGAATAAGAAGTCTGAAGGGATTTTTTTCTGGGGGTAGAACCAATTATGAGCAGCTCAGTTTTCTTGTCGTTTAGACAGAAACTGTTGTGGGCCATCCAGTTTTGGATAAGAGAATATATTTGGTTGATAAGTAGAGTGTCTTGGTCATGGTAGCCTGATAGGGGGAAAAGGATCTGGGTGTCGTCAGCGAAGTTGGTGTAAATTACACCCATGGCATCCAGGGCTGCGAAGAGTAGCTTTGTGTATGCATTGTAGAGGGTAGGGGAGAGGCAGTATCCTTGGGGCACGCCTATGGGGACTGGTATGGGGTCAGCAGAGGCTTTGCCGATGGATACTCTTGAGGTTCTGTCAGCTAGGAAGGATTTGATCCAGCTCATAGCGTCCTTGGAGAAGTTCAAGTTGTTGGAGAGGGTGGCACAGAGTTTGTTGTGGTCAACTAGGTCAAACGCGGCAGAGAGGTCTAAAAGCATTAGGAAACAAAGTTTGCCTGAGTCTCTGTTTGCGTCCATTTGTATTTTTAAGTCAAGGAGGACCGTTTCAGTGCTGTTGTTAGGGCGAAAGCCTGATTGTCGGTCACCCAGTAGTTGATTTTGTTCCAGGTGGTTCTGGATTTGGGTGTATGCCATTTTATCAATTATCTTCAGTAGGAAGGGGGTTGTTGTAATTGGGCGGTAGTTAGTGGGAATGGAGGGGTCTAGTGTAGGCTTTTTTAGTAGAGGGGTTACCCAGGCTTTTTTGATGCTGATGGGGATTGTATTGGAATTAAAGGAGGCATTGACAAAGTTGGTGATGAGAGGGGTTAGTGTGGGTGCGCAGAGTTTGACTAACTGAGGGGGGAAGTGATCTTCTTTGCATTTGGATGCTTTTAGTTTGGCTATGGTATACCATAGCCAAACTATGGTACCACTTTTGGGTGACGGGGTGAAGTAGAAGGGATTGGTGGGCTTGGTGGATGGAGCATCCTCAAGGGAGGTGGGTTGTTTGCCTTCTAGGCTTTGTTTTATAGCCGCAATTTTATTTTGTAGTAGAGGAATTTTGGAGGCTAGTGCATCTTGGATAGTGGTGCACGAGGTTTTGCTGGCATTGGCTGGGGGTGCGGTTTGACAGGGGTTCTCTAGTTCTGTGAGTATGGAGAATAATTCCTTAGAATTGGAGGAGGCATTGGTGATTCTTTGGTTGAGAGCATTCGCTTTATTGCTTATTATGGCTGCTTTGTAGATTTTGTTGGTGTTGTTGAAGGCCTTTGCTGAGTCAGGGTTATTGATTTTTTGTGGACGTGCTCAAGCGCTCTCTTGGTGTGTCTCAAGGAAACTAGTTCCTCATTGAACCAGAAACTTGTGCGTTTGTCGGTTCTGCGGGTTTAAGTGATGATGGGTGCTAATGAGTTGATGGTGTTTGTGAGGCAGTAATTGTAATACTCTGCCAGGTCTGCAGGATCGTTACTGTCTGGGTTGGTAGCCGCTAGAGACGCTTGTAGGGTGAGAGAGGTTTTCAACTGTTAGTTTTTTTATATTTCTGGTTTCATAGGTTTCTGGTTTGTTAGTTGCTGGAGGGTCTGGGGCACTATTATTCTGTAAGAGGATTCAATTCAACACTACAGCCAAGTCAATGCCTAGTCTGGGATACTGAATGGAAACCCTTATTGATATATCTTTACGTCCAGTTCATGTGTTCTGGATGACTACCCCTATATAACACCCCTCTCTTGGAATCCCCCTGACCCCACTGAGCCAAGAAGTAGTTCTGTTTTGCAAGTTTAAAGGGTTTATTTGATAATTTAAACAATAGATATATATATCACACTTTATAATAAATTAATAATTGAATATCACACTTAATCTGAGCAGTAATCAATAATGGATAGTCCGGCACTAGCACACTTCTTTATAATCAATGATGGGTGGTTATAGGATGGATAAAATAGCAACAATACTTTTATGGTTTCAAATGGATGCAGGGTGGAATGAAATTGCAGTACAGAAATACTCAATATGATTTCAACAAAACAATGTAATCACTTTTCTCTGGCAATCCACTCCCCCCTTTATGCAATGCAAGGAAATGGAAGGGAAGCACACAGTTCTCAGAAATGCAATCAAATGTAATTCAGTTCACCCCAGCAAGCTTAGACTACAGAAGTTTGAAACACAGGCCCAAAATGCTTTTATATGTGCTGGCAATGAAGTGAAAAATATGCTAAAATGCTTTTAATTCCCTCTAGAGGTTCAGGGTGAGTGGTATCTAGTTAATATTAGTCCAGGCTCACTCTAGCAATGATTCAGGGATGGTTCTTAAGAGGCAAACGAATTTTTAGCAAGGAAAGCAAGGAAGCTGCTGTTTTCACACGTGGCTGGATTTTTAACCAAATCGCAAATCGCGGTAAAATTCGCGAGTGCGAGAATCGTGATTACGGCAAAAGTATGAGGAGTAGGAAGTCGGTTCTAGGCTTGTTGAAAAGTTGAGATTCTAAGCTTTCAGAGGAAAGTTAAGTTCCTAGCCCAAACGGTTCCAGAGTTATGAACGATTTTGTGAAGGTTGTTTTTCGGATTTGAAATTTTAAAAGTTCAAAGCGACAGGTTACAGCTTGCAGATAGAAAATGACAGGTGACAGCTTTTAGGCAGTTCTGGTTAGATTGAAATAGATTGAATTATATTATTTTAACTAAGAGATTCTGCACAGTTCTGCTAGGTACTCACAATATATTTTTGAATTAGGCCTCGCCACGGATCTGGTCAGGTTTTGGACTGGACTCCGGTCTGGTCTGGGTCTCTTCACAGTGATCTGGGTCAGCTCTCTGGTTCTGCTAACAGCGGTCTGGGTCAGCTCTGCTCTGCTGGTCTAGCCTCTCTGGATTCTGGATACTGCTCTGCTTTCTAGGTACTGCTACAGGTTCTTGAGATTGATGGATTTGAAGTCTGGATCTCTGGATGTGAAGTCGTCGATCAGCATGCTCCGCAGCAAATGGAATTGAATCTCTCTATCTGTCCTGACTGTCTGCTTTTATGTGTTTTGAAAGTGGGTGTGTGTGCAGCATCACTAGCCAGCCCCTCTTTCAACTTGTCATTGGCCCAATTCTCCCCTCTCCCATGATTGGGGAAGGAACTGTGAGTCAGAGTGATGCTGTAGGTTTTATGGGTCAGAGGATCCTCCCCTGGTCAGTTTGCCCACAAATCTATATTTTGATTCAAAATGCACATTTCTCAAATACATAGTGGTTTGTCATTGCATGTACATATTACCTATCACATGAGGTAGTCTCTGTCCCAAATCTGCTCTTCCTAGGAGCTTGGGTTCAAAAATGGCAACATATTTCACTTTTTAGTCGGGTTACCAATATTGGATTTTTCCCCGCATTTACACAGATGTGCCCATGGTGTGTGGGCATTAGGTGGTGGAGTGTCAGATTTTTAACATACATACATTTAGAGTAATATCCTCTTTTCCGCTAAAACCCCCCTGAACATACCACCGGGTCCTACCACGTCTTCAAATGTGCACAGAAAAATCACAAGAATAATGATATCACTTATAAAATGTTCACAAGTCCGCTCTATGAATGATCCATCATTTTAGATTTATGTTCTGGCCCCAAAGGTGTGTGGTTTCCCCCAGCACAAGGTTGAATTTCTGGTTTTTCCAGTTCTGCCAAGCCAGCTTGCTCTCACAGGCAGTGCTCCTCCCCTTTCCTTCCAGGAGGAAGCCACTTTTACGACCCCTGCAATAAACCATTTGCCTGGGTGAAGGGGGTTGCATTGTTCAGAGGAAGCCATTTTTACAACACCCCCAATAAAACATTTGCCTGAGTCAGGACAGGGCTTTGTTCAATTTCCTGCAGAGCCCAGGTAATTCAATCAGAGAAGTGTCAAAACCCTTTTGGTGGGAACAGCAAAAGGCAGCTAGGCCTGGGAACACAGCTGTTGTCTCAAGTCTCAACTCCTGTCGGGGGTAGCTGGTGGGCAGAATTCAGTTTCATTAAGCCAGGTTTCAGATAAAATGTCACTTTTTGTTCCCCAGTTTAAGTCAAGACAATTTTTACATATGCAGCTAGGATGCTGATTCTAAGTTCAAAACTATGACATTTTAACAGTGACAAACTATGTGGCAGTCACAAGTCTGTCCCTCAGTTTATTTACACATTTCGATTTTTGGTAGTTTTAAATCCAGTTTCAGTTAGGCTGCTGCAGACCTGCAGAGCTCAGCCAGTCTTGTTATAAACCTTCAAGTCACTTCAGAATATAACTTTACATTGTATCCACCTCTTAGTAAGTCTTTCTTTGGCCTGCTTTGGGTTCATTTATTCAGTTTTACACAAATGTCTGGTGTTGTTTTAAAACGCCGGCTTTCTGATAGTGGTGAGTACTGGTAATGCAACCATTTTTGGGATTTAAGAAATTAATTCCCCACAGTTCTAGGTTGCTTTTGGCAATCAGCATTGCCATTCCTGATGGTTTCAGGCTACTGTGTGGGTAGTCCAATGGTGGTTTTAGGCAGTGCCCTTCTGTGCCCATAACCTCGGCAAAAATGGGTGGCAGCCTATTCTTCATGCATTTCCCTGGGCATTTTCTGGGAAGCTCTGGCCATCATGATGTTTTCAATGCCAGTACTGCACAGTTTTTGTGGTAGGGCTCGGATGCATGGGTAAAACATCCCACAAGCCCCCCTCTTGCGATGGCCATTCTGTTTCACTGATGGAACTCGCAAGATCTTGGATGTTTCCTCATCTTCTTCCAATAGATGGCAAAGTTCAGCATCTTTTTCTCCATCCGGTCGGATCGATCGGTTCTCCTCGCCGGTCCTGATGGGATGATTGGGCGGTACCCCGGGCCCCTTGCGTCTCTGCTCCCAGTCTCCGGATCGTCCTCCCTGGCCAGTCTCAAGGTTTTCTTTCTCCTAGGACAACAAAGGAAGAGAGGCAATACCTATTCATAGACATTTTTCCCCCACCATTGATATAGTGGGGTGGCATATAAATTTATAGTCAAAACATATGAACATGCACATTTCTTTTTGCATTCAAAAACGAAAACACCCACATTGAGAAACTCAGAATTTGATAGGCGATATATAGGATATTTTAAGTTAGAACTGAATTAATCTGAGACAGTACCCTCTAGGATTCCAGAGGATTCCGCAAGTTGTTGCAGAGTGTGCCTGGGATGGCGACACTTCAACTGGTTAATGTGGACCCACTTGTCTTCCCCCTCTGCCAAACCGCCTTTGGGGATGCGGATCTTGTAGGCCACAGGGGAGAACTTGTCTATAATCTCAAAGGGACCCTTCCATGTAGGCAAAAATGTTCACTGTTTGGCCTGGTTCCTTTGGAAATTGTATAAATAGACCTGGTCCCCCACCTGATATTCCTTCCTGGAAGTTTTCAGGTCATAGTGGGTCTTCATACTCTCAGCTGATCTTTCTAGTATCCGCTGAGCATAGGCAAAAGCATGTTGAAGGTGTTTCCTTAAATTCTCCACATACTCATGAGTTGTGGAGGCATTTATCAACGTTTGCTCTTGGGTTCTGTAGAGCAAATGCTGAGGAAGCACCATCTTGCGTCCAGTCATCAACTCGAATGGTGACATTTTGGTTGCAGATGAAGGGGTAGATCTGATGGCCATTAGGACCAAAGGTAATCGGATATCCCAACTTGGCCCAGAATCTGCCACAAACTTCTTTAATATGCTCACAATGGTTCGGTTATATCTCTACTGCCCTAGAAGAAGCTGGCCGGTAAGCAATATGCAACTTCCTTTTGACCCCCAGTATCTCCCACATCTTTGTCATTACTTCACTGGTGAAGTGGCTACCTCTGTCTGACTCAATCCTTTGAGGTAGACCAAAACGGGAAAAGATGTGGTTAATCATCAAGGCAGCTGCCGTTTCTGCCTTGCAGTTTGGGGCTGGGAGACATTCCACCAACTTGGTAAACAAGCATGTCACAGTCAACATGTACTTATTCCCCCTAGCAGAGCGAATCACGGGGCCTACAAAGTCGATTTGCAAATCTGACCATGGCAGTGTCATCCCCCTCTTTTGGAGGGGTGCACGGTGCGTGAGGGATGATGGCTGAAATTGTGCACACACAAGACACCCCTTCAAGTATTGGTCAAGGTCCTGCCCCATGTGTGGCCAGTATGCAACCTCTCTTAAGATTTCCAGTGTTGTGTGAAACCCCCTATGACCCCCTATTTCTCCTCTGCCACTCCTGCTGCCAACGCCTGCGTACGTGATCTAGCTGGTGTTCATGCACAAACTCTGGTCCATCTCCGCGAGGCGCAGTCCGTGATGAAGGTTAAGGCGGACCGTAAGCGGGCTGAGGCACCGGTGTATCAGGTGGGTGATCGGGTGTGGTTATCGACCAGACACCTGCGAATTCCTGGTTGTCGCAAATTGCTGCCCCGCTTTGTGGGTCCCTATCGGATCATCAAAATCCTGAATCCCGTGGCCTTGCGATTGTCTATTCCACGTACTTGGCGGATCCATCCGGTCTTCCATGTCTCCCTCCTTAAGCCTTTCCATGCTTCCACTCGTGTCCTTGTTCCTCCCGCCCCTGTCTCTGTGTCTTCTCAGGACGTGTTTGAGGTCAGTGCTATCCTTGGATCTCGCTTCCATAGGGGTCGCCTCCAGTATCTGGTGGACTGGCTGGGTTATGGCCCTGAGGACCGCTCTTGGGTTTATTCCTGTGACGTCCAGGCACCGCTCTTGGTGTCGCGGTTTCATAGGGATAACCCGGCAAGCCCACGGGGTCGTGGGCCTTTGAGGGGGGATTCTGTCACACCGCCCCCCGCACAAAAGACACGCCTTTCCACGTCCACACTCTCATCACAAGCAGCACTCAAAAACACACGTCCCGATAGAGGTGCCTTATTGCCTCAGCAGGTTTCACATTGTAGGGCACGACATGGCATACCTGACAAAACGGGAGTTTATTGCCCTTCACGTTTATGGCAAGTGAGTTGGAGGCTCCTTCATCACAAAAGATCACACCATCCACGGAGGACTGTCCGACACAGCACGGCAAGGATCACGTGACTCGTTGTCTAGCAATACGGCAACGCTTTAGTAACTTTCGTCACGTGACCGTTGTCACGTGTTTTCCTTAACTCGGATAAAAGGAGTCCAGTTACTGAAGGCGTTGCTTCACAGCTGTTCTTTTAGATCGCGTGTTGCTATCGCTTTGTTCAGGACTCTTACTTTGATCACGGCCTTGTACTACGGATTGCTTTTTGTCTAGCCCTTGTCTGCTTTTTGGAACTTTGGATACATTCGGCTGCCGAACTGGTTTTCCCATAACGGATTGCTTCGTGTCTTGCCATCATTGGTTTTGGAACTTTGATCAGCTGTTGCCGACCTACGCTCTGCCTTACGGACTGCTTTTGCTTAGCCCTCCTCAATCTTGGATCTCCTGTTTTTTGACCTCGGACTGCTCCAGTATATCCTACGGATCACGTGTTTCATTGGGACCTCGGTCCTACCTTAGGTGGTTGCCTGCCAGGAATTATCCTCACGCTCTACACAGCTATACAGACCCCCTATCTGGGTCAACACTTACAGGTATTTCAGTGTTTCAGACGTTTATACTTTGATAACTGCACACTGTACCATTTCATAACCATATACTTTCACTTACAGTGCTCCAGGGGTTCTTCCGGTTGTTTCCGCGTCCTGACTCCACGGACTACCACCTTTGGCCCTAAATTTCATTCTGGCAGGTGTTGTCGTGGATGTCAGTTTGATACTTGGGGACAGAGGGATAGCCCATACTCTGCACGACCAGCAACTGTGTAACATGAGGTCATGGATTTCAATGGCGTGGGCTCCAAGTGACCGGGTATTGATGAGTGCGCAGTTGAGGTTGGGTAGGGGGGCAGGTGGAGAGGTATCTGGGCTGGCTGTGGGTAGAGATGTTTTGGAATTCTGGGGTTGTTTAGGAGAGGCTTTGATGGGGCATTTGTGTTGGTGGCTATTAGTTGTGATATATGTTGAGGTGGGAGGAGGGTTAGGTGAGGAGGTGAGGAGGGAGATTTGTTGAATTGTAGTGAGCTGGTCCGCGCCGGTAAGCAATAACAGTTTGGCTACCAGATGGGCGCTACGGGTGGCGGCCTGAGAATAAAGGCACTAAGCCTATTACGTATTGCAAAACACTTCTCAGTTGACCGGTGCGGTCATCAAAATATAAATGGCATAAAAGTCACATGCATGATGCAAAGTCAGGTCCCAAATCAACAGAGTAGGCTAATTCAGATTTGCACATTTTGTTTCCATTGAGAATCGAGAGTAGGCTTGTTCACCATGGCATAGGGTGGCAAAGGCGCACATGGATGGTAATGTAAAGTGTTTCAAGGTTTAGAATAACATGGGATATTTCCAGATTTCACAAGCATATATGCAGGTGCAGAGTACAGACCAGATTGCAAATCGACACAGAGGCGACTAAATCAACTTGTCAATATGTACAGAAGGTCTGTCCTATTGTGCGCGTGCAAACATTAGTTTAGATTGGCTGCCATAGGTGTACACTCAGGACTGGTTGAGGCGGCATTGTGGGGAAGTTTATGTATACTGTGCATGTTAACATACATCTTAGAAGGGCATGGTGAGAGCACTACTAAACATCACAGCAGTAATTAAATCACGATACAGTATGTATCAAAGGATAATGTTCGGTAGATTTTAAAGAGCGTATTAATGTCTCAGAGCATGTAATATTACAGTAATATTCACAATTTCAAGCAATACAACTTGTTAAAGAACCAAGAGCTTGCTTAGCTCATGATGCAACAAACAGTGAGCTGCCAATTGTACCTCAAGTCTACAGGGCGGCTGGTCTGGCGTTCTAGGTCCGGTGGCTATGTTCGTGGATGCAGTTCTGCAGCAGTAATCATCAATAGGGTGTATACACCAGTGTATGGTCAAGTAGCGTTGTCCTGCCTCTGATTACAGATTTAGGTTTTGGAAGACAACAGAGAAACCAGGGCGCTAACAGAAGCTAACATGCCTTATACTGGCTTAAGTTGAGGCTGGCTTCCGCCTGCTGGCGGATGTCTCTCAAGCGTATTCTTCACGTTGACTAGCAACGAAAGGGAAGCTAAGCCTCGTTCAGAGGCCGCATCGCGGTTGACATTTTGTGAATGGGCAAGTCAGCGCGATGCAGTAACAAATGCTTTAGAAATTAAGGAAGGGGTATTTCTTGCAGTTCAGGGCCCATGGGGAAGAAAGATGGTGTGCTCACCAAGAATGCAGCTTGAAGGGCCAGATCATGGGGCTCACCCAAATCTTTGCATCGGCGTCACTGATGGTGTTACATCAGATCTCGGGCAAGGTTGCAGGGCTGCTGGTGGGGGCTCCAGCCCACTCCAGCTGTGGATGGAAGGAATGTGATAGTGTGTGTTTGTTCTGGGTGGGTGGGTGCTTCCCTTTGTGGGGAATGCAGTGTGAGTTGGCATGAGAGAAGGTGTACAAGTGTGACTGGTGGGTGAATGAGTAGGTATGTGATAATATGTTTTTGAATATTCTGGGTAGGCGCATGCCTGTGTGGAGAATGCAGTGTGAGTAGATGTGAGAGAAGATGTATGGGTGAGTGACTAGTAGGTGAATGAGTTGGAATGTGATAGTGTGTGTTTGAATGTTCTGGGTGGGTGGGTGTATTCCTGTGTGGAGAATGCAGTGCAAGTGGATGTAAGAGAAGGTGTATGAGTGGGTGACTGCTGGGTGAATGAGTAGGAATGTGATAGTGTGAGTTTGAATGTTTTGGATGGTTACGTGCATGTGTGGATATTGCCATGTGAGAGGATGTGAGAAAAGGTGTATAAGTGAGTGTCTCGTGGGCGAATGAGTATGAATTTGATAGTGTGTTTGAATTTTCTGGATGGGTACCTGCCTGTGTGGAGAACACAGTGTGAGTGGACACGAGAGAAGGTGTATGGGTCAGTGACTGGTGGGTGAATGAGAGGAATGTGATAGTATGTGTTTGAATGTTCTGGGTGGGTGGGTGTATTCCTGTGTGGAGAATGCAGTGCAAGTGGATGTAAGAGAAGGTGTATGAGTGGGTGACTGCTGGGTGAATGAGTAGGAATGTGATAGTGTGTTTTTGAATGCTCTGGGTCATGTTATGCTTGTGTGGAGAATGCAGTGGGAGTGTATGTAAGAGAGGGTGTATGAGTGAGTGACTGGTGGGTGAATGAGTAGGAATATGATAGTGTGGGTTTGTTCTGGGTTGGTGTGTGCTTTCCTGTGTGGAAAATGCAGTATGAGTGGACACAAGGGAAGGTGTATGAGTGTGACTGGTGGATGAATGAATAGGAATGTGATAGTGTGTGTTTGCATGTTCTGGGTAAGTGCATGTCTGTGTGGAGAATGCAGTGTGAGTAGATGTGAGAGAAGGTTTATGGGTGAGTGACTAGTAGCTGAATGAGTAGGAATGTGATTTTGTGTGTTTGAATGTTCTGGGTGGGTTTGTGCCTGTGTGGATAATGCAGTGTGAGAGGATGTGAGTAAAGGTGTATAAGTGAGTGACTCATGAGTGAATGAGTATGAATGTGCTAGTGTGTTTGCATTTTCTGGATGGGTACCTGTCTTTATGGAGAACGCAGAGTGAGTGGACATGAAAGAAGGTGTATGGGCCAGTGACTGGTGGGTGAATGGCAGGAATGTGCTAGTGTCTGTTTGAATGTTCAGGGTGGGTGGGTGCATTCCTGTGTGGCGAATGCAGTGCAAGTGGATGTGAGTGGTTTATGGGTGGGTGTGTGAAAGGTGGCTGATACGAATATGAGTGAAGGTGGGTGTGAATTTTCTGGGTGGGTGCCAGTGTGAGTGCATGTGAGAGAAGCCATATGGGTGAGAGACTGGTAGGTGAATGGGTATGAATATGATTGTGTTTGTGAAAAGTCTTTGTGGGTGCGGGTGGGCACATGCCTATGGTGTCAATGAGTGACTGGTGGGTGAAAGGGAGTACGTGCATGCGTGTGTGTGAGGCCCTGGGAGACTTGACATCATAAGAGCATGTTTTACACACCTTTTATTGACTTTGAATGTTTACTGGTATTTTTCGCAACGCCAAGTTCATTTGTGTCATTACCTGGCTAGACTGCCATTTTGTTGGAGCAGGTCTAGCCATTGCTTACTGTGGCATAACATTTATTACTTGAAATCTTTTTTAAAGCAAGCATGATAAGCTGTATTAGCAGTTTGGTGTAGTCACCTGTATACTGCTTATTAGTACCCGGCGAGGGCGCAATCAGAATGAAAGAGCCATTATAATTGGCCCTCACCGAGTCATTACCAGGCCGGGAATCCCTCCATTGGGTTTTCACGGCCTTTGTCCCGACGGGGGGCATGGCAGCCCCTCAGCCAATGAGGAGGCTCAAAGCGGGGCCATCCCCACTCCGAGCCTCAGCGTGGCTGAGAGGCTGCCTTCACCCCCCGCCGGGGACTCGGTTATTTCTTTTTTTTTATTTCCTCCCGCCCACCCGCCCCCCCCAATTTACCTTCTTTTTCGCTCGGGCCTATAACTATGGGCCCCAGGGCATTATCTGAGTCGGTAAAGCCCCCGCCGCTCAGGTCATATTGCGTAACTGTAGCATCACATTTTAACTGAGCATCTATAAAAAAGCATGCATGATAAGTGTTTTTATGGGCCTAGACTGGCTTATTTGGAACCAGTTTGGACATGTATTCTTATTGTGACATGTCACTTTCAATGGCCAAACCAACGGGGGTATGTCCTTATATGGGAGTACTGTCATATATTGACAGTGCCAGTTTTGTACCGATTGCCAGTAATGATACTGTAAAAATAATCTCAAAGCGAACATGAATAGGTTTTTATATGGGAATTGTAGCATATGTTGGTGGAGCCAGAATGGAAATGTATGGGCACAGCCAGCATGAAAATGTTTTTATACTGACATATATTGCAGGGACTGGCTTGACCAGGCATTGGGAAATGCACCTGTGCACTTTGGTGACCTGCATCTGTTTTACTTTTTTCATGAGTTACCCTAAACTCTACAAAATGGATTGCAAGCTGTCTGGCCTTTTACCCAAATGTTCACAGAAAGTGTGCTTTGTAATTTTAACCCATTATTGAAAACATTATCTCAGGGGAGGGGGAACAATCTCCCTGACCACACCAAACACGTTTTTATTAGTTTGGGCACCTTTGCTACGATTGGTCGCAATCGCATACTCGTGGCAAATGTGTACACCTTCCAATAAAACAACTCGCCAGCTGCCACTGGTGGCTGGTATATTTGGGGTTCAGACACCACGCCCTTCTTTCTATGCTAGGTGAAACATTTAAGCTTTGATTAAAAACATATTTAGTTATTTCACTTGTAAGTAATGCATGGCCTTGCAGCGGCCTAATCATCATGGACATTGAGCACACGTGGTGGTCCGGGCCGGCCTGGAGTGTGACACACCCTGTGCTTTGTTAAGGAGCTTTGGGTGGTTCCCTCAGCATGGCTCAATGGGGGCCCCCAAATGTTTTGCTAAGACACTGCTGGAGTTATAGGGGTTTGCTGTTAAGAGACTGAAGTGTATGGGTAGGCGTAACAGACGGTTATTATAGCCTACAATTTGTGATGTAATGTATGGGACATTTATATTCTGTTGCATTTGTATAGTAATGTGGCTAGATTTGAAGTACAAGAAAGGTATGCATTGTACTTTTATGGGTGGCCCTTCCAAGACCCAATATTCTCCCCAAACGAAAGAAGTAGAGAATGCTGGCAAATGCATCCCGGTCATGTCAGTCATCTCGTGCCTACTGGCCAATACCAACTGTTCACACCTGCTATCAATAATAATAATCTGATTTTAATTTCAGATTAGTCTTATTTTTTTAAAACCGTTTAAAAATCCAGACCTCTGTTAGGACCAACACCCAGGTGAGCAGGTGGGGCAAGAATTGCCAATCCTCCTGCACAGTATTTTATTTTCACTCTATCAGAGATGTAACTTGCAAAGTATCAGCTGGAACTTAAAATGCTTGGATGACATATAATAAACCCACACTGGTGCAAAACACACTTGGGGATACCATCAAAAAAAATATTTCTTTTTGGCATGAAGAGCCTGATTTACAAAAATGTTTTAACATGGGAAAGTCCCATTGCAAACATTTGTGTAAATCAGACCCTATGTGCTTTTGCAAAAGCATCAGTTGGCTAGAGACTAGCAGTGACTTCATGGGGCAAGGTAACTAACTCTCTGCACTCATCCTTCCCCCTGAATGAGTTTAGCATCATAACCTAAATGAAATCAAACGGGAAGGACATGAAGAGTAGCATGGCCACTTGGCGGGCCACCCTCTGCAGCTGCCTGAATACGGAATGAACTTCTTTGATACATAAGAAGGTTTCAAACACTTGATAAAATCGCATGCATGCGAATACTTCAAATGGCTACTTTAATAGGACGCAGACAATGTTTCTTACATCTGGCCGCTGCTGTCGATTGTGCAACCTCACTTCCCTTTTCTTTACTTCCTCTCTCCTGAAATAATCACATTGCTGCTTTTGAGATGCATCCAGCCTTTTAGACAGAGTTTATTTCTGTTGCGGGCGGCCTTTGCTCAGTTCGCCCTATGGCCCTTTGGCACAAGTCATGTTTCAATGGGATTTTCCCATTGAAAAAAGTGTTGTGAATCCGTGCCAATTTTCCGTGCTTTTTTAAATGATTTTAACTCCATTCTACGTTACTGGGCAGGATTACTTTGTTAATTTGTGTTTGTTCTCAATTCCCTGACAGTCCTGCTTTCCTTATGACATAATCATGTGTTAACCTTTGTTTTATGTGACCACTACCTGGTTTATTTTCAACAAGGGCTGTTTTTAAACTTAAATTCAGCGTTCCCTTTTCAATATCTATTCATGACTTCTTGCACTGCCAGTTCTGGATGATGCTATCAGTTCATATGCCCGAGCCTCATTATCAAAGAATGGGCAGTACATCCAGATTCTTGTTATGTTCAAACAGGCTAATTTGTCTGTAATTTATTTGATTTATGGCTAGGGAAAGCCAGAGGAGGTTGGTGGGTAAAGGAACCTGGACATTTCAAGCCATCTACACTCAAACCCCAAAACGGCACGTGATAACATTCTAACATGCATGTTTGGGACACGGCATTCAACGTTAGGGTTCCACACACACTTTCAAGAGGCGCATGATTAAATCAATCACACACCAGGAGCAATGCAAATGGCCAGGATGCATTTCCCGTGGCGTGTTTGCCTTATTGTTTGGGAAACCACTCTGCGTTTAATGATTTTCTGGTTAGTAAGAATATCTGAATTGATTTTCTCAATTACCTTAATTGCGCATATCTTTTAGCTTTCATTATTTACGAGATCTGACCATGACTGTCCAGTCTTGTGACCGATGAATATAGATGTCTTGTTAAAATGCACACAGTTGATTGCAGTCTTCTTGCAGGTGTGTAGTTTTGAAGAATGTGCAGTTCAGGAAGCATTCGTTCTGCGAATTCTCATGGAGAGAGCTCGGTTATGTTTGAAGCAGATGTGGTCTTCAAATTATAGAAAAAAACATAGTTTAAATACAATCCACCAGGACGTTATGAAAATCAATTTGGCAAAAGACGGTCAATGAGTCTCTCAAAATAGGATTAAATGTGAGCGTGGTTGGCATTGCATTCGAAATTCTCTGGGTACCTGGAGTAATCATCAATCAACACCGGGAAGTGAGACCCCTGCAAGGTGGAGCCAAAGTCTGCATGGACAACCGCCCAGGGACGCATGCCTCGGGCATTGTCTCGATGGCGGGCTCCCTCTGTGCAGGAGAGGCTGCCTGGCACCACACGCATGAGGCTACATATTCATCAACCCGTCGGTCGAGCTCCAAGAACTATACCTTGTGGCGTAGGGGGGCCTTGGTCTTTGCAGCCCCCTGGTGGCTTTGATGGGCTAGGCCAATCACCTCTTGGACTTTGTCCTGAGGGACCACGATCCAATCTCCTTTCAACAGCAGCCCGTTTGCCAAGAACAATAGCTCTTCACGCACCCTCCAAAGCTGCTCGAGTGCCACTTTCGCCTCCTCTGTGCGCCCTGCCAACAACTCCAGAATGCTGCTCCAGGATCCTTGCTGCATGGCCACTCTGAGGATGCGGAAGCACTCATCCTGGGTGGTCACCACCTCCATTTCCTCCAGTGGCAGGGCATTTGGGGTAGCCGCCTCGACCACAAGTTGAACGTGATCATCTGCCTCTTCTGCACAGGCATCCACCTCGCCATTGTGGTGACCTCTCGGATGGTGAGACAGATAGTCGGCTGCGTTGTTGGCGCCAGGCCAATATACGACCAAGACCCCATACTCCAGAAGTGCAAGCATCCACCTTTTGATCCTCGCTGGTGGTTATGATGAGGATTCAGCTAGGATAGGTAGCAGGGGCTTAAGGTCGGTAACCACTGTCACTGGCCTACCCAGAATGTACAGCCAGAAGTGCCTGCACCCCCAAAGAACAGTCAGCGCCTCCCATTCTATCAGAGAGTATCTCAGTTCTGTCTCAGACAAGGCCTTGCTAGCGTAGGCCAGCGGGTGGATGCTAGAGTCATGCCCAACTTGTGTCAGCACAGCCCTCAGGCCAAAAAGGCTAGCGTCCATGATTATCTCGGACTGGAGTTCAGGGTAAAAAAGCCATGGTGTCCTCCTCTGTGAGGGTGCTCTTAATGTCCTTTAAGGCTGCTTGCTCCAGTGGTCCCCATTGCCACACGGTCTCCTTCTTGGTAAGGGCCAGTAGGGATTTGGACCTGTACTCCAAGTTTTTAATGAAGCGGCCACAGTAGGTTACCATGCTTAAGAAGCTTCTGACTTCAGACACATTGTCGTGCAGTCGTGCATCTTTAATGTCGTTTACCTTTCTGGGGTCGGGTGACACTCCACACTCCTTAAACATGAAGCTGAAGAACTCAATGTTTGTCTTCAGAAATTCACATTTTTCGCGATGGAGCGTCAGACGCAAGGATTGCAGCTGTTCGAATTTCTTGGCCAGTTTGTGCAGGTGGTCCACTTCCGACCTGGTGAACACCAGAATGTTGTCGCTGATGTTCAGCATGCCCTCAAGGTCTGCCAGTGCACCCCTGATGATGTTCTGAAAAACCTCAGCCATGGAGGACACCCTGAAGCTGAATCACTTATACTGGAACAGGCCGCGGTGAGTCATGAATGTTGTGATGTATCTTAACTCTGAATGCAAGAGGACTTGATGGTATCCAGCCCTGATATCAAGCTTCGAGAAGGAATGAGCCCCTTGCAGTTCTGTAATAATGTCATCAATCGTTGGTGTGAGATGTCGCTCCCTCAGGATCGCCTTGTTGGGGAGTCTCATATCCACACAAATTCTCACTGAGTCAGGTTGCTTAGGTTTTCTGGCAACCACAATCGGAGATACCCAGGATGTCGGACCCTTCACCTTCTCGATGATGTCGAGGTCTACAAGGTTGTCCAACTCCTTATCTACCAACTCCCTCTGGTGAAAAGGCACCCTGCGGTGCTTGAGGGCAATGGGCTGCACAGATTCGTCGATGTGCAGCCTCACTGGGTCGCCGGTCATGCGTCCAATCCCCTGGAACAGTTTAGCATACTTATCAAGTAGAGTTTGTATGTCTTCCACGTACACAGAGTACGCAAAACGTACGAGTCCCAGGGCTTCAGCTGCCGCGCAGCTTAGCAGTGTGTTGGTGCTGACAGGCGTCAGATAGAATCGTGCTTTTATTTTTGAGCCTCGGTGCCCCACCTGAGCTACAAATGCGCCGTCCAGGGGGATAGGATATGAACCCCTGAATGTGAATATTTGAGCCTTATGGGTTTGAGAGCACCGGAATGGGAGAGTCAATGACTGCCACAATGCACCTCGGTTGTCTTCGGCCCTTGAACTTGAGGGATTCAATGCTCGAAACGAAGAACATTTTTTCCTCTTCTTCCTCCTCCTCCTCGTCAGGTTGTGCGCCCTCCTCTTCTTGGTCCACCTTGGTGACATTGGGAGGGCAAGACTGTCTGAAGAACCCAGACCGTACTGGGCACCATCACCAGCAGGGACGCACTGCATACCTGTGCGTAGTGGTCTGCCAGGCGGCAGCGCCCACATGTTCTTCCTGCTGCTGGGTATTTTGCAGGGAGGGGCAGGTCATACCCACACTTTTGGCATGCTTCTCCTGGCTTTCCAACCCTGTTGTGGAAATTCCCAGCCATCCTCCTGTCACCCTTGCCACCACGCCCCACAGCGCAGACCTCCTCCGACTTGATAGGTCGAGTGCCTACTTCTATCCTTGACGCGCGTATCGCTGATATTTCCTGGCAGTGACCCAGCTCTAGGATGAGGGGTAGGGTGATCCAGTTCTCTCAGAACCTGTCTCTGTAGCTTTCCTGAGGAACACCCTTGGATGAGCCTGACCATGAGCATGGTTCCTGACCATGTCGTCCAGGTTGTCCCATGCACATGCCACCGAAAGCCTCCTGAAGTGGCCATAAAAAGTGTTCAGCATCTCATCCTCCTTCTGGCAAGTGGATAGCATGACAAACCACTCGTAGTCTTAGCTGCCCCATAGGACGGATCTGTATGCTGGAGTGAATCAAAAATGTTGTGCACCGCAGGCCCTGCGGCATACAGCAACGTGGTCAGCTTGCTGTCATCACTGGTTTCCATTGTTGCCCAAAAGTACATGTGTAATCGAACAACCCATCGCCTCCACCTAGGCCCCAGGCTGGATGGAGTGCCAGACACATCAAACCCGGGGATGGGTGGAAGGGCCGCCGGGGCCCTCATCTGGGCCATTACTGGAGGTGGGGGCAGTCCTTGATGCTGCTGTTGTACTGCTGGCTGCCCTCTGTCCTGGTTAGGTGCATCACTCATGGGTCAAGCACACAAACATCCCTCTTGGATTGCACAGGGGCCGCAACTCACCCAGCCAGATTGGCCTACTGAGGCCACCTTGAGCTTCAGAACTTCCACACCAAAAACCCCTGCAGGCCTTCTTGATCTTCAGAAATCCCCACCAGCACAGATCCAGGGCACAGAGCACCCAATAGAACGTCCAGACAGGGTAGATGGCCACTGAAGGTGTAACCAGGCCCCAAATCTCAGTGAGAAGTGTCTGAAAATTGAGCCAGGGAGGTCTAGGGGACATGCATCGAACATCCAGTATCCCTCCAGTACCTCACCTTCACTCGACGAGATTCACCTCGAAAATTGAAGAAAAATCTAAATTCCAGGCATGTCCATGTAGGAATAGCAATCAGCTCTTCAAATTTCCAAAAATTATGTTTGGATTACATTCACGGGCCCCTCCGGAGTGCCGCGAAACATCTGTGCTCTGAAGACAAATTGGGCTGCCCCCTTCCCCAGGCATAGAATGAGTGGATTCCGTCCCTCGTTCAAGTAAAAAAATTCCAGCAATTGTCACTGCCGGGTCCGGGTTCATTACCAGCCTTGTTGCCACTGTTGTTCGGGTGTCTCATACCCCTAGCGACCTTCTGTGAGCCCCCAACTCCCCCTCTGGTTAAGACTCACACAAAGACGTGTTGTAGGCTCGAGCTCCACGGTCGCACTGCTGACGCGGGCACGCCCCCTTTATTTAAAAGCACACTGCGGAGTGCAACGTCACTCCGCCGCGTGTCGAAGCCCTTAAAGGGGCAGCCCCACAGACATTATACCGTGCACTTCATATGCAAACTGGATGGTACAGTTTGGATGTGGCATGGGGCATAGGATATAGAAATACACGTTTAGCCATGCCATACATAATGCAGGAATTGGGCATTCTGCAACCGCAAGCACCGCCTTTTTGCGTGGTAGTGAATTGAGAGACTTTTGATCAATGTTTTAGCACCAAACAGTTAACGATGCTGAACATTACATGAACAATTATGACTCTCTGTGGAGAAATTCCTTTTAGATATGGTTATGCAAGATACAATGTTTGCTGGTGTTGGTCTGTCCAGAAGGTTTCAGATTTGCATTATCTAGGAGAAAATGAATCAGACCTGTGTTCCGTGGGAAAGAGAAGGGACCTACTCACCATCCATCATGCACACAGTGCTTGGCAGATATGATAAAATGGTGCAATTCCACGTTTAATGGTTTTCTAAGATCTGATAAATGAAAATAAAGGCATACACATTTATCATCAGATTTTGTGATATCAAAACATGTAATTACACCGCATCTCTGCTGAAGAACCACATTGTTTTGAGGGAACATTAAAGAAAGCAAATTAAGTTGACATTGTTGCTATGAAACACATAACCTGGCGCATGGTGCCATTACCCAGATAGACCTGTGCTTGCTGAGAAATGCACCTGTTTTGCCTTCATACAAACATATGTATTTATGTCATGCTGTCATGCAAATAAAAAACAGCACAAGCATATCTTCTTAATCAGGGACAAAAAAACTTTAAGATTGCAGAAATTACATAACGATTCTTACCAGACAATTCATGCATTAAACCTTCATTTATGTTGTGAAACTAGACCAATTGGTAAATATTTCGACAGTGTAGGATAACAGTTTCTCTAAACTCCTACCAAGACTTCATAAAAACCATATCTGAGGCAGAAAATAAGCTCCACTGTTACTATGAGGCTGTACCACCTGAGAATGTGGGTTGCATGGACAGAACAGGGAGGCTTATCTTAGGATCCTAAGAGAGGGAGAGGGCTGTAGCTTGGCACAAAGAAATTGTAGCATATATATGGTCCAAAGAAATACTGAAACACTATGTATTGTAAACAATAACTGGTGTATTTAAATACAAATAGGCCCAGATAAATCTTGGAGAAATAAGTAATATAACATATCATATGAACACAATTATATAAACAACTTAATTTTATCAGCTACAACCTAAAGTATAACCTAATTGAGCATACAATCAGTAGTCAAGGTGAGTCAAACCTACAACACATTCATGGGGATTAAACCCAGGTTATATATACTTTTAGAATACCATCAGCAATTCAAGGGTAGTAGACCATGTCAGTCATGCAGTGGCATTCAGTTACAGGAATCACTTAATAAACCAACCCAGTTACACGTATACACATTTTAACAGATATTACTTTATAGAAGACAGGCCAGAGCTAATAAAGCAATTCATATACTTTCTGGATGGGCCTTAAGCTACTCAATGATAAGTCTGAACATTCACTAACTATTTTAGAATGCACTAAGCAATTCAGGGAAAGCAAAACCAGATTACACTTTAAGAAAGACACAAAGACCCTCATTACGAGTTTGGCGGTCTGGAAATAAAAGTGCAGTAGCAACGTACTGCCTCCCCTTCTGGACCACCAAACTATAAGTATGCCGGTAGGGGCACTGAACAACCGGCAGGCCTGACTTGCCGGGATTTCAGGCTGCTATTGGCAGGTTTCACCGGCAACCTCATAATGAGGCCCAACGTATTTCAAGGTAAGTAATAGACCTATTGGTACACAACTATCTGCTACCCCATAGCTAGTTATACCCAGTATACTATTAAGAAGTGTATAATACAGTTTCTAAGGTAAATAAGAACTTAATGCAACTATTTTAGAATAGCACCAAAGCAATTCAGGGACGCACAACCCAGTGTTACAAGTTTAGTAGAGGAGCAGCTATTCAAGGTGAGTAAGACCTGTATTTTTTTAAGAGGGACTTCAAGCAATTCAAAAACAAGTATTAACTCAAAGACTGCGTTAGCGCTGTATAACACAGAGCAGGGACATCAAAACCCAATGGTACACTTTAAGAAGGAAACAATATATTTAAAGGTCGGTAAACCCTATTGGTAAGGTTTTACACTCATTCAGTTACGAATATAAAACAGTGCCAACGCGTATTACTTTTCAGAAAGGGGGGGGCATTCAAAGTTATTAAAACAACTCCTATACTTTTAGAGGTGCTGCTTGAATAGTAGTAGCTTGCACCTACAATTGTTGCAGGAAAACTACAGTAATGAGAGTTCCATTGTTTAACTAGTAGCAGCTGGCGCTAGCAATTGTTACATTTACAACACTAACTGATAAGTAAGTACCTTCATACATATTACAATTTCCACACAGAATTCTTACCATCAAATCTCTTCCTTACTCTACAGTATGAGTTTTCTCAGAGGAAGAAGGGGGACCCTAGTGGTCTATGAGCCAGCTGTAGGCAAGTCAGGACAGGGTTCAGTTGCAGGAAAGTCAGAGTTCCAGAGCTTATCTTCTTTAACAAGTAAGCATTAGCTTTAAAAGTTCGTTAAAACAGTCCAGGGACTTCAGAGAAGGGTCCCTATATATATTTGAACGTTAGGCCTGGGCTAGTGGTATTGGCAAACTCCCAACCATATGAAACACCCTCTCAGCCTCACACGATTCACACAAGACTTAAGGTAAGTATTACCCAAGCCAGCACAGTACCTTAGAAGAAAAGATGAGTTTCACAGTGGTTGCCTTCAGGATGCAGCAGCACAGGGCATGGTTCCTGGATTCTTGGTCTGGAGACGAAAGAATTCGACACAGGATGGGAACTTGGAGCAGCAATCATCAGCAAACGTTTCTTAAAGGATTGTTATGCTCTGTGGATTTGGTGCCTTTTTATAGCAGCCAGATGAAGAATGAATATCGCTGATCAGATTCTCTTCACACTCTCTGTCCTGACTTCAGGGATTCAAATCGGATCTCTGGAGATCCACCAGCAGTCCATCAACGTTTCATTGAAGTTTGGACTTCATAAGACCATGCACTGCACTCAGGCTTAAGGTCCCAGGGTATTGGTGGTTTGCAGTCCAGCAAGGTTGCAGCACATTGTGAGATGTTTCAAAATACAGGTATTCTTGAGAGTAGATAATTTCACCAGCTTCTGGGTAGGAGTCACTGCATTTGGGATCTCCACATCAATTGGAAGTAAGGGTTGAATCAGGCTCTGGTTATACAGCAGTCTCCGCAGTTGCAGAACATTGCTACAGATGTCTTTTCTTCATCTTCCTCTTTAGATTCAGTTCCAGTGGTTGACTTGTCATCAGATTCCAGGTTTGTAGTATGTATCAAGAACTACAGCACAACTTCTGCAAACACTCCCTGAAGTGTAATGAAGGGGAGACAGCCCCCCATCAGGGCATGGTTCCTTTCAGACAAGGTGAAAGACAAAGGGCTTCTGAGTTTTGGACTCCTCCCTTGCTTCTTGCCTTCTCAGACACTCTGGAGCCTAAATGTGGAATACAAAGAATTCCCGCCGAAGGTTGTTCTCCCCTGGAATGGCGGGGAAGACCTCAGAAACAACAAGCAAATGAGAAATGGTGAAAAAAGGAGCCCACCATTCTAGGAGAATGTGCATTACCGAGGCTGATTTAAAAGCATGCGAGTAATGTGACTAAAAACTCACTAAGGTAAAACCACTGCCACCAGCCATTCAAGTAAACTTCCAATTGTAACAAAAAGCTTACCAGGTAAGTAATACATAGGATTCATTGTATCCCCCAGCACTCCACATAAGGTGGGGTGTGCTGACTCACTAAAATCAATGTAAAGGGGATGGGAATCCCACTTTGTATTCCTCCTTGGGAACAGTAGTTCACCAAATAAATAACAGGAGAATTAAAAATGAACCCACTGCATTTAAATTGATGTGTGCTGCCCTAGTATTTTACAGTCAGTCCAAAGTTATAGGGAACCATAACTCCAATCATACTATATGGAGAGACATAAAAAGATCACTCATATAAAGCATAAATGGCTATGTGAGAGAGTAAAAAGATTCCCACTCACTGAGGGACAAGGCCAAATATTTACCAAGTCCAATCTTGACTGACAACCCCTTACTCTGTGTGCCTAGAAGGACACAGATTGACCTCCGTGATGACACCAGGTGTAAAATATGTTTCTATTAATCTGTGATTCTTGCATCCTTTTTGCATGTGATTAACCATATAGACTAATCCCAAAGCTGTTCTGTCTCACAAAATCTTGAGGGACCTTGTGGTGAGAAATAGAACACACAGGATCCCTTGGCTAAACTACATGTTTAAGACCTTACTGAAAGTGAATACAGGAGACCCTTTTACGAATCTGGGCAAGCAAAAACTCATATGGGATAAAGGGAGGAGATAAAGAAAACTGCTCTAACAGTCCAATAGGAAGCACACCACTATCCCCAATCCAGGCCAAACGATGGATTAATTGGACCAGATTGCTTCCCACCTTCTTAGGTTGTTGATAATGCATTTCAGGTTCTGCTTTCTGCCGAGTGGTAAGGTACATAACTGGAGAACACAATCATCCATCGAAATGTCGACCTGTCCACACTGCCCCCAAATAGACGAGGAAACTAAGCACCTTATGCACCTATGCAAGTTATAACCAAGATTCAAGAGTCCCTTTTTCCACTGTTTCAGCACACAGGTATTAGAACCATTAGGCAGGCTTTGAAATACTTATTAGCTGCTGCAGAGTCAACAGTTTTAGCAGTCCCGCAAAATTACATATATATTGCCTTAAGGCTGAGAAATAAATACAGAGCAAGTTAACTGACTCCCCCCAGCCCTCCTTAAGTATACGATTTACTTTTAAACATTATGGGCCTCATCACGAGTTTGGCGGTAACCCTTAAATCTTGCGGTCGCGCTATTACCGCCAGATTTAAGGGTCCGCCAAATCAGGGCTTCGGCGGATTTCTCCCCAGCTCTGAGCTGGGGGGAAAACCGCCGAAAATTTGCGCTATTACCACCGGCGGGCAATCCGCCAGCGGCAGAGCATGAAAATTCCCCATTGAGCCCAATGTGGAATGGGGCATTCCCGAATGGGCTCAGTGGGGAATGGGGAATTCCATTACCGCCAAACCCGTGATCCGACGCTAATAGCGCTGGGGGGGTTTGGCTGTAGGGCTAATACCGCCGGCAGTAATACCGCTGGTGTTACCGCCCAACTCGTGATGAGGACCTATGTGTTGGGCTAATAATGTGTTCATTCGTTTTGCCTATATATTTATATTAAAATATTGGCTTAAATGGAATGTACTTTTAAGGATTGTGCCAAATAAAGTTTTATGACTTGACTTGACTATGGGCCTCATTACAATTGTGCCGGTCCACATACAAATGTGCCGGTAAGCCTACCGGCACTGTTGTGTCTGAACCGGCATACTACAACTCTGTGGCAAGTGCCGACCCGCCGGGTGGAATGGCACCCGCTCGAAGAGTTCTCACGGGAGCACCGGCACCGTTGTTAACGTTGCCAGTGCTCCCATGTCCCCTTTCCCATGAAGTCCTATGGGACTCCTTGGGAATGGCGACTAACAAAATGACTGGCACCTGACTTCCCAGGCCACCTGACTCGGAATAGCCCAGTGGCACCGGGAAGTCAGGTGCTGGTAATTTTTTTACGGGTCTGGGGGCAACCCACTAGTAGCACCGGCAGGGTTACCGCCGGACCCGTATTGTGGCCCTATGACTCTTACATACAGAAACCCTTTAATTACCTCTGTTATATAGTCCCACCCCACAATTCTGGTTAAGAAAAGTGACAGTATTCCCCAAACTCAAGCTTCTTTAAAAGAATTAGAGTCAAATCCAACCTAAGATGGTCTCCAGCTTTACGCCTGTAAAGTCTCCACAATATTACTCAATCACAGACAGTTTAAGAACAAAAACAAAATTACCAAGCCTGCATGAATCTCAAACAAAACTCATCTACAAAAAATGTAAAAGACCTGCATGCTTAATTTCACTATTGTCAATGTACACACACTGTTCTTCTATGATTGTTTCTATATACATACTAAACCGAAAACATTAATAGACATCTTAGTAACACTTCTATTGCTTATTGATATATATATATATCTCAGAATTCTTAACATTACAAAAACATTTCCACATAATGGATAACATCACATATTAAAATATTTTTGAAAAAAAAATGTTTCTATTCTTCCTAATGACTCTCAACATTTACAGAATCAGAACATTGCTGTAGAATGCACAGCTTCTCTAATAAATGCCGTGCAGGTACTTCGCAACATGTGTATGCTGTTTTCAATATGCACACAGTGACTTACATTAATAAGCCTGAAGCTTTTGGATTCCGGAATTAATGCCCTTGATTCAAAATAAATACACCATCACAGTTTCCATCTAACTTGATAGACTGTTCAAGTTACTTCAAATGGTATGAGCACCTTTACCCTATCACGCCACGAATTAATCCATGTGTGCAGCTCAGAATAAGGTGTCGTATGGGTTGTACATTGGCTCAATTTCTAGCGAATAGAAATAAGTCCACTAATCTATCTCTCACCCAAACACATTTTATGACTAAGTCTCCCACTGGATACAAACTATAAAAATGTTGTTAAGGGATAGAGCTTATTGTCTCTGCAATGGCCCGAATCAACAACTATGCCAGTAGGACTGACGGATTCAGTTTTAATTTGGTATAATTCTACCAAAGAAAAATGTAAGTTGCACAAAAAAAGCTGTTTTGAACTGTGATTTTCAATATTAAAATGCTTTGGGCTTGGAATTGAAATCTTACTTTGCACTAAACTACAATGGAAATATACAATACATTTTATTTTATACGGCACCACCAGTGTGCCTTCAAAACTAGCATCTCCTTTTTGTGCAGCGGCCACCCTCATTCGCATGGAAATATCCTGGACCACACCATAAGGCAATCTGGATTTGACTATGCTGTCTATGGCTGACGGGAGTATAAATATAAAAGAGTTAGTGAGTGAAAGCTTGTACAAACAGCTCCCATAACTCACATCAACCCATCCAGTATCATCAATGAAGGTGTTGGAAGATACACCTAGGCAAACATATACCATGCTCACAGGGGCTGAATGACTACACCTGGAAAGGTACAGTACAGTGCACCTAAATCCCTGGCCAATGGACCATGAGCTGTCTTGCCACCAAACCTCCTATACAATAACAAGAATGATCACCCACAAACTGTTCTGTCCAGGATATGCATTATCTATTCATAATTGGAGAATAAGGGCATCACTTATCAGAATGATTGCAGCTCATGGTAACATATTTTTGAGCTTCTGAAGTCAGTAAGACGAAAATGTACCCCTTTAGCAGCTGAACAAGTAAGGCTGTGTGGTGCGTGCCATGAGCAGACATGATAATACTGCAACATTAAAAGAAGAAGAAGTCATATCAATAAAAGGGGAAACGTGTTATTGTTCTTTTCCAAGGTGGTTTGTACAGTATTGAGCTGAGACTTAAAAAAAAGCTTAAACACGGTATAGGATGACCAGGGTGGCCATGCAATATGTAACTCATACAAGCTGAGATATCTACTGGTAAATCAAGCTTTTCACAAGTGGATATTCTTGATATAACACTTCCCAGCATAGCATCCCACCTCAAAATCCTGAGGCAAGAAACAAGCTGTTTTATTAATCACTATTTCATTATGTTAAAATAAAATTAATGTATACATTGTCCCTATTGTTTATGCAGGTATCAATAACAAGTATTGGTGCCAGAAAAAAGGCTGCTTCTAATTCTGCAGGTTTCTTTTAGGGAAGTAGTGCTATGAATTTAGAATGCACATGATATTGGTTCATCCACCCAACACAGGAGAATGGTTTTATGATTTTCTAATAAAAGAATGAGTACCCCTACCACTGGGATGAGTACCCCTCCCACTTCACTTGACATATCAGGTTCCACTAGACATGATTTTCCCATGTTGTGTAATGTCAATGCAGAAGAGGGAACATTAATTGCATTGGCATTGTTTTCCATGTGACTGGAAGTAGTATAACTAAACTCCAGTTCATCTTCCAATTCACGTTTTAAATATCTATTGCTTTCACAGGCCACAAAGTATCAAGCAGTTCTCTGTTAGGCTATGGAATGTCTACATTTCAATTACAGTCAAAGTGGTTGAATACAACTGTGATAACATCCTAGGTACAATGTATTTGAATTTAATTTACAAAGAACTGCACTTTATCTGCAAACAAAAGCTATAGGTTCTACACTGAACACACAACACAGAAAATACTAGTGACTTTCAGTTAAATTAAAATGTTACTTGAATCATTGAATACAGTGAGAGTACAAGGAGCATTTCCACTACAAAATAGCATGATATGATATGATCTGGTATTTATAATGCACCTTTACACAAGTGTTTCTAGGCACCACAAGGCAAGGAGGGGAGACAGAGGGAAGGCAAGACAAATGATTGTACTAGGCCTTGTGACATTAAGATTGTGCAAGTGCAACAAGAAAGTGCATGGGCGAGGGTGAGGGGAGAAGTGCAGGGAAGGGGTAAGGGGGAAGAAGTGCAGTCAGGGCAGCAGGGCTCTGAGTAAGTGCTAGGATGACTGAGGACTACACAAGTGTAGCCCAAGACCGGAAGGGCTAGGTAGGCCAGAAGGCAGTGCAGGGTGACTGGTTAAGGGAGGGCATAGCACCCTGGGTAAATCTGAGTGCAACCATGTCACCAGTAGTCAGGACTAGAACACAGGTAGATTGGCAGAGGAGAGGGAGAGAGAAGGAAGAAGAGAAGGGGAAGATCTTAAGCTGCTTCCTGAACTTCAGGTGATCCAGCTCAAGTGTAAGAGGGGTAGGGAGGCTGCTCCAGAGGGAAGCATCTGCAGAGGAGAGAAATCTACCCCCACCCTCTGTTTGGCGATGTGTCTGATCTCCATAGAGTTTGAGGTAGCTGAGCAGAGGGCTCTAGAAGGAAGGTATTTAGGAAGAGAGTGTTGGATAAAGAGAAAACCGCAGCCCCAGAAAGCATTGTGGCTAATGCAGAGGGTCTTGAAATTGATCCTTGCAGCTACCGGGAGCCAGTGGAGAGATTTCAGAGCTGGAGAGATGCGGTTCCTGGGCTTGAGTCCTGAAAGACTTTCCCACTAGGGCTCCACCCAGTGACAGCTTAAAATCAATCAATTCATAGGACTCAGCAGGGAAATGGTTCTAGAGGGCATATATCTCAGTTAATTTGAGTGATTTACATACTCACTTTTGAGTCATTGTATAAAATCACAGTGCTAGCATTGTCCCCCAGAGCTCCCAGACAAGACTCCCAGTCAGTCAGGCTCTGATGATCCTGGTTTCTAGGATATCAGATCTGCCTAATGTTCCCTCTTGGTCAAGGCCCATTCACCTCACAAATCTCAGCTCTTCACTTTTTGTATTTCCAACCCTATTATTTGTGTGTTTCTTCTTGTATAATTGAAATTGTTCCCACACTATGTGATCATGATCTCACAATTTTGATTGGTGAAGTCTTTCCATTGGCTTGCTTAATACGCAGACATTCCAAGAGAATACACCCCAATCCTCATAGCTTTAATAACATTTCTGGACATGTGACTATGTGAGGGTTGTTTGCTTTAGCAGTTTTACATTTAAAATCATATATTATCATGGATACCTGACCCATTTATGACATATGATTTTCTGGATTTCCCTGGAATTACTTATTTTAATAATGTTGACAAAAAGTGAGGAACCTTCAGGGTGGGTATTCCTTTTGTTGAACCTCAGCACCCCTAAATGTATTTTTATGGAGGTTTCCTTATGCACGGTCGCATGGAATAGTAACAACGGAGTGCTAGGTTCCTCTACTCTGTTTAATTTGGAAGAAAAACTGTGCAGTTACTTTAACATGTAGCCCATGCGCCCACGTTTGTTCTGAGAAAAAAGACATGTGACCTCTTTCTCAGTTACAATGCAATTTTGGGATTTTTTAAATATTTCTGTTTTTTTCTTTTTTCAAATAACAGTGCCCTTTGTGAAAACACGTGTTTCGACGGTATCTCTGTCTTTCTCAAATCAAGGCTTATTGTTTTACAAATTCACAAAATCATAAAGGAGTACCATTTACATTTCAAGTTGTATGCAATTGTAACACACATTTTCAAGTGTAAAGTATTTATACACAGCCATAGTATATATTTTTGTAATTGTTAAACATCCATTACAAAAAACCCATTCAAAAGATTGGCCGTTGAGGAAGGGGTAAAGGGTAGGAGTGTTTAGGGATGATAGAAGGAACATCAAAAAAGAAGAAAATGAAAATGTGAAAAAATACATTAGTTTGCAAGCCTTGACATTGTAAGCAATTGTCACAGTAACTCATTTCTTATTTCTTTGCATTTAATTTACCATCTTTAGAATAAGTGGTTCGTATGGTATTAAGGTTGTGGAGCTTAACCAATTGTTCCGGTCCACTTTTATACCTCAGTCTTTTGTGTCAAGTCACAGGTTATATATATATATAATGAATATAAATGGATGCTGTTCGTGATGAAATCCTTTTCTAGTTTGATGGTGAACTTGTGGTTTAAAAGTTATGCGCTACGTGGTTTGCATGTTATGTTGAATTATGACTAAATTCCTCTAGGAGGATATCCACTTTTAACAATCCCCCATAGCGTTGTCTTTTATATATGCAAAACGGCTACTTAGTCCTTAAAAGTTTACCCGTATTGTCTAAAATCTTGATAGGTTTTACGGCACGAAAAAAGCCCCATTTTGGCTTACAGTCCTTTCACATTGCCTCTTGTTTTTGAAAAATAACTTAAATGGCATGCCGGCATTTGGAGTGTACTTAAAAGGTTCAATAATGCTTATTCTGTATCCGTGTTTGGCATCATTGTGAAAGCGCGGGCAAATCACGTGTTGGCTCGTGTGTCTAGAGCAAAAGTGTGCCTGGTGAGGCCCACATGCACGCTTACCTTTCATTCCTGTTCTCGTACGAATAAGTCCTCCTGTGCTCCGCCACCCTGCCGAGCTCTAATCTGTAAATACAAGTATTGCTAGACAACTTAGTCCTACATCCTGTTTACTAACGGCAGCCATACTTTGGGGTTATTTTCTGTTTGGATATATGAAACTGTGTAAGTCAATTTTCTTGTCTTTTAGATTCGACTCACATTACTATATTTACTCTAAGTCAACGCTTGTTTAGACCTGATGGGTCTTGTGAGATAATAAAAATAAATACAACGTATGTCAAGCTTCCTCATGTTGTGTTCAAGTTATCATTTTGTTTCTACTGCGGCGGCCATGTTGTGTGCAGCTTGTCATTTTACTCGTACATGGTTCGTACTTTTGCAATAGTACTGATCTCATTTTTCTTTGATTAACATTACTGAATTTATTATGTGGTATATCATACTTTTGAAAATAATTATGCTAAAATTCATGTTATTGAAATGTGTTTCCCGATGTTCTTCTCTCATCTATTGTTTTTGGTTAAATGGAACGGAGCCAGTGGGGTGCCAGTTTGCACTTTGTTAGTACAGTCTATTTGTAAAGAGTACCGTTAGTTTCTGAATAGTCGTGTTAGGTGTAAGCCCCTTGTCACCTTATATTTAAAAATTGTGCAAAATGTGTCATTTGCATATTTTGAACTATTTTCCCTTAATGGGTCTCCTATCACCCAATACCATACATTGCCATTTTAACATCATCGTTGGTTACCTATTACAAAAAAGAGGCCATTTCGTTGTCAGAGTTCAGGCTCCTCTCTACTGAACGAAATTTGCATATCAATTTTGCTTCTTCTTGTCTAATAATAATAATGGTAGAAATGCTTTAATAAACAGTAGTAACCAAGAAGTAAGTAGTGATATGTTGGGCCATGTCATTATGAAGGTAAATTGAAAATAGAGTTTTGGATTTGAAATGCCGTTTTAATACTAAATGTAGGTCTTTGTTTAAGAATTGGGGGAGGTAGAAACATGCCGGAGTTTGACTGCAGCTAATGATTGACATTGATCAGCTTGCACAGGCCTCCTTTGTTTGAAAATCCTTTCATGACTCCATATGGAGAATTGTGTTGGAAAACCCAGTTCAAAATTCAAACCTTAGGTGAAATCATCTTTCTTTAAATTGGGGAGTTTGGAAAATGGAGCTCTGACATTGTGGTCAGTTCAGATTGTTATCTTCACAAAAGACTGTGGATTAAGCTTTGCTGGAAGGCATCTAAATGCATTTTTTAAATCTCCTTGAGATAGTCTATCAATTCAAATTCAAATTCTTTAATGTGATACAGTATGAAATAAATTCAAACTTTACACATATAATTTTTACATATTACAAATCACATATAAAAACATTATACTCAATTCAGCTATATACACACTTGTATTAAAAAGAGAAAAGGATAAATCATATAAAATCATAAAAAAAAAAAAATAAACATATAAGAGTGGGAGGTGTCCCATTATTCATGAACCTTGCACATTGGGCTATTTTTTATGTGAAAAGAAATGAGTTTATGAGATAAAAGACAAACACCCATGTTCCCCTCCAGATGGCCACATTGATATCTAGGGATGTTTAAGCCGTTTCCACATCAACAATATGTACAGGATTTACAGAATTAACTTCTGTTCAAGGAAGAAAGGGAACAGCATTGGCCAACTCAGAACATCATATGATATCCTATACATGAAAGGCTTGTTTACTTCTGTTATAGTAATGGTGCACAAGTCATTCTTTATCAATACTTTACCCTGACACCTCTCCTTTGTGTTCAACATATCCTGAATAAGAATCACATTGCAATTTGAACACTGTCATTTTCGCCATTTCTTCAAATTTAAATGCAGAGCAGCTCCATTTGAAACTCCTCATTTGTGACCTTATACAATGACAAGAGGGTTTGCTTTTACAAGTGCAGTTACTTGCATGTGTAGTTACATTTGTAATCCTTTTTAATAATCCAAACAAGGTTTTGGTTCTGTGTTTATCAATATTTCTCTCATATTTATTTTCACAATGAAAGTGTTAATGTTCTGATATGCACTTTCTTTTCTTCACATTTAGTATGAAGCAGAAACATACAGCTAATCAAAACCTTGTCCTTTGGACTTGAAAGTATCCTTCCAACTATGTAGTTCAAAGGAATCTTCCTGGTGTGTGGTGCCCTGTGTTGGGTGCTGTCCATCACATGAGGCAGCATTTATCTGCTCACTTAATCAGCACAATATTTGTCATCATAGTTAACTAAATTTCACTACACTTAAAATAAGCAGTGCAGCTTTTTGGCATCTCACACTTTAGTTGAATATTTTAAGATTCTTCTTACCTCCACGTACAATACTATCTGAAGAGCTGTCAAAAGATGAAATAGGTTCACTTTACCACCCTGTGTACCTTACTGTACTTCATCTGGAGTTATATACTATGGTTACCTCATCCCAGACTATACCTAATGACAAAAGTGGAGACTTCTCACTGCAATGTAGAAGACTGTACTAAAGCGAATGACTACGATACAACATTGTGAAGTTCTACTAGAAAATCAACAAGGCCAATGTAGCATTTTTAAAGAAATTCCAACTGACCTGGGGCACAACACCAGAACTGTAAACATGTATTGGTCCCAGAGCCCACATCCTGGGCATGGCTATCATGCAGGATGTGGAAGAATGGCTTCCACAAAATGAATACTGTTTATAGACCTGTGTTTGAAAGTTTTATCCCATCCCATTCTTACACGTTATCCTAACACGTTGATATGTAAACACAGCCACGTCAACTTCGTGACCTAATATTCAGGCTGAGTTGGACTATTAACGTGGGTAGATAGAAATTAGCCACTTTAAAGTAGCTGATACTGAGAGCTTAGAAGGAGGTTAACACATAATTCTATCAGTTGGGCACACTAGTGAGTGTTCGGATATGATGAGGAATAGATATTGAAGCAGGAACCTTAGACTTGAAACAACACAGGCACTAATCCATCACACACACCCGGGGCCTGATCTGGCCTTAAGACACATAATTACAGGGGTAGCAGATGGGATGAGCACATCATCCACAGTGATTCAACAGTAGGCCATTATAAACTGCAAGTGGTCACATCTGCTCCATCACTAGTGTTTTCCTGTTATCGACATCCAATGTTATACTCTATCGCTGCTTTATAATAGCACATATTTCACTCACTAAATCCATACTTCAGGACAGGGGCCACATTTCGTTGACAGAAAATACATCAACAAAGAAAAATCAGCATTTTGTGTCTTTTTTTTCTTTTCTTTTTAAAGGCACTCAAGGAGTCGAGATTAAATCCCAGATCCTCAACTTCTAATTTTTCAGAGTGAGATTTTAAACAGCCTCACTACCAAAGCTGAAAATCTGAAGACGCACTCCTATGCCTAAGCTCAGACAAAGCCCAGCACATCACCGTACCTCAACATGCACTTGGCACCTTGGTTTGGTAATTGCCTTGTGTGGCATGTAGGTAGAAATGTGGAAGTCTGCACATGTACCCCAAACAGTAGTGCACATTCCAATAAAACCATGTATATGTAAGTGTAGAAATGTAAAGACTGTAAGAAGGAGACATGTGACGAAAGACTATGGAGCTTGTAGAAGTGTACATATGCATAGACCAAGCCTGTCATGTTACCATATATTGTCATGCATTCTGCTGCATCTTGGATCACCTTTGGCTAATCGAAGACACAGTCTAGCAATGTTTAATTGTTTTTGTACTGTTGTTGTAAACTCCATATTTAGCATTGGCAATGCAAACAGTTTGGGGAAATGGCACTTGCCAGGCACTGTCATAGTGGTATTAACTGGCCATTGACAGTAGCAGGCGCAAAATGGTCTGAGTACCTGGGCAAATAATAGCAGTGCCTGGCAAATGCCCACTACGTATACACAAACCACAATTGTTGGTTTGCCAATGCTTGTTTTTAACAGGACCTGGTTTATACATTTTTATTGCACCAGTAGCGTGTTTACAGCTCCAAATAAGTCATCAAATATCAGAAGACTGCTTTGAAAAACACTGACATGCAATTCAAGTGCAAAGTTGGATGGTAAGGCTCAAATCATGCAGAGAAGATTCCCAAGAGGAGGTGTTTTGGGTAGGGAGGGGAATAGCCATAGGTATTAGTATGGTCATGGGCAGTCAATAGGTGGGCAAAGAACCAAACAACACCTTCAAGCGTTGTGTCCCTCCTTATATGCCATGTATCCCTACCTGTACTCTAATGCAATAGCTTTGGCTTGTAGGTGGTAGACCAAACTTAAAAGAGGACAGAAGGCACTGTTCAAACTCTGTTCTCAGGCTTCTAGCTTCTCTCGCCAATCTGCCATGCAATTAAATCAATCAAATACTTCCCTGTATTCTAGTCCTGCTCTTGCAAAGCAAGAGGTAAGACACACTTGTTTGTGCATTATTTCCAAATCAGATGTATTTTTTATGCAACATGTTTAAACGCCTTGGTGTAGTACCTCCCCTCACAAGCCGCACGGTTTTGCTGATTTTAACCACTCTTAAATTTCTGCCATGGCCAATATATCCGTTGCACACGTTGTACTGTTTAAAGAGGCGGAGAGCGAGTAACTATAGCACAAGCTCCTGACCACGAGCATGCTATTCAGATCCTATTCGAAGGGACCTCTCTTTAGAATGTAAACTGCCACTGCGCAAATGTATGCATATTTACAATGGCTCTGGTACAAAGACATCCTTTTTAATTTGTATATCTTTGTTGGACACGTAAAAGCCTAAACCAGAATTAGCCGGAAATTGTGACTTACATGAAATAATAATGTGAGGTGAGAGCTAGTTGGCCTCTAAAGGCCAGTCCCACTTCGTGCTGTTAACTGCCAACTTTCATTTGAAAGGGAGTTTCTGAAGAATGCACGTCATCTCTGTTTCTACAGAGAGAGCCCTGCTTCCTCCTTCGCACACCCATCTAAAGTGTTCGTAAACTGATGCTCCCCAGCCTCTTATTCCTGCTCTTCGAAACACAAGATAAGACGCACTTGTGTGCATATATTCTTTTTTAAGAAAGTCCCATCTTTTTTGCAACATGGTGAGCATCCCTGGTGTGGCGTTGCAGCGCACAGTGCACAGTTCTGTGTTCATTCTCACCGCCTTGATGTATACTTAGATGGCTCAGTGGGGCATGCTAAGATGTTATTCCCATTTCTATAATGCGCAATGTCTGAGCTTGACTTGTCTTTTCCTCATGTTCTTCATCAAGTGGATGTTGTGTGATTTAGACAAAACAATGACCTCATTAGGATGTAAAAATGTCATTTTACCACATGTATCGACTGCTGAAGAGCGTCCCTGAGATTGCAGTGTTTCCTCATCCTTTCTGCCAGTGCTGTGAGCCACCTGTGCCAGCTGCATTGAACCTGGAGCATCTCTTAGAACCACGTGACATCCTTACTTCTTAATATTACGAAAAGAATCCACATACATTGATTTATGACGCGCACATGTGCATGCACTCTTCATGTTGACAACATTATCCCAATTCATAGAAGATGCAAGAAATGTAGAGAGTATATTAGACAGAGTTTCCCAGTCGAGCATCCAGGCAGCTACCTGATAAACATGAGCCATGCTGGAGCCGGAAGGTTCATAGTGACATTACGACTGGAACTACTTCTGACACTTTCGAGAATTGGGGCGTGGAAAAATATAATATATTCCCAACAGTTGTGCAGACTGTGTCAATGTGATATCGAGACTCAGAGACATCTTTACACGAAATGTGCAAATCTTAATGCGATACACCGGAAGGGTTGCCATACGTTGATAACTAAAATAGTGATCAGACCTGGAGTTTACTGTATTGTGGTAATTGCACAATTCTGAATTTTACAATATTCCATGTGGTCGAAGATTTTAGAACGCCTCAATGAAATTCTATAGAGCATTTCATGTTTATGTTATGTAGGGTTTTTACTGAATTTGAAGTGTGACACAGTGGGCCACATTATGAGTATGCCGGTCCAGTAACAACGGTGCCGGTAAGCTCCGAGCACGGTTGTTACTGGACCGGCACACTCCGATTTCTGCGGGTGGGTGCCGTCCCTCCTGCCAGATCAGGCTGAACAGCACCTGCTCGCGGATTTTGACGGAAGCACCAGCATTGTTATCAGCGGTGCCGGTGCTTCTGTCTTCCCCATTCCCATTGAGTCCTATGGTGAGTAATTTTTTCCGGCGCCTGGCTTTGGGGAATTACTGGACTGCCGGGGCTGTAGTGCCCCAGTAATTCCCCATTGCCAGGCACTGGAAAAAAACATGACTCTGGCTACCGCCAGGGTCGTAATGAGGCCCAATGTGTATTTTATTGATATTATTCTTATTTCTAATGAATGTATATGCTATCTTTTAGAAGAGAGAGAGAGAGAGAGAGAGAGTGTGTGTGTGTGTGTGTGTGTGTGTGTGTGTGTGTGTGTGTTGTGTGTGTGTGTGTGTGTGTGTGTTATTCCCCAATGCACCATAAGTGACGTGAGTATCTCAGTGCAAATAATGTTTACGTTTTGTTTTTAAAGCGGCACACTTTTTAAACTGAATAGTTTTCCTTAGTTCAGGATGCTGGAATGTTGCTGCTTTAATGATGATTTTGCAATCTGAACAATCAATGCCCAAGCACATGACTTCTTTTGTCATCGATGCCATTGAATGCTGTCATTGATTCTAGTTTGTCCACTTACTGCTAATCTCTGGCGGCCCATGTCCCTTTAGCAAACTCTGTAATTGGGACTGCCACAATGGTCTGTAACTTATAGCCGTAATTAACCACTTAAACACTGTGTAAGGTACGTTTGGTAAGCTTTTGTGTTAAAAAAGTAAAAAAAAAAAAATAGGATTTTCCTGAAACTTGTCAAGTATAGGCCAATATTTTAAAATTGTCCTTCTGAATTACTTTCTGGTTGGGCCATTTGATCGAGCACACATTAATGTTCACAATAACTGATGTTAATAAACCAATTATTCTGGTGGCCTTGATGATCTTGCACTAGAATGAGTGTGATAATGTACTATAACTGTATTGACCATGTTCAACCTTTAAAAACAGTAATTGCTGACTGTGACTCACAGGAATTATTATATAAAACAAATATGTATGATGGATTACAAAATCAGCGTTCAGCCGCACTTAATGATCCCCGTATATCATTTTTTAATTAACAATGATTAAAACTGAACAATTTGTCGACAAGCACCACTAACGTGACAAGTTGATAAATGCGTTAAGACTTCGTATTATAAGAGCTTGATTCGATAATATTGAAATAGGAGATGAGTCCTGCCTTAGTGAATTATTCTGGGGATACGTCAATATTACTGTCTTCACTTATTTAATAGGTTTAGGGAGTAATGTTTCAGAAGTATATTATGTTTAAAGTTTTGCTTTTGGCGGAAACATTCCATGCTAGATCACTTTACTGTTTATGGTAGTAAACTCTCATAGATTTTTCTCATTTAGAAATGACGTATTTTGTTACAATACAGAGGTTATGAATGCCTGCCTTCACGTTTAAAGGTTACCTGGCATGATGTCCTCATTGTCTTCATGTTGGAGATGAGTGGATATCCTGTAATGGCATAGAGAGATGTTGGGCATCATTTACACAATGTTTTGCACGGTTAAAAGTGACGGTGCTGCAAAAGTACAGTTTGTGCTGCGCTAAATGGATTAACCCCAGTGCTTTAAGTGGGGTAAGAAATTGAGGGGGGGCCCTCGTTTGGGGGCGTGGCTTTCATTGTGGGCGTGGCCTAAAAGTGCACAAATCATAGTAAGGTGCGCAAACAAATATATAAATGTATGTGAGCATTTATATGTTTGTATGCGTACTACTATGGTGTGTGTACTTTTCAAGCCAGATTTTATAAACATAGCAATGTTACTTATTTCTATGTTTATAAAAGGTGGCTTGAAAAGTGCACACACCATAGTAAGTTACGCACACTTGTGTGCTTACCTTACTATGGTTTGTGTACTTTTCAAGCCACCTTTTATAAACATAGATATTTGTAACATGTTTCTATGTTTCTAAAAGATGGCTTGACACGTCAACAATTCAAGGCATCTTTTATGAAGCGTTGATGACAGATAAAACAAACCGCAAGGTGGCTTTGTCCGTCGACAAAGCTTTATAAAAGATGCCTTGAATTGTGCACGTTTCAAGCCGTCTTTTATAAACATAGAAATATTTCTACCTTTATAAAAGATGGCTTGAAACGTACACAGTACAAGGCATCTTTTATAAAGCTTTGCCGACGGAGAAAGCACCTCGGGCTCTGTGATCTATCTGCTCAGAGCACATAGATCACTGAGCCCGAGGCGTCTTTCACCCTCTGCGAACCCGCGGGCTCCGTGATTTAATCTGCATATTAGATCACGGAGCCCACAGGGGTCAGTGACCTGGGGAGTGAAAACAAAGGGACAGTAACTTCCTCTGATGACCCTGATGAGAGGTCATCAGAGGGAGTTACACTAACTGACAGAAGTGCTGCCAGCCTCAGCGTCGCTCTGGCTGGCTGGCACTTCTGTCAGCTTGGCCGAATGACGGATAATGCATCCCGCCAATGTTGTGTGGGACGGGGGGCCCCGGCTGGGCCCCGGCTCAGCCCCACTTTCTGGAGACTGCCGGGGCCCGGCCCCGGCAGGCCCCGGCCCACTTAAAGCACTGATTAACCCGATTCACAAATCGGACTTTGCACTGGCCCTTTTTATTTTGTGTTGTGCAGGAGTGCTTTGCGTGACAGATAGCCCAATGCCTAGGAAGGGCCAGCGCAAAGTAAAATACAGAGGGTGAAACATGCAAAATCTCCATTAACTTCGGAAAATGAGGAAGAACCTGGGCGTGGTAAGGGAGGCATGTACAACACACCAACACACCCCATCAAGCGCTAAGTAAACTCTATTCATAGAACATATTGCACAATCTGTCAGACTTCTAAGGAAACCGATTTCACTGCCACCCTGAACATGTCGGAAAGCTCAAAGCGCAATGAAAGGCCACATATTAAAAGTGCTATGCAACCCCAACTAACTTAGGATTGCTACAATGCCGGATCCTGCATTGTCAGCTCTGATCCTACTGCTTGGAAGGCGGCGGAGGATGAGGTGGAGTGCCAGAATCTTCCTACCACGCACCACACTATCTGGGATGCCTGACGCAGAGGTGTATATAAGATGCCGCTACCCTCCCCATGTCATACTAGACGTGGTCAGGGAATTGGAAAATGACGTGGCATCACCCACAATTTGCTCACAGGATGAGCCACCTCTGGTCAAGGCGCTAGTAGCCTTACACTTTGTGGCCACTGGTTCATTCCAACACATCATATGCATCATTGGGGGCATATCACAGCACACACAATCCTGGTGCCTCCACCAGGTATTGCGCTGAATCCTAGCACGTGTACATATGCACATAGGTATACCATGCACTTTGCAGGCAAGGCAGAAAGTGTGCCAACAATTCTACGCAGTTGAACACTTTCCTCAGGTCCTGGGAGCCATCGACTGCACACATGTAACAGTAAACATTGGCATTCTATTAATGCGCAGTTGATCTGTGATGCCAAGGGACACATCATGCAAGTCTATGCCAATTACCCGGGATGCATGCGTAGCTGATCAAGGAGATACACACACATACACACACACACACACATACACACACACACACATGTAGGCCAACTCATATCTTAAGTGACAGTGACCTTCACTTAAACATCACCATATCACTTACTCCATGCACACCCTAAGTGTGCGACAGCATGCCGATATTGACGTGCATATGTCACCAGCCATGAACAATATTGATAGTGCACAACCTTACCTGCTGGTACAGATGTGGTGCTGTGAATCCCTCACCACCTCAACCTAACACTGGGTCTCCACATTGGTGCTTGTCTGCGGAGTACTTATGATCTCACTTGTAATGTGAGAGATTACCACAATTCCTCTTGGACTACTCTCTTTCATTCTCTATGGCGTTATTATTCAGCAGTCTATTTGTAGGTACAATTCAATGTATTAGAATATGGATTTACAGAATTTTTCCTAGGTTCTCTATGGTTAAAAATTGGTGTTTGCTAAAACAATAGCCTCAGTTTTCTATGGTGAAGACACTAACTCTCTGCTCTCTAAAGATGGTTACTGTTAATCCACAAGGAGCCAAGGGTAAGAGCTGCTTGGCTAAGTAAGAATATTATTGTCTCCTAAATGCAGCATCTGCTGTCTACTGGTTTCAGTGGTATAGTATAATTGGGACTGCTTTCTTCATGACAGTCTTCAATGCAAGCATTGGTACATTCACTGAAAACTAAGAGTGGTGATGGATGTAAGATACCTTACCACACCGTCCTGTGTCGCCATATATAAGAAGCTCAAAGCGGAAACCTGAATCAATTCCATGTTGTAGACTGTTACATTAGATGTGGGGAGAGTTTGTAGCTCAGTGCCCGCGGGGGGTCATCAACCATAGACCTAAATTAAGGATTGATCCTAGACCAAGTGTCACGAACGGCTAGATGACCCACCGTGGGCGATGAGCTACAAACTGTCCCCACATATAACGTAATGGTCTAATACACGGAAGTGACTCAGGTTTCCGCTTTGTGCTTCTTATATATTTCCAGTTTGCGCAGTATACCAAATAGCTCTTTAGAGCTTGACTTAGTGTTATCAATTTTATCATTGTAGCTATCAGATGTAGCCTGTGACCTTCTGCCACATACTTCACCTCTGGGTCACAGGAAGGGCACAGCCAGCCCAAGTGTACAGGTCAATCCAGTGTTCATCAACATAATCAGTGATGATTGTTAGATCCTCATCTGAAAAGTGCTTGTTCCTTGTTGGTCCCTTCTCCTTGACCTGTGGCTCTTCCTGCTCTGCAGGCTGGCCCCTCTTGCCCCTATTGGGCCATGGTGGTGCAGGGACACCGGTTGTCTCACTGGCATGCGTAGCAGGTGGTCCCTTCTTCTACTCCCTTCCCCATCCTTGTTCTCTCCGCAGAGTTCTCCAACTCATGGGGGTTAGGGCAAGCTACCCATAAATCTGGGCACAGAATATATGTGGCAACCCCTGAAAAATATCCGGCTGCGCGAAATGCACGTTGTGCCCCCTAACAATCTCAGTGTCTGCGCATAACAGGAAATGCATGTTGCATCCCCTAAATGTCTCCATCTCTGTGCACAACAGGAAATGCATGTTGCACACTCTATATTTCTCCGTTTTCTAGCATGACAGGAAATACGCATTGCTCCCACTAAATGTCTCTGCCACAATGCATGCAAGGGAGTGCACATCTTATATATTGTTGTTATGTTATGTTAAGTTAGGATTTTTTGTACCAAGTGAAGTGGGAAAAGCGAATAAAAGGCTCCCACCAATCCCCTCTCAACCATGGCCTAGAGGATCACGGCCCAGACACCCGCCACGAGAGGAGTTTGCCCATCTCCCAGACGACCAAATACCCTGGTACAAGAACATACGGATGTGCCCACTCGCATGCCCACCCGCATGCCCACCAGCCTGCCCTGCACATGCCGACACCTGCGGCATGGATGAACTCGACTAGACCATCCAGCACCAAATCAACACATCGTTAGAGATGTCATGACGACCTAGCTAACGGTCAGCACACTCGTGCAACATACACACCGGACACTCCCACATCAATCCACACGAAGAACATACTATGACGTAGGCGACGGACACACCCACGGACGTGCATCTTTATTATTTTCAACATAGGCTTCTCAAATGCAGAAACGCAAGACGCATAATGAACTTATCTAAAAAGGCTTGCTCACGCTTCTTCTAAAACCATGTACCATAATGAGGAATATAACGGAGACACGATACTGAGGATAGAGCAATATGATACCATAACCTACAGCGCTCTGCATCAAATGGTTCCACCTATGCACCAGGCCCAAGTAGGCAGCAAGCAAGAGCTTTCATGAACATGAAATGAGCAAGGGTTCGGTTGCTGACCCTGCAGAATGAGCCCAGCGAAAGCAGACAGTCAAGGGCACAACGTTGCAAACTCTCATTCCGCAAGCCGACGCCAAGGTCGCACCTGCAAGATAAGCCAGGCACACAGTGAGAAATGCAATATTAATTGTGCAGAATTCTGCCTCAACCACGGTCCCCACCTCACGTGACCAAGCCGAACTTGATAGGGTGCCAAGCCCAGGAGGAAGAAGGCGTCTGGATTCCCCCGTCTCAAGACACAGGCAGATACAATTAAGCGACTCAACGGACATCTGCGACGGTGGGAGTAGTCGGCCTTCCTGCTTATGAATAAACCCTCACATTGTCTGCACATACCCATAGTGAAACATTGTTGCAAATGACAGGTGCACCGCGAGCTGGGAACAGCGATGGTCCCAGACTGGGGGGCTCGCGGGTGAACCAATCAGAACATGGGACCCTTATCACTGACGCCATTAACATTGACCAATCCTAAGGGGTCTTCATGTAACAATTTTTATGTATCAAACTGAAGGGACAACCCAAGTATACCACCTGACTGACCCTTAACCAATAACCAAGTCTTCTATATGTATGCTATACTAACCCTACCACTCGGGGACCCAATCCTGAGTGGCGATAGGTTTTTTGCTAATTTTGCTAAGGTGACGCAAGTAGCGCGTCACGCTAAGGTAAAAAGGACCTGGAAGCCCCACGCTGCTGAGAGAGTGTCAGGAAGGACGCGTACGATCCTTGGCCATCCCTGCCGTTTTGTTTAATAAACAGCAGAATCACCTTGCTTCTTGCGTGTGTCTCATACTCTATCTCTTTGGGATATACGGGAGGAGTTGGGGCCTCCCTGCCCGGAGGTCCGCGGACGGCCCAGCCGGCCCCGGGAGAATTTCCCCCCGACAAGTTGGAGGCACTGCTGAGATCTGTTTAAGGTCCGCTTTTATTTTTATTTTTCCAAGTGCTCCCGTTGCGAGGAGGCCCGGCGGCGCGGCCCCCTCTGCCTCTAACCCCTTTTGAGGACTACAGGACAATCGCGGAACTGCGAGAAGACCGGACAGCGCAATCGGGATAGTGGCCCTCGGGAGCCGGTTGAGAAGTATCCCGCCCGCGGTTGGCGAGTGTCCAGACGTAGTCCAGACGAGGGGAGGTGGCGAGCCGCTTGGAGGGGTGCACGCAGTCCAGCGGCCCCGCATCAAGAGAACTTGGTGAGTATGCCACGCCCAACAAGCAATGTGAAATCGTGAGGGAGGGGGGAGGAATTGAATACAGGAGGTGGGAGGTGTTGTATAGGTGCGCGGCGAAGGTTTGATAATTTAGTGTTGGCAATGAAGTGAATGGTAGCCGGACGAGTGCGAGAGCAGTCCGCTACGTTACGGGAGAAAGGGGGCGGAGCACGAAAACATCACGTGCGGCAGCTCGTAGACACTGATTGGCCTAGGTCGCGACCACGTGTAAGGGTGTGTGTGTGTGGTTTCCTAGGATTTGGCAATTATTGATCAATGAGGATCCCTATTGTTCGAGCAGGAAACTCGATAGATAGATGACGTTTCCCTTTAGGCGGTAGCTAGCTGGTTGCCTAATACGGAAGATAATTGGCTGGTTAAGCCCCCCTGTCGAGGGGCGTATCACACGCGAGGCGACGCAGCGTGCGCAGTCCGATTATATTATTGATTACCTTGTTCCAGGAGTGACAGGAAGACAGCTGTGGGGTTAACGGGGGTAGATTGCGAGTGTATTTTAGAATTAAAGAATATATGAAGAACTTACCAGTAGTTTGAAGAGATCGGTGACGTCACCAGCAGGGCTTAAATAGGACATCTCGAGAACCAGGCATATTTTATTTTTGAGTGGCGGGGAGGAGAGCTGTGTTAAGGGCGTGGAAACGGAGGTACACGGTAATGAGTTGATCGGGGGAAGGCGAAAGGAGGTACGTGGCTGCGCACGGAGAACGCCGGCCACGGCAAATGCAGAGAAGGGAGGAAGAGCAAATGAAAATAGGACGGCGGTATAAGAACGCCACAAGGGGCACGCAGCCGCAGGGGGCTGCGTGCGCCCCGGCCGCAGGGGGCCGTAAGGGTGTTGTATAAAGGAAGAAACTAAAGAAAAGAATATACAAATGTAAATATTATATTTTACTAATTTTTCCTTAGCGGTCTATCGCAAGTCCCCAAACTTACGGGGCCAGGTAAAGGTACAAGGCTGTATATTGAAAACTGCTAGTGCGATAACCACTACCAAATAGGGGAAGGGTAACAAGTGGAGGGCTACTATGTCATACGGGACAGGATCGGGGGGGTGGGGGAACACCCTCACAACCCCGCTGCAACACATATGTAAAACACTATCACCCCATAGAGAGAAATTGATCAAGTACAGCATAGAATGGACACCCCGGGGACGGACAACAAAATGACGACACCATGGCCGCCTAATGGTAGCTTCGATCCATATACACAACACTCACTATTAAACTATCTGCACAATACATACAAGGGGAAGAAGTTAACGCACCACGTGGAGGTGTTCAACTTGTGGAGGATGTTCCAAGGGTCCCGACCAGGACCAAACGGAATGTTCACTGTAGGGGAAACAACGGGAGATATGGAGATTAAGGAGGAGAGAGAGAATGGGGAAAAGGGAAGTGAAGGAACACAGAACACGGGGAGAGGACAAGAGGGAGGAGAAAAGAGTGATGACTCAACCGAAAATGAAATAAAAAAGGAACAGAGCGACGATATACCTCTAGCGAAGGTAGTGAAAACAGAGGGAGGGGGGTTGTACCCTTTAAGAGAACTAGGAGAAATAGCAAGAGAACCATTAAGGGTGGCTGAGGGGTACTCGAACCCGGCATACAGCCCGCCTCCATATACAGCTACAGGTGGCCACACGGGAGGGGAGCGGACTAGTACAACGGGATCAGCTCATAGGAAGATGCTAGCAGGGGAGGGGAGAACTGAAGAAGAGCAGACTACGGACGTAGGAAATGATGAGTGGGTAGCTGCGCAGATACTATTAAAATTACGAGGTTCATTAACAGGAGAAGAGAAGGAGGTGGTAAGGAAAATGGACGAGGATAATACCAGGGAGAGTGAAATGAAAGGGGAAGAGGGGAAAAGAAAGGGGGAAGAGCTGTTAAGACAAAAGGAAGAGACTTTGGAGGAACGATTAGCAGAATTAAGGGATGAGCAGAATGCACTGATCAAGCAGCTCGAGAGGGGGGAAAGAGAGAGAGCACGGGAAAGGAAAGAAGGTAAGAATGAGTTGGGTAAAATGAGAGAACGAACTGAGGAGCAAAGGAGAGAAGCCGAAAGGCTAAAGGCAGCGGCAGAAAGGGTATCAAGAGCAGTACTGCGCGACAGGAAAAAAGAGGAAGAGGAGAAAGAAAAAGAAATGGCAATATGGAAGAAGAGATTACTGTCAGAAACGACAAGGAAATACGAAGAAGGGAGGATGATAGAGAGTATAATAGAAAGGGAGAGGGTGAGATGGGAAAGGAAGAAAGAAGATGAAAAGATATTGGAAAAAATTAGTTGTGAAGTAATGGAAGAATTAAAAAAGAAAAGAGGAAATTGGTAGAGGAATAGCGGAGAGAAACGAAGGGGAAAAAGAAGATAGGAGGGGGGAGAGTGAAGTAAGGAGGAATGTATATAGAGGCACAGAAGTAGCAACAACATCGGCACAAAGGGGAGCGATTAGTAAAGAAGAAAAGGGAGGAACGGACCTAATAGACTTAAGAACAGTAACGATTGGGGGGAAAAAGACAGTTTGGGGGTTGCCATTTATGAATGACTTTTGTAGTGAGGAAGAGGAAGGAATGGAGGAGGAAGGAAGAAACAGTGAAAGGGAAAGCTTAGATAAACTATACACCACCCGGACAAATAAAGATTCACCATGGATCTGCAGGAGAAAGGAAGATCTGCAGAGAAGTGAGGGGGAGGAGCATGGAATGGCGGAGGGGCACACACGTGAAGCCACGCCGTCACCGTCCCGTCATGCATGCTCCACCACCCCACGCTCATTACGTGCAACATGCCCATCTAAACTCGCGCCCTTCACAAGAGAACTGACACCCTATGCAGGAAGGCTTAGAGACCTCCCTGGACGCAGGCAGGGAGAACGAATACACACGCCCACAATAAGTAAAGGAAATGATGAAAGAAGGGGAAGTAGTGGAGGAGAAAGAGTGGAGACCAGGAGAAATATGGACGAAGCTGACGATGTAGAAGAGACGGAAGAAGAGGAGGGGTGTGAGGACTCGATTTTGTGGAACCCCGGGGGTAAAACGGGACACAACTTAATGCCTCTTCTAGAGAGGGGAGGGGTTAGACCACAATACGTCCCTTGGAAACATGCAGACAAGGAAAATATAAAATGCAGACTCCCATCATTAAGTGGAGGTGCGGGTAAATGGATATATGAAATGGAAAAACACACCGCAGGACAGAAATTGGCAGTGGGAGATGTAAAGGGCCTTCTCATATCAATATTAGGTGATGCTGCGGATGACATCTGGAAGAGAGCAGGCTTCCCCGGGGTAACAATAACAAACACATCTCACGATGGGGCACCATTCGCAAACTGCAGACATGCATTATGGCAGGCACTGAGGGTACAGTATCCGGACACATCAGACATAGGAGCTATTACCTCGCGCAAGATGCGTGAGAACGAAGATCCTGTTGATTATATCCAGGAAATTCAAGAGAAGTGGCGTATGGAAACTAGAGAACAATGGGATAAAACACCAGCAATATTCTATCATATACTAGTACAGGGGCTCCCAGAAGCAGTCCAGAAACAACTGAAGAAAGTAGTGGGGATGGAAGCAAAAGCATGACCAGAAATACAACTGACTATAGTGCATCATTGCAGGACATGGCAAGAAAAAATGAAAAAAAAGGAAGAGGTTAGGAAAACGGAAGAGGCTAAACTAGTACAGAAGAAACTCACTAAATATACGATGGAAGGCGCACTAATAACTACACCTGCCACAATAACTCAAAGCCCCACACAGGTAGTGGCTGCACAAGACCCCTCCCAAATACAATCATCGCAGACTGTAATACAACAGATGCCGCCACCCCAACCATACACGACTAACATGGGAGGAGGATACTCAACGCCAGGAGCTGTGTATTATAATTACAACCGGGGAAGGGGAGGAGTAATGAGAGGGAGAGGATATGGATTTAACACACAACAACAGGTGGGGGGCCTTAGGAATTCCTACCCCACCGGGTACCCAACATACCAGGACAACACGGGAAGCTTTCCATGGCAGAACAGGGAACCACCGGTGTGTTGGATTTGTGGATTTGTGGGCCACATGTCACGTACGTGTAGAGTGAGACCAGGCACACCGTTGTGGAATGAACAGGGACAACAAGAGCTCCCACAGGAACAGCAGGGCATCCAGCAACAGCAGACATTGCAACAGGCAAATGGACAGCAACAACTAGTAACACAACAACAGCCACGGACATACCTACCGCCTCAACAACAGGTAGCGATTACACAACAACCCCTAACACAGCAAGTACAGCCACCTACACAAGTCCAAGACCATAACCTAACCTCAACCAATACCCAACTACAGCAAACACAACTGGGTATGGTGACAGTGTTGGGACACAACCCTTACACGGGAAGTGGTCAATCATTATACCCCCAATAGGACAGCCCACAGACGACCTTGGTGTGTCCCATCCTGTCGGTAACACCTAATAGTGCAGAGGAACCACGCATAGAGGTAACGATAGGTGACAAAAAATTATCATTCCTTGTCGACACCGGGGCGACCCGGTCTTGCATAAGGGAAGGTAAATTTAAGATGTCAGGTGAAGCCATGAACACCCAAGGATTCTCTGGGGCTAGGGAGTTGGTTCCCTTTACTGATAACATTCCCTTATCAATAGGGGATTATGACATGTCAGTCCCACTTTTATATTCCAGGGCCTCACCAGTAAATATAATGGGGAGGGACATAATGAGCAGGTTGAATATGACGATCTCCTTTACGGAGGACGGCATAATTTGCTCCACTCCAGGAATTAACATGCTCACGGCGCGACAGATCATGCAGGCATACTGTGGACAGACAGTGATTAGGGCTGAACCAGTAGATGGTGAACTGTTCCAGTACGGGACAGACATGGCATTTGCATGGATGCCAGGGATAGAGGGAAAGATCTGGAGGAGGCCAGCAGCCTACTTGTTTAGACCAGAAACGCAAGCTAACTAACCAGAAGGAAAGGTGATTTCGGTGGACATAGAGAGCATCATAGCTACCGCTGATTACATTGCAGTGCATGCCCAAGACAGAGAAGGAAGAGCATGGAGGGCAGTGATAGCACTAGCAGAGGGATGTAGACTTACCCAGGTGTCAGATGAGGAGCTCTTCTCAGGTGAAAAGGAAGAAGGTGAAATGGTATTTATGATGAGTGTGGAAATATGGCTAAGGGTGACATACAAACAAGTGGCACAGAAAATTGCAATGGCACTTGAGGCACCGAAGTCCACCCCGGTTCCCTTTTTTGAGGAAGACATGGCAAAAGTACCCACATCACTATGGACTACTAGCCCCTATGACGAGGGGTGCATAAAAAGCATAGGGGGGGTAAGAATAAAACTGAAAAAGGGTGCAATACTCCCCAGAGTAAAACAGTACCCACTATCAAAAGAGGCAGATGAGGGCATATGTGAAACAATAACGGCCCTTATAAATAATGGCATATTGGTCCCATCAGAATCCCCATGCAACACAGCTGTATACCCAGTGCGCAAGGCTAAAGGTGGATCTTGGCGCTTCATACAGGACCTCAGGCCTTTGAACAACATAGTGGAAGCAGAATACCCCAAAGCAGCAAACCCGGCCACAATATTGTGCGGCATTCCGGCAGAGGCATCACGGTTTACAGTGATCGACCTTAAAAATGCCTTTTTCTCAATACCACTGCACCCAGACTCACAAGATCTGACAAGCTTCACTTACAGAAACGCAAAGTGGAAACACACCAGATTGCCACAAGGGTACTGCGAGTCACCCTCTATATTTAACAGAGTAATACAGATGGATTTGGGTAACATTGAGGTAGAAAGCACAGTGTTACAATATGTTGACGACATAATCATTTGCAGCATAAACGAAAGAAGATGCAGAGAGAACTCATTAAAGATGCTGACAATATTAGCTGAAAAAGGTTACAAGGTAGACAAGGAAAAGCTACAATACTGTCAGGAACAAGTACTTTACATTGGACAGCTCATATCCCAATATGGAAGACAGATTGCACCACAAAGAGCACAGGCAATTTTAAAAACACCATTGCCACAAACAGTGAGAGAACTACAGCAGTTCCTTGGCCTCTGCAACTACTGCAGAGCATGGGTGTTTGATTACAGCTCATACATAGGACCTCTACTTGAGGGGTTAAAAGAAGCTAACAAAGGGGAGAAAAAGTTGGGGTGGACAATGGAAATGAAAGAGGCTTTTGATGAACTGAAAGATGCAATATCAACCGCTCCAGTACTGGCCACCCCAGATTATGAACGACAATTTTTCATATTTTCACATTGCGACTCAACAGTGATGAAAGCAGTGTTGGCTCAAAAAACAAGCATGGGCTACAAACCAGTAGCGTTTTACAGCGGTCACTTAGATCCTGTGATGCTAGGTCATTTTCCCTTGCGAACAAGGTCTCGCCGCAGCTGCCTTTGCGGTAGAGAAAGCATCAGCAATCACCATGGGGTGCCCAACCACACTATTTGTGGAACATGCACTATTTGCAATATTGAACAAGCCTAAGTCCACACTAACAACGCAAAGGGCGTCAGGGTATGAGATTATATTATCTAGAGCTGAATTATCAATTGTTAGATGCAGCACAGTCAACCCTGCAAGGTTTATAGCAGAGGCAATTGAGGAAGGAGACTATGCACACGATTGTACAAAGATTACTGAAATGTATTCATGCACTAGAAGGGTTGAAGAGAATGCACTAGAGGGAGGTGATCTCTTGTTCATTGATGGGTCATCAACAATTGACCAAAGTGACGGGATTAGGAGAACTGGGGCAGCAGTGGTGAAAATGACAGAGGTGCCGGTGTGTGTGGCGATGAAGTGCGTACACTTACCACAGCATTACTCTGCCCAAGCAGCGGAATTGGTCGCACTGATCTTGGCGTTGAAGGAAAGTTTTGACAAGCGAGTGACCATATATTCCGACAGTGCATATGTCACATATACTGTCCATTCCGGGTTGTCCAAGTGGAGGAGAAGAGGGTTTAGGAGAGCTGACGGCACCCCAGTGCAACATGCCCTCTTATTAGCTGAACTAATTGAAGTAATAAATGACCCCCAAGAATTAGCCTTGGTAAAATGCACCGCACACACTAATGGAGAAGATCATCAAGGGAATGCAGCAGCAGACGCACACGCGAAGTATGCTGCATATTTTGGCGAGGTATGGAACCCCCCAGAGTCAGAGAGAGGGAGAGGGAGGGGAATAGCTAAGGAGCTGTTAATAAGAGAAGGGTACACCCATCTCCCAGCCACACAGATAATGGAGATACAAGCGGCTGCACCAATGGCCGAAAAAGAAATAAGTCTAAAAAGAGGATGTACAATGTCACCAACTGACGCACTATGGCGCCAGGGTAGCACTGGAAAGATGGTAATGCCACTGGCACTATTGAACATCGCCCTGAGCCAACTACACCACCCAGCCCACACAGGCAAGGAAGTAATCGCAGCACGAATTAGGGAAGATTGGTTCTGCCCCGAGTTAAATTCCTATGTGTCAAATTTTGTCAGCAATTGTCTCACATGTCAACAGTTCACGGCCGGTCACACGCTGAAGGTGATAAAAGGTACTATACCCCGGCCAGAGGGACCCTTCCGACACATCCATATTGACTATGTTGATATGATCAACGTATGTCAAGGAAATAGGTATATGATTGTAGTTGTGTGCCCATTCTTGAGGTGGATCGAGGCAGGGCCCTGCTTACACCCAGATGCATTCCGAGCAGCTAAATTCCTAGTGAGGGAGGTCTTTCCCAGGTGGGGAGTGTGCGAAATATTGCGGTCAGACAATGGGCCGCATTTCACCAATGAAATGTTCCAGCATATCACGTCCTTACTGAACATCAAGCATAAATTTGCATGTGCATATCACCCGCAGGCCAACGGTCTGCGAACGCCTGAATGGCCTATTAAAAGAGACAATTGCAAAAATACAGCAAACAACAAAGAAGAGTTGGCTGTATTGCCTTCCGCTATCCCTATTTGAGTTAAGGAATAGACCCGGCTCCGACCACCACCTCACCCCTCACGAGGTGGTGACCGGACGCCAAATGCGCCTTCCTCTGACGCCAACATCAAGAGCATTTACCGACCACGAGAGTACTGCAAATGTCCTTGGTGATGAAATGTACCAATATGTGTCTTCTTTGATTACTAGTGTGGTGTTTGTGTCTCAACAGCTCGAGCGCACGCGGGGCGGGTCTAAGAGTGATCAACAAGAAGACGCGGATGAAGAATCGGAAAAGCGAAAACTGGGCAAAATTGCCAAAGGCGATCACGTACTACTCCGCAATTTCAATAGAAAGTGGAACAGCCCACGCTTCACTGGCCCCCACCTGGTAGAGGAGGTACCAACGAGAGCAGTAAAGCTACAGGACAAACGTGCTTGGAATCACCTACACGACGTAAAGATCTGCAAACTCCAGACCCGCCCTAGCGTCACCGACAGGGCCATTGGAAGAGCAGCAACAGCAACGCCAACGGAGGAAGGGACTTCTACCGTAACTAACGGCCAAAGTGTCCCCATGCCCTGCCACCCCCCTGATTCCCCAGAGACAACTACCGAAATAAAGAGGGGTAACTACCATACCGCCCACCCCATGGTCACACGTTCAAAGAGTAAAGAAACCTCTACCAGTTGAACCCCAAACCCTCTGCCCATTGACCCCCTTCCCACTGCAATAATAACCCAACTGAAGGACATTGTTTTGCACATACACATGTAAACACGTGAATGTTCTTTTTTTTCTCTCGCACATGCAGGTACGGCGTATTATTGTACTGTTAAGAAAGCAGATAACTAACAAAGTTCACTGCCCAGGAGGAGTAGATGATACCCTCAGACAATAACTACACTGAAGAATTATCGCACCAATTTGTCTATTACATAAAAAGGCCAAAGCACCTGAAAAGGAGGAGGGTACGTGTCCACTACACAGCACTTCTCTTGGCCATAGAGCAATCAATGCCCCACATCCAACCATACTTGCCTGTCCTAAGAGATAGATCGCTTAGACTGGCGTGGTAACAGCTCTTCGCCTGGGCACTGAACGACTACTTGATAGGGAGAGCTTGAAAACAACAACTAACACTAATAACAAGCATATTGAGAATTTTCAGGCGGGCAACTTTAACGTCGCAAGAATTAGCTGCCGGACTGCAGCAAGGTAAGAGCAAAATGCCGGTGAAACTAGCCTCTGTAATAAAGATGATAGGGATTTTGATGATCACCGGGTTTGTGGCTGCCTCTGTATGGCGGTACAATTATGCTATCAATATTTTTGCTGTACCCAAACCTAATATACCCCCACCCCCAGCTGCAACAGGTGTTACGTCAGGTGGTACTAGCAAAATTCCACACAAGGGTAATAAAGTTAAACGCAGCACATACTCAGAGAATAAAGATATTGACAACTACATACAAAATTCAGCACACGTCTCTAACAACATGTGGTACCAACACATGACCAAAATAGGTAAACAAACAACAGAAGACGGCTGCTACGTCTGCTCATTGATCCCATACGCAATGAGTGCTTCCCGAACTTTTGTTGCCACAGAAATAGATGAAAAAACAGCACGATGTATAATATACCTGGCACTGTTCCAAACAAAAGGGAGATTTCAAGGGAACACGGTACACCTGGTATGGAAATCACGAGACACATACCCGTACGAAAAAAACTTCCTTAAGAGTTATTTGAGCTACCACAAGGCCAGTTTACATGCCGAAGCATTCAGATACATAACAAGCGGCCCTGAAAAGGAGAAACGAAGAAAGTTACACTACAGTACCTACCATGTGATTGGTACGCCACTGAAGCTGCTGGTAAAGAAGGATGTTGGGAAAGACCACTGATAATAATAACAGGAAAGGTGTACCTGGGTGACAAATGGGACATAGGAGTGGTTGGCAGCAACATGATAACGAGAGAAGATACTACAACTATTGCAGAGCACAACAACAGATGTTGGATGACTTGGGTCAAGTACGTACCCATGCTAACATGGATAGAGAAGGATGAGGACCCAATAACGATACCGCCGATGACTGCACCTAAGATATGCTACCAACACAAAGGAGAAGTGGATTTAGGATACAACACCAACTGTGCAAGTGTGACAGAGCTACCTGAGGGGGGAGCAGGAACAGCAGTAGTAATGGACCATTACTGGGCCTGTGGAGACAAGGCATACCACACACTGCCCCCTCTGTGGAATGGTGTATGCACAATAGTGCACGTTAATGTACCATCACTAGTGGTGCCCCAGAAACATGTGAATATGGCGAACTTCCCCAAAATGGATGAAGGAAACAAAAGGAAGAAGAGATCTGCACAGCCTCAGAAAGGGCCAGAGAACCGACACAACAGCAACAACACTGTCCTGAACAGAAGGAAAAGACAAGGAGAATCTCTGACAGGAAATTACCTGTGGGGAAGGTCGGAAACAGCACTCACCTCAATCCCGCCAGAACACAGACTATTCAGCAGAGCAGCTATGTTCTTCTCCTCAATAATACATCCTGGACTACAGGCCTACGCAAACGCAAAATGGCTCCAGATAACTAGGTGGGAACTAATGATGACAATTAACTCTACAGTAAATGGATTCAACGCAATAAAAGAGGAATTGCGAGCAGTGAGAATGGTTGCACTACAGAACAGATATGTACTGGACCTCCTCACAGCAATGGAAGGAGGAGTTTGCGCAAAGATAGGGCAATCATGCTGCACATTTATTCCTGCTAACGATGCTGACAATGGTACACTGACAGAAGCAGTATCACAATTGGCCCAGATGCACTCCAAAATGATGGATGAAAGTAAAGGTGTAAAAAAGGACGAGAGCTGGTTTTCGACGCTATGGTCATGGATGCCATCTTGGCTGTCAGATGGCCTGAAGATCATAGTTGGATGTATTATTTTGGCTGGAGCTGCACTTATCATAATAAGGTTTTGGAAGGCCCGGAAGGCACACACCACAGATGAGATGATCGAAATGGTCGGTATGCACCCCTTGATGCCAGCAGATGACGGCCAACACGCAGGCACAATAATAAAAGAGAGAGAGAGGTTGCGCAACCATATCATCACTAATCACCTGGACCCACCATCTGTGAAGCTCGAAAACCCAAGAAACCCAAGGAGCTACATAGGGAAATGGGTATACTGCACACCTGGAGGAACCTGTGTATATATGTACTGGTCATTTGAAGACCATGTCAACCACTATGGACATTTGGGAGGAATAACTAAAATATGGAGAGTGAGAGGAGATAAGGAAAAGGATATGTTTGTGGTCGACAAGTCGACCAGAGGGGGGACTGAAGTGGGAAAAGCGAATAAAAGGCTCCCACCAATCCCCTCTCAACCATGGCCTAGAGGATCATGGCCCAGACACCCGCCACAAGAGGAGTTTGCCCATCTCCCAGACGACCAAATACCCTGGTACAAGAACATACGGATGTGCCCACTCGCATGCCCACCCGCATGCCCACCAGCCTGCCCTGCACATGCCGACACCTGCGGCATGGATGAACTCGACTAGACCATCCAGCACCAAATCAACACATCGTTAGAGATGTCATGAGACCTAGCTAACGGTCAGCACACTCGTGCAACATACACACCGGACACTCCCACATCAATCCACACGAAGAACATACTCAGTGCTATGACGTAGGCGACGGACACACCCACGGACGTGCATCTTTATTATTTTCAACATAGGCTTCTCAAATGCAGAAACGCAAGACGCATAATGAACTTATCTAAAAAGGCTTGCTCACGCTTCTTCTAAAACCATGTACCATAATGCGGAATATAACGGAGACACGATACTGAGGATAGAGCAATATGATACCATAACCTACAGTGCTCTGCATCAAATGGTTCCACCTATGCACCAGGCCCAAGTAGGCCGCAAGCAAGAGCTTTCATGAACATGAAATGAGCAAGGGTTTGGTTGCTGACCCTGCAGAATGAGCCCAGCGAAAGCAGACAGTCAAGGGCACAACGCTGCAAACTCTCATTCCGCAAGCCGACGCCAAGGTCGCACCTGCAAGATAAGCCAGGCACACAGTGAGAAATGCAATATTAATTGTGCAGAATTCTGCCTCAACCACGGTCCCCACCTCACGTGACCAAGCCGAACTTGATAGGGTGCCAAGCCCAGGAGGAAGAAGGCGTCTGGATTCCCCCGTCTCAAGACACAGGCAGATACAATTAAGCGACTCAACGGACATCTGCGACGGTGGGAGTAGTCGGCCTTCCTGCTTATGAATAAACCCTCACATTGTCTGCACATACACATAGTGAAACATTGTTGCAAATGACAGGTGCACCACGAGCTGGGAACAGCAATGGTCCCAGACTGGGGGGCTCGCGGGTGAACCAATCAGAACATGGGACCCTTATCACTGACGCCATTAACATTGACCAATCCTAAGGGGTCTTCATGTAACAATTTTTATGTATCAAACTGAAGGGACAACCCAAGTATACCACCTGACTGACCCTTAACCAATAACCAGGTCTTCTATATGTATGCTATACTAACCCTACCACTCGGGGAATCAATCCAGAGTGGCGATAGGTTTTTTGCTAATTTTGCTAAGGTGACGCAAGTAGCGCGTCACGCTAAGGTAAAAAGGACCTGCGAGCCCCACGCTGCTGAGAGAGTGTCAGGACGGACGCGTACGATCCTTGGCCATCCCTGCCGTTTTGTTTAATAAACAGCAGAATCACCTTGCTTCTTGCGTGTGTCTCATACTCTATCTCTTTGGGATATACGGGAGGAGTTGGGGCCTCCCTGCCCGGAGGTCCGCAGACGGCCCAGCCGGCCCCGGGAGAATTTCCCCCTGACACAAGGTACAGCATAATCAACACCCAGAGGAAACCTGGCACTATGACTGAGTAAGCATTATTAGTGGAAGAAGGAGGATAGAAGAGTAGAGTTTTCAGAGCCTTTCTGAATTGCAAACGGGCGGTCACCGTATGAAGAGCAATGGGGAGGGCATTCCACAACATGGCAGCCTTAAAAGAAAAAGAACAGCCTTCATTCTAGAACGACGAAACCTAGGGACAGCCAGAAGAAAGCAATCCATAGAGCGTAACACACGGGCAGGAATGTAGGGTTCAAACTTTGACTGCAGATACTCAGGGCCAGCTGCATGAAAAGACCTATGCACCAAACAAAGAAATTTAAAATGTACATGTTTTGCCACTGGCAGCCAATGTAGGGCATTGAGAACTGGAGAAATATGCTCCCGATAGGAAACACCAGTGGCAAGACAGGCAGCTGAATTTTGGAGAATCTGAAGGCGGCGTAACAGGTAGTCAGGCTGGGCCAAATATAAAGAATTACAATGGTAAATCCGACTAAGGACCAGAGCTGAGGCCACCAGAGACCACCAGAGCCGGCAGACGAAAGGGAATAAACTGCAAATTCTTTCTGAGTATTTTCAGCTGAAAATGACCAGCCTGACAGACTGAGCTAATCTGGAAGGCCATAGATAGGGAAGCAGACATCTTAACACCCAGATTCTTGATCACAGGAACCGCAGCAGGAAAGGAACCGAAGAAGAGGGCCAGAAAGAAAAGGTCCAAAGGGACGTGACAGTAGTAGAACCCACAACCATAACCTCAGACTTAACTTAATTTGAGTCAATTTTCGCTCATCCAGCACCCCACAGCCAACAAGCAGTCTCGCAGCTGAGTGGCAGCTGAGTGGCAATTTCTAGATGGAGAAGGTCCAGCCGAACAAGAATCTGAGTATCATCAGCGTACGAGTAGCATCTGAACCCATGGGAGCGGATCCGAGTGACAAGAGGCTGGATGTAGATATTAAATTGTGTGGGAGATAAGGCAAAACCCTGAGGAACCCCACACACCAAAGCAGAAACAGCAGAAAGAAAAGGTTAAAGTGAGAGCCGCTGCGAGTGGTAAGAGAGAAAAGAATGGAACCAATAGAGAACATGTCTAGGGAGGGTAGCTCAGGGGCAACGCGCTCGCCTTGGAAGCAAGACGACGCGGTGCAACACAAGTTCAATCCACGGGGTCGCACTTAGAAACTTCTGGGTATTAAGTGCCTTATGAATAACCAATTACATTACATTACAGAACCCGACACACCAGCTGGCGACAGATGACTGATCAGAATGGAGTGATCGACAGTATCAAATGCGGCAGAAAGATCAAGCAGGATCAATGCCGCCACTCCACCCTGATCTGCAATGAGTGTTAGGTCATCAAGCACCGAGACAAGAACAGTCTTGGTGTAACACTTACCTCTGGGGCCCTGCAGGAGCACCTGGTCTGGATCGTCAGGAGCGTAGCCCTCTGTGATGGGATGTGCAATCCAAGCCACTCCCTTCCCACTCTTCCACTGAATGGTATTTGCCCAGTGCGCAGTGCGGTGGGAGTGGTTTGGTGGATTACCACTACTGCTGGGATGATGATGGGACAACTGGTAGTTCATCCTGGATATAACCTATGGGCAAACAAGGGAAGAATATCAGTGCCTGCCTGTCTGCTCTCCCCTCACCTCCCTCCTATGCCCCCCAAAGTTTGCTGGCTGGCTGGCTGCGCAGGCGACCTGGCTCACCTTAGATTCTGTAGGTGGGCATCTAAGTGCTTGGGTTTGCATCTGGTCCAGTTCCTTCACTGGAGATTGGTGGGCCAATCCAGCGGCGGCACACAAGATGCACAGGTAAGTGTTCTGCTACACTAAATGCACAGGTAAGTGTCTCTGTAGTGCTGCTAAAGACCTTTTGTATTGAGGGTGCTGTGATGCAAGCCGCTGACGCAGTTCAAAGGTTCATGGGCCTCATTACAAGTATTGCGGAATGGGTTAACGAGCGCCGCTAATGGTGGTGGCGCCTTTAAACCCATTCCGCAATATTACGAGGTTCCCTTGCAGGACCTGATGTGGACATCTGGTTTTACCAGACGTGCAGAGCGGGTCCCGCAAGGAGACGAGGAAGCTAACAACGGGCCGGTCGTAATCGGCCCATTGTTAGCTCCCGCACCAATTCCCATTTGAGCCCTATGGGGGCTCAAATGGGAATGGGGAAGGGCCGGGCCCGGGTTCACTGAGGAGGAATTATCTGGCCCTCCCAACTCGAATGGCCCGGTAATTCCCCATTCAGGGAACCCAGACCCGGTTTTGGAGACAGCCATCCCCTTGTTAAGGGCATGGCTACCTCCAAAGTCGTAATGAGGCCCCATGTCTTTGTTTTGTCTTCTTTTGCAGGTGCGGAAATGCCGTGTTCCACCCGAGCCAAAGAGTGAGGAGTGTACCTGGAGAGTAGGAGCGCTAGCGAGTGAAGCGCAGCTGTTCATAATCTTCAGCGACTGGTGAGCGGGTTGATAAAGGGGCGTAAGGGCGCGTGGTGAAACTCTCTGGATGATTGCTTACTGTTTCTTTCTTCATTGCAGGAGCGGATAAATGCTGCGATACCAAATCGATGAAGAATGCATTCCTCAAGCTGATCCGGGTAAGTATTGAAGTGGAATTGAAGACCGGAGTTCGCGCAACAGTGCAGGAGTTGGTGTCAGGTAAGCAGAGGCTCCGGAGCTTGAAGCAGGTAAGCGGAGGTCCTCGGTCAGCAGCCGGTTTGCAGAAAAAGGAATACTCAGAGCCTGTGGAGTTCAACAAGAGGGAGCGGTAAGCATTACATGTCTTGCAGGTTAGGATGAAGAAATGCTAAGCACAGGGTGGCCCTGGGTGTGGTTTGATAGCCCTGGGCTGTACCCTGCAACTAGACCACCAGGATTACTGAAAGTCTGAGCCATCTGGGGGCCATCTTGGGTTCTGCCCTGCATCCAAACCTGGTGGCTATCTTGGTGGGGGTTGTCAGTGTTAACAAAGGCCAACCAGCAACCTTTAGTGTCCACACCTTCCCTGTACTATTCAGGCCCTCCTACTGTTATGTGAGGGTGCTCCCTGTATCCTGCTGGGGATCATGACACTCGGCACCACGTCTTGGTCTAAAGCCAGACTGAAAAGCATCAAACAGTGTTCTCACATAACTGCCAAATCAGCAGGGACACCAGGGATACCAACAGCTTCATAAAAAACGGCAGGAGTGAGACAGGGCGAACGTTAGCAAAAACAAAAGGTTCCAAAGTCTTTTTTAGCATTGTTAAGCATGTAGCCGTGCTGCGTGCATTGCATAAATTACCCCCTTCCTCTGATCGTTATACTGCTGCCTCGTGCATGTGTGAGAGACATCTATTCCTCCTTCCTCGTGCCATTTCTTGCCTCCTCCTGCCCTTTATTCCCTCCAAATCTTACCATCTTCTGCTGCCTGGTAGAGTGTGAGTGGCTGTCGACCCCTGTCACTAACTTGGAGTGCCTGGTATTCCCTCATACCCTGTTCTCCTGTGGATCACCTGTCAGGCTTTATGACCACCTCATCTGTCATCTTGGGACTTCCCCATGTCAGTACCACCACCACAGCTCCACAGTTACGTCGTCAGGGCCTAGCGTTCACCTCACCAGTCCCAAAGGGACCCATGTCCAGTACATCGACCAGCACCCCATCACTGCTTCAGAAGCTGCCATCCTGGGTGAGCAGGTCCTGGCCCATTATGATGCCCACTTCAACCATCAGCAGCAGACTGGGATGTATGGGCATCAGAAGATCTGGGTGGATATCATGGCTGCCATCAATGCAGGGGGCAGTCCATACCGTGGACACCACTAAGAACTGAGATAACTTGAAGATCTGAAGCCAGGCAAAGGCGGCCCTTGATGCAGGTGCTAACATGGAGGTGCACCGTGCAGTCCACCATTGGGTGTCTCCACTTTACCTCTGGGCCTTGGAGTTAACACTGCCATCCACGCCCAGGTCCTTGCCCTGCAGGCACGGATCCAAGCTGCTGATGAGTACCCAAAGGGTGAACTTTTCTACAGAGTTTGTGTGTCCTGCAGGGGTATGCATGATTTGAGAAAGTATTTTCTTCACACAGCATGTGTGTTGTCCATTTCCTAACTGGCAGGCAGCCTCATAGCGATGGTGGGCGTATGTGATGGCACACATCTGTGAAGTGGATAGGAGTGGGGAAGTGCTCTGTCAGTTCTTAGTGAGAGAATGTACTCATATGCATGCAATGTGAGATGCTGACATCAAGGCCTCAGACAGGAAGAGTTACCAGATTGAGACTTTTCTGGCATATGAGGTACATTCATGTACACCGGCTCTATCGGTTGTTCAATTTCATTCGATGATTGCATCATTCCCACTCAATGGCTCAAACTGACATATGTGTAAGGATGCGCAGTAATGCCAATTTATCCCCCAACCATCCCCCTTTCTGATATTGCAGCCCCCTATTCCCTTACCCTCCCACATAGACACTCCACACCCCCTGTGAGGCCTCCACTAGGGGATCCCATTCACTACCATCCCCAAACATCAGACCCTTATCTCCTTCACTTGCTTCCACAGGGGCCATGAATCCCTACCCTTCCTTCCTTCTCTGGGGCATTCTCATCAACACCAGATCTGTCACAAAAAACAGACACAACATATGCAACTTCATCTCCTCTGAAAGCCCAGATATCCTGTTCATCACAGGAACCTGGTTCTCTGATGGCTTTTGGCACATCGCACACACGGCATTCCCCCGTACTACACACTCTCTACTTAAAACAAAACTAGCAGAGCAGGTGGGATTACCATCCTCTATTAGCATCACCTATATATCACACATTCTGAGGCACAGGCATGTAATGGCTGTGAAATATCTGATCAACCCCTCACGCAACCACACCTTCCTACTCATCTACAGACCCCCAGTTTTCAACAGACACTTCACTAACACCCTAAGCAACTCCCTCGCAGCCACCCTGTTCTCCCACCCCTCCCGCACCCTACTAGGATTCCTAAACATATGGTTCGATACCCCAGACAATCCCATGACAAGACCACTCTTGGACAACCTGGAATTCCTCAACATGACTCAGCAGGTAACGGGTGCCACTGACACAGCAGGACATACACTTGATGCAATTTTCAGCTCCACCAACTTATCTCCACGCTCCCCCCACAGGTGCTCATATGGACAGACCAAGGAGCCATTCCATTTTCACTCCTGTCACCCATCAGTTCTCCCCGTATGGCTAACACTGAACCATCCACCCTCATCCCGCTAAGGAATAAGGTCATTGTAACCCCTTGAACTGGCTGAAGCACTGCTCGGCTCCTTCCTCAACTGACCAATCCAAGAAGGACTACCTTCAATCAGTCACTTCAAACAATGGTTCTCCAACTCACTTCTACCTCTCACCCCCTCAAGACCAACCTCTAATAGTCATGGCCTCTCATCCAGATGGCTACCCCTCTCCTCAAATCCCTTAAAACATGCAACCACTCCTTTGAACGCAGCCAGTGAGCCATCCCATTTCCGCATAACAGTACAGTCCATGCCCTTCAGACCCATGTCTACAAAGCAGAAATCCAAAAGGCAAAAAAAAATCCTTTTATGCGAAAGAATCTCTAAGGCCTGTAACTGCAGCAATGAACTCCACAACATCATCACTGAATTCATGGCCCCTCTTTGCACTTCCCCCTCCCACATCTCCAAATCTCTGTGTAAGGCCCTTTCTGGTCATTTCTACAACACAGTGCTAGAAAGAACTTGCACCATCGGCATGAAACTAGCAACATGCCCCCCACCAGTTCTAACCCGCATGAACCCTCTTACTGACCCCTCCCACTCCATCTTCTCTTCTTTCTCTTCCATCTCTCTACGCAAAATTCCTAAAGCTGCTGGCCAGTAGCCATCTGTCTGGATCCCTGAGATGCCCATACCCTCCTACCCTCCTCAAAAAATCTTTACCTTGACCTATGCTTGTGGCATCACAATAACCATCCTTAACTCCTCACTCACTTCAGTCACTTTCCCAGCAGCATTCAAAACATCACAAGTGAAACCCCTACTCAAGACCCCCTACTTCCAACCAACAACAGACCCATTTCTAACACCCGTTTCCTAGCCAAACTCACTGACCAAAAGGCCTACTCCCAGCTCTGCACTTTCACTGAATCGAATCACCTTCTCGACACCATCCAGTCTGCCTTCAGACCCCTCCATGGAACGTACTCATCCCAAATCTCCATATGAGATGACGTCAAAAGCACATCAGACACAGAGGGCTGTGCCTCACTGAAACGCCTCAACCTCTCAGCAGCCTCAGACATCAATCACAGCATCCTCATTGGAAGACTCCACTCCCTCAGCATAAGGGACACAACACTAAGGTGGGTTTCCTTATTCCTCTCCAACAGATGCCAAATCACCCACCTCCCTCCCTCCCTTCACCGTGACCGCTTAACTTGTCAACTACATAGTCTCACAAGGCACCTGCCTATCACCTCTTCTGATCAACCTCTACATGAGCCCTCTCCCCGCACGTATCCGCTAACACAGCCTCACCTGCTAGAACTTCGCAGACGACACACAAATCATTTTTAAGATCCCCAAGTCTGTCTCCACTCCCCACCCTGACCTCACCTTCTGCCTCACAGACATTGATAATTGGTTAATGGCCAACCACCTCTACACGATGCCAGAAAAACAGAAATCATGCATTGCAGAAAAACAGATCTCTTCGCCCTAACCACCCCCTGGCCTTCTTCCCTATGCCTTCTTCCCCAGCACCCTGCTGCATCCACCAAAGTAAAAAGCCTGCACTGTACCAAGGACACTGACCTGAAACTCTCACACCACATTAACACTGTGTCTAAATTTTGCTACCTACACCTCCACATTCCCAGATGCATCTTCCTTTACCTCTCCTACCCCCACAAAGTCACTGCTATCTTGTCTATTGGCCTTTCCTGTCTAGACTACACTACCCTTTACCTTTACCTGGGCACCCCTGATTATCAACTCAGAAAGCTTGAAAAGTTCCAGAACTCTGCTGCTAGGCTCCTCTTGACCTTGGCCCCAGAGGGCAAATCACCCCCACCTTCCGTGTCCACCACTGGCCTGAACAATGGTAATAACAATCTAACAATTCTCCAGCAGGACACAGGAGAGACTCCATGCAAACATCCACAAAACCAAGAAGCCTGCGGGGCACACAGGTACGTATCAAACTCCATGCTTATGGAAGATAGCGAAGACAAGGCCACCCACCCAAACACATGTGCCATCATACAGTGCTCCCAACAAACACATCACACAACAACTCTGCCATGACAAGGCAGCTATACCGGCAACAAACATTCTGTCTAGCTGGACACATGAGTCTACTGCTCTGGCATACTCTCTTGTCAACTTCAAAGCACCCATCCACTTGCTAGCTTGATATGGGTAGCTAGTAGGGACCTGGCCACCCCAACTCAACTTTTCTTTCACTAAAATGCACACACACATTTAAAACTACTCTGATCAAACCTTGGACTAAGGACCCCCGAGGGCGTTCTCCCACAGTGCTTTGAGGCCATTCCAATGGCATAAAGGCACTATACAAATGACAAATTACAATACATTACCTTTGACTATCTGGGGTGGCATTGTGAACTGCCAAGCCACTGACTGAGGGGGCATAGCCATCATGACATTTGTTGGGGTTGGGAGCAACTCTTTGCTGCTTGATCCTCAGCATGGGGTGTATGTATATGTTGCATGCTTTTGTGTCAGACTTTCAGGGTGCATGTAACTAGATGTGGTTGGATAGAGATGTGCCTATGGTGCTACAGATATGGCTCTGCCTGCAGGATACACTTTGGTCACTGCAGCATTGGTATTGTGATGTGGAATTGTTGCCATGTGTATGTGGCCACACATCAATGTGATGGGTTCACATGTGCATGTCTTGTCATTTGATTCGTCTTTTTTCCTACACTTGTGTGACTGTATACATTCCGATTGAAGGGCATGGGCCTGTGTGTGTCTGGCAGTTGCTGGTTGACTCATGGTGACTGAATGCTACTGTTACTATTTTGGTGACTACACATGCATTGGCACTGTTGACTGATACCTTTGTTCATTGTTACTTTCTCCACAGTTGATTCGACTGGTGAAGAGGGCATGAGCTGTGCTATGGGGCAGAAAGCCAGGGACATGGCCTTTAGACCCAGACACAGACACCTTCCACGCCCATTTGTCTCTGACGTGGCTTGGGGAGTGTCCCATACATCGGGCAATGCTGCTGAGGGTGAGTCCCAGGATTCCATCATTGCTGTGGACACCTCAACAAGCTGTGGGACAGGGTGGTGATGATGTTGCCACACAGACAGGGGGACCATTGGAGGCAACTGGGATGAAGGAGGAGAAGGAGGAAGATTCCATTGCAGGCCTGTCCATAGTGGCAGGCGGGGCTATCGAGGGAGATGTGCAGTCTGCACACCTGAAGACAGAAGGCCCTGGGACAGGAGGTTGTGTTGACCCCTCCACAGCAGTCAGCACATCCTCCTGTCTGAGGGCCTTCTGTTGCAGCACTACCCACTGTCAGTGATGTCTCCACCCAGACAGAGGCTGATGTGGCCATCCTGGATGAGGTGCTGTCCCTACTGATGGTGGCTCGAGGTGGCAGGCTTCTATGCGTGATGCTGATGCTGTGCAAGCATCTTTTGAGCTGCTTGTAGAGCATCATATGCAGTTGTGGCACCTCCTCACAACTGGCAGATGCACTTAATAACACCATTACCTAAATTTGTTGTAGGGACAGTGTGAATAGCTACAAGCATATTTCTGCATGTCCTCTCATAAGCTGTTTTCGCAATTCACAACTTTCGGTATGTGGAGATTGAGCTTAAAAAGAATAAGTGAGCAAACTGCACAATTGTTCCTATTGCCATCGCAAATAGAACTTTCCAGTCCAGAACACTTCTTGTTAACTGAATACAAGAGCAGCCTTGCCAAGACAAAGGTGTTTTCCAGCATTTTACTTGAATTCCTATAACTCCTAACCATGATATCCCTATGTCCCCATTTATGAAGTCTCTAGACTGCACATGGAACAACTTTCCTACTGTTGCCATGGTCTATAAATAGATGCTTTGAATTCTCAATGTATGTAGGGGCATGCATCATAATTAATGTTCTCAAATCCCTGGCTATATCCTGTCACTCTGTGCCACAGAACACTTAATTTATTAAAATTGCCTGCTACTCCTTCGGATACCTTAAGGTATACCCAATTCTTAAAAATAATACAGATCGTTATAATGTACTCCAGTGGGGTGCCAGACACTCCAAGATTGTCAGAGGTTTATTATCAAATTAAATAAATGTGCCAAAGTCTTAGGGCCTCGTTATAAGGATGGTGCTCCCGTAATGAAGGGGGCCGGTACGGGACCGGCCCCTTTCATTCCGGGAGCGCCGATTACAAGCTTCCCATCGCAGGACCCGGATCGCACACCTGGTAAAACCAGGCGTGCTTTCCTGGTCCCGCAAGGGGAAGAGGGAGGCAATAACGGGCCAGATGTAATCTGCCCGTTACAACCTCCTCCCCATTCCCATTGAGCCCTACGGGGGCTCAAATGGGAAAGGGAATGGGTTCCTGCAAGGAGGAATTACCGGGTCCTTCTATGTCGGAGTAACCCGATAAGTCCCCATTGCAGGAACCTGGTAATGGAGCCTGGAACGGAGGCAGCCATGGAGCTAATAGCTCCATGGCTACCTCCATTCTTGTAATGAGGTCCTTAGACTTAAATGCAGATGGACATGTTATTATGTCAAAATTACCATTCTCAAATGCCCATATGTGACACGTGCCTCAGTTAGGCTATACATTTCAACCAAATCATCAAAAATGTAAATATTACGTTATTATGATATCGACCTGTATCAGTAGACAAAATAATAGATATAAAATCAGGAAAAAAATACCTGCCACTATTACCAACAAGTAATAATGGATAACACATAATAATGCTAAATGCGTGACACTGAATAGCCCAGACTTAGGTATCTAGTCACTGCCAATCATGTAATGGGTATTCATGGGATACTGCACTGATACACAGAATATCACAAAAGGCAATGACAAGCCTAGAAGTGAGAAGCAATCGAGAATGAATAACATATGATCTGCTTTACTTCTCTCTCTTTAACAATTTGCCCTTTGCCAACCCTATGATATGTGTGTGTTTGCTAATGTATTCATGTTTTAATTTTTTTTTATTTTTTTATTTTTATTGTAACATATAGTTTAACTAAACTTTTATCACAATTCATATCAAACACGTTTTCCCTTAGTAGAACCATTCTTTTTTTTTTTTTTTTTTTTTTTTTTACCACATTCATTCTTAAATCTATAAAAAAAACGATATTGATTCCAACAAAACAAGACAATACAATCATAGAGCCTCGGTCTTTGTGCAGTTCAAATCCTTAGCTGCTACATATTAGGGCATTATTAGAATCTTATCCATAAAGTTAATTGCCGCACAAATTAAATGGGTATTATTTCCAGATAACAGTGTCCACCACCACTCTTCCATATTTCCGGTTATCGGGATGAAGTTATTTAGAAAGAGAGATCTTATGTCTTTTAATTCCGTGCATTCAATTATCAAATGTTTGGAGGATTCAATGTGTGTCTTACAGAATCTGCATGAATTGGAAACAGTTTCTTTATCACGTTTCAGCCATAGCATCTCCTTTGTTTTATAGAGATTTAGTTTTAATCTTAAAAACTGATCACGATGATATCGTGATGGGAATAGTTTTAGATATTTTGCTGTTAAATCAATACCATGAGTTACTGGACCATTATATAAAGAAGAAGCGAGGCAATTTCGTTTTTCTTCATCTTGAATCCAGATCCACAATCTTAGCTTTTTCTTAGCAATCTGCGGTAGCTTTAAAAGTATTTCTAGCTTAATGCCGGCGTGATGCAAAATCGCTCTTATTTTATCTGCCCAGCTCTTAACCAGACCATCGTGAGGGAATTCTTTGGTTGGAGCCAAGATATGATATGGAATAGCGGATGTAGGTAGATACATTTTTCTCAATAGTGCTGCCGATCTCCACAGAACTATTCCATATAAGGATTCTATTGACAGCTCATAACGGATAGCCAACACAGAAATGTTTGACGGTAATTTTAGTATTTTTCGCCAAAAAATTCCTTCCAATCGTGGCCAAATGTCTTGATTCAAATTCCAGGCGGATTCACTCCCAAAAGTTATCGTCGGCACCACTTTTTGTTGATAGAAGGTCAAAACTGGAATCAGTGAGAATTTTCCATATTCGGCGTGTATCTTTGCTCCTTGGAGAGACAGTTTTCGCATACGATCAATTAGTTGTTGAGCCCAGTCCCATTCACGAATGGATTTATTGAATAGGACTCCTAGATATCGAATGGTGGAAGTAATTTGAATTTGTTCACCGTCGATTAACCATTTGAAATTTTTATTTCGGTGTCCTTGCTGAGGGCCAAATACGATGATTTTTGTTTTTGCTACATTCACTTCAAGATCATTTTTTTGGAGATACGATTGAAGCGAATTTAGAAGTCTTTGCATTCCGATCGGAGTTGAATCTATCAGCACCAAATCGTCAGCATAGATGGCCCAGCTGATCTGTTGCCCGTTTATTTTCGGGGGAAAGCATTTTGTTCCCTGTAATGATATAGGTAGGTCTGCCATAAATAGTTTGAAGAGCGTGGCTGCTAAAGGACATCCCTGCTTTACACCTTCCTCAGTTTCAATTTCATTTGTGAGACCTCCTTGTGTGTTGATACGAACGCTGATTCTTGTGTTCTCGTGTAAAGCCATTATAGGATCGAGTAATTCGGCTGGGCACGACCATTTCTGAAGTTTGTCCCACAGTAGGTTCCGATTAATACTATCGAATGCTTGTCGTAAGTCCACAAAAGCAAGGAATACATTTTTTGATTTTTGTAAGGCTTCCAATTTTAGTATATTTAGTAGGGTTAAATTTAATTCTGTACCAACACCTTGTGTAAATCCCATCTGACGGGGGTCCACTATCCCAACATTAGAAGCCCATTTAGACAGTTTTTTTTGTAGAAAGGTTGCGAAAATCTTTCCGATAGTATCTAGAAGGGCAATCGGGCGATAGTTAGCAGGATCGTCCCGATTACCCTTCTTAAAAATCGGAACCACAATCGCAGATCTCCATGAATTTGGCAATTCTCCTATATTGGCAATTCTTGCGAAGATTTCTTCAATATATTGAGACCATGCTACCTTGTTCTCTTTAAGCATGATATTAGTTAGGCCGTCTGGGCCAGCTGCTCTCGAGTTGTTTAATCTTTCAATTGCCACCAGGATATCTTCCACTGATTCACACACATTCCTTTTAGTCTTCTTCATTGATGTTATTGGCATCACATTTTTAGATGATTTTTTGAAGACGAGTCTAAAATGGATCTCCCACATCTTTGAGTTAATTCCATTTGCCATCATAGCGTTTTGATTTAGCAATCCTTGATTTAGAATTGTCCATATCTCTCTGGTGTTGTGTTTCTTAATGAGGTTTAGTATCGTTTCCGCTCTTTCTTGATCTCGAATTAGAGCAAAGGACTTCAGCCAATTTCGATATTTTTGTTTTCTTTTTTTAATAGCATTGAATGATTGCGTGCCTAGCTTTTTTTTCAGGCTTCTGATGTCCCTGTGCAGTGCTTTTTTTGCTGCACTAATTGTTGCACTGTAGACATGTTTATTCGATCGCGAGATGATTTTATTCCCTTGTGTCTTGATTTTAAATTGCTGAAGCAAAGGCGCATAATTTATTTTACTTCTTGTCGTTCTCACATCAGACATTAAGGTTTTCTTTAGAGTATTTATTTGTTGATTGCTGATTCTCAATCTGTTCGCCCCATTGTTAATTTCCAGGTTCCCTGTTTGTGATGCTACCAAGGTTTCGGAGGGCATCCTCCAGGTTAGCTTAAGAGCATCATGATCGCTATTTTCCGTTCTTATGATTCTCAGCTGATCAATTTTGCATAACAAATTTTTTGTAGACCAAATGTAGTCTAATGTTTTAAATGAATTATTCCGGTGCCAAGTATAACTCGGGGGGATGTCTCCTCTAACATTTCCATTTAGCATTTGACAATTTCTTATTTTCAGTTCGGTTTTCCAGCGTTGCCCACGGGCTATCTTTTGTGACTTTGAATTAGACGTGTGGGACGATGGCCATTCTGAGTTTTCAAGCCATGAAAAATTCAGGTCTCCACAAATAATGACTGTCAGATCTATTGGGTCAGCCATACAGATATCAATTATTGCTGTTACTGATGTTATAAATGCTTTGGTCGAGATCATGGCCGGATTCCAGTATGTGTTTATGATCAATAGTCGAGAGATCTTCATATCTTTCTTTTGCGTGCTTTGCAATAGTGTGCTCTGCACGAATAGATTTGGATTTTCACTTCTGATCACCTTCCATGCGTTATTGATTTTTATCATCGTCACTAGCCCCGAGTACGGACGGCCTTTAGAGTTTTTTCCGGCAGGATTTAACAAGATTTCATATCCATCTCTAACAGGCACTTCTCGTAACCATGTTTCCTGCAAACAAATTGCCAGATTTTCTCGAAGTGTAAAGGGCAATTCATTAAATAAATGTATGAAACCCCTTGTATTCCATGAAATCAAAGATGAACGAACCTCCTTGTGTTTTATTTGCTGCTAATGATGATTGAGTTGCCTCGATTTAGAGTTCTCTGATCTTCTCTTGTGCATGACGTCCATTCTTGTAGATTTTTTTATTGGTGACTTTGATTTTCTTGAATTCTGTTCAATTGTTCGTCTCTCTCCTTTCCAATGGACATTATCATGCTCATGAGTTACCTTTTCATTGTCAGTTAATTCAATTTCAATCTCAGATGACAGCTCAAATCCAAAGAAGAGTAATTCATCCTTTGCTGCCAATAGCGTTTTTTTAATTATTTGCGACTGTATATGCAGTCTCACCCAATCAGAGCGTTTTTCAGTCACATATTCGACAATCAAGATGTCTTCCGAGGTTATTGTCCTAAGTGAGGGAATACAGTGTAGGAGTTTCATTACATTTCTTCGATTGAGATTTACTTCATTTTTATTACTCAATATGTTTTCAAGTTCTAATTTCCAAACAGATGTCTGACACTCGTTCTTATTCTGATGCACCTCGCTTGAAGAGTTTTTAGCTAGTTTCTTTTGCTGAGCTTGCGTCAATTTTGGATTTAACGTACATAGCTTATAATCATTTCTTCCTTCATTTGATCGTGGATTTGGATTACTCACAATCCCCAATGATTGTCTTCTAGATGTAATTGACTGGTCTTCAATACAGTCAGCTAACTTTGACTCTTCTCCTTCTTCTACTGAATAAGTTGATAGATCGCATAGCTCAACAGACACATTTGATAGAGAGTCTATTCCATCTTCCAATTCAACTCTTGGACGTTTATTGGGATTTTTCTTTTGTGCATCTGTGTGGTACTCATGATTACTAGTCTTCGTTTCGCTATTAAAGTTTGATAAAGCTTGTGATGGAGCCTTTCCATTGCGTTCAAAGAGTCCCACCTTCGGAGGTGTTGATAAGTTCCTTATAAATTTCTTAGAGCTGTTGGACTTTCTCATTTGGATGCCATTCGATTTAGTTGGCTTAGTTTTTACTATGTTCTTTTGTTGCACTTGTGGGACTACCTTCTCATCAGACACCAAGGTTTTAGCAGGACCGGTAAATATGTCATAGGAAATTTGCTTTTTTTTTTTTGCGTCCAAAGTTGAACTTGGAACTTGCTCATTGTTAACACCAGCTATTTGAGAATTATCAGTTTCTAATAGTCTTTGAGTTGGTTCGTTACCAGACTGTGAAGCACTTAGCGTTAGAGACTTTTCTTGCTGGAGGGGAGAAGCAGTCGCAGGTGGTACTTTTGCCATCCCTTGTAAATCTTGGAGTTTGTTTGACATTGCTATTTCAGAGGCCTGCTGAATAGACTCTAAAGAGCCCTGTAGCGAGTTACTCGTTGCAATCAGCTGACTGGTCTTTTTTTCCGTAATCTGTGAGGACTCTTTCTCTGAAGTGAGTGATACTGGGACATGGTTCATCTCACACTTAGTATTGTGGTTGCACGTTAGCAGCTCTGTTGCAGTAGATTTTCTTGCATTATGACGGATCCACTTTGTGCATTCTAATACTGCCTCTATCAGTTCAGATTTATCCGTCAGTTCTTTAATTGCAATGTCACTCAAGCGATTTTGCCATTTTAGGGATGCTTCTGCTTCTATGTCTAATCGATGTTGAAGATGCTGATTAACAGATTCCATTGTCGTTAGTTTTGTTTCCAGATTTCCGATCATCGCGCCTTGGTCCTTTATTGCTTCATACAAGGCTTCATATAATTTTGTGAATGGTGTAAGGGCTATTGTTGTGGCCGCCAATACATTATTATGTATTTGTAAGGTTGCCGCAGTGGAAAGATTACATTCAAGGCTATTTCCATTTTCCATCTCTAGCTGTGTTTTTGTACCAGTACCTGAGGAAGCATGACCCACTGCACTCCTTAGATTCGGCATTGCTGCACTGTTATTTTCTGTTAAGTTCTCTTCCAGATTTTTTGATATTGTTAGTATGCTCTTTGCGAACAATGGCGTATCTGGTTTCCTATATGGTGTACTTGTGCGTTCTTTCGTGTTGTTAAAGTGAACGTCATTTGTGTTTCTCGTTGATTGCAATTCCTTTAGCTTTCCATGTCTCTGAGACTGTGCAGTGGAGGGAGATGGAAAGTTTTTTGCAAAACTCTCATCTAGCCTTTCCTTCATTGCTTCAAAGTCCGTTTTTAATCGCTCTGTTGACCGGAGTTCACGGAGTTCACGTGCTGCTAATTCATTTGAGAGCAGGTTAGGACCAGCTGGTATTTTCGTGTTCAAGTTGGATTTCTTAGATGGGAGTTCTAAAGCCTCAACCTGCGTTTTCTCCCACTGCTTGGAAATGCAGCTTGTGCTATTTGTTATGGCTGCTTTATTGCACAGTTCAATCTCAGCTACAGGCAAGTCAATGCAAGCAGACGAGACGCAGTTATTTGAAGTGAGGTCAATTAGACTGTCGTTTGCGCCATTTTGTAACTTGCTACTTGAATCCATTACATTAATTGGCTTATTGAATTGCACCACTGGCGTATCAGATACTTGTGATTCTGTTTCTAGCCCATCTGTCTGCAGTGATATTTGCGCAAATGGATGTACAGCTTCTTTGAAGCTATTAAGCAGGTTATTTATTCGATTTCTATCGCTTGATGCAATTTGTGGCGATTTTGATCGAGTGTCAATGTCATGCTCTGGATTTCTAACCTCGAGTAGTTCCGTATCAGTGATATCAAACGGGGATGCAAATGAAGCATTGTTTTCTTCTATTTGTCGATCTTCAAAGAATGTCTTGTTACTTTCACTGCATTTATTAAATGACAAGGACAGTGGCAGCGGCCTGAAGCTAGTCTCAGATACTCCCGCCCGGCATCTAGCGGCCAATATAGTTAGCGGGAGCACTACTTGTGTGCTTGCCTTATTTCTTTGAGAATGTTCGTTATGACCGCTTACCTTGCTTTCTTCATGGGGCTTTGCAGTATCAAGCTGCCGCCGCTGTTGTGAGGTCTTTTGGCGGGTCAGCGGGCCAGGAACCACTGCCATGAATTTCTCCATGAGCCCCTCTCTTTCGCGTCCTGTAGCGGACTGGAGCAGACTGGACTCTACTCGGGACTGGAGTCACTATTTGTAGGGAGGGGACTCCACTTAAAGTCGCAGTAGCTCGTTGCTGCAGCTCCTCGCTGCACTGATGATGCTCCGTGCTGTTTCGGCCCTCACAATGAATTGAACCGGAGGAGGAGAGAGAACCAAGCAACCCCTATGCTCCCAGCAGAGATGAAGTAGAGAAGAAAGGCAGGAAGCATAAAGGGCCTATTGTGAGCCTTTGGTGTAGGAGCCGGCACTCCATTTTACATATATGATTCCCATTATTTATGGTATATTTTGCTTAATTTTATATCTATAATTTTGTATACTGATACGAGTCGATATCATGATGACGTAATATTGAATTGTTGGTGATTTGGTTGAAATGTATAGCCCAGTTTTGAAAAAGGCCTAAGTCAGACCGAAACACGTGTCACATATGGACATTTGTCAATTGCCATTTTGACAAAATAAAATGTCTATTTGCATTTAAGTCTCAGGTTTTGGTACATATATTTAATTAGATAATAGACCTCTGACAATCTTGGAGTAAGGGCACACCATTGGATTACATTATAACAATCTGCTTCACGTCCAGTAACAGGCGCGTTATACATTCCACATCATATCATATCAATTAACACCAGAGTTTTTACAGTCCACGAATGGGGAGCATCTTCACTAGTGGCTATTGCATGTCTTAAGTATGCACATTGAGGCATGACTACAATTGCCTGCTACATTTCAGTTTTGCACAAATCCCTTAAATCTCATTATCTTTTTTTTTATTTACATTTGGTGATTTGTAGAAATGGACTTTCTACATGTTCTGTAAAACGGTTTCATTGATACTGGAGTTATTCATTGCAAAGCAGGATCACTATGGACGATTGCTACAATGATGACTCCACATATCATGGATGAGCTAGACATTGTTTATTCCCACGAGAATCCCCAGTCTAGTTCAATACTATGTTGAAACCTATACACATTCTGGAGTGAACTCACAGGCCAATGTCACATAGAATACATTGCAACTTCTAGCACCCAATTTAGCAGATAATAAAAAATGGGCTGGATGGACACACAGGAAAACATCTTCTCTTTTACAGTAGAAATGAGCAACTAAGCAATAGAATTAGAATGCAATCAAAACAAGCAGTATGTTGGAATGCCTTGTAGTCATTCTCTAAAGAGAAAATGGCAGGGCAGCCTTTCTTCTATCTTATTCTGTACCGTTGTAGATAATACTATTATGGTCAGTTCATGAGATTCTTTTCTTTTCATTCAGGATTGCAGTTAAGCTCTTTGTCCTTAGTTTATTCTTCTTGTCTCACTACCTGCAAACCTTTCTCTGTGCAAAAGGTAGACATTGCACCCTCATGGTTCTCCATTGAGAACATATCAGGAAATAATAAACTCTTTGCACCTGTTATGTCACTTTTAAATGCCTTCCTAGCTACATAATGCAGGTGACCATCAGTGGTTCGTACAACAAAACCACTACTATAACACAGTTACACTATTTCCTGCTGACCAGAGAAATACATTTTAGATTTTAAATAAGAGATATCCATGGTGAAAAGGATCGTTCACATAACCTTCCAAACATGAACACCACAATGTACAAAGACTACACATTCTCATGAAATATACCTATAAAAAAGGTGAAATGCAAGTGGTAAAATGAGCAATACAATATTGCACTTCCATCATTCCCCATGAGAGGTATCAAACAATCTGTTACAAAATGCAAGTTGAATGCAACTATTATGGGCACAGTTAAATTGTTCAATGATACCATTAGCCAGAGGATGGTAACATATTACCTTATACGTTTAAGTATGGACATTTAGAGGTTCTTGCATAGTGACTAAAACGAACTGAATGCCATTAGTTCTTACCAAAATCGTACCAGTCTACCCCTCCTGTATGGACACAACTTGCAAACGTTCCACTACTGTCTCAGTGGCTAATATAGATCTATAATAGTGCTACTGGACATTGAGAAAAATAATGTACCATCAACTCTGCACACCTCATGTGAGCTGGCAGATTATTAACAGGCCCACTGACATCAAGAACACACACATTTCTTCCATCCTCCATCAGGAAGTATTACAGACTCTGTGAGCAAGGAGAAATCAAACACGACCGTGTTACTTTGTGCACATGCAAAACGTGATTGGAAAAACCTATCAATTTCAGAGAAATGCTTATTTTCACTTAGCAGTCACTTTGTGCATTTCCTACAAACATTTGTTCCTTCTGGAGATACAAATTGACCTACTTGTCAGCAAACTACCCATAGTGTTAAGCAGATACACTCTTAAATAGACCATGTTAAAGTTCTCAAGGTTTTGTATAGGTTCCTTAGACTTTCGATTTTGTTTGTATAATCCTCCCAACCTTTACAGGCCACAGCTTCCTCATGCACAAACCAATATGCTGCAACCGCACATCTACTTTAGCAACATGCTCCATATTCTCCTTCACATCTACACAAATATCAAAGGCCAATCTTGATAGGTAATTAGTAACTTAGTTGTCATTTACTCTTTTGTTTTTCCTCTCATCACCAAATTCTCGCATGTGTGAAGTAACCCTCACTACCATTATTATGGTCTCACGCAAGACTCACCAAATTAACACATGTACTATTTGTTTGTGGCCAATTGAACTCCACAGAATACGGTGAAAGTGTTGAACATTCCACTCACATGTTAATGCTGCCTGGCTAACACATCGGGTGATTAGCATCAGTAGAAGATAATATGCATCACTTAAAAGTAGCTTGAAAATGTCTCCAAGTTATCTACTAAGGCTTTAGACCAAGCAGCAATCGTCAAGACTCAGTGTTTATGTGTTTCATGGTGCAAAGGTTGTATCTTACAGGATGTCATTCTACAGATGTTTCAACATTTTGACTTCTTCAAGACCCCACTAATACTATGTGGACTTTCTTTTCACTTCATGCTAATATCCTCAAACCTGACTGTCAACTACCCTTCAGGCTTTTTGCACATCACTCCTTAAAACTGAATGCTGTTGACAGAAATCTTGTTCCACTGCCAATTGTGCTGCTCTTTGATTTCTTCATTCATCGTATGACAGTGACATCTTCAATGCACATATAGATATTATCAATCTTTGACCACACTTCTTTTGCCTCATCACCTCTGTCTTTTCTTCTCTTTGTAATATCCTACCTGCCCTTGCCACTGCATGGCTGCTTGTGAGGGTACCAGAAGGCTGCCTCAGCAAAGGTAAATTTGTGCATTGTAAATGTATCATGGAGAATGTGGAGTCTTATTAGCAGACCTTCCTTTCAGAAATAGAATTATCCAAATCATTGTATATGAATAAAAACAATTCTAGGATTTCCACACCCTTGCAGATGGCAATCCATAACAATTACTCTTTGCAAACATGTTCATGTGTGTTTGTGTATGTTCCCCAGCCCACAGATATGCATTTCTCTAAAGAATCTTACCATTGATCTGAGAACAAATACCAGCATTGCTATTGTTTAGTGATAATAACAGCTACGGTTATGTTATGTTATTGTTTGGATGTCGTACCGCTCATCGTTTGCACAACCTCTTGGTGATTTGGGTCCTGAAACTTGCTAAATACCAACTTTTGTTCTTATCTTTTATTGAATATAGTACTTGGCCCTGCAAGAGAGTTTGGTATTTAGGTTAGCGAAACGAGATACATTTTGCTTTTGTGAAAGTGGTGATGCGAGGCAGATTGAATAAACTGTGTCCTGTTGCATGTTAGCTTTTATGGTTCAGGAGAATTCAGTAATGTGTTTGCATACATTATGATGTGAGACCTAGGAACGAAGCTCTGCTCTGCTTTGTGTACGACTTTACACTCTGGATTAAAATAAGGTGATGTGTTTTCTAAAAGTACTGATGCAAGACAGGTTGGATGAACTGTTTTCCACTGCAGAAACTTTTCCATATGTAAGGGTGATGTGCCTGTTGCAGGATGATATCCCGAACTCTTTGGGTTGTTTGTTGCCAGCAGGAGTGCTTTAAATTGACTTTGATGATAGAATATTTTAATCTCCCAACTCATACTTGGGATTGTTCATGCTAGCATAGTGTCCAAAATATTTGAGTCTTCTGTTTGTTTTTAAGGTAACCTGACTGAGCATGTGTTACGCCTGTTCAATTGTCTTTGAGAATGCTTTCATTAGGGAAAATGCTCACTGCACTCTGGAAATCAGCCTGCACTATCTTATCACACTTTACCCAAATAAGTCACTGGCTCCCTCACTGACGGTTCTCACACCATTCTTCACTAAACAAGGTGTTGCTCCTCAGTCACCTTTTTTAAACAAGTCCCAGTTGTAATGAACCAGTGGTATAAGATGCAAAATATCCACATCCACTCCAATACACGGCTGTCATTCATTTGTTTTTTCCCATAGTGCCTGTCCTAAATCCTGACGATTCATAAAGGTAATGTTATCCATGCATTCAGGACTAATAAGCACAATCTAACATTGATGAACCTTATTGAACATCATCAGTGAAATGCAGCTTTTCTCCGTAGGCACCTGAGCAGTAGCTAGTTGTTATAATGTGGCTCTAAACTGCATAAGTATGCAAGAGAAGGATTCCAAGCTATCTGTCCTGCAGAAGACCCAAAACAAGGCAATACATGTTCTTGGGCCATATGTCTTTCCATAAAGAAGTAACCTAGGAGTTCAGTCTGGCTGACCACGGGGATCTGTTCGAGATTTATTTGGGCTATATTTGGTATTTCGTGGTACTTTGTGTATTTTGGTATTGTGGCATTTTCTTAGCTCTTGGTAATATATTGTGGTACACTTATTGGGCTATTTTGTTAGTGGTGAGACTAACTTTAAAACACTGACTAATAATTATTTTTACCAGAGTCAGTTACGGTAAACAAGTACTGGACTTAGTACACTCTCAATAATTAACTCATCCCCTCCTGTGGTATCTTATCTACAATACAACTCTGTTATGCCCTTGTGGCTCCCATCCCAGAATGCAAATGAAATTCAAAACATTCATTCAGCCTCTCAGAGTAAAACAATTTACCTTGACTAACTTTGGTTTGATATTTTTTTACTGCATGTTCTGCATCTCTATGCATGCCAACCCAATGTGACTGAGTGCAGAATAAATACACTGAGACTAAATCACATTTTTGCAATTGTTATTCTTTATCAGAAACTAAAAATATGCAAGTTACACGAAATGGCATGTGCACCCATGTTGTAATTCAAATATAATAAAAGTCTTTCCTGCAATGGATTTCAAGCGATTCTGTTTGTGATAATGCCTAGAGTTCTGCCTTTCATCAGCCTTGAACTTTGCAACAAATTGGTAGAGGACAGCTTCTAACACTGTTGAGTTTTATCAGAGCAACACATGGAGAAATATGAACACAGTTTTACATGCACGTTTAAAATATTATCATTATGCAGCACCTACAAATGAAATGACTTATTTAACTTACGCTGCCTAGCATCAAACATACACCATATATTATGTCCCGACTCAGCTTGGCAGTAACCCACACAGTCCTTCCCCAGCCGTTCTGCTTGCCTCACACAGGGTCATTCACAGACAAGGGTGCTTGAGACTGTAGCTCTTCTAAGGACTACCAACCCAGAAGAGAGACAGACAGCCCACAAGACAGTCAGCCTGCAGCACTGCCGGCAAGAACACGGGAGACTCAGACAGATCAGGAACTCATTCTCCCCCAGTCTTTCTGCTCCCTTTTCCAGTGAATGAGTGTATGAACCCAGCCCTCTCTGCTTCCAGCCTTTTTCTCAAACTCATGTGTTATTCAAAGAGAACCTCACCTTGAAAAATCAGCCCATTAAAATAGTACATAATTTCCGTTGTGCATTTGACCGAGATTCAAACTGCAGTGCTGAAGAGCAAATGTTACATTCATCCGGCGCTCTTCCTTCTTTTGATAAATGAACCATGGAGTCAGTTTGAATAAATCAACTTGTATCTCAACCCTGTCACGTATTCACTGAAAATCAAATCTAATTCTACATTTCCAGTTGGCTTTGCACAGTTCAAATATATTTATATTTTATTAAATGGGCCTCTTTGCACCTATGCACCAATGTTTTGCACTCATAAGCAATGGTCTAAATCACATTTAATATTAGTATGAGAGTAGGCTATTGGGTCCTGATATATATTACTATGTTAATTTGCCTTCATTGCATTTAGTCCATTGCTGTGGTGTGGTGCAAATGATAAAACCTGTTGTGCAGGATCAAATTCAAATTGGCTGGTGTGTGCTTTTTGCGTTATAATGCTGACATCTATTAGGCACAGCTTGAGGTTCACTCATGAGACTCACACCCTCGGCTCTAGTTAAAATTCAGACCTTTGCTAAAATGTGCATGATGAAATGCGGAGCTACCTTGTATTTCCCTACAGATCCTGGGATGGGACCAAAACCAATTTGCATGTAGTACTTTCCACACTTCAATGGCACAGATTTTCTTTTAAAAAGTAGATGGAATGTAAAGTTCCACAAAGAATTTGCAAGTTGCTATGATCACAACTTTCTATCCATTACATTGTGTATGTAGTCTTCTTTTTTAACTTTATTTTCAATTAGCAGTTATGTCAGTGCTAATGCAATACAGTAATACTTTCTAAGTTACATCACAGATATATTAGTATATTTTTATGCAGAAGTCAGAAAATCAAGGTGTAGATGCTGGAGAGAAATCATTGGGCCTCATTCCGAGTACGGCGCTAACCAATGGCGCTATTAACGCCTTGGTTGACGCCGTACCCGGACCGGCAGCGCCTTGGTGGATGGCGGAATTACCGCCCCATTCCAAGGTTGGCGGGGCGGTAATTTCCCATTCACCAAGGCTCTTCCCCATTCCCAAATGAGCCCCCATAGGGCTCAATGGGAATGGGGAAGATGCAAATAACGGTGACCGTTCATTACGGTCACCGGTATTGGCTTGGAGGCCCCTTTGCGCCCTCGACTTTAACACCTGCTCAAAGCAGGCGTTAAGGGCGAGGGCGCAAAGGGAACTCGGAGTATGGCGGTAAGGAATCACCGCCACTGGTCTCGTTACCGGTGGCCGCTATCCCTTACCGCCATACTCGGAATGAGGCCCATTGTCTGATACCATCTTACACAGATATCCTCTGAATGGAGCCCATATGTCTTTAGGTCGCTCGTCACTGGCATTGATAATTCATATTGCTCTTCGCTTTCGTTGACAAATGCCAATTCGTTGAGGAAGTCAGCTGTTTGGGGGGCATATGCGGCCTTCCAGCACTTTAGTATGCATCGTTTCGCTACCACACAAGAAACATTAAATAATCTTCTAGTGGTCTCTGCCACTTTGCCAATATCTTGAAACAGGCTATCAATGGGGTAAGGGAAACCAGGATTTGTGTTATCTCTTTGAGTATCTCAGCCTCATTGTTCCAAAACTCAGATATCTGCAGACATGCCCAATACATGCAGGACCCATGTTTTCTGTAAAGCATCATCAAATGTGGGGGAGTTCCAGGGAAGTGCCAGAGTGGGGCCTCTCGGTCGTAAGGTATCTCTACATTTATCATCCTATATATCATGGACTGTGATGGTCACCGGGTTTTATCTACAGGGGTCCTTGTGGCGTGTACTCAGTATCACCGATCTGAGGTCAGTTGGGGATGCTGCCTATTTTTCTATTTGGATGTGTGTGGTGGTGTCTTCAGGATTGTGCTAGTGTTTGACGAATTCTGGTGCAGCTATACCACAGCTCGAGTAAGGCATAATGAGTGTGTCCCATTTCATCCTCGCGGTTCCTCCGCCCCATATGAATGTGGTGGACATGGATTGGAATCTGTTGAAGAAACTTCTACCTGGCCATATGGGTATATTGCCAAAATAATACAGTACTTTAGGGAGAACCACTATTTTCAGGAGTGATACTTGGCCGTACAGGGATATAAGGAGTTTAGCCCATAATTGAAGTTTCACTGCTAGTAGCTGTAGATATGCTTCATAATTATCAGTGTACAGGGATTGTCCTTCCCTGGACACAATAATGCCCAGGTAGTGGACACCAACCAGTGCCCATTTTAAATCCACTAGCGTTTAACAGGCATTCAGTGGCTGATGTGAGCGAAAATAGCTCCGATTTGGAATCATTCATTTCATACTCAGAGTATTGTGCAAATGTGTGTATGTATTTCATAATAGGTACAAGATTTACCACAGAGTCCCGAATGTAGAGGAGGGTATCATCTGCATAGAGTGAAATTATTTGAGGTAGGCTAGTCATTCTGATGCCCCTATGTCCAAGGTTTTTTTCGAGCAAATGCTGCCATTGGTTCAATTGCAAAGGCAAACAAAATAGGAGACAAGGGGAACCCCTGTCTGGTACCTCTACCCAGGAGAAGCCATTCAGACAGAGTGTGATTAGTAATGACTCTCACCCCTAGGTTGGAATAGAGGAGTCTAACACATTTAATAAAATAGGGACCTAGCCCGAAGCATTCAAGTACTGCAAAAAGAAACACCCAAGAAACAGAGTCGAATGACTTCTCGGCATCTAATTCAGCGACTGCTGCTTTCGCCTTCATGCATATCTGTGTCATTACCCCAAACAGCCTATGTAGATTAAGGGCAGTGGATCACCTCGGAATGAATCCAGATTGTTCCGGATGCACTAATGTGGGCATGAGAGGGAGAAGCCTGGTTGCGAGAACCTTGGCAAATATTATCGCATCTACCTTAATTAGGGAGAGTGGTCTGTAAGAGGATATATCCTGGGTTTTAGTAGAACTGTAATTATGGCTTCACACATCGAGTACGGAAGGGTTCCTCTGTTCATAGCCTCCTCCCTCACTTCCAGCATTCCCCCGTTGTCAGAGCTTTAATGGAGTTAACTATCTCTTCCTGTGTGACCAGCGACTCTAGCAAGGTTTTGGCTTCGGGGGAGAGTGTAGGGAGTCCAGGTCTACCCAGATACTCAGATGTTTCCTCTGCTGTTTTTACATCTTGGTTGGAGTAAAGTTCTGCGTAAAAAATTGTGTGAATGCAGCATTAACCTCCTCCCCTTGGGTCATCACTAACCCGTTCGCTGCCTGTATACTGGCAATGGGGTTGTTGCAATTTTCCAGTTTCAACAAATTTGCCAGTGATTTCCCTGCTTTGTCTCCCTCCCCATACCTATGTGCCCTCACAGGGGCGGCGTATATTGTACCGCTCTATCAGCTACTTTATGGAATTCACTTAACAATGTACTGATTTTTGCCAAGGTGCTCCTGTCGTGTGTTGCACTGTAGCTTCTCTCGTGTTCCCACAGACAGACTTCCACCTGATTCAATTCCACCCTAACTGATTTAACCATGCTGGTTGTTTTATCCATCATAATACCCCGCATCCATACCTTAAAGGTTTTCCAAAGTGTGGCTGAACTATCAACCGAGCCTTTGTTAATATTGAAGAATTCCTTAATCTCCATATTTATGGATTCAGCGACACTAGTATCCTTAAGGATAGCAGATGGCATCCTCCAGCGCTGTGCACGTGGGGGAGCGTCACGAAACTTGAGGTTTAGGGAAACTGGGGAATGGTCCGATAGTGTGCATGAGTGAATATCGCAGCTGGATGCTGCGTTTGATAGCGACACAGTTAGGAGCCAGTAGTCAATGCGAGACTCAGAGTCATGCACCGAGGAAGAATATGAATACTGTCTATCCAGTGGATGGAGTGTTCTCCAGGCATCAACAAGAGATGCCTGTAACATTGTCTGATGCAGAGTGGTAGCTGCCCTTGAGAGTAACCGGGGAGTATCAGATGATCTATCCAGCATAGTGTCTAGGATTGTGTTGAAATCTCCCCCCCAGAGTACCCAGGTTTTGTCCAGCGGCGTAAGCAAGTGCAGTATCTCTTGATAGAACTCAGGATTGTCTACATTGGGCTCATATGTATTTGCCAGCACTACCGCACAACCAGCCAACACACCCCACACCAGTACTGGCAGTCTATTTTACTGTTTATGTATTGAAACCCTAGCGATGGAAGAATGAGAGTCAAGTCCCCCTGCCCTGTGTTGAGTATTCTGTATAGTAGCAGAGTGAGCCCCGACCAGCGTTAATCTCAGTGTTCACTTTCCTTAAAGCATGGGTTTCTTGGAGCATTAATATCATTGGGTTGTGCCTTGCTACGTATGCATCCACTTTTCTAGCTTTGCCCGGATTATTGAAGCCACTCACATTCCTAGTTAACAACTTAACCCTCAGACCATTTCTTCCCAGTACATTACGTGCCATCGGTGTTCAACCTTATCATATTATCTCCCATCAAGTGTTCGAGTCCTGTAGTGTCCACATAAACATGACTGTCATTTTTTTAAATTCCAATACCCTCCAGATAAAAACAAAAACCATATGCCCTACCCAGAATTGCAATGCACCACAATCTACCAGCTCTAGCGAGCTTACGCATTGGTACTATAAAGATCCTGGTTGTCCTAATTGGAACAGTCACTGGAATTTGCTGAGCATTCTTAAAAATTCTTAAAAATCCTGAGGACAAATAAAACAATGATAATTAACTGAGCCTTCTCAAGTGTAGCTCCTGAGATTAGAAACAATTGCTGCAAATATGCAATAATCCTTCCTTTGGAAAATAATTTGAGCACCCACTGTAAGAACCATATTTTACCTGTTGTCTTTTCTTTCTTTCTATGCAAAAAGCACAATTTGATCCATTGTAGCATGTAAACCCTGCCTTTTTAGTTAGGTAGTGTGATGAATCATGCAGAGTCATCACTGATCACAAGCCTAAAGTTACCTGGGGTGGTAATTTTCAGGAGGATGACATGTGAGGAGATGGCTGTCAGGGAGATGTGATGACTTCTGTAGGAGGGATGCTGTATTATTCTCTATATGAAGAGGAACATTCTATAATCCCTGAACACCTGATGGTCTGTTGTCATTTTGAAAATCCTTCCCATGTTAAAACTCAAACCACTGGGTATGAAAAAACCTCCCCAGCAGAATAACATTTACCCCTCAGGTATGTATGGTTTACATTCAACATTCCTTGATTATAAAGATTTTTATCTGGATCAGAGTGCTGAGCAAAACATCAATACACATAATGTTCACATAGCCTCTCCTGATTTTGACAATCTCTATTTCAACAAATAATTCAAACCATATCACCTTGAGAAGTCTAGAATATATATGGACTGCAATTCCCATAACAGCCCGGGTGCTGAGACAAAGAAGAAGAACAGGGAGTCAATGAGGAGGAAATGTGACTTTGAGCATGAAGTGCAGTCTAGTTGTCCAAAGCTAAATCAGCTTGGTGGGACATTTAAATTACGAGGGTTACCTACAGCTGGAGGATCGAGAAGGAAGCAAGGAGAGAGGCTGCAGAGTACATGGAGCAGGAAGGGAGACCACTAGTAGAGGCAGTCCAACTTTTGGGATTGGGAGAGGGGTGAACGTTTCCATGCAGCAAGGTGGCAACATTCTAAACCGTTGAGGAGAGACTCCAGTAGAGAGAAGGTGAACGAAGCACAGCATAGTCAGGGGAAATGAGGCCTTGCAGGTTCTGGCAGCAGAGGAAGCAGATGGCGACATGAGAACCAAATTAACCTCTGCTTAGACAGGGAAGTCGGCCCAAAATAGATTCTTGCAGCCACAGCATGATATACCGGTGAATTAGCCTGAGAGTGAGAGGGGCTACGGAACACGCAAAAACATTAAAGGGTATTTGTGAATTATAGAGAGAAGGCAAACATGGTACCATTCTCCTGACATAAGATGTCAGCTGGCGAAAACCTGGAACCAGCATTGCCATAAGCCAAAAAAAATTGTGAGAGAATAAAAGAGGAAAACATGGTACAATTCTCCTGACATGAGATGTCAATTGAGGGAAACTTGAAAACAGCTTTTTCATACGCCAAAAGGCATTGGGAGAAAGATCAAGAGACACACGTTGTGCAGTTCTCTTGACATGGGATGTCAGTTGGGGGAAATCTGGAACAAGCATTACCAAGAACCAAGACATATTGAAAGAAAGGTTGACGGACAAGAGCTTGAACAACCCCTCATATATGAAATGTCTGTGGTATTGAAGATTGTATAATGCATACAGTAGGGGGAAGATTGCAAAAAGACCTGGCAAGAGTATCAGGCAAGGATCCTTTTTGGAAAGAGATACCTGGCAGGAGAGTATACCAGGTGATTTGGCTGAGTCAAAAAGAAGAAATTCCTGGCAGGAGAGTAAGCCAGGATATGAAGAGCGTTGCTTTTTCAGTTAAAGTGATATTCCTGGCAGGACAGTATACCAGGAAATCAAGAGATTGAGTTGAGAAATTCCTGGCAGGGGAGCATACCAGGAAAGGATTAATCATGTAAAACAGGCGACTTATTGTTATAAACTGTGTTCAATGAAAGAGACATTTAGTATTGCCATCATGAGAAAACTATTAGACATTTGGTTTTGCCATCCTGAGAAAAGTGTTCTATGAAAGAAACATTTGGTTTTGCCATCTTGAGGAAAGTGTTCTGTGGAAGAGAGATTTGTTTTCCTATTCTGACAACACTATTTTTTGGATGAGACATTTTGCTTTGCTAATCCAAGCAGAACATTATTTTTGTGAAACATATATTTTCATTCATTTGGACAGAACATTGTTGGAACAAAATATATCCAATAGGCGTCCTGAATTGGTTCAGGGGAAGGGAGCGAACTCCTGACCATAAGGATTGCTTTGTTGGCATAACCTATTTGAGCCTTCACGCTCTTTATTTCTTAAATTGGAACCAGAGATATTTACCTTACAAATGTGTTGTATATGTTAGTGTGAGGAACAGATATAATTTGGACACAAGGTGAACTTGCTTTAGCTATAGTTTCATAGGTAGGGGCATTCTCATTAGTATAGGTACATATAGGCCTTTATTCTACCCTTCTTTGTGTAGTAAACATGGGAAATGTTAAGAACCCTACAACTTTGTGTCTGTCTCTCATTTCTGACCCCTCACATTGGTCATTGTTAGGACAGTTTTTCTGAAGTAGGGCTTAGTAAAACCATTCAACTGACGCAGTACAAGACTCCACTCTTAGTATAAGGCTGTACCAGCTGAGTATACGGTAGCGTAGACAGAGCAGCCAGGCTTATATTAGAAGGGCGAGAGTGCAGTAGGAGCAGTAGAAGTGAAATTGTAATGCAAATGATACAAAGAAACACTGAAACACTATGTATTGTAAAAATCAAGGATTTATTTAAATACAGGTAGCCCCAGATAAATCTAGGGGTAAGTAAGTACTAAACATTATAAGAAATCACAAGATAAAAAAACACAACACTATACTTGAAAGCACACAGACCCAAGTATAAACCTTATTTGGAACACCTAACAGTGGTTCCAGGAAAGTCAAAACCTTGTTATAGACATTTAGTATAGGTCAAGCCTATTCTTTGGGATTAAAAGACCAAACTTTCAGATTACATTCAATAATACAAGGGCAGTAGGCTCTTACAGTTGTACAGTGACTCTTGGAACACATCACATAAACAGTCAACTGGACAATATACTTTTGTTGAATAGTGAAACACTTATCCTAGGTGCAGTAAAAACCTATAACTACTTTTGGCATAACACACAGTTATACCAGGTGAGTAAAACCTAAGGATGTAATATATAATTACATATGCTTTTGAAATCAGGGAACCCCAGATTGAGGTAAGCAATAACTCGGGTAACTTATTTTGGATGGCACACAGCTAACACAAGGTAAGTAAAACCCACATACTTTAACTTCACAATGAAGGGGAAAGTAAAACCCATTGTCACACTTCACTCAATAGTAATTCGAGGTAGGCAACAACCTAATGTAGACTTATTAAGGACAGGCTAGCAGCAAGTCAGGGGAAGCAAGACCCAGTTGGGGGGAGACTCATACAGTTATCCTAACAGGACTAACCTGGTGATACCAGCAGTTGAAGGACACTCATACAATTACCCTACAGGAATGATCTGGTGAAACCAACACATTACTTTTGTAAAGAGGCACAACCTAATCACAGGAGAGTAAAATACATTCACATCTACTTTCTATTAGACTTGCAAAACGGGGGCTAAGGAAGACAAGATGTTAACCCTACTTTTAAGAATAGTGCATCACACATTCAAGAGCAGTAATAACCTTTGAAACTGTTCACTCTTAGAATCACAGTTACCAACCAACTCTTTACAAGTAAGTAAAATACTTGATTGGAGCATGAATGTTCTGAGTGGCAGAAGGGGTGTCACTAGGACCAGTGACCAACAGGCAGAGTTAGAGTAAGTTCTTTAGTAGCAAAAGTCAGAGTTCCTTAGGAAAACTGGACAAACAGGTGATACTCTACTTCTAGGGTTAGAAGAGGGTCCAGGGGCTTCACAGAAGACACCCCAGCAGGATTCTAGCAGTGGGACTGGGTGCACTGGACAAAGGACTTCCCAATCACAGAAAACACCCCAAAGGTACACAGAGAAATCCCAACAGGCTTAAGGTAAGTATATACCCAAGTCAACACAGTAGCTCAGCAATGAAGATGAGATTGCAGCAGGAGACCTTCAGGGACTGCAGCCAAATAACCGGTCAGTGGATTCCTTGTCCTGGAGACTGAACACAAGACCTCAGAAGGGACTTTGCAGCAGGGATCGATGAATAAGGGTCTAGGCAAGATTTTCCTTGTGGCTGAATGTGGTTCTGTGGATTTGGCACCTTTTCAAGGAGCACAGTAGAAGACAGAATATTGTGGTTAAATTCTCATTGTTACAAAGGTCCAGCACTCCTGTGAGAGGACTTTTTGGACTCTATTCGTGTCTCCGGAGATGCACTAGGATTCCCATGAAATTTCAGCGAGATTCAGCATTCGGAAGACCATGCACCGCACAGTGGCAGGAGGTCCCAAGGTATTGAGGTATTGCAAGAACGCAAGGTCGCAGCAACCCGTGGGATGTCTCAAAATGCAGGTCGTCTTGAGTCTAGTGGGTCTCACTAGGTTCTCGGTTCGGTTCATTGTTTTCGGAGACCCCAAGCCGATTGGAAGGAAGAGCTGCAGCAGGCTCCGGTTACACAGCAGGCTCTCCAGTAGCTGGTAATCATCTCTGCTGCTTTTCCTTTGTCATCCTCTTCAGGATTTGATTCCAGTGGTCAACATGACTTCAGCTTCCAGGTTTCCAGTATTTATCAGGAACTACAGCACAACCTCTGCATTCTCTCCCTGCATTTTACAAGAAAGGGGCGACTGGTTGTCCAATCAGGTCATCCAGCCCCCCCACTGGGATTTGTCCCAGTTGAAGCAAGGTGTAAGACAAAGGATGGGGAAGTTTTGGACTCCTCCCCCACTTCCTGTGCTTACAGATTGACTGGAGCCTGGGTGGGGTGTCCAGGGGACTACAGCCGAAGACAAAAATCACACAAAGGAATTTCTCAACCTGGATCTCAGGAGAAGGAACAAGAAACAACAAGAAACACTAATTTGGCAGAAAAAGAAGACAGGGGCTATTTTGGTAAAAGGAGCACCTTTAGGTGCCTTTACTGCAGCTGTGACCACAGCCCGTGGTAAAGGTGCACCAAATTAGTAAAAGGTATAACTGCAACCAGCCATTAAAGGTAAGCTTGTCACTGTAACAGAATTGTTACAGTTTTAATGTGAAAGGGGATACATTGTATCTCCCCAGCACTCCGCATAAGGTGGGGTGTTCTGGTTTCACAGAATAAAATGTAAAAGGGATCCAAAGATCCTTTCTACCCTTGGGAAGACAGTTAAATGGGGAGCCCCTAGGTCAACCCAGCAACAACAGGCACTTATTGCCAATAAGTTGTTAAACATGATAACTTTAAAAATACACTATGGAGAGTCTTAAAAATGACACCCATAAAAAGAGTTATAGATTAGGTGAGTGTGGAAAAAGGTTCCCACTCACCGAGGTATTAATGAAAAATATCCCACTAGAAAAGCAAAAAGCTCTGTGGAAACAGTAATTTACAATATCAATAAATTGATGACAATCTATGGTCCACCAGTGATAGTCTACTTGAAGAGCAGCAAACAATTAGGTGACTGATTAAGGGATGTGGACATGAGCCTCTTTCATATGTTGCTTCTTCTTGCCTTTTGTTGTTCTTTGTTCTTGTTTGATATGTATTGAGAATGAAATATGATGTATGTCATTTTTCTTTTCAGCAAAAGGTTTATACTAAGCTAAACTCATTAGATAAATCAAATAACTTTAGCAACCTCCAAACTAGATAATCAGGGAGGCTCACTAAGTGTTTTACCACTGTCAGTGCACTGGGTTAATAGAAACAACAACATCCTACTTGGGTTCTTCGGGTCTTTCTACCTGAAAACATTGATTTACTTTTTGCAAAAAGCACTTGATTACAGCAATTTACTGTGACTTTGTCTCCAGGCCTCGATATTAGTGCTCAATGGTTTGTGACATTCTCATCACAATTCAAGCTCTTTGCATTTCTCCTCTATTTCATGCTCATCTTCAGTTAGTGCTTTCTACTGCTTGCTAGCCTTCTAACTTCGTCACCAGCTACTATAGCCACTCCCTATCCCTTCTGCCAAGTGAGCATTTTAGTTTGGGTTGTGCTCCAAGAATGGTCATATAGATATTATAGTTATGAGATGTTCGAACTTTGGGGTTATTAAGGGCAGAACACGATATGATACATATTATAGCGCAATCTCTCACAAACCAGAGATCATCTTGATGATGCATGATATTCTCTTTAAATATTTACAATATATGGCGTTCTTAACCCTTTCCATGGGCCATATTGGGGTTAACGGCCCGGCAGACCGAGTTAACAGCACGGACCAAGCGAGGGCGGTTAACGATAATTACATAACACCACGCGCATCCTGTTCAATGAATGAAAATGCTTGGCCAAGATGTTCACTATGGTAGTAGAAAGCGGGGCTCTGTAAGGAGCCCTTATTCCATTACCCATAGCAGAGAGAAAAGGAAGATGCAGGGTAGCTGTGGCGGCGGCCGCACGTTGCACCGCTGCCACAATCAGGTAAATGGGGTTGGGGAGTGGGGTTAGGATTAAAAAAATAGAAATGCAACAGTGGGTTGGGTGAAGATGGTAGGCTGCAGAGCAGCTTGGAACACTGGCTAGATCAGGAGTATCAGCCCGCGTTTCCAGACTCCTAATTGGCCAGCTCCCACTGCAGGGTGGTAATATAAACGTATGTTTTACTTTTTCCTAGTAAAGGCACTTCATTAGCATGTTTACATCGCATTGCTGGAATGCACATTAAACTATCGACAATAGCATAAATAAACAAATGTTGAGATTGTAGATATTCCCATTTCTTACTTGTTCATTGCTTTTAAATGCAACATTGTACAATATAAACGATGGTCTAATTAAAGAGATGTCATCATCTAATGGCAATATCTAGCTTTGTGGAACACATCTGTGAAAACGGTGGACCCGCCTCATTAGTTATCTTTAGAATTGCATGTAAATCATTTTCTAATAATGTTGCACATTTAAGAACTTGTCTTTTGCATATTTGTATGTACGATTCAAGAGAAGTTGAATTTCTCTCACTTTTGCAAAAAATAAAAATAAAAATGTTGTTTAACTAGCACCCTGATACCCGAGGGTTTGGCGCGCTGTTATGAATGCAGTAAATAAATAAATAAATGGAAATCCATCTTGTATTAGAATCAGTAGTCTTGTTAAATTAAAAGTACAACATAGTAGAACAAAGAAGTTGTTCACACTGAAAGAACAACCCTGAAATTATTCAAGTTGTCCCATCATAGCAATCTTCTTTAATTTACCTAGTTTATCATGCACAAATCAAAATGGACGATCTGTGTTCATCAATAGAATACTGAAATGTATTTAATTATAACTGAACAGTTTTCCTGAAGAACAGTAACATTTACAATGCTATCAACAATTTCATGCCTGCAATTACATTTTCAAAGTATGTATTGTTCCAATGACCTGGATTTGCCAAGCTGATATTTAAAAATCTATATTTTTTAAAGAGGCACACGAGTTCGACAGTAACACGCCGGTGCAACACATTAACAAATGCATAAAAATCACAAATATATCAACAAACGCATGGATACAGCCACGATGAATGCACCATTTGTTGCAGCAATCAGTCAGGCACACCAGAGGAGGAGGAGGATGGCAAGGGCCCGGATCTTTATCCAAGGACTAGCCTTTTTGGGATGCCTGAGGGCCAGGTCTATAGCAGGTATAGGTTCCCCAATATCATCCTAGGCCTGGTCATAGAGTGGAAAGATGAACTCACCTGCCCCAACATGTGCTCCCAAGCAGTGAGCCCCTTGCAAAAGGCGCTCACTGCTCTGCTTTTTTTGGCCACTAGCTCATTCCAATGGACCAACGCCATAGTAGGTGGCATCTCCCAGGCCATGCAGTCTAGCTGCTTACACCAGATGTTGGCAAGCATAACTGCACATCCTTCTGTCCGCTGGCATATCTATATGCCCAGAACACTGGTAGAAAAGCAAGCAGTGGTCCAGGACTTTTATGGGGTGGCACACTTCCCAAAGGTGCTTGGTGCCATTGATTGCACCCATGTTGCTCTACATCCACCTCGAGCAACAGAGCACATCTACAGCAACCGGAAACATTGGCACTCCATCAATGTTCAGGTTGTGTGTGATGCCAAGGGCATCATTACTGAACTGTAAGCCAACTATCCTGATAGTACACATGGCAGTTACATCTTCAGGATGTGCCCACTACACCAGGCCCTGGAAGCTGGGAAGCATGGCAGCACATGGCTCATTGGAGAATATTTCAAAACAAAAGGGGTGTACCTACTACAATCCCTGGTCCCGTAGGCAAATATAAGAAGTTTATAGCAAACAAGGATGGACCAGTAGATAGGGATGACACGGGTATAGTTCAAAACAAAATGTTATGAATTTTAATCAATAAACACATCTTTCATTGTTACATGCAATGTTTTAAAAACCATAATTAACAATTCACCATCATATATTTCATCTATACTTCTCTCATTCGCAACTCACACATTCATTCAAAATGTTTCTTAAAACAAACAAATTTGGCTCTTTCCAGAAAATGTATCATACACTTAATACACATATTTCTAAGCACAAAATCTCAGTGATTGTCTGCCCAGTTTCGCTTTCAGGTGTCGTATTTTTCTTGGTCAAATAATTAACCCAAGTATCTTTTATAGTCGTCGACACGTGCTTCGGTCCAATATAACACAATTTGCTGTTTTTAAATCTCAAGACCTTCTTCAGGACGTGAAGTGCAGACAACTGCGTCTGCGCTTGTGTTTTGGAAACGTATGCGCCAAATGTCAAATCTAAAAATCATACATAAAGTACCATCAGTATCAAGTGTCATCCCATATTATTTAAACTTGTGTGACTGTTATTGTCATATGTATAGTATCTCAACACATAGAACTACTCACCACTATGTGTCAATTCACAAATGGGCCACTAGGTATACGGAATCAACCCTTGACAGGGTCAATGGTATAATCAAGACCTGCAAACCAAACAGAGACACGTCTTAGTTCTCTGTACCAGTAAAACATTACTTACAGAAATAAGTGATTATATGGACATAAAAAAGTCGAACTTACAATTATTAATGTTAGTCAGCACCTCAGATGAATATTCAATGCTTCAAAAATCTTGGCGGAAAGATGAGAAAAACATTTTTTCTCAACACTTTTACTCCACAGATCTGTGAAAAATAAACGGATCTGTTGTATATGCTGTCATGAGTTTCTGGTGATATTTGACTAAGATACTAGATTCAAAATGGGGGAGATGTGCACTCACTGTGAAGTTTCTACGGGCTGTACAGAAGTTATAAGTGTCAAACAATTCCTCAGCAACCGTCTTCATCGGTTAAATACACAAGGCTGTTGGGAATAGTATATAGTAGTCACAAGAGTATTTCTCTCTGGTTACATAACACACTTTATTAATTACATTCCCTCCATATTCAAGAGTTAACTAAGCACCTATTAGGCTTTTGTGGCTTTTACAGGCTGCAAAAGTAGCCATCTCAAGACAACCAACTGTCAATGGCTCAATCGAGTATCTCTCAAAAGAGAGATACCGTCCTGGAACAATGCATTCATGATTCAATACCGCCTGTGCATGTGGAGCATTGCACGGGTAACGGTCCCTCTAATATATGCGTAAATTCAGGTAGGTGCCACTAATAAGAAACTGATGAATGGAACACACATTTAAAAAACGCTGTGTCTGCAGCGTACACATGTAGTGAACCAGCGACCGGCAGAAGCCCATGCAAGCTGTCTGAAGGTATGCCCCATAAGCGAGTAAACACACGTGTATTATGCTATGAGCAATTGTTTCAATATGCTCTGTACGCCGTGCTTTGGACGGCTGTAGATAACGCAGGCTTACCTTAAAGTCTGCTGTTTACTCCTTCTGAGGGAAAACAAAGTATCGCTCGAGCCCAGATAAAATCGGCAACATTAAGAAAGGACGATTGTTATTTATTAAGAATAATAAACATAAAGAAAGGACTCAATCTCAGCATGATGCTCATAGAAAAAGGACTCATAGAAAAAGAACTAATATTCTAAGCTAGGCAAAGTGCACTTGTACTTGCAAAATACAGTTTTTTAGATGATTGTGTCTCTAAAAGCACATCATCCATGTCGGACACAGTATATGCACGTCTTCTTACATCTAGACTAAATTCTATTTAGTTCCTTTTTAAATTCACACAGCGTGACTAACATGTGATGGTATGCACTGTAAAATTTACAATTTTAAAAATTGCCTATTTGAGTATGCTTAGTTCTTTTGTTATGAGGGCATTCCACTCAACTGATAGATTTAGGACATTATGTACTGTATCAAGGGTATAAATCCATCGTTGTTCTATACGGTGCAATATTGAACCCATACCTCCACCTCTCATGTTGGGTTTGACATGTTGAAGAACAAACCATCTAAGGTCTGTATCTTTATGTTTCAATTTCAAGAAATGTTCTACGGGCGTTTTATCTGTCACATTATTTCTGATACAGCTCCTGTGTTCAGATATACGCAGTCTCACCTCCCGTGTAGTTTTGCCAACATACAAGAGTTGGCAGGGGCAAGATATCACGTAAATCACATTTTTAGTTAAACAATTGGAATGGCAATTCATTTTCCATTTCCGGCCATTATATAGAAATTCTTGCTTGTTTTCGGTCAGGGGGCAGGCCACACATTTCCCATACTTATAGTGTCCCACAATCTGAGGGAGACCCCACTGTGAGGTAATGGATTGTTCTTTTGGGGAATCCGGGTAAGTGTACACTAGTCTTTGTCTCAGATTCTGGTTCTTCTTGAATGCAAATAGAGGTTTAAGGGTAAGGGTCCCTGGTTGTTTTACCAAGTCCCAGTGCCTGTTGATAATCCTCCTCACGTCACTGCTAATTGGATTAAACGTGGTAACACATACTAGGCGTTTAGGCTGTTGTTTAACACGGGTGGATAAACATATCTCTCGATCAGTGTATTCTGCTCTATTACACTGTTCTTTCACCAGTCTCCTCGGATAGCCTCTCTGTTTAAGTCTATTTTTTAGATGTTCAGCATGGATTCTGAAATCCTCTTTTTCAGTACAGTTCCTTCTTATTCGTAAGAATTGGCCATATGGAAGATTTTGACGTAGGCTAGAAGGGTGAAAACTGTTAAAATGGAGGAGAGAGTTCTTGTCTGTTGGTTTTTTTAAAAGGGAGGTGGTGAGGCAATTGCCTGTTTTTTTAATGATGAGATCGAGAAAACTCACTTGGCGATGCTGATATTCCAGAGTGAATTTAATGGTATTGTCACATTGGTGAAGCCAACCATGAAATTCAATCAGTGATGAAACGGGCCCTTTCCATACAAGAAAAACATTGTCAATGTAGCAGTGCCACGAGCCCAAAAACAAATTCAATGTCGGATGAACACTCAGAGCATTCCCAGTACCGAGAACAAACTTTTTTTCAAAATTTGCCATATATAAATTGGCAACATCAGGGGCACAAATATCCCTCATGCTGACACCTTTTTCTTGCTTATAGAGCTGTCTTTTAAACAGAAAAAAGTTTTCTGTCATAGCCAACCTCATGCACTCTTGAACAAATTCAGTAGGAGGTAGGTGGGGTAAAGGTCTCGTATTTAAAAAAACACCCAATACATTCAGGTATTCAATCTGTGGAATAGCTGTATAAAGGGACTCGACATCCATAGTGACAAGTAAGTCATCATCCCCTATAGCAATTTCTCAAACAATCCCAATCATATCGGTAGAATCTTTAATAAAAGAGGGCATTTTGAGCACAAAAGGTTTTAGAAATAATTCTGAGTATATTGACAGAGGTTCCAGCAAAGAATCAATAGCGGAGACAATGGGTCTCCCTGGAGGTTTTGTGGTACTTTTGTGGATCTTGGGCAGAATATAAAATGCTGCCTTTCTAGGGGCATTTTTATTCAAAAAACGCCCTTCGTCTGCACTTATCCACGCTTCAAATACTGCATGATTAGTGAGACTCTAGATTTCTTCCTGCAGTCTCAGCGTGGGATCTCTGTCTAACTTTTTATATGATGTACGATCTTGTAATAGACGCATGCATTCATTTTCATATGCATTTATGATTCTTTTTCTTGATCGTGTCTATAACTTCTTGTGTAACAATATTCTCAAAGGCCAGGATTTCAGGTGTGCACGTGTGCGCGGGTGGGTCAAAAGTGGATTTCACCTTTAGACCACTCACATTTGAGAATATTGTTACACACGAAGTTATAGACACGATCAAGAAAAATAATCATAAACCGGACAACTTGACCAGAGAGGAGAGGAAAAGCCTGACAAAACTCTGTGGGATTGAGTCTATTACTTTAAAACCCGCAGACAAGGGGGTGGTATTGTGATTCTGGATACTTCCGCATATGAAAATGAATGCATGTGTCTATTACAAGATCGTACATCATATAAAAATTTAGAAAGAGATCCCACGCTGAGACTGCAGGAAGAAATCAAAAGTCTCACTAATCATGCAGTATGTGAAGAGTGGATAAGTGCAGACTAAGGCCGTTTTTTGAATAAAACTGCCCTAGAAAGGCAGCCTTTTATATTCTGCCCAAGATGCACAAAAGTACCACAAAACCTCCAGGGAGACCCATTGTCTCCGCTATTGATTCTTTGCTGAAACCTCTGTCAATATACTCAGAATTTTTTCTAAAACCTTTTGTGCTCAAAATGCCCTCTTTTATTAAAGATTCTACCCATGTGATTGGGATTGTTCGAGAAATTGCTATAGGGGATGACGACTTACTTGTCACCATGGATGTCGAGTCCCTTTATACAGCTATTTCACAGATTGAATGCCTGAATGTATTGGGTGTTTTTTTAAATACGAGACCTTTACCCCACCTACCTCCTACTGAATTTGTTCAAGAGTGCATGAGGTTGGCTATGACGGAAAACATTTCTGTTTAAAAGACAGCTCTATAAGCAAGAAAAAGGTGTCAGCATGGGGGCTACTTTTTCCCCTGATGTTGCCAATTTATATATGGCAGATTTTGGAAAAAAGTTTGTTCTCTGTACTGGGAATGCTCTGAGTGTTCATCCGACATTGAATTCGTTTTTGGGCACGTGGCACTGCTACATTGATGATGTTTTTCTTGTATGGAAAGGGCCCGTTTCATCACTGATTGAATTTCATGGTTGGCTTAACTAATGTGACAATAACATTAAATTCACTGTGGAATATCACCATCGCCAAGTGAGTTTTCTCGATCTCATCATTAAAAAAACAGGTAATTGCCTCACCACCTCCCTTTTCAAAAAACCAACAGACAAGAACGTTCTCCTCCATTTTAACAGTTTTCACCCTTCTAGCCTACGTAAAAATCTTCCATATGGCCAATTCTTACGAATAAGAAGGAACTGTACTGAAAAAGAGGATTTCAGAATCCATGCTAAACATCTAAAAAATAGACTTAAACAGAGAGGATATCCGAGGAGACTGGTGAAAGAACAGTGTAAGAGAGCAGAATACACTGATCGAGAGATATGTTTATCCACCCATGTTAAACAACAGCCTAAACGCCTAGTATGTGTTATCATGTTTAATCCAATTAGCAGTGACGTGAGGAGGATTATCAACAGGCACTGGGACTTGGTAAAACAACCAGGGACCCTTACCCTTAAACCTTTATTTGCATTCAAGAAGAACCAGAATCTAAGACAAAGACTGGTCCACACTTACCCGGATTCCCCAATAGAACAATCCATTACCTCACAGTGGGGTCTCCCTCAGATTGTGGAACACTATAAGTGCGGGAAATGTGTGGCCTGCCCCCTAACCGAGAACAAGCGAGAATTTCTACATATGGAAAATGAATTGCCATACCTATTGTTTAACTAAAAATGTGATTTACGTGATATCTTGCCCCTGCCAACTCTTGAATGTTGGCAAAACTACACAGGAGGTGAGACAGCGTATATCTGAACACAGGAGCTGTATCAGAAATAATGTGGTAGATAAACTGCTCGTGGAACATTTCTTGAAATTGAAACATAAAGATACAGACCTTAGATGGTTTGTTCTTCAACATGTCAAACCCAACATGAGAGGTGGAGATATGGGGTCAATATTGCACCGTATAGAACAACGATGGATATATACCCTTGATACAGTACATAATGGCCTAAATCCGTCGGTTGAGTGGAATGCCCTCATAACAAAGAACTAAGCATACTCAAATAGGCAATTTTTAAAAATGTAAATTTTACAGTGCATACCATCACATGTTAGTTACGCTGTGTGTATTTAAAAAGGAACTAAATAGAATTTAGTCTAGATGTAAGAAGACCTGCATATACTGTGTTCGACATGGATGATGTGCTTTTAGAGACACAATCATCTAAAAAACGGTATTTTGCAAGTGCAAGTGCACTTTGCCTAGCTGAGAATATTAGTTCTTTTTCTATGAGTCCTTTTTCTATGAGCATCATGCTGACATTGAGTCCTTTCTTTATGTTTATTATTCTTAATAAATTACAATAGTCCTTTCTTACTGTTGCCGATTTTATCTGGGCTCGAGCGACACTTTGTTTTCCCTCAGAAGGAGTAAACAGCAGACTTTAAGGTATGCCTGCGTTATCTACAGACGTCCAAAGCGCGTCGTACGGAGCATATTGAAACAATTGCTCATAGCATAATACACGTGTGTTTACTCGCTTATGGGGCATACCTTCAGACAGCTTGCATGGGCTTCTGCCGGTCGCTGGTTCACTACATGTGGACGCTGCAGACACAGCGTTTTTTAAATGTGTGTTCCATTCACTAGTTTCTTATTAGCGGCACCTATTTGAATTTAGGCATTTATCAGAGGGACCGTTACCCGTGCAATGCTCTACATGCACAGGCGGTATTGAATTATGAATGCATTGTTCCAGGACGGTATCTCTCTTTTGAGAGATACTCGATTGAGCCATTGACAGTTGGTTGTCTTGAGATGGCTACTTTTGCAGCCTGTAAAAACCACAAAGGCCTAATAGGTGCTTAGTTAACTCTTGAACATGGAGGGAATGTAATTAATAAAGTGTGTTATGTAACCAGAGAGAAATACTCTTGTGACTACTATATATTATTCCCAACAGCCTCATGTATTTAACCGATGAAGACGGTTGCTGAGGAATTGTTTGACACTTATAACTTCTGTGCAGCCCGTAGAAACTTCACAGTGAGTGCACATCTCCCCCATTGTGAATCTAGTATTTTAGGCAAATATCACCAGAAACTCATGATAGCATATACAACAGATCCGTTTATTTTTCACAGATCTGTGGAGTAAAAGTGTTGAGAAAAAATGTTTTTCTCATCTTTCCGCCAAGATTTTTGAAGCATTGAATATTCATCTGAGGTGCTGACTAACATTGAAGAATTTTAAGTTAGACTTTTTATGTCCATATAATCACGTATTTCTGTAAGTAATTTTTTACTGGTACAGAGAACTAAGACCTGTCTCAGTTTGGTTTGCGGGTCTTTATTATACCATTGATCCTGTGAAGGATTGATTCTGTATACCTAGTTGCCCATTTGTGAATTGACACATAGTGGTGAGTAGTTCTATGTGTTGAGATACTATACATATGACAATAACAGTCACACAAGTTTAAAGAATATGTGATGACACTTGATACTGATGGTACTTTATGTATGTTTTTTAGATTTGACATTTGGCGTATACGTTTCCAAAACACAAGCGCAGACGCAGTTGTCTGCACTTCACGTCCTGAAGAAGGTCTTGAGATTTAAAAACAGCAAATTGTGTTATATTGGACCGAAACACGTGTCGACGACTATAAAAGATACTTGGGTTAATTATTTGACCAAGAAAAATACAACACCTGAAAGCGAAACTGGGCAGACAGTCACTGAAATGTTGTGTGTATAAATATATGTATTAAGTTTCTGAAAAGAGCTAAATTTGTTTGTTTTAAGAACAATTTTGAATTAATGTGTGAGTTGGGAATGAGAGAAGTATAGATGAAATATATGATGGTGAATTGTTATTTATGGTTTTTAAAACATTGCATGTAACAATGAAAGATGTGTTTATTGATTAAAATTTGTAACATTTTGATTGAACTATACCCGTGTCATCCCTATCTACTGGTCCATCCTTGTTTGCTATAAACTTCATTGGTGAGTATGAATGGTCATACACATGCATGCATGTTGCACACAGACCAATAGTTGCAGCCAACAAATGACAATGACAACCGTTCTCACCTCTACAGGGGACAGTGTCTACTCTCGGAGCACATACATGATGACACCCATCCGCATCCCCAACACACCAGCCAAGGTAAGGTACAACACTGCCCATATTGCAACTCGGGGCATAGAGGAGCACACATCGGAGTGCTCAAGTCACTTTTCTACTCCCATGACCACTCTGGTGGTGTGTTGCTATATGCACCGCCAGTGATCTGCAGGATCATTGTGGCAGCATGTGTCCTGCACAATGTTGCAACATAGCGTGGGGTCCCGGTGGACATGGTGGTAACACACCATCCACACCCACGGGAACAGCTTCTGCAATCTTTTTTCACCTAAAATCCTTCCCCTGTGGAGTGCACACGATCCCGCCATATCCCAGGTGCCATTCAATGATGACAGTGGGCCAATCCACTGTACCCACAAAACCACCCTAAGAAAGAGCCATTGGAAGTGCAAAATTGTGTGCATCCCTTAGAACTAAAAAGACAGTTCATTTTTTGTTTCCCAAAGAAACAAATTGAAGAGGGAGTACACCACTACCACCATGGCAACAATTAAATGAAATCACCCGTTTGGCACCAAAAAATCTCCCATATGACTAACGAACATACCAGTCAAATGAGTATGCAGCGATACATCCTGAAACATGTCTGAGCTGCAAGCCATACATGGCTTTAAAAATGAACATGGACACAAAATCCAACAAGCACAATGGCATATAGCTGCACACATGTCCTAGAATGTGCATGATGCACACATACATTTTCCTTTTGTGGTGTGTAGAAAAACAGTGCAGTATCGATGCACATGTTACTCAATCTGGCAACATGACCACAATAAACTCCATCCCACAAACAGCTATTAATAAGAGGTAATAGACAATTGTGACAAAGAGGGTAACACACCAGAATTGCCACATCCAGAAAAGCAGCAACTAAAGTAGCCATTCCATAATGATCAAGATAAATACACATCTTAGCTGTCCCCTTGGCATGCAGTCATCAGTCAAATTTCATCCCATGAAATAACCATCATTCCCTGATGGAAGGATCTGCAGACAATGAACAAAATTAAACAGAGTGCAGCTAACACATCCATGCACCCAAAAACTCAAGACGCATGGCCCCCCTCATATAACACATGCAAACAACATCTCATGCAAACAACTCACAAGACAACCATCAACATGTGCCCCAGCACACATGCAGCAACACCTGCACAGTGCATGCAAATTAAACACATAAAACACACACTGACAAACAACAACAACCCCCCATTGCCTGTCCCCCTCGATGACATGCAAGAAATGTGCATGTCACATATCCTCATTCACAAGACGATGGCACATACACCACGCACGCATCAGTCAAGATACTGCAAGAACATTAGAAGACTTCATATATGTATATAATCAAGCCCCCAAAAAAGAAGGGACACCCCTGGAAGACTACCAATGACATGACAAGGCATGCCATCACCCGGCCACCATCTGTGTGCATTGTGACAGTGCACTGAACACAGCCATCGCATCCCATGATGCAAAGCACAAGAATACAAGAACACAATCACCTCTTGCACTCCAGGCAGGATCATGCTTGATGCAGTAATTCACAGAGGCCAATGTCAGACTGAAAAGCTGGCAACCAAGGCAACTGCCATGGAAGACATAAGCAGACAAGACAAATCAATGTGATACTGCAAGAAAGGATACATGCATGCTAAACGTAGGATGCAAAGTAAATGTGCATGTCAATGCAGATTTGATTGTTATAGCATACAATTGGTACAATTGTGCATTCAATTCAATGCAGCAGTATCATCAACTTGAAGCTGCAAACACCATGGTGCAGCATGCATGATACATGCATGTGAAAACACCAACACTGCAGAACGTAATGTGCTGGTACACAGCATAGCATCCCAAAAAAGTGCATCAACACTTTTGTTGATGCACCTGTAGTTGTGACTCATAACTGGGGCTGCACACCATAATTGGGGAACCCTAAGCAAGAGAGGCCAAATGTGCTGACAAACCATTATCCCCCATTGCAAGGGATGTGAAGTGTCACTCAGTACACATAGTCAAAATGCAATGAGACACACACCAGCACAACCATCAACACCTGTCACAGGGCACAAACAGCCAGCCCTGACACCCTCTCCCAACCACCCAAGAAAGGCCCACACAGTTGGAACACCCACAATTTAGAATATGAAACCAGTGCCCCCACCAATCCATAGAAACAACACCATGTCCAGACCTGTAACCAGAATCACACCCTGTGAAACATGCACCCATGAAGTAGTACTAGTGCCCCATAAAACAAGTCAAGTCAAAGAGATCACACACAGTACAAGACTCCCAGCCAAACACCCCATAAGTGTCTGCAAATGTCCTTCACTTACCTGCAGATGGCACCCACCTGACTTGCATACGATGCTACCCCTAAATGCAATGACATGCATAGTAACAACAGAAAGAACATGCACATCCATGACGACACATGAATGGATCCTGAAAATATGCAGAGAGCACCCTCAGCAGAAGCACCACAGGGTGCAAGAGGGTGACAGGCCATAGATTGTGATCTGGTCATGAGTGCAGCATACCACAACAGAGAGAGGGAGAGTGAGAGTGACATTGAGAGGGAAGGCCAAGTGAATCACACATGAAGGAGTACACAGCTTGGATTGGAGATGGTCAATGACATGCACTGCACGACAGCAGGTGCGGGCATAGATGAGTTGAATAACCATCCCGGCATAGTAGCATGCAAAGCACATATAAGTTACACCTGCAGCAAACATGGTGACGAATGACGCATGCTTAACATGCAAGATAGTGGTCATGCTTACCCGCTGACTGTGCTGGCATGATTTGAATCCTGCAACACCTTCACCAGGAACTGTATCTCCAAATTAGAGACAGGAGGGCCAGTGCTTAGTGGAGAGCATGGGGAGCATGGACGACAAAGGGTGCAGGATGTCTCCCCCGGGGTAATAGTCACCACCACATCACAGAATTACTGAAACAACATGGTAGAAGACTTTACAACAGGCATAGTGAAGTACCATTCACACAGCACACATGTGCGAGGAAACACTGAACCCAAGGTTACCTGCACAGGCCATCCTGTGCACCACCATACAAAAATGCTAGTTGACCTCACTATGCATGCCTGCAAGTACAACACTGCAAATATCATGGCCTTGAGTGGGTAATTGCACAACTCAAGGAGACAACAAAAAAAACAGTCAAAATAAAACCTGGTAAGGGCAACTCGAAAATAAATGCCAACATCCGCGCCTGGGATCAACAAAAGTATTAAAAAATGTTTTCAAAAAAATCTAAAATGTCCATCATGGACCCGAGGGATGGGGGGCTCCACCCAGGATGGGGAAGGACAGAGTGCATGTCAACGGCCACATGGGTGGATGTCAGAAAAAAAGAATACCCCTCCATGGCCTTACTGACCGCATGGCTATGGTGGACCGGGAGGCATGTCTCTGCTGGCACCACCATCCTGCATTCAATCAGAAGGTGGAAGTGGTGCTGGAGACTCACCATGCAGTGCCCTGGCCTGGTCATCAGTGGCAGCCGCCATATGTGACACTGATGAATGCACCAGCAGGCTAAGGGCTTGGAGGTCACTATGCACAACCTCACGGGTTCCACAGAGTTTCTCAGTGATTGTCTGCCTCAATGATAACATCTTCTGGTGGAACAGTCTTCTGCTGGCTGCCTCTTCCTCATCGATTGCAGCTCTGTAGGGCCAACAACTCAGGCCTTAGAGCTTCCCGGTGTGCCGACCCTCTGCTAGCAGGAATGCCTGCAGACACTGCAGATCTGCCCCTGATGTTGGCCTCCATGTGCAGCCTGTGGGAGCGGCATGTGGACCGCATCACCTGCAGCTGTTTCTCCACCTGTGCTGCTGGGGGGATCATGGAAGTGGCCACCCTATGCATGCCTTCAGCCAAACTCTCATAGGCAGCAAGCACCCAGTCGGTGTGCGGAACGCAACATCTGCTGTTCCCACACTGTCTGCCCAGCCTGCACACGTCTCCCACGTGTGTGGGGCCCATGCCTGCCTGACCTAAGGGAGCATGGGCCTTGCTGTGATACCCCTGTCCCTGGCTGCAGGACTGCAACACTCCCTTGGACATATGTTCCAGGACCAGAAACCAATACATGGGAGCATGGCCTTAGAGCCGTAACCACCACAGACGGGTATGCCACCACTGGCTGGCCCTGTGAAGACCACCTGTAGACTAACAGGCACTTGGTGCACTCACCTCTGCCAGCATTGAGACCTGCTCATCCGGTTCAGCATCAGAGCTACTTGGGTCCAAAGTGTCAGAAGTGTCTGCAGCACGGCTCAGCATAGTCTGTAGCACCAGTGGGTTTTCACGGCCTGTCACGCCAGATCCTCCAATGGTGGTCTGAAGCACCACAGACTCTTCTTCCTCCTTTTCCTCCTCCTCTGCATCTGGTGCCTCTTCACCTGCACATGGACAGAAAAAGACATCTGGATTCATGTGCAACGTGTCTAGAGCAAACCTGTGTATCACATTGCTGTCATGCAACTGAATGCAGGGCATGTCACCATAAGAAATACAGCATCCACACACTATGGACAACAAGATATCTGAGCTTGGCATATGCAGACTGGCAAAAGAAATGCCATGCTCATGGTCATACTGCCAGTGGAACACTGCCAACCAACAGGGTTGTTAAGAAGCACATTACGGCCCATGGCACCACAAACAGTTGACTAATACCAGTGAAATGGGCATGGACATGTGGCTTTGTGATGTGCAATTACATCACATGGAAACAGTCAGATAGACATGTCCACATCCAAGTCCAAATCTATCACATGCCACACAAGTTTTGTCCTGGTACAGGGACTGAACACAATGGGAACATGTCGCAAGTCTGGGGAAAAGGAAACAGTCCCAGTTTATGTATGGCTGTAAGAGTACCTCCTAGTCAACGTCTGTGAAGTGAAGAGAGCAAGTCAATGGAGTTTTAGATAGGAACAAGGTACAATGACCCACACAAGGGAGAGGGGCATGGACCAATGGAGTGTGGGCTGAGTGTGGGAGGGCAACAGGGATCAGGTGTCACAACGGGCTGACTCAGAAGTCATTGCCAAGTGAAGAGAGCAAGTCAATGGAGTTGTAGATAGGAACAAGGTACAGTGACCCACACAAGGGAGAGGGGCATGGACCAATGGAGTGTGGGCTGAGTGTGGGAGGGCAACAGGGATCAGGTGTCACAACGATTTGACTCAGAAGTCATTGCCATTGGGTCCGCGGGGATGTGCACAGTCAAGGCATATACACACTCACTCAGGGCATGCCATAAGGCGTGCTGGTTGTCATCTTGGATGTTCTATGTAGCAGAGAAGCACCTATGTACATGTGTGAAAAGAGATTCTATACCCTGCAGGGCATGAAATGTAACTCCTATTTCGGACACAAGCACATGTCTAGCAGAGCAGAGTCACTGACATCAAGGATGCAGCTAACAAGAGGGCACTTTTTGGTATCATATTGCAGATGTCGGGGTTTTCTAGTGGGGAATGAGTACGAAGTTGGCACCCAGCTTGCACTTGGTGTGATGGGTGAGATCATTCCAGCGCTTTACTACCTGTGCAGCAGTGCGCTTCTCAAACCCTAAGGCGCTGATCTCATCCATGGCATGCTGCCAATGCACTATATGCTGAGCATGTGTATGTGAGCTCCCCGATTTCTGGCACATGTCACGATGGTGACTGAACACATAGTCCATGAGGATCTCGAGTTCTTCATCATGGAAGCTCTTCTTCCTTAATGTGCCAGTGTCCTGTGCTGTGTCATGGGGTTGAGCCTGTTCATGCTGTGCAGGCTTTGCCTTCTTGCCACAAGGTTGTATTGCCATTCTGTGTGGCTGGGACCACTCTGGGGTCCAGATGCCGGACCACAAGTGGCCTAGGGCATGGAATTACCCCCTGGGGCTGGTGCAGCTGCTTCTACAGCATGTCCCTTACCCTTTTGGGGGTTCCATGTAATAATGTCCCTATAAAAATGTCTCCTGACAAAAAGTCACTGTGTTTTGCAGAGAGATTATTACATTGAACATGCAGGGGACAACCCGGCAACCCCCCATTTTTTTTTAACATTTTTACAAGGGGAGCAGGGTTCATCCCCGCCACCCGTTCCCATACGTAATATCACCATATATAATGTTGCCAATGGATTTTCCAGATGACATTATGTATGGGGACATTATGTATGGGACATTATTACCTGATACACTTTCAGGCTGGTGCAGCTGCTTTCACGGCACGTCCCTTACCCTTTTGGGCTGGGGCTGCTGCTTCCGCAGCATATCCCTGAACCCAGGAGGACTGGGCAGCTGCTTCCACAGGACATCCCTGACCCGGTCCACGTCTGCCCCCTTTCCCTCTTGGGGCCTTTCCACTCATGTTTCAGGTGTAAGGGGAAAATGGAAAGCACGCCAAGCAATTGTCCTTGGCAATTTGAGTGAGGGGGCAGTCTACTTGATGGACGTAGTTCGGTGGTCCAGCAAGGCTCAAATGTTCTCCATGTGTGAGAAATACGGTATGCGTAACGCACAATCACCCCAAAAGCAAAAATAAATGTGTACTCGATACCAGGATATCTTCTCAAATAGGAAAAAGGCGGTACGCAAAACGCAATTGCACCCAGCAACACAAGAAATGCGTATGCGAACCCCAGAAAGTTACCAGAAAGTTAAGAATAGTGGTACGTAATACACAGGGCACCCAGAGTTGGAATAGTGCATAAGCGACTCACCGTTAGTCTTGCATATCTCAAAAGTACATGCACGTATATGCAGAGGCAAATCCCCCAACTAAATAAGAAGTTTGCACGGTCACTGAAGTTACCAGATTACGTGGCACCCCAAAATACACAGTACTCCACTCATCCGTCTCCTCCCCTTCACATACACTTTCGGAATTGCTTCTACACATGCAAATGTATCCCTGATTATGGCGTGCTGAACGCCTTTGCACAGCGCATGTCATGTAAGTTACTCGCTGAGGGCCTGACCGCTGATTTCATGTGTCCATACTTTCTGCATTTTTTCCGTGCAAAGTCTCTTCACTCTGTTCATGTCAGTCATCATTGCGAGGCGTGGAAGACCCACGCTCCAGCCTCTGTGCAATTTTACCTGCCTCTACCTGCCATGTGCTGCCTCCAACTTTTCCATCTGCTGCTACTTGTCCAGTTTGAGTGCCATTCTACCACCACCGTTCCACAGCCCAGCTCAAGAACCACCTTGCCCACCCACACCTGCCTTGAGGGTTGCCATGTCTGCACCATCATCATCAGACCAGTGCGGCAACCCCTTGGCAGCGAGGCAGAGGGCTGTCAACTTCAGTAACAGGGAAGTTGAATTCATGGTGGCAAAGGACCTGGAGCATTATGATGCCATCTTTGACCCTGTGATGCAACGTGGCAAGGAAAGACGTCAGCAGATCTGGGACGGGTTCACGGATGTCATCAACGCGGAGTGGGTGGCAGTCCACTCCTTCAAGACAGTGCACAAGTACTGGGAGGATCTTAAATTCAGCACCCACAGCAAGGCCCTGCAATTCATTTAGGCCACTGCTATCGTGCAGGTGCAGCATGTGCGCTGGTTCCGATGTCGGGGAACAACATGTGGGTCCTGGATAGGTTTTACCTAGCGGAGCACAACCAGGTCTGTGAATTGCAGAAACGTCTGGAGTCAGCTAGTGAGTAGCCATGTGGTACACTGCTGTATGGTGCATGTGTTTTGTGCATGTGCCAGCATGTTGGCAGTGACCCCCTTAGGATTGCAGCAAGTATGCTTCTGAGACAGATGTCTGCATGGATGCCCAGACATCTCTCTCCATATGAGTATTGCGACATCTCTTGAATTCAAATGTGCTCTTAATTGCATTGTGTGTTATAGTGCTGTCTTGCACACTGTGCACATGCAATGTTACTTGTGTCGGCAACGTTCCAAAATGGGAAGTGTGCCAGTTGAGGTAGTGTTTCCCACGTCATGTGCATGCATGAAGGTCATGTGTATGTGCAATTGATGCATGTGTGTATGGCATATGCAATAGATTGGTTGTTACAGTGGCATGTAGTTTGATGTGATCGTGTGGAGTGATGGCCAGGCAGGTCTCTGCATGGATGTGGATTGCATGTCCTTGTGTGTGGGTGTGGAGGTTTATGGTTGCTCCCTTGACAAGTCATGTTCCTGTGAATGTCGGTGATGCCACACTGACTTTGGAGCAGTACACTGATGTTGCTGTTCTGTGTCTCCTTTTCCACAGGTGTATCGGATGAAGAGGGCGGAAGCAGTAATGTGGAGTAGGGATGCCTCCACCAGGCAGAGGCGCAGGCCACAGCCACGCACCTGTGACAGCTCATCTTCGGGGAGCAGTGTGGCTGTGGCAGCGTCAGTGACATTGGGCATGGCTGCTGGGGGTAATTCAAAGAAGGTGAAGGTGGGATTGGACTCCTCAGCAGGGGTAGGGAGACGCCATGAGTCACAGGGTCCATCCATGGCAGAAGACACCCCAGAGACATCCAGGTTGTTGAAGGGGGAGGTGGAGGAGGTGGCCATTGAAGCCCAGCCCATTGGGTCAGGCAGGGGTTTTGAAGTGGGGGTGCGTACTGCAGTCCTGTCGCAGGGGAATGAGGCTGTACAGGACTGCATGGAGGTGCCTGTGCAAAATCCGGTCCCTGGGTCATCAAATGCAGCAGTGTGTGTCTGCCGGGATGCCTCCACCCAGACCCATCCCCCATTGTCGGCTAGTGTGTCTTCCCAGACCGACACCCCATTACCATGTGATGTGTACATCCGGGATTATGTGCTACCCCTGCTGGCTGAAATTACAAAGCAGACAGGTGTCATTTGTGATGATATGCAGGCTACTCGTACTCTACTTGCATATCATTACGGTGAGCTATACTTTCTCGTGTCATGGCTTACAATATGCCTGTTTCGTGTTGTACTCTGTGGGATGTTCCCTGATGCAACCACCTCCTCAACTTCCTCCTCCTTGAGTTCAAGGCACAGCAGCAGAGGAGGCCACCGTGCCTACCCAGGCACCGACATGGGGCAGAGGTAATGGAAGGACACCGGCCACCCATGAGCATTGAAGGTGCTGTACGCCCCCAGGTATCGTCATCAGCTCGGAGGGCGTACCAATGTAGCTGACACCAGGCAATGAAACAGCAGGTGGCAATAAGGAGGAGGCAATTTTTCACAGGGCAGGCCACCTAAAGGATGCAGGTGGCAAGATTGAGGCAGCGGCACACCTCAGGCACAGATTTTCTTCTGTGTTCTGACAGGCAGATTGTGGCAGAGAGGCAGCGGGAACAGGAAGCAGGAGTGGTGATGGCCAGGGCTGGGATTGTGCTGCATCGTGCAAGGAGGCGGACTGCCATCCTGGAGGCAACTTGCAGGGAGGCGCAGGTGATAGAGACACAAATGCTGGATGACCTGCAAGCCCTCCAGGCAAGAACGGAGGCCCGTCTGAGGGAGGGGGGAGAGATGGCATGGGACCCAGCCCTGGGCGAAAGGCTGATTAAGATCTGGAAGGAGGACTAGCCCGCTACATATGTAAATAGTTATTTAGATGTAGGTTTCCTTTTTTATTTATTATTTTCCCTGGACTTGCCAGAATTTTCTTGCAAGTTAGTTAGGCGTAGGGTTTTTATTTCTTTTCTTTTTTTCCCCTGGGCTGCTTTCAACTTTATTCCCCGTTTTTATTGTAAATATTTATATGCAATACATATTTTATTTGGTTACATTCCACTCTTCATGCAGTTCATTTGTGTGTCAGCAGCTTTGATAGTTCACTTTTCAGCCAGTGCATCTCTCCATTGCAAGTCATGTATCTTGTGGTGTGCATTCATGTGTGTTGTTATTGCTATGATGGTTGTGGCTGGAAGGATGCACATGTGCCTGACATGTGGGGGTGGGTCCATCAGTCTGCACTGTATGTTTTCATTTGCTTTTAGCTTTGCAGAATCACTGTTTGCCATAAGTGTGGTTAGGGTTGAGGTAGGTGGGCTCACTGTGGATGTGTTCCATGGTCCCGTTAATGGCACTTTTGTTTGTCATTGCTGTGTTAAACCCACCAGCATGTGCAGTCACACACTGCCTTATCTCATGTGTTGCTCCACCTCGGATACTGTAATGCAGTAGTTAGCCATGTTTGCTCTTTCTGAGCGGCATTGTAATTCTCCGGTCTCTGTGACTCATGCACTCTCTGAATGCCCTCCCATCACGCATGCATGGCCCTGTCTTGTTATTGTTCCCTGCCAGGTAATTTTTCACCAATTCCACCCAGGTCACTGATGCTCAGGTGGTGACACGTCTGGCCATTGTTTGTGTATATTTTATATTTATTAGTAGGTTTATTTCTGTAATGGGCACACATTCAGTTATTGTGCTTTAATGCTACGGAAATGTGCCATGGCCAACATGCACATGCGACTTGCCATTGCATTCACCTGTCACATGTGTATGGGGTGGGCTGGTTGAAGTCTTGAGAGGTGTGTCAGCAGATGCTCCAGTCCTGGATGGATCTCAGGTGTTTCCTGTTGAGCATGTTTGCGGTGGACATGTTGGTGCTCCACTTAATGTGAGGAGGTCTGGGGGTGTTGCCCAGCCTGGAGGGGACTACCTGTGGGGGGTGTCCAGTCTGGAGTGGGCTGCTTGTGGCGGGTGTCCTGGCTGGAAGGGGCTACCTGAGGGAGGGGGCCCAGTCTGGAGGGGAATGCCTGGAGGGGTCCAATCTGGAGGGGGCTGGCTGGTGGGATGTCCAGTGTGGAGTGGGCTGTCTGGGGGGGTGTCCAGTCTGGAGTGGGATACCTGGAGGGTGTCCAGGCTGCAGGGGGTGTCCAGTCTGGAGTGGGATGCCTGGGTGCGGTGTCCAGTCTGGAGTGGGATGCCCGGGAGGTGTCCAGTCTGGAGGGGGCTTTCTGGGGGGTGGTCAGTGTGGAGTGGGCTGCCTAGGGGGGGTCCAGTCTGGAGTGGGATGCCGGGGGGTGTTGTGAAGTCTGAAGTGGGATGCCTGGACAGCGTGTCCAGCCTGGAGTGGGATGCCTGGGGGGGATTCCAGTCTGGGGTGGAATGCCTGAGGGGGTGTCCAGAATGGACGGCATGTCCAGTCTGTGGTGGAATGCCTGAGGGGGTGTCCAGAATGGACGGCATGTCCAGTCTGGAGTGGGATGCCTGGGGCGGTGTCCAGTCTGGAGGGGGCTGCCCAGAGGGTGTTCAGTGTGGAGTGGGCTGCCTGGGGGGGGGGGGGTTGTCCAGTCTGAAGTGGGATGCCTGACGGGGTTGTCCAGTCTGGAGGGGACTGCCTGGTGGGTGTCCAGTCTAGAGGGGTCTGCCTGGTGGGGGTGTCTAGTCTGGAGAAGGCAGCCTGGGTGAGGGTGTCCAGTCTGAAGGGTGTGTCCAGTCTGGGATGGGATGCCTGGGGGGTGTCCAGTCTGGAGGGGGCTGCCTGGGGTGTCTCCATTCTGCATTGGGCTGCCTGGGGGCTGTCCAGTCTAGAAGGGGTGTCCAGTGTAGAGTGGGATGCCTGGGTGGGTGTCCAGTGTGGAAGGGGCTGCCTGGGGGGTTGTCCAGTCTTGAGTAGGATGCCTTGTCCAGTCTGGAGGGAGTGTCCAGTCTTGAGTGGGATGCCTGGGGTGGGGGGGGGGTGTCCAGTCCGGAGGGGGATGCCTGGGGGGTCCAGTCTGGAGGGGGCAACCTGGGGGGTTGTCCAGTCTTGAGTAGTATGCCTTGTCCAGTCTGGAGGGAGCGTCCAGTCTGGAGTGGGATGCCTGAGTGGGGTGCAGTCTGGAGGGGGCTGCCTGGGGGGCTCTCCAGTCTGGAGTGGGCTGCCTGGGGGGGTGTCCAGTCTAGAAGGGGTGTCCAGTCTTGAGTGGGATGTCTGTGGGGTTGTCCAGTGTGGAGTGGGCTGCCTGGGGGGTGTCCAGTCTGGAGGGGGCTGCCTGGTGGGGGTGTCCAGTATGGAGAAGGCAGCCTGGGTGGGGGTGTCCAGTTTGAAGGGTGTGTCCAGTCTGGGGTGGGATGCCTGGGGGTGTCCAGTCTGGAGGGGGCTGTCTAGGGGGGTCTCCAGTCTGCAGTGGGCTGCCTGGGGGGTGTCCAGTCTAGAAGGGGTGTCCAGTGTAGAGTGGGATGCCTGGGGGGTGTCCAGTGTGGAGGAGGCTTCCTCTGGGGTTGTCCAGTCTTGGGTGGGATGCCTGGGGGGTGTCCAGTCAGGAGTGGGATGCCTTGGGGGGTCCAGTTTGGGGGGGGCTACCTGGGAGGCGTCCAGTCTGGAGGGTGCAGCCTGGGCTTGTGAGGTGAGGTGCGTGATTTTGCTGGGTATGGCCTTGGCTTGCGAGGTGAGGTGCCTGATTTTGCTGGGGTGCAGCCTGGCTATGCGAGTGAGGGGCCGCCTTTTCTCTGGGTTGCGGCCTGGGCTTGTGAGGTGAGGCACGTGAATTCGCTGGGGTGTGGCCATGGCTTGCAGGGTGAGGCGCGCTATTTCTCTGAGGTGCAGCCTGGGCTTGTGAGGTGAGTCGTACGATTTTGCAAGGGTGCAGCCTGAGCTTGCGAGGCGAGACACGCGATTTTGCAAGGGTGCAGCCTGGGCTTGCGAGGTGAGGCGTGCCTTCTCACCGGGCTACTGGATGGTGGGCCAGTGATGGCACAGAGGCTTGCACCATGTTTGTCCTTTTGCTTGCTTTTTGGTGCACTTGGGGGCTTTCCTCGCGCAGCTTGTCTTTACTTGCGCGACGACTAGTAATGCATGTTTAAAGCTATGAATATTCATGGCGCGCAATATTTATTCGGTGCCAAGGCTCGCACAGGGTCCTTCTCAGCTCAGGGACCATGTGCCATTTCTGCCCCCATTCCATGAATCACGTGTACATGTTGAATTCAAAGGATCGGACTGAGGAGAAGTCTGGACCCAGAGAGGAAGGTCACAACACAGGGTACCGACAGTGTTGTTTAGAGAAGATAAAGTTGTTATTTTAAACATCAATATGAGGCAATCCTGCCAAATATAGCGTTAATTATTCTATGTTTGTAAAGACCATGTACTGTGTTTATTAATCATGACATGGAAAAGGGTTAGCTGCTGGTGTGTTATTGCAACTAGAGATATGGTTTGGTCCAACTTGGGTCTTTCCTCTCTTCTCTATCCCTCTCTCTGCTTGTGGTGTTCCCCAGGGGGGTCTAACCTCTCTCCATGGCTCTTCAACCACTACCTGGCACCTCTTGACCACTGCATCAGTACTTTCTGCTCCAATATTCAATGTTATGCGGATGACACTGAGCTCTCTTTCAGGCTCCCCTCAACCACCTCTGCTTCTTCTCTCATACCAGACTCTCTGGCCGCAATTCAGGAATGGTATGCCACCAATGATCTCTGCCTTAATGCCAGAAAGTCTGAGATCCTCATCATTGGGACACCCGCTCTCTACTTTCCTCTCTCTCTCTGGCCGCCCACTCTGGGCCCTCTTCCAGCTCCTTCCTGTGAAGCTAAGAACCTTGGTGTTATCTTCGACTCCACCCTCTCCTCCTCTTCTCACATCTCTGATAACGTCACTTAGAAGTCAAACTATGACATGCACCTCTTCAGATGTATTCTTCCTTTCCTCACTTTCCCCCTGAAGCTCAATGTCTCCAGAGTTCGGGTCCTCTATAGGCTGTACTATTGCAACAGCCACTTTCTAAATCTTCCTGCCTCTACTCTTCGACCTTTACAACTTATCCAGAAATGGACTGCGAGACTTGTCCTTGGCCTCAAGCTCAGGGATCGTATCTCTCAGCTCTAAAATCTCTTCACTGGCTCCCCGTGGGCAAGGATCAACAACAAGACCCTCTGCATTGTCCACAAAGCTTTCTGGGGCCTGAGACCGCTCTACCTCCAACTTTCTCTTCCAAAATATCTTCCTTCTCGAGCTAGCCGCTCATCCATTTCCAACTCTCTGAGGATCAGATGCTTCTCCAAGCAGAGAGTTGGGGGCAGATCTATCTCCTCAGCTGGGGCCTCCGTCTGGAACCTTCTCCCTTCCTCCCTCAAACTTGAGTAGAACCACCTCTGGTTCCGGAAGCAACTCAAGACCTTCCCTTCCTCTTCCACTTTCTCTCTTCCTCTCCCGTGCTGATGCACCTGACCTCTCTGCACACTGGTTACCTGGTCACCCTCTGAACTTCTACCCAGGCTGCTTCATGTCCAGGTGCCCTCGCATTGCCTCCGGGCTCCCCAACACTTAAGGGTCTGTATCTGCAACCCTACAGTCCTTTCTCTCTGCACTTTGAGCCACCCGTTGGCTGCACTTGTGAGTTAAGTGCACTTCCCCTTTCCCTCCACACGGCACTTCTCCCCTTCCCTCTGCCTCACACTTGCACGATCTGAATGACACAAGGCCTAGTAAGGTCGTTATTTTGTCCTCCCTTGTTTCCCCCTCCTTGTCTTGTCACGCCTAGAAACACTTGTGTACAGGCGCATTATAAATACCACATCATATCATATCATAGTGATGTAATATTGATATGAATTGTCGCAATTTACTAACCCCAGATGTACTTTAGACAGTTTGTGCTGATTATAACGTTTTTATCCAAAGTGGTAGTGTATTTAAATAAAGTAATGTGTTGCATAATGGTTGATCAATGTTTGCAGAGTGATTTGTTGATCACCAATACAGAGCTGACATGCATGTTTGACAGTTATGAAACCTGAAGGAGCCTGGTCTTCTCATTTCCGAATGCATCATCTTTCCTTTTAGTTACTTTTCTGTTTGTGTTTAGGAACATTCTGTCCAGGGTGCCACCAACAAGCTTTATCCTCGCATTCCTTTCTTGATGGGCTTTTGGAATTTTCTATCCGAGTTCACACAAACAACATTCATCCATTCATTCATGTTCCCAAAGTGCTATAAGAATAATATCCTCAGGATTCAGCCAACAGTCCTTGCATAATCCTTGATGCAGTCTACTGTTTAGAGTAGTAGGGTGTTAACTGCAATAACTCTGTCTGTGAAGGTCCGGGAGGGCACGCTCAAGAATCATTGAATCATTTGGAATTTAAGGCTAGTATTAGAGAAAGCCGAGATAATAACCTTCTGATTATATTGTATAAAGATAGAAGGAATACAGCTGATTAGTCTCTGTGCCCCAATTGTATACTTGTGACATGCAAAAAACTAAAGGTTCAATGAAATTTGACATGGAAGACTACCATTGGCTAAGGTGTGTGGGGTACTTAATAATCTTTTGATATCCCCCATGTAATTCATCTTTTGTCTGTACTGCAGAGTTCAGACATGTGGCCCTGGAAAAACAGGAGAAGGGCATATTAAGTCACACATCTGTACATTTATGCGGCATCTGTGCTTAATTACGATAGGCATATGTGTCTACTAAACCTACAGAACTTCATTGCTGATGTCTGTTTGCCTCTTCTTGGAAAACAAGCGTGTTGTGTGTGGAATTTGGGAACACTGTTGCATTGGGCATGGATATCAGAAATTGACATTGATTTGTATTTCAAAGAAATTGGAAGAAGAGGCAGTTGCGTGACATATACAATTTCCGCATTTCTAACACCATTTCAGAAATGTGTCTGTACATTTGCAAATGAAATACTTTGTAATTTTGTTGCAAGTGCAAAATTACTATAAACTGGATAGTCTGAATGTATTTTCTCATTAACATGCAACGTGACATTCAATTTGATTATTCCACTATGTTTATCTGGCTTTGAGTCTGGAATATACGTTCATGTTCCCATAATGATGTTCCGAAAACATGCAATCTGAAAGGCTGTTTGTATGCTATTCCATGTTATTGGGATGTGCACCTTGCACCCCATTGTCTCAAAGTGCTAGCAGGCTGTTGTTTTAGAAAAGCTCTTCCAAAGGAAACATAATAGGGGCTGTCCAGCAGTAGGCAACTTATAATCTTGCACTTACACCACTGCAATGCGAATCAATCTTTTGAGCGATTTTACAGCAAGAGATGTTTGACAGGAATATAATTTAATGTGCAGTAGAGACGGTAATGGCTGTAATGGGGCCCCATTTTTACAGGACCAATTGAACGCAACTTTAAAAGGACAAGACGACTTGACATTTGTTTCAAGATGATGAGCAATGAGAGAAATTAGCATTCTGTTTGCTTCTGGATGAAGAAGTGAGATCAATGGGACTCTGAGAACTAATGAGCATTCGGGTGTACACTGACAGTCACAGACGATTTGGGAGATGCCAGGAAGTGAAGGCTACGGGCTGAAGCAAATCAGGGCTGCATACAAAATAACACCGTCTAGAAAGGAATGGGAGGACAGGTATGTTAATGCCGGATCTGTCAATCATATTGAGTGGGTCGCTCATAACTCGTGAGATAAAAGTGAATGAAGTAAGAAGGTTGTAATGTTTTACAGTTGTATGTTTGCACTGTGATTTTGATTGAATTGTTTTATCGCTTTCCGTTATTTTACTTATTTAGTGGACTGCAATAGCTTAGAATATGCAATGGTAAACTGATGGCAATTTTACATGACAATAGACAGACACACTTTAAAAGAAAATGAAAACGATGGCATAACTCTTTCAAAAATATCAAGAAACATTTGTATCTCTAAATTGGCAGAGCACTAGGAGTAGCATCACTTTTTCATTTCCATTGCTTCGTTTAATAGAAGGCCTGAAGAGAAACACGGGATATGGCACCAATTGTGCACTAAGATGTGTGTTCACTCTGTATATAGATCGGCATACACTATTTTCCAAAATAAGATGCTTTTAGAGCTGAATGAATGGAAACGCAGAGTGAACGTGTCATTGTGGGTGAGGAATGGTAATGGTGGAAGGCGAACATGTCTGGGTGGCTTACCCCGGTTTTACAGTGGGTTGTACCTCATCCGAGTCTCCAGGCAAAGTTTGAGTCCCACCATCTTATCGTGAGGCACGAGCAGGGGTGGACTGAGAACCAAAAGAGGCCCTGGAAATAGTTTTCAAAGTGGCCCCATATTATACATTTTCAGCAAGTCCAACCATTTTCCTATGGGAACATTTGGAAATACCGCACAATAGAGGCCCCGGGTGCAGAGGCCTACCGGGAAATCTCCAGAGTTCCCTATAGGCCAGTCCACCACTGGGCACGAGGCTCGAGGGCAGAGAAGCATTCTAAAATGGGTTCAAAGTCCTTTATAAGGACCAGCTTCCATCCTGCTCCTTTTGTGGTTTTCTTTGAGTGTAAAGAGAGTGGACAGGAAATCCTCACAAATTGGATATGATGGGTTTAGGAGAAATATGGAGAGTCTTGGAGTTTGTTAGCTGTTTGTCATGTATTGTGTTATCCTTGTTTGAACACCCTTTGTTTGTTTATAGTTTGTGGTGTTATTCGTGTTTGTTGATCCCCATTTTATCCCCTTTTGTCTGTTTGTGTGTGTGCGAGCCCCCTCAGCAAACCCCCTCTTGTATTTTACCCTGTTCTTTTTTTCTTTGTGTTGCCCAAAACATTAAAAATAAACAGAACAGTTACCCTTTCACTTCCCTTGTTTCTTTTCCGTTTGTGCCACAGACATTATTTTTCAAAAACAATAATCCTTTCCCAACACATTTCCATTCCTAAGAGAAACCTGTGTGTGACCTCAGGAAGTCGTCCAGTGCTGTGTCCATTAGCTAGTCACCTTCTTTGCGTTTTTGTGTTAAAAGAAACCTTTCTATTCAGTGAATCGTCCATTCACCCATTTGTTTCGCTTTCTCAAATATTTTGTGTTTTGCACATTGACACCTGAGCTAAAATGCCCTTTCATTTGGAAAGAATGCCAGCTGGAAGAGACGAGGAGCTGGTCTACTCTTCTACTTCCATTTAAGAGGTAGAATTAGTAAGCTAGGAGAGGTAAGTGGAGGTTGAGGAGGGGCAGACAGAGGTTGCAGAGTTGAGGAGGAGGATGTGCAAGAGTCTGGTACTTTGGAAGAGGCCATGTCGGGGCCGGGAGATCTTGAGCCAAACCTCTTGGTGGAATAAGCTGGTGAGCTGGAGCGGGACAGTGTGGCTTAAAATGAGGATGTTTTGATAGCTGCAGAGTGACTCAGCGAGTACTTACAGAACGTGTGTCAGTGCATTTACCTTGTATTTGGTAGGGAGGAAGTGATACGCCAGTAGTAGCATGGAGGGGTAAGCCACAGAGAAAAAGAGGCATGATGGGCAAATGAGAGATGTTGAGGTGTTGCTGCTGCAGAAGACTGAAGACCACTAGGGGGAGGAGCCAAAGATGATCTCCAACATATGCACACACAGGATGAGGAGATTGTGGCAATTTCCTGCCCATGAGAAGGGATCATGGCAGACTCAGGCTTTTCCTAAGAGGGTGGAGGCAGACCACAACACATTTAATCAACCTCATAACTGCCCTTCTGGTCATGCATGTGGGATTCTAAGCTTGCCAAAGGGGTGACTACAAGGAAGAGGCAGGTAGTGTAAGATGCAAGCAATTTACAGACAGCAGACCCAAAAAGATAGAGGCAAAACCTCTAGTTTGTGAGCATGGTAATGGATATAGACAGTGGCTTCACTGATTTTTTAAAGTCACATAGAGTGAGGCTCTACTAACTACTGTACTAAACCCTATGTCTCTGCCTCTGGGCCCCTCTCCCCTTCTTCCCTAAACATCCCAGCTTTTCTAATACTACTGTGCCATCAATTGTAACCCCTTAAGTGTGTCTCCAATGTGCAGCAATGTATTTCATCCCAGCTAGGATTGTGCTTTATACATTCCATACATATATCCCATGCCTGAAGCAGAACATCAGCCTCAGGTTGGTAAAGCCAAATAGATTGTGGCAGAATCTCCAGTTTGTGAGCATGATAGGTACTACAATCGGCATAATGGTGTTCTCCCCAGCATACAAAATGAATATATGCCTAAGTACCTTTCTCATTCCCCCAGACCTACACAATTCACATCTGGATAAGACTACTTTGGCTAACATCCTCTGCCTGCAAAACACACATCTGCCTCAGGCTTCCTTTGCTTACTACCAAACTTCCAAAATTCCTACAGAAACTTTGACATATTCCTTCAACTACAAAATTCATGTCTTCCTAAAATTAATTTGGCATACACCTCTGCATACATATTTCTCACCTGCCTAAAACGTTTTCGGCATTCCTTTTGCCTACAAAATACAGGTGTGCTTATGCTTGCTGATTGGTTGTCCAATGCAACCACATTCCCTCTCTCCCCAAACCAGTAGTCTGTTCTGCAACCCCCGCCACCTCCGTCCCTCTCTCCCATTCCCCAACACACACACAGGAACAACATAAATACACATGCCCCTACCCCTCCCCAAAACCTCTCCTTACCTCATATTCGCCTGCCTTGTAGATCCCCTCTTTCTCATTGTGCGGTGTGCAGTAAGCGTACGCGCAGTTCCTTGACAGGCCACCGTTTGATGAAAGCGGCTTGTCAGGGAACTTTTTTTTAAGGGACTTGCACATAACAAAAGATTATTCTGGCGCTAAAAACGCGCAGTTGGGCTAATGGACATACCTACATTGTTTTGCTTATGTGCCTATATAGAGTTTAGAAATGCAGAGCATGCGTTAAAATTGTTTCATTTCGGGATAATATTCAATTTGAATTTGCACCAAACTTAATAACTAATATACATTAACATACTAACTCAATGAATCCCATTTAACAAACTGAATCCCATATCCGTAACATTGAGTGCAAATTAGTTTACATGGAAATAAATGTTCTGAATCCAAAATTGAAATGCATGTGGCTCTCTGTTCAATGAGATTTTTAAACGCGCAGCATAGCATGAGCTTGTGGAAAGCTGAAATATGCGCTGCTAAAGAAGCCCATTGTGTGCGCAGGAAACGAAAGGAAGAGATGTTACATTTGTAGTTTAGCAGGACAGTTATTTTCAATAGGGGAAAAACACTGAGCAGGTCGGATGATGTAGGTGAATTTAGATGGGAAGTATTTTCTTTTTGAGTGGCAGCAAGCGGTCATAAAAAGGAATGTGGGTGTGTGTGCTGGGCAGTCATTCAGAAACATCCTGAGAGAGACATCCTGGGATCTTTGAATGCTGAGACGGACTGGCAGGCAAACAGGGATTCTTTTCGGAGTGACAGTGATTTTCAGCATGCTGGCAGAGACTCCCAAGCTGAGGACGATTCACTGGGATTATCTGCGCGACCCCGGGTTCCCTGCAAAATTGGGACAGAAGTATCGCAACTACAGAAGGCTGGGGCCAAACTATCCTTACAGCAAGCACAGTGGTGTAAAAAGGAGGTAAACGTCCTAGGTCATGAGTTGACCGAGAATGGGTTAAACCTGCAAAAGAAGAAAGTGGAGGCGATACATAAACTGAAAGATCCTACCAATCTGAAAGGGTTAAAAAGTTTCCTGAACTTGGTGGAGCTACCATAATAGCTACTGGGTGGTGATGTTGCATTTGTTACTTGGCTGGAATGGTTGGACATTTTCATATTTTTGTTACAAGGGGTTTTTTCCAGTCTTTTTTTAAACCACCATAATTTTGAGATATATAGGTACATTGTTTTTCAGAGTTGTGTGTATTTATATGTTTTATTGTTTCACAAATTACGTTTAAATAATGTGGAACTTAATTTTTTGGATCTCCTCACGCCTCTCACCCCAACCATCCAGAAATAGAAACACATCACCCACATAAATACTAGATAAGTGAACTCCGGAGTGCCAGAGTGTTTTGTGTTTTGCTGTGACACTTTGCTGCTGGACAGAAATTAACCAGCATTGCTGGAATGCCTTTCATTCATTGCATTTCAGCTGAGCTGATGAGGTGGGGCAAAGTAAATTTTTCTGCAGAACCTGCGGAGTGCCAGAATGTTATGTGTCCGGCTGTTGGCAGGCAGGAAGAGCGAGGCACAGCAGAGAACAGCATATATTGACCATCTAAACACCACTGCAAGATGCAGATTGCAGACGCTAGTTAAGGAGGTGCGGGGCGTGGTGGCGTAGGGAAATCAGAGGAAAGACTGTGGCATTTACTGATTGAGTTCTGCCAGAAAAAATGAACAGAGCTACTGAAAGCTGCTGAAAGCCAACAGATCGTCTGATGCCTAGAAATCGATGTGAGTGCTTGTCTTCCTTCTGGCACGGTGAAAAAGTACATTGACTTACTGTGGTAAGATCGTACATGTGTATCTAGTTAAATATGCAAGTGGCTAAATAAAAGATGGGGGAGCAAGGAATATTGCCAAAACAAAAACATTTATGATTGAAGAAGTGGAGTAAAAGGTGTAGGGGCTAACAACGCTTCATGGTTGGATGCCTCAGCAGCACTAAATGTGACTATGGAAACACCTCTGCCTCTCTCTCCAGCCGGTGGGGAAATTGATCATATTGAATCAGTGGGAACTGAAACAATTTTGGAGCCCACTACAAACCCAAAGGAAAATCAGATTGGCCCAAGGAAAAAGGGTCCAGCAACTAAGTCAATTGCTGAATATTTTGCAGCTGTTCAGCAGAAAGGGGGACAAGCAGGAGTCGGCCACATCAGGGGTGGCAGGACTGGCAGGGGACATTTCCATCACCCAACGACCTCACCCCCAACTAGTCCCGCATGAAGAACTGCCAGTAATGTCATCAAGGATGGGGGGGATGGGTAACCAATCAGGTGAAGATTTAGATCCAAATCCCCCCTCCCCCCAATCTTCTCAGAGGCAATTGATATGGACTCAGGGTCTTCAATAACATCTTACACTTCAATGCCCACACCTGCCCAGCAAAAAAGATTGTCCTCAATGATCAGACATATTGATAATTCAGCTTCCAATTCTCATGAGCCAATCTTGCAGGAACTAAATCAGATATTGTGCGTGCTTTAGGCATTATACGAAAATGTAGGTGATTCAAAAATGGAGGTGGTTCGTATGGAATTGGTACTGGCCAAGTTTGAAAATACCATCCCCAATGTACATTATATTTGGGGTGAAGAGATACATTAATTGATCGATTGATTGTTTATTTATGATGCGCTTATACAGAAGTGTTTCAAAGCGCAACCATGCAATGGAAGGGAATACAAGCGATTTTACTAGGCATGGTACATTCAGATTATGCAGGCAAACAGAAAGGAAGTGTGTGGGGGGGGAGTGGGACCAAGAGCACCCAGTCCCAACAGTACATAAGTTAAGTGCAGAGAGATACCACTCTCATGGGTCATAACCAAAGTGCAGTAGTGCTGCGACAAGTGGAAGGCCCGGGGGCAAGTGCAGGAGACTGGTGAGGAATGCTTGGGACCTGTGAGGCACTGAAGGGCGACCATGCAGCCAGTCAGCGAAGCTGAGTAGAAGTAGAGGAGAGAGAATGAGAGAGCCAAAAGAGCTGGTTAGCAGGGGAGAGGGAGAGAGAAGGAGGAGGTAAAGAGGAAAGCCTTGAGGAGTTTCCAGAACTTAAGGAGATCTGGCTCAAGACGGGGAGAGGCAGGGAGGCTGTTCCAGACGGAGGCACCTGCAGTGGATGAAGATCTCCCCCAAGCCTCTGCTTGGAGAAGCATCTCACCCGCAGAGAGTTGGAGGAAGATGAGCAGAGGGCTCGGGAAGGTGAGTATTTAGGAAGACAGCGTTGCAGATAGAGTAGGCTCAGGCCCCAGAAAGCCTTGTGGACAGTGCAAAGGGTCTTGAACTTAATCCTTGCAACCAAGGTAAGCCAGTGAAGGGATTTCAGCACCAGAGAGATGCGGTCCCTGGGCTTGAGGCCAAGGATAAGTCTGCAGTTCTGTTCTGGATGAATTGAAGACGACAGAGGGCAGATGAGGGAAGGTTGAGAAAGAGTCTATTGCAGTAGTCCAGCCTAGAAAGGACCAGGGCTCTGGAGATGGTGAGCCTCTGGGGGAAGGTGAGAAAAGGTAGAATACTTCTGAGAAGGTGCAGTTGATTGTGGGACTTCTTAGAGATATCTGGGATGTGAGATGAGAAGGAGAGAGTTAAGTCAAAGATGACACCAGAATGTTTGCCTGAGAGAAGGATGGAAGGCGGGAGCAGGGTTCTGCATGAGGACAATCTCTGTCTTACTGGCATTGAGACAGTGGCTGTTTGCAGCACACCACCACTGAAATGGGGACAGACATTAAGGTATGAGTGAGGAAGAGGATGAGGCCGAGGGTAGCGTGAAGGATAGCTGGGTGTCATCCGCGTAACACTGAAGGGGAAGGGGAACACTGGAGGGGAAGGTGGCTATAATGCGACCAGGGGGGCCATATAGCCATTGAAAAACTAGGGGGATAGGTTAGATCCCTCAGGGACACTGCATGTAGAGAAAGTGATAGGGGAGAGGAAGGACCCCAATTCCACCTGGGATGGGCGGTCAGAGAGAAAGGAGATTAGCCACACCAGGGCCTTATCAGTGATGCAGAGGGTATCACAGAGACATGCGATCAGGGTTTTGTGCTTCACTGTATCGAAGGCAGAGGGGAGATCAAGTTGAATGAGGATAGAGGGAGAGTTAGAATCAAGATTATGACGCACATGAAGGAAAAGGCAAGCGAGTCAGTGGAACGTGATAAACAACAAGAACAGTGTGACACAGAGACTGAACAACTGGCTCATCTATCCCTTATCCCCATCAGAAAGAGATATACAGAAGGGAGTTAATAAGGACAATCATGAAAACAATCAGAAAGCCCAGCAAAACGCTCCTAAGAAATATGAAGCAAAAGTAAATGAGAAACAGAAAAGGAAAACAACACACTTGAAGCAGTTAAGGTCAAACAATAGAAGTTCGAAAACATTCTTCAAATCCCTCACATTGACTGGGAAAGGAGTGGAAGAAAATAAGAAAATCACAGAATTTCTACAAAAAGTTCCACAAATAGTTGTGCTTGACTTGGATGCCAAGGGGTCAGGGGATCTGCAGGAGATAACACAGGGTGCAGAATCGGAGTGTACCACTAATTCAAACCAGGTGGACTTGGCAGCACAAACTGACCCTCTTTACAATAAGCAGATTCCGTGTAATATTTTTGACCATGGGTCTATGGTGGGAGTGAGTGGAAGTATCATGTTTTATCCAACAGATCTGGTCAAGACAAAACTGCCGGTCTCGGGAGGCAATAAGAATGTCACCACAACCAGAATGGTGCAACAAGAATTGAATTCGGATGCAAACCTCTGTTGGCAAAATCCTCATTAAAGGGACAAGAGGGAGATAATGTAATGTTCAATTGTTTGATGTGGGAGAAACAATTGAGAGGCAAATACCAGGTATTCATTGAATGGAAGGAGTGAGTGAGGAAAGAGAGGAAGAAGTGAACTCCAGAGATTGCCCATAAGAAAAGATACATGCGTCCTGAGGGCAGCACACAGGTCAGATATTGTAACAGATGAAGAGAAAGAATGGGTTGTGCAAACCTGGGTGGCGAGGAAGCAGAACAAGGAGTTTAAGCCAAGAGAAAAAGCAATAGAGAACAAATCGAATTTGCTCTCGGAAAACAGGTTGATTGTTATGAACAGCCTGTATTCTATCCCTCTTTTATTAAATCCCTACCCTAACGGCTATATCATCTAAAGATCAGGTGAGAGTACATTTTATAGAAGTGATGTGGCGGTCGTTAACATCCATTCTAAATTAGTGTTTGAACTAATCATAAAAGAAGCAACCCCACTACGACAATACGGGTATGAATTAAGCCCAGAGTTACAAAGTGATAACTTAAGTGGAAGATTTGAACAGAGATGGAGTGGGGGGTGGGAAGCAGAGGAGTTATCCATTTGTATAGGGCATGACTTCGACAGTGAACGTAAAGTTTGGTGGTCAAGATCTGAAGGATAGTTTGGCAAGGAGAATGAAGATTGGGTCTGGGTGTCGAGATGCCTTAACGGGCAGCGCTTCTCACCCTATGTTTAGTGCGGCAAATGATTTTAGTGTAGTGGCTTGGAGTAGCTGTGGGAATGTGAATCTGAAACTGGGTAGAAATTTTAAAAGTTATACAATAATTCTAATGCAGGGAACATGGTTCACTGAATCCCGGTTATTGACGATTACCTGACACTATCTCAGCCAGCAGATAAGGGTGAGCAGGGACGACTCTGTGTGGTCTTTTAATCCTGTTTGATACCAGAGCAAGAATAGCATTTGATCGCCACCTTCATGTGGGGAAAGACCTCCAGGCAGCCTAGTTTACAATGAAACTCAATGGAGAACCAAAGAAGCTGCTGCTTATAAACATATCCTGGCAGCATTTCTTTTGTAATATTGAATGTATTTTGAAAGAGGTCATTGTATACATTTCAGAATGGATGTTAGAGATAGATGGAGGCCTAATCCTAATGGGTGGTGGCTTAAACTCGACCTGTTTTGAGGCACTACCTAGTAGGGAAAGACTGGAGGGAAGTAATGATCATAGGAAATTGAAACATGGACCCATGTGGCAAAAGTGTCTAGAAGATCTGGGTCTGCAACGGTTGAAAACAACTGTCCAAAGTGACATTATGAGTCAACCAACCTGGTACAGAGCACACAGGCGGTCTATCTTGGACTATATATTTGCAAATGATTTAATGTATGGTAGTTGTAAATGGTTCCAGGTGATTGACTGTGAGTGGAGGGACTACGACATGGTTATGTCTGAATTTGAGCTCCCTAAGCGGAGGAGGATAGAGACAGTTGAAACAGGTCAGAGGATATGTCAAGGTGGAAACTGTGTGATATGGAATCTTGGGAAAGTTATACAATTCAGTAAGAGTTGTGGATGTGATAGTTTCCACATCAATGCAGTGGAAGTTGCATACATTTCATTTTAATAATTTTGAGCACTTTGTGGATGATAATATTAAAATAATGTAATCTAGGTCCCGGAAACAGCCTATCAGACATTGACATCAATTCGATGATACAGAAAAATTGTAAAACCAATGCCTGAGGGCAAGAGTTAGGACAATACACTCACAGTCTGGGGGGGAGAAGGCCAGAGGATTGAAAGAAATAAAAAAAGCTAAACAGGAATTCATAACTGGTTTAGATTCCACCGAGCCCAACTACTAAAACATGATGCAGAAGTAATTTTGGATCTGTTGTGTAAGAGTGACACAGTATCTCTTTGGAGGATAGTGAATGAGCTAAAGAGGAGCCAGGTTGAGCTGCAACTTAACCCCATAGAAGAACAACAATGGGTCAATAATTTTGAAATGGTATTTGGCCATGGGTGTGATGTCGAGTAGAGTGATTGGGCAATGTTTCATCCTGAAACAGTACATTGGCACATTGAGTTTGACCAGGAGAGCATTTACAATATTATGACGGGGGTCAGTAGATCTCAGGCTCCTGGCCCTAATAAGTTAGCAAATCATGTGTATAAAGAAGATCCTGCCACCTGGTCAACAATGTTAATACTCTAATTCAAACAAGTGATAGATATTGAAATGCTGCCAGCCTCCTGGTATACTGCCTAGTTGATTCAAGTATTTAAAAGAGGCAATTGCAATGACCTCAAAAACTATAGGCTGATTTCGATCTTGGATGCTGACAGCAAGGTCTTTACTGCCTTGATGTTAGAGCACCTGGCGGCATGGTCTTGCGAGGTGGGGAGGTTACAAAAATGGCAGACAAGATTTCTTTATTTTAAAACACAGTACTAATCTTAATGGTTTGATCCTGAAATTGGTACAAAATCGTGGACTGGAGTCAAAAGGTGAATGCAGATTACATGGTAACTATCAATTTAACAGCTGCCTTTGATAAGGTTGATAGAAACCATCTATGGCGTGAACTTGCAAGATGTGGTATACCCTAGGGGCTGTTGTGACTACTCATTGCCATTCACTCTCATTTGATCATCCAAGTGAGGATATACCATCTATGAGCACTCACACGCAAGATTTCAACACATAGTCTTCTCATGAAAGTCTTTTCCCCTAAAGCCGAAGCACCCCCCACACCAGTCATCTGTAGATTTCCACAAGGCTCTTGTGTGGCCCCCACGTTGTATAACATATTCACAAAACCACTATTTGACCGCCTCGACAACCTGAGTGTCAGCTACACTAACTACGCAGATGACACCCAGGTCCTCATACCTATCTCAGGATACCATGACATTGACACAGCCACCTCATTGCCATATACCGCATTATACAAGATTGGATGGCACAGCACGGGCTATGCTTAAATGAGGATAAAACCGAGCTGCTATTATCACTGGCGCTCAACACAGAATTGCCCAATTAATCCCCTCTTTAAGTTGTTCCTCATAGAGGGGCCACCATTCATGTCACCAATGAGGTAAAATGCTTGACTTCTACCTAGACTCCTCGCTCAACCTCAACAAACAAGTAAATGTTACCACCTCAGCCATACACAGGCAAACTCATCAGTGTCTGCAGAAAATTCCTCTCACCAGAGAGCTGTCTTACCCTAGCCAGAGCCTTAGTCCTTACACGCCTTGATTACTGCAACACACTGTATGCAGGAACGAACAGCGAGAATATCGGGTGGTTACAGGTCCTACAAAACAATGCTCTCAGAGCTGCACTAAATGTCCCTAGATCTGCACACATCTCAGCCATCAGACACCAACATCACTGGCTCCCAGTACAGGAATGCATCATGTTCAAATCACTCAACCTAACACACACATGTCTCCATCAGATGGCCCAAGCCTACTTGTCCAACAACATCACACTGACACAGCGCTCAAGATCCACCTGAGCTACTTATCAACACAGCCTAACCATTCCCAGGTTCAAGCTCCAAAAGGCAGGTGGCAGCAGCTTCCCCACATTTGCCAGCAAACTATGGAACGCATTGCCTCTCCAACTCAAAGCTCAAGAGTCCTTCTGGATCTTCAGGAACAACTTAAAACACACCTCTTCTCCCAAAGCCTAAGCAACCAAGCTTCCCCTCTCACCTAGCTCGTCAGCACCCCCTGGCTCCTACCTATGTCCGAAACACTGTATGTTACCATGTTAAGCCACCGACTTCTTAACGCCATTATCCTTGTTGTTTATGTCCTGTATTTATTTAGCAACAGCTGTAATCTCTACACACTCTGTCCTTTATTTGTTTTGCAAAAACTGTAGCGCCTAGACTCTATAAGACTGCACCCTGATGCCTTTGGGCTTGGCGCACTATATAAGCTTCAAAATAAATAAAATAAATAAATAAATTGAGCAGTCCGACAGAGGTGATTCTTGACCCCTGTCTGTTTAAACTCTATGTGTTAGACGTGGGAGAGTCATTAGCTTGTTCAGCATTTGTATCACCTAAATGTAATAATCAGAGGCTAACTTGGCTCTCCTACACAGAAGACTTCTTGTTATTTGCTTTGACACCAAAGGGGTTACAAAAATGAATTGATGCCTTTGGGAGATATGCAACAGAAAACACTGTGAAAACAAAGGTAATAGACTGTACTAAGAAAAGAAAACTGAAAGGGCATGGTTGATGGAACAACAAAGCTGGGGACTGTTGGTCATTTAATTTATTTGAGGTTCCTGATCTATGTTAGATTGAATGAAGCCGATCTTAAGGACCACCTCTTTACCAAGGCTGGCCGATTGGTAAATCAAATCAGCAAGGTTGATGGAAGATTCGGTACATTTTTCATCCTACCAGCATTAAAATGTTATGAAGGCAAGGTTGTTTCCAAAATTAATCTATGGCATAGGGATATTGGATCCCTCTACCTTGAATCTGCTGCCAGCGTTGAAGGCAATGATTTGGAGAAGAACCTTATAACAGCCCCAATCCATGTCAGGTGCATTGTAAATAACAAATACACACATTGTTCCTTGGTACACTAAGACAATTGAGGTTACAATATCACTGTTTCATACAAGAATGGATCACCATATGTAGCGTTAATAGTGTGTATAGGCCCATATTACAAATTACTGTGAATTTAAGCAGACGTCCAACACAACAACCTGGACTATAGTACATCACTTCGCTGAACTTTCAACAGACAGAGCATCTCGAAGAGGCCTAAGCCCCAAAGCACAGACCTCCTGTGCCTGCCCAGTGTCTGGCCGCAGACTGGAAACAGCAACTAACCAACACAAGTCCAACCAGAAAAACGATGGTCTGGAGGGTTGCCCAGAGCTGTGCCATATTTTTTGAAACCTTCCAGCCATCAACTTTCTGTTTTGCATATCTGGTAAGTAATCCACAGGTTTTTTTGTTAGATGGGGAAGGTTGTGTTGCAGGTCACAGTAATTGCATTTTTTTTTCAATATTAAAATGTAAACAGCAGCAGCAGCAGTAGCAGCAGCTCCATGAAATCACCCCTATTTAAGACCCATTTTATTATTTTCTTTGGTCCTTTATATCTTACTTAATGCCAGCTTCCTCCAGCATCTAGGCACTGGAAAAGGAACTGAACCCATGTTGCACTGCATCCTCTTGTTCCCAAAGCAAGTGTGTTGCCCCTGAGCTATCCTTCCAAATATATATATATATATATATATATATATATATATATATATATATATATATATATATATATATATATATATATATATATATATATATATATATATATATATATTTTGCTTGAGGAAGCAACAGATGTTTTTTTCAAAGGCAAAGAGCAACTTCATGTGCATTACTTATCTCCCCTTGCACATATCTATAGAGTGCCAGTGATGCAGGTTTGGCAGATCTGGGTCAGGCCACCGAGTGCCCAGGCAGTATTGGTGGCAGAAGCTACTCGGGCACACCCGTCTCATCACAGGCCCAGTGACTCCTTGTATGTGCAAACCAGACAACGAGAAACACTGAGGATGTGTGCGTTCATGCTGTGCTGTCACTGAGTACTGCAGGCTGCTCTTAGCCATCCCAAGCCAGCTAGACCTAGCCCCCATCCCCTTCCAGTTGCTACAGTTCTGGGTATGAGCTGCACAGACGGCCCGGCTCTCTGGACCCAACCATTCAGGCATTCTTCACTAATGGACTGCCAACCTGTTAGTGATGTCGGCTTCATGGTGTTTCGCGCATCCCTGTTATTTCTCCAGCTAACGAGATCGAGATTCCAGGTGAAAAAAGCTGTGGCACATTTAGCTGAATTTACAACAGCCTTTTTCGTGTGCATCACAGATATTTGCTCTTGGCACTGCCTCTTTGTTCAGTAGCCCTGGAGTAACAAGGACAGGTTTAGGGGTAGCAGAAGGGGAGCCAAAGGTGGCAGCTCCTAACCTTGGCAACCCTCAAATAACGTCCCTGGGCTGCCTTGGAATAAGGATTGTTCAGTTTTGCTAGTACAACATGACATCCGGAAGCCCAGGTGCGGTCTCGCCCTACAACTCCTGATTCACTTGTTGAAAGTCTGTGCGTTCTCCTTGCAAGGCATTTTAATTCCAGCCCACAATATTTATCTGTGAAATACACTGCAGCCATCAAGAGGACTCGCATGCTAGAGCTCAAAAGAGGATTTTCCACATCATTTGAACGTGAGATACAACTCACAGCGCCATTCCATTATTTCAGAATAATAAAACAAAGATGATTACAGCGCACAGACACATTCTACGTTACGTCTACCGCATTTGTGATGCTCTAGGTTTTTTGCGTATATTTTCTGCTTCACCAGGTCTTGCAAAAAATGAATTGTGTTCCAAGGGGAGAGTGGCAATGAAAAACGAATCATGTTTTAAATTATTGAACTGAACAACATAGCATGAATTGTATTGACTTTCAATTCAAAGGAGATTTTTTTTTTTTTTTACTTTGGGTTACATAAATAACTATTCCAAGTTTATAATGAAAACAAGACTAAATATTGAATATGATTGCAAAATATCATGCCACTATTAAGTTCGCAATGGCAATTTCCTAAATAAACAGACGGTAATGTTGTCACATCTGTTCTGCAATACCAGCTGTGAGCACTGATTAAGAAGTAATGAGAATCGTTCCACTTCAGGACCTTTTCAATTTTTCTTGCAGAAGCTCATAGCTGAGGCTCCTGCTTGGTGTCACAAACTGCATCAATTCCTTTCCGCTTAATAGCTACGGGTATAGGAAACAGAACCAGACACGTATAAAGCCATTAGCTTCAAAGTATGCGAGTGATCACACAAGAGGGGGCTTACAATCCTAATTTAACATACACGTTATGATATTTGCCCTCTGTTGATGTTATGTTGACTTATTTAGTAAGCGTGCTGCCCAGAGGGTAATGGCACCTTTGTGCTGCAGCCAGGAAGGAATCCTGGGTACAGAGTTCCACTGAGGCAAATGATCTCTCCTGTGAATTAGCCTTACCATTTAATCAGACCTTTAGAACAGAAATGATTGCATTGAATATGGATGACATGTGGAATTTAAACAATGATAGCAAAGGCAGTAAGCAGGTAAGGACATATGTGGCACTTAGTGTCAGACATTGTGTTGTTGGTATGCTTTTACATAAGTTGCCTTAGTTGGTTGGGGGGTGTAGATTGCATCTCTGTAGAGGTGTGTTTTAAGTTTAGTTGGTTGGGGGGGTGTAGGTTGCATCTCTGTAGAGGTGTGTTTTAAGTTGTATCCTAAATTGCATATGAAAGTGGTGTGTGTACCAGGGGAAGCCCTTTCCAAAGATGGGCTGCGATTAAAGAGGAGTGGCTGTTCCTTCCGTTTCTTGCATGGAAGGAGTGAGGTATTGAGCGGGATTTGTTTGACTTTTGGCACTTAATGTGGGACCATCCATGCATTTGATTGTTAGAAGATTAGTAGGAGACTCTAGCTTGCAAAGGTGGCCAGTTTTTGGTTATGATCATTGGATGATTTGAGACTGGTTGCTACTGGTTGAGACTAAAAGTAATGTGACCCACTGTGTTGTGGACCTTTCATGTTCTCTTAATTTGGTATTGATGCAGGCTGACATAGAGGGCATTGACATGATCAAGAGGAACCCACAAAACATGTGATGTGTAGGAAAGAAAATGGAGGACAGAAATGTTGCCTGCCTTTGTGTTAAGAGGTTGGAATCCTGCACGGCTCCCAGGTTAATATGACTTATATATCATCACAATTGTAGCTGTATGGAATTGTGGAACTTCGTCATTGCACACTTCGCAAAGGTGACATTAAGTAACTGCTAATTGGGTTTTGTGGATATTTAGATATGTATTTGCCATATAAGTGGTGCTCAGGAGGTTTTGGGTTCTCCCCAGAAAAATAATTGTAATTGAAGAGTAAACCCAATTAATGTTTCATATCTGCCAAATCAAGGAAATGGGTGGTGAGAAATAATCAGGTAACATTATTTCTCACAAACAATTTCTTCAATAACAAAAGAATGAAAGGGGATGAAAGAGAAGAGCATGCCATGCAATGCAGGCATCAAGCAGGATTATCGTGCAGTATAACACTTTCACATGTGACTGTTTTGGGAGTGATCATTGACTGAATCCTCGTGAATGGAAAGATCTCGATGCATGCTTTGGTCCCCCGGGTCATGTTTACATTTTTTATTACTAAAACATAGTTAATTACTAATTAAATGTATTATAAATTAGCAATTTCATATGGTTTTTGTGACGAATCTAGCATTGTTGTGTCGGATATTTCCTGGCCCTTTCTTTTTTAAACAGTGTATTCCTTGGGAGTTTAGCTAGACATCTGCAGACTTTGTACTATACCTTTCTAATCTAGATGGGCATTTACTCTAGGTGCAAACCAAATAAAAAAATAAAAAATAAAACAGACTCAATATTAGCCACCACACGCTTTCACACTTATGCAATTAGGCACCTTTATACTGATTCATCATAGAGAACATGCATACAATCAAACTATCTCATATTTATAAAGTGGTGTGCATAGAAACATTGGTGGTAAACATTTGAATTGAACACGTGAGAGAAATTGGAACAACTCTTTGGCTCCTTTGAGATTGGATCAGCACAGAACCTCAAACATAAGTGATTTCCCTCTAACCTGAGACAGCCTAGCTGACACTTTTTCTATGAAAGCAAATGCATTATAGATATAGCTTCAATTCCCATTAACTTCCCCCTGCCGTTAGCTAAAGTTGGGTTAGTGGCAAGACTAAGAGTCTGTGAGATTATGGAGATTGTGATTATGATCCCTACTACATGAAAGAAACCCCCAGCTAACACTTAGTTTTCCGGTTGCCTTGTTAACCCCTTGGTACCAGAGGTGTTAAATAGGTTCTGTCTTTCGTGTCCAGTTTGCCACCTTTCCCAATTACATAACACCTTACAGAAGGTAACCTAATTAATGGATTGATTATTGCTCTGTTTTTACACTGTCACATTTCTTTTTTCAGCTCACACTTGACTCTTCAGGCCCTTTTTGTCCTGTCAAGTACAATCAGCCTGTCTGCCAGCACTATCCCTGGCTCGACACAGCCTTCCAATGACACCCTTCAGCAGCTACGACAGTCTCCAGAGACACAGCTGCGCAGCATTGCCCCTCCTTTCTCTTAGCCCAGAAGCAGCTCTTTTCTTTCCACAGCCAGCTAGTAGACCCACTTGAACACCCATCGAAAGACCAGCAGACCCAGGAAACAAAGAAGCCAGGAACCCAGGAAGAAAAAAACCCAACCTCCTACCATGTGCTCCAATGGATTTTTACATTCTTCCCTCCTATTAAGTGATGTCACTTGTTACCACCCCTCATAATTTCCAGTCCCTTTTCATGAAGTCACTTCCAATTTCATCATGTGCCAGAACTGTTCAGCACTTTCCAGCACCTTCTGACTCCCTCTCATGTAACTTTCCAGCACTCGCTAAGTGACCTTTGGAGAGTATTCAGAAAGAAGGACCTCCCAATAATATTGCATCTGCTTCCTTTCTCTTCCCGCTCCACACAACGCATGTTTTATTCTCAAGGCCCTTGTTGCAAATACATTGCACACGCTCTGCCTCACGAGACACTGCTGTTCAGCTTTCCATTTTTGTTATTCTTTTCTGAAACTGGCAATGCACAGCCAGTGGAGTTTGTGTGCTTGCTGCACTGTGTACAGTATAGGCAGACTCTGCAGCCTAACATATCTAGCCCACACAACACACTCCTACACTAATAGTTAGTACCCAAAGTCATCCCCCTTTATTGTCTCTAATGATAAATGTTAGTACCCATGTTAGTCATCCAAGTACTACACACAACTACACACAGGATATGCTGCACACATTTTATAGCTCACAGCCATTCCTACATATACCCCCTTTCTGCTGAGGACAGTGATCCAACATGTGGTCTCTGCAGAACAATTTCCATGGACTACAAATGATGTGTCCCATTCAGATGTATTTTCTTCTTTGCCACTGTCAACCCAGTCGAACAAATGTTGAGCTTTATTGTGAGAATCACCAACCATATCAATATGGCAACCATAGACACCCCCACAATGATCAATCCTCTTTCTGTCCATTGCAACATCCTCCATGTGTGAACATCTCCATCTTTCAAACCTAGATCAATCACTGTGATATTATCCTTTTGTATATTCAATTTGATTGTGTGTGCATCCTTATGTTTGAAGAGATATGCTATATTGGGATCATAGGAAATGTGTTTCTTTGGAATACCTCATTGTTTTCTACTCTCGTTCCCATAGATCACAATCCACATCAAACAATGTTAGACCACCAACCGTTACCACGGTATCCTTAGGCACTGTGTCAAAAAACATATTGTACTGCAATGGCCTGTCAACAAATGATCCATGATTGAGTTGTGTGATGGTTTAATTCACTGTTCATGTACTGACCAGCCACCTGCGTTTAATCAATTTGGCATTTGCTAGCTCTTCAGATTTTGGATTACTCATCGACACCACACATCTCTCTGTTACACTCTGATCTGCCTGCATCCCACATAATGCATTTGGTGCATCAGGTAAGAATGGTTTCCCTGGGCATATGTATTTTTGCTCTTTAAACTTTACACAAGTATCTAACTTTGGAATGAGGTACAAACCCGTGTCCGCTGACTGAAAGGCCACCCTTTCAGTAGTCACAAGTTTTACATATTTGTCATTCTGCCAAACTCCCACTTTATGCACTATTTTGTGTCTGATATATAAATTCTGGGGTGACATAGGCAATACTCAAGAGAAAACCATTTTCTATCTGTTCTATGTCTATATACAGGGAAATCAGGCTTCCCTTTTCAAATGCAAGCCTGTCAAGACTTGATTGTCGTGAAGATTAGAGAGACCTCCCTCCACAAGTACCACACATAGAGAAAATAACACCACTCTCTGTGCAATCCTTGAAGCCACAGGTGGGAGATGCTGGAAACTCGGAACCACAGAACACTGGAAACCCCGAGGCCGCTGTAAAGCAAATGGTAATTAGCACCAAACAATCACAGAAACCAAGACAGTATACAAGGAGGGTTGTTTGACTGGCTTGCCTAATATTGGCAGTAAGGTTGCTTCTAACCACACAGGGCTTAGGGGGATGGATCTGTGGGGGGAACGTGAGCAGCACCCTCAGATGGAGGTGAGGGTGAGTTTGGAGTGCTCACCACGATGTTTGGCAAACACCGATTCAGTCCACCTGTAGTTGACTTGGGAAGAAGCAAGGAAGTCTGTGAAACACTCCTGAGGTCTATCAAAGGTAACCAAAGTTCAGATTCAAAAACAACAAAACAGAAGGGAAATCCAAAAGGAGTCCGTGATGCAAGTCAAAGTGCAGATTCAGAAGGCCAAAACAGAAGGGAAATCCAAACGTCCGTAATGCAATTCCGAGGTCGTAAGTCCGTGGAACAAGATCAAATAGTAAGCACCGAACAGAGTTCCAAGAAAACAACTGTGAATCTACGAGCAGAACGCGGCTCACTGCTTTAATCCCGACCGCTTCCTTGTCACGTGATGCGCACCAGCATCATGTGAATGCGGACTTGAAACACGTGATCGGGAACCGCCTGTCACGTGACACGGACATGGTCGTCTGCGATTGCCATCCCCAATGCGCCATGGTAACTGCCACTGAAGGAATGGGTACAACCGGGATCGTGCATGGCGCCTGCCGTGTCTTGAATTAGCGAATCGTCCCAGAGGGACATGGGAAACCAGCCGCTCACATGACCCCTGTCCTATGTGAGTTATAGAAGAGGGGGAAATGGGACATGGGCGAGCTGTAGGAAACATAGGGTTTGCAGAGACATGTGTAGGAGTGGGGTGCATGACAGAGTGGTGCGTGACAAAGCCTTTCCTACATTGTCTCAATGTATCTTTGAGTTACCCATGTAATTATTTGCCGGATGATATCAGATGAAACAAAATACCATGCAATGTGACCCTGATCAATTGGAATACCCCATCTTGGACATCCTGCATAAATTTAGTAAGCATCATCTCCACTGAATTGACAACATAAAAAATATCCTCTATTATCCCATCCTGCTTAAACTACGCATTTACATCATGCGCTAACAGTGTTGATTGATTGTACAGTGTAACAATGGTTTGAGTCACAAACTGAACTAGTTCCTTCTGTTTCAATCTAACCTTGTCCAGTTTTGGCTGAATCATTTTCAGATCTTAGCCTAATTCTCGGCCCTTGTCCCCAAATGTTTTCACTGACGCTGCATTTTCTGTGGACACAGTTGTCCCCAAAATAGCCCCAATTATTGTAACAATGATAGTCGCAATTAAAAACCCTGCCATTCAGCATTCACTTCTTTTTCTGATACTTGGGGTGTTCATAAATGTTTTCTCCAGCTGCCTTGAAATCTCTTTGACCGTGATGTGAGACCCCTCCTTGCATATTTGAACCCATTGCCTCACTTGAGCAGATTTAACTTCTCTGAAATGTACACTCTTCCAAATTTCTATCCAGATCTACATTTGTGTATACATACTGATGTAAGGTTCCGTAATATGAAATCCGGGGGTATCCTACATCACAATTCCTAATGCTGGGCCCTGCTCGATCAGAACTGGCCATTTTAATAAACATATCATAACAAGTATGTTCTTAACTAAAACCACATTTTTGACAATCCATTTACTCCCACATTGCGTGGACCACCATGTTGTATTCTGTATTTCCCCTTTGCATCTGTCAATCTCTTTCCGCCTTACAGACTCTTCCTATTTTCATCCCGGGGACTCCACCTTGCTTCGTCCTGAGGCCTCCTGTGGACATTTGTGGAGAAAAACAAGTTGGCCATTCTAGACCAGAAGAGTGACAGAAAGGTTAAGTACCAAGCAATAATATTTTTTTTTTTTTTTTTTTTTTTTTTTTTATTACTTGTATATAATCAGAACTAGATTTTTACAAGAACTCAGATGAAGAAGCAACTTCCACCCATAAAAGTATGCTATCTCAAGTAATAGTGGGCAAAGTCATTTTTTGGAATGCTAGATTCAGCAATTTAGCTGATGCCGTATGCCATCTTGTCTTGTCCCCGGTTATCAAGCGATTCCACCAGATACTTTCATTACTTGCAAACGAGTTAGCGGTCAGGGTACTGAAAAAGGCCATCCTTTCTTGGTTCAGGGCAGGACAGAGCATTAGAAGATGTCTGATGGATTCCGGTTCTGCATCGTTTTTGCACAATCTACAGGCATTTATCATGGATTTTGTCCTGATCGCCAGAATTTCCTGCGTCGGAAGAACGTTGAGGCGGGCTTTTAGGAAGGTTCTCATAAGGGCTTTGTTGGGATATCGTTTACAGTATGCCATAGGTTCCTTCAATTTATTGCCATTCATAGGAAGATGTGCTAATAATTTATTACCAGTTGACTTTTCGATTGTCTGGATCCAATCGGTACACTGTAGTTTGGTCTTAATCCTACAAGGATTGTATTTTAGTTCTTCTTTAGTGCAAGCAATTTCTTCCAATATCAAATTTTGATCCTGTGCCCATTTATTCATCGTTAGGTTTTTACCCTTCTCGATCTCTTCGGCAATTATTCGGTAGATTTCTAGGCTCTCCGGGTGGATGACTTTCCTGTACAGATATAAAGTTGCGGTGTCCACCACCGCTTTTAGAGAGACAAGACCAAGTTCCCGTCGTATCGGAGCTACAGCAACAGAGTTAGGTAGTCCCAGCACCGATCTCCAAATAAAACCTTCGAGTTTGACCCAGAGGCCCTGAGGAATAGACGGGGTGGCGTCCATGCCGTAAGTCAAAGAGGGGATAACCTTGGCCTTGTAAAAGTTGATAGCAGGTAGCAGAGAAAATTTCCCATATTTCCGATCGACCGCTCTCAGCTGCGCAGCTAAGTTCTTTGCCTTCGCCCAAAGATCATTTTGCTGGCTCCTGGCCCACTTTGTGCTGTCAAAAAGGATTCCGAGGTACTTGAACGACTCGACCACTTCTATTTTGGTGCCATAAAGGAACCAGTTTGAGGCCACTTTCTTTTTTCTTTTAGTGCCTTGTTTTTGGAGAATCATTATCTTGGTTTTTGATTTATTGATTTCCAAGTTGTTTTCGGTGGTGTAGGTCGAAAGGTTGTCTAATTGTCGTTGCAAGCCAATCTGGGTCTGATCAAGCAATATTAAATCATCCGCGTATAGTAGTCTGGGTACCTCGGTATTGCCTATTTTCGGCGGAAAGGATCTGATTTTAATTTGGGACTCTTTGAAATCTCCTAGGAATGATATAAACAGAGCAGGGGCCAGAGGACAATATTTTTTCCTTTACAGTGTTTCCTTAGAATCAGACCTTAGAATTCTCCAGTACCCTTCTTCTATTCATACATTCACTTAAGCTATTTACAATTTTGCTTTTTTTGTAAAATTTTAACAGTTTTCACATTCACACCTCCAACTTTCATTCATTCCTTCAGGCCCACCACATGAAAAACACGTACTTACCTGCTATGATTAATTCATTTTACACCCTTAGTGAACTATTGCAAACTGATGTACGCACCTTGCTTCGGATGTGATCATTACACCTCTTATTCCTTACTGGTTTCTCCATTTTGTTCCAATCTTTTCACCTCACGTTTCAGTGAAATGGTTTTATTTGATTCACATGGACAAACTGTTCCACGGTCAGATACCCTTCCTTTTTCATTATTCTGTACGCTACAGGCAAAATCCTGTACAATTATAAATGTCACACACCAGGATGCCACCCTCAGTTGCTCTTTCTAGGTTTCGCTGTTTGGGTGCAAATACATGCTGTAAATGCTTTATCAACACTTCAACATACTCATGAATTGTGGACGCATTTACCAAGACTTGCTCATTGGTCCTGTACAAGAAATGTTGGGGAAGTGACATTTTCCTGTCTGTGATTATCTCATCTGGAATGAGATTTGTAGACTTTGATGGTGTCGCCCTAATGGCGATCAGTGCCATAGGGAGCCACAAATGCCAAATAAATCGTGCTTGAGCCATAAGCATCTTAAGAATGTCAAATATTCCACAGTCTGATTCTATTCTCTGAGGCAAACTAAAACTAGAAAATATGTGGTTCAGTATCAACATAGCTGCAGTCTGTGCACTACAGTCAGGTACAGGTATACATTCCAACCATTTTGATATCAAGCATGTAGCTGTTAGCATGTATTTGTTTCCCTGTGATGATCTTTGGACTGGGCCAATAAAATAAATGTGCAAATCTGACCAGGGAAGTGTCAAACCTCTCTTCATTAATGGTGCTAAATCTATTGTTGGGGTGGGCTGGAATTGAGCACACACCAAACACCCCCATGTATACAATTCCACATCTTGGGACATATGCATCCAATATGCATATTCTTTTACTATGTACAATGTTTTCTATGAACCTCTATGCCCGGATGTTATCAAATCATGGGCATGATGTAACATTAGTCCCCTAATTGACATAGGGAGCACCTATTGGATTTGACTTTAAATTTATTTTTGGACCAACAGTCTGTGTGGCAGCTGAAACTGTTTATTTATTCTCCGTCATCACCCTCAATTCCTCACTTCCTTTGGATTCCTCCTCTTTTAAGGGATTCTGTCCTGCATCTGACACATGATTGAACAACATAACTATGATTTTTTTTTGTGCTTTGATCAAGTCCTGATTGAGCATGTCAAAGCTCCACTGCACTACTGGTCGATTATTTGCACCTTGAGATTTGGAACATGTCACCGTGTCCACTGGACCTCACCAAGCAAGTGTTCAATGGAAAACAGTTCCCCCATCACTTCCCCAATTTTGGCCAATTGATCAGCCCTGTCATTCCCTTCCTTGTCTTCCTCTGGTGTTCTGGAGTGCCCTTGTACCTTCATTCATTTCATCCTCTGAAACAAGGTTGTCGACGGACTGAATCATCTTTCCATGTTTGAGTATTTTGTTACCGGTGACCATCCTTCTCAGCTTTCACCACGGTAAGCATTCCAGAAAACTGTTCAGGGCATAGTCAGAGTCGGTAACCAACACTATTTATTTTAATTTGTTTTCTACTGCTGTGGATATTGCTTAGTATATTACAGCCAACTCTGGCACATAACTATTCCTTTGACCTATCCTCATGCTTACCTGTGGGATACCTTCCCATTTGACCTACACATTCCCCATTCCTGCCACCAATTCTTTTTCAGGGTCACGATCCACGTGATATGCTCACAAATCCGCATATACGGTTGGTTAATTTCTACACCCTTCTTCATCAAAGGCATTGTGTGGTGGTTGTTCCTATACAATCAAATCAGTTTCTAATTATGCACTATCTGTAGTACTTACAAATGCACAGTCATGCAATCCTGCCAGCCCCTGAGCTACTGGAAATGTTTTGTTCTGCCCATGTCTTACTTCTACAGGGAACCCCTGTAATCACAATATTCATGATGTCATTCTTGACTGGGCTAAATTTCCTGATCTGATCCTATTACTCTGCAAAAATTGCAATGGGTTGATGAGTAGTCCCAATCCTCACCCACTCTCTTTGAATAATGGGGCACAAATGTTTTAATGCCCAAACAGTTGTCAATAGTGATTTTTCACATTCATTTAACTTGTTTTCCCCTTGTGACAAAGCTTTTTAGCATATGCAATGGTCTTGTGATTTGAATCATGCTTTTGATACAAGACCGCTGACATGCATAGGTCTGTTGAGCCTATCTCCAGGAAAATATCCTGATTCTTCTTGGGATATTCCAAACATGGAGACCTTATTAAACAATCTCTCAATGTGACTACTGCATCACATTGTTCCTGTCCCCATTTCAAGGGCACGCTCTGTTTCAGTAGCTTAGTCTATGCTTGTGTGATTTCTGCATAATGTTCAATGAATTATTTCCTGTTATTACTTGTTATGACTAACAAATTGATTAAACCCTTCAGATTAGTGGGATTTTAACTTTTGGACGGCTTCTATCTTTTTCTTCTGCAGGTTTAAACCCTGTTCTGGGACTTCATGTCTCTTGATATTTACCCTTTTTCTGCACCATTGTACCTTCTGCAGTGATACCTTTGTGCCAGCCTTTTGGAATTGGCTGAGTACATATCTGATTCCACTGAAATTCATTTTTCTGTCCCCATTTTTAAATAGGACATCATTCACATAAACCACAGATGCTCTCTTGGCTGCATTCCGAGAGATAACAAACTCACTTCCACTATCGATAAAGCCAAAGGGGGTACGTTCCCATGCATGCTGTTTGTTTTGGAAGGTAAACCAAAAAGATTATGTATATCTTTTGCTAAAGGTACACACCAATACCCTGCCGTCAGATCTAACATAATAAAGACCATTGACCATGGTATTTGTGTGAGGCTTTGGTCAATGAATGAGAGTGACCACCTTGGCACAGGTACCTCTTATTTAGTACTCCTAAGTTTGAACACAACCACCACTGTCCCCTGGACTTCGGCACGCCTAATATGGGCATGCTTGAGGTACTGTGAATGAGTCTAATGATTCCTATGGGCTCGTTTTTGATTATTTCTGCAAAGGACTCTAATCAGTCCACCAGTAACCTATATTGTTGCACAAACACAGGTTCACTACCATAGCCTTCTGGCAGTGTAGCAACATGAAGATCAGTACACCCACAATCATAGGCATCCCTGGAGAATACATCCTTGATTTCTAAGAAAATTGTTCTCAACTGTTCTTTCTCCAACTCAATTGTGTATGCATCCACAGCTCAGACCTGTTCCTCTAGCATTAAAGAAATTTGGGAAAATCCTCCAGAGGAGGAATCTCTGTGATTTCTTCTAATTGTGTTGCAGTATCTCTTTTGACAGATTCCACTCTCATGTATCTTGGCATTTCAGCTTCCATCTCAAACTGCTGGTTTTTTTATATCACATTTTCATCCACCTGGAATAGTATTCAATCATCTTGATGATGAGAAATCACATCTCTTGTTTCATAAGGATACACAGACTGACCTCTGAAGATCCCTCTTGGTTTGGAGCCTATAGACTCAGGCAGTTCACCTCCTGAAGTGATGTATCTTTCAGGGATATTCACAGTAAGTGGGTTGTTTTAATCTACAGTGTAAGGTGACTTATGAATTGCTGTCCCTAATGGTGTACCTTCATCCGAGTAAACATCCTTACATCCTTTGTTATCTGCTAGTATCCAGATGGTACCATCCCCAACTTCCATCAAGTGTGTGTATTCACATTCTAGCCCCTGCTGTGTCATGGATTCATTGAGACACAAAAATGCATCGGCTCCACAATTTTCTGTCCCTTTCCGTACTTCAATGCTATTGTAAACTGCCTTGTGAATGCAGGAAAGGTAACACCGTTCTTTACTTGCACTTCAACTGCATATGGAAATATTTGTGCACAATCATATGTGTGTCTTCTATTCTCAAATTCAGGTGCTGCCCCACCGAATATGGACCGAACTTTCTGATTCACAAAGTCTAAAACTATACTCATTCTGTGTTTGATGTCATTTCCCAAATAGAATGTGTCCTTAATTCCACTGACAATCTATGTATTTTGATGGATGCTTTTGAATCCTATTTTTATTTTCAACATGCCGCTCCATACAGTGTTATGTCCCAAATCAGGACTATCTAAACTATATATTTGTTGATTTTTTTTTTCATTTTAAAACTTGGTATTTATTTCCTGTTAAACGTTTGAACACTTTCTCATTAATTAACCTTCTCCCCTACTCTAATTTCAATACTGCCTCGATCATTTCCAGATGCCCATTCATGTGCATTGATATCCATGCCTGGCTTTCATGCATGTGTATTTCGGCAATGGTTAAAATATATTATTCCTTTTGGACACCAAAGTGTCATATTTTCTTAAATCACAATCACTTAGATAGAACCTTGTGCTGCCCTCATTCGCTTATGTCTGCCAGTTTTTCTTGGGATTTAGGTGCATCTCCAATGACTGCTTTTCTTTTTCCCCCTGAATGTCATCCTGACATATGAGAATGACAGTGACACTAGGTACACAGTCATTTTGAAGATATACCTCCGCTGCTCTCTCTGACTTGGCAATGTTGTGACTTTTTTGTATTGCCAATCTGGCTCACTACCTTTTGAGGCTTCAGGGGCTTTCTGGCCAAAAACCACAGAACACCATTAACCCCATCAATTATCTGTGACAGCCTCTTCAGATAATTTGTGCCTTTTAGGAATGGTGCCTCCTCAATTGACGTGACTACCATTTCTTGTCTAGTCTGTGCTTCGCTACTTTGATGTTAACTTCAGTGGCACCCTCCACCAGTGTTTCCTCACCATTGAAATTATGCACAGGGTCCTCCATTTGTCTTAACTTCAAAATGTCTCGTGGGGGTCTCCCTTCATTTATGCTATCCAGCATTGTCCTTGACATTACATCTGTCTGTGCACTTGTATTCAACATTGAAAATACATACCATTGCTCTTCCACTGTAATATGTGCATAATAACTGTCCTGACATTCTTCAAGTATACATAGGAAATGTGAATTGGTGCTGATCTCAGGGCTGATTTTCTTTTGGCCTGCCTGACTTCTAGCTAAGAAAATGGGCATGTGGAATGATATTTTATCCCCTTTTGCCCATCTCCATTTCAACCTCACAGTTCATTTTTCTGTCCTGAGAGTCCATTTGAAGCTTTGCTATTGACTGCCCTCCCTGCATAGCGGCCCATCTGAATTCTCATCCACTCCCTTACCTGATTTCTTCCACATTATTTTGATTTTCTTCACTTACCCTCCCTCTTGTGCATGACTGCATTGTGTTTTCATTAGCATCATGTGGCAGTATGTCAAAATGTTCTGTATTTCACCTGGCACTTGTACTCTACTTGTTAATTGCAACTCATGGAACATCTGTGACTCGAAATATTCCTCTGGGGAATCACCTGCAAGTGTACTTTGAGGAGTGTTCATCTCTGTGGAGATATAAGATTGATTAGAATTATCAGGTAATGAAAACCCATCATCTGTTTTGGTATTTATTTTCTATTTTCACTTGCCATTTCACTTAGTTCTGTTTCATTTATTTCTCGTGTGTTTAATGCACCATTCACCATGTAATGGTGTATTTGCTCACTGACTAGTAACTGTTCATTTCTATGCTAATCATCCTTTCAATGTGCCATGTTCTTTTTAGACTGTCTTTTAACCCACTGCTCTTTGGGTTGCTCCTTTGCATTTTTCCTTTCCTTTTCACTGGCTTCACACACCTGAATGAAGTCAATACTCGGGTTTAACTCTAGGTAAAACCACACTGCTTTCTTGTGTGTGTGTGTTTCCTATGTTATCACCACTTTGTTTTCCAAACTCTAAGTCACGATGCAGCTCTGTGAGTTTAGCCAATGGTGACTCATGTGTGCCTACAGTGTGGGACGTTTGCTAGATTAGTCATTTGGTAATGCCTTGTGCAACGTCTCTCTCATGACCTCCATCCTGACTTGTCACTTGTAGCTGATTCTTTTGACCAATGAATGGCTTCCCTATTTAATTAGCTAGCATTTTAACGTGTGCTTCTAAGCACTGAAATCTTTCTTGATCCCTACAATCTTCTCTCTGTGCTCTAGGCCTTTACTGGTTGGAATCAAATTGATCAGTCCTATCTTGGCTTCTTTCAGGTGACTGAATTCTGTTAATGTTTCCCATGAACTCCTGTGACAGAGGGGGTGGGGAGTGTGGGGCTCTTCTCTATGCACAATCCACTTATTATGTCTCTCACTGGATTGAAATTGCTACCTTTGTTGATTTCCATTTTCAATTAACCTATCTACATATCTCGGTTCTGCTTGATTACTATTCCCATGTATCATTTTTGCAGGATTAAGTCTACTGTGTGCTCCCAATGCCTGATATGGCCCATTATGTGATTGAATTGGGGCATTATTTGACCCTGCCATGTTAAACCAAAACCCTACCAACCAAGGTACCGAGGACTGATATAAGTTTCCCTCTGACTGGGATCTGTTCATTGAAATGATGTTGGGTGGGATGCTGCCCTCACACCTTTCTGATTTTGTATTGTGTCACTTCTTGGGTCTGTCTCTAGTGTCTTGCTTTTCCCTGATATAACTTCTAAAACAGCAGGAGATGTTGTTGCCATTTGGCTTTTTGCTTTGACTCCTTTCACTTATTTTCATTGTTTGAAATAACCTCCCATATCTTCATGGCCTAGTTGAGAATCCAATGAATTATCTTATCATTTGGAAATGTGCAGACAAGCTGTGAAATTATTTCTTTATGAAGACCGTGAAAAAACATGCTTTTGAACTCTACTGAGCTAGCATCACAATTCACACCAAACCTCATAAATGCTCTCTTCAAGGTTTGCAGAAATTGTCTTGGCGACTAGTTGGGTCCTGCAAATAAAGCATGTGCAGCCCATTTAGCATCTTGAATTGATTTATATGGGGAGGATAATTCAATTACTTCTTGTGGGTAATCATCCCATAATAAAATATCTTGTTCAATGTGACAGAAAACTAGCATATCCAGGATCAATGGTTAAATGAAATAAAACTATTGTTTAGCGATTTTTAAAGACTGGTAAATGGCCTCCCCATTTTATATATGTTCCTCAATTGATACATTTTAATCTTTTTGAACAGGTTACACTAAACCCTTAAGTGATTCCATAATTTTATGTGGATCGAAATGAAATTCATTTCGAATCCTCTCTCTCCGTTCAGCGCAGGAGAGCACTGCTTGACTGTCCCTCTCCAGCATTGGAATCAGGCCAGTCCTTTGAAAGTGTGCATTGGCTGAAGCGTCTCCCAGATTGTGGCTTGCCACAACTCCACTAAGTAACCTGTTCTGTTGCTAATAGAGCTCTGACTGCAGAGCCTGTCTCATTAAGACTGCATCATGCTGTTTTATTTCTCTTAGTTGTGAATACAGCATCTGTGTTTCGGACTGCTCTTTCCTCAATTTTAAAATGAAAGTGTTCATTTCTGTGACCTGTCCTTTGTAATCAGAAATTAGTTTAAGCTTTTATCGACCTTCTATCAACAGATATACGAGTTAAGTTTCCGAAGACTGCATATCTCTAGCAGATTGACTCAGATGGTCTGGACATGAGCACAATGAATATCAATGATGAGATGTGGCTTGACTATGACATGGCATAGCTAACAGCATGAGACATACATGTGCCCATGTCACCGGCCACACAATACAATATAATCACTGAAATGACCAGTATGCCAGAACATGAAACACCTGACACTGACACCAGCTGCAAGTGAACACTTGTGCCACACAGCATATATATGGCTGGCCAGACAATCATAGAGCATGGGTAAAATGTATTTCAACACACGGCCCACAATGAAACAAACACACACATGCATCATCAAAGATTACTGTTCTCACACATTTGACCAACACACTTGCAAAAACTAATATAGTATAATTAGTGGGTAAAGGCGTATACATGCGCTTTGCTCACTCAACTTTGGTAGTAGGATGGAGCTGCGTTGCAGATGTCAGGTCCAAGTACCCACTAATTGCCTGGAATAGTAGAAAATCTGTATAAAATGACATGCAAAACCGTGCTCTTCCCAAGTTTCAATCAGATGTAATAATATGTCATGTTCAAGATTATAGCAGCATTCAAAATGTATTAATAATATCCATGGAAAGACAGTGACTTTCCATGGATATTATTAATACATTTTGTCAGTGACTTTCCATGGATATTATTAATACATTTTGAATGCTGCTATAGTCTTGAAAATGACATATTATTACATCTGATTGAAACTTGGGATGAGCGTGGTTTTTCATGTCATCTTATACAGACAATTGCAAAAACAACTGCTCACAGCAAGTCATACACATATAAAGGCAACATATCCCATATGCATTGGAGATTGTGCTGCAGTACATATTTGCAAGAAGTTCTGGGTTGATTTTTCCTCAGTCTCACATACCCCACATACTCAACGAAACAGGAGCAACTACTTAAACATGAGAGGCGGTATCAGGCAACCCGTAAGTATCAAGATACAACATTAATTAGCTGTACATTGTGATATGAATGCTTCAGGGGCTCCCCTCACATTCTTATGTCTATATTCCCATGTCACTTTCTCATCATCCATCTATCAATGGGGGCTGATTGCATTCATGATACAGTTTGACAAAGGTAAGGTGGCTCATAATGGGACAGGTAATAGGACACACAGTTGGCTACTGTTAGTGGTGGTATCAAGGATAAGGAATAAAAGGGTCCTGCAGTGGATGACATGAACCCACCACCAATGTGTACAGATATGAAGAGTAGGACTTTGGGAATTACATGTACATGTTATGTTTCAGAAGAGCCACAAGGACATGCTATCGTATGAACTCCCAGTAAGCATTTGTTGGCTCACTATCTGCATGCTGAATGTGCATGATGACATGTGAGCATCAATAAAGACATTGGGCCTCATTCCGGGTTTGGAGCTAACCATGGAGTAATTAGCTCCATGGTTGCCTCCGAAACCGTCCCAAATCCGGCATGGTGAATGGAGTAATTACCGGTTCATTCCAGGGTTGGAGGGACCGGTAATTCCCCATTCACCTTTTGCCCTTCCCCATTCCCATTTCTGCCCCATAGGGCTCAATGGGAATGGCGAAGGAGGTAATTACGGCACCGTAAATTACGGTACCGTAATTACCTCCGAAGTACCTTTGTGGGTCCCGTACTTAACTCCTGCTAAAAGCAGGAGGTAAGGAAGGACCCGCAAAGGGACCTCGGAATACGGAGGTAAGGGATTACCGGCATCGGCACCCTTACCGGTGCCGGTAATTCCTTACCTCCAACCTCGGACTGACCCCCATAGTCTAGGGATGGTGGACTGTCAAAGATAAATCAAAATAGCATCAGGTATGCCAGGTTCTGGCACTCTGTTGTAGAATTATTGCACAGGGAGTTCAGCAACAATGTCCTAAAGCACCAATATCACCAGGCAGATGCATACATAGTGAATGGGTAAAGGCGTCTTCAGGGTAACAGTGGTCACTGTTTTGGTCACATAACCAAACTTGCCCAGGTTAGAAATGTTCTGTGGAGCATTGATGTCTAGTTACTCATGATCCCCTCTATGTGAGAAATGACATGTCAAGAACTGATGTCCAGTCACTAGGGGTGTACCGATGGGCATATTTAGTATTTGACCAAAAATCAAGTTTATTAATTATTCGACCAAAGCCAAATATGAAACCGAATAGTTGTTTTACTTAATAAATCATGTACCAGACTTGAAACAATGTTTGGGCACTATTTTAAATGTATTGTCATGTTCCATTTATTTCTCTCAATTTTACATTCCATCCTTATTTAAACCAACAAGAAAAAAACTGAAAAGAGCATAACAAAAAAGCAGGAACCAAAGGTAAGGAAGGATGTTACATATGCAAAACCAGTGCTTCTCAAAGTGACTTCACATATGCAAAGGAGTAGGTTTTAATGAATAACATGTATATCATAATATGCAATTGCCACTGCAAATTGCACACATTGCAATCTCTTGTCAGTTGCAAGGCAGCTTAGTGTGACAAACTAAAGGGTGTCTACTGCTCAGTCCCTTGGGAACTGTTATCCAGGTGGCCAGGAGGCAGCCATCACCTTAGGATTAAGTCCTGGGGGTGGACCAGTGCGGGAGGATCACCCGAATGATTAGTCCCTGGGGAGTGCAAGTGGGGCACCACCTTTCCCATTTCCCTAAAAACCCTCCATGTTCCATGTGCTATCTAGGAACTTTACCTCCCCCACTCTGCGGCATGGACAAAGCGCTTCAGGGAAAGACAGACTCACACACAGCCAGTCCGTTTGATATGTCCCAACATCAGAGTCAGGCAGGGTCAGGCACTTAACCTTAATGACTGGCACCTGAATCCTGTAACCTTTCCCCAATGGGATCAAAAGCGGAGCATGAGAGCACCTGGAGAGCAAGGTGAGAAGGGCAACTGAAGCGAGTGTTAGGCAGAAACCTGTGCAGTTCCCTTAGGGACCACTGAAAAAAGTTTAGGACTACAGGAGTTAGCAGTAAACCCAATTGGTAGCAGTCTGCACCACCTAGATTTACCTGGTTGCTGTGGCTGAGCAGTCAGACTTCTCTCAAGAAGAGTTAGGCAGAGCATACCCAATAGGGCAGGTAAACACAGTAGAACAAGCAAACACTGACCAGAGCTTTGGTGTAAAAGATATATAGTTATTTATTTAAAAACACATCTATGAAAACACAATGGCACTAATATCAAGCCAGTTCAAAAACACAGTCACTAAAGTATATACACTCCCTTAAAAGAATATTAGACAAGTCTTGAGTAAAGCAGCACTTATTTTCAGACAGCGGTGAGCGCTTAACGCAGATGGCACTCTAATAATTCGGTTAAAAAGGGAGAGAAAGGCAGAGTATAAATTGAAACAGATCCTGACACTTTCAAAAGAACACAGCAAGAGAGGCAGGCAGAATCAAACCGGGAAGTTAGAGTTCAGAAAGCCGGATCCACTTTAAGAGGATCAGAACGAAATGTGTCCAAGGTCACACGGTTGAAAAGTGCACAAGAGTCTCGAAAAGGTTCAGAAAGAAGTTGGACCAAAAGAAAGGGACCAGTTAGATGGTCAAGAGGCCAGCCCAGTCTAGAAGGTTAAGGATTTACTGTCACATTGTAGCAATCTATAGAAAGGGAGGCCAGGCGGAAACAGTACCTTAAAATGGTGAGAACACTCCAGCGGGGGCAGTTGTTCCTGGTAGTGGCTGCGAGTCGGTGCTTCGTCCGGCAGAAGAGAAGATATCGTCGGATCTCGGATCTCGACGAGATATAAGATCTCGTCGGGGAGGAAAGCAGGAGGTCGTTGTGCTGCCAGGGAAGAAACCAGCCGTGGAGTTTCTCGATTCAAAGGAGCGGTCCTTTCTTTCGTGGTTCAGTGGTAAGTGGCTATCCGGTTGCCAGGGTGCTTGGCACGGCAATTCGACCATTAGACGTCCTGGTAGGCGAAAAGAAAAGCGAACTGGTTGCCCCCACCAGCTCAAGGGGACGAGACTCTCCGGCAAGAAGATCTTCTCTGTCGTTGGGAAGTGGTGAGACGGTTCAGCAGGGCTCCACCGGTGGTGTCGTCGTTGCAGGTCAGCTCAGCTTCTCCCTCTTTGGATTCTCAGGTCCTGTGGTGACTTCTGAAGTTCCAGTCCCAAAAGCCCTGCTTTTATGCAAGAAACCCCCATTCATTCAGCCTAGCAGTCAATCAAACATGCTAAGTGGTGAGCCGGCCGGCTCACCACTTGGGCCAATCACACAAGAGTGCGACTTGAGTTGCCAAGGCAACTCAGTCCAGGGTGCCTAAACCCCCTCCCAAACCCCCTGTGGTACCCAGACAGAGTGGCACCACTTTTGGAGGCTTCTGTGGAGAAGCCCGCCAAAAGTGGAACAAAGGTCTCAACTTGGGTTGGAGCCACAGAAGAGAACACAAACGCCATTTTAGAATCGAGTTCTGGCAAAAAATACCAACCAGTGAATTAATGTTAAATAAATAACCCGGCGGTATGTTTGAGGCTATAGATTAAATAATTAAAGTTGGTAGCCTCGAACAATGGGAAAATCCCATAGAGATATATTCGCGGTCGAATATAAAAAGTAGTATCCACTGCCACCAGCCAAAACTTGATCAGGGGGGACGGAGACGTGCCCCCTCAAATAACAGACCCCGGGGCAATCGAAGTGCCCCGACCAGTACGTCCACAATATGATGGTTTGTACTGGTTTCTGTTCATAATCAGCCAATGGTGACTTTACATGCCCTGGAAGACAGTAGTCAGTCCCAGGGTATGGAGTCTATGTTGGGGTGTCACTATGACACCCCTGTGTCACTGCACTGAGGGTGCTGTGTAACACGCATAGTAAAGACACATGAGACCCTATGGAGTAAAAGACCCCATAGCCCATAAAAACACATTAACAGTCAAAGGAACCCCTCAAATCATGTCCAAGAGTGTGAGGAAAAGAGTCTCACTCTTGGCAGGAGAAAAAAAACAAACTCCAGAAATCCAGCAAAGCTGCTGGGGGACTCACTAGGTTAGGAAATTCAGCCTAAACAGAGAATTCTCCCTAACAGCGAGAAAGACCATCAGAATGGAAGTGCAGGAAATCTTGGGAAGGCGACGCGACCATGGAAGCAAAGCAGACGGGACCAGGAGGTGAATGAAAGGCTGTGGACCTACCAGCTGCGGGGTGAAGGTCGCAGCCGAATCCCAAAGGGGCAACTCCCTGCTACTGCAGAAGGCCACGGTTTTACCTCCTTCATGTGCGGTGCGATGGCATGAAAGGAGGCGAGCCGCGCTTGACCAAAAGCCTCGACTAGACAGAAGGTCTTGATAAACTGTATAAGTCGCTGCCGGTGAGTGAAATGGGACACCGGCTTGTGTTGATAAATGAAAAGGACATTAACGTTTGAACTGCTCATTGGTTTGTCAGGAAACCGTGAGCAAAAGCACATTGGTAGCAAGAATGAAGAATGCAGAGATTGTGTGTGTGGGAGATGCTGCCAAAGAAATATGAAGCACTGGAGAGTGTAACCAGAGTGGAGGTGAATTGTCAAAGTGGTCATACAAGGTTAAAGTCAAGGGTACAAGCCCCCTTCATACAGTCAATTATTTTGACACCGTCTAAGAACTGCAGAAACCAGAATGCCTGGGTAGAGGGGGCCGGTATAAACCTTTGAACTGTATCCAGTATTGTGGGTTGACCGTAGGGTGGCAGCCATGAGAAAGAGAAGCCTAACTGTTGAAAGTAAACATACTTCCTATAATATGACAGAGTGACCCGTCGAGACTCGATCACCTATCGGAAGTCTCTGCATTGAATTGGCAAGTATTTTGAAGTGAAAGCTTGAAAGATTGCAAAGTAACAAGTGTGATGCTAGCGGTTTGAAGACACATGCCCGATCGAGGGAAGCCAGAACTGCCTACAGAGTAAGGTCTGAGCCCACAGGAGGGGGACCTGACTGAATCGGTGAAAGTGAACCTAATCTTTGTTTAAAAAGACCTTAAGAGCTCCTCAGTGTTAGAAGCTACTAGAACTGGCAGAGTTAACTGAACTGTGATTTGAAGGCTACAGTGAACCCGACGGAGGGATGCCAAGAGAAAGCAAGGGAAACGGAATCCCACATTTTGATAAAGTGACTGAACAGTGGTGTAAAGACAAAGGTGAACCCAATGATGGGGTATCACGAGAAAACCGGGGAAGAGTGTAATCATGCACAGTGACTGCTTGGGAAAAATCTTGTGATGCCAAGCAAAAGACATTGATTCAATGGATTCTGTCTTTTCTGAAGAAACTGCTTCCTGCTGCCTATAGACTCAAGAGGTGCTCACAGTCATGGTTTAGATTAGGTGCTTTTCTCACCCATATACTGTTCAATAAACACCCTTGGATTGTACTCGTTGTGTCTGTCGTACTTCTGATAACCATGCTTTCCTTACATTAGGTAGAAAGTGATTTCTGAACCTTCCTTGCAGCTCACACAGAAAAGTATAAATGGTTTCTGTCTGCTCATTCCCCTAACAGGCAACTATAACCAAGACCTCAAATCCCTCCAAGACATATACGCCCGCATCCAGGCTGGCAACAAACAGACTATGTCTAAATGGGGGAAAAAAAATGAAATACTACTAGTAGGCCCCAGAGAAGCCCTAAAAATTCTCGACAACACGTATAGTTCCTTCATCATAGAAGACACATTCATTACAACCTTAGCCTCAGTGAAAACCTTAGGCGTCTACTTAGATTCCACACTATCTATGGACAGACAAGCCAGTGCCATCTCATCAGCAGCAGTTCTCACCTCTAAAATCATAAATGCAGTGAAACCCTACCTATCACAAAAGAACCGCCTCAACATTGCCAGAGCCACAACAGGTGCAAAACTAGACTATTGCAATATCTTACTCTTTGGCACCTCTACACATAACATCAATCGCCTGCAAGTAGCACAAAACAATGCCCTTCGAGCTGCACACAGCATTTCCAAGAGAGAACACATCACCCAGGCAAGAAGGGACGCCCACTGTCTCCCAGTCAAATAATGCATAACATTTAAAGCCCTCACTATCACACACAGATGCCTTACCAAAACCGCTCCAACGTACTTAGTAGAAAGAATACACCAAGCACTAACCCACAGGCCAAAATGCAACAAATACACACACCAACTCTCAGTCCCAGCAGTTAACAGAGTGAAAGCTGGCGGAACCAGCTTTGAAGTTCTAGCCCCCAAAGCATTGAACTCGCTACCGCCCAATCTGAGAAGCGAACAATCCCTGCTACTTTCAGGAAAACCCTGAAAACAAAGTTGTTCAACTAACCCTTTTATTACTCTGCCTTGCCTCCAATGTTGTTCCTCTGTAACCATGAAACACCTGCTCAACAATCTTTTTATACCTACTTGCGACCACTGACCAAGTTGAATATTCTGTAATGGCACCATGATGCCCCGGGCTGCTGGGCGCTTGATAAATCCAAATAAATAAACAAGTTGAGAGAACTTGAAAGGTGAGTGGACTCAAACTCTACTATTGTACCAACCCTCATAGGCCAAGTGAGGCAAACTCTCTCCTATAGAGGCCACTAGGGGTGGATCAAGGGAATCACATGCAGGGAAGCCTGGTATGTGATGGAGTCTGACCAGCACCACCAAGCTGTAAGAAGACACTTGCCGTTTGAGCAGTCATTCAATTCCACCAAATCTAAAGCCATGTCCACCTATTTGACCTCCCTCCTTGTAACTACTGTAGAGGATTATTTTTATGTCTCTTACTCTTCAACTGTGCAACCACAACACCAGCAGATACAATGCTCTCTATCTCTGTCCCTTAAGAAAAGTTGTATTCTCTTTCACACTTTCCCTTTTAGGGTAGAGTGGCCGATTACATTATTATCACAATTTCACCTAAGAATCCAATATGTTTTGGGAAATAGTGAACACCTCTTGGGGTGCATTACCTATAACTGACTTGCCCCCAGACCTATGGACCAAGAAGAGGCAGCCTGTCTGTAGGAAGGTTTTCTGATTTCCAAACAGCCTTTCCTACTACTAACTTCAACAAAAGAGCATAGATCTATGACAATGGCTCATACAAACGGAGTTTTAACACCTATCTGTCCGTTGTCCCTCTGGTAGTGGGCCAGGGGTAAATGGAGAGATTTTCCAACACAATGTTCCTCTAAGAGGGTTAGTAGGTGCATGTTACTATGGCTGATATAAAACAGACTACTGCAGCAATATTGGTTTGCACTACCTGTTGTAATTCTTCATGTGCCTCCATAGGCATTTCCCATTAGGAACGACCAATGGTCACCTCTCGTTCATCCTCACCATACCTTCTCTCAAAGGGACAGGCCTATGCACCATTTTCAGTCTTTTATTTAATCAGGAATAATTTCACACAACATTTAATTAAATTCACCATTGCAATTTGCACTTCATATTTACCTCTATGAGTTGTGGCATTGCAGAGAGCCGAAGATAAAGATTTTATTCATCCAGGGCTGAAAAGCTTTTTTTGAGCTGGAATTTGGATGAATATGTACTGAAAGCCAAAGTTCAGTACACCCTTGCCAGTCACTCACAGTCTAACCAATGCTATAGGTCACCAGACACCACTAACACAGGACAAAGGCAGTACACTATGTGTGAAAGGACCTTTGGGATCCAGATCTAGAAAGCAACGCTGGCAGACAATGACAGTCATATCTAGTTCATCCAAAGGAGAGATTAGACAGCCTCCCACAGTCACCTCTCCCAAACACACAACTGTCCCCAGAACTGCTGACAGTGGATGAAGATGGGGTATTTGAGCCACTGGTGGTAAACATAGCACCCAAATATACAGAAAGACCAAGTCAAATAGCAGATTAAGGACAGAGAGATGTACCTAGCACAGAGTCAGCAGGGAATAGTGATCTACCATATAGCAGTACAAGATGGGTATTGAGACTTTTTGCAAGGAAATGCAAAATGCATGCCCCCATCTGCAACAGACACATGAGGCCATTGTTCAAAGTCACTCAAGAGCTGGGGAGAGGCACCAAGTGGCTGTGATACAACTGGCAACCCTCCCCTAAGTCATGTTGACACAACAATACAAAAGAAGCTGGTGCTGTGGATGATATATATTACAGCCAACTCTGCCACATAACTATTCCTGGGACCTATCCTCATGCTTACCTGAGGGATACCTTCACATTTAATGTACACATTCCCAATTCCTGCAACCATTTCTTTTTCAGGGTCACGATCCATGTGATATGCACACCCATCCACATATACTGTTGGGTCATTTCTACACCATTCTTCATCAAAGGCCTTGTGTGGTGGTTGTTCCAATACAATCAAATCAGTTTATAATTATGTACTATTTGTAGTACTTACAAATGCACAGTCATGCAATCCTGCCAGCCCCTGAGCTACTGGAAATTTTTTGTTCTGCCCATGTCTTACTTCTACAGGGAACCCCTGTAATGCAAATGTCCATGATGTCATTCTTGACCGGGCTAAATTTCCTGATCTGATCCTATTACTCTGCAAAAATTGTAATGGGTTGATGAGTAGTCCCAATCTTCACCCACTCTCTTTGAATAATGGGGGACAAATGTTTTAATGCCCAAACAGTTGTCAATATTGATTTTTCACATTCATTAAACTTGATTTTTCACATTCATTAAATTATACACCAATTTGTGAAAGCAGGCCTACTGCTTCTATGCAGTTTGTTTTGTGAGGTGGATATCATTAAGGTAAAGGACTCATAAAACTCAGACGATTGCTAAATATCATAAGTCCATTTGCATGGTCAAGATTTTGTTTGGCAGATGTTACAGTTGTTGATGCTGTTTCTAACAAGATACCCTTACTTGTACCAGATCCCAAATATATGACAAGATTTATGTATGTGATAGAATTAACACAACACAACCAGCAGAATGTGCGAAGGCCTCCAGTCAGCTCAGCCATGGGAGCATTCAGAAGGGATTCACAAGAGGTTTGGTGGAAGTAGGTACTTCTTAATTAATGGATAGAGCAGCACGCGTGTTTACTTCATATGTGTGCAAACAAAGGGGGGTCTGGGAATCTCTCTACCAGCACGAACACAGCCCAATGACCTGTTCTTAGGTGAATAACCGCTGGGAGAGACTCTACCAAGTCTTTAGCTCACTGTCCTTTTCACAGAGAAGAAATTTCCCCGCATATCAGCCTTTGTCCTGCCCAGGGGCAGTCCAGCGCCAAAATGCTAGGCAATTCTCCTCTGAACAAGAGTACCATCAGTAACCCCATACACGTGTTTCAGCCTTGTTGGGCATCATCAGTGAGGTGAAACTGTTGTCTCTCTAAGAACAGTGAGCAAGGGGTCCACGTCTGGATTGCCCTGTTAACTAAGGGTGAAACCCAAAGTTAATGTATGCAAACAAAGGGGGGTCTGGGAATCTCTCTACCAGCACGAACACAGCCCAATGACCTGTTCTTGGGTGAATAACCCCTGGGAGAGACTCTACCAAGTCTTTAGCTCACTGTCCTTTTCACAGAGAAGAAATGTCCCCGCATATCAGCCTTTGTCCTGCCCAGGGGCAGTCCAGCGCCGAAATGCTAGGCAATTCTCCTCTGAACAAGAGTACCATCAGTAACCCCATACACACGTTTCAGCCTTGTTGGGCATCATCAGTGAGGTGAAACTGTTGCCTCTCTAGGAACAGTGAGCAAGGGGTCCACGTCTGGATTGCCCTGTTAACTTAGGGTGAAACCTAAAGTTAATGTATGCAAACAAAGGGGGGTCTGGGAATCTCTCTACCAGCAAGAACACAGCCCAATGACCTGTTCTTGGGTGAATAACCCCTGGGAGAGACTCTACCAAGTCTTTAGCTCACTGTCCTTTTCACAGAGAAGAAATTTCCCCGCATATCAGCCTTTGTCCTGCCCAGGGGCAGTCCCGCGCCGAAATGCTAGGCAATTCTCCTCTGAACAAGAGTACCATCAGTAACCCCATACACGTGTTTCAGCCTTGTTGGGCATCATCAGTGAGGTGAAACTGTTGCCTCTCTAGGAACAGTGAGCAAGGGGTCCACGTCTGGATTGCCCTGTTAACTTAGGGTGAAACCCAAAGTTAATGTATGCAAACAAAGGGGGGTCTGGGAATCTCTCTACCAGCACAAACACAGCCCAATGACCTGTCCTTGGGTGAATAACCCCTGGGAGAGACTCTACCAAGTCTTTAGCTCACTGTCCTTTTCACAGAGAAGAAATTTCCCCGCATATCAGCCTTTGTCCTGCCCAGGGGCAGTCCAGCGCCGAAATGCTAGGCAATTCTCCTCTGAACAAGAGTACCATCAGTAACCCCATACACGTGTTTCAGCCTTGTTGGGCATCATCAGTGAGGTGAAACTGTTGCCTCTCTAGGAACAGTGAGCAAGGGGTCCACGTCTGGATTGCCCTGTTAACTTAGGGTGAAACCTAAAGTTAATGTATGCAAACAAAGGGGGGTCTGGGAATCTCTCTACCAGCACGAACACAGCCCAATGACCTGTTCTTGGGTGAATAATCCCTGGGAGAGACTCTACCAAGTCTGTAGCTCACTGTTCTTTTCACAGAGAAGAAATTTCCCCGCATATCAGCCTTTGTCCAGCCCATGGGCAGTCCAGCGCCGAAATGCTAAGCAATTCTCCTCTGAACAAGAGTACCATCAGTAACCTCATACACACGTGGGGGGCCACCAGCTCAACATGCGTGCAGTCCAATGCTTCCACCACATTGGGCATACCTGCAATTGCATAGAAGTAGGCCTCAGTGGCTTTGAACTGTGCCTGCGTGGTGGTGTCATGACCTGCATATCCTCAATATGTCTCCAACCTCATACTTCCATGCATTGGCAGTTGCCCTTGCAGCCACCAGGTCTGACCTGGTGGCCGTACCGGCACCTGCGAGCAGGACATGATATTAGCACCGGTACCGTTATTAGCGGTACCAGGGCTACCACCCTCCCCATTCCCATTGAGCCCTATGGGTAAAACCGGCAAGTCTACCTGCAACCTCGTAATGAGGCCCAATGTTTTTGTGTTTGTATTTATTAAGTTTTATATAGCGCTTTATGCCAAAGCGCTTGGACAAGTAAGTTCAAGCAATTCCAGCCCATATCCCTCATGTAAGGCGAATTCTTGTCTTTATAACTTAATGGGGTAATATGTGCCATGTATGGCCCAATAGGTCTATTTCCATTCTAATACCCTAACTGGCAACAGTGTTCTTGTTTGTAGATACGTAACGCCAGTGTGTATCTTCTATGGTGTCCATATGATAAGGGGTGGCATTTTCGGCTTTGAAATGCCCTTGACTTTGCTGCATGGGCATCATTTTCTGACTCTATCCTGTGATGGAGAAAATCTGATTTGTCCTATGGCTGTCGTTCCATTCTTACAGATTGCACTGTTGGAAACCTTTAATGTTGTTTTTGACATGTGAATAAAGTTGAGCCATCAGGCCTCAATCTTGACTGTGTAATGTACTCCCTGCCTACTCACTGCAGTGTTGCCTTTGACTTTAGAATCTTTGCACAGCAACGGTCCCCGTGACTTTCACTGTATGGCCCAATTTTACATGCTTGATCGCGAGTTCGTCGACTTTGATTACCTGTCAATTTATGGTGAGATGCGTTTCTGTAGGTCTCGACTTGAATGGTGTACAACATTGTGATGTGGACTGTCATCCTTAGGCATGTGGATTTCAATTCTGATTGCAGCATAGCCTGGTGTAGGCTGCAGCCTATCAAAGGTTCCTGTGAAGAAACAAAGGACTAATAACTGGTGGTGCTCATGCACGTGTCAAAAAAGTGGCTGGATGCGTTTGATTAGGGGTGACATTTACATGGATGGTACACCACCATGAAAATTGATTAGGCGTTGGCATTGGTGTATTAAGGAGTGGCGTGGGTTAATTTGAATATGTTGCATACTTGGTCAAGTAGGGAGATTAGGTGGAGGGTTTTCTTAGGGGTTGGCATTCAGGGGGGAGGGTATTTTATGGCATGGATTTGTGAATGGTGACTGTGTATGCTAGAGTTAGAGAAAATTGTTCTCTGCGTACATACATGTCTTTGAAAAGAAGGAAGCGGGCTGTTCAGCGTCCTCTCCTTTTAACTTCGGATAGTTTGTCAAAGAGAATATTGACAAACTGAATGTTGATGTCATTTGGGTATGTTTGAAAGCCAACAACTGTGGGCAATGATTGCATTGTAATCATTGATGTATTTTGATTCTTCTGTTCTTTTTATGTAATTTGTGTTCTTAGGTGATTTACCTTTGACACTATGTCTAACTGAAGACATGGGGCCTCATTACACGCTATGCGGTAACCATGGCGCTATTAGCGCCATGGTTGCCGCCGGTATTTTACCGTGTCCGCCTTGGTGGATGGCGGAATTACCGCCCTACTCCAAGGTGAGCGGGGGCGGTAATTCCCCATTCACCAAGGCACTTCCCCATTCCCATTTTATGCCCCCACAGGGCTCAATGGGAATGGGGAAGGAGCTATTTACGGTACTGCAAATTGCGGTACCGTAATTAGCACCAAGGTCCCTTTGCGGGCCCGTTCCTTAACGGCTGCTAAAACCAGCCGTTGTGGTTGGGTCCAGCAAAGGGACCTCGTAGTAAGGCGGTAAGGGTTTACCGGTACCGGTGCCCTTACCGGTACCGGTAAACCCTTACTGCATACCGTGTAATGAGGCCCATGAAGTTTATTAAGTTTATTGGTGTATTAAGGAGTGGGGTGGGTTAATTTGAAAATGTTGCATACTTGTTCAAGTAGGGAGATTAGGTAGAGGGTTTTCTTGGGGGTTGGCATGCAGAGGGGAGGGTATTTTAAGGCATGGATCAGGACTGTCCTGTGTGCACCGCAAATGTCCCAGGTAGTGGTGGTGGTTTTGGTTGCTCTCATGAATGACCCTAGTTTGTGTGGTGGCAAGGAAGAGGTGTGTGTGCATTGATGTGTGTTGTTTTGTTGGGTTGGTACAGGGATTGGGTCACTGTTTGGGGATACAATCACTGGGAGGCCTTGCTAGGTCTCTGAAGGTTTACACTCTACATGTGTACAGGCTATCCCATATCACAGCATTCCTTTGTTTGCTAGTACCTGCTCATTTGTTTTGCATTATTGTATGCTTAATTCTGTGTAGACATGTTTGATGTCAACAACAGGACAACGTACCCCCCATCCATACATTCAGCAATGATGTAGGATTCATATTTATTGCCCTTCACTTTACTGATGTGGGATGCTGCAGCCTCCATCACCCCAGGCTCTCTGTGGTGTATAGAAGTATGAGCTTGGGGATTGGATCCTTTTCTGGGGTGAGAGGTAGAGGTCATTAACTTGCTCCCACTGGTAGATACTTTGCAGAATCAATGGCTATGTGCCTCTTTTCTAACGAGCCCTTGACATCCGGACACTGTTTCTTGATCTCATGGGCTGTGTGGATTTGCACTACCCAGGTTCACTTGGTTGGTTTGTTTCTGCTACAGGTGAGCCTTCTTTGTTGGGGTTGCACTATAGCCATGCAGGCTCTGAAGTTCATCATTATGTGTCATGCAGATTTTAACAATAAAGCAAGCCTCCACCTCTGTGCAATTGAACACATATGTATTTGTATTTGTTTATTTATATAGTGCGAAACCCAGAGGTATATAGGCGATTAAACTTAAGAAATTGGTTTCAGTGCTTCAGGTTACAGAATAGGAAGCGTAAGACAAATGCATTACAGCATTGCAGAACATACAAAGGTAATACGTCATACGCAAAGTGCAAAAGAAAAGTACAGGTGATGATCACATCCAATGAGCATGGCCCCATGTTGCAGGGTGGCAGCAACACACAGATCCAAACTCAAATCAGAGTGCAAAAACATGTGCCTACCCCATGTTGCAGGGCGGTAGCAACACACAGATGCAAAGGTCCAGCAGTAAGCAAATACATGGTGTCTACCCCATGTTGCAGGGCAGCAGCAGCACACGGATGCAAGAGTCAAATCAGTGGGCAAGTACATGGTGTCTACTCCATATTTCAGGGCGGCAGCAACACACAGATTCGACAACCAAATCAGTAAGTAAATACATGGTGCCTAATTCAAGTTGCAGGGCGGCAGCAGCACACAGATGAAAGAGTCAAATCAGTGGTCAAGTACACGGTGCCTACCCCATGTTGAAGGGCAGCAGCAACACACAGATGCAAGAGTCATATCAGTGGGCAAGTACATGGTGGCTACCCCATGTTGCTGGGCGGCAGCAACACACAGATGCAAGAGTCATATCAGTGGGCAAGTACATGGTGCCTACCCCATGATGCAGGGCGGCAGCACCACACAGATTCAAGAGTCAAATCAGTGGCAGATACGTGGAGCATACCCCATGTTACAGGGCAGCAGCAACACACAGATGCAAGAGTCAAATCAGTGGGCAGATACATGGTGCCTAACCCATGGTGCAGGGCGGCAGCAACACAAAGATGCAAGAGTCAAATTCGTGGGCAAGTACATGGTGCCAACCCCATGTTGCAGGGCGGCAGCAACACACAGTTGCAAGAGTCAAATCAGTGTCTTTGTTGGCGACCAAAGGGGAGGTTGGGGGCACACACAACACCACAAGTGACCAAGGGGGAATGGGGGCACACACAGCATCACAGGTTAACCAAGGGGGGGGCACCCACAGCATCACAGACGACCAAGGGGGGCACACACAACATCACAGGTGACCAAGGGGGGGCACACACAGCATCACAGGTGACCAAAGGGGGGCACACAGCATCACAGGTGGCCAAGGGAGTGTGGGGGCCCACACAGTATTAAAGGCGACCAAGAGAGGGAGGGGGCAGACACAGCATCACAGGCAACCAAGGAGGGGAGCACACAAAGTATCACAGGTGACCAAGGGGGTGTGGGGCACACACAACATCACAGATGACCAAGGGTGGGGTGGGGGCACACACAGCATCACAGGCGACCAAGCGGGGGGTTTGGGGGCACACGCAGCATCACAGGTGACCAAGGGGGAGCACACACATCATCGCAGGTGACCAAGGGGGGGCACACACAGCATCACAGGCAACAAAGGGGGGCGCATCACAGGCAACAAAGGGGGGCACAGACAGCATCACAGGTGACCAAGGGGGGTGGTGTGGGAGCACACACAGCATCACAGGCGACCCAGAGGGGGGCACAGACAGCATCACAGGCAACCAAGGAGGGCACGCACAGCATCACAGGCGACCAAGGGGGTGTGGGGGCACACACAGCATCACTGGCGACCACAGGGGGTGGGAAGCGTACCTAAAGTGGACAGAGAGCAGAGAGGGTCCTAGTTGTGGGCCTTGGTTAGTGTGTTGGCTCCTGCCTCCCAGTTGCTGTGATTGGCCTATCCAGGTCAATGCAACCAATGGGAGGGGAGAGTAAGGCCAAACCAGGCACCTAACTTATGTGCAGACAGAAAATCTGCCATTTTAGCAGGGCCAAACAAATGAGGCATCACAATCAGGACACAGTGAATGAGAGAATGTAAAACACTGTCAGTGGGTAATAATCAAGTAAAGATTGCTCTTATTTTGCGATCCTCGGGCCGGAGGCAATTTAAAAGCAATTTTGGCGGTTCCAGATGCAGAAATCCACACAGCAGTGCAATGCACACAGAAATTGTCGGGCTTACCAGCAGATGTGCACTGCTCGGAGAAAAGCTTGCAGGCAATGAGAAGATGATGTTGGAGCGAAGACAGCCTGGCTCCGAGTGCTGTAGGCAGGCAAGCAGAATGGAGGAAGGCCTTGTTGTGGGTCTTGGTTAGTGTGTGCTCCCACCTCCCGGTTGCTCTGATTGGCCTGTCAGTGAGAGATCAACCAAACCTCCAAGAAAAACTTTTTTAGGGTTAGACCCAAGAAGAAAAGAATCAGGAGGGGAAGAAGGAAGAGGCAGAGCAGAGAGAAAACAGAACATATACCTGAGCAAGAGTACTTAGTATTCAATCCATTGATAGAATACTCAGCAACCCAGAAGTACAGATCCTGCAGAGAGGACTTAATTGTGTTCTCACATATGGTACCAGTCTCTTCAACACTGAGGTGGAAATATTCCAATTAATTTGAAAACTGAAGCACAAAACACACTTTGCTAACATGGATATGGACGAATTCTAGGGAGAAACAGACTAAATGGGATTACGTACCTCCATTACCACATGCACTATCAATGTGTTCCGCAAAGTTATATTGAAAGACATTCAAAAAAAGTTTGTACACATTTCCTAAATACAAAACCTTGAACAAAAGAAACTTGGCCACAATTAGGAACATGTACAAGGAAGTATCCATCCTACTGACAATGGTGAGGCCTTAGTCATCATGAAATCAGAAGATTCTGAGCAAGATTGCTTAAGATAACTATGAGACCATAACACATACAATATGTTGCCACACAATCCTACAAAGGTGATTATGGATAACCTTAAAACTCTTTTAGAATGGCAAAAAGCAAAAATCATTGTTGTTGTAATTTCATCAAAGATCAATAAATCGCTGAACAAAACCACCAGGTCGCCCCATCATTTCAGCCACACATGGTGTCCTCCAACCCCTAGGAGTCTGCATAGAGTATGCATAGACACCATAGTGCAACTGATAATCCAGAAGTATCCAACTTTCATTAAGGACACCACAGACTTCTTGAATAAATTGAATACCATACTCATTGTCAGGGGTGACATACTAGTAATCATTGATGTCTGCAGTCTGTATAATTCTATTGCCCATGATTTAGGACAACAAGTAGTGTAATGCTTACTGCTAAAGGAGAATGAAGTGTCTAAAGAATGGATCATGATGATGTTGGAGTATATAGCTCAGAACATAAGTGTATGTTTTATTTGCAAACCAGTGGAATGGACTTGGGGGCCACCGTGGCTTCCACCTACACTAACTCATTCATGCTGAAATTTGAACACAACCATATTATCTATCATCCAGTATGGCATAAGTACATACGATAATGGGGTTGTTACATTAATCATATTTTCCTAATATGGAACGACACTCCAGAAACACTAGCATCCGTCTTGGAATATCTTAATATTATTGATAACAGAATACAGTTCACACATGAAAGAGGCAACCATGGGCTCCACTACTTAGATGTACAGATCACCCCGGCAGCATCGGGCTTCAACACCTCCTTGTATCACAAGCCTACTGACCGCAACAACCTGTTAAACAGAATGTGTTTTCACCCTTCATCGTCAATCAGAAAATTACCATACAGCTAACTGTTGCGAGTAAAACGTAAAGTGAATACTGGAAAGGAATACAAAGAAGAACTTTGCAATATGATCAGTAAATGTAAGGGAAGAGGATACTCAGCTGTGGAATTGACAGATGCTAGAAATAAAGTAGAATGCAAAGAAAGGTCTTCCTTGCTGATTCCAAACACATCTTCATATCTAGAACAGAAACCATTGGTATTGTTACAAAATACAGTGTTCAATCTACAAGAATCAAAAAGTCAATATTGAAACACTGGCCCCTACTGAGCTGTGATAAAAAGTTACAGAATTTGCTTGTAGAGAAACCCATTTTGCCTTCCAGAGGAGCTGCAATTTGCGAGACCTGCTGGTTAAAACCAAGTCCAAGAACCCAAAACACAGAAACCTAAGAACAAAGGGACATTCCCATGCTTATCGTGTAGCAGCTGTAATAATATCATTAAGGGAGACGTTATTACACTCCCCATAACAGGGAAAACATCAAACTGCAAAACTTTACAATGTGCAATGCACAGAATGTGATATACTCTATCAAATGCCCATGTGGCATTCTATATGTGGGCCAAACCAACCGCAGAGCACGCATACAGTGAAGCAAGTAAACATCCAATATTAGAACATGTAATCTGTACTCAGCAGTATCAAGAAATTTTGAACAACATAGACACCAACTCTCGCATATTAGATTCCAGATTTTCGATGTTGTCAATACCATAGTCTCATTATCAAAAAGAAATTAGAGCAGAGGGAATCCTACTGGAACGACAGATTAGACAGAATTTTTCCAAATGCCCTGAACAAAGAACTGAATTTGCATGGCTTTTTGTAAAATAGAACTGTAGTACCGTATATCTCCATCTGGTGACAATTGATTGTGTATGTTTTATCCGCATACAGTAGACATAGGGCCTCATTACACGGAAGGCGGTAATGGTTAACGGCCACCGTTAATGGTAACGGTGACCGTTAACCATTACCGCCTTACTACGAGGTCCCTTAGCGGGTTGGTGCTTTTACGCCTGCTTTTTGCAGGCGTTAAAAACCAACCCGCTAAGGGACCTCAGAGCTAATTACGGCACCGTAAAATTGCGGTGCCGTAATTAGCGCCTTCCCCATTCCCATAGAGCCCTATGGGGCAGCAATGGGAATGGGGAAGGGCAATGGCGGAAGGGGGATTTACCGCCCCTCCAACCTTGGAATGGGGCGGTAAATCCCCTTTCCGCCAAGGCAGTGCCGGTATTTTACTGGCATGAGCCATGGCGCTAATAGTGCCATGGCTCACCGCCTTCTGTGTAATGAGGCCCATAGTCTTGGGAGGATAGCTAAGGGGCATGGTGCTCGTCTTGGAAGCATGATGCCACTGAGCAACACATGTTCGATTCCTGGGTCCACGCTTAGAAACCTGTGGGTATTAACCTATGATATCTATTGGTGTTTTTTCCAAGTTGTTAATTGAGGAATTCTTCATCTACCAAAAGACAATGGGGGACTTATTCCATGTTTTTTAAATGGCTTGTTACTTAATCTGTAATGTTTTTGCCTATAGATACTTGCCTCTAATTTCCATTGTATCAAAGTAGCTCCAATACCTGAAAGATCATGATTGGTCTGCATTACCTTTGTTGTAATTATGCCAGCCAACATGTGCACCACTATTCAGGAAACAGACAAGATATATCTAGCTGTAAGAATATGTAAACATAAGTGTATTGCTATTTTTTTGCCAAGTTAATATTATGCAGATATACTGTTGCATGTACTGTAATATGTGATCCATTGCCTGCGGTAGCGGCCAAGTAGTTATGGTTAAGTTGCTAAACCCATAGGAAGAGCACTTTTTGGGTGACTTATAAATTTGCTCCCCCTGGACGAATCTTCACCAAACTTTGCAAAAAAAGTATATGGCCCACTCTGAATTTTTTTGCAAAGTTTGGAGGTTTGGTCCGGGGGGGCAAAGTTATAGGGCGGTCCCAACATTTTTTTTTCCCATAGACTGAATGGAGAAAAAATTTCAGTCGTGCCTACAGCCCAAACCGCTGAACGGATTTTCACCAAATTTGTGGCAGGAAGGCGGCTTGGTCCCGAAAGCTTTTGTAAATTTGGTGAAAATCCATCCAGTATTTTCTTTTAAAATGACCAAAAAGTAGGTCTAAAAAAATGAGTGACATCTATGTCTGCTCCGCGGACACACTTGCCTGTTCGCTCTGCGGACAGGACACCAATTGGATAATCGGGTTGTGTCATGTCTGCGGACATGCAACGTGTTCTCTGATTGGCTGGGATGAGGCGTGAGGTGTGTCAAATTGTTTCGATGCGGCCACCATATTGGATGTGCAGACATGTGCTGGAAGTGAGCATAAATCCAATTTTGGGTAGTGTATTGGTGTGTATGAGTGCTTGGAGAGGGTGGGGGAGTAAGAGATGGGTTAAATGCTGTATTTGTTCAGGTGGGAGAAGGCTGTGATATGTTTGCCGTGTCCGCGGTCACCGTGATTGTCCATGGACATGGTAAGCACTGGACGTACTACTGGCTTTTTTTAGTTTAGTATGATGTCGGTTTTGGGTTGTTAGAAGAGCATTGGGTGAAGAGGCTATGGGGCTCATCACGAGTTGGGCGGTAACACCAGTGGTATTACCGCCGGCGCTATTAGCCCTACCACCAAACCCCCTGGTGCTATTAGCGCCGTATCATGGGTTTGGCGGAACGTTTGGTGCCCATTTCCCATTGGGCCCATTCGGGAATTCCTCATTCCCCATTGGGCCCAATGGGGAAAATTTCCGCAATTACCGCCGGCGGGTTTTGTGCCGGCGGTAATAGTGCCGAATATCAGCAATTTTGCAGCGGATTTCCCCCCAGCTGAGAGCTGGGGGGAAATCTGCCATGGCCATGATCTGGCGGACCCTTAAATGCGGCAGTAATAGCGCTACCACTGCATTTAAGGGTTACCGCCAGACTCGTGATGAGGCCCTCTGTACTGAAGAGTTTGTACATTGGTTGTAATTATTTTTTAGTATGTTAATTGAAGTACATCATGTTGAGGTGGATGTATGATGTTTTTGGGTTGTGGTCATTTGGTAGGTGTGTATTTCGAAGGCCGTAGGCCGTAGGCCATGCACCCAAGACTCTAGGCCCTGGCCAAAACCACTGCAGCATGACACACCCATAGAAACAAACATTTTGATCGTGGTATGTGGGCTGCTTAGGGGATATGTTTTCAAAAATGTGAGTACTGATTGGTAATATTGTAATAGGATAGTGAGATGATGTGTGTTTGTTTGTTTGTTGGATTGTGTTCAGATTGTTGGTATTGAAGACTCTAGGCATTTTGGGTTGTATTTATTGGTGAGGTGTTTGTTTGCATGGCTGTGTTATGTTACAGTTTTTGTGAGTTTAATTATTATATACTTACTGTTTCTTTTGTTGAGGCTGTATGAAGAGGTTTGGCCAGCCCATGCAGTCAAGATCGTAGTGTTTGGCAATAGGCGGTGCAGGATAAAATACCCATGGAAGCAAACATTTTGGAATGTGGTTTATGGTTAGGTGTTTGCTTGAATGGGTTTGTTATGCTGTGGCGTTTGTGAGTCCAATCATTATATACCTACTGTCTGACTTTTGTGGTTGAATGCAGTTTTTTCATGACATGGGTAGTTGGAGCAGACATTCTTTTTCAATCACTGTGATAAAAGAAAAAACACATGTTACTATAGGTAGTTTATAATGAGTATTGCATTGCATATTAGACATTTATGTATTTTTTCGACCCTCATAGTTAGTACTTTAGAGGTACTATAGTTCAAACCAGTGTACGGTGCAAGTTGCTCAGTTCCTGTGTTTGTTCATTAAATCATTGGGTCTGTGGGACAAAGAACATGCTGGATAAAAAAAAAAAAACTTTATACGTTGTGGTACAATATATTTCCTTCATTGATTTCAATAGTAGGAATTGAATAGGTGTATGGTTTTTGATTTGGAAGTAGTGGTAGTGCTGTTGCAATTATATGACAGTTGGGGTATTCTATTTGTTTATTTTTGTTTCCATTTTAGTGGTATTCTTGTATCTGTTGGCATTTTGCAGATTTTTGGGGCAGTTAGATACCTGTTGGTATATTCTAACTGTGTATTTCTTGTTTCATTTTAGTTGTATTCATGTATCTGTTTGTTGCAGAATCTTGGGGCATTTAGATACCTGTTGGCATATTCTAACTGGTCAGAGTTTTGAAGTTCAAGTTTTGTTTATGTTCATGCACAAATTAGTTATTACATTTTGGTTTTAAGAATATTAAGCGTTTACAAGATTTGCTGGTAATCTCTGTTTAGAGTAATGGTAGTATCATTACATTCGAACCATCCACAATTCTTTTTTTATATATGCAGTGTAGTGACCTGCATTGGTTGTGGTTCCTGCGTGGTAGATTATACCTATTGTTGTGAGGATTTTCTTACCAAGTGATACTTGACCATGTGTGAATCCAGTCAGCTTGCAGTTGTTTTTGGTACCATCTGCATTATAACGTAAAAGCGGAATTGCTGGTAGTAGATAATCTGCCATGGTTTGCATTTTGTACAAGTTGCTGAAATGGAATGGATTCGCAGTTAGGTATGGATACATACACAAAGCATTAATTAGGAAAGCATTAGGAACTTCTTCATGTACTACATGCCTGCAAAGAGTGCATGTATGTTTCCACATGTATGAAATCTGGAAGATTTCATTTATAGGTATTTTTTTGTTTGCTAGTACTTGTAGCAAGTACATCAGGAATTCATGTGGATCTTCTTGTGAGTTTATAGTGAATTTGACCATTCCAGCAAAGTCCAATTCCTGCCTTATTCCAGAAACACTGTAACTGTTACCAGGATTGTTGGTTGTATTTCTATGAAGGACTAACATTTGCAAACACAATTGGTCTGTACCGTGTGGGTAAATGTTGTCAATAATTGGTGGCAATTGGAATAGAATATTTATTGCTACATTTGCCTAGCAATTTACACCAGTTATATTTGAAAATTTGAATGGACCTGACAGTTCTGTGTCCAAATCATTTGTTGGGAATGTGCATTGCTTCTTGTTGAGTTACTTTGAGCAGTAGATTCTTCTTTGGTTGTGGTCCTTGATGAAGTATTAGCTTCATTTACTTTCTTTAGAGGAATTGCTGTGAGATCCTGCATAGATAGAGTCTGAAGTAGTTTTCTTTTACACAGTTTTATTTTTTGCGGAACAGGATTTGTTTTTAGATGGGGGTGTAGAGTGAACGCAGTCTATTATATTCTAGAATGCAAGACATATCAGCATTTACTTTACTTACATCAAAGTTGATTAGAAATAGTCTGTCAAGTGTACATAAGCGTGAATGTGCTACATAGCTCATGTCTTCTTTAAAGACTGTTCTACCAATATTTATCAATGCTTTATCTAGGGTAAGACCTTGTGATTTGTGAATGGTGACTGTGTATGCTAGAGTTAGAGAAAATTGTTCTCTGCATACATACATGTCTTTGAAAAGAAGGAAGCGGGCTGTTGAGCGTCCTCTCCTTTTAACTTTGGATAGTTTGTCAAAGAGAATATTGACAAACTGAATGTTGTTGTCACGTGGGTATGTTTGAAAGCCAACAACTGTGGGCAATGATTGCATTGTAATCATTAACATATTTTGATTCTTCTGTTCTTTTTATGTAATATGTGTTGTTAGGTGATTTACCTTTGACACTATGTCTAACTGAAGCCATGAAGTTTTTACTTGACCTGTTGTTGAAACTGGTCTAGGGAAACCAAAGCAGCATTTGGTGTAGTATTTCCCTTTGTTTTTATATTTGCGACAACAATATCTCCCACATTTGTGTCTTTGAAATTGTAAAATTTGTGCAAGAAGGTCACGATGTGTTGTTTCTGAAGGGATTTCTCAAGTGACATATTTTTGGATGAACTGTAAAACAGTGGCATCACTGTCCTTACCACATTTAGGAGCATCTTTAAGCCACAAAAGCATGTGGATGTGTGGTGCTCCTCTGGCTTGTTATTCTTTTCTCCAAAAGAAATGTTGCACTTCTCCGAGTGGAGGAACAGTTTTATTACAAATGATGTGCAGCATAGCAATGAAGCGATGATGGAAATATCTTGATACATTCACAGTATCTAGAGAGCAGAGTTCTCCTGGTGTTTTTATAGCTATGTTTGTTTTGTTTTTGTTTGCTATGTGTAGAAAATCGTGTAAATCTTCCCATGCATACAGAGTACATCTCTGTGACGTTGGAACCAGTATACTTTTGTACCACGCATGTTTGCTAAAAGATTTGTAATGCTTGACCGTAAAATCTCATATTTTTCTTGCACTTTTTGTAGTAATTCCGTAGCTGACATATTTTGAAAATGGATACCTGATTTCAATGTGTGTGCAACTCAGTAGCATAGAGTTGCTAGTTCACTTTGAAAGAGAAGGTGCAATATGTATTCCACGTTTTGTTGGAATCTGGGGTCTTCAGAATACATTCGTAAAGAGAAGTATTCTGATGCTGTTATTTGTGTGGGTCTATCATCGTACCTTCCTCCTTTTCCAGTAGGAAAGAGTAGAGGGAAGGAACATGCTTCTATACTTTTTTCCCATATGCTGATTGGTGATCATTTGGCTTGGTGCATTTGGTACGTTTCCAGTGCATCATCTATGGTGTCTATAGTGTAATGGGTGAATTGTATACTGCTCTAAAATATTGGATTCTGTAGCAGGACTAGAAGTTGAAATTGACCAGTTTCTGATGACTCTTCAATTATTTCAGTGGTTTCCCTCAGGTTTTCTTCAAAATTAATTTCTCTGTAGTATTAATTGTTGTCTTTTATATAATGCAGGGCTTGTCTAACTTTATGTAAGTCCACAAGTTGTTGCCAATTTTTTTTGTCTTTTGTAGGTACGCCATTTACTAAGATAATTGTAGATTGATCTATTGGACGTTGCACTCCCAGAGTGTACATTTTCTTTGGGGTCTAATTGCAAATAAACTACTTTGCCAGGAATCTCTTACTCTAATTCAGAGGGAGATAGTTTTGCTGTTTTTGGTTGAAGGTGTATTATTGCTTGAAATGGGTGCACTGTTTGAATTATGCTGCTCCCATATACGTTGAGTTGGTGCAGGGAGGGGGTTTGGTAATGGGAATAATTCCAAGTTATTTGTGATAGCACTTGAAGTTGTTTGGTTGTTGTCAAGTTTTGCAGTGCAGTAACTGCAAAGTATTAAGGGGTCAGTAATTTTGTATTTGTTTTCTGCTATAGGATAGAGAGCTAATTGGAACCATTTGGAATCTTCATAGGCTTCTATTTTGTACGTTATGACTACAGTTTTTGTGCTATTTTTATAAAAAAAGTCCTGCAGCAACATACACACAAATGGTTGGGTACTTTAGCAGATGTACCTTTAAACTTTAGTATTTCTTTTCTGTATGTGTGTAATACAAGGTTGCCTTCTGTACAGTTGTTGGTAGTCTGCTGTAAATCTATTGCATTTTGTAAGTGGCTTTCAATTCCAAAATATTTCTCTGGATATGCTCTATTTCTTCGAGTAGTTGTTTGGCTGTACCATGTAGAAGATTGTTATTTAAGTTGGCTAGTGCTAAAGCAGGACATGTGGCATAGTACAGTTTATGGACCAGATTTCTTATAGTTGTATGGTGTGTTGATATCATTTTGATATGATGGAAGGTGCTTTTGCAAATAGGTCCAGAAATGCAGGCTAATGAATGTCCTTCTAATCCTGTGTATTTGCGCACTGGACAGGGGTCCATATTTTGTAGTAGTTTAATTTTTAAATTGTCTTTGTCTTTCACATAATGATTGAGGAACTGGCGTAAAGATTTGAAAGATTTTTTGGCAATCTTACACATTGATTTGCACGGCCATTTTTAGACTGGACGTATTGGTTCAGTGGAATGGACAGGTGATTCTGGGGATATTTGTGTGAGCAGCGTTTCTTATTCCATAATGGTATTATTACGTTTTTCATACCCTCGTCCACTGCTATGTATGGCAATTGGGTTTATTTGCTTTTGTCTGTATGGTTCTTCATTGAAATATGGTTCTGTGCTCGTGGTGTGACTCCATTCCCCTCCACACATGTTTGTGAAGTTATCTTTGTTGATATTCCGTTTATTGGGAAGTCTTTTTTGTAGTGTAGTACTTAATTTTGTTAGTGGTTTCATTCTGTTTAAAACTAAAATAAATTCCTTTTGAGGATTGCACTGTCTATGAGAGCTTCTAGGATACATTTTCTATGGTAGGTTTTAAGGGTTGTGCGTGATTTCTCTCCTGTTTGTATAAGGTTCTGAAGGACTCTGTGGCGGAAATGTTTTTGTAAAATAATTTTTTTTTGTATGCTTACTTGCCGATCCATCAAGATTTATAGGTGCAGTGTTTGCACAAGTGGTAACTGCAGTCTTGTTAATCACTTTCTGTTTTGTTTTACATTTTGAAAGAGGAGGCAAAGTTTCTATATTGCAAGCTTGTTTTGTTTCACTTAATGACTGTATTAGCTGTTTTTTTTTTAACTTTTTGTCCAAATTCTGCTAGAGTTGGATGCTTATTTTGGAGAGTTTTAGTTTGATTTTGTTACATTTTTCGTTGCTTTCTACGGAGTTGCTATTTGGTAGGCATTCTGTGGGGTCTGTTGGAGAAAAAAAGAAAGTGTGGGTTGGGATCCTGTGCAGTATATGTGTGCTTTGTGCATGAGTGTCTGAGTATGATGGTAAGGATGTATGTAGAGGTATGTGATTGTGCAATGGGCTGCTATATAAGGTTGGGAAGGTTATTCTTGTATTTGTGTGTTACTATACTGGTGTTCAGACTGCAATAGAAAGTATGGAGCTGTTGAGGGGAATCACTAATACTGAATCTAATGTTGCAGGGTTTATATAATTGTTTGTTCTAGAATAGTAGAATTCTACAGTGCTTGAGTAACAGTTAGAACATTATGGCAGTATTACACCTACTTTTTTGGATGGAAAGAGTAGGTTTGTTCTGAGTTCTCGTTAGTACTTCAGACGCTGCTGCTGCAGAGTTGTCTTCACTGCAATTCTAAAAGAAAGAAGTTAGTAAATATATGTGTTAATAGCACTGTTGTTAATTTGTTAATGTAGACATGTATGTCTTTGTTATTGCAGTAGTAGTGCTTTCTGATTAATGTGCATAGCATGTACATGCACTTTTCTTCTTTGCCTATGCGCATTCTGTATATTTTATTTAGAATCTTTTAGTTGAATGTGCTTTAGAAATGAGTACATTAGAAAGCGCACAGAGCACACTTGGCTTCGTATGGATGTTAGGAGATAGAAGACATAATTGTATGCTTTGTTTGCTATTTTACATGGTAAAGGCAGGAACTGTCTGTAGAAGTATGCAATGTATGTATTTGTGAAGGTGTGGGAAATAAATCAGAAGGATTTGATGGGGTCAGCAGCTTATTACTCAGTAGGTGATTACTAAAGTACTGTGTGATTCTGTGGTGCTTGGAGATGGGAGAGTCTGAAATAAAGTAAGGGTTGCAAGGAAGGACCTGGTGCTTGTGTTGCAGACTGAAGGGAAGGGGGAGATGTTGTATGTCTTGCTTTACAACACTGTACATAGTTGTAGATGATTTGATAGATATGACTGCACCTGTGCATATTTGAATGCTGTTGTGAAACCTAGAACGGAATGGGCAACCAGCTGGAATGAGAGAGCTGTGTAGAGTGCAAGAACAGTTGTAGAGGCAGTGGTGTTGTTTCAGCTGGGAGCCTTTCAAATGATATTGGATATCTGTGTGCATAAATAAAGATGCAAGTACTCATCATGGCTGTGTGTAATTTTCTAACACACTAGAAAGCCTTTTTCCATAATTATGCTGTTATTTCTTGCATCTTTTAACATGAAATGAAACTTTGTTAGATAGCTGTGTGTGTTGTGTCTGATTACTAATATAGTCATTTGTAAAGGAAGTTGAAATAATAGAATGTATGTGAAATATGCAGAATGTATAGAAAGAAAATTGTATGTGCATCCTGTGCACTATAATGCATTAAATGCTATCATGGTGGAAATGTGGGTAAATATGTGGCAGTGGTTACAGTAATTATGGACTGAATGAAGAAAATAACAGTTTGCACATTGCAGTTAATAATATGGGTACATAAACATTTGGAGAGCGGACAAGTTTGCAAGTGACACCTGATTATAGTAGATGGGCAAAATGACAGTAAGCTTGTTTTATAGGTTACACAGGGTAAGTGGCAGTTACTCTGTTTACATGTATTTATACAAGAAATGTACATGTACCATACATGCCAGTCCTCCCAATTTCGGTGGGAGACTCCCGATTTTTCAGTGAAAAATATTGTTATTTTTCACGTTCTCCCACCGAAAAAACATAGTTGCCCAATGCATTCTTATGACACAAATGTTGTCTCCCAATTTTTCGGAGGAAATGTCCCTCCCAGGTGGGTCAGAATGTTGGCATGTATGATGTACTGTGCAATAAATATTCATACCTGTACTTTGTGTTCATGCATGTGGATGTGCATGAATCTGCAAGTGAAAATGTTGGAGAGTTTACTAGTAGTTGCTGTAGGTGCTTTGAAGTCACAGCACAATTGTACTCGGAGTGATCAACAGTACATCTAAAGTGCTGAATTGTGATGATGGAGTTAGATGTAGAGGTCTTGCATGTGATTGGTGGATAGTTGTTTAACTGCTTAACAGTAGCCAATGAGGGAATGGTGTAGAGAGTGAAGTGGAAAGGGTAGAAGGGCTGCCCTAGTGTTACTTACATGCTCCACGGACAGCGCAGCTGTTTGCAGACAGGACATGCCACATCCGGGGCTTCCAAGCATGAAATGGGAGTGTATTTTGAGGATTAGCCAATCAGGTGTTGAGGTTCTGCTTCGTATTGAGAGAGGCTGTGTGTAGTGAAGATGGTGGAGGTGGAGAATGTCAGGGTGATGGTGCTTGGAGATATGTTTGTGAATGGTTTGCAGCGGTATGCTAAATCTAGGAATGTGGCTAACCATTTTGACACAAAAGGAGTGGAGGTGGTGTGGTGGACTGTGCCTGGTTTTAATTTGAAGGCAATGCTAGACGTTTCTCAGGATATGGTTAGGTATAATAGTCCACATGTGGTTGATCAGCACTGTGGTGCTTTGCATTTGGGTTATGTCAGTGCCCCTACTTTGTTGCAAGATCTGCAAAACTTGGTTCAGGCGGTAATGAAAGAACTTCCAAATGCCACAATTATTTTTTTCTGGTTTGATACCTAGGCCAATATTGGACAATAGTTCTGTTTTTTGTACTCAGCAAAATGTGGGTAGGTACTTAATCAACAGAGGCATGTTTGCTTGTATGACTAGAGCTGGTATGTTCTTTTGCAACAATGGGAACATTGACTCTGGTAATGATGATTACTTTAAAGAAGATGGCATGTCTTTATCTTTTATGGGAAATGCCATGCTGTTTTGGAACATAAGGGTTGCTTTCGAGAAGGTAATGTGAAGATTTTTGGAGGAACATTAGGAAAATAAATACAAAATAAAAGGTGTTTCTGAAGCATCTGCAAAAAACCCCCAAAAAAGTCTCTTTTCAGAGCCAACCTCAAAGGGGAAATGGAGCACACTATTTAAATGTTCATTCCCCACGCTCAGATTTTTTGATTTGTCCACGGACACTGCAGTTGTCAGTGGCCCGCATGTATTACATACGGGATTGTTGAAGTTGAGAGGCATGCAAATGAGACATAGCACAGCAAGGGATTGGTCAATAGGGTTTACTGGGTGTGATGTGTGAGCAGAGAGTTTGTGAGAAAGTCTTTTTGCTGAGAGGAGAGGAGATAGCTATGGCTGTGTGTTTCAGAAAGCATATTGTCTGGATTTTGGGAGATTCGTGGATAAATTGGTTGGAGGTGCATGCAGATCACTGTGGAGTGGCTGTACATCTTGGGTTTCCTCATGTAGAAGTGCGCTGGCATGGAGTGCGTGGAAAGAAGTGGCTGGATTTGGTATCGCTTTGTGCTACTTTGGTGACACAGCCTCATCCAGACATTGTTATTATTCATTGTGGAGGGAATAGTTTAGGACATGTGTCTGGAATCTCTTTGCACTTTACAATGAAAGAAGGACTTGGGAAAGTCATGGACATGTATCCAAACTCCAGAGTAATTTTTTCCTGTATTGTGCAGAGACAAATGTGGCTGTGTTCTTCTTCATTTGGTCCACACATGGAGAAAGCAAGGCGCAATGTTAACAAGGCTGTCTGTGCCTTTTTGAGAGATGTTGGTATGTCCTCCTTTCACAATGAAAACATTATGTTTCGTAGTACACACATTTTTTGCAGAGATGGAGTACATTTTACTCATGCCGGAAATCAGATTTTTCTGCGAAATATACAAAATGCATTGCAACCTTTTTTGGAATTACAGCAATCCATTTTAAAGTAGGTGTTGACCATGTGAAGTTTTCGAAACACAAAAAATCACCACAAAAAGGCTCTTTTCAGTGCCACCACTTCCTCCCAGAGAAAAGTGCAATGGTTGTGACAGGGCAGCAGTGCTCAGAATTTAGATGTCCACGGACTGTCCGCGGACTTCTAAAAAATGCAAGGGCCCTACGCATTTCATTGACACTTCTCTTTTTGAACTGTGAAAGGCGGCACTGAAAAGAGCCTTTTTTTAAAAAAAAAAAAGGGTTTTTTAAACATGACACACAAGGAAAGGAAGGGAAAGGAGGGTAAGGAAGGGACACCAATCACAGGGATAAGAAAAGGATGGTGGATAGAGGAAGATGTAGCGTGGGCCTTATTCAGGTAGTTAGCAGTTCTTCTCATGCTCCTTGACCACAGTCTCGAAAGCACTTCAAAGGTTCTCCCCCTGCAGAGTACTACGTTGGAGTACATGCACAATACTGTGACCCTCGAATGGTAAGGATCAACAGCATTGTGTATGGCCTACGAGGCTGCTGGAGGAATGCGCTGCCCCATAACTATGTCTCTTGTGGTGGCAGGAGCGGAAACAGAGGATGATGCAGAAGAACTCAACCTACTACGTTTATCGCAAGGTACAACCTTACAAATAGCCCCACCGAGGAACGATTTTAGGTATAGCTTCATTGAGGTAGTACCATAGCAGTACAAACCCGGTTTCCTACGACTCAGCACCGTCTTAAACTGATTGCAGGTCACCATGTGTGCACGTGCTTTTGGTACTGCATCAACAGTGGTAAATAACCTCCACACTCAAGATTCACGGTGAGACCTAGTAGTAGGGACTTCTGCAACCTTATCCTCTTCATCCTCTTCATCACTCTCCTCTGTATCCTCATGCCTATTCCCCTCTGCAGGCCCTCGGGGAGGTGGTGGTGGAGGTGGTGGAGGGGGTGGGCTGCTTCTGTGACAGCAGTAGCACCAGTGGCAGCCATGGATGCCATCAGGATAGCTCTTTCAAAGAGCAAGAGCAATCCAATGCAACAAGGAGCTCTCTCTGTCCTGGAAGCCGAAAAACAGAATAAGGAGCAGCTCTAGGGTGTGGCCTTTTATAGGGGTGATGGGGTGCACTTTGGCGGACACCCGTGCTTTCCCAGGACACTTCGAACACTAAGAACGGGCTAAAAGAATTCAAAAAAGTATGCAGATGGCCAAGGACATAGTGTGGGACTTGTGCAAGGGTGAACTTTCCCAGGAAAATACCTTGGATTGCTGAAAGAAACACTTTTTAGGTGTCCGGGGGACCGCACAGTATTCGTTACGGTTAGCATGGGAGCGGTCACATGATGTGGTTGAGGACACGTTGGCGAATGGGACGGCTGTCCGTAGGACACCAAATGCACGGGATTGGGTCTATGCATGTGTGCGGGTTTCTACGGACAGTGTTCCAGTCCCTGAACTAATTAAAAGTGCGACACACTTTTGGCGAACAGTTGCACACAGGCACGAAGTTCGTAGGGGCAAGGGTGTGCTATGCATGAGGGTGGGTGTTCTACGGACAGTGTTCAGATACCTGAACAAAATAAATGTGTGTCTCAACTTTGCTGACAGATGGACGGGCTATGTGTTCTACAGACATATTCATTCTGGTTACAGACAATGCAAACAGGGGGAATGTTCTTAGGACACTTTATTTTGCATAGCTAGGAACATCCGACGTCCTTAGTGTTCTGCGGAGACACCCATTTTGACTATGGCCAGTTCGAACAGGTATAGTTTCCTTAAGATACCGACATTTTGGCTAATTATGGACAGGCAGACATCTTGTGTGTCCTAAGGACACTTCCATCTTGATTGAGGAAAGTGCGAACAGGTATAATGTCCTTAGGACACCCCCATTTTGGCTAATTGCAGACAGGCAAACATCTTATGTGTCCTAAGGACACCTCCTTTTTGATTGCCAACAATGAAAACAGTTATAGTGTCTTAGGACATCCCCATTTTGGTTATTTGAGGCCATCCCGGACAGTCGCGCTGTCCACAGGCACCCTAACTGCCTTTTTAAAAAAATACCACACAGAGGAATATACTAACAACACACTTAATATGTTATTACTGTATAAAAGTATACACATTATGAAACAGAGGGGGAAGCAGGAACAGATGCAAATACAGGGGGATTAGGGGTTAGGATATGCTGGATGGTAGGGGAGGAAGGGAGTCAAGTTGCATCGTAACGTTCTTCTTGATGGGTAGTTTTTGAGGATAGTTGAGTGGGACATGGAGAGGGGGAACAGGTACATGTTGGACAGTGATATTACATTTTTTCTCTTATATGGGCCTCCACAAAGTTTTTTAAAAGATTGAAAATTTTCATTAACATCCATTTTTAGTTCCATTCGTTACAGAGGATCGTCTAACCTCTCTCTTGGTATATTATGTTTAATGTATGTATGGTCTGTTAAAAAAAGAAAATGTTAAGTACACATAAAGTAATGGTTATTAATTGGTTTATATAGAGAAGTGTAGTGTCTACCATTAGTATCACTGTCTTCACTCATTTCATCCCGTGGAAAGTTTTCTTCCAGCCATTCCAGAGTACTAGACATTTCTTTGTAAAAAAAAAAAAATAGTTTTAGTGCACCTAATACAGAAAGTTTATAAATATATACAATACATGTAGTGTACTCACTAGTTTCTTGCTACGTTTTGCTGTTACTGCTGCATAGGTGTCCTGTTGATTTTTTCTGTGCAATTTCTGTGAGGTAATTCTGTTGGAGGCATATTTATTGTGTTTTGGTATATTCCACTATGTGGCATATGCTATGTAATTGGACTGTTAGTGTCTTACATACACAGTTTCACTTCTTGTTTATTATTGAATGTAATGTATTTATGTGCTGCTTTTTGAACTTGTTTAGTGTTTTTTTGGATGATATAACAATGTAAGATAACCCATGAGTTTTTGGATAGTGTTGATGTTGTCCGAGTCCGTCCGCGAACAAGCGCGTGGTCCGTGGATATCAGACCCACTAGTGCAGGTAGGGGGTTCAGTATGTCTATGTTATATGTATATAAACTAAGGGCATCCTAGTAAATATTTATCAAATTTACATTATCTATATATCTATATTCAGTGAAAAAACTTAGTTACAAGAATGTTATGGTTATGTTGTGCTACTAAAAACCTATGAAATTCAGTAAAAAACATTGTTAAAGGGACGTGAATGATGACATCACATGTACATTTACATTTCATGAATAGTCTGTACAAGGGATTCTTATTGTAATGTTGATAAAAAAGTGTCAAGGATCATTGGAATAAATATCATGAGGTACGTAGTGCATTAAGCAATGCATTGATACAAATAGAATTCCATTATGAAGTTCTTTCCAGTATACTAAGCTACTCATGTAGAAACATAGGCATTGTGTGCAGCATACATGATGGAGGTGCAATATTAATGATCTTGCCAATAGCAAAATGATAAATGATTTCTTATTACAGTTTTGCGTACTGTGAAACATTTAATAAGTAGCTAATAAAACCCACTTACTACATAATTGCATTATTGCAAACAAAACACAAACAGACAACAACACATACAAATATAAGCATATACAGGGAAAATGAAGTAGAAAAAACATAACCTTACTGATTATCTTCATGCACAGAAATGATTGCTCTGCTTCAATGCTACTAATTCCCTATGTATAACTATCACATAATGTGACTAGATCCTAAGGAAAGGAGTGTGATTACAATGTATGCAAATATGAGCATATCCAGGGAAAGTACAGTAATAAAAAAAACAGCAGAACTATAAAACAAAAAGTGTTGATAACCTTACTGATCCTCTTTATACATAGAAAGCATTGCTGTCTTCCAAGTTTGTGTTTTCCCCTATGTATATGTTTCGTATGCTGTGAGTGAACCCCAAGTGAATTACTGTAAGAACATATTTGAAGTATAAGTCTACAAATATAGTACCTTTTGAATTTTTAGTTCCTGACTGTTACTGGCCTAGATATGTCAGTAAAGGAAAAAAGAGGGAGCCAGACTTGTGATGTCATCAATGACATTTGTGATGTCATCTTTGATGTCCTGGTTGTTAGTCTTAGCAGTGCACAGTGTTGGCGCGAGTACTGGTTGCTGAGGTTACCATAACTGGCGAATTTCAGGGGTTTTCCGGTTTTACTTGGAACCATAACGTCCCTGTAACAACGTTTTTTTCATTGAATTTCATAGGTTTTTAGTAGCACAACTTAACCATAATGACCCTTTAACACTGTTTCTTTACTGAATATATATATATATATATATATATATATATATATATATATATATATATATATATATATATATATATATATATATATATCAGTGAAAATACTTTGTTAAAGGGACGTTATGGTTCAAAGTAAAACCGAAAAACCCCTGAAATTCGGCAGTTATGGTAACATAAGCAACCATAACTCGCGCCACCGTGCACTGCTAACACTAAACCCAGGACATCAAAGATGACATCACAAATGTCATTGATTACATCACTGATGACATCTCATGTGCATTTACTTTTCATAAAAACTCTGTACAAGGGATTCTTATAATGCTAACCAAAAACTGTCAAGGATCATTTGGATAAATATCATGAGCTAATTAGTGCATTAAGCAATGCATTGATATAAATAGTATTCTATTATGAAGTTCTATCCAGTATACTAAGCTACTCATGCAGAAAGATAGGCAGTGTGTGCAGCATACATGATGAAGGTGCCATATTCATAATCTTGCCATGTTGAATACTGAAATGATAACTGGTTTCTTATTAGAGTTTTGCATGCTGTGAAACATGTAACAAGTAGATAATAAAACCCACTTAATACATAATTATTACAGACAAAACACAATGAGACAACAACACATACAAATATGAGTATATACAGGGACAGTGAAGTAAACAAAAAAGCAGAAGTAGTAGCAGAAAGAGTTCATAACCTAACTGATTGTCTTTATGCAGAGAAACTATTGCTCTGTTTCAAAGCTGCTGCTTACCATATGTATGTGTATCACATGATGTGACTGCACCCAAAGGAAAGGAGAGTGAGTATAATGTATAGAAATATGAGCATATACAGGGAATGTAGAGTAATAAAAATAAAACTATGAGAAAGTGCTGATAACCCTAATGATTATCTTCATGCACAGAAAGGATTGCTCTCTTTCAAGCCTGTGTCTTCAGCTATGTATATGTTTCATATGATGTGACTTGACCCGAAATCTACAAATATAGTACCTTTTCAATTTTTACTTCCTGACTGTTGCTGAAGAAAACTATGTGGCTTCGATATGTCAGTAAAGGATGAAAAGTGAGAGCCAGCCATGTGATGTCATCAGTGATGTCATCAATGACATTTGTGATGTCATCTTTGATGTCCTGGGTGTTAGTGTTAGCAGTGCACGGTGGCGCGAGTTATGGTTTCTTGTGTTACCATAACTGCAGAATTTCAGGGGTTTTTCAGTTTTACTTTGAACCATAACGTCCCTTTAACAAAGTTTTTTCACTGAATTTCATAGGTTTTTAGTAGCGCAACTTAACCATAATGTCCCTTTCACAATGTTTTTTCACTGAATTTCATAGGTTTTTAGTAGCACAACTTAACCATAATATCCCTGACTTCATATACATGTAACATAGAACATACTAACCCCCTTGTAGTGATTTTCATGTGCGTGGATTACCGCCATGTCCGCGGACATAGCGAAAATCTGAGCGTGGTGAATGTAAATTTAAATAGTGTGCCCCATTTCCCCTTTGAAGTTGGCTCTGAAAAGAGCCGTTTTTTTTTGTTTATTTTACAGATGCTTGACAGACACCTGTTATTTTGTATTTTTTTTCTTGTTTTTTTTTCTTATTTTACTCCTAAAATCTTCACATAACCTTCTCCAAAGCAACCCTTACATTCCAAAATAGAAAGGCATTTCCCGTAAAAGATAAAGAAATGCAATCTTCTTTAAAATTAATAGCATTACTGGCATCAATATTCTCATTATTACAGAAAAACATACCAGCTCTAAGCATGAAGGCACACATGCCTGGGTTGATGACACACCTAGCAATGTTTTGCTGAGGACAAAAAACTGAACTATTGTCCCATATTGCCCTAGGTAGTAATCCAGAAAAATGTACTTTCGCATTTGGAAGGATCTTCATTACGGCTTGAACCAAGCGTTGCAAATCAGCCAACAAAGTAGGGGCACTGACGTTGCCCAAATGGAAAGCACCATAGTGCAAAACTACCACATGCGGACTGTTCATCGTGGCCATATCCTCACAAACTTGTACAATTCCCTGTACATTGCAATCAGGCCACACCGCCTCCACTCCTTTCACATCAAAGTTCTTTGCAAAATGCCTGCATTGAGCGTACTGGTGTAAACCATACACAAACATATCTCCAAGCACCAACACCCTGACTTTCTCTACTTCTGCCATCTTCACCACACACAGGGCATCATTCCGAGTATGGTGGTAAGGGATAGCGGCCACCGGTAACAAGACCGGTGGCGGTAATCCCTTACCGCCATACTCCGAGTTCCCTTTGCGCCATGCAGGTTTTAACACCTGCTTTTAGCAGGTGTTAAAATCCATGGCGCTAAGGGACCTTGATGTTAATTACGCCACCGTAATTTACGGTGGCATAATTAACGCCTTCCCCACTCCCATTATGCCCTATGGGGCAAAAATGGGAATGGGGAAGGGTAAATGGGGATTGGGGAATTACCGCCCCGCCAACCTTGGAATGGGGCGGTAATTCCGCCATCCACCAAGGCGCTGCCGGTCCGGGTACGGCGTCAACCAAGGCGTTAATAGCGATATTGGTTAGCGCCGTACTCGGAATGAGGCCCACAGTCTCTTTCAACACAAATCCACAACCTCGACATCTGATTGGCTGATCCGTACAGTCTTCTTTCCATGTTGGATTTCCTGGAAAAACCCAGATGTAGCACGCCCTGTCCACGAACAGCCGTGGTGTCCGCGGACGGCGTCCACTTTACTCTCTGTGCCATTCCCTCATTGCATACAGCTAAGCAATCACACAATACGAATAACGTCCTCAGAACACCCCCATTTTGTGAATTTTTGAACATTTCAGGACAATTATCAGTTCATTATTCAACATATTAACATTACAAATATTATACTTTCATCTTGTACTCTGCACACAATGCTATGTTTCTCCATTAGTAGCTCAGTATACTAGATAGAATCCCATAATACAATGCTACTTATATCAATGCATCGTTCAAAGCTCTAATAACGGTATGATATTTATTGCAATATCCTTGACACTTTTTTCACAACATTATAATAAAAATCCCTAGTACACAAATTCCATGAAAAGTACATACACATGTGATGTCATCAGTGATTTCATCAATGACATTTGCGATGTCATCTTTGATGTCCTGGGTGTTAGTCTTAGCAGTGCACGGTGGTGGCATGAGATATTTTCATAGCTTACCATAACTTGCGATTTTCAGGGGTCTTTCGGCTGTACTTAGAACCATAACTTCCCTTAAACATACTTTTTTTAATATCACGCAAACAATATACAAACATGGCGTGCAAAAACCAACTTCTCACAGATGGCTTTACACAAAATGTTGCAAAGTAAGAATTTATGCTCGTTCACAGTGAAGGTCAGCTGCTTCCATTTTTTTCTCGGGCCCCGGAGAGGCTCACGAAGCGGACTATAAGGTTGTATTGTGTTTTGACCTTGACAGACAGAGATTGTGATGAAAGACTTCTCTTGAAGGAGTGTTGCTAAAACGTAAGAGAAGATAAGGATGAAATTTCTGAAACGAAACCACTTTTATATATTATATCACTGTGCGAAAGATCGTTGGCACACGCAGAGTCGTATTTTGGGAATGCACTACTCGTAGACAATGGAAATTGCAATTGTACTGTAAGTAAACCCTTTACATTATTTTATACCAAATATAATTACAATAGCGTAGCATTAAAGGCCGCTCAATTTGAACTTGTTTGTAGAAAGGGGCATAATGTTTTCTACCGCGCACTATCACCGCCAAATTGATCCCCTGTCGTTTAGAGGGCTCTGAAAAAGGCAGACGACACAGGGTGGGTTAATAGAAATAATTTAACGGGTCTATAGGCGGTCAAGCGCTCTACTCGCTGTGCCACTTCACTGTAGCCTGTCAAGTGGTACAGCGAGTACAACGCTTGCTTTGACATCCGTGCACAGCTTGCTAACGCAAGTTCGAATCCCGGCAAGGCCACACTCAGCCTTTCATCCTTCCGTGGTCGATAAATTAGCACCACACACCGTGGTTAATAATAAGCACCGCTTAGATACCTCATGGTTCTTAGCGCTATATGAATGGGAAAATATTATTATTTTATTATTAACATACTCTGTTGCACTATCTTCGATAGCAAATAGTTTCACGCCCTAATAAATAAAATGATGATTTTTAATGAAGATCGGCTGGTGAGACTAATTTATGTTTTTTAAAACAGGTACGTGGCCCCATTTTGCCTATGTCATGATTTACAGACTCCAGCAGATGGGGTCTTCAACTGCCAGGTGCAGGTCCAAATATGCAACTTCATGACCCTCACCATTTTATGGGACAATCGCCAAGGACCAATATGCCCTTACACAGTACTAGTGGCTGCAAACAACATACCAACCAATAGGGTGGTCTAATGGCTCGTTGTTGGAGCAACCTTCCGATTATCAGAGCGACCACAGCTTATCTACCGCAAAGGAACAACGGGTGGCTCAAAATAAACTTTTGCTGATCAACAGCAGAGACAATAGCAAATCGCTGAATATTCACTAAACATTTCATGTGAAATAAATGTACTTTACCAAATGTACAATCCTGCTGTTTACTTTTAAACCACAGTTTCATATTCCGAATTGTGGCGCACTGAGTTGTAAGCTGATCTAACACCCTCTGTACCACAAAGGAACATTGCGTGCCTCAACATGAACTTTTCCAGATCGACAACTAAGACAAATGCAAATTGCTAAATATTCTCTAAACATTTGATGTCAAATAAATGTACTTTACAAAATTTACAATATTGCTGTGTGCATTTAAATCACTGTTTCATATTCCGAATTGTGACGCGCTGTGTTGTGACATAATATGTGTTGTCTTCCGGGTTCTGTGTAAAGTCACTTAGGACTGCAGAGGACTGGGCGCGTTTGATGACGCACCCTGTAACGTCACGGAGAGAGGCGGGGAATATGAATGCTTTGATAATATCAGGCTTAGGGGCGGGAGATATGATTTAGTGTCGCAAAAGCAAATCAGCCAGGTCACTAGCGCCAGTATAGGATTATCACATAATAATCGCGTCCATGTAATATATATATATATATATATATATATATATATATATATATATATATATATATATATATATATATATATATATAGTGCAACTAATGTGAAAGTAGTGCAAGCCATGCTTACCAGCACACTCTTTGTTCTTGCACTTTCCCACCTACTTCAATTATATGTATATCCTCACTAACAATTGTATGCATAACCTTGTGAAGATAAATGCATTTTTCTGTATACACCCTTAACAGAAATAATGTCTAGAGACACAAGATCACATTCCACTTGCAGATGTCTTTATAATAACGTTATTTGCACTTTGCTATAGGAAAAATGTTTCTTGCCATTATTGCCGCTAGAAACTAATATTGCAGTTACATTGAGGACAGATCCATTGTCCGCATCAGTTAATATTAGTACCCTTTGGGGTTTGTGGCAGCCACTCAGACAATGAGGAGGCTGGGAACAGGGGAATTACTAGTCGGTAATCTCCCCGCTCCCCGCCTCACAGATGGAGGCCGCCAATTTACGACACCGAGGAATGAGGTAAGTGCTCCGCCACCCTTCCCCCACTCCCTCCACAGATTCGCCTTCTCTCACCCTTCCCTCCACTTACCTGTTTTTTTGCCCCTCTTCGGGAGTGAAAACGCTGCAAACACTTCTGTCTCCAGCGCGTCCACTCCCGGTCTTCGACAGGCCGCCATTGAAAGGAGGAAGGGTCTACATCTAGTCCCTCACCCCACATGTGAGTCCTCCCGATTCCGTTCTTTCTCTTGGCTTGCTCCAAAATATTGGAATGCTCTCCTTCTTTTGCTTTGATCAATTCCTACCTTGCATCAGTTTAAAGTTCGCCTTAAAGAAAATCTTATTTTCTCTTGACTAATCTTTCTGGACTGATTTATGCACTTATCGTTTATTGTACCATTTTTTGTTTGCTTGTTCAGTGCTTTGGAGTAAGGCGCTATAAAAATTAAATATGTTTAAAAAAAGAATTGGTGGGGAGGTGTGCATACACATGCAACGGTATATGATCATGTGAACATCAACGCACCAATGTATTCTTACTCTGAACTTGGGCCTTTGGGAACATGCTCACAAATGCTATGGATGCAACCCGCCATATGTGTGTTTTTCAATTGTGCACAGTTGCCATGCCAGATGTGCAGAATGTGAGTTTGTATTCTCGAAGATGCATCTGATTTAAGGATATGAATGCCTGCTGTACAACATTGTACGTGTGCCAAGTGTGAGTTTGTGACTGAAATTTTCCCGAATTGTGTTGTAGCTATATGGTACACTCTATCTTACTTCAGCTGTGTGTTTTGTAGTGCCGCATGCCTATTTTGAGCACTCAGAAAATCAGGCCCATTCACTTTATGCGTTGCACCATATTTGAATTTTATTTTGCAACTTCATCACTGTTGGTTGTAGTCCGATATATTATAATTATTTTAGAGTATGTGGATTGGGAACGGGTGGTATATCTGCTATTTTATATTAGCTTTCCCACTGAGTTTGAACTGATGTTAGAATGTACAGGATGAAAAAATAACTGCTGTAGAAATAAGTTCTGCTTCCTAACTCTGCCGTCGTCTCTTCTACCTACCTGGGCTGAAGTGTGAAAACAAACATGAACGTCTTGGGATTCGTTTTTCTGGTGTGAATTTGTTGACAGGGGAATACTTTTTTTAAAGAAGCACGAGGTTTGCTACCTATAAGAGAATCTATGGATCGCCTACACATTGCATATGTTCATTCATAACAAGCATATATTTGGAAGCAACGAGTCTAAAGCATGCTATTTCTCTGGTATTATACTCTGTCCATGCTTAATCTTGCTGTGCAAGGGGAAACTAGTTTAATTTGAAAATAAGAATGGCGTTTGTGCTATTGTGATTTATTTGTTGCATGTTGTGTTAGCTTTGGTTAGCTTTACTCTGGCTCATAACCCAACAACTCAAGTATTAGCCAATAACACATTGTAACCCCCCGCCCCCATCCCTATGCCCATTTTTTAATGGCACATTATCATATAACTATGACTAGAGTATATTGGCTGCTTGACATTTGTCCGGCTCTCCAGTCAAGATTCAATGCTTTAGCTTAACATGCATGGCATGTTGTGCCAAAAAGAACAAACATTCATGTAATACAAGAACAGGCACGTTATATAATATCTGTTTCAGCGTCCACAGTCATTTTCTAGGATTACGTGAAAAACTGCAAACTGAATAATTCAACAAGGAGGAGATAAAGAAGAGAATGCAGGAAGAATTAAATATAATGATGTGCATTAGGAAAAAGGGAATCATTATGGGTTTGCTGGTGCGGTAATAACGTGCCACTAATTCTGTTTACTGGCATGTTACTGCACCGAAAAAGTACAAGTTTGCTGGTGTTAGGATCCTTTATAGCTGCTTTCTGCGTTATTATACTAACGCTTATAATATGTTTCCGAAAGGACGGCTAACCTTGCTGCATGATTGTACGGTCGCTAGGCAACAACCCGTGATGTGCACTTCTCGTGGGGTTGCATTGCTAGCAACAACTCATGCCGTGAATGTGAAACGTCCGTTCTGTACAAAGAACGCATTACGTCATCGCGCCACAACGCTGTACTGACGTCTACTAGGAGGAATAAGGCCACAATAACAAAGCCTGAGGGTTCCCGCAAAGGCTACTAACCATGGATCCTCCATCTTCCTATGTATAGCTCATGAACCCGTACTCATGTATTTAATTAGGTATTTAGATCCACTTTGAATAAGCATCCTGCTAAATGAGACTCACGTTGTTAGGGTTCCATAGGGGATTTCTCTTTTGTTTACCACACGCTTGTTGCAGTGCAACAAATGCCTTACTGGATCTTTCTGCCAAAGGGTACTATCTTTCATTTACGTTCAATGCTGGGATTCATCAGACTTGGGTAAAGAGACCTTCTTTTGCCATACTGCCATATTGCCTGTACACAGATCCGTTCATGACAATTATGGCATCCATCTTCTTCCTCCTATGCAGCTCCTGTACCCCCATTGGAAACATTGTCAGGAGGTGTGTCAAGTAGTACTTCCGCCAGAGCGAAAGATGTACGCTGTACAGTATAATTCTGTCAGTGAGCACCTTTCCTTTTGGATTGAAGCGCAAAGTGCTTGTGCTAGCAAGAGATCTCCATATTGACTGTGTCAAAACCAATTGAGCGGAACAGCCATTGAGGTGGCTGGAATGACCTCCAGACAAAAGCTGGGTGTCATTTCTCCACCTTACTAGCAAAAAATTGCTGGTATTAACAGCACCAGTATTACTGTTGTCGGTAATACCAGCAATCCCCCATGGACTCCATGGAATGGGGATTTACCACCATTTCTGGCACTCAGAATACAATGGACATTCCACCAGACTGGACGCCGGTAACAGTAGTACCATTTGCCAGGATCCTGGCTATAATAACGCCAAACTCATAATGTCCCCCAAAGTGTCAATACACCTACCCTTTTTAGTTTTTTGCTTCAAAACGAATTGAGTAGCTGGAGAGCAACAGCTGTAGCTCAGAAATGGAAGATCACTTCAAAAACAGTGCTTCATATTAGTGAACAAGCCCGAGCAAACATTTACTCAAAAGTGATCCGCGGCTCCCACAAACCTCCTAGTGATAGGGGATCCCGGTCATGTTTCTCCCAGCCTGGCACTGCCCGAATCTCCATTAAGAGACATACATCTTCAGGAAAGTTCGGGCAAGTTTGGCTGATTCGTGGGGAAAAACATGAATAAAATAATTTTAAAAGCTTTAGGAAGGGAGAGCAAGATTAGGGGACAAGTTGCATTCTGGTGAGACTGGATGCAGAGGTTAGCAAAGGACATGGGCCCTCATTACGACCCTGGCGGAAAGTAACTGACCTGACCGCTATAGCGTAAATAGCGTTTCCGCCATTGCACGATGGAGTAAAGTGCGGCTAATTCTGACCCATCGGGCACGAGCATTACGCCATGGCGGAAGTGCAAAGTCCGCGATGGCGGAAATGTCCCCAAAACGCCCCTCACCGCCGTCGTACGGCGCCCTAGGTGCAATTCCGCCACCCATCATAGCGGTCACCGTAATGAGCGCTAATCGCAAAATACGGTGACCGTAAATATACGGAAACGGAAGTAAAAACATGGGGCCGGAACGGGAAACAGCACGCCGTACACCTATAACATCAGAATCCCAACACAACCATCAAAATCCGACCCTGAGACACATCCCAACCCGTTAGCCACCCTAGTTAAAACAATCAAAATGGGAAAAGTTGCTAAAAAAGCGTGCGACCGCAAGCGGCAGGTCCACTTCTCCCATGAGGAACTCACCGTGCTCACAGAGACCCTCCAGGAGAATGCTGCCGTCATCTTCTCGACGCAAATGACCAGGACGGCACGTGCGAACAAGAAGGCCATATGGGCCCTGGTGGCACAGCGGGTAAATGCGGTGGGGACCACACCCCGCACCCCACAGCAATGCAGAAAGCGATGGGACGACTTGCGGATACGCGTACGGAGCATACTATCAGCCAACCGTAACATTGCCACAGCTACCGGGGGAGGATCGGAATCACCCATCAAGTTGACCCCCTGGGAAGAAATCTGTGCCTCCACCATTGGAATGGAGAGTATAGAGGGAGTCGGAGGGATGGAGAAAGGAGTGCAGACATCCGAAGAATCAGGTAGGTGGGCCAAATAAAACAATGCTAAATCCACAATGTCCAATCATGTGAAGTACCATGTGTCCACACAGTGCAACAGAAACACATGTCCAGGAGAACGGCCACATACATTGGCCTGATAGCGCACTTTAAAACTCACATCAAATACATTAACAATCAAAAATCCTAAAAACACCCTCTACACGTGCAGCATGCACACCCTAACTGCAGGCTGCAAAACAACTGCATCCTCAATCCACACAAAAATGAAACCACCTCCAAGGCCCTGACCCAAATCACCCTCAGGTACCACCCCAATGCATGTGATACATTGCCATTCCAATTTCCACAGACCCATAAATAACGCTCGCCCTCCTTTACTCCACCACAGGGTCCGAGTCAAACGACGAGCTGCAGGACACCCCTACCAGCACACCTGCAAAGAGGGCCAAGACCAACGGCCAAAGACCCTCCACCTCAGCTGCACGGATCAAGACACGGCAGCAGCCCAAATCAAGTGGCAGCACACAGGAGGGGACTTCAACAGGCACCCCAGCAGCCAGCATGCCCACACCAGCAGCACCACAGGTCCCCCCAATGGATGCCACAGAAGGCACTGCTTCTGATGGCAGCAGCACCATAGGTGACACTGCATTAATGCCAGCATGCTCCGACACAGACAACGGTGCTGTCGATGTAGGACCCATCCATGACCTGTCTCAATCCCCCTGTTCATTTCATCCCGTACACCATGAGGATACCACGCAGGGGCACCCACAAGACGACGACTGGCCATCCCCCACAAGCCCTGTGGCAAGGCAACATGAGTTGATCAGCCCCTCTGTGACACCACCACAAATGGCCATGGCCCAGCAGAGGCAACAGTCCCTCGATCAGGTGATCGTGCAACAGCAGCAACTGGCCACGCTCCTCAAGGAGCATGCTGATGAATGTGGGGCTTCTAAGGCAGCCATAGAAACATCTACTGAGACACTTAGGGCACAAATGGAGCGAAGTACAGAGACACTAAGGGTACAAATGGAGAGAAGCACCGAGAGCCTGAGGGGGGAACTGCATGCGACATCCAAAGACGTATGTGATGAACTTGCCGCTGTGCGCCGTGTGCTCACTGAGCTCTCACAAACCCTTAGGGACATGCATGGACGTGAGCAGGCAGAGACATCATCCGTTGCAAGTTCCGTCCAGGGCAGCCCCCAACGTAGATCTGGGAGGAACCTGCGCTCCACAGGCAGGGGTGCCCCTGATACCCGGAGAGGGGGCTTGCAATAGCGTCTGCCCACTGACAATGAGCATCTTTGGACACTGGTGTTCGGGGGGGAGGTAGGAGGGTGGAGGGGGGTGTTGGGCTTTCTTGGGTGGCGGGTCGATGGGGTGTGTAACATAATTTCACATATGCTATAAACATTACATAATCATCCAATGAGATGTGTGGACATTGTTCTTTGTGTACGAGGCCTTTATAGGCGTACAGTCCACATTGTGCATGTTCCCGACACACACAGTGCCACAAGTCCCGTGTCCATGCATCAGCCACCAGGCGTGAGTGCTAGAAGCATGAATCTATGATATTCTGACGAATTTCACCGGCCTCCTGTGCCTCGCGGACTCCTTGAGGTGCTGCCACATCCCCAGCCTCATCATGACCATCTTCAGGTGCTTGCAGTTCTGCGTCAGGGGGCATGGGCACATTTCTACGTACGCACATGTTGTGTAGCATGACACATGCCATGACTATCTTTGCAACCTTCTCATGGCGGTACAGGAGTGCCCCGCCAGACCTGCTGAGGCAGCGGAAACGAGCCTTCAGTAGGCCGAATGCCTGTTCTATGACTACACGGGTACGTGAGTGGGCATGGTTGTAGTCCTCCTCATGCTGGTCTTGTGGGTTCCAGAGTGGTGTAAGGAGCCATCTCTTCAGTGGATACCCGGCATCACCTGTATGTGGACAATAAAGGATGTTTGTGGAATGACATTGCTACAGACGCATCCCCCCCCCTTCCTGCCAGGTCATTGCCGCATCACATACCCCACATTATCATGCATGGAATGAGACTCACCGAGTAGCCAGGATCTGTTCCCTGCGTGTCGCTCCATGTAGCGTGGTATTGTAGAGTTCCTCAAGACCATAGAATCATGGGTTGATCCAGGAAATCGGGCACAACAATGTGTAAAGATCCTGTTGGAGTCACACACCATTTGTACATTAAGAGAATGATATTGTTTCCGGTTGCGGTACTGGACCTCCATGGCATGTGGGACAACCAATTCCACATGGGTGCAGTCGATGGCACCAATGCAACCCGGTATGCCGGCAAGTGCATGGAATCCCACTTTTGTGTTTGTCATCTCCAGCTCCGAGCGTGGTAATGAGATGTAGTCGTCTGCGTGCTTCAGGAGGGCATCGAGCACTTGCAATAGTGTCCGTGAGAACAGTGGCTGTGAAATGCCATGCAACTGTCCGACTGTGTGCTGGTAGGTGCCTGTGGCCAGGAAGTGGAGTACAGACACCACCTTCAGTAGGGGTGGGATGGCGGTTGGGCTATCTATCATGCTGACAAGGTCAGCGTGTGTCATGTCCACTATGGAGATTATGGTGTCCCGGTCCAAACGGTAGAGGGTGTGGATCTGCTCAGCAGTGAGGTTGAACGGATGAACTCGGAGGCGTGGGATTGCGGGCTGCCTGCGTGGTGGTAGTGGCTGTGCTGGTGGGCCTTGCTGGGCCTTGCTGGCCCTGCCTTGCCCTCCTCCTCCTCCTGCGTCTCCTCTGTGCGGCCGGTTGTTGTAGTAGTTGGTGTTCGTCTTCTTCTTGAAGTTGGAGTACTTGCAGTGCTATCAGGTCCCCCAGGGCCAACATCGCTAGTCCTGCCGGTAGCATTTTGGAGTGGGTGTGGTTGTGGGAGGGGGTTGGGTGTGCAATTTATGTGTTTTCAGGCTGTGTAGCCTCCACCTGTGGTGATTCATTCCACCTGTGCCAGCTGCAATCCCCTTTGGGCGAGCACTGTACCGAGGTTCACCGACGGGCGGGGCGTCCCATTTGTGAGTGAAGCCAGTTGCCATTTTCACACACTGCCGCACTACATGGATGAATTTGTGATTTCAAGCGGTCACAGATGCCTTTTCGACGTGATGTTGCAAATGAGGAATTCGAAGGACAGCGCTTTCGGTTTTCAGCTAGCGGCGAGGAGACGCCAACAGGTCTGACTGCAAATATAACGTTCTATTGTTTAATGTCCTTGGGACAGGGGCCATGGCGAGAATGCAATGATTGATATGAATAGTATGGGATGCGCAATAGCGTAGTGGACGATTAGGCAGGACGTTCCCAAATACATGTTACTTCACAACACTATTATTCCGGCCTGGAGCACAGTGGATTTTGCAGACTGCATTACGCACAGACTCAATGGAGATTTCAAATGTTATGTGAGTAAATAATCAGGCGTTTTTATACCTGGATGAGGGAATGATGTGTGGATGCATGGACAGATGATTTAATTGAGAGTTTGCCATGTACATGGCTTATTGGAATCTATCCCCTTCCCCTGCGCTATGTGATGCAGAGCTGCCATAGTGGGACCATCGTCTATCTGCCCTTGTTGAACCCTCCCTGTCTCGACGCGCCTTCCAACACTTGTGTCTATGCACGTTACTAATCCCATCTCATGGATTCTGTTTTAACAGACGCATGCACACAAACACTCGTTTGTAATAGTGTTTTCAACTCGATGTATATTGTTATGATTGGCAAGTGATTTTTGGGTGGAAATAATCCTTTTGAGTGGGCTAGCATGCATATGGCTGTAGATTTAGTGTGATCATTGAAGTGAGTAATACTAATGAAGTTCTGATGCCCATACTATTCTTTTTCATTTCATTTGGGTGACAGGTATCTCCTCCCCTTTTGCCGCTGCCATCTGTATGCCACTCCTGCAGATGGCTTTTACTCCCGACACCTGCTGCTTCGAGTTAATCAGTGGAGCACCATTACGATCTTATGGGACGATCGCCAATGGGCCACATGCCCTTACGCAGTACTAGTGGCTAGGAGCAACATATCAACCTTTCAGCTGGACTAGTGCCTACCTAATGGGACGGCCCTGCGGTTCTAGGCGCTTCCATGTTGCCTTTTTGAACGTGAATGTAGCCCCTGTGTACCATGAAGGAACAGGGCGTCACACAAGGAGTAGCTGGTCATTTATTGCGGATGCAGCCCACAGTAATGAAAATATTTTGGGGTTTATGACCTAATAGCTGTATGGGCTTGGTGAATTTGATGTGCATTAAAATTTTATTCTGATGTTAACCGTGTAGCGTTATTCTTTGCAAGTAATGTAGCATATTCCTATTTGTGGAGCGATGTATTGTGAGTAGATCTGCATTGGGTTCCGGCTTCTGAGTATAGTTGCGTGGTACTGTACTGGCCGCGTTTGCCTACGAAGCCCAGTAAGGTCAGGGATAGGGGCTGCCATTATGACTGTTTTAATGATGTCATGCTTAGGGGCGGGGGATTAGCTTTTGTGTAACAGATGCCGGTCAGCCAGGTGGATTGGTGGAATGATGTGATTATCAGAAAATGGCTGGTCACAGGTGCCTGTGTTTGCGTGCGTTTCTTGGAGGGAGACTGAGGTCATGTCCATTGGAATAGCTTCTGTATTCGTGCCATCTGTGCCCTGCTGCTCCCATTGGCCCCTCTTGAGATGAGCCTGGCTGCTCAGTCACTCTGCCAACTTGTGTGGTACATGCTTATGCTGATGGTTGGTTTGTTTACTGGTATGAGTACAGGGCTGGTGCAGTCTCCCTCAGTATACTGCTTTGAATGTTGCCTTACACTGGTGTCAAGCGATGGGGGCCTGTTGTTGTTTTGTCTCATATTTCAGTTCATTTTGCTGTACTTGAACTTTCACATGCCTGTGCTGCATCAGTACGGCAATGGTGACATGCCAAATATGGATGGCCACTCACAAGGCACTTGGAGCCCCTACATTCATTTGTTCGTTGGCATGCATGGGTGACTTGTGCATTTCACTGGTTGCATTGTGTAACTTCATTGCACCTACGAGGAGTTGTGCAATGTGGGCAGGGAGTGGTGTACAGGCACTCAGTAGGGCCATTTACGGTTGGTTCACGATGCCGTAATTCTCACCATGGCGGAATGGTACTTTCCGCCATGCTTGATGGCGTTAAGTAAATGTCCGCTGGGGTCAGAATTCGCGTACCGTTGCGCCATGGTGGTAATTACGGTTTTGCATGGCGTGCGTGCGCGTACTTGGTGCAGTTAGCGTTGGCGTTCACTACGGTGTCGCTAATGGCATCGTACTTTACGGTGACGGGTCATAATCGCACCGAGCGGTATTCGATGGCGGTATTACATTTCCGCTATCGTTTTTCGATTTCCGCCAGGGTCGTATTGAGGGCCATGGAGTCCTGCCGTCTGTGAATTCTATGCAAGTACGGCAGCACATTAAATTCTGCAGTAAGATATCTGAGTATATTAATATAACTATTGCAGAGATCTATGCATTATCCGCAGGTCCCAGTTTTGAACCTGGACAAGAAGAACAACATGGTAAGTTGATCAAATTAAGACACCCTGTAGAATGAGCACCTGTTGAAGTGTTAATAGAATTGGTGATGTTCGACAAAATGCATGTCTAATGTAAAATACATCTAGCATGGATTTATTTTGAAATCAAGTTTTGAAAGTTCCATTGAGGGTGCAGCATAGTTATAGCAGGTTCCTACAAGCTTAGAATCTCATACAAAATAAAAGAGTGAATATTTGCATCCGTGCAGAGCAAAGAATTATGGATGAAGTTGAATCAAACATTGAATTGTTTTCTTGCATCTGGCCCAACTCACACAGTTTCTATGTTTGATGAAAGTATGATCATTATTTTTATCAAGAAATGTAAGGAGGACTCAAATTTACATATGGATAGATTCTCAGTTGGTTTGCTGATTGTCAACAGATACAAATGTAATCAGAATGTAGATATAGGATATGTGAAACCTCAACTGAGGATTTATTATCTGTTCAACAACTTTGGTCAGTGGATACGGACCAAGAAAATCTTATATGACCTACAATTTCCTGTAGCAAGTGCTTTATTAGTAATGGATAATGCCTCTCCTATCTACAGACCAGTCAAATCCCCCATTGGTATTAAGGAGAGTTGTTAGCTATCTTTAGCAAAACTGGTACAGAAGCAATCACATTATTGTGGGAACTGAAAACCTTCAATCTACATCTCTTTCTCCTGAGACTCTCATATCATTTGTAGCTTCATTCTTCAACTCAAAAGGACTCCTTTTTGGTTCAGGACCCAACACATAGAAACTAAATGTCCTTCAAGTAGCTTCCTGGAAATGGGACAGTGAATACCAGGTCAAGTATGGTACCTTTGTTGTGGGTTGGTTGTCTAGTGAGTTGGTTAATGTCTATTGTTTCGAGGAATTTAGGTAAGTCTCTCAGGTTTTCTTGGTAGACAGGTTCCCAGGAAGGTTGGGGTGTCAGAGGAAGATGTTGGTTGTGTTACTGACGGATGCTGTTGTGATGTGGTCTATGATCTCATCAAGAACAGCCCTTTGGGATTGGAGTGGTCAATAGAGCAATTGGAATGTCGTTTTCTGAGCATGGATCAGAAGGCATTAGTAGATGTGGAGTTCCATGGATGTGGGTCTTGTGTGTTCCTGGAGGGGGAATGTCCATGAGGCCTTGTGGAGAATAGCAAACCCTCCACCAGTCTTCCCTTTGTGGTCCTTGTCTTGTATGCTGTAGCCTGTGGGGATAATGATATTCAGGATGTGATTGATAGCGTAGTCAAGCCATGTCCGTATGATGAAGTACACATATAGACTATTACCGGTCATAAGGTCTGCATTGTCTGCTGCATATGGTACTGTGGTGTGAGCATTCAAGAACATGGGGTTGTGTACATTATCTGGAGGTGAAGTGTGGTTGGTGGTGAGAGAGATATCGATAAGGTTGCTTCAGGAATTAGATTACCACATGTACTTCGACAATCACTGTGCCAGTTGAGGTGCACTCAGAATGTTAGTCAGGGTGTTGTTTCACTAGGACTACATTCGAGTCGGCCCTTGAAACCATCAAGGAGTGCTGGCTTGCTTGCACCTCCATTGCATAACTCAAATTCTGTTGAGCTATCCTATTTTATGATACACAGTGGAGTTCTCAAATTCTGTCGAATCAGTTCACCATTTTCAAATAATGGCTCAAACGAGTTAGCAGCACTAAGAAGACCAGCTCGACACTGTCGAGCCGACTAAATAATGACTATGTTAGTGAACATGTGGGCTTTGTGCTCTCTCCGAGGCTTTTTAGGTACCATGCCACTGGAATTACCTCGAGTCTAAGAGGTTGGTTAGGTCTCCCACTTTACCCAACACACTGTAAAATAACCATTTTGTGTTTTTCCCTTTTAAAGCAATTTTTCCCTCCTGCAGTATAATTCAGAGAGTATTCAACATGCATATCCTTTTGAATATCTGACCTGTATTTCTGCTTGCTCTCTTTGTAAGTTTGGATCTGTAGCATTTAAACTATTGTTTTGTGTTTTGTGTAAAGAGTTTATTGTATAGAACCTTGGATATTACTTTTATTTTAATACTTACCTTACTTTTGTTGTTTGAAAGCGTTTGTTACTGGCTCAAGTTCATGGATTGTGTAGCCTTCCCACAGGCCACTTTACCACAACAGAGAATGAAGTGTCGTACCCACTTTTACCTGTTTTACCCTTATGACTTAAATGCCTCTGAGCTACGTTATAGTACAAATTTAGCATAGTGAATAGAAGATGGTGCTCCCCATGAACATTTTGAACTTATTTGGGAGGGCTGGGTGAATAGCTCAGGGGCAATGTGTTTGCCTTGAAAGCAATACAACGCAGAGCAACACAGGTTTGTATCCGTGTCCCATGCTTGGAGACTGGTTTCTGGTTTGAAACACATTATAAAAGATGAATTAGTGCTATCGCTTATGTGTGCCAGATTATTCACGGCACAATATTTCATATTACGTTACAGTGGCATGTGTAATGTGCTCCTCTGGCGTTAGTATCACCTCATAGCGACGTATGTATTACCATACACAATACATCCCTGCGCCAGAAGAAGTAGAGCTGTAGATGTTGCCAGACCAGTGCTGCCCCTGATGAAAAATATTAAATGGCCATATTATAATTATTGTTGAGCATATATCTAATAGGCCTCAAGCATGTGAAGACATTACGGGGTCGATTCATGCAGCAAATGTGCGCCGAAAATCCCAGCGCAAGCAGGCGCAAGGTAGCGCAAGCATGAGAAACGCAGCGCACGCGCACGCGTGCGATTCAAGTAAGACGCTGCGCGTGTTTCCCGCTGTCCGTGCGCCCAATCCTGCCATGGCGCACTCAGGCACACACGGCGTGAGCTACGCGCACAGCAAAAGCACACATAGCGCGGCACACACAACCAAAGTGGGCAGAACAGTGGGCGTAACACGTGGAATGGGAAATAACGCGTGAAAAAGAAGGCGTAACTGGGGAAGTACTGCAGGGAACTACACGGAACACCCACACGCACTCCAACAACCCGTATTCATGGATTCGAATACGGGAAACCCGCGCACGGCAAAAGACGCACACAGGCGTCAACGCGTCCGCCACACGAATGCAGGCGGAAGCGTCCCCCGCACAGTATAAAAGTGCGCGCAAACAACAAACACGTATATACAGCTATGATGAATGCCCCATTTGTCGCAGCACTGATCGTGGGACACCGCAGGAGGAGGAGAATAGCCAGGGCACGCATTTTCGCACCACGGACAAGCCTTTTTGGGATGCCTGACGACCAGGTCTACGGCAGGTATAGGTTTCCACCCCATATCATCCTAGACCTTGTCAGGGAGTGGGAAGATGACCTTACATCCCCCACCCTTTGCTACCAAGCATTGAGCCCCTTGGAGAAGGTGCTCAATGTCCTGCATTTTTTGGCCACTGGGTCATTTCAGCGGACTACTGCCATAGTGGGGGGGGTCTCACAGGCCACGCAGTCACGCTGCCTACACCAGGTACTGGCAATCATGACAGCGCGCCCTTCAGTCCGCAGGCACATATACATGCCCAGAACACCCGCAGAAAGGCAAGCCGTTGTCCTGGATTTTTTCAGGGTGGCACACTTCCCCAAAGTGCTCGGTGCCATAGATTGCACCCATGTGGCCCTGCGTCCACCTAGGGCCACTGAGCACATCTACCGAAACCGCAAGCACTGGCATTCCATCAATGTACAGATGGTATGCGATGCAAAGGGAATCATCACCTCTGTCTATGCAAACTACCCTGGCTCCACCCATGACAGTTTCATATACAGAATGTCCGCCCTGAGCCGGGCCCTGGAAGCTGGGCAGCATGGCGACACCTGGCTCCTAGGTGAGTACAAATGCCCTTGCACATGCATGCATGTCACACACACACACACAAATACACAAACCCCAATAATCACAACCATTTACACCTCCCCAGGGGACAGTGCCTACCCTCTGAGCAACCACATGATGACGCCAATCCGGAACCCCACCACACCACCCCAACTAAGATACAACGCCGCCCATATTGCAACCAGGGCCATAGTGGAGCGCACATTCGGAGTGCTCAAGTCACGTTTCTGCTCCCTTGACCGCTCTGGCGGGCAGCTACTCTATGCACCCCCAGTAGTGTGCAGGATCATTGTGGCAGCATGTGTCCTGCACAATGTTGCAACACGGCAGGGCGTACCGGTGGACATGGTGGTGCCCCCACATCCCCAACCACAGGCACAGGCGCTGCCCATGGGAGGGGACAGGGCACGTGGCGAGGAAGCCCAGACCCAGCTTGTGGCCACATTTTTCACCTAAACTCCCACCCCTGCGGAGTGCACACAGGCCTTGCACATACCAGGTGACAAATGATGATGACAAAGAGACAGTCAACTGTCACAACCCTACCACCCTGAGATAGTTGCCATGGAAGTGCCACATTGTCTGCATCCCTAGCTACTTAAACACAAGCTATCCTGTGTGACCAAAAGGCACACATATGACATGACATGATATGGCCTATAGACAAGTATTTCAAGGTGCGATGAGGCAGGGAGGGGGGAACAAGGGGGGAACAAGGGAAGACAGACAACGATACTACTAGGCCAGGTGTCATTTAGATTGTGCAAGTGCAGGGGTAGGGGGAAGGGAAAAGTGCAAGGGGAAGGGGAGGGGGGAGTGCAGTACAGGGTAAGTAGACTAAAAAACAAATAAATAGGCCAGCTGGTGGCAACTGCAAAGGTAAGTGCAGACAAGTGCTGGGAAGGGGGGGCTGTAGGGATAGAGAGACAGTCCCGCAGTGCAGGGGTTGCCAGGGAGGCAGTGCAAGTGGAGAGTGGCTGGGCCAGGGACCGAGGTCGGTGAGAGTGGCCCAGTTGCAGATCCAGTGCAGTTCCAGTGAAGAATTTTGCAAGGGAGAGGCAGAGAGAAAGCAGAAGCAAAGAGGAAGGTCTTGAGGTGCTTCCCGAACCGGAGATGGTTCTCCTCAAGTTCCAGTGAGGCAGGAAGGCTGTTCTACCCCCAGCTAGTTGCTTTGAGAAGCGGATGACCCTGACATGCAAGGTGTGAATCACACACACCTGCAAAACAGGCCATGGCCATCACTGTTATGTCACTCAAACCCTCCCAAACCACAACATGACATGGCAAGCAATACCCATACACCAACACAGTAACAATAAGGTATAGATTGCCATGTCCAAAATGTACAGTGGCATCAGACAATGATGCCTGACATGGAATCAGATGGAATGACTGACCAACAACCTCCCACCCAAAATAAGTCATTTCCAAATGCATTACAAGAGTTGTAGACGTAACATAACAATGAATGCCTGTCTACATGCACATTGTGCATTGCAAAATCAACACTGCAGCTTCTGTGTGCTGTGTCCAACTCCTGCAACACACTGCTCAGCGCACAGCACAGTGAACAGCCATTGTGTGTGATGCACACCCTGGGCATCACATCTAAGCGACAGACCACATCAAAAAGCAAATTAGGCATGTACAGGATCCATAATTGGTCACAGAACATGTGCTGCAGGGACACAGTGGGCACAAGAAGGCAAACAGTGTACACATGGATATGCAAGGGTGGTTGTACATGTAGTGCATCAGAGTGCAAGTGTTTGGGTCAGTAAGGACATGCACTCAACATATGCATGTGCAATCAAGTGACCATCAGTGTCCTCTACACATCACATGTGAACATTCAGCATGTGTACACCCCAGCATGTCATACCACAACTATCCCCTCGCACCTGAAAGGTAAACACAACACATGAACAGACATTGATCAGCAGAACACAACATATACATAGGATACCACCATTACAATGTCAGGGTTCCCATCACACTGCAGGGCAAGGCAACTATGAACAACAACCCCCCCCCCTCCCTCACAAATGACCATAACCCACTGAACAACTGCACCTGGGCCATCGAGCCTTCAACCCTCAATTCCACCTGGCCACAGGATCACTTTTCCCCTTCGTCACCATCTCCCACCTTGTGTGTAAAAAGGTGCCTGCACCCTCAGAGTCCACACTCATTTGCAAAATCACAAAATCCAAGCCAGAAAAATGAACCAGAACACCCTCCAGTAGATGACTTGACATAGCAGTACCTCACAAAGGCCAAGTACTACCACAATGATCTAACAACCAAGGTAGCACAGTAAAACAATGTCACAACAGGATGTGAACCATGTGTGGTACATAACATAGAATGATGCACCATGAACGGATGTGTACTGTCACAGGTCCCGTGTACAGGCGCGGGAGTGTCACGAAACAACCACCCCCACCGTGTCCGGGGTGCCTGCAAGGTCAAACTCACACAGGCCTCTGATACCCTGGTGGGGAAGGAGGGTCAGGGATATGCAGTCGGGACAGGTGTTGGCACACTGGATAACTGGAATGAGTGGCAGGAGAGGGGAGGAGGAATGACACATGAAAGTAGTGAATGCACGAAAATGTACTACCTGCATGAACACATACACAATCCAAACAAAATTGGACATCATTGTCATGGCCTTCTGTAGTCCAGGCTTTGGAGTGGCACGAACCAACCACCCCCTCTAGGGTTTTGGCGCCTGCAAGTATGGGGCTTACACAGGCATCCACAACCCCAGCGGGGAAAGAGGGTTAGGGAATGTTGCTTGGATAGGTACGGGAAGCAGGAACACCGGGTAGAGGGTACAGGGTTTAAAATTGGATAGGATTCCAGGTGATTAGGGGAAAAAAAACATACCAAATTGAATTACACATTCATCCATGCATTAGTGCACCCCCCAGCAAGCCTATGCAGAGCAGTTTGAAAGAAAAACAACAAGACACTTAGCTCTGGTTTTGAGTGATGGCCTCCTGCCTGCGCACTCTCAAGACCGGTTACAGGAGCACTGCAATGCTGCAAAGAGAGCCACAGTCAATAACCTGTACGTGCCCATTACACAAAAACAAACCACCAAACATGCCCCATAGCAACAAACTACTCTACAAACAGACAATCTGGTGTAGATGCTTCGTACCCATATATAACATTAGCCCTGTGATGGGTCATACACAGTCAATGCAGTAAGTCAGCCGCCGGTGGGTGCGTGGCAAAAGGAACACCAATGTGTCTCAATTCACACAACATGCAATGTTCCCTGGGTAAGCACACAGACCCATATAGCAAGGTTTGACTTCAGAGCAAGTTGTGTTCCACCATGACCGAAACAAAGTTGGCAGTGCATTTATCAAAATGTACATGGAAATTAAATGCACTGCACCCGAGTATGTCCCTTGCTGTATGTCCCTGTGAGCTGCCCCTTTCCATGTCTCGGAAGGCTACATGGTTGATACAAGTGCCTCAATGGACCTTGGTATACCGGAGGGTATGTGCCACTGCCCCTGCAGGTGTCCCAGACAACCTTACAATCAACAGCCATCAATCCACCAACACATCTGAGCTGCATTGTGTGCTTCAACACCAATATTCGTCCAAGCTCACCCTCAGTGCTGTGACTAAGCCTGCATGTGCAACTCGCCTGGTGCAAGCTTTGCTGTGTTGTGGCCCCCCTGTGCTGCTCACCTTGCCTGGAGTTCCTTGGAACACGTCAGCAGTTCTAGGATGTAGGTCTGCAATCCCTGTGCCTCTGCTTGTGCACACATGTGCATGTGGGCACCAACAAACGTGTCCAGAATTCCGACATCCAATGGGCCATGTCTGCTGGCAAAGGTGCTCTGGAGGCTCATACCCCTGCAGAAAGGGCATGAAACACATGATTAATGCTTTAAAGTCATCAGTGTGTGTCTCTTCAGGCATCTCATTACTTGACCATGTCAGAGAGTTACATCAGAAATCACACCATCAGTCCGTCTTTCACATCCAAAGTGTGGAACACAATATCTACGGCATGAATTGCAACAAGCACGTGTACAGTAAAGATAAGAAACATACTACACAATGCATAGCAATGAATGTACACATTAATCATGAAACACCCCATCTAGCAAAAGCTGAGCAGTAGACAATAACACCGAAATCATCCCCACTAGGGGTGTCAACACAAGTCACACAGCACCAGACATGCCACAGATATGACAGTCCAAAGCCCTTGTGTAATAGGTTGTCACACCGAACCATCCTTGCGAGCCCATGGATAAGGGAGGCAGGAGTGGCATATGTGAGTCAAGGTCCCCAAGCAGCAAACACATACGCAAGACAAGCCTGAAGGGCCCTGCTGGAACAGACAGTGGATGCCTTCAAAAGCCACATAGCACCGCACCGTCACATGAAAGCACAATAGACAAGCAATTTTAAACTATATTAACTAATTACACTAACTATGGAAAACCTACATTACCTAATTAAACTAACTATCACACAGAAACTTAACTAACTAAACTAAAAGAAAAATCAAAAATGGCCACATACGACCCGGGGGGGGGGGCACCCAGGAGGGGGGAGGTACAGGGTGCTGCTCAACACCCACATGCGATGATGCTAAGCCAAAAAAAAAACCTCCATGGGCTCAACGCCTGCACAGCACGACCTATGTGGGAGATAGATGGTCGTCTGAGTCTGGCTCATCCTGGAAAGGAGGATGTGGCACAGTAGCCTGGCCACGCCTAGCCGCAGCTTGCCCCTCGTCGGCAGCAAGTCTGCCAGACGGGTGAGCCTGGTTCTGTGTGGCGATGTGACGTAGGTCTGCATGCAGAACCTCACGTGATACACGTGCTTCCTCTTGCAAGGTAGCACGTGTAACACAGAGCTCCTCCTGCAAGGCCTGGCTGGACAACCGCTGCACCTCCCGGCAAGCCTGTAGCTCAGCCAAGATGGTACGCTCAAGCTGTGCAAACCTCTCCTCTGCCTGCTGCCTCTGGGACATCATAAGGACACCCAGAGTGGATTTGAGGGAAGCATACTCCTCCCTCAGGGCATCCATGTGCACCTCAGCGTGAGCAGCAATTGCTTGACGCAGAGAAGACATTCCAGCCTGGCGTGCCCTGTCTGAGGCCGCCATGCTCAGCCTGAGCGAACGGGCCATGGACCGTGCCACCTGCTGCTGGAGAAGCACCTGCCTAGCAGGGGGAGCACAGATCGGGCCACATGCTCCATGCTCTCAGCGATGTTCTCCATTGCTGCCCCCTGCCGTTCTGAATTGGCAGTCATGTCTTGCTCCCACTCAGTATACTGCGGTTGCGCGCGGCGTCCGTGTTGCCGGGCTTGACCCCTGCGGGACCCAAGGACCGGGGATCCTCGCTGTGTTGGCACCGCCCCCGGCTGCACGACTACATGCCCCCGTCGACGTGATGTCCCAGGCACATCAGTGACTGGTGTGGAGGGTGACCCTGCATCCCGATCCACCACGGGCGGAGGAACCAAGACTGTCTGATCCCTCAGTGCAGGTGTCGCAGACAGAGGAGTGTCCACATCAGAATCACTCACCCCTGACACATGGACTTGATGCTCATCCAACTCAACATGGACGTCAGAGTCGTCATCAAGGCTGGACTCATAGGCAGCCAGAGACAAGATGGACTGTAGCACTTGGGGGTTTTCGTGGCCTACCACCCCACGACCCCCACTTGTGCCGGGTTGATGTAGTGGTAACAACCCTGTGTCTGGCATGATAACACCATCCTCCGCCTCCATTGCGTCATCACCCGAAAAATAGAGAGATAGAGAGAAAAAAGGTCACTACACATGTCAGAAGCACACAACACACACACACACTTACAGCAAACACATCAGGCAGACATGTGACACACAACATATAACCTGGCATGCATGCTGGGTCAACTTTGAATTGCTTCTGTGATCAGACCTGTTGAAAGGTGGCAGTTTCCATGGAAGTGGGTCTATGCAGTGCAGAAAATGTGTACGCCACTCACTACCTACATGTACAAGGACTCCATGGTGTGTGCCAGGAAATGTGAAGGCAGTGCAAGGTGAAATTCAGGCATCACGTGCATTGTGCATTCAATGTGTACCATATCTAGAAGCCAAGCACCCCTCCACCCCAGTACCAAAGCAGGGATGCCTAGCATGGTATCAAAAGGCTGACCATACACCTGTGTATTGACAGGCAGTGTTGACTGGCATCAACAGCTTAATGTGATTCAAGTGACAACACTGCAAATGATGATGGGACAGTAAGCAGGACACATGATGAAAACTCTGGAGGCCGCCCACGTGTGAAGAAGACACAACAGTTGGACGGAGTCCTTGGCCATTGAACAGGCTGAGGCCTGTGAGCCACACAGATTGTCAGACCCTAAACAGGTGTGCAACGCAGTACTGAGCCACAGTTGACATGGAAAGGCTGATGAGATGCCAGGCTTTGTATGTAACCAAGGACTTGTATTACAGTGATCATCCAGTCAAGGACACATAGGGGCATGCGTGCAATGCACATGGAGCATGAATGGGCACTCATGTCCCTGCGGGACATCTGACCTATGCACACTGCAAGTGAGATACCCTGCATCAAGTACTAAGGCTGTACCACACGGCATATTTCTGGCAGATTCTACGCTGGAAGTTAGCATCTACACAGGACGCATGAACAAGAAAGTACACATTGGCAAGATTGAAGCAGACCAGTGCAAAGGTGGAACTGGGGTGCAGAGTGGCGGAGGAGGGGCAAGGGAGCATGCCTACATGGAGTCCCCGCATGCAGGCAGAGGAGACATGCATCACGGAAGCATTGCATTACTTACACATCAGAACCATGTACATGTCACATGTAGTGGCAATTATGCACAACACATCCCACAAGTGAAACACACACGTCCTCAACAAACACGCATCAACACTCACTGGACTGGGCATCAAAGTCCAGCATCTCTCCCACTCCTTCGACCAATTCAGGTGGTATAAACTCCGCAACGAGTGCCTCATGCGGAGTGAGCTCTTCCTCCTCTGGTGCAGGCCCACCGCCAGTCACCAGAGTCAAGTTGTAATTACAGGCACGCTTAGCCTTAGTGCTGCGTTTGATGTCATTCCAATGCTTTTTGCACTCTTGCACCGTGCGAACCTCATGGCCGAATGAACTGACATGTTCCACAACATGCTTCCAGTGGGTGTCACGTTGGGCAGCCGTAGTCTGACTATTGGCACCCACTAGCATGTCACGGCTGTGGCCCCGCACGTAGCCCACGAGGAAGTCCAGTTCCTGCTTGCAGAAAGGCTTCTTCCTCGACGTGCAGGAGGTCGTGGCTGTGTGTGGGGTCCCAGCCTGTGCTGCAGGTGCACCTTCCTCCTCTTGGACTGTGGCGCAGACCCTGGCTGGCTAATGCCGCCCTGACCAGTATGGCCAGTGGGTTTGGTGGATTGAGCCAAGGGAGTGGCAGGTGGAGGGACGACCAAAGGCCTGACTTGTGTCAGTGGCAGCTGGGTGCCCTCTAATGGACCCTGCGCAGCAACATCAGCTGTGGCAGGGTCATTGACCGCAACATTCCTGGTTGGCAGACTCACAACCGGGGTGTTGTTGGGTGCATCTGCCCCTGCACTTGCCAACACCCGGCTGTTCGGGGCAGAAGATGACATAACTGCCCCAGGGACACGTGTCTTGGTCTGAGCAACCCGGCCTGCCCCTATGGTTTCCCTCCTGGCCTGTTGGAGATCTACCAAGGGCTCCTCAAGTGCCAGCGCAGCCTGCGCTGGGAGACCCTGAGCCTGGGTGGCGGTGTCCACAGCTGCCCCTGCAGCTACCACTACCCTTGGGCCCGTGGCAGTCGATGGAACGGACTGCCGGGTCACACGGGCACCAGTGCCAGATGCAGAAGCTGCATCCCCCGGAACCACAGGGGGTGGTGGCATGACTGCACCAACACATGGCACAACATTGTGCTCAAGTGGCGCACCCCTGCCTCTTCCCCCTCTGTGGCCGCCCTAGACACCCTGGAGTCCCCCTACTCCCTGGTCACCACGGCCACGTCTCCGACCACGCCCGCCACGAGGAGTATGTCCAGCTGAGGCGCCCCTCACCTTTGGTGGCCTCCCAACCATGGCACAGATGTAGTAGTGCTGTCACAGATGGAGTAGTGCCAATGGGAGGTATACACCACAATTGACCTGGGCAATTGGGATGAAGGGGGTGTGAAGCAAGATGTTAACAGCCCCCCTGCACCTGCAAGGCTGTATGTGACCCCGGTGATGTAGTGAAGGGTCACGCAACGCTCAGGCACCCCAAAACTGCAGTAAAACCGTGCACGCAACCCTGCAGCCTACGTGCATGGATTCAACCTCCCGCAGTACGCGGTGGCACCCAGTAACACGAATAACGCGTGGGACACGCAGGCTACTATGACATCGCAAATGGGTGCGATACACAGGGGCACCCGCAGTGGGAAAAAGAGTGTGTGCGACTCAGCGTCTGACTAGCGCGATGCAGAAAAACACGCGTAGCCAATACCCCCGCCAAAAGAAGAGATACGTCCTTGATAGCTGTGAAGTTGTGATGGCGCGCGAAACAACAGGAAGCAGCAACACACGTCGGTCTCCATGAATGGCACGTACAGCAAACTGCTGGCCCCGCTCACCTTTAACCCGTGCTGAGGGAAACGCCCACGCGTCACGTCACTTACGCGCATGGGCCCTTTCCTCGGATTACACGCGGACGTGCAGTTTTTCACGCACGCTGAAACGCCCATGCACGCCTGCGCGCGTCACGTCACAGAGGCGCTTGCGCTTGAGGGGCCTTCTGTCCAATGAAATTGCGTATGCGTGCTGACGCGCTTACGCGCTAAGGGCCTTGCCACGAATTACACGCTGACGTGCAGAATTTTCACGTGCCAAATCACTCCATATCAAGCTGGCCACGGAAGTTCCCGCGCCGACAGGGAAGGGCAGACTCGGATCTGGACGGACATCGTGACTGCCATCAACGCGGAGGGGGTGGCAATCCGCGACTTCCAACATGTCAAGAAGCGCTGAGAGGACTTCAGGTCCAGGACCCTGAACAAGGCCCGGCGCCTCTTGAAGGCAGCGGATGCTAAGAGGCGCCAGGGCCACTTGTCAGAAGATCAGATGAGGGTCCTGGAAAGCATATCCCCAGCGCTCCACGTCCAGGTCCTTGAGAGGCAGACCCGTCTGGAGTTGAGCGGTAAGTGTACATGCATCCTGATTGTAAGCTCTGCGTCTGGTGATTTTTCAGTAGTGTACAGGTTGCACATCTGTTTGTATGGGGTCGAGTATGGGTGGGGGTGTACAGGGCCGTGAGGCTAACACATGCGAGGGCTGTAATGTGTGAGACATGGATGGTGCTTGTGTGTGTAGGCTTGCATGCCAAATGCAGTTGTGTGGGCACACATGTTTGGATGAATGTGTATGTAAGTAGACATGTTCGTGATGTCACGCATGTATGTTGTTTTCAGCTGCATGTATCAGCACTGTGTACATGTGCATGTGTGTGTATTTGACAAGGGTGCAACAGTGATGCAACATGGATGCATGTGACAGCGGGATGTGGAAGCCTGATTGGCAGATGTGACATGGATGTCCATCGGAACACTGCGACACTTGGCAGAGGTGTACACATGCATGCAACTGTCGTGGTGTGTGTACATGTGTAGTGCACTCCCTGTGTTGCATGTGATGTCTGGCTCACCATTGCCTGCTCATGCTTTTGTATGTGTATGTATGGTGCTGGCAGTTGCAATATGGCTGTGGTATGGCTCATGTGTGCAAGTTAAAATGACATGTGTGTTGGGGATTGTGATGGCATGTCTGAGGTTTGCCAATGCCACTCATGTACAACTGTCATGTGTGTATGTGTCCATTGTACAGTGCCCTGATGCCTGTGTTTTCGTTCTCGCTGTCTGCAGCGTCAACTGATGAAGAGGGCGGAGAAGGTGCTGTGGAGCACAGCGGCGGGATCCCACCGCCAGCCAGAGACGCAAGGCCCGGCTCCCCTCCCAGGTTGTGGTCTCGTCGGGGAGTGAGTAGTCTGGTGCCACGTCCCAGGCCGCAGCTTCCGGGGGGAGGTCCAAGAGGTGGAGGTTGGAGTTGGACTCCTCGGCAGCAGAAGGGGCAGCTGGGACCCCACAGGGCCCAACGGGGGAAGATGGCACGGAGTCATCCAGGTTGGTGGGGGGTTTGGTGGAGGAGGAGGCCGTGCAAGCAACAGAGATGGGGTCTGGAGGTGGGGATTCCACTGGTGCTAGTGGTGCAGTGCAGGACCAGGGACAGGAGGCAGCACAGGCTGCCGCGGAGGTGCCTGTGTGCAATCCTGTCCCTGATCCTGTCCCTGCATCATCTTGCACCAGCAGGGATGCCTACGTCCAGACCCGTTTTCAGGCAGGGGATGAGCTCACAACAACTGGCCTTCCTCTGCCTGCGGACGTGGCTATCCGGGTCCGGGTTGAGCCTGTCCTGACTGGTGTGGCGTTGCGTCAACGGGCCATGCGAGGTGACCTGCAGTCTTTTCATGAGGAGACTGCACGTCATCTCGAATGGCTCGTTGACCGCGTCGGCCTACTGGGACAGGTCACCCAGGCCGGATTCCTCCGTTTGATGGGGCTTGCTACGACCCCCTCCTCAACTGAACCCCCTATGCGCCAGTCGTCCTCCGTGCCATCTTCCCACCCATCAGTCACCTGGGTGCCCTGTGGAGCTGCCTCTGACGGTGCGGCCAGGCTGGTGGAGGAGGCATCCCTGCCACAGTCGGGAGTCGGACGTCCAGCAGGGGTGGCCACATCAACGACTGCACCCCAGCCAGCGGAGGATGTGCAGGCAGCAGGAGGCAGTGCATGGGCAGAGGCACAGCAGCAGCAGCAATGTGGTGGGAGCCATGATGGCTCGGGGCCTTCGACATCGGAGGGGCAGGCATCGACGGAGGGCAGGAGGACCCAGGACGGGAAGTGTCTTCCGTGTGGCAGCGGTTGGGCCACGCCATAGATGCGGAGCGGCAGCGGGCGGAAGAGGCACGGCTCACGATGGTCAGGGCGGAGAACTCCATGCGGAGGGCCCTGAGGCGGGCCGAGTGCCTCTAGGCAATCCGCAGAGGGTTGGAGGTGGAAACGTCGACGGCCCTGCGGACCCTCGGGCCATGGAGGAGGACCGCCTCCAGGATATTGAGCAGGAGTTTGATGATGCTCTGGCCCGGGACATCCAAAAGTGAGCCGTCGGACTAGCCCGCTGCCCTTGTAAATAGTTCTGTAGTTAGTGTTAGGTTTCCTTTGGTTTTGCATTTTTTTGGGACCTTTTGGACAATGGGACACATTTTTGTATATAGTTTTTTTTTATTAGGTAGTGTTATTAGATAGGTTTTATTTCTTCTGTTGGGATCATGGACCCTGGCTTGTTTATCTGTATATAGTTGACTGTTGGATTTTCTTTTTTTTTTTACAATTTACCCATGGAGCAATGGCTTTCAATTATAATTTTCCATTGAATTTACTTTTGTGGACTGTGACTTTGGACACCTTTCCTTTGGATTATGATTTTTGGTTTTGCATTATTTCATGGACATGCTGCTTTTTATTTTTTTAAATTCCCATTTCTGTTTGTTTATTTTTGATTCAATTTATGTTTCTTTTAATACATATTTTTTGTTCAAACTTCAATGTGTAGTATCATCTCATTGGTTTCATGCATATCATGATATGGGTTTTGAGATTCACTGACACCCATTGGGTGTATGTGAGGGACATGTGTTCATTTCCCAACTTGCAATTGGGGTTCTATCATGTTATTGCCATTTCTAAGTGGGTGGATGCAATACTCGGGTGGGTATATGGCATTTGGAGGCTGCCCATTGGGGCCAGGGATTTAGATTGTGATGACATGTTGGCTGGGGGACATAAGTGGGGGCATGCTGGCAGGTGCCCCACAGTGCTGGGGGGTGGGTTTGCAGAGGGACATGAGTTGGGGCCTGGTGGAGGGTGCCCCACAGTGCTGGGGGGTGGGGGTGCAGGGGGACATGAGTTGGACATGAGTGGGGGCCTGGTGGAGGGTGCCCACAGTGCTGGGGGGTGGGGGTGCAGGGGGACATGAGTCGGGGCCTGGTGGAGGGTGCCCCACAGTGCTGGGGGTGGGGGTGCAGGGGGACATGAGTTGGGGCCTGGTGGAGGGTGCCCCACAGTGCTGGGGGGTGCGGGTGCAGGGGGACATGTGTGGGGGCCTGGTGGAGGGTGCCCACAGTGCTGGGGGGTGGGGGTGCAGGGGGACATGAGTTGGGGCCTGGTGGAGGGTGCACCACAGTGCTGGGGGGTGCAGGTGCAGGGGGACATGTGTGGGGGCCTGGTGGAGGGTGCCCCACAGTGCTGGGGGGTGGGGGTGCAGGGGGACATGAGTTGGGGCCTGGTGGAGGGTGCCCCACAGTGCTGGGGGGTGCGGGTGCAGGGGGACATGTGTGGGGGCCTGGTGGAGGGTGCCCCACAGTGCTAGGGGTGGGGGTGCAGGGGGACATGAGTTGGGGGCCTGGTGGAGGGTGCCCCACAGTGCTGGGAGGTGGGGGTGCAGGGGGACATGAGTTGGGGGCCTGGTGGAGGGTGCCCCACAGTGCTGGGGGGTGGGGGTGCTGGGGGACATGAGTGGGGGTGCAGGCTAGTCCCCCGTGGTGTGGGCTGCCTGCAGGGGCCATGGAGGTTGTGGAGCGAACACCTGGGAGGACCCACATGGCCAATTCACGTGTAGTACTCCACAGAACCCCTGAAATACACGTACCCTGCTGATATCGCGTGTGAAACTTCCCGCGCACCCCAAGATACACCTACCCAGGACATTTGCGTGTGGAACTTCCAGCGCACCCCTCAAATACACTTACCCTGCTGAATTCAAGTGTGTAAGTTTCCGCGCACCCCGAAATACACGTACCCAGGACATTCGCGTGTGGAACTTCCAGCGCACCCCTGAAATACAGGTACTCTGCTGAATTCACGTGTGTAAGTTTCCGCGCACCCCGAAATACACGCACCCAGGACATTCACGTGTGGAACTTCCAGCGCACCCCTGATATACACGTACCCTGATGGAATCGCGTGTGAAACTTCCAGCGCACCCCTGAAATACACTTACCCTGCTGAATTCAAGTGTGTAAGTTTCCGCACACCCCGAAATACACGTACCGAGGACATTCGCGTGTGGAACTTCCAGCGCACCCCTGAAATACAGGTACTCTGCTGAATTCACGTGTGTAAGTTTCCGCGCACCCCGAAATACACGCACCCAGGACATTCGCGTGTGGAACTTCCAGCGCACCCCTGATATACACGTACCCTGATGGAATCGCGTGTGAAACTTCACGCACACCCCTGAAATACACGTACCACGCTCGCACAGGGCCAATCGCGTGTGAAACTTCCCGCGCACCCCAGTAATACAGGTACCCTGCTGAATTCATGTGTGTAAGTTTCCGCGCACCCCGAAATACACGTACCCAGGACATTCATGTGTGGAACTTCCAGCGCACCCCTGATATACACGTACCCTGATGGAATCGCCTGTGAAACTTCCCGCGCACCCCTGAAATACACGTACCACGCTCGCACAGGGCCAATCGCATGTGAAACTTCCCGCGCACCCCAGTAATAAAGGTACCCTGCTGAATTCACGTGTGTAAGTATCCGCGCATCCCGAAATACATGTACCCAGGACATTCGTGTGTGGAACTTCCAGCGCACCCCTGATAGACACGTACCCTGATGGAATTGCGTGTGAAACTTCCCGCGCACCCCTGAAATACACATACCACGGTCGCACAGGGCCAATCGCGTGTGAAACTTCCCGCGCACCCCAGTAATACAGGTACCCTGCTGAATTCACGTGTGTAAGTATCCGCGCACCCCGAAATACACGTACCCAGGACATTCGCGTGTGGAACTTCCAGCGCACCCCTGATATACACGTACCCTGCTGAATTCACGTGTGAAACTTCCCGCGCACCCCTGATGTCCACGTACCCTGATGGAATCGCGTGTGGAACTTCCCGCGCACCCCTGAAATACACGTACCCAGCTGAAATAACGTGAGGAACTTGCGCGCACCCCAGTGATACACGTACCCCGCTTGCCGTGCTGGTACAGGGTTAGCGCAGCCCTTTGCGCTGGATTGGGGATTTTGATAGCTTTTCCCTGCGCAAGAGGCGTTCTTGGGGGCGTAACTGGCGCTGCTGCAGGGTCCCTGCGTCACTGTGCGCCACGGCTGGTTTTGGTGGCTGGAATCCATGAATACGCTGTGCTCGGAAATGTATTTTGGCGCACGCGGCTGGCGCAGGGATTCGCACGCGCACACTGTGCGCCAGCCACGTGCGCCACTTGTGCACTGAATTCTATGAATTACCCCCTAAGAATCCTAAATGCCAAATATCTCAGTGTTACTTCTCCTTAAAACACTTTTTACAAAAATGAATATCGCTATAAAGACTTCTGGGGGATTACTTTATTTAATGGAATGTTCTGATGTTCTATCAAACATATGTATATTTTACAAATGTCTTTCTCTGTTTATATTAATCATGCTGCTCAGAATATTTTTCCTGACAAGAAATCTTATTTAGTTTATTTCAGATTTAAAGTCTGCTGTTTTGTATTGCATATGTTCTGATTTCATCTGGGCATCCTATTATGCTAACATTAAAACCGTAATTGTTTAGTTATGTTGAGTAAGGTCACAATTCCAAGTCCATGGTTGCCTTGTCCTGTGGATATCCGCCTTCTCAGGCTCCAGCAAGCAAGCAGAGACTTATTAGGACATTGACAGATTATTCTCATCAGTGCCCTCCTGAGAATGGCACATTTTCGGTGTTAATCAAACAATAAATAGCTTGCTGATTGCTATTTAAATGAGGCAGGGATGCTTGGAGAATGATCATTTACTGCATAGAAAAAGCTTGATTACTAGCGCACCTGAAGAGTCCTTGCAATCAGGATATTGTCCATTTGGATGTACAGGATCACTAATCTTCACTTGGACACTTATTGGCATGGTGTTAGAAATTCTTCTGGTAGATGCAACTCTTAGTGCTTTGAACTTCAAGTTAACATTGAAAAGATAGTTTCCGTTGCAAAGTTATGTGAATTTCAAATTAGCTTGATTTTTAGTGAAGAGATTAATATTAGGCAATATATTTTACCTGCCATAATTCTACTATTTCTCATAAAAGCATATTATTTATTATTATTATTATTATTATTATTATTATTATTATTATTATTATTATTATTATTATTATGTATTCAATGGTGACATGTTCTGTACTGTGTGGTATACCGAAGGTGTGGTAGATAAGATTCAGATGTAACCAGAGCAAAATGAATGCACACACTGCAAACTTAATTCCCCCTGGACTATTCATTAATTGTTGTTTATAAAACTATGCAAGCAGCAGGGCTTTTCATGCACATGTTATTTGAATGTAATGGCCTTGATTACACCTTTTTCGTGGACGCGTGGACTAGCAGCCAGACACATTTGCATTTTGCATTTAGCTCACCTGCAAAATTTAAATGAAAAATATAGTCAAATGCCCTTGCTTTACTTACGGCATTTTCTGGCATAAACAGGGATGCTAGTAATTGCACAGAAGGGCCCAGAAAGTGGTCTACTGCTCCCACTTCTGCTCTGTGATGTGTCCCTGATTAATTCTGTTCATTTTGCAACATTCACAGCTCTCAGTTAAGACAACAAATATTATCACCCACGGAGGGTGTGGCAACCAATGGGGCTGCTCGGATCACAGGTTACCTCATTCTGCTTCTCATCATCTCCTTATAGTTCCCCTTCCCCCCTTAAAATGGAACACTATCCCCCTCTCTCTCCAATCTGTCAATGTTTATTCATTCTTTCGGGTCTCCCTACGACCCTACCTTCTCTCGTCTGGTAAATGAGGGTTAATGCAACCACAGAAACATTCTTTGTTTTAAAAGTTAATTCATTATTTCTACTGTGCTTGTTCTTATGTTCAGCGCTTTGGTGTAAGGCGCTACATAAAACCAAATCAAATACAAAATACAAATACATCTGACGATGCAAGCCAGTGTTCGAAGCAGGCTGCTTGCAAACTCCATATCTTCTCCATCCCATCTCCGCTTCCCCTGCATTCACCTCCCTCCAAACTCCCCCACCCCTTCCCACTCACCTATTTGTCATTGTGTGATTGTGGTGAAACCTTGCTGCCAAACAGCTCCTTCATCCTAGGCCACGGTGGAAATGCAAGAGGGGCTCTGCCTTAAACCGCCCCATTTTCATGGCTGCCATATTGGTTGAATGTTTTTTTATTTTTTATGAAGGGTCTCAGCAAGCACACGACCAGTCCATTCAACAAAAATAATTCCTATTAAAACCCCAATTTAAGGACCACGGGGGCTCATTGCAATAATAATCAACCACCTAGATGACCCTGCTTGATTCAGGGATCAGTAATGGTATAGGGCCTTGTGTTAAGGTCCTCGATTCGCTCTGTTCTGATTTTCTGCATATTCTCCCAGATTCACGAACAATGGGCCTCATTACACGGTAGGCGGTAACTATGGCGCTATTAGCGCCATGGTTGCCGCCGGTATTTTACCGTGTCCGACCTTGGTGGATGGCGGAATTACCGCCCTACTCCAAGGTGAGCAGGGGCGGTAATTCCCCATTCACCAAGGCACTTCCCCATTCCCATTTTTGCCCCCATAGGGCATAATGGGAATGGGGAAGGAGTTAATTACGGTACTGCAAATTGCAGTACCGTGATTAGCTCCAAGGTCCCTTTGCGGCACCCTACTTTAACGGCTGGTGAAACCAGCCGTTAAGGTTGGGTCCCGCAAAGGGAACTCGTAGTAAGGCGGTAAGGGTTTACCGGTACCAGTGCCCTTACCGGTACCGGTAAACCCTTACCGCCTAACGTGTAATGAGGCCAAATGCCTCTTACGGGCCTTGATATCTTCAAGAGTATGATCTTGCAGAGAGGGTGTGAATTGATCTATATTTTAGATAGAAACCCTTTGTGTACTATGGTTTCATTTTAAAAAAAAAAAAAAAATTACTGCTTAGAGTGAAATGTTTACATGAGAGCCCATTCTATATGCCCATGCCCAACTGTGCTTGTTAAGCTACAAACACTGAATTGTACTTGTTACCCTCTCCCTTTCAAGCCAATTTTTATTTTACGTTGACTATTATGTAAAGTTTTGTATGGGTGAGTGCAATAGATGAAACACGTTATCACATTTTTTACTACTCAACTTGATTTAAATATTGCATCGGCACTTTGCACTCTGCGTTAGTACATTTTTATTGCATGTTATTGGATGTTAAGTTTTGTTATCTTAAAGGATATTTATACAGCGCACTATCACCACCTGAGTGGTCCTCTGCCGCTCTGGCAGATCTGAAAAGCGAGATGCTAAGGTAAGTTAGTGGGACTGAGTGGGAAAAAAGCATAAGAGAGCTTTAATGTGCTGTTGGCACACCGTTCGCTGAGCGTAGGTGTGATTTCTTTGGTTGGTAGTTGTCATGTGCTGTTGTGCAAGGCTATGTGTGGTTTGGTTTGTTGTTGCAGTGTAGTGAAGTGCATGTGGTGTGTGTGCAGTAGAGTTATGGTTGTGTTTTGTTTAGGGTTTGAGAAGTGTAAGCAGATGGATGAGTTTTTTTGTGGGGTTGGTTAGTGGTGATATTTTATCGTACCCCCTCAGTTATGGCCACCTGTGGCACAAATCCCTGCCAGTCTCTTGCATCGTGGTGTGCAGATGTTACAAATATTAGAACAAGGTATTTATTTATGATTTATAATGATATGTTATGCTATTGTATTGTACCTTAATAGCATGTTTGCTGAAATAAAGTAATGATGATAAGGACCTTAAATTGAGATGTCCCAATCTGATGGCAACAGTATAAGTAAAGATGATGCTGTCAGAAGATCAATGTCCGACTCCCTGGTTAGATAGAAATCAGTTTGTGCAAGGAAAGAGACTCAGGTGGCTGGTGGAACTGGGGCAGAACACTGAGAGCTCCTGCCCATGTTTCCAAGATGCTGATGGCTGAGCGCCTTTCCCCAGGTCCAAATAAGACTATAGAACCGGTGTAGACACATTTTATTAATTGTAATGAGAGCACAAGAAACCTTATTTTTTGTATCTTGTTGCATATTTCGTTTCTGCCAACAGAATTGAGAGTTTCGACCAGATCAAGCAAGGTTATATACAAGGGACTTCCCCTTCTTATAATGGTATAATTTTCTATAATGGTATCAATAACCTGGCAATAGTCAATTGTGCTGAAGCCTTCTAGAAAGCATGCTTGGTTTAGTGCAATGATACTGTTTAGGGATGTCCATCCTTTGAGCATTTACAGTAGCCATTTTGCAAATGCTTTAGGTATTATATTGCATAATGACATTAGATGCTAGCAGTGTGGATATGTAGGATAAACCTTCTCAAATAGAAGAACAATGACAACGTGATTCAGTGATAGCCTCTCCAAGTACATTACCATCACCAAAAGTAGTCTCCACCAATTTGGGTGCCGGAAGAAAAACTCGGAGCGGAGTCCATTTGGTTCTGTCATCTTCTCAGTTGTTATTGAGCTCACATATTGTGTCATTTTACTAAGAGAAGGGCCATCCACCTCGTGCCAGTCCAGCAGGGTCACTTCCTCTGGCATAACAGCTCTTGTATCATCTACTATTTTGGAACCGAATAATCCCCTCCCCAGAAGATATAAAGCTGCCTGTGCCACTTTCTAATAGTTCTAGAATGCACCAATTGTGTCTTTAACATTCCTGTGTGTTTCAATGTTTGATTTTGACATGATATCAATGTTTTACAGCCTCCCTGCATTACTGCATGCCAAAGAGTATATCTTCTCTGAATGGGTGCTTTGTAAACTGCTTGTGATGAGGCAATCGTGCTTTGAAACCCTTCAACAAATGCCCCATATTGCCCCAATGCGCAGCTACAAAACTTTTGTTCACAATTTTATGGAACATTTTGGCTACCTTGAGGGATTGAAGCACCTGCTGGACCCATGAGTTCACTCTATGTAAGATCACGTCCTGCCTCTCCAAGAACTGAAAAAATAAGCCACTAAATACAAACATTATCAACGTGCTGTCACCCACAAAAACTGACACTTCGTCAGGGGTATCAGACCACTATAATCTGGTGCCATAAAATACATTTAGTTAACATTCGATGGGCGAATTACGGTACTCTCTGCATCGTGGAGCAAGGGATTATTGTGGATTGGGACTCTAGTTATTATATTCTGTAATTACATTGTAATGCAGCAGCAAAGTGGAAGAACATACATTATTGGCCCAGTAGCAAAGAAACAAAAGCAGCATTTAAATACAATATTCAATAACTCTCCCAAACATATGCAGTTGCACTAGTTTCTACAAAAACATTGACCGAATAACGAAGCTTTCACTGAGATCTGCTGTTTTAAGATCACTAGCCAAAAGTTGATCTGATTAGGTGTCCCAGACAGCTGGAAGGACCTATGTGGGAATCCACTCAATTTGTGTTTCACTTTCTTTCAAACTTCCTTTGATGTATGTAAATGATGAAAAAAACATTTTTTGTAATTTTTCACAAATGGTCATCTTTATTTCAAAGCCAGTTAAGAAATAGACCTGAGGCAGGTTTTTTTCTAATGCATTTCGGTCAACCCTGACCATCTTCAGGGACTGTTATAAAGTATAGAAATATATGTACACAAACTATATTAAAACTGGATATTTCAGAAAACCGTGATTATTTTACCTTAATCAATACTGGGTGGTCAATTACCTTCACTCTATGGCAGGCCTCTATTTTCTTACTTGGTGATTTACCAGATTTGTCTTACATTCAATGTGGTGCACTCCATTACTCTGCAATACCTTAGTAGGTTCACTGATGGTATTATGTCCTTAAAGTACTCCTATTGTCATAGAGTATTCAGAATGTTTTAGTATGAAAACAGTCATAAATGTCAATAAATATCATACCTTTCTTCATGGCGGTGTATGGGTTTCCCCGGGTCGTAATCTTACTAAGAACTGTGTGTCAGAAATGTTTAAGTGTTTTAGTGGGTGCCTTTTACTTCAGATTTTACAAATAAATATCCATAGTGTTATGCTTTCCAAGTTGGAGCTTTAAAGTGAAAGTCTTACCTTGTTCTTACAAAGTTTCCATCAGTGGGTCACTAGACTCGCGGAGCAGGGTGTGTCTGAGTGCCCTGCCTGTTTATATATGTTCAAAATGGCGCCCTTTTTAAATATGGAAAATCGCGTTTTGGAATTGTATGTTAATATGACTGCTGCTCATGTGGAGCAAATGTGCAATTAGTGTTCTATTGATGACACTCTTGCATATTTAAATGTTATTTGTACATCAAATGTGATACTTCATATATAATTAGTCATGCCATTGTTTGCGCATCAAATGTGATACTTAAAATGTTATTAATAGCAAAATAGAAATGTTTTAGAAAAATAGAACAAACAAATAGAACAATTGAAAAATTGCTGCTGTGACAGTCTATAGTATATCAGTTATAGGTGGATGAAGAATAGTCTTTGTATTATGTGTGCCATAGTCATGAGAGTTGTAGTATTCTTATTTGTATTCGAGAGGTGAGACACTATAAAAACAAATTGTAGTTCTCATCTGGCTCTCTGCAATCACGCTCGATTTGGCATTGGTCTATGTACAGAGGAAACATGCATAATTACACTCCTCGTTCATGCCCTCTGAATGTGGGGAGTTGAATCTTTCTATCCAGTAAGTCTCTTTCTGGCTTAGGAGTTTATTGATTACTATGTTGACACCCCTTTTCTTTTCAATTGTGTCCAATATTTGAAATTTAATCTGGGCAATCTGATATTGTGCTTCTCTGAAATGTCTCGATACCAACGATTTGTTGTTATTGGTTCGAATGTTAGATCGATGTTCAATTCCATCAGATTTTCCCTTTTTCCTGTAGTCTGTCCAACATAATAGTTGCCACATGGGCATTTGATACTGTAAATCGCATTGGCAGTGTCACACGTTGCGTATTTCTTTAATAAGATTTTTTTTACCCGTGTAACAACATCATTAAGAATTATTTTGATGCTTTCATCTCTCTGACACATAGTAATAGCCACTCATTATCTTATTGTACCAGATTATGAGATGTAGAGGTGTATATGTAGATTTAAAACACCCTTCACTTCCTGGATCATTCTAATCCAAATAAGTGCAGTGCCATGTGCACTTTTTACCTTAAATAAAGGCACTATAATCCTGATTCCTGCAACAGTAGAACCATTTGATCCGCCTATCATGTTATCTATGCTCAGTTGAGGGGGAGTTGGCACCCCCTATACACAAGCCTCAAAGCAAACTGAGCAATCATTTGTATAAATAAACACATCATTTTTGGAAACTGAGTTACAAGTAGTGAACTGAGAACTCATATGAGTAAAGAAAAGCTGTCTGTTAAGAAATCTCTGCACTAGCCCTATAGAAAACTAAATGATCATGTGGATAAAGAAGTGCTGCATGTTGTGAAATGGTGTTCCAAGTCCCATAGCAAAATTAAAAATCATTTGTGTGGAGAAACACAGAATGTTTGGAAAGTAGCTCACAATTCCCACAGAGGACTTTGAAACCATTTCTATAAAGGCATGGGAAAGTGAAAACACATGTCTCATATGTAAGAAGGAAATAGTCGTGCAATTGATCTGATGGGTGTGGAGAAAGTGAGCCCATATGAATCGGTTTTTCAGAGAGACTTTAATTCCAGTGAATAGTGATAACTCGATCACAACAATGACAGACAGTCATTACCAAACAATTGCTGATTCCTTTATTAAATCATTACACGCTTTCAGACGTGAGGGCTATCAGCTACTGCTTTTATCACTGATTGTGTCAAAACCCAACCTGGAGGAATGGTTTCCAAACATCTTTATGCTGTGCCCCCACTTGATTACAAATATAATTTCAGCTCCCTCAGTTTGAAACTATTGTCTGGGTGTATTGTGTTGTGTTTGCATGGTTTTACATGTGTGGTCAGTGTGTTGGTTTGGTGTGTGGTGAGGTTTGTGAGTTGCGGGTGCTGCATCATAAAAGGGGTCTTGAGGATTGTGTGTGCCATGTAGCATGGAGATGGAGATAAATGATGTGTGCTCGTGGTGTGGGGAACTTTCTTCCCTTTGATATTGGAGGACATTTGATAGCTAGTTGCATGATGCAGCCAGAAATACATGTTCAAGAGCATTGGGTGGCAGGATTAATGACCAGTCATCGAAGTCAGGAGATGCCATTGGGTAACATAGGTTTAATGAACTCTATACAAAAACCGTAGTCTTGGTAGAACAAGATACAGTTCCAGCAGCAGTACCTTGGGGCAATGAGGTGGAGGCAGAGAGGTGGACCCCCTGTGAGTGGCAGCATGAGTAGCAGCTGGATGCTGAAGTTCAGCTGTTTGGGCAGGCTCGCTGTCAGAACATGTGAGGCTGTTGCTGGGCTCCTCTATCAAGGTCTGTGCAGTCCACTGACCTGTCATGTTCTGATTCTAAGCAGGGTGAGCTGTTGCAGTAGCTTGAAGCGGTATGCAGTGGCATTTGCAATAAGAAAACCATCATATATTACCATATGACGATACTACTACATTATTATATTGTTTCTTCATTGACCACTACTTGCTGTTAACTGTCTGTCCCTTAAATCTGCTTGCACTAAGATTGCATAAACATTGTACGTTTGGTGACGCACTGCAGCATAGGGCTCAGTGCTGTCTTAATATTATGGGCCCACAGCCACCAAATCTTACTGTCTAATATTGTCTTTATTATCACATCAACCACCACATTCTGCATGTTTTAAAGGAGCTGGTGATACAGGATTTCACAGATGCCCAGAGAGCTCATGTAACTTCGAGTCTGGAATATAATGACGCAATCTAGAAATCTGTTAATTTGGGAGTCGGGTCCCTCCACCTCGCCACTTGGTACACTACATTTCACACTTTGCACAGTTCTTGCATAGTATTTATCTCTGTGTTAGGTGTGTAACGATTTTTTAGATGACCACTCTCAACACAGAATTCCTTCCCTCCCAACTCAAGATGTCGCTGAACAAGCCGCTGAACTGATTCCTATTTGGGTCAATCCCCGACCTGTATAATGCCACCCAGCTCCCCCCACCCTCGTACCACCAATGAGCCAGGAACTAGGACGGTGTCTAGAATAATATATATAGATTTATTTAAATTGTGGGATAAATAAACATTATGCTGAAAATAACACAAGCCTCCAACCCCCGTGGTACAACACAATAGCTTCAGCAAATAAGTCACTTTCTTGTGACAGGTGTTCCTCAATAATATTTCAATTGCAACAAACACAGGTTTGCATTAAAACCAAATCACACTTGGCATTTCCTGTGCTTTACACATGGGGTTTCTCTGCACATTAACATATAGGCAATTTAGAAAACTCACAGTCATGCACCCTGTATGCAGCACCCTGGTTCCTGCTTTACCCTAATGCAGTCTTTAACCTTTCTGCTATGAGTGTCACCTGATCACCCCAGGAGAGAATGTATATCCCTTAACTGAAGAATGACGCTTGTGAAATTGGAAGATAATTTCAAGGATTCCCTTACTTTGTGTACATGTAACATAGAACATATTAAACCTCCTTCACTAATGGTATTTGAAGGCCACGGACTGAGCGTCTGTCCGTGGACGGGCGTGGACGACAGCAACAATACCCAAACAGTCAGGGGGTATTTGAAATTGTTCTATCATGCCACATAAAAACTGCAGAAGGTTAAAAAGCAGCACATAAACACATTATAAGTAGCAATAAATCACCATTGGAACCTACACATCTCACACATAACCCATCCATACAAATACCATGTGTAATGAAATGGATTATACCATAACAAAAAAAGATATGCCTCCAACATAATTACCTCACAGAAACTATACAGCTACGAGCAACAGTAGACGAACACAACAGAACAAATACAAATTACAAGAAAGTAGTAAGCCAACTTCATTTTTCGTGTATGTTGGTACACTTTTTGTATGAGGCAAAGAACAATTAATGTATTTCTGTTGTTTTCACACAGAAATGTGCAGTACTTTGGACTGGCTGGAGGAGAATTTTCTGCATGGCGAAATGTAGGAAGATAGCGATTATAATGGTACACACCTCTCTGCATAAGCAAATTAATAGTCAGTACTTTATGGATACTTAACCTATATATATTTATTTTTAACAGACCAGGTAAAAAATGAACAAAGTCCACCAAAAGACACAGTACAAGAGACCTTGAAACACATAGAAGGCAAAATGGACATGCTAAATGAGAATTTTAATGGGTTAAGGCAATTGGTGGAGGACCATGTCAAAGGAAAAATAAGATACCACTGTCCTACTGTACCTGTCCCCCTTCTCCATTTCCCAGTGAACTATCCCCAAACCCTGAAGAACAACATAAACTTTAGTCGTGGATGTGGCAGTTTTGTACCATTTATGGTAACGTACCAAAATCACGTGCGAACCTGGTCACCTGTAAAAAGTGCAATTTGGTGCTGAGTCGTGGGAGACCTGGTGCGTACAGCTTTGGTACGACAACCATGAACCGACACCTAAATTAGTTCCACGGTGCGAACATTCGCAAAGTGGTACCATTTAAAGAACATAGTAGGTTGAGTTCCTCCGCCGCATCCTCTGTGTCCGATCGTCTCTCCACAAGAGACACTCCTGTGGGAGAGTGCATCCCTCCAGCTGCCTCACAGGCCATTCGCGATGCTGTTGACCCTTACTTTTTGAAGGTCACAATATTGTGTATGTACTGCAACGCAGTACTCTGCAGGTGGGAGAGTCTTCGAAGTGCTTTTGAGATTACGGTCAAGGAACACCAGAAGAAGTGCTACCTACCTAAATAAGGCCCACCCTACATCTTTCTCTCTCCACCTGCCCTTTCTTATCCCCGTGGTTGGTGTCCCTTCCTTACCCCCCTTTCCCCTCCTCTCATAGTGTGTCGTGTGTAAAAAATTCAAAAAAATATAAAACAACAAAAATTTAAAAGAAAGGCTCTTTTCAGAGCCGCCTTTCTCAGTGTAAAAAAGTAACTATCAAGTAAACGGTGTAGGCCTCCGCGCATTTTTAAAAAAAGTGAGCAGACAGTCCTAGGACAGACAAAATTTTAGGGTGCAAACGTAGCAAAACTAGTGCACTTTTCTCTGGGAGTAAGTGGTGGCTCTGAAAAGAGCCTTTTGGTGGTGTTGTGTGTGTTTGAAAAACTTGGATTCCTCAACATGTAATGCAAAATAGGTGACTATAATGGCAAAAAAGGTTGCAATGCGTTTTGTACATTGCGAAGAAAAATCTGATTGCCAGCATATGTAAGATGGACTCCATCTCTGCTAAAAATGAATGTGCTACGAAACATAATATTTTCATTGTGTAAAGAGTACATGCCAACATCTCTTAGAAAGGCACAAACAGCCTTATTGACATTGCGCCTCGCTTTCTCCATTTGTGGACCATATAAAGAAGAACGCAGCCACATTTTTTTCTCTTTGTGCAATACGTGAAAAATTACGTGGCAATTTGGAAACATGTCCATGACCTTCTCAAGTCCTTCCTTCATTGCAAATTCCAAAGGAATTCCAGACACATGCCCTAAACTGTTTCCTCCACAATAAATGATAATTTTATCAGGATGACGCTCCGTCTGTAAAGTAGCACAGAGAGGTACCAAGTCCAGCCACTTCATTCCACGCACTCCATGCCTGTACACTTCCACATGAGGGAATCCAAGATCGTCAGATATACCACAACGTTCTGCATGCACCTTCAGCCAATGTATCCATGAGTCTCCCAAAATCCAGATAATCTGTTTTCGAGCACACAGGCATAACTGTCTGTTCTTCTCTCAGGGAAAAGACATTCTCACTAAATCTCTCCGTTCACAACACACCCACCCACTGAACTTTACTGACCAATCCCTATCTCGGCTCATTCTCATTTGCATGCCTCTTCACCCCAAAATCCCTGTATGTAGTACGCGCTGCCTGCAGACTACCGCCATGTCAGCGGACAGGTAGAGGATCTGAGCCTGAGGACTGTACATTTAAATAGTGTTCCCCTTTTACCGTTGAAGGTGGGCTCTGAAAAGAGCTGGGTTTTTTTTGTTTTTTTTGCAGATGCCTGACAGACACCTGTTATTTTGTATTTTTTGGGGTTTTTTTTCTTCTTAGTTTACTCCTACAATCATTACATAACCTTCTCCAAAGCAAGTCTTACTTTCCAAAAGAACATGGCATTTCCCAAAAATGATAAATACCATCTGCTTCAAAATAAGCCGCATTACTGGAAACAATGTTCTTGTGGCTGCAGAAAAACATACCAGCTCTTAACATGAAAGCACGCATGGCGTGATTGATTGCACACCTAGCAATACTTTGATCAGGACAAAAAAACTGTTGTCCCATTTTGCTTGAGGGAGTAAGCCAGAAAATTACTTTAGCAGTTGGAAAGATGTTGATGACTGCTTGAACCAACTGTTCCAAATCTCCCAACAAAGTAGGTGAACTCACATAGCCCAAATGGAAAGCACCATAGTGCAAAACTACCACATGGGGACTGTTCATCATATGCATATCTCTGCAAACTTTTAGAATTGCCTCTACATTGCAATCCGTCGCAGCGGTCCACACCACCTCCACTCCTCGTACATTGAAATTGATTGCCACATGCCTACATTCAGAATAGTGGTGTAAACCATGGACACAAATATCTCTGACCACCAACACCCTGACTGTCTCCACCTCTACCATCTTCACTACACACACTCTCTTTTAAAGCAAATGAACAATGGCAACATCTGATTGGCTGATCCCTACAGTCTCCTTTCCATACTGGACTTGCTGGGAAACCCCGAATGTGGCATGCCCTACCCGCAGACAAGCGCGGTGTCCATGCGGCACGTAACTCTTAGCCAGCCTTTCTACCATTTCCACATCACTCGCGAATCCATTCCCTCATTGGACACAGCGAAGCAGTCACACAACCATCCACCAATCACATCCAAGACCTCTACATCTAACTCCGTCATCAGAGTTCCGCACTTCAAATGTACTGTTGATCACTCTGAATACAACTCTCATATCATTGTAAAGTACCTACTACAAATTATACTGTGCAAGTTTCGAGGATTTCTACTTACAGCTCCATGCATATTCACATGCATGATTAGAAAGTACAGGTATGCATATTTTATTCAGAGTACATGAACAACTCTTATGAATCCATATAAAAAAGTAATGCCACTAAATCTGCATAGCCAATACATACATGCCAAAGCTCCCGCTTTAAGCGCGAGACTTCTGATTTGTCATTGAAAAATCGCACTACTTCTTACTATCTCCCACATAACCTATACATACGTGCCAACCCTCCCGATTTACGCACGAAGCTCGATTTCTCATTAAAAAATGTCCCAATTTTTTACTGTCTTCTGCCTAAATTAATGCTACTTCCAATGCGATTGTACGAGAAAAATAAACGTTCCCGATTGCTGTGGTGACATCTCCCTCTCAGGTGCTCCCGATTTTTCGCATTCCTACTCATAATATGAAAGTATTGAAATGTTTCCTATCTACTGGAATAACCTATTACACCCATGGAGGCTAAAATGTCATTACCACACCCATAGAATGAAACATTTTAACTGCAGCAAATACTCAATTTGCACCCAGGACCCTTAGCCCTCCCCACAACCACCTGATCGATGTTCAATACTACGGGTGTATCTATAGCTGTGAGCTGCTGAAGTAGTTGTGGCCAGGGCCTAGAGTCTTGGGTGTTTGGCCATATATATTAGAATCTATGGGTGTGCACTATATGAAACCCATATTGGCTTATAACTTCAGTGCTTTTGACTTTGTTCTTGGGTGCATGGCCTTTGGCCATGCAGCCAAGACCCTAGCCCTCCCCACAACCACCTGATCGATGTTCAATACTACGGGCATATCTATTGCTGTGATATGCTGCAGTGGTTGTGACCAGTGCCTAGAGTCTTAGGTGTGTGGCCATAGATAAGCAAATCTATGGGCGTGCACTATATAAAACACCTGGTGGCTTATAACTCCAGTGCTTATGGCCACAACCACCACAGCATATCACACCCATTGTGGCTTATAACGTCACTACACATTCATTTGGTCTTGGGTGCATGGACTTCGGCCATGCACCCAACACTCTGGACCCGCCCCACAACTACCTGATTGATATTCGATACTACGGGTGTATCTATTGCGGTGATATGCTGTGGTGGTTGTGGCCAGGGCCTAGAGCCTTTGGTGTATGGCCTACGGCCATGCACCCAAGACTCTAGGCCCTGGCCACAACCACTGCAGCATGTCGCACCCATGGCGGCTTATAATTCAGTACCACATCCATAAAAACAAAAATTTTAACTGCGGCATGTAGTCAATTTTAACATTCGCTAACACCACCAACAGTGTCCTTAGAACACTTTCAATTTGCCTGTGCACAGCACAGACAGAAGTACTATCCTTATGAGACCCCTCGTTTTCAGTAATTACAAACATCCCGGACAGCGTGAGCATGGCAAAGACATCATTAGCACCTGCCGCCTAAACAAATACCGTATTTCACCAATCCCCTAATCTGTGAACCTGCCCAAGCACTGTGACACACCAAAACACTCCCCAAAACAGCATTTCACCTCTGGTCGGAGCCGTGCTGTCGGCGGACCCAAGATGTCAGGCGTTTCCAAACAATCTGACGCACATTACGCCTCACTCCAGCCAATCGGAGGACATGTCGCGTGTCTGCGATCATGACGCGAGCTCCTTAGCCAATCGGTATCTTGTCCGCGGAGCGAACAGGGAAGTGTGACCGCAGAGCGGACATAGATATCATTAATTTTTTGAGACATACTTTTTGGTCGTTTTAAAGAAAACTACTAGAGAGATTGGCACCAAATTTACAAAAGCACGCTTTCGGAACCAAGGTCCTCCTCCTGCCGCAAATTTTTTGAAAATCCGTCCAGCGGTTTGGCCTGTAGGCGTGCACAAAGTTTTCCCCCCATTCACTCTATGGGGAAAAAAGACGTTTTGGGACCCCACCTTTAACTTTTCCCCCCTGGACCAAACATCACCAAACTTTGCAGAAAAATTCAGAGTGGCCCATATACCTTTTTTGCAAAGTTTGTTGAGGATTTGTCCAGGAGAGTTATAAGCCGCCCAAAAAGTGCTTTCCTATGGAAACAGCAACTTAACCATAACTATACGGCCACTACCGTGGCCATGTAATTCTGATTCATCTATTTCTACCGGACCTAGAGAAACAAATTTGGTCCCGGCAGGACCTTCCTGGAGTGTGTTATCAGTTTTCGCCCTTTGTACCAAATCTCACATAGTTGGGGCTATGAAACGCTGTGATCCAAGCATTCATTTTACCTTCTATTAGCTCACTAACTTTCAGATTTCTATCGTTTGTAGGAATGCCACAATCATATTTTTCCCCATACATCACATTCCACACATTACAAGGAGCTCATATGTGCATAGAACTGACAGGCTTGTTCCAAGCTTTAACATGTTATAGGTCTCAAATCTGTGCATAGTTTAGTTCCCTTTTTATTAAGGAAAAACATGACAAATGTTAATCAAAAGCAATGCATTAATATGGAAATCTTTGGTTTCACATCCAGCAAGCTTGGTAAGTTTAATTTCTTAAAAGGCACATGACATGCGTCTGTGCTTGACTCAATGTTGTTTCAGCCCTTCAATAGAGTGCATTAGAAAGTCGCTGTTTGAAGCTAAGGCACAGTTTATTGGGACTGTAAAACAGTCTGAGAGGTCAGGCCTGTATTGCCTTAACTGACCCCTCCATTAATTTGATCTCAAAACTGTATTTTCTTGCATTTTTCTGAAACAGACCTACATTCCTTGTATGCATTGACCAAAGGTCTCTTCAGATAACACAGCTCAACAGTTAAATGGGGGATGCTGCAAAAGAAAGCTGCATGTGCAGTCTGAAATCAATGGCTTTTTAAATCGAGAGGATGTATTTTACATGTATAGCATTTTATTTCAACACATTGCATCTTGGCCTTCTGTCCATGTGTAAGTATATTTGTTTAATCTGACAGTTGAAAGGACATGACTGTTCATTCTGAATTATCCACACGTGGATTTCTGACAATAATGTCAGTTTGTATGTTGGAAAGTTAGTGTTTAATGTATTTCAAATGAAATATGTCCCTTGGCTTCGCTTTTAGATGTTAGCACATTTCCTTCTTTTTATTTCCCAAATACACATCGTTTTCATGTATGGGTGTTTCATGTATAATGCTGCTGTTTGTCTTTCTCAGTCATAATGTGCCTTTTCTCATTATACATGAAGTTACCATTTGCAGAAACACATGTCTTTTGGAATCCATTGGGCACATTCAGCAGTATTCATTTTGTAAGGCACACTTTCCTTCACCTGGGTGCCTTTCCATTTTGGAAAGGTTCAGTGAGGCCCACTTTTCACATTCACTATTCTTTAGTTATATATTATGGGTTTAGGCTGGCCTGCATGGTCCAATGGTCTCTTGCATCAGCCAGCTTAAATCTCACATTTGAGGCCTAGCTTGGCCTTTGAGTTCATGCCATTCTGAGGCTGAATATATACCCCACACAGGTTCCCCAGGGAATTCATATGGCCTGAGAAGAGAACACATTGTTCATGAAGACGTCCTCTGATACCTTATGGGCTTCTGTGTGGGGTATGTAAGAAATGCCTTTGGGGCTATTAGCTAATTTAGCCATATTTTGGTATCATGGTATTTTGGTGGAAAATTAGCCTTACCTCATTTTGGGTGGTAGTTTAGTATTACCCTATTCTGGTAATAGTTTAGTATTATCCTATTTGGAGATAATTTAGTGTTAGCTTACTTTGGCAGTAATTTTAGTGGTATCTTATTTTTGTGGTAATTTTAGTGGTGAGCATACCTTCTCTCTTTTTAACTATGATAGTCCCTGGTCTGACTGTAACCCCTCTACCAGACCTAGCGCATGTTTAGGGAACCCAGTAAAATCATGAATAATATCACTTGTCACATGTACATTGTGTCAGTGGTTTATTTACACCAAAGACTTATCCCTTGGAAAGGCTTTGCTCCCCTTCAGCATGCAGAGTGGAGCACATTCATATCCACACACATACATTCTATCGTGCCTACATATCTGCTTTTCCCTGATTTTACCTCCAGCGTTAACTTTACCACCGTGGCGTGAACACTACAGTCTCCTAGATATATTTCCCCACTGAAATATGAAACTTTGGAGTCATAAAAGAAAAATCCGTACACCAAACTAATCCAAAATGTTTATGATTCTGTTAAGCACCATATGATTTACAATAACAATGTAATCCAATCAAAATAATACATTCCCAACAACATTACCCTCATTAGTTCTGCTGAAGCTCCTAAGACAAAAGACAAACAGGCATTGCAAAGCATAGATATCATTTGTTAACCTGTCATTTTACACTGTCATCATTTAGGACATGCAAAATGAAAACACCAAGTTTTGTTTTTAAAAGAAATCTCTGTGCTGACTGAAACAAAATGCACTCAGCCCATGTTCTCCTCAATTAAAAACCCCACTTACAATTGTTTAGGAAGCTCCTGCATTTCTCCTGGGTAATCTCTTTCTGCTGGGGCTTATCTGCGCAAACACCCTGCACTGCCCACGGCCCAGCCTTGGAATCCCAGCCACTTCAATGTTAGAGCATCATCTCCCATGTACTGTCTTCCGACAGCAGCCCTGGAACCCAGCACCCAGCAATGTTGCAGGCAGAATAGAACTGAGCTGCCCACGCGTCTCAGCTCAACTCCCTATACTCTATCTGGCTGTCAATCAAGAATAACCCTGCCTTTCCTCTGACATGCTTGACACCACCTAAGTTTCTGCCAATCACATTACAAGAGCCGTCATGTAACTACTTAATTCCTACGAGAACAAAATGAGTTTTCAGACTGCACAATAAGATAGCCCCTTTTTTTTTACGTGCATATTTTCTTCTCCATGGAACAGAATTAATTTCCTTCCATGTTTACCGAACTGCATTACAATGTTAACCGGTACAATTAATTAGTTACTGGGATTTTTGTTAATAGGAGAGTTAGTCTGTTATATATGTTATTTCCCAATGCAGTTCCTAAATAGATACAATGCACTTAATTGATATATAAGCACATTGAACCTCTGTCTTTTTCTGCATTCTGTTTCATCCTAAAAGGCCTAATTCATTGTCCAGTGGCATTTCACCTGCCCATCTCTTTTCCACCTTCAGGATGACCCCCTTAACATCCTAACATGTGTCCCTAATTTACCCCCACTTTCACCAATTTGCTGGCTGCTACTGAAAACATTTTACTGAACATTTTGTAATATCTGCTTTTAAAAATACAGCTATATATCCCTGCAGGTAACATCAGCATTTGAAGAATAGTATAATGTGAACATCTAGCATTATACCATGAAAGGCACATGGCCCAACTGAGTAAGAATCTGTTAGGGAACTGAAGTATGTTAAAGTGAAGAGGGTGAAAAGATATTGCACAATTTGAATTGTAGACTGCTTACATGTCATGAACCTAAAGTGCTCATTTAATGCTAGACTTTAAAGCCATGTTGTGCTTGCCTTGAATAGCTGCAAGTTGTATCTGTGCACTAACTGGTTGTTCAACCATATGTACCTTGGTTGGAATGGGATCTACAACATGTTAATTAAGATGATAGTTTCACTGGATGACATCATAAAAATGTCCACTCCACTGTATTGTAATCTGTACAATCACACATGTATAAAAGCTTGTTGAAAACTAAAGGGTGTGGCTTACTCTTTTTTATGAAGAGGTTACTGTTTGACTATATCTCCCTAAGTGATTTCTATATAAACGGTCATCCTAAGGGACCCAAAACGATCTCTGCATTTGATGTGCACAATGCTGGTGCCTGTTTGCCTCATGTGACTGACCCAGGGACGGCACACCATGGATATGGACATAGACGGGTCATCCTAGTCATCCTCTAAACAGTGAAGCCAGTTTTGTCTATTTAGGGTTGTCGCTGGAGAGAATGTTCATAGGTCGAGGGGAGCTGCCTGGTCACCTGGAAAATTAGAGTTTTATAGTCAAATGTCAGTTCACAAATATTAAACATTAAATACAGATGCATTTGTCTTTCTTTCTGCCCTTTCTTAAACATGATTCATATCTGCTCTGGTTGTTTACTCATGAAACCCCATCTGAATATTTTACCATTTTTCAATACTCACTTTCCCTGAAATATAAGATATTTATACAATATATTTCCAAGAAGAACTCCAGGTTATAACTGACTGTTATAACCTGATTTGTTCTAATTCATGCCAGTTACTTTGAGCTGAGATTCCGCACAACCTTTTGCCCGACTCTGACAAGGAAGCAACGGGCCCTTAAAAGAGCCCTTGAGAAGACATTTTAAAGAATTCACTGACAGAGTTCTCTGCACAGTTTTCAAAATCTGCCCCAATAATCTGATTGGACTGAGATCAATGCTTGCAAGTGGTGTAAGAATGAGCATCCTGGGATATCCCATACAGTATCCAGTGATTTTACTGAATACATTACAGAGAGTGTTTTTTTACCGAAAACAAAAACAATGAAACAAATACCGAAATATGGTAAAAAATGTATGTGGGGGTGATGTAAGGGGGTACATTGGATGGGGATGGGAGGGCTTAGGCTTATAGAAAAACAGGGGGCTTGACGGAGAACCGCCTGTAAAAAAGATCTGTATTTTTGTTGTTGTTTTGTGTTCTGTTAAAAAACATTCTCTGTAATGGAATTTGTTAAAATCACATACATCCAACCGATACAGCTGAAACAGCGTAACAACCAGCTGTGTCCATGCTCATATGGAGACTGCAGACAGAGACTTTTGATGGTATTCAAGAAGTTCACATTGGTTGGGAAGGAAATCATTCAAATTAAGTATTTCTGGCTTCCCAGCATACTCATTGGAAGGTGGAATGACAAAACACATACCTAGACTAAATTAATGGTGCTCCAGATTCAGCAACTTCAACCCTGTCAAGGATGGCCAGACACAGAGTAGGAATGGCAAAGAGGGGCATGGGAAGACTAAGAGTAGGGCTGCATTCAATTCTCAGCTCCAATCCAGGTGCATCCCTGATAAAACAACAAGTGTATATTCCTCCACCTTCACCTCATGTTTCCTTGAATTGCTAACAGGAGAGCCAAAGGGACAGCAACAATATTGCAAATACTTATAGCTCTACATTCCAACACGTCCACTGAGATTTGCTTGGGGAACAATGGCCTGCTATCAAATCCTATGAAAATAAATAAAGGAGTTAAAGGATAGTTCCGGGACTTTTTTTTATTGTTCCTAAGGTTCGGCCATGTGTTTTTAAGCATAAATCGGAAGATCGTAGAAAACTTTCCTATGGACCTTACCCGACTTTTTGTCCATTAACGCACTCGAAATTAGCCGCCATTTTGTGATAATCCTATCATTTCCCCCCATCGACCTGGCTCACCTGCGTTTGCGGCACTAAATCAAATCCCCCGCCCCTGAGCCTGACATCAGCAGATGCGTACCGCCCATTTCCCAACGCCAAAGCACGTTTCGTGTCAACAATCACTGCGCCTCAGCTAATGATGTGTCGCCATGGAAATGGCAGGACGCCTCTTTCCTCAATAAGTATAAACACACCGTTTCACAACACACAGCAGCAGAGTTTCGATTCCATTACTCTCTCTGTGTTACTATGAGTATTTTGTGACTCTTTCTGTGCTCTGGTCAGCTACCTTCGCCGCTTCTAGGCCTTGTGAACACCTGTACCATCTCTGTAAATTATTTTACTTTCTTTACCACACAATGGCTACAATAATGCCGTATATGTACGAGCCCGAGTACACCGAGGAGGAACTACTGGAAAGGCAAGCACGCGAAAACGATGGGGATTCGGACGGCAGTTGGGAGGACCAGTCAACGGATGAAGAGCCTGGACCATGTCGCATGGACGGCGTCTCCACCTGGTGCACGTGCAATTAGTGCGAGCTAATGCCAACTGAGGAGGAGAACTGCTGCTGCCGTGAAAATTCCGGGTGCTTGGCCTACATTTCGGAAGGCGAGCCAAGTCCGCAATGCATCACCGAGCTGCCAGAGTTCAGTGAAGCCTTCCTCTCACGGACCGTGTTGAGGATGATGATGGTGCTTATGCACGAACTTCGCGGCACTGTTCGTCCGCGTAATCCGAGTAACGAGTAAGAATACTCTGGTTGTGATGTCAGTGATGCCACTACTATTTCATGGTCGTCTCCCACATATAAAATTACATCTACATATCATTCGAACGCATGTAAATTGGTTCCATATTGTGCATTTTCTAGATAGAATTTTTTTCAAAGCAGAATGACATTTTTTACCTGAATCGACATTGATAAGAAAGTTTTGTCATTTTAATACAGTTTGCATCTTTCTTTTTCACAGGTGGTACAGGCTGGTGGCCTATCGTTGCTTCACTTGGTGGCTTCACGGGAGGCTCGGATACCGCGTTCGGAGAGTAATACCTGCCTGTGCGGTACTTGCCATTAGACAACATTTCCCCAGCGACAGTGGACAATACCGCGGATTTTCCCTGGATGTGCTGCAACCGGAACTTTACAATGTGTAATGTTTATTATTTATGTTCAATTGAAATTAAGATCTAAAATAAAACCAAACATATATTTTAACAATGGTTGTTTTGATTTTTTAAATGAATCTAGTGTGTCTCCATTGAATAGTCTTCCTGTGCCTTGTCTTGTCACACCACATGTCTCCGGCCAGCATCCTCCCTCACGCTGGCCGCCCACATTCAATCCACATAACCGTTGAACCCATATGCAGCAGACATACATATGTTATTTTGCGGGTTGGCATCAAGCCTCCCGGCCTTGCCTCCTCCCCCAAAAATACTTACCACACCACTTTGTTCAAGCGTTGGCAATAAAAGGCCGTTGGATTTTATTGATACAAAACATGGTTATAGGTAAATAATCAATATGGTTGATCATAATAAATCATCCTTTTGGGCACCGGGTACAGAGATGACCCCCTCTGGCCCGTGCCACCTTGCCACCACAGGCCAGCCTGCTGCTGACTAACTGCCTAGGCATCCAGGGTCTCCAGGGTGAACTGCACCCATATATTCTCCTGGGAGGGTGAGGTATTTATAAACTCACCCCCCTGCCTTCCATGTACTAGATCCTGCAGCCTGCCTCTTACATGCAGTTAGATGGCCTCTCCTTGGTGAGGCCCTGCGGCAAACGAGTCTTGTCTGCACGACCACCGCCCCAATACACCCCCGCCCTATCAAAGGCAGTTCGCACCGGGGTACTTGCGCTGGCAAGTGGAGCTGTCAGGGAGCGATAAAGGCCAAGAGGTGCCAAAGACCATGTACACTTCAAAGTGGTCTATAGAGCATGGGTTGTTGTTCCCATGTCTACCTCCAGACCCCGTGTCTCCTGCCAAGCATCCCCCCTCACGCTGGACGCCCCCCTGCAAACCGCATAATGCCACGACATATTCACGTCATTCATTCACAAATACACCCCTGTTTCGAATTCTTTATAACCCACTTCATATTTCTAATGAGAACTTCTTTGCGCTTTGCTAGTCAACCCATGAAGGTGCTGGTTATCTGCTCTTCGTCTCTGTGAAATTCCGTGACCACTTCGAGCAAACTCGTCAGTTTGCAACCTGTGAACTGCTCCCTGTTCTACGACAAGAAACTACTCTGATCCCTGCATCTAACTGTTTGTTCGTCAAGGTAAGGCCATGTACCATAATCATTTTGCGTCCAATTTTTTAATTTATATCTATTTGCTAGTAGTCATCAAATTGCATCCATGTTTTCTTTTCGTTCAAGACAGTACATGCAAGGAACTAGTCACATGTTCTGAGTTTAGTCAAATTATTTTTCTATTTTTTTAAAGTTATTCAAATACTTATCCGCATGTGAATAACGTGTATAGTTCCAAGAACCAAAACGAACCTTGCATTGAACCTTTTATGTGTCATTTAATTTTTTAACACATTGGTATTCATAGAGAATTGTTGATCTTTACTTTTCAGAACTTTCCACAATGCCTGCCTGTTCCATTGGCGGTTGCCCTTCGAAGACCCATAAAAAATCTGAAGGTACTATAATGCATGTTTTCCCTAAGACAATAGATCAGATAAGAGAATGGGTACGATATTGCGGATATCCACCGTCTGAGCTTGAAAGTAGAGTCCTAGTAGTCTTTGCGGACAAGAGGGGTGATCGATACCGCATCTGCAGCAGGCACTTTAGCTCAGACATGTACTCCACATCATTGCTAATAAAGAAGAACACACCGCGAGCGAAGCGAAAATTGCTCTCAACCGCTATTCCCACTCTATTCGTCCACATCCCTCCACTGGTGAGTCAAGTTTACGGATTTAGCTCTCGGCCTTGCGGTAGTGTGTAGCATTAGCTAACAATAATTTCCCCATTTATGTATCCACTCAATATGAAGGCGGAAGATTCTCCATCCGTGTCGTTATTGCAGTCATCAGCCACTTCAAGCGCCTATCGGGTAATCTTACTTAGCTATTCTGCCACTGACTTGTTTTAGGCATGTAAATCAATAGTTTTAATTTATCGTGTAATTATTTTACCTAATGGTACACCCTAGTACTCGTCCTCTAGTCTTTGTTTTCAGTTATAATTATTGTTATCCAAAATAATGCAAGTACTGTCTTTCAGGGAGATGCTGAGGAGTCCAACGCATTGATGACAACCGTTGATGTCACTCAGATGCTCGAGGTACGTTTCCGGACAGTTCCATCGATGGAGATTATCAGATCTTGCATTCTTGTAGCGTGATTGTTACACACAATGTTTCTTTCGTTTTTAGCCATTGATATGTCCTTCTGTCGTCGCCCTCCTATGTGTCTTCTTTTTTCAATATTGTGTTCATTACTAATGAAAGTCCTATGTTTCAGGGAGTCGATGGAGCATTAGTCCAAGAAGAAGGGGGAGCATGCAGTTACGGGTCGGCGCAATGTTCTACAAGAACATCACCCCTAGTAGTTGATGCAGATCTCTGGGTGGTGACACTTCCAACGATCGAGCAAATCGAATAATATTTAGATATCCATTACTTATTTTAGACAACTGATCATTTGTGCAGGTCTATTTAGATGAGCCGTTGACGCCTGCACAAAGTTTATGTTCTTTTTAACAAAATAGAAAACCATACTAATGCAATTACTGTGTTTCAGGGAGTTGCTGAAGCGTCATCTTCAATAATATCATCAATGGAAGTCTATGCAGAGCCCGAGGTATGGATCTTGACAGTTCCATCTAACTAGATCAACAATGCGTGAATAATTGTCGTTTGAATGTTCTACACAATGCGTTCATTCGTGTTTTGCTATTGAGATGTACGTGGGTATTGGTGTCCAAGTACATTTTGTGTTTTCAATATTATTATACATACTAATGAAAGTTCTATGTTTCAGGGAGTCGATGGAGCGTCAGTGCGTGATGGATGTGCTTATCATGAAAATATAGTCGTTGCAGCGCAAGAGGAAGTGGAGACATGCACACACGAGTTGGAGCAACAGCGTCCTGATGTTAAAGTTCGAGGCAAGAAAGTTTCAAAGAAAAGAAAGCAAAAGAAGGTTAGTGTCCTGGTCACTATATTATGTTGTTTTTCACTGTTAATAGTTCAATACTGTAAGTTGTGTTTAAACTGAACATCCCTTTTCCAATCTGTCCTCTAGTTGCGAGTGGGTGTACGAACTAGATCTACACAGACAGTGAAGCGAACAAGAGATGTTGCTTGTCAAACCTTTTGGCAGGGACTTGAGACTGGAGATGCATCGTGCCAATGGGAAGAATATGAAGTGATTGACAACGGAGCTATACCACCACTAGCCATTGATAGTGAATGTCCTCCTGGTAGTTCGGATGCAGACGGAGATCAATTCACAGAATCCACACCCGCAAAAACTAAGACCGTGAGAAAGTTGAAGAAATTGTTTTATTCACCCATCGCCGGAGAAGGAACAGATGTTGCAATGGAAGAGAATGAAGTGGACGACAATGAAACACCATCAATATCACTGAACATAGCGGAAGACGATATCAGAGATTCTACCTTTCATGTGAGTGACATGTCCTCAACGTTACAGGCCGAACCAGCTGGGATGCAGAGTGACAGTATAAGGAAAGAGGCCAAATTCATTGTATTCGATAGTTGTTTGATTGATATTATTATTAGGATGAAATGTGGGCATTCGGTTGGTGGGGAAGTATGTGGGGAGCCATTGATTAATGTGACTCGTGCAATTCGAGGCACTAACCTTAAAATACATGCCACCTGTACAAAATATCATCCTTTCCCATGGTCTGCACAACCCATGCTGGGGCAACTGCCAGCAGGCAATCTACTTTGTGCAGCGGCCGCACTTTTTAGTGGTTCAAGTTTTAAAAAGTTAGAGTATTTCTTTCAGTTTGTGGGAATCCATTTCATTGCGAAAACTCAGTTCTACAAATACCAATGCATTATCTATTTCCAGCCATTAGCGAAGCTTGGAGAATGGAAAAAATGTCTATTGATAGTACATTCGCGGGCAAACGGTTCAGGCTAGCCGGTGATGGACAGTGCGACAGCCCAGGATTTTCAGCCAAGTACTGCACCTACCACTTTCAGGACATGGAAAGTAAGAAAATTGTGAGTTCGGTGGTCGTGCAGGTGTCACAAAGTACATCCTCAGTGGCCATGGAGAAAGTTGGCTTTGTAGCATCATTGCAAGAACTACAATCGCGGGGAATGGTGATCGACCTGATAGCCACGGACAGACACGTTTCAATTGCCAAGACAATGAGAGAAGAATACAAAAATATAAATCACCAATTTGACGTATGGCATCTTGCAAAAACAAACAATAAAAAAATGTCGGCTGCAGGTAAAAAAAAATATGCAAGGTATTTCACAGTGGTCCAAGTCAATCAGCAACCATCTTTGGTGGAGCTCAAAAACATGTGGAGGGTCGTTGGAAATTCTACTGGAAAAATGGCGTTCAGTAATGCTACACTGTAGCAACGTTCACCGCTGGACCACAAACCAACATTTCCACAATTGTGAACATGGCCATTTGTCCACAGAGGAGGCACGGAAGAAGAAGTGGTTGATTCCTTCATCACCCACTCACAAAGCCATTGAAAAGATTGTATTTGATAAAACTATAACAAGAGATTTGAGGGGACTCATGGAATTCTGCCACACAGGAGATTTGGAGGTGTTCCACAATATGTGCCTAAAGTACAGGCCAAAACGATTGCATTTTGGCATGGAGGGCATGATAAATCGGACTCTTCTAGCGGTCTTGGCACATAACCATAATGTTGGCTGTCAACAAAGTAGGACGACCGGAACTTTAGGGACGCTTCGCTACAATACGGCCTTCACTAAAAGAAGTAAACACTGGGTGATCAAACCAGTGTTTCAGGATATGCAATATGAGTTTATTGAGAGACTTATTGTTGATGTCCTAGATAGGCACATACATGGAGTTGTGAACGAACCTGTGCAGGGGACAACTGCATTGCCACCCAACATTGCCTCTGTTCCATGTCCACCTAAAGCAGAGCTCATTGAGAAATACACATCACGGTTTAAATGATTGTAATTTGATTGTCTGTTCTCTCGAGTCTCCTCATGTTGCAGGCCCATTGAATATGTGTATCTATGTAATGTGTAAATAAAAGTGATTGCTCAGTGTACATGCAATGTGTCTCTCCACCATTGCCCCTCCCTTCACCGTGCAGTTGTGCGAACCACCCGGGTGTCACATTTGACTTTGCTCTGGAGTCTCCTCATGTCGCAGGCCCATTGAATATGTGTAGCTATGTATTGTGTAAATATAAGTGATTGCTCAGTGTACATGCAATGTGTCTATCCAACCTTGTTCATTTGCGCATTAAATTAAACCAAACAGTAATATAAATCATTTTTCAAAAAATATAGAATGTCTCCGTATTTATGGTTCTCTGGGGCTGCAAATGCACGCAGACAAAATGCAAAGATGGAGTGTAAATTTCAAGTCCTGTGAGATGGCCTTACACTGAATGTAGCTAACTAGGAATGTGTGCTCGTTCAAAGTGAAGGTCAGCTGCTTTGATTTTTTGCTCGGGTGCCGGAATGGCCCACGACTCAGTATAAGGTTCTATTGTTATTTGACCTTGACAGGCCGGGACCATTCCGAAAGACTTCTTTTTGGGGGTGTGGTGCAATAACGTAAACGATAATGAATATAATTTCAGAAACGAAAGCCATTTAATGTTCGTTCATTAGAAGAAATAACGTCGGCATAGAAGGAGTGGTATTTCGGGGCTGCCCTACGCACAGACACAATGGAAAATGCAAATATAATGTAAGTAACTCTTTAGATGAGTTTATACCGCAATTTAATTACTATACAGTAGCTTTAAAGACGGGTTAAGTTGTACTTGTTCGTTCTATGTGGCATATTGTTTTGTACCGCGCACTATCTTGAGGAGAACCATCTCCTTTTACGGAAGCACCTCAAAACCTTCCTCTTTGCTTCTGCTTTCGCTCTCCCTCTCCCCTGCTACAACTGGTCCACTGTCTGTGACCTCGGTCCTGGGCCCTTCCACTCTCCACTTTCACTGCCTCCCTGTCAACCCCTGCACTGGGGGACTGTCTCAGTATCCTACAGCCCCCCCTTCCCAGCACTTGTTCTGCACTTACCTTGCACTCGCCACCAGCTGGCCCTATGTATTTATTATTTTATGCTACTTACCTTGTACTCCACTTCCACCCTCCCCTTGCACTTTTACCTTCCCCCTACCCCTGCACTTGCGCGATCTGAATGACACCTGGCCTAGTAGGATCGGTGTCTGTCTTCTCCTTGTTCCCCCCCCTCCCTGCCTCGCCACGCCTTGAAACACTTGTGTATAGGCGCGTTGCAAATGCCATATTATATCATATCAGTGACGAAGTGGTCCACTGGCGCTCAGGCGGCTCTGAAAAAGGTGGAGGAGAGGGGGTGGGTTACTGGAAATGACGTATAATACCCAGTTGCACTGTCCTAGCTATGAAATAATTTGCCGACCTAATATATAAAATGAATAATTTTAATAAAGATCTGATGGTGAGACTAATTTCATTTTTTATGTTTTTAAAACAGGTACATCCTTCATTATTGTATGTGTCACGAGTACCAGAAACCGGCGGATGGCTTTTACAACCGCCAGTTGCTTCTCCGCGTGAACAACGTTACCACCCTGACCATTTTATGGGACGATCGCCAAGTACAAGTATGCCCTAACGCGGTACTAATGGCTAGATGCAACATACATACCGTTGTGGTGGCCTAGTGCCTCGTTGTTGGAACAGCCATGTGATTATCAGTGCGACCAAAGAGCTTATTTTATCGTAAACCAACACCCTGTGTACTGCACACGAACATCGCTTGCCTCAAGACGAACTATTTTGGATCGAGAGCAAAGAAAAATGCAAATCGCTGAATATTCTCTAAACATTTGATGTCAAATAAATGTACTTTACCAAATTTACAATCTTGCGGTTTGATTTAAAAGTACAGTTTCATATTCCGAATTGTGGCGCGCTGTGTTGTGAGCTGATCTGTGTTGGTTTCCGGGTTCTGTGTGGAGTCGCGTAGAAAACGCCTGGGCGCGTTTGCCTACGCAGCACAGTCACGTCACGGATAGAGGCGGGGAATATGAATGTTTTGATAAAGTCTGTTTCAGGGGCGGGGGATATGATTTAGTGCCACAAACGCAGGTGAGCCAGGTCGGTGGGGGGAAATGATAGGATTTTCACAAAATGGCGGCTGATTTCGAGTGCGTTAATGGACGAAAAGTCGGGTAATGTCCATAGGAAAGTTTTCTACGATCTACCGATTTATGCTTAAAAACACATGGCCGAACCGTAGGAACAATAAAAAAAAAGTCCTGGAACTATCCTTTAAGCAGGGCTATATGTTAGCACTTTTACTTTTCAATCTGTACATTTCAGACTTGCCTGCGTGTCTGGCACAAAAGGCAACTTGTCCCCCAAAATTGGCTGTATCCCATTTCCAGCTATGCTCTATGCCGATGACCTACTCAGGTTTGACCATCTATTTACGGGCCTGAAAGCAAAGAGTCATGTTAGTATCGCCTACGAAAGTAAATAGACAATCCGTTAATACAGTGATGGGAAACATTGACTACATGGATACATACAGGTCCCTGGGTTTAGAGATGTTGAATAGCTCAGGTTACAATACCTAATAGACATTAAGAACAGGAAAGCCCAACAAATAAGGCTGCTAGTACGTAAATGTATTAGTCAGTATGCAGGCTTCTCACTGGAGGGCATACTCGCACTTTAAAAGCAGTGGTTCTGTCCCTCGCTATTATAGGGTCTGGAGGCATTAGATCAGAGGGACTGGAAATTGGTGAACACCATCAAAGGCTTCTTTTGGCGTAATATTTTGGGGCTTCTTCCTTCTACATCTGTGGAGTACGTACATCTAGATTTGGGTCTAATTTCCCTCAGGGCAATGTCAATGAAGCAAAGAGGGGAAATATTACTTAAAGCAAAGTTGTTCCCCCTGTGTCCCCTAATAACTACATTAGGAGTCAGTTTCACTTGGGAGAAATATGGAAAAATTCAAAGCCGGTTTATGACATTGATTAAAGATTTGTTCGAGATGATAAACTGGTTTCCTGATTTCAAATGTTGTGATTGTTTTTGTACGTTAAAAGGAGCTCTCAAAAGAAGGCTTACAAAATGGGACTGGGTCAATAATTACGAGCACTTGTCGAAACTGCGTGGCTATCGTCAGGTGGCACTGGTTGTTCATAATTATAAGAGCCCTGAACTTTATTTAATGAGATGCCCAGACCCTGCAGTTCACAAACATTGTCTCCAAATGTGTACAAATCAACTACCAGTATAACCTATCTGCGGTGCGCAATGGAAGTCATTTCAGGAAGCAAGGTTTTGCAGAATTTGTCAAATACAGACCAATAAGGATACTATCAAACATTTTTACACTGAATGACCTAAATTGGGCCCTGTATACATGACTATACTGGGCAAACTAACATACGATTATGAGTCATTCAAATCACCAGCATGTTGGTCCTACTGCCTCAATCCTGAGTCCGTCACAACGCACATAGTGCTTTATCGATATGGGAAAACATATTGAGCACTTAAACAGGACTTTTTAAGATTTGAATCCCAAATTATAATGAACAAAGTCTGCACGATGTTGTGTCCTCCGATTGAACTAATAAGTATTCAAGAATGTGTTTTATGAATGGATTCTAACTAGTCGATTTTCAATTCTAATGTAAAGATGAGGATTGCATTTGTAATAATGTTGTAAATAGTTTATTAAATAGTTTATTTCAGATACATAGTGAAAAGTTCTTGTTAGAACTAAAACACTAAATAAATAAATGAAATAAATAAAAAATATATTGCACTTCTAATTGCACTTGATCCATCTGCTCCTTATGTGGAATGGTCAGTTAGTGTAAAACATGAAACTTCTCTAAAGGAAAACGGGGTGTCATATGCTACACTGAAACCTTCCACATTTCTGAATTTTCCGTGTTTAGGTGAAGTTTTAAATGCAGTGGGTATTGGTGGGGCCACTCTCAAATATCATGCTTTCCTGCTGAGTCCTTCAACACCTGTGAGCCTTTTGGGATTACATATGCTATGAAAAATGGGCTGCACTCATTTTTGTACGGCAAAGGATATCTATACCTATGTCCTTGTTCACAGGGAACTGGAGCTTTTGATTGTGTTAAAGGATTAATCTACCCCCTTGGATGAACTGTGCCACAACACTAATTTGATGCAACATGGATTGTCAGACCAAATCCCTCCCCATTTATGGTCACACATGTGAATGGGGTTGGTGGCAGAATGAATGTGCAACCTGTGTGTATTCCCTTCAACCCAGCCTTTGTGGTATTTCACAATATGGGGAAGCAGAGGAAGGTATAAAGCCTGTTATTGAGTCTGTGCATCAGCAAGGGCAAGGGATTATAGTACTGATCTACAGTCCTTTCAATGTTCTTGTATTCCTCATTAAGAAACCTGATAAGGCAACCCATCAATTTGTAGCAAGATCTGCTAGCTGTGAATGCAGCCACTCTGCCCACCTTTTCCATTTTCCCAAATCCCACAACTATTTTGTCATGCATTCCCACAGATAAAACCCATTTCACAGTAGTGGATCTGTATCACAAAGTCTTTTCAGGGCCTGCATGCCCAGGCAGACAGTATTGTTTTGAGTTTACTTATAAAATCTTCAGAAGGCTTCCACAAGTGTCTGTAGAGAGACCAAACCGATTTTCTCAGATTTAAAAGAGTAATTTAGACTCTCTCATGTTCACAAGAAAGTATAGTTTGGTGCAGTATGTGGACGACCTGCTACTGGAATTGTTATGATGGTTGTATGAATGTTTCTAGAGAAAACCCCTAATTGTGTCAAACCCGAGTTGAATTTAGGGCATAACTTCACCTCCGGGGAGAGACACTTCTCTGAAACTTGAATTGATGTCATCCTCTGATTTTCCAAACATGTACCCGCTAACAGAAGAAAAGTTCTCTTGCCATGGCTGAATACTGCCAGCAGAGGTATATGGGCTACGCCTTCATTGTAAAACCTCTACAGGCTCAGACTCATAATTCTACCCCCAAGCCTCTTTACAGGTCCTCAGAAGAAGATGATGCTTTTACCAAGATCAAACACGAGTTATCCACAGCTCACGTTCTGTGTCTGCACAATTATCAGAAACCATTTTCCCTTTATTGTGAAGAACAAAAAGGTATTGTTTTAGGGGTTTTGCCTCAACTGCACAGTGACACTCACCACCATATTGCTTTTTAGAGCTCAGCTCCAGCACCTGTTGCAGCAGGTATAGCATCCCATTAATGATCATTTTGTTCTCTGAATCCTTTACGTAGTGGTAATCTGGATTTTGCTAACAGTTTTCCCATTCTTTAAACTCTGTTAGACTCCCTTAGGATACTGTTGTCTGTCTTGTCTATTTTTCAGCACTGTGATGCCTGCGGGATTTTAAGCACTATATAAATAAATAGATACATTTAACAAAAATGAATTATTGCTGCAACTGGCCAGTAAATTAATAAAGCAGATACTCTCATTTGAAGTCAACAACTAGCTGTGGCAATACCATATGCTGTTCCCACGTTACTCTTGAAAGGAAAAACTCTGCACATTTCTAATTTCCATTTGACTAAATAAGAAAAGATGTTACTTTCTGCTGCTAATGCAACTATGTGTCGATATTACATTCTGAACCCTGCTTCTATGCTTCTGATGCCCTCTGATGGTGATTGTCCTAGACCTGGGTAAATCTTCTCAAACTCTTCCCCCTGTAAAATACTCACAGTCTCAATCACAAGATTCTAGTAGATCTGCAGTAGTTGTCATGATCTCTGCTTCCAAAAGGTCAGGGTTTTCCCAACTCCCTTGGAAGCAGATCCATAACCCAGGTTCCGAGTGCCAACCAGTCCCAATTGGGACCTTTTGGACTCAGTCCTGGCGCCAGTGGCACCAGGCTCATAAATATGCCCAGTCCCAGCGCTGGAAGCGCCGGGCTCATAATGCTTGGGTGGACTTACCTGCAGCAGACCATGCTGCTTACTTGCCTGCCTGTTGGGTGGGGCAGGAGCCACTCCCTAGATTCAGAACACTGGAACTCTTCTGGAAAGCAGGAACTCTTTTCTTACCTAGGCGTGGCTGTGGAAGGAGACACCTAAGCACTACAGGAGGCTATTTAAACCACACCCGATGGATGAATCTTGCTTTGCGTTATTCTGCATCCTCAGCAGCAGAACGCTCATCGTGTCTTCTGCATCTGATCCTGGGCCTAAGGAAAAAGGCTTACCATTCTGAATCCAGTCTTCAGCAACACCTATAAAGACAAGAAAGAACAGGTTAGCATTACGGTCTTCAGTGACAGCTCTTCACTTGCCTGGTCCATCGGCTGTCACCAACGCCTCGCGCTGCATTCCGGCATCTGAAAGACAAAGGCTTACCTACTCTTCGTGCGCTCCGGAGGTCTTCACACTGCATTCCGGCATCTGAAAGACAAAAGCTTACCAACTCTTTGCACGCTCCGGAGGCCTTCGGCGCTGCATCCCGCATCTGAAAGACAAAACAAGGTGCGTTTAAAGACATTGGGGAACTTTAATACTCACGTGCAATTACTCCTTTCCACATCTAACCCAGTGTTTATTCCGGCACCCTGCAGCCGCCCCGAACTTGTACCTGCAAAATAAAAAGACAGTTAGAGCGCATCGTGAAGCAGGCAACAAGCGCTTACTTACGTGCTTCCAGGCGCTTCTATTCATCACACGGGCTTCATCTTCAACTCACTTCAGCCCGCCATCCGCCATCGCCGGAACCCTGCAAAACAAGAGACATCATTACTAAAGACTTTAAAGACATTAGAATTACTCGAAACTTATCGTTCGTGCAGTAAACGACGGACAGCAGTCCTTTGAAGTCAAGAGGCCTGCTCCCCTTATCCAGTGAAGAAACTGGTTACAGCACCCTGCCTCGAGGCAGATGGAGAGCACCGCGTTCACTTACCTAAGGTGAGAGCGTTAACCTTTGGGGTTCTACAGGAGAAGAGAAAGGGAAGAAGAGAGAGACATTCAATAACCCAGTTCATTAATCCCACATTTTCTATCTGCAGACATCTTACCCTTCGAGCCAGACATACAGTGCACAGAGGTCCAGCCCAAAGAGCCAGCCGTGTGTTACACATCACCTTTGAAGATACGGTATACGCCCAGTCAAGACCGGCGCCTCTACGGGAATCAGGTGAGCGTTACAGAACGCAAAGCCTACCACAAAACTCCCGTCCAGGCGCTATGGAAACCTTGGATACTGACCAGCTAGCCCAGTTACTTGGGAAACTAAGGGCAGAAGTGCATGCAGCCCGTCAGGAAACGAACGCTCTAAGAAGGGAACTGATTATTTCCAAGGAGCGAACAGATGACCTTGCTAGACAATTGCTACAGTCACAAGCCGGACAGACCCCGTTACCCGCATCTGGGGGAAATCTTCCTTCTACATCCTCTATGAATCCAGTGCAGATCAACCTACCTGGGAATGTACCTCTGGCTCCGCCCGAACGATTTTCTGGTGACCCAAAGAGGTTTGCAGTATTTATCAATCAGTGCCGGTTGCACTTCTTATGCCGGCCAGCAGCCTTTCCAACTGATCAAGCTAAAGTAGCTTTCGTGCTTTCGTACCTTAGTGGCAATGCGGCAGACTGGTCGATCCCTCTAGTAAATCAAGATGATCCGGTCCTCCATGATTTTCAAGCTTTTCAGCTCAGTATGGAAAAACTGTTCGCACGACATTCACAGGGGCAGGCCTTGGACAATGAGCTTCTTTCGTTGCGACAAGGTAATCAAGACCTTTTGGCTTATTTTGCGTCTTTCAACAGACTGGTAGTGGAAACTCACTGGCCTGAGGACAAAAGGATTACGCTGTTTTATAGAGGTCTACGCGGAGAGCTCAAAGATGTGTTAGCCCAAGTAGTGAATCCCCCACAAGATTGTTCGGACTATATAGACTTAGTCGTTCAAATAGATCACAGACTGCAGAACAGGAAGGCCGATCGTTCCATGTTTGATGCTCGAGTATTTTCCAAACCGCCAACTCCTTCCAAAGGAGTAGACTCCTGGGAACCCATGCAAATAGGGGGTCTGAAAGGTCCTCTAACACAAAAGGAGCGGGAAAGGAGAGAACTGTTGCAATTATGCCTCTATTGCGGAAACTCAGGGCACTTTCTTCGAGACTGTCCGGTGAAACCTGCCAAGAAGGCAGTAGGAGCTGCAGTTACCAAAGTTACAAACTCTGAGCAGGGAAACGACCTCGCCCGACGAGAATAGAGGTCCTCTTGCCGAGCGTGAAAACCAGTTCCGTGACCTCGCATTTCGTGATACCTATGGTCCTCATTAGCCCTGATAATCCGGATCGATTACATGCAATTGAAGCTTACGTCGACAGCGGTGCCATCGGCAATTATGTGGATCATGAAATGGTTTTGAGGATGAATCTAACTCTTTGTCCCAAGGCTGTAAATGACGTCATTACTACGGTGGATGGTACGGAGATAGCCTCCGGGCCAGTAACGCATACCACTCAAGAAGTGACGCTAGTAAGTCAAGATGGACACCATGAGAAGATCGTGTTCGATGTGATCAAGGCCCCTCAGTTTCAGATTATTCTAGGAATACCTTGGTTAGAGAAACACAATCCTCTGATCGATTGGCGAGCAAGAACGGTCCAGTTTCCAGAATGTGTCTCTACTTGTCACCCTCCACCTGGTGTTGCACTGGCAGCAATTTCTTCAGAGACTCCCCAGTTACCTCCCGAATACCTAGAATACCAAGATGTTTTCCGGAAGGATCAGGCTAACTCTCTACCTCCTCATAGGTCTTATGACTGCCAGATAGACCTGATACCTGGATCTACTCCTCCTTGTAGTAGAATTTATGCCCTCACCGAGCCTGAGAACCTTCACCTTCGACAATACCTGGATCAATACCTGGCAAATGGGTTTATTCGTCCTTCCAAGTCCCCTGCTTCTTCAGCTTTGTTCTTCGTTCCAAAAAAGGAAGGAGACCTTAGAACTTGTATAGATTATCGCTCCCTGAACCAGATCACCGTTAAGAATAGATATCTGTTACCTTTGATCCCTGAACTCCTGGACCAAGTCAGAAAAGCATGCATATATACAAAGCTGGATCTTAGAGGAGCTTACCACTTGGTACGAGTAAAAGAGGGCGATGAATGGAAGACGGCCTTCCGCACCAAGTATGGGCTATTTGAATATCAGGTCATGCCCTTCGGACTTTGTAGTGCCCCGGCCGCCTTTCAATATTTTATGAACGATGTCCTCAGAGAGCTCATAGATGTGTGTGTTGTTGTTTACATTGACGACATCCTCGTTTATTCTTCATCGGAATCTGAACATCGGAAACACGTGAAAATGGTCCTCGAAAGATTTCGTCAACACAAACTTTTCGCTAAGTTGGAAAAATGTGTTTTCAACGTGACTGAAGTTGAATTCTTGGGATTCATATTATCACCTGGCGGAGTGCGTATGGATTCAAAGAAGGTCGATGCAGTTCTCAAATGGCCATCACCATCCTCCGTAAAAGATGTGCAAAGCATGTTAGGCTTCGCTAACTTTTACCGCAGGTTTATCCCCGAATTCTCTCGAATAGTCCAGCCCATCACTGCCTTGTTAAAGAAAAACAAACGTTTTGAATGGTCTACCGAGGCGGAACAAGCTTTCCAGGATTTGAAGACTAAATTTATTTCTGCACCAATCTTAAAACACCCTCGCCCCGAACTCCCCTAGATCGTGGAAACTGATGCTTCAAGCCTTGCCATGGGGACAGTTCTATCACAAAAGGACCCGGTAACCAATCAGTTGCATCCCGTGGCATTTTGGTCCCGCAAATTCTCGCCTCCTGAAATCAATTACACGATTACTGACAAGGAACTTCTGGCTATCAGGTCTGCCTTTAAGGCTTGGCGGCATTATCTGCTGGGGGCCGACACACCGTTACTGTGATTACGGATCACCGAAACCTGCAATATTTGAAAACCGCAAAAGCCCAATCCTCTAGACAACTCCGTTGGGCATTATTCTTTGCCGAGTTTGACTTCATAATTACCTATCGACCTGGTACAAAAAACGGTAAAGCTGATGCCCTTTCTCGGATGGGAGTGGAAGAACACTTGATCAACCCTAAACCTGTACCAATCATTCCCGAACAAAGAATTCTGGGTGTAATTGCCACAGAATCCATAGAGGAAGTTAAGGATAAAGCCAAGCAACTTGTAACTCCAACAGACATACAGAATTGGCATCTGCAGGGAAAGGACTTTGCAGTAAAGGACAACTTATTGTATTTCCAAGAACAATTATACCTACCCAGCACAGATTTACAGAAAAAAGTTATCTCTTGTTATCACGATTCTTTAATGGAAGGACATCCCGGTATGGCCAAGACCTCAGAAAAGATCAAGCGCTACTTCTGGTGGCCGTCTTGGAAAAAAGATATCAGAGCCTTTATAATGTCCTGTGGAGTATGCGCCCAAAACAAGAGTCAAAAGGAAAGACCAGCAGGCCTCTTACGCCCTATTGACATCCCACCTCGCCCTTAGCATACGCTTTCTATGGACTTCATCACCGATCTACCTCCATGCTCCGGATACAATACGATTCTATTAATCGTGGACTTATTCTCCAAGATGGCGCATTTCATTCCGCTCAAAGGCTTGCCAACAGCAGCAACTCTGGCCCGAGAATTTCTCGAAAACATCGTCCGACTGCACGGTTTTCCTTCGGTTCTAATTTCGGATCGAGGTAGTCAATTTATTTCTCATTTTTGGCGAAGTTGCTGTCGGTCGGCTCAAATTGATGTGAGACTATCGACCAGTCACCACCCTCAGACCGACGGACAAACCGAGAGGACCAATCAAACTCTGGAACAGTATTTACGCTGCATGCTGCAACAAACTGAAAAAACTTGGAAAGACATCCTTTGGATAGCCGAATATGCCTACAAGAACTCTGTCCTTTTGGGAACTGGGAAAACCCCGTTTTTTCTTTTGTACGGCAGTCACCCTCGAACCTCGGAGTTGGATCCCCTCCAAGATCTTGAAACACCAGCAGTAGACTACCTGCATTCTACAATCACCCAAGCCTTTAAGGAAGCTGTTTCTCACCTTCAAAGGGCTAAAGAACAATACAAGAAAGGAGCAGATCAACATCGGAAGGAAGCCCCTCAATATCAAGTAGGGGATCAAGTCTGGTTATCCACCAAATATCTACCTCTAAAAGGGCCACACACATTCAACCCAAGATACCTTGGTCCCTATTCCATCACTACCATAGTAAACCCAGTAGCGGTCAAGTTGGACTTGCCCCCGCACATGAAGATACATCCGGTCTTCCACGTCTCTCTATTAAAACCTGGCAAACCTCAAACCCGACTAACCAAATCTCCAAAACCATTCCTAGTTGATGGAGAACTCGAGTTTGAAGTCAAAAGCATTCTGGACTCCAAGATCTCCAAATCTAAACTATTCTACCTAATTGAGTGGAAAGGCTACGGCCCCCAAGAGAGATCCTGGGAACCTGCTGAATATGTCCAAGCTCCTCGCCCAATCAAAAGATTTCACCGAACATTTCCTGACAAGCCAAAACCCCCGGAAAAGCCCGGTTTGGGAGGGGCCTTGAGGGGGGGTACTGTCATGATCTCTGCTTCCAAAAGGTCAGGGTTTTCCCAACTCCCTTGGAAGCAGATCCATAACCCAGGTTCTGAGTGCCAACCAGTCCCAATTGGGACCTTTTGGACCCAGTCCTGGCGCCAGTGGCACCAGGCTCATAAATATGCCCAGTCCCAGCGCTGGAAGCGCCGGGCTCATAATGCTTGGGTGGACTTACCTGAAGCAGACCATGCTGCTTACTTGCCTGCCAGTTGAGTCTCAGATCCTCTTCTGTTTGGAACTACTTTTCCTGTTGGGTGGGGCAGGAGCCACTCCCTAGATTCAGAACACTGGAACTCTTCTGGAAAGCAGGAACTCTTTTCTTACCTAGGCGTGGCTGTGGAAGGAGACACCTAAGCACTACAGGAGGCTATTTGAACCACACCCGATGGATGAATCTTGCTTTGCGTTATTCTGCATCCTCAGCAGCAGAATGCTCATCGTGTCTTCTGCATCTGATCCTGGGCCTAAGGAAAAAGGCTTACCATTCTGAATCCAGTCTTCAGCAACACCTATAAAGACAAGAAAGAACAGGTTAGCATTACGGTCTTCAGTGACAGCTCTTCACTTGCCTGGTCCATCGGCTGTCACCAACGCCTCGCGCTGCATTCCGGCATCTCAAAGACAAAGGCTTACCTACTCTTCGTGCGCTCCGGAGGTCTTCACACTGCATTCCGGCATCTGAAAGACAAAAGCTTACCAACTCTTCGCACGCTCCGGAGGCCTTTGGCGCTGCATCCCGCATCTGAAAGACAAAACAAGGTGCGTTTAAAGACATTGGGGAACTTTAATACTCACGTGCCATTACTCCTTTCCACATCTAACCCAGTGGGTATTCCGGCACCCTGCAGCCGCCCCGAACTTGTACCTGCAAAATAATAAGACAGTTAGAGCGCATCGTGAAGCAGGCAACAAGCGCTTACTTACGTGCTTCCAGGCGCTTCTATTCATCACACGGGCTCCATCTTCAACTCACTTCAGCCCGCCATCCGCCATCGCCGGAACCCTGCAAAACAAGAGACATCATTACTAAAGACTTTAAAGACATTAGAATTACTCGAAACTTACCGTTCGTGCAGTAAACGACGGACAGCAGTGCTCTGAAGTCAAGAGGCCTGCTCCCCTTATCTAGTGAAGAAACTGGTTACAGCACCCTGCCTCGAGGCAGATGGAGAGCACGGCGTTCACTTACCTAAGGTGAGAGCGTTAACCTTTGGGGTTCTACAGGAGAAGAGAAAGGGAAGAAGAGGGAGACATTCAATAACCCAGTTCATTAATCCCACATTTTCTATCTGCAGACATCTTACCCTTCGAGCCAGACATACAGTGCACAGAGGTCCAGCCCAAAGAGCCAGCCGTGTGTTACACATCACCTTTGAAGATACGGTATACGCCCAGTCAAGACCGGCGCCTCTACGGGAATCAGGTGAGCGTTACAGTAGTACAGGACAAACCTTTCCCACGCTGGTTCATAACATTTTTGAACACTCTTACATTGGTTCCAAGTTGTTTGAGACTGGAACTGCAGGTTGCTCTATGGGTGTGAGGTACAGCTCCAATCTCGAGCCAACTCAAAATGGCTGAAATCAATAGCAAAATAGCAGTGGCTTTAGCTCAGCTTGGTACAATTCAAGCTGATAGCTCTTTATGGCTTGAACTGGTTTGCAGAATCATATTAATTCGAACCTGCTGGATTTATTTGAGCCATCAGACTCTATTGAATCAAACCTTGTTGAGTTGGTTCAACGTTGTAAGAGAGGGTGAAAGGGAACCACTGGAACAGCATGACTTTGGCTGACTATAGATTTTTCCTGTACTCCAGACATTTTGTCAGTGCATATGCAGTTCACTCAGCTCAAGCAAGAGATGGATGGTCACTGGTCAATATCTCCTGCCTCCCCGGATGCCTGTAACTTTCTGTCACCCCAAGTATCATGTCACTGCCTCAACACACAAGATCACAAGCTGTGCAAAGGTATTCTGTGCGCTATACTGCACCTGAGTGTATCCCAGAGGCACCAGTGCAGTTCACTCAATTCAACAGATGGACAGCTAATGGTCATTATCGCCTTCCTCCCAAGATGTCTGTTACTTTGTGCCACCAGAAATTTCACATCTCTGTTTCAATACACAATACCACAAGCTGTAGTAAGGGATTGTATACTCCTCCGTGCTCCCAAGTGTCACACAGGGGCACCTGCACAGTTCACTCAGTTCAAGATATGGACTGCCACTGGTCACTATCTCCTGCCTTCCAAGACATCTGTAACTTTCTACCACCACAAGTGATGCATCACTATCGCAACACAAAAAAGTACACACTCTGCTAAGGGATTCAATGCTACTCCATGCACCTGAGTGTCAGCCAGGTGCTACCGTACAGTTTCACACAGTTCATGAGATAACTTGTTTCGTTTCACACTCTGAATGTCTGCACTTGAGTGTCGCCCTAGGGCACGTTCTGTGTGCGTTGATTCACTTCTAGACTCTTTATGTCTTGCCTCCCTACAGGTCTATCATTTTTTCCCTGCCACATGTCATTGCTATTTTCTTAAGACCACAATAATTCTCGCAAAAAATCAAAAGTCATGTGTGTTTCCCACATTGACCAGAACTCAAAATTGATCTCACTTTCAGGGATTCCCTCCCCCTACATTGATGCCACTTGTACATAAGTGTTCTCGCTTCCCTTTAATAATACCAAATATTTTACAAAGAACACATCTGCTAAATGAGAAAGCATCAACATGCTCTAAACCATGCCCTAATTTATTTCTCCAGTTTTTCTAAACCCAATTAAACCAAAATAAAACTCTTTCCTCATATTAAAATGATTAAACTACAAAAATAAAGTACAATTATTAAAGTGTCTGCAGGGTAAAATAAAGGATGGGTAAAAACCCCAAGGCATAGAGCGTTCTTTCAGCTGTGTCTACAAAGCAAATAATCCAAGCAGGAAGTGCAGGCCCTATGGCATAGCTTTCATTATGCTCCAGTATCCCTGAATTCAGTAGTATTGCCACAGAGAAGTCATTTGAGCTGTTTCAAACCTATCTTATTTCTACAGGTCAAAATGTGCCCCGAATCAGTTTGATCAGCTATGTAGAACTGCTATGTAGCTAGTGGGATTGAACTCTTTCTTGAAACATTTCATGAGTTTGACCTTGGTTCGAACTTTTCTAAACACCGGAAATTCGGGGTTGTTCGAAGTTCAAACAAATACATTTGCTCAGTAGTAATGCTTGAGCCCAATGAAGAATTTTGATATCTGAATTTCTCTAGCAAGTTTTGGGCCTCATCACGACTTGGGCGGTAACGGTAACGCTATTAGCGCGGGCGGTATTAGCCCTACCGCCGAACTCCCCGGCGCTAATAGCGCTGGATCACGAGTTCGGTGGCAATTTAAGTCCCCACTGAGCCCATTCGGGAATGCCCCATTCCCCATTGGGCTCAATGTGGAATCTTCGCGCTAATACCGGCGGTGGATTTCCTGCCGGCGGTAATAGCGCACATTTTCGGTGGATTTCCCCCCAGCTCAGAGCTGGGGCGAAATCTGCCGAAGCCCTGATTCGGCGGACCCTTAAATCCGGCGGTAATAGCGCTACCGCCAGATTTAAGGGTTACCGCCGAAGTCGTGATGAGGCCCAGTCAGGAAACACATTTGTAGATTTGTACATCATTCGAGGATCTGGCTGATAGCATCATTGTGATGTCAGATTCGTCTGATCTCGCTTGGACTTGTGCAGCTTAGGCAGTTTGCTTTCAGTTTTGTAAGTTAACTCACGAAAAAATCCGATTGATCCGAGTCACCAACAGTGCACAGGAGCATTTACCAACACACTGTTTATGATGCCTTTTCCCACACTATATGCCGCAATAAAAAACGTGTTCATGCTGGCCCATACATTTCTTTGCTGGCTGAAACAATATCTGCAGGCATCAGAACATATTCATGCTTGTTTCGTGCCTAATACCAGTAATGACACTATAACAAAACATGTGCATGTTGGCTTTATGCTAGTATCCCAATGTAAGAACATATTCCTGCTGGCCATAATAAGAAAACATGTCAAGACTAGCTACGCCGATATAGGCTAGTCTTGCCATGTAAGAACGCTCATCATACTAGCTTTACCCCCTCAGGCCTGAAAAATGCATTTCTCCATTAGAAAATATATCCAGATTGGCTGCTCTTGATGCCCATTCAAGGATGCCATGCCACGTAATGACACTTATCATATTTGCTTTTCTCTTGATGTCCAAACCTGTGCCACCAAAATAAGTCAGCATTGCCACTTAATACAACTTATAATGTTTGCTTTATCCCTGATACCCATTAAAACAGGCCATGCCACAAAACAAATATACCCAGACCGGTGCCACCAATGTAGGACAGTCTTGCCCCATTACAACACTTTTCATGTTTACTTTACTGTTGAAGCACATTAAAAGATGCCATGCCATAGTAAGAAAATATATTCTGATTGGCAACACCAACAATGACCAGTTTCCTCATGTAACAATGCAAAAAATATTTGCTTTACCCTTAATTCCCAGTAACAAATGCCATGCAAGAATACAAATATATGGCCAGACTGATGCCACCACACTAGGCTAATCTAGCCACATAATAACACTTATTTTGTTTGCTTTACATTTGATTGCCAGTTTAGAAAATGCCATTCCATGCCCTGGCTCCCGCTGCACAAAAACACCACCCCTGACCCTGCAGAATCTGATGTCCACTTCTTGGCGCACATGCATTCATACATTTATTGATCTCATTTACACACGCAATCATACAATCATTAATTTCTCACATTCACCCCTGCACATATTGAATTCATACTGTCTCATTCACTTGCGCAAACGTGCATATACAAACACCTGCATGCATGAATACAAGCATACATACATACAAACATATATACATACACCTTCCCTGCAGCCCCAGTCTGGACTGTTCCTGCCATGATGTCCCTCTGGCCCCTGTTCTACACTAACCCAGGGAGGCCTAACTGTGTGGGGAGGCACAGAAGCACCCCTGCAGCACATGTAGGCATGCAGTTATCCCGATTGCATGTCAGAGGCTGGGGAAGGAACAAGCTCCTGGCCTTGCATGAAATATTGGGTATACATGCTGGGGAACTTAAACTGAGAAGGGGAAACTCCATTTCCCTTTACTAGTTAAAGCCATCCATCTTGTTCATAATTGGCAATGGTGACTGCTCAGTGTCCTGTTGCACACAATGGATGAGCTGCCACTGCTTGGGCCTGAGATTTCTTTAAGGTCCCTTATGGGATTCCAACAGCAGAGGCGGAATCCATGGTGTGCACTTTGTGCCTGGGGTCGAAGATGGTTAAGAGGGAGATCATCTCTGCCACCCATTCACTGGAGACCATGGTCCCCCTGAACGACATGCAGCAGGTTTTGTGTGACAAGTTCCTCCCACTCCAATCCCATACCAGTGATAATGATGAGCCTGCGGCAAGAAGGGCATGGGGGAATGGCAACACTATAATCAGAGGTGTTGATTTGTCCATGCAGTGAGAGAGTCGTGCTCATGCAGTGAGGGGTTTGTAACAACCCACAAAAGGGCCAGACTAACCCCAGTTGTCTTTCCAGTGAATGTGGGGACAGGGTCATAGTCGCAAAGAGCAGTGATATGGACAACATTGTGTCTGTGCATTTGAGAGTTGTGCAGTGATGGTGTGGCACAGGTGACCTTGTTTTGTTTCCAGCAGTTGGTGGACAGCATGCCACTGCTCGGATATATGTTGTTTTAGTTTCTTCTTCCCTCCCGTAAGACAAATTAACAAAAAATACAACAGGTCGACATCTCTAAAAAAACAAAAAATAAACATCTCAAAAATGTTAAACTTTGTTGCATTTAGTTTGGTGTAATGAAGAACAAACGTGCAATTGAGGTTAGACATTTCAAAAGCAGGCATTCGACTTCAGGATTCAGGATGGAATTATTTTTCAAATGATCTGTTCAATCATTAGAACATATACAGTAAATTGATCATGCACACCTTTGATGTCCTCTGATAATAAACACATTGACAGCAGCACACTTGGCATTTCACACTCTGGGCAGGTGTCTCATCAACATTGCTGTTCAGTATCACCTCAGTCACCACCACTCAGCACCACCACAGTTTAGTGCACCAAAACGGCAACATTAAAATTAGACTTTCCAGGATGTGTCAAGAGACTGGCCTGAAGTCATACCAAGCACTGCCCCTTGCTCTGCTTCATTTGAACTCCAACTGCAAACATTGTCTATCAAGACAATATATGCTTAGTGGGCAATACATGCCTCTACCTATTCACAAGCGGTGTCTGAAATTGATGTACACCGTGGCAATTGGATTTTCAATTACTGCAAGTCACTTGGGAAGCCCTGACTGAAATTCCTGATGGACATTGCCATTCATTTCTTTTCTTAGACTGGATCTATACCCATGTGCACTGGAGGATGGCAGCTCTCCAGCCAAGCTGGTGTAGTCTGCATCAGATTACCCGTATTACCAAAACAGCAATGAAGTGCTCATGATATTCATTTTGAACACAGGCCTCTTCATACAAGAAGATTCGTCCTCCACTTGAAGCGCCTACACTGCAGACGCTGCCTCCTGAAACCTCACTGTCAATCCACTTTTAGCATGCCTACACTACCTCAATCATTCATTGCTATGTCAACCCCTTCACTAGCACGTGTAGCAGTTAGTGTGTCTTCTTAATTGACTACTGCAGATGTTGAGCAGCTCTCAACATCAGCTCCAGCTGCAGAATACAAAGTGTCTTTACATACTGTTGGAAAATGTGACTCCCTACACATGTCTGCTGCTCAAAGCATAGAGATACAGCCTAAAACAGGCAAAACCTCCACCCTCGTCACTGATGATAGTTTGCTTGCATTATGTGATGTGAACAAAGATGCTGATTGCACTAAAAATCACACATTCCCAATGCAAAACGTATATTTTTGACTCATGACTGAAGGCGTGACGGAAACGTATCTACAAGGTACTCCTGTGCTCACATAATTTGTATACCTTTCTGCAAATTAGTGATTGGAGCTTTTCTGTTCGTGAACTCTCATTCTGGGGCATATGCACAATTTCCTATAATGCAGTCAGACATAAAGACCCCCACTCTGGACCTTGTGAATCCTGATGACTACAATTGTGTTGGGTAGCTTTGCTATTCCTCATGATAATGGGGCATAATCTTTTTGCTGATTCCTCAAAACACTGTGAATATTTTTCGAAGTACTATTGTTGGTCAACACACTGTATCTGAATGTTGTTGTAAGCGTGAACATGGACTGAACCAGTCCTGCAACATAACTGTCTTTAATCTCATTGTCCTGCCTCCAATTCTGATTGTAGACAGTTTCAACATCACTTGTTTTGAGCCAGTGACATTGATGTTCACCCATCACTGGAAAGCAAGACCATTTATCTACATGCAACCTGACAGTACACCAGCATCTAGAACATATCTAACTGATGGATCTTTGCAAACCTTCCACATCACGTTGGCTTTGGCTTCCCAATTGCATCCCCTCCCTTTGAACTGGGGCATCCTTGATGATGTGAGACCTGCCTCTGAGTCAGATGCCCTGAGACCGGTAAAGGACAAGTAATAGGCTTACTCGACCTACAAACCATCCTCCACCTTCTGAAATTAAAAAATAATCTTCCTGCTTTCAGTTTGTTTTCTCCGGCAGGAGTCCCCGGAAGCTATGAAAACCAGGTCGCGATGTTTACCGCTACTTGTAAATGTACCTTGTATAAATCAGGGTACACCACATGGCATGGTACTTACTTTTATGTGTAACCACTGCTTACATTTGGCTTCCAATGGTATGGTTAGGTTCCTATTTCTTAGAATAGGCCTTACCCACTATTAGACACTTTAACAAGCTATCCTCGCAATCAGAGTGGAAGGAGTTTCTTGAAGGTGTGGGTTGCCTAATAATCAGGGGAGGTATCAAACAAAACCGTGAACCCATTTATGGGCAATCCCTTTTGTTAAATAAAGTTGAAAATAATGCCTCTGACCTCCCAGGGAGGAATGTGCACCCTAATTAGTTCTTAATGATGCATTTATAACCCATTATAACCCATATATCTGCCTTACTTGTATATTAACCTTGGTGATTTTTGACCTCTTAAACTCAATAAAGGGACTCCCTGCAATTTAAAGATTAGAAAGATTTCTTAATTACCAAGGGCTTCTTATTCTTGCTTCAACCTATCTGGCTATTCTGAAAACTCAGTTTTGAGGAAAAGTCTTCTCAAGTCTTGAAATGCAAACCTCTGCTAATCCACTTGTCAAAAAATTATAAACTGATTACATGATCAATTATTCTATCTACTCCTTCCCTCAAAGTATGCTTTAGCATGTGCTAGCCCCCGCAATGACATGCTTGAATAAATGGGGCAAGTAGGGCTCTAAATCAGTCATGAACACATACTTATTTTTAGATTATTGGTATTGGTATTGTGCTTAACAAACAATGACACACATTTAGGGCCCGATTCATGGAATCGGGCACAGAAATGGTGCAAGATTTGTGGCCGAGAAGGATCTTGCGCGAGCTGTGGTGCAGAGGAATACTTGCGCGGCACGCCTATTCATGGATTCCCAGAGGCATCACTAGCCATCGCGCAAGTAACAGTAAGCTTCTCGAGGAATGCCCCCAACACGCCTCCATGCACACCAAAAAACTGTTGAAATGCCTAACACGACGCAAGCCTCCTCGTATCCCTGGCCCAGGATACAGCCCCCCCAGCTAAATCGTGTGGAAACACCACGCTATCCCTGGATGCACCCATTGAAAATGTGTGCCCTCCCATGCAAGGTCAGCCCCTAAACCAGCCAAATCGCACGCAGACACCTTGCAATCCCTGGCCGCACCCCAGCATAATAACGCAAAAACACCCCGCTAACCCCGGCCGCACCCCATAGAAAATGCATGCCCTCCCGCACAAGGCCAGCCCCCACACCAGCCAAAAATCATGCATCAACACCTCGCAATCCCCGGCTGCATTCCTGTGTAATCGTGCGAAAACAACGCGCTAGCTCGGCCGAACCCCATAGAAAACGTGTGCCATCCCACACTAGGCCATCCCCTAAACCATCCAAATCGCACAAAAACACCTTGCTTTCCCTGGCCGCACCCCAGTGTAATCGTGCGAAAACACCCCAACATCCCCGGGCGCAGCCCATAGAAAACACATGCCCTCCCACGCAAAGGCCAGCCTCTACACCAGCCAAATCGCGTACCAACACCTCGCAATCCTCGGCTGCACCCCAGCCAAATAGCACGTCAGTACCTCGCAATTCCCTGCTTGCAGCCCCCTCCAGATTGGACACCCCCACCTTATCCCCATCACCTGTTGCAGAACCCACCAGACGGGACACCCCCACCCCAGCCCCCATTACACGTGACACCAATCTGCAGGCAGCCCCCTACAGATGGGACACCCCACCCACAGCCCCATTACCTGTGACACCAGCCTGCAGGCAGCCCCCTCCAGATGGGACACCCCCATCCCAGTCCCCATTACCTGTGACACCACCCTGCAGGCAGTCCCCTCCAGATGGGACACCCGCACCCTAGCCCCATCACCTGTTTCCCCCCTGCAGGCAGCCCCCACCAGATGGGATGCCCCCACCCCAGCCCCCATTACCTGTGACACCACCCTGCAGGCAGCCCCCTCCACAAGGGACACCCCTTCCACAGCCCCCATTACCCGTGACACCACCCTGCAGGCAGCCCTCCAGATGGGACACCCTACCCACAGCCCACATTACCTGTGACACCACACTGCAGGCAGCCCCTTCCAGATGGGACACCCCACCCCAGCCCCCATTACCCATGACACCACCCTGCAGGCATCCCGTCCACAAGGGACATCACCGGCATGCTGTACCCTGACATTGTGACACATCATCACTGCAACGATTGTGTGTTGTGCACCTGGACCGCCATGTTGTGACATCAGCCAGAATAGCCTCAGGAACATGTACTGTGCAAACCAAAATGAAAGCATTCACCTGTGCCACATCCATGAGTGCGGTATCTGCTCACACACAATTGTTGGCCGTAAACATCGCCCAACATATACATGTGACACTTGATTGTGAAAGTGAGGCCCTGTTGCCCATGTGATAATATCATGTCATCAATCCCCAGGGACCACATGTTTAACAATGTGTGGCAAAAGATAAAACAATGGACAGGTGTCTCAAAGCCTGAGCCTCATTGAGCTGCTATTTTCAGAATAGATTCCCTAACAAACACATAACTGTTCCTGGCCTGTGTGAAGGACATGGCAATCAGAGAGTGCATGACTCACAGAGACAGCTGTATTGGTCAGCCACTGTGGAATATAAAGAAATGCTACTAACGTATCCCAGTGCAAGAGGTTGAGCAACACCTAAGATGATGAAAACTGTAGAAACACATGCTGGTGATGCGGAATGCACTACATGTGTGTTACACAGCATTAAGTAAATCATGTGCCATTCTCCTCAACATGTAACACTCCCACAGTCACCCCACCCACCTCCCTCCCAAACAGAGTGAGGGTTAACACAGGGCTAACACAGACTGATGCAGCACATGTTAAAGGAAACACCATTTGACAGTGCACATCCAAACTTCCACTTCACACAACAGCACTGCTCAGCCGCATGTGTATACGGCCCTTTGAAATAAACCGTGCAATTATACACATGCATGTAAGCAACCAGACACATCACTTCCAATGGTCAGAATCAGGGCAACTAAATGGACTATCAAACAGGCACACAGCAAATGTAACTGCTACAAACAATGACTGTGAGTAAATAAATTAATATATTATACACTAGTATTACTGGCATAGACTGTAAACAAAAATCAAAAAGGTGTGCATGATTTTTTTTTTTAAAGAAACCTCTACATGTGTAAAAATATTTGTACAATCCAAAAATAAAAGAAAGGTCCATAAAGTCTGGTGAACATGAAAAGTCAAACACACCATAAAAAAACTATATACAAAATAAGCACGCAGGATTGGCCAATTAGTCCACCTAAAACAAAAAAAATCAAAAGGAAACTTACACCTACAGAACTATGTACAAAGAAATGGAGTATTGTCCCAAATGTCAGCTCCAAATAATTTTAAATATCAAACGAAACTTACAACTACAAAACTATTTACACAGACAGCGAGCTAGTCCTCCTCATCATCAATCTCACTCATTATCTGGACCAGGGCATCATCGAACACTGCATCAATTACCCCCAGGCGGGCTACTGTAGATTCCTGGAGGGCTTGCAGGGCCTCCAACATGTTCCTCTCCAACCCCTCCACCTCCTTGCAAGTTGCCTCCGGGAGCTCAGCCCACCTCCTTACCCGATGCAGTGTTATCTCCGCCCTGGCCATTGTGACTCGCCTGCCGAGCATGATGACTCTCTATTCCAATACGCTGCCCTAGCGCATGAACACGGAAGACATACTGTTTCTCGTTTTCACATTTGTGTCCTGCCTGACGCCAGATACCTGCCCCCTTGTGATGGTACGCCCTTAGTGAAATAGCCTCCTCCTAAGAGCCTGCTGCTGCCAAAGCACCCGGTGCCTGCTTTGTGTGGACACCCTCCGCGCTGATAAGATTACTCGGGGTTGTCTGGCCCGTGCCCTGCTCCTGGGTGCCTGCTCTCCCCCCATTGCCAATGCTCCTGTTGTTGGCTGGATCTACATGGTGACCACCCCAGCTGAATCACTGTCGACTCCCAACTGAGGCAGGGATGTTGGCTCCACCTGATGGGCCAATGTTGTTGGGACTGGTGCACAGGGAACCCTGGTGGAATCTGGACTGGAAGGCACCCGGGAGTATGACTGGCACACAGAAGAGGAAGATGAGAAGGGGGTCGCATTAGTGGCCAGTCCACGCAGCACAATCAAGACCAGAAATGCAGCTAGCCCATTGAGGAGATGCCAGATGTCATTGTGATGATGTGCAAGCACACAAGTGCAAGCCTGCACATCATCACAAATGACGCCGGTACACCTCCCAATACCGACTAGCAGAGGTACCACTCTGACCTAAATGGCAACAGCCGCATGCATTGGGTGTCGGTTTGAGTGGAAACATCCGACACTTGCGGCTGGGTCCGGCCTGAGGCATGCCGGCAGGTGCATACTGCTGCAGGTGCTGGACCAGGGACAGGATTTAGCACAGGCACCTCCACGGTGACCTGCACAGCCTCATGCCCCCGGCCTGATCCTGTGTGCTGGGTTATTACTGCCTCCTCCTCCTCCACCTCCACACTGGCCAACCTGGATGATTCCTGAGTGTCTTCCACACTGACTGGCCCCTGTGTTGGCTCACCTCTCCTTCCCACTGCCAAGGAATCCACATCCACCTTTGCCCTCTTGAACTTCTCCTCAGCAGCTTTGGCCGATGGTCCAGATGCAGCACCAGCCTCCTCGCTCCCCAATGATGTTGTGTCCAGGGAGTGTAGCTGGGCCTTGCGCCTCTGCCTGGTGGAGGCATCTCTTCCCTCTTCTTCCAACGCAACTGCAGATAAGGAGACATAGAAAAAACACATTAGGGTACTGCACCAAAGTGTGCTTGGCATCCAAAAATTGAACATGAAGTACACTGATAAAGGGTACAACCATCGTCCCCCTCCACAACACAAATGTACATGCAATGTACATACATGTCTGTCCATCACAACAATCAGCTCCAGGGACATGGCATTGCCACAACCTATCAATTGTGTATGCTACACACACATGCATCATGTGCACATACACATGTCATGCACACACATCACCTGACAGTCCTCAAGCAGTGCAATGAACAATAACATCAGAGTACCCTCAACGGCAATCCTGCAACATGACTACATCACACATTGAAATGCACCTGTTTCATCCATCAATGAGTGATGGCCAGTCACACAATAATATCTTTGACACATACACTTGAACAGCATGCATGCATGCACATGAGGTTACCAACACCACCTCATCTGTCACACTTGTCACACGGACACGTCTCAAACACATGCAACAAACCATGTGCACATTGTGAAATGCTGTAGTACAACACACAATGCAAATGTAATAACATTGAAATTAAACATGTTGCACTGCACACATGTAGAGCACTGTCTGTGACATGCATGCAGACATCCGTACAAGACGCATACTTGCTGTAAGCCCAAGGTGCACACTCCCAACATACATGAACATGCACATGCACTGTTGAGTCCAGCTACACATGGACACTCACCTGTCGACTCCAGACGTTGCTGCAAATTGCTGACCTATGTGTGCAGCGCTGGGTAGAACCTCTGCAGGACCTGCATGTCAGTGTTGTTCATCTGGCCCCTGTGCCCTTTTCTGTTCGCACCGGCCTGGAGGAATCGCAGGGTCTTGGTGTGGGTCCTGGATTTGAGGTCCTCCCAGCGCTTGTGCTTGTGTCGGAAGTCGCAGGATAAACAAAGAGGTGATGGCTGGAAGGTTTAGAATTAATCTTAACCCCCTCCACGTTGATGGCATCCACACTCCGGTCCCAGATCACCTTCCCTCCTTCTTTGCCGACTTGAATTGGAGCATTGAAGAGGGCATCATAATGCTGCAGCACTTGCTCCACCAGGATGTCAACTTCATTGGCACTGAAGTAGACAGCCCTCTGCCTCGCTGCTGTGGGGTTGCCACTTACTTCTGATGAAGTTGCTTGAGATATGGCAACCCCCAAGGCAGGTGTGGGTGGACAAGATGGTCCTGGGGCTGGGCTGTGGAGCGGTGGTGATGTAGTGGCATGTTGGGAGTCTTCTGAATGTGCAGAGGTGGTCACAGGGTCGAGGACAGGAGCACTGGCAATTACTGGACAGCAGGCACTCAAATTGCAGGGCAGGCAGGCAGCAGGCACTTACAGTGGGCAGACAGCAGCAGATGGCTCAGTAGGAGACTGCTCAGGCAGAAGGAGGTAGGTAAAAAGGCCTGTAGACAGGAGTGTGGGTCTTCGATGTCTATTGCGTGGGCAGCCGGAAACAGAGTGACGGTTACTCAGCACGTTCAAAATTATTGCAGACACGTGAAATCAGAGGAAAGGCCCTCATCACGTGACTTACGTGACACGCGCTGGGCGTTAGCGTTCAGATTTGGAATAAATAAGTGCTAGCACAAAATTCGACCATACGTGTGATTTGGAGTGGACAGATGAGTGCATTACAGGGATTTTTAGGTTGCCACGCAATTCGTTCACTACTGTGACAGTGCAAACTTCTTATTCTGGAGGGGTATTTGCCTCCGCACACACACGCATGCACTTTTCTTTTGCCAGAGGCTAATGGTGAGTCACGTATGCATTATTCATACTCTGGGTGTTCCTGTGTATTGCGTACCTCCATTATTACCATTACTGTAGCTTTCCTGGGCTTCACACACCAATTTTTTGTGTTGCTGGGTGCCACACCGTATCGCATAACGCTTATTCCTTTTACAGGAGCTACCGAGGTGTCACATACATGAATTTTTGATGTTTGGGTGCCTGTGCATTACGCGTCCCATTTTCTTTTCACCAGGGGTAATAATGAGCCTTGCTGGACCACACAAGTACGTTTTACATCACATACCCTGCCCCCTCACTCCAATTGCCCAGGACAATTGCTTGGTGTGCCTTTCATTGTACAAATCCATCTGTACCATGAGTAGAAAGGCGACAAGAGTAGCCGTAGCAGAGATGGGCGGGGTTGGGGATGTGCAGAGAGAGCAGTGCCCCCCCACAGGGTCAGGGAGCTGCAGGTGATGCTGCTGTCCCCACCACCCAGGCCAGGGAGCTGCAGGGGAAGCTGCTATTGTGCTCTCCCCCCATGTTCAGGGACCTGCAGGGCCAGCTGGTGACCCCACCAGCTGCAGTGATAGCTGTAGTCCCCCCCAGGTACATTGACACGCAGGGGCAGATGCTGTCTGTCCCTCAAAGGGGAAGGGATGTCCACGCAAAACACCTGTCCCCAGCACCCAGGGTCAGGGAGCTGAAGTTGATGCTGATGCCCCCACCACCCAGAGTCAGGGAGCTGCAGTTGATGCTGATGTCCCCACCACCCAGAGTCAGGGAGCTGCAGCGATGGCTGAAGTCATCCCACCCCAGGTACACAGACACACAGGGGCAGATGTTGTCCATCCCTCAAAGGGGAAGGGGCATCCACGCAAAACACCTGTCCCCAGCACCCAGGTTCATGGACCTGCAGGGGCAGCTTCTGGCCCCAGCACCCAGGTTCAGGGAGCTGCAGGCGCAGCTGCTGTCCCCAACACCCAGTGTCAGGGAACTGCAATGGTAGCTGCTGGCCCAGCATCAGCGGGTGATGGCATGGCCCAGGCCACTAGTGGTCCAGCATCTTGTGCCCTAAGTGGTCCCAGCCACACAGGGTCTGCACAACCTGCCAAGAAGGCAGAGCATGCACAACAGGAAGAGGCTCAACCACAATGCACGGCAGATGACACTGCCATGTTGAGGAAGAGGAGCTTCAATGATGATGAACTCCAGATCCTCGTGGACTACGTGCGCGAACCCCACCGTGACATGTGCACGCAGCCAGGGAGCACACAGACGCCAGCTCAGCGTATGGCGCTCTGGCAGTGGGTCACAGATGCCATCAACACCTTAGGGAATGAGAGGCGCATCAGCGCTCAGGTCATGAAGTGGTGGAATGACTTCCACCGTCGCACTAAACCCAAGCTGCGTGCCAACCTCGCCTCTGTTCTGACAACTGGAGGGGGTCACCACAGTAGCAAGAGCTCACACCACATGAAGAGGCCATGAGCATGCTAATTCATGTGGATCAGGTGCAAAGCATGGGAGGCCTGCCAAATTACAAGGACACGTCGAGTAAGTGATCAACCGTGTGCATCCTGAATATGTGCATGCAGTTGAAACATAGAAGTATGAATGTGTTGCACTTGTGCCTGCATTTGAATGCCTGCCGTGGGTGAACCATGTCATGGTGTACTGCAGAGTGGATACAACCCATGTGGCGTACATCCGTAGAACATGGCTTTGTAACAGTAGGCATCACCAACCGTCATACACAAAATGACATTGTCTACATGCCACTTCAACGTGGCATCTGGATAGTTGTATCAGTGATGTTAGTGACTCTGCTATGCTAGACAAGTGATTGTGTCTGAAGCATGAGTAACACATCATGTACTGCATGTTTTATATAGTCCATCCACACACGTATGTAGGTGGTTGCATTCTACAGATAACTTCCATGTAAACTGGCAGCGGTCGTGACAGTGTGCCATGAGTGGCATTGCATTTTTGTACACTGTGCACATCCACGCTGAAGCTATGGCAATGACCCTGTTGTCAAATATTTGTCACAATTCATCCCTGTTAACCTCCCACACTCATCACACACTCCATGGGTCCATGGCCATGTCCCTCTTGTGTGTCACTGTCCCCTCTTCCTATCTTACAGTGCATGTCATCACTCTCTCCACATCATACACCTGGGAATCCACACTCCAGCCAGATGCACTTTGTGTGCACTCCCTGTGCCAGTGGTACACTGGTGTTTAATGTAATGGCAGTGGACTTGGATTTTGATTATGTGTGCACATGTTCACATGTACTGTAATTGCATGTTGCATAGCCAAATGATGAATCACATTTTGCATGTTTTAGTCAAATGTTTGCTGTGCCATGGGACATATTGTGCTGTCAGAGATCCATGTCTGCTGGCAATGTGTGCAGTGGCTACATGGTCAGGGACATGGGATGTTGTGGCAAGTCTGCATATGCCATGATCTGAAACCTTAAAATACATAGTGTGGATATGCAATTCATGGCATGGTAACATGCATGTCAGTGGACCTCATTACAAGTATGGAGGTAGCCATGCCACTTTTAGCGGCATGGCTACCCCCATACCAGGTAATGGGTCTGGGTTCCTGGAATGTGGAAATACTGGGCCATTCCAACCTTGGAGGGCCCGGTATTTCCCCATTCCAGGGAACCAGACCCGGTACATCCCCATTCCCATTTGAGACACCATAGGGCTCAATGAGAATGGGGAGGATGCTAACAATGGGCCCGTTAATGACGGGTTCGTTGTTAGCATCCTGGTCTGCTCGCGGGTCCCGCTAAGGATGCCTGGTCTTACCAGGTGTCCTTAGCGGATCCTGCGTACAGACCTCATAATGAGGCAGTAGGGGGTTAACGGCACCAGCAGCTCTACCAGCGCCGTTAAACCCCTACCGCCTGGGTTGTAATGAGGCCCAATGTGTTGCAGGATATCATTGTGATACAAATGTATATTGTCGATACAATTAACATGATTCTTCATGTATTTGTATGCCCTTGTGCAGGTGATGATGCACTAGATGCAGGGGAGGCGGTAGAGAAGAAACGGGAGTCTGATCCGAAACAGACCACCAATGGAGGACGTGGTTTGACAGCCTATGAAAATCCACTGGTGCTCCAGGCCATCCAGGGCATGGTTCAGTATACCACTGATTCCGATGAAAGCAGTAGCTCTGGTGCTGAACGGGATATCCAATCCTCTATGCTGTCGGAGGTGAATGCACAAAGTGTTGGAGCTGTTGTAGCCTGTGTGTCTGCAGGGGGTCAGGTACCCTCACAGGACCAGTCAGTGGTGTCACTTCCATCTGTGGTGGTTACAGCTGCAAGGACATGCTCTACAGTATTGGTTTCTGGTCCTGGCATGGATGACCAAGGTAGGGACGCAGACAGCGGCATCACATCAAGGGCAATGCTCTCTTGGGTCAGGCAGGTATAGGGCCCGCACATGGTGGACGATGGCGGCTAGGGAAACAGAATGGGAGCAGTCGATGTTGCGTATTGCACAACACCAGGGTGCTTCATATGAGATGTTAGCTCAGGGCATGGATAGGGTGGCCAATTCCATGATCCCCCAAGAAACACAGGTAGAGCACCAGCTGCAGTAATTGTGGTCCACATGCTGCTCACACAGGCTGCACATGGAGGCCAGCAGCAGGAGCCGACGGGCCGATCTGAGGTCTCTGCAGGCATGCCTGCTTGCAGAGGGTCAGGCCAACAAGGAAGCACTGAGGCAAGAGTTTCTGGCGCTCAGAGCTTCAATGGAAGTGCTAGAGGCATCCCTCAGTACACAGTATCAACAGGAGATGCAAGTATTGAGGCAGACCATTTCAGAGGAAATCTGTGCATCCGTGAGGTGTTGCATGAAGACTTCTGAGGCTTCATGTTGCATATGCATTCATCTGAGTCCCGCCTGGCCACTGCTACTGAGGACAAGGCCAGGGCTCTACGTGGTGAACCTCCCTTACCACTACCACCTTCTGATTCTACACAGGAAGGTGGCCACAGCACAGACAGGCCTCCCAATCCAAGATAGCCGTCGGGTCCATAAGCCCATGGAGGGAATCGTTTTTTTCAACAACCACCCATGTGGGGGTTGATGGCCCCCCCCGCCCCTCCCCCTCCAAAGTACCTTCCCCCGGCCCAAGATGGGCATTTTTATTCTTGTTCTTTTATTTTCTTTAACACCCCCCAGGCCAGATATTGGCATATCATATTTTGTTTTGCCCTTTCATGGGTGTGCCATCAACTCCTCATGGACTACACTTGTGCTTTGGTGTACGTGCAGGCATGCCTAGTGAAGTCAACTAGCATGTTTGCATGGGGGTGCACAGGATGGAATGTGCAGGTAAGTATACGTGTGTTGTTCCGTTGCACTTCTGTGCTGTGTCAATGGTACTGCACAATGGCTGTTTTAATATGTTCTCCCATGCTGTTCCAGTAATCTGTGATGTGGCGGTGACTGCTGTCCCGGGGTAGACACCCTGCACCATTTGATGTCGACCCTCCCCATGCCCTCCACCAGACACTGTCCTTCCTTACCAAATTAGGAAACACTCATGTGGGATTTACACCATGCATACACAGTCATAGGGTAAGCTTTTGCACTGTCTTGCATGTTGAGCATGCATCATTGTTGGGCATATTGGCTGCATGTGTCAGTTGTCTTATATGTCCTTTACATGCTCACATGGCATTATGGTAATTTGATTGTTGCTCATGTCACTGTGTAACCTACCTATGTGGATATCTCTATTGGCGCACCGACTGTGCTGTGCAGCATGTCATTGTACATCTGAAAAGAAGGCTGTGGACTACATGATCTGTCATTTCCTTGTAATTCACTCTCTGTGTTACTCTCTCTCTCCCCCTCTCTGGTGTGGTACACTGTACTCCTGTACAAATCACTATCAATAACTTACACCCTGTGTCACCCTGTGTTGCTCCTGCACTCTGTGTTCTATGTATATTTTTTTCTTTCTTTGTTCAATATTGATCATGTATGTGCATGTAGTTTGTGCTGTTACTCTGCATTGCATTCCATTTAGGTAAAGTGTCTCCCGATGGTGTGCATCATATGCAAAGCAGGTGAGTTCCACTGACACGTGAGTGCATGGCATTTGCTGACACTTCAGTTGTGTTTTTATGGGTGCGGGGCACTGTGTGTGTTCACTCTGGATTGACTTATCTTGTGCTCAAACACTATTGCTTGAGGGTGGAATTAATCACACTGGGGTGATTCAAATGATAGTTATGGTCATGTTCATCAAATGGATTGCTGGGGCCGCTGTTCACTGATTACGATAACTGTGCTTTTGAACTATGTGTCTGGCTTTCATGGTTTTTTGGGAGTGTGTATCATGGTCAACTGTTTGTGGACTGTGACAGGTGCAGATGGTTGGGCTGAAGTGTGCCTCTTTCAGCTTTTATCAGGTCTAATGAGTGACACATTAGATCCCTATCAGGGTTTGTGGGATTAGAGATGTTTCTCACATTTGGAAGGTTCAAATTTATGGTTCATTCGTGTGCGCTCGAGCATTGTGAAGCCACAAAAATGTTGCTATGTCGGCTGGTATATGGGCTATTTGGTCTAACAGCACATCAGGTTTCGTGTTGTTAATGGGTTTTCTTCCTTTTCTCAGGCATGCAGCAACATGGTGTATGCAGCTTCTAGTGCAACGTGTCTAGGTGCATGGTGGTGCGGCATTGGAATAGATGCAGCATTACACCATTGGTATGAAGTGACAATGAAGTCTGCATTGACCATGGTCTGGTGGTTATCAGTGCACTTTTATCCTTATTTAAATGTTGATGATTTTATATATGGGCTTGGAGTTGTTGGCTATGTCCTCCCTTGCTGCTCCATCGGTGTGCAGAAGTACTTTGTGCTATCAAGCAGGTTTCTGGTGGAGGAGCAAGAGGTGAGTGGCTGATTGATTGTGAAGATATCCACTGTATATTCTCCAAGACCTCCCTCACAGAACCTTTGGCATGCGCTCACAACACATATGTCTTGCTAATACACATGACTGACTGAACCAACTACTGACAGACTCTTTAAAAACAACGCCCCACACCTCAGCGCACCCTGACAATCACCATCATCATTATTCATTCTCATTTACTCATGTCTCCCCTGAAGTACTCAACCGAGTTGACAAGTACATGAAGGTGTCATCCCTATTGGTTTACAGCTTCTCCTACAGAACCATCATTGCAAACTTCTCATCTAGATCTAATGCTCTTGCTGACCTATACATACTCTCCTTTTTCTGGCGTTTAGTTTCAATCCTCCATCAGGCACTCACTTGTGCACACCATCACTAATAAGACATATGCACAGCCTTCCTGACCACCAACATACTACTGAAAAGCTTTACACATCTTCCGGGAGAAACTGCTTGCCAAGTTGGTCCACACACAAATGTACACCCATTAGGGCATTCTTGGGGATGTATGTCAACACCAGTCTGCATTGAAACAGTCCAGAGCAACAGACACTGGGGTCACATGATGAATGGTGGCAACCCTCCATTCATAATGCCCTGCTGTGCTCATAATCCTTGATGTCTCATTTGCTATTCACACAATGATGCATTCCATCCTCATTTTGAGGCTCCATGAACGGACAGTAGACTTGCTTATGTCATTCCAGAAAATCAATTCCATGGAAACACCATACTTTGTCCTTTCTTCTACCTTACTTCAGCCATCACCTGTGGCATCATGCAGGTGTCAATTCCTTTTACATGCATCTTTGACATATACATTTGCCTGCTGCAACGCATATTTGAACCATTGTACAAATTATTAATATGTTATGATAAGGACAGAGTACTCTTCAGCACTGATCCTAGTGACACATTGGACCCTTGTTCACCATGTCTGCCACACAGCCATCCTGGACTTGTGCCCTCAAAATTACCTTGCTTTGTGTGCCCTTTACAGAATTGCATGTCCCAATTGGCTCCACTGCAGCCTACTTCTGCCATTGACTCTATCCTTCCTACATGTTCTCACTCCCTGCACACTCATCCCAAGGCAGGAATGTTGCATTAATGTTCAACTACCCCCTTCCATTACTGCCCCATATTTGTGTGATTGTCAAGGAGTCCGACTTGCAGGTCTTGATGCACATAGTTAATGTACACTTCCACAACATCACACAGAGGTGCAATTTTACATGTGCTGTGGTACTCTCCATGCTACACTACTGCAACATCTGACTCATGAGGGTTCCTTGTTCTACCCTTCGACACCTACAGTTTAGCCAGATTATGTATGCATGACTCATCAGTTAACTCAGGGCCAGGGCCAACGTCTATCCTGCAATATGAATGCTTCTGATGCTCAAAGACTCTGCACGTATTACATTGTGATACCGGGATATCATCCACAGGGATGTCCGTGTCCCTGTACCATCGTCAACACTTCTTGATGATATACTACACTTCTGTACTCCTGCATTCCTCTGGCAACTACTCCCTGTGTGTGAAGCAACTAAGTATTGGAATGGATGATGGTGGTTCAATTTGCTCTGCCTCCTGTGTAGCAGACTCACTCTCCCCCTGCACATTGAGCAAGTACTCCATAAGGTCAGATTGATCATGTAGTCTTTTTCTTCTCCACTTCCATCTCCCACTGTATATGGTGCTATTGATGCAGTAGCATGTTTCATGTCCCTGTACCATATGTGTCCTTGGTTCCCTGACCCACCACATGTATCATGTGAGGTACTGTGTATATGATGTACTTGCTCACGATCAGCATCGAAACGTGAGTATTCATTTCCATTAGTGTATTATTTTCTGGCCATTTCTGCACAAGATGTTCTCCATGCACCAATCCCAACCTTTAGCCTTAACGACATCACCTGTACACTTGCATGTTGTAAACGCAGACAAGGTATTGCGGACTTGTCTCCCCTTTAATTGATTTTCATGATTTGTTTGAAGTATTGATTGCCTGATCTGTGTTAGTGAATGACTGTGTACATTCACTTGTCCCATCCAGTTCTCCTGTGTGACCTTTGAAATTTATTTGGATATTGGATGTATGCCTGAGCTATGTGCGGCACAATTGTTCATTGCTAATGTGCTTCCATGACTGTGTGGAGTGCAATGTCCCGGTAATACGCTGGTGAATATCCAGACATTGGTATTGTCCGGAGGGTGTCGCAATTTTTATTTCTTTTATTTTCTACATATGTACTGTATTCACAGTTTCATGCAGCATGTGGAGTGAAGTGTGCATTGTGTATGTGACAATGTGCAATGATTGTGGAGGTGTTTCATGCACATGTTCTGCCTGTCATGGATGTGTACAGGAAGTGTGTGAGGAATGTTTGGGTGTGGATGCGTGTGTATTGTGTGTTTGTATATGTATATGTATATATGTATATGTACAGGTGTTTTGGCATGTGTGCAGGGACACGTTACTGGCTGAATTTGGACTTGTGGTTTGCATATGTTCAGTTCACTGAGGGGTGCCCATTTGTATTGAAGTTTGTTAATGGATTTTGTGGTACATGACAATGTTTCATGTTTTTCTTTGTCTGCAGATCTTTACGCCTGGTAATGATAGGTATTTCACGTTTGCAAATTGAAGTGTGAACTGCATGTGAAGGGTAAAGGTAAGATGTTCTTTTACATTTAGCGTTAGGTAAGGTTACAGTTTTAACAGGCATGTCAGTTGTTGGCATCTATAAATGCAGCTTGTGTTCACTACTGTGTGTATGGTGCACAGGTTTCAGGGATCAAGCTATGGTGTGGGTACACTCATGAATTTCTGCCCACGCATCCCACATGCACAACTAAAGCTTTCAATCTTCTATGGCTCTTTCAAACAGTGCCAGTAAACATGGATGTTAGCTATCCCTGTAGTGAATCTACGTGTACTTGGCTGACTTTGCACGTGTGATAGGCACTTTCACCTCTGGATTAAAGCGTGATGTAGATGACACAGTACTTTATTTCATGCTACCCTCAGCTGCATCATCTTCATCACGTATATCTGACTGTCTGTCCACGATTCTCTCATGGTTTGATCAAAATGACCTCTGCCTTGACACTAGCAGTACTGGGTTCATTTGCATTGTGGCCCCAGAATCAGCTTTCCCGCTTTCTCTGTGGCCAGACTCCCTTAGCCATACAGCCATAACCACCTGCAGAGATGTTAATGATTGTGGTCATGTTTGCCTCAATTCTATCCTTCTCATGTCACATTTCAGTTATCTCTTGGAAATACAACTATCTGCTGCACCACCTCTGAGTTACTGCACCTTTTCTCACTTTCCACCAGCAGGTCACTGTCTCCACAGCCCTGATTTTTGACAGGCTGCACTACTGCTACTGCCTATTGCACAAACTCCATGCTTCAAATCCACACCCCGTGTAATTAATTTGGAACAAGACCGCAAGTATTATGCTTGACGTCAAGACCAGGGACCACATCTGTCTGCCACTGATTGTCCTCCACTGGCTAGCCATGGCAGAAAGTGTTGAGTCATAGGAAGTATGCATTGTACACAGGGATTTGTGAGGCCTGCATACCACCTATCTGCTAATATTCATACCTCAATACTGTCCCTCCAGAGCCATTTCACCATGTTACCCCGACCTTCAGGTGAGCCAGGTCTTGATGGACATATTTTTATGGGATCTTTATCGTTAGCAGGGTCCATCTTCTGGGATACCCATCCTGCTGCCCTTGGGGGCTCATATCCTTAGGTTTGTAAGTTATTTCAATCTGGCACACACCCAAGTCACGCCCAGCATGTAGTGCGCAAATTAAACCCTTATTTATTTGTATCTATAAGTTCAATATTCTGAACGATATACCACTCATATCACACCCTTCTCCTGAGACACCCCCGGTCACACTGAACCAGGAATCAGGCTAGTTTGCAAAGTTAAATATTTATTTAGGTATTTCAAATTTAGATCACAATATATTTTAATAGGAAAACAACAATCACCAATGGGGTGACAGAATCCTGAATAATGTCTTTAATGCACTAGGAATCAAATAATTAAAACAAAAAAACAAATGCAGCACAGAAAAGAATACTGTTGTTTTGGTTTGGAACAGATAGCACTATGGTTAGAGGTTCCTTCTCCAACCCCCCTCAACCCCAGAATAGGCAAATTAAATAGATGTGATGAGAGAGAAAGTATTCAGGAATAACACAAATCAAACAGAATGTCACTCCCACCTCCCCCCTTCAAACACAAGAGAAAAATGGAATTGACTTTTCAACTGCCAGATGGCTTTGAAATTGTCTTTGGAATTGGCTAAGCAGGCACACCAAATCTGGTCAAAAATACTTAAATTATTATAAATTCCTATGGGAGCCGCTTTGAACAGATGCAAACAATCATAAGCAATGATTTAGTCAGAAGAAAACATTTGAAATCTCAAAGTCAAAGTAAGAAATAATTTAAAGCTAATTCACACGTGTAAAATTTCTCAGAATGTCAAATCGCGGCAAACTTTTCCTTATGCGATATTTGCTATAACGGGCCATTCCATAGGGTTTTATGGATAGCTAAGGATGTTAGGTACTAGGTGGAGTTGAAATTTTGCTTCTATCATAAAAACTGAGGGAGTTATACTATATCAAGGACAACAGAAAAGAGAATGCCACACAGGAATCAGTCATTCACGGCTGCTCATAACAATTCATGTGTGATACTCCATTTTCCATTTGGTTTGGGAATTACTTTTCTTAATCAGATCAATAAGAAATTAGGGTTTAGAAAAACAGATGAGAGATAGTCAGCGCAACAATAGTTCTAGCAATACTATGGTTCTGAATAAAAGATGGGATGGGTTGGAGATTGGGATCATACAATGCAGATATATTATGGATCACAGTTCTTCCTATTAATACTTACAGAATAAGTTATTAAATTGGACCGCCAGTTCTGGTCATGGATTGGGTCTATCAAGGAGGAACAGCACATCAGGCATGGGACTGGATCAGCTAGGCCAGTCATCGGATTTGCATAAGATCTGCCCTTCTTGTTTGTGGGTATTTCAAATCAGTTGGATAGCAAGTTCCTCAGGCCAGCCATGTGGTAGCAAGAAAATAGTTTCAGGATACTAGCTCAGAAGGCCTTCCCACACCACAGGGCTACACTGAGTTGTGAGAATAAGTTTGGGGATTTAGGCCCTGATGAAAGTCAATAGTACTCTCCTGCTTGGCAAGAGTATTGGCATCTGGATCTCGAAGGATGTTAAAGGCTGGATGTAGAATGCTGGTTGAGAGTGCTTCGCCGGTACCAGGAAAGTGAGTGAATCAGTGAGTCCCTATGTGTTGTCAGCTGTCTCTATTCATCCTTTCAAATGACATCACAAAATGGGTGTATGGGCCGGCTTAACTAAGCTTGCCCCTTTGAGCTGGGATTGGATCAAGACCTCATCTCCGCCTTGCATTTCAGTGATTGGATCAAGGCCGGATGATGTCACATTTATGGTTTAGCTTTACAGTGCTTAGAAACCTCCTCCTAGCCACTAGCACCAAAATCAGATTTTATCCTAAATACATATTTCTACATTGGTAATCTCTACACAAATCACACACAAAGATTCCATATTTTGTGTAGCATCTGTTCATCAAAATCTTGCAACTGTGGGATCTTGTTTCACATTTCCACAGAATTTTGTCCTTTTCACCATGAACACATTTTCCACATTTTCTGCAACTTTCCACAAATGTGTGTGTTTACCATAGTGATGTGCGTGTACATTTTCACAATTCTAGCATTAACACAGTTCACATAAAACCACATATATTTGCCATTCCTGTCCAGAATATGTTACACAGTTCTATCGCCTCTTGAAACGTACAGCCAAAAATTTGTCTAACAGATCTGTCCTTTATATATTTTTCACCACTTTGAATCACAAGTAATGAGTCTCTAAAAATTGTTCATTGTTCATTCTTAACAGCAAATGGTCATCCTTTTGTCTGTCTCTGGAGCCCAGGAACAGCCCCCTCCTTTGGGATTTCCTTCCAGGAGCAGTTTACAACCCTTTCACACCTCCTTTTCCTGGGCTGAAGGATCGGCCATTGTACATTCTCTTTCTGTAGAAAAGAGTCTGGCCTGACCCACAATTATCATCTATCAGTGAGTTTCTGCTGAGAGAATTTCCCTCCCCTTGGGAGAAACCTGTTTTTCCACTCTTGCAGCTCAGCCGGGCCAATTTATTCTTAACATTTAAAGTCCAGAAGAAACCAAATTTGTTGCATCTAACATAAATACATTACATTCTTAGCTTTAAATCTGTGGGATCAAAAACACAACTGAGATCTGTATTCCTTTTAGCACAATCCTTTTATGTTTGCTAACCAGGCAGACTTTTACTTTGGATACTTTGAAATTTCACCAGGAGCTTATCTGACAGCTGTCATCCACAGGTAGCCCAGTGTACTGCACACAGATTTTGACAGGAGCTGTCAGTTTACAGATAATCCAGTTTGTCTGAGGAAATGTTTTGCTCTTTACACTTTAGGACTTTGTATATTCGCCGTACTTCATTAGATTACATGAATTTTAGCGCCAAGCAAGATTTTGAATGTTGAGAAGTGTTGTGTAAAGGCATTCTGGAGTTTTTAGCAACAAAGCAAATGCCATTCATAGGCACATTTTTTAATTTCATTTGCAAAGCGCTGCTTCTCTCTCGGCACGTTGCTGGTCATGGAGCACACTGACACATTTCTTCAGTGTGTGCTTTATCCCATTACATATGCACCATGGGTGGCAGGTTGTGCATCCATCTTTTTGTGTGTTTAAACACGCGGTTTTGGAGGTTTTGGTGCATACAAGAGTTTTGCTGCCATTGTTGCTGTTTCTTGCACCATAACTATCAGAGTGATGCCGCTTAAAATAGCAGAGTGGGTCAATACATCCCACAGGTTCCATGATCTACTCATGTGTTTCATCTTCTACTCTTCCTTCTCTCTCTGTCTTCCCTGCTAAGCAATCCCTCTGCTCTCTCACTCTCTCCATTCCTTTTGTTCTTGCTGCTTGATGACTGTCTGCTTGATGTACCACAAGGTCTCACACACCCCTGTCACCTCCAGCAATTTCTGGGGCAGTTGCCTCCATGAACTGGACTAATGTCATCATCACTGCACTTGGGGAATTACCCGAGAGAGTTGCATCTCTCTGCAATTACCCGAGCATTCATTGACTGGACACACTTCAAACACCCCTGAACTTGTTACCATCCTCCGAATACCATGCCCCTCTAAACATTTGGGCACTTGCTCCTTCTGATTGCACCATGAAAGTACGGTGTCTGTCTGTCCCACCTTGTCCTCGATCCCTGCATAGTGGCACATTCATGCACTTGATGAAACTGACACTTCATCATCAAACATGATCACTGTTGCCACCACTGTTGATTGACATGTACAGTGGCAGACATGAGTTAATATTATGTACTAGGGCTCTGTACAAGTGCTATTTTTCACCCCTTGTTCCATCCATCCTTGAGCTCTTTGAGAAACTTAACTTGCGCATCATGCATTTTGGTAGATCCTTTTACATGACGTGCAATACCATGACACAGTATGATGTGAATTTGACATGACATATGGGATGGGTTGAGTAACACAGAGGCGAGTTAATGGTAGGTTTGGCATGTTGGTAGTGGTGTCATTCTGTTACTTGTGGTGGTAAGAGAGGAATGTCTTTTAAGTTGTAAGGGATGCACAGAATTTAGCACTTCAGGGGCACATTCGCAGGGTGGTTTTGTGGGCACTGTTGATTGGCCCATTATCATCATTGAACGGCACATGAAATGTGGCATGGTCATGTGCACTCCGCAGGGGATGGGGCTTAGGTGAAAAAAGTAGCCACAAGCTGGGTACAGACAGCATCTCCATGTGCCCTTTGGTCAGCTATACGCAAGCAGCATGCCTGTGGATGTGGGGGCACCATCATTTCCACCGGTATACCACGCCGTGTTGCAACATTGTGCAGGACTCATGATGCCACAATAATCCTGCACACTAGTGGTGGTGCATATAGCAACTCACCACCAGAGTGTTCAAGGCAGAAGAAACGTGACTTCAGCACTCCGAATGTGCGTTCCAGTATGGCCCGAGTTTCAATATGGGCTCTGTTGTATCTTTCCTGGGCAGGTGTGGGGGAGTTCCATATTGGCGTCATCATGTTGTTGCTCAGAGTGTAGGTACTATCCCCTGGAGAGGTGACAATGTTTGACATTTGTGTCTATTTGTCAGTGTCTGACATGCATGCATATGCATGGCCATTTATACTCACCAATGAGCCATGTGTTGCCATACCTCCCAACTTCCAGGGCCCGGTGTAGGGGCATCATTCTGAATATACAATTATCATGGGTGGACCCTGGATAGTTAGCACATACAGAAGTAATGAATCCCTTGGCATCACATACAACCTGCATGTTGATGGAGTGCCAATGTTTGCTATTGCGATACATGTTCTCTGTTGCTCTAGCTGGACGTAGAGCGACATGGGTGCAATCAATGGCACCACCCACTTTGGGGAAGTGCGCCACCCCATAAAAATCCTGCAGCATGGCCTGCCTTTCTGCCAGTGTTCTTGAAATGTAGATTCGCCTGCGGACTGAGGGGCGTGCAGTCATAATTGCCAACACCTTGTGTAGGCTGCGTGACTGCGTGGGCTTGAAATGCCCCCAACTATGGCAGTGGTCTGCTGAAATGACCCAGTGGCCAAAAAATGCAGTCCAGTGAGCATCTTTTGTACGGGGCTCAGTGCTTGGGAGCACAGGGTGGGGGATGTAAGGTCATCCTTCCACTCCTCATATCATCTTAGACCATGTCTAAGATGATATGAGGTGGAAACCTATACCTGCCATAGACCTGGTCATCAGGCATCCCAAAAAGGCTGGTCCTTGGTCGAAAAATCTGGGCCCTGCCATCCTCCTCCTCCTGCGGTGTCCCATGATCACTGCTGTGAGAAATGGTACATTCATCATAGCTGTATACGTGCATTTGTTGATCACTCAGGATTTGTATGCATTTGGTTTTGTGCGCGTAGACGTTTATGGCAGCTATCACATGGCGTAAGCGCTTCAGAATGTGCACGTATTTTTCCACACGCAGGCGAGCCCTGTTCAATTCCATGAACACGGGTATTTATCACGCATATGGGCATTGTAAGTATTTTACTGTGGGTCTTCCCTCGTAATGCCCACATTTTGGCTTGTTGTTCCCCATTCCACGTGTTCCGCCCCCTTTTTAAGTGACTGCGCAGACACAGGGTGGGACTTCGCTTGGAGTCTCATGCAAGGCGTTTGTGGTGTCACAGTTATGTGTTGGACTGGTGCGGATTCCTCGCATGTCTCTGGTAAGCCCTGCGCATTGTGTTCCATGAATCGACCAACGGGCGCTTGCCTGTGATTATGCGCGCAAGTCCCATATTTTCCGCGCAAATAATTCCATGAATTGGGCTTTTAATTCTCTGTCAAGTCACTTAGACCATGATGGTTTCAATAAAACACGACATATTTATTAATGCATTTATTTAAAACAGTTTAGTTCAACTTAACAGTCTTAACATTACCATTCACTAAAATCAAATTATGTCTTTCATTTATTCATTTTGTCATTTGTCATGGCGCCTTTCACCAGAATAATGTTCCCAATGCGCTTTTTGTTGAACGCCCCCGGAGGGACCGGAGTCCAAAACTTTGGGACAATTTGGGAGGTGCTATTATGTGTGTGTGCATTTCAGCCATTGAAGTATACGAGGGTGGCCAAGACCCTGCTTGTCACCCATGTCTAAATGGAGTTTGTATGGGCGCTGCAGAGGTATACTAAAGGGGGGATTGTGTTTAAGGAGAGAGAGAGTTATGGGGGAAGTTACAGTTCACATTTTTGTCATTAAAAGTAGCTTCATTCTTATGGCAGAGGTGATGTGCAAAAGTGTTCTTGTTATATGTGAGTGCAGGGTGTGTGGAATGAGCTTGCGCCGTCCGCTAAGTTTCAAAGGTACAGTGTGCGAGAGGAGAAAAGGGTTAGCTGTACAAACAACAATATCTACTTCCTGGGTTGCATCTATGTAGATGGAGCAGTGCTACGTTTCACAGGTGATATAAGTGCTAGATGAATGCATGATATCTTTCCCAATTAGGCTAATTGCAAGATATGGCTGGCTAACACCAATGGGCTAAAATCAAGGTAAGGCTCACATATACAATAAGGCTAATTGAGCAATATGGCTGACTAACAGAAATGGGCTCAAAGCAATGTAAGGCTATCTTACAAAATTAGGCTAAATGTGGGATATGGCTGAGTAACACAAATGGGCTAAAAGCAATGTAAGGCTATCTTACAAAATTAGGCTAAATGTGGGATATGGCTGAGTAACACAAATGGGCTAAAAGCGAGGGAAGACTAACTAACACAATTAGGCTAAATGCAAGAGATCACTAGCTTAAACAAAAGGGCTAAAAGCAAGGTAAGGCTACCTTGCACAATTAGGCCAGATGCAGGATATGGCAGACTAGCACAAATGGGCTGAATGCATGAAGCTATTTGATATTAGATAATAAGAGTGGAGGAGTTTTACTGGACTACAGTAACAGCGGGTGCTCCCCACTCACACTAATGCTTTCATGAACGCTTTATTGCTGTTTCCACTAATGTGAATAGTAGCATTGCTCTGTATTCCACAAAATACTTGCATTGGTTTCTAATCATCTCAATAAAACATTCCCACTACTTGCTTCAAAACCCAACCTTAGTTGCTTCAAAAATGACAAATATTTCTCAAAATGTGTTGCATTCACAAAATGCGTTACGTTCTGTTCCGATTCCCGTACCCGTTCATCTGATTAATATTACTGTACTATTAGTTAAATGTTTTGGTTGGCATTGTGCTAATTGTCACACAGATCAGCTTAGATTAACACTTGTAAACATGTCAATGGGCTCTTCTGATATAAACTTAGAAATCAGAATATTTGTGTACTTTGCTTTTCAAAGCGCACTATTCTCATGTATAGGCTTAGATGGCTGTTTTATTTTAAAGGCTCTACCACTTTAAATAAGCTAATTTCAAATCACAGGAAATTGGAATATTTCATGCTTTGCCTTTCAAAGTATTTGTAATAGAAATCAGAATTTAGAAATGTTCTAAATGGGCTTCATGAGACATTCCAAATGTGTAGCTGAGGTTGGAGTTCCACCTGGAGCTGCGAGCTGCTGTAGTCTTCAATTATGTCATCCTCTGCATCTCAACAGCTCTCCTAAATGACCTCTCACTGCCTGGCAGGGAGTCGTGAAATCCGGTGTTTTTGCTTCTGCTGCCTTATTAAGGTATGCTCTGTGATTTTATATACCTTAACACGCTACCCTACCTTGGCAATGCAACATTTCAGGTGTTTAGTTTTTCTAAACCGCCTACGTACATGCAAATCAACATGGCAGCTTTTTTCTTTTTCACTTAATAACAAATCTTCATTATCCCTGTTTGAAGTGTGTGCACTGTTCACATACCACTGCAAGATTGTTTATAGTTAAACTGTGGCCTGCGATTCTCTGAGGCAGGATGAGAATCCACAGAATGTTGCAGGCCCTAACTCCCCGAGTGACAGCTGTATGTTTGCATGTATAGTTTTGCTACCACTAAGCATTGTTAAAAGTGTTAATTATATTAACCCTAGGATACTCCATCGGCCTAATGTATCTAACGGGTCTTGTTCATTCATTCAGGTCAAATGCGCTCAAGATCACACATATGCTCCCATTACAGCGACCAAGCTATAATGGGAGTCAGGGGTTGCAAAGGTGTCCCCTCCTTTCATTAGATGGAGAGCGGGGGACAAGAACGTTTATTTAAAAAAGGACGCTGTGGCGCTAGCCCCGACCCATGTCAGTGGGAGGAACTGACGCCACAGGGACAGCGATGAGTCGGCGGTATACACAGAAGTGTGCCGCCGAAAGGCAAGTAGGGAGGGAAGTGCGAGGGGGAGGCGGTTGCGGATGCGGGGCAAAGTGATCTATGTGATAACCTCACCGTAATGGAAGTCAACATTTCAAAAGTCGACATTATGGGAGGCGCAGTAATTGCATAGATCCTTATTCAGTCCCCACCTATATACTTACAATATAACTTTGCTTTATCAAAGATGATTGGTAGGGGCATCAATGGCTTGTATTCAGCACACAAATAGACATATTCATGACACCACATCATTTTCTACATCTGTCAATCTGCAACAACTGTGCTTCACCGAATAAACACAGACACTCTCTGGTCCTTGTGTGGCTTCCTTACAGGGTCACTACGCTTCTCAGGTGCTTCCATAATACATGGGGCCTCATTATGAACTTGGGTCCGGGTTCCCTGAATGGGGAAATAACGGGCCATTCCAACCTTGGAGGGCCCGGTATTTCCCCATTCAGGGAACCCGGACTCGGACCATCCCTATTCCCATTTGAGCCCCCATAGGGCTCTATGGGAATGGGGAGCATGCTAACAACGGGCCCGTTAATGACAGGCCCGTTGTTAGCATGCTGGCCCCCTCGCGGGACCCGCTAACGACATCTGGTAAAACCAGACGTCCACAGCGGGTCTCGCAAGGGGACCTCTTAAAAGGGCGGTATGGGGTTAACGTCTCTGGCGCCTTTACCGGCGCCATTAACCCCTTACCGCCCACCTCGTAATGAGGCCCATGGTGTTCTGATTTTATTGTCATTCCTAATCTGTGTTTACTGTGTCTTCCTACTTGTGAAGTATGGACCTATTTGCACCTTTCTAATACCAGAGTGATTATTTTTAACTGGAAATGCTGTTTGAGCACGATTGAACTGCATGACAGTGTTCTGAATGAGCCTCAGAGAAAGGCACTTGTAGAGGAAAAACAGAATTTTAAGCATGCTATAATGTGAATACCTCGGGACATGTCAAGAAAAGTTGAAGGCTCCACTGAATGTGAATGTCTTTTAACTGATGAAGGTTAGAGCAAACAGAGAGAAAAAATGTATTCACTACATGCTTTATATTGTGCTGCATTTGTGTCATTTGAATTGTAGACTGTCAAATGCCATGATCCCAAGGACGATGCATACTGCTGACGCCTCCAACATTTGTTAGTTTGCAAACATGGTCTTCAAAGCCATTCCATACCGTCCTTGTGCAGCAGTTTTTATCTAGAGGGGAGGGGGCATATTTTTCGGTACCAGGGTCTCTCTCTCTCTCTCTCTCTCTGTGTTTTGTGTCTGTCTCTTGCAGTGCTTTTCTACATTGGTCGGACCAAAATCAATCTCTGCCTTTGATGTACGTGACATATGGTTTGCGTGTTTAGCTGGAACAAATGTTCATTAACTGTTTCATATCTTTATCATTTACAAAGCACGTATACAATGTTCATCACAATTTTGCAGCAATCTTATTTAAATGTTTTAATATATTTTAAGTTGCCAAAGCCTATTTTAAGTTGCCAAAGCCTTGCAACAAATATATTACTCCAGCCAACCAAATTGGATGTTTTCCCGTGCGTCTGCCAGCAGTGAGAGGTAGGAAGTAGGATTAGGGGTGCCCCTCAAGCAAGTCAGGTGTTTTCTCTTGAGGCACGTGATAAGTTTACACCTTAAAACTTTGACATTGGGTCTGACAACTAATCATGTATCACATCCTATGTGCATGTTTTGATTTATTCTAGCTTTGGCAAAGGGGTGTGACCATCATATTGATACATCTGACCATATTGGACTTGATTGACTGGTGCTTACTGTAGTTGGGACGTGGGGAGTCGGAATCGAGGTGCCAGTCAGGTGTCAGGCAGTCTGGCGTTCTCCGCCATGGCAAGGGGTATTCACTATTTGGCATTGTGGCGTATCCAGGATCAGCCATCATGTTTTCAGTATTACTGCTGCTCATATCGCCTGCTGCTTTTTATTACATATGTTGCTACTGTTTCAAACAACCACTGTTTTCTTTTGTGTTATTATCATCGAACCTCGTGGTGACTATCTCTGGAAGATGCATTTTTCGCATCTTTTTTTTAACTAAAGTTTAAACATACGGCAGTTTGTGCTGATGCACTCCCCCCTGCGGACACATTCAGCAAGAGGATACCCCTTTGGGTGTCCCTAGACAATTAAAAGGCAGCAAGAGAATTGGCGGCCCAGATTAGTGTTCCAGAATCGAACCTGAATATTACTCGTGTGTCCAAATACCAACCATCTGAACATGGAACACAACTAGCATAGCAGGGGGTAAACGATAGAACACCAGCATCAAGTGATGCAAATATCTTATCAAAAATGAAGAATGTTAATTCTAGTAGCCCTATGAGAACCAAAAAAAAACACAATCCAAAACTCCACATCCATGTTGAGCAATCGAAGTAGTAATGCAAGTTATTATGACATGTCCCAACCCTTTCAATTATTTAACCATTGAAATTGTACACCCGGGTAGATACACTAGTACTGTAAAGTACACATTCCCTGAAAACAATTTACAAAATAAAATGAGGTGTTCCCAACCATTTAGGAAGCACATGAAATCAGCAACGGACAGAAGATTCATTATTTTGTCTGACTATAAGAGTCATGGTTTATGCCTTGAGATGACTATCCTAAAAGCTTTGGGCCTAGTTACCTTGTTAAGGAAGTTCACTGAACGCATGGGTTTCCTAGAAATCAGCTTACATAACACCAAAAAGGGCACTGAAACGGTTGCTAACTAGGTATATTTTTCTATTTGTGATGCACAGACATATAGCTAGCTCTCAAAGTGTATTTACACCGTCCATGTTAGTTTAAATATTGCTGTAGAACCCGGTTTTTCATTAAAATGTCTAGTAGGCCAGAGTCTTTAGTATCAACAACCTATGAAATCATGACACCAGAGAACATATTGCAAGATCACTGCCACGTCTTCTGATCTCCTGTTTAAGGAGATCAGGTGAACTGACAACCGCCATTGCTAATAGTATGGGTGCGCGAACCACAGTTGAAACAATACAAAGTAGAGAACACATAGGTATGCGAGCCCCTCTACTGAGAAGAAACACAGGCAAAAAACCTGTTCTATGGGAAGGTGCCCACTCGGGAGAGTCTACAACCACATTTTAACTGAATGTACCTTTCACAGAGGAGAAATATTCATTTCCATATCAGTCTTTGTTCCGCCCTCAAGGGCAGTCCAGCACCGAACTCCTTCCCCGCAGACTGAACCAAAACAATCTACTTAACCAGTTTCACTTCAACAACAACAACCGGCAACTGTGGCATCCGAAAAGGATCAGGTCTCTCACCACTCCTCTTCATTATTGTTTTGATCCAGATAATGAACTAATAAAAAACATGAACTGACATGTTGCAACTATGCCACCGACACCTAATTCTAAAGATTACTTCCAACATCACCTCAAACAACTCCCTAAACCAGATAAGCCCCTGGATGACCAACAGCAACCCAAATAAAACTGAAATTCTGATAATCCCACATGCCGACAATCAACCACAGATTTCACTCCCTTGGCCGCTGGGAATGGGAATTAGACCAGAAATGTCAACAGTAGTAAAACATGTTGGAATACTGATGGACAGAGGACTCACACTAGAGCCACGGATCAACTCAATTATACGAAAATGCTACTACCGCCTATCCTCAATCGAAATACCTAAGATTCTCATCAACATATGAGCTGGCAAACCATCCACAAATACAAATCTAGCAATTAGAAAAAGCGTAACATAGCATAATTAATGGAAAAATATACTTCATACCTTGATTATGAACTCCCTATGCAGACTGACACCCCTGAAACCTCTCAACCCCTCACAAAATAGATGCAGCTAGATGGGTCACACCAGAGCTGAGAACACTCAGAAAAACGAAATGAAAATTAGAGATAGCATGAAGAAAACATTAAAACCAACTTGGCAAAGGCAAGTACCAACAGGATATCCACCTATACAAAGCAAATGTTTTAAAAGGTAAGGAATCACACCACAGTGAAAGAATTCAATCAGCTACAAACCCACAGAAGGAAATATACAGATTCATCAATGACATTTAAAAAAAAACGATCTCATGCTGTAATACTCCCATACCTTCACAAAAGCTAGGTGACAGCATGGTGTACCATCTCAGAAGCATAAAAAACAAAACCCAACAGGTCATCAACACAGCCACCTTAAATTCAACCAACAACATAGCAGACATAACAAACATGATAACCCCAATAGAACATTTTAGCCCAATCCCAGAAGAAAGATAGGTCACAAATTCTGATAATCCCACAAACCGACAATCAAACACAGATTTCATTCCCTTGGTCCCTGTAAATGGGAATAAGACCAGCAAGATCAACAATAGTAAAACATGTGGGAATACTGATGGACAGCAGACTCACACTCGATTTTTCTCAATTTCACAAAAATGCTTCTACCGCCTATGCTCAATCAACTTACTTAAGATTCCCACAAAGGGCCCTTGCCATAATCTCACTGATACTGTCAGGAATACATTTCACCAACAGCCTATACCTAGGAATGCCTGATTACTTCACCAATAAATGACAATGGATCCAAAACACAGCAGCAAGATTTCTACTGAGAATAACCAGGAGAGAAAGCATGATACCAGCCTTGGGCAACCTACACTGGCTGCCCATGGAACACGGCTACCAACCAACAAGGACCTGAGATCAAGCACTGAACTACTTTTAGAATCAAGGCACTGAAAGAAAAGCAACAACAGAGGTACTGCCTTCTCTATCCCAAAAGCAAAAATGTGAAACTCCGTTACAAAAACAATTACGATGAGAGAAGGGCATCTGACATTTCAAAAGCTCTGTAAACCCTGTTATTTGATTCAGCAAGATAGAGAGTTACTCACATTTCTTTGATAGGAAATAAAAAAACAAGGGCCTAATTATGAGTATGCCGGTGTGGAAATAACTTGTTGGTAATTATGTTTACCAGCACGTTTCCGGTACTACAAGTTTGCTGGCAGGGTGGCCAAAATTATCTCCAGCTAAAAACTGGTGGTAATTCCACCACCCCACCAGCCAAAATTGCCAGTGTTACTGACACTGGTATTACTGGTGCTTTTAACACCAGCAACTCCCCTCAGAGGCACAACTCTCTGGTCCATTTAAATTCAGTAACACAACGGGAGTAAATTGCTATGCAAATGTAACAATCAATCTTTTCTTCCAATTACCACCAATTGTTTACATTTTCTTAAATGCCTCAGACCAGATATGTTTGCAAATGCTCGTCCTTTATAGAAATGTCACAAATAACTCTGACAGCAGTTACAGTGTCCCAGGTATAATGCAAGAATTGGACTACTGTACAGAAATGGTAAAATGTACCATAAAAACACAGGAAGAGCCACTCAAGTTCCTAATGTACTTACTAAAAGTACTGGAAAAACAAAAACATCCTTATAAATTAAATCTTCCGGATTTCATATACGTGGAAACATACATGCACTCTCTGCAACCATGTTTCAAAAGAGCACATCCCTAATGAACAATTTGTGTATGTATCCATACCAAATTCTCAATCCATTCCATTTCACTAGCTTCTGCAGAAGGCAAATCATAGCATATTATGCCCTTTGTGTAATTCAAACAATCGTTCCAACATACAAATGAACTCGCCAGGCCAATATGTGATAATAATGCTTCTAAGGTACAATGCAGATGGTACCAAAAACAACTGTGAGCTTACAGGCTTCACCCACGGCCAAGTTTCTCTTGGCAAGAAATCCTTCACAACAATGGATATAATTTTCTACGCTGGTGCTACAAACACTTCAGGACACTATACTGCATATGACAAAAAAAGAAGTGGTTGGTTTAAATGTAAAGCCACCTCTCTTACTCCAAAACATAGGTTACCAGCAAATCTAACAAATGCCTACTTAATATTCCTTCAAACTGAACATACTCACTAAACAGAATACACCAATGGGTATCTTACTACATCCATAATACTACAATAGTACTTTTAAAAGCCAAGATAGTTGGAATAGGCCAACAGGTATCTAACTACTTTAAAAAAACCTTCATTGCAATCCACTTCAAATACGCCATCACAGTTTGTGTTACTGCAAAACGTCTTCTAAAGTCTCATATAGTAAGGATATGCCAACAAGTATCTAACTACTTTAAACATTCCCCTAATTACAACACACTACAAACAAACAAACTATCACACTTATACTCACATAATTATAAACTTTTTTTTTAATCCTTTGTGGATTTTTTTGACAATGACGCAATGATTATTTCATGTCAATGCAACAACAGTGTAGTACACACTAACGTTTTATCAAACCCAGTACATAGAATGTACTGTTTATGAGGGTCAAAAAAAGTAAATGTATATGTAAAATTGTATGCAATTAAAGCTTTTAAACTATGCTGCGTAACAAATTATACTGGATTTTGTACACAGAAAAAGAAGCAGAGATTCCAGCTTTATTACTGTATGCAAATAAGTAACCATACCAAGTATAAACAAATACATATTAAGCACTATCCTTAATTGTACTACAATCATAAATACCATATACACTTCAATTATATCATTCCACCATATTACAAATACTGTATACTCGCCCTACAGTACCTATAATTACTATACACATTGTCATGACCAATGTGAGGGGGCACAAGTTGTGACACAAGCAGGCTCCCACCAGAACCCTAAGGGCCTTCAAACCACTGCAAAAGGGCTCCTGGAGCCAGTGCTGGCACCTTTGGCACCAGGCTCATATGTAGGAAGGAAGGGCTGTTCAAACTAGGTCCCATTTATGTACATGGGCCTTTAAATCCAACATGGAAGCACACACACAGTCTAGTTCTAAGAACCAAGCCATGCCGTCTAGTGTTTTGGGTGTGGCAGCCCTGGAACTACTTTCCCTGGTACTGCTTTACCTGGGCTATATGAACCACAGCCTGACTACAGAACATGCTTTGTGTTATTCTTCAACCCGCAGCGTGACGCTCACCGTGTCCAGCTCCTGGTCTTCAGCATCTTCCTGTAATCCTGCAAGAACAAGAATAAGATTATTCTGTTTTACCTGAGAAAACACCATCCAGCACTCTGCATCTCAATTGAGCTGCAATCTGTGGAGACCGGGAGAAGAAGAAACATCACTCACCTGAGAGTACTAGCTTAAGGATTTTCGGCGAACCGCTACCCCAGCTGCTGTTCGAACATTGCGACCTGCAATAACGGGAAAGGGAAAAACAATATTAGAACGCGCGCATCCAAAACATCGAATTCTATCAGTCTTACCTGAATTCCATCGCACTTCACCACACTTCCATCCGGAGCACCACAGCAACATCTGCAAAGGAAAAGAGACATATTCAGGTTCGCTTTCAATATTAAACAACCACTCAGCGCTGTACTTACCTTAACGGTTTCTGGGGGCCTGTTTTTCATCGCGCTCTCATCCACTCACAGCATCACATCGGCCTGTGAGGAGAAGAAGAAGAAAACACAGGTTAGCTTTAAAAGACAATAAAGGCACTGTGTTTCGCGCTTTCTCTTACCTAGAAAACATGCCTCTGCATCCGGCACGCCAGTATCAAGACCTTCGCACCTGAAAAGAAGGAGATAAAGACATTAACAAATTCCCACCATAAACAGAACAAAGACTTACAATTAACAAACCTACCTGCCTACCAGCAGATTCGGGGTCACAGTAGGCCTCGGCCCAAGGAAGGCGTACTGCACCAGTGAGGCAACTCGGGCAGCTCGCCAACAAAAGTCAAGCACCCCTGCACAAGAAACGCAGGATGGATAGCTTACCCTACAAATAACTCAGATTCATTATTCAGCACTGGACAACTACGCATCCAGGGTTCCAGATCTCAAAGCCTTCCAGACGCCCCCGGGGATATCAGGTGAGAGTAACACACATATTACAATATTGTGTGCAACCAGTGTCCAGGTACTTGGGTGCAAGAATCTTCCCACTGGCCACAACCAACACAATATTATTAAACCATATAACAAGTACTTACAATACACCATCAAATAACAAAACTCACCCAGAACCCCCTGCCTTCTAAACGATGCCCGCGGACACCAACTTTGACTGTGGACTCTGCAGCATCTGAAAACCCTTTTATCAACTAGAAAAACAGCTCCATATCAACTTTATTCGACTACACCACCCTTTAAAGGCCCTCTTTCAGCCACCAAATAACCCAAATGTGTTTTTTCCAAACAGTTTGTTCACCGCAGTGTCCGCAGACTCGGCAGCACCTGCACGCCCTTTCTTCACCTATAACAACAGTTTCATATCATCTTTATTCCACTAACGCACCCTTTAAAGGCCCTCTTTTGGCCACCAAATAACACAAAAAGTGTTTTCCAGACTCTTCCCCGCCACGCTATCCGCAGACACCGCCCGCTGACCACAGATCCAACAAGGTTACCTTTTAAAAAAAAACATGACGCACCTCACATTTTTCACCATCCAATCAGTGGAAGCATAAGCTGCCCCCTGATTGGCCCAGACATGCCCGCTTACCCCAAATCTGGAAGTGAGTCCACGGACCAGAAACTGATATCACTAGTTTATTTTAACCTAATTTTTGTTTTAAAAAAAAGTAAAAGCTACTGGACAGATTTACACCAAGTTAATAAAAACAAGCTTTCGGGATCAAGTTGCTGCTCCTGGCACACATTCATCCAGCGGTTTGGGCTTTAGTTATGGTTAAGTTGGCCAACTCATTGAAGGAGCCCTTTTTCGGCATGTACAACTTTGCCTCCCTGGGTTGAATCCTCACCAAACTTTGCCCAAAAAGTTTATGGCCCCCATGGGGGATTCTTCAATGTTTGGTGCGGTTTCATCCAGCAGGGGCAAAGTTATAGGGGGGTCCCAAAATGTGTCGAAATCCTCATAGACGAGATGGAATAAAAAGTTTGCTCATGCTCGCAGCCCAAACCACTCTCTGGATTTTCACCAAAATTGTGTCAGGAGTGGCAGCTTTGTCCCGAAAGCGTGCTTTTGTAAATTTGGTGAAAATTGGTCCAGTAGTTTTGTCTAAAACAGCCAAAAGGTAGGTACAAATAAATGGTGATATCTGGGTTTGGTCCGTGGACCACCTCCTGATTCGGTCCGCGGACACTGGATACGCCCGCTGATTGGATGGTGAAAAGCGTGAGGAGCTTCATATTTTGGAAACAGCTGCCATGCTGCATCCACGGACAGCCACCATTTGGTCAGGAGTCTGGGACTTCATGCATGTTCTATGTATGCCAGCAGCTTGGTGGAAAGTCTGGGATTTAAGCTTTGTGTTTTGCCATTAAAAGTATGCTGATTAGGCTGCGGTGTAGTGTGTTGTTTTTGGCTGGTGCATTGGTCTTTGTATTAGTATGGTGGGAACCAACATTTCATGTTGTCGTAGCAGAGTTGCTGGATGTCCCAGTATTTGAAGTGCTTTCATCTTTTTCCTTGCTAACAAGTTCTAATAGGTTGCGTCTGGGATCAGTTATCTCTTAGGACTACATTGTTTTTCCACTGTCTCTTGTTACGAAGATGGTATTAAATGTGTTGTACTTGTTTGTTGTTTTATTTCTAGAACTCAAGTTTTACATGGTGATTTTGCCTGTTTGATGTTCTAATGAGGGGAGTGTTCTTTTCACTGGGCATGTTCTAGAAAAGGTTCTGCATCAATCAGGGCCACACTCCCTGTTATCCTTTGTGTCACCAATCCTGTGGTGGAGAGATATCATGCATGGTAAGAATTCTTGGGTCCTCTTTTCACAAATGGATTTTCCACTTTCAGTGGTCTTTGGGGGAGGTACTCCAGTGTTGGGAGATTGAGGGGGGAGTTATTGTGGTTTAACAGTTGCCTTGTATTGAAATCCTTCCTCGCTCAGTTTTCCCTGTTTTTTCCATTTGTCTTTCTGGTATGAGGCATTGTCTGTAAGTCTTTGGATTTGGTGTGGTTGTGCTGGTTCCCTATTGTGTCACCCTAGTTATTGGTTACTTGTTTTGAGATCAAGATGCCCGGCTATCTGCTAACTATGTGGATTATTTGTGTTGAGGTAGAACACCAATTTGCTTGGAATGCATAGAGATTATAGTAGAGCACTGCAACTTTTTGTTAGTTATAGATGAGTTATAAAAGATTAGTCCACCTATGTGCTGGGTATGCAGATAGATGATGGTATGGTAGGATACCTATGTGCTATATAAGAAGATAGTTATAATATAAGAACATATTGCTATGGGGTAGTTATGGAGAGGGTTATAATTAAAATAGTTCAGCTGTGTGCTAGTTGAGTGGTGAGTTAGTGTTAACTAGTCCAGCTATGTGTAGGTGTGCAGAGATATATGCTAAAGTGGCTTAGTTATGTACACATAGATAGTTATAATAAAGCAGCTCGGCCATGGGCTAGTTACATCTAGAGTTATAATACAACTGGGCAGATATATGCTAGTTATGTGGGTAATAATAGGGAATCAGCCACTTTGTGTGCTAGGTAGGTAGATATATTATGGTAGGGCATCACAGCTATATGACAGGCATGTTGAGGGTTCAGGTAGCGTCCACCTATGTGCTAGTGAAGTCAACAACAATACCCATTTTAAACAAGGCAAACTGTGCATTGTTACCTTGAGATCATCCTCTATATAATCAGAATACATTTGAGTTTTCCATGTTTATTTAAAATTACAAAATGATTAATATTCATATATTTATGAATAAATATGCGACGCAGTGATGCCATATATCCAGATGACCCCCAGGCCATGGAATGCAGACATCTGTGCTTTCGCACTGTGGCATGTTGGAGAAAAATATAGAAGAAAAACAGATTAAGAATTCAATTTTAGTCTGAGCAAATCGGCCCCACCTTTTTCATATTCATATTACCATCCAATGGAGTTTCAGGGTTGTGTTAAGGTGGGAGCATTTACTGTTAGATAAGCAAATGGACGATCTTAACCAATTAAAAACTGTGACATACTCATGACTCAAGTGTGGGACTATTGTACATTTTAACAAGCAGGCACAAAAAGGAATAGGGCTCTTTGAATCTGGAATTAAAATCTGCAGGGAACAAAAACACCAGTTCCAATGGAGATGGATTAATCATGCAGATCAACTGAAGAGATCATATTCCATAAGGGCTGCTGCTGGGAGTATTCCTATTCCAGGCAGAGACGGGGAACCTGAGGCAGTTAAAACTTAAAGCAATCATACCAACAGGGGTTTATCTGACTGGGAGATTTCCAATCTGAGCGGCTCAATGCTCATTGAAAATAAATTAAAGGTCATTTCACAGTGAGTATATGAATTCCACCAAAGAAATGATAGATGATCGCTTAAATCATTTTTTCTGCTAAGTCCTATAAGGGGGTGTGGGTATTGAAACGTATTGCCAAAATACATTGATTGTAAAAAAATAACCACATTAATTGTACCCAATTCATTTTCACAGATTAAGCTAACGGTGAGCTTTGATTAAAAGACATCCGCACCAGAGCCTAATCGAGATTTACTTCATAATGTCTAATCTGTGAAGGCAATAGATACTTAAACTGAATTTGGGAATGAGAGCAAGCTTAATTGTGTCATTTATACTACCATAGAAAAGGATGCAAAGGTGAATCCCATACAACCCCTCTCTCTTGACTTTACACAATAGAGAAAAAGGATTGCACAACATTGGGGCTTAGTCTGCAAAATACATAGACAACCTTGCAACAGCTCCATATTCACAAAGGAAATATGATGCATACAGCAGTTCTCTGATTCCTGCACCTGTTGATGATATTGGGGAAAGCAAAGTTCTTTGAATGAATTGTCATGCAACTGTATGTGTAATTTAGAAATGTTTTTTTGAAGTAAATAATAAGCTGGCTGATAAGTTACATGGTTATAGAAATAAGTACTGCCTAAATATGTCCATGTATTATTTAAGATTGGATTTAGTAACAATATTATTAATAGCTTTGCGTTCTACGGAATGCATTCATTACATTTTGCAGAATTTTCACAGGTTGTCCAAGGTTAATTGGGTAAATAACCCAATGTAATATGTATATGATGTGTTGCAGTGCCTTCTGCATAAAGTAAGGGTACCACCTTCAATTTATTGTATCTAAGTACATTTTAGTTTTAATCAAACAACTTGTCTTTTGTCTCAGAATTTCTGTGTGGAGATGTATTTCAGGAATATTAAATTAGGAATGGCCTTTCAGTAAAATGATCTACATATATCAAAATTATCTGTACAGCTGACCACCATGACTTTGCATGTGGCTGGCATTTCAATGATTCCCTTGGATTCTACTAGCTTTTTTATGGTGTGAAAAAGGGTAATCCTCATAGATTCAATCATTCCCGCTGTAATGAAAATTCCATGTGGGTGAAGAGAAAGTTGCATTTAGACCCCCATACCATTAGTTGGAGTCCCACCATTCTGGAAAATGTTCAACCCATTTCTCTTCTTTCTTTTCTCTCAAAACGTGTACAGTTTGCTGCCTATATCCAAGGATCTTCCTATCTAATTTCACATTCACTCCTCCCCCCTCTTCAATATGGATTACATCCTGCCCACTGTGTTAAAACTGCTCTTCTTTACGTCACGTATTTCCACCTTTCTGCTCTACATTTTAAGCAATCTCCCATTGTTATTCTCTTGGACTAATCTGCAGTCTTCGACACTATCAATCACTCTCTCTTTCTGTCCTCTCTCTCTTCTCTCTTGGGTTCTCAGGCTCAGTTCTCAAATGGTGTCATTCTTATTTCGCTGGTCACTTTTATTCAGTTTCCTTGTCTGGTTCTAGTTCTTTTCCCAGTTCCTTGCACCTCAGTGTCCCTCAAGGCTCTGTTCTTGGCACCTCCTTTTTCCCTTTAAACCATTCTCCTATCCACTATCCCCGCCTATAAACAGTTGTGTACAGGCACGTTATAAATGACTTACCATACCATATCCGCACCTCCCCGAGACCTGCCAGCCTCCTTCACGGACATCCATCCATTGACACGAGTGTCAGTTTCTGCCTTCTCCTCCACCTCCATCACCCCACCTACCACTGCTGCCTCTACTTCTGACACGGCTCTCAAAAACATCCATCTCGCCATCACTAACACTCTCAACATTCTTGCCCCTGTCATGAGGAACCACCTGAAACCTGCCACCTGTAACACTTGGTACAACTCTGATCTAGCAGCCCATAAACGCAAGTGCAGAGCTGCTGAACGGAAGTGGCTGACCTCGAGTTCATCCTCTGAGAAACTGGCCTGTCGCCTTCTCCAAAGGCAATATCGTCTCTCCATTTGTTCCAAAAAAATGACCCACATCCAGGTTTGCATCTCTGGATCATCCAACAACATGGCTGAACTCTTTAAAATCTGCAAGGAACTAGCCAATCCTTCTGCATTCTCCACCTGGCTGCTTCCCTCCCAGGCCCTCTGCTTTGCACTGGGCACCCATTTCACGACAAAAACTCAGAACATCATGAGTACTCTTTCTTCTTCCATTTCCCACTTCCCTCCTCCCATCTCCAGGCCACCTTTGACCTCTCATCCTCTCTCTCCTCCTTCTATCCTATCACATCGGAAGAGGTCACTAGAGTTGTCTGCTCTAGGAAGGTCTCTTCCAAACAGGTCGCCCCCTGTTCATCCAGAAATATTAAGGACAACATCGATTCCCTTGCCCCTGCACTTGCTGATTTCTGTAATCATTCTCATGCTACCGGGTCTTTCCCCACTTCCCTCAAGCACTCCCTTGTGCACCCCCTCCTAAAAAAGCCTTCCACCGACCCCTCGAGTCTGGCTAACTACTGCCCCATCTCTATCACTCCCTTCCTTGGGAAACTTCTGGAGAAGTTGGTCTTCCCCCAACTAACCCAGTATACTGAGCTTGTTGGTTGCCTACATGACAATCATCTGGATTCCCTGCTTTCAGAGGCATAGAAACTGCTTTCCTGAACACCTGTTAAGAACTGCTCCCACCACTTGACTCTAACTCACCCGATGTTCTCTTTCTACATGATCTCTCCTCTGCTTTCGATATGGTCAATCACTATATACTCATAAAGCGGCTCCATGATACCCTGGGTATCTCGGAGTGGCATTAGACTGGCTGAGCTCCTTCCTCACTGACCGTCCTTCCCAAGTTATCATGGGTTCTTTCTCCTCCCTCACCTCTATCTCCATGTGTGGCGTTCCCCATGGTTCTATCCTTTCTCCCTGTTTCTTTAACATCTATCTTGCCCGGCTCGCTCACCTTATCTCCACTTTCTCCCCGCACTTTCAGTGCTATGCAGATGACACCCAGCCACCCAACTCTGTTTTAAACTTCCCTCTGAACCTCTTCCCACTTCCTCTACCATTCCTGACTGCTTGTATGCTAAGACTGAGATCCTTCCGATTGGGACTCCTGCTCCTTCTTTCCCCCCTTCACTCTGGCCCCCCTCTATGAGTTCTCCACCCTCTTCTTCCTCTAAAGCCAGGAACCTTGGTGTCATCTTCAACTCCCCTCTCTCCTTCCTTCTTCACATCCTGGACCTTGCCAACAAGGTCCATTTCCAACTCCACCGCCTCAGAGGTACCCTCCCTTTTCTCACTTTTCACCAGAAACTCAATGTCGCTAGAGTTCTGGTACTCTCTAGTCTGGACTATTGCACCAGCCTCTTCCTTAATCTACCATCTTCTTCTCTCCACCCCCTCCAGCTAATCCAGAATAGGACTGCAAGAGGTATCCGTGCCCTCAAGCCCAGGGACTGCATCTCTCCAGCGCTAACATCTCTCCACTGGCTCCCGGTTGCTGCAATGATCAAATTCAAATCCCGCTGCCTCATCCATATGGGGCCTGAGACCAAGATATTTACAATTTGCTCTCACCAAATACACTCCCCCAGATCTCTCTGATCTTCAGACTCCAACTCTCTGCTTGTGAAGTTCTTCTTTTTGCAGCAAACCTGTGGCAAATCTTTTTCCTCGACTGGCTCACTCCTCTCGAACAGTCTCTCCCCCTTCCTGTGCATGGGATAGAGAGTGGGGCTACGATCAGTGGGTAGGTGTAGAGAGGAGATGTAGGTGTAAGGGTGGATAATGTGGAGGTAGGGAGGTAGGTTGGATGTAGAGAGAGTGAAGTTTGGGTAGAGTGAGTGGAGTTAGGGTGGGTAGGGATGGAGTGAGTGGAGGTACGGTGGATGGGTACGGGTAGAGAGAATAGGGGTAGACTGGGAGTGGAGAATGGGGGTAGACTGGGAGTGGAGAGAATGGCATGGTAGACTCCGTTCCATCTGCCAAGGGAAGAGGGCAGGAGCCCTCTCCCCCTCCCTGAAGTTGCCTCCAAGCCTCCCTCGCCGCCGCAGAGATCCACAGAGGCCTGCCTGACACTGTCTCGAGGCCTGCCTGACCTTCCAATGCCGGGCGCATTGCGGCGCCGAAACGAGGCTGAGGCCGCCTCTTTCCTCATCCCAGCATCCGCCGGCAGGCGGATACGCCGGCGGCCAACACAAAGGCCATACTAAGGCCTGTTGTGTGCCTGTGCCCCCACTCCGTTCCATCTGCCAAGGGAAGAGGGCAGGAGCCCTCTCCCTCTCCCTGAAGTTGCCTCCAAGACTCCCTCGCCGCAGCAGAGATCCACAGAGGCCTGCCTGACCCTGTCTCGAGTCCTGCCTGACCTTCCAATGCCGGGCACATTGCGGCGCCGAAACGAGGCTGAGGCCGCCTCTTTCCACATCCCAGCATCCGCCGGCAGGCGGATACGCCGGCGGCCAACACAAAGGCCATACTAAGGCCTGTTGTGTGCCTGTGCCCCCACTCCGTTCCATCTGCCAAGGGAAGAGGGCAGGAGCCCTCTCCCCCTCCCTGAAGTTGCCTCCAAGCCTCCCTCGCCGCCGCAGAGATCCACAGAGGCCTGCCTGACCCTGTCTCGAGGCCTGCCTGACCTTCCAATGCTGGGCGCATTGCGGCGCCGAAACGAGGCTGAGGCCGCCTCTTTCCACATCCCAGCATCCGCCGGCAGGCGGATACGCCGGCGGCCAACACAAAGGCCATACTAAGGCCTGTTGTGTGCCTGTGCCCCCACTCTGTTCCATCTGCCAAGGGAAGAGGGCAGGAGCCCTCTCCCCCTCCCTGAAGTTGCCTCCAAGACTCCCTCGCCGCAGCAGAGATCCACAGAGGCCTGCCTGACCCTGTCTCGAGGCCTGCCTGACCTTCCAATGCCGGGCACATTGCGGCGCCGAAACGAGGCTGAGGCCGCCTCTTTCCACATCCCAGCATCCGCCGGCAGGCGGATACGCCGGCGGCCAACACAAAGGCCATACTAAGGCCTGTTGTGTGCCTGTTTGGAGCCACAGGAGACAGGGGCCAGGAACTCTGCCCGTTCTGCTCCAGGTAAGCCAACGCTGCCACCCCGCACGGCTGCACATGTGTGTGCTGTCCATGCCTATAACATGCCACTCGGATACCTCGCATTTCACCTCCCGACTCACCTTCGCTGGACACCCTTGCCACTTACCCCCAGCCACAACTATTATGGACCACTTCCTTTACATCTACGGCTGAACGCTGTGCATCCCCTACTTGCACCTCTCCTTTAGACCTTTCTTTACATCCCCCTTCTTTACAAGTATATTCTGTACTGCCTGTCTAATGCCATTTTGTATCTAGATGCCTTATACTGTGCCTAGTAAACTGTGGTGCACTGCTTCTAGCTGCCTAATTGCGCCATTTTGAATCTAGATGTCCCTGTACTGTGCCTACTTACCTGATTTGCACTGCTGTTAGCTGCCTAATTGTGCCATTTCGCATCTAGATGTCCCTGTACTGTGCCTATTGACCTGATTTGCACTGCTGCTGGCTGCTTAATTGCGCCATTTTGAATATAGATGTCCCTGTACTGTGCCTATTGACCTGATTTGCACTGCTGCTGGCTGCTTAATTGCGCCATTTTGAATCTAGATGTCCCTTTACTGTGCCTACTTACCTGATTTGCACTGCTGTTAGCTGCCTAATTCTGCCACTTCGCATCTAGATGTCCCTGTACTGCGCCTATGGACCTGATTTGCACTGCTGCTGGCTGCTTAATTGCACCATTTTTAATCTAGATGTGCCTGTACTGTGCCTACTTACCTGATTTGCACTGCTGTTAGCCGCCTAATTGTGCCATTTTGCATCTAGATGTCCCTGTACTGTGCCTATTGACCTGATTTGCACTGCTGCTGGCTGCTTAATTGCGCCATTTTGAATCTAGATGTCCCTGTACTGTGCCTACTTACCTGATTTGCACTGCTGTTAGCTGCCTAATTGTGCCATTTCGCATCTAGATGTCCCTTTACTGTGCCTATTGATCTGAGTTACACTGCTGCTGGCTGCCTAGTCGCGCCACCTCTACTCCTTTATACCCTTTGTCCTGAACCCATATAATTATATCCTCTGTCCCCTGAGAAATACAAGCTGCGACATGCAGCTAAGAACCTTTGCCAGCATTGACCTTGTATTCATAGTCTTCCTAGGACTATCAGCCTGCACTGCTGCCAGCCACCGCGCAAGTAAAACTAAGACCTTACTTATTCGCCCATCAACCATGCTCTACCATCCCGAGCCTCTATCAAACCCTTACCTCAATGACCCAGCCCTCTGGCTCAAGCACTTTGCTACCAAACCCACTCCAAACATCCCATGTACTCTACAACAAAGGAATAGCAGACTTGGAACTAGACTGCCTAGACCACCTTGTATTCTGCGCAATCGCTCTGCCCTTCCACTGCCCAACCCTACCGCAACGCCTAGTCCTCCACCATCCACCTTACCCATCGCAGCACTCAAGGGAGCCCTTATCAATGCTAGATCCCTCACGGCGCACGCCCTTGACATCGCTGACCTCATCACGGTCCAGAACCTTGACTTCCTAGCTATTACCGAAACCTGGTTACATGACGCCTCTGGCCCACTCCTCGCTCTATCCCTACCCAAGGGTTATACCATTATCAGAAACGACCGCCATTCCAACTTGTCGAAAGGAGGTGGAGTCGCTTTTATTCACAGCAACAAAATCGTTATGAGAGCTGCTCTCCTCATACAACTTAGTTCTGCAGAATCTCTCACAGTGAAACTATCGCTCTCTCCTACCAATGCAGCAACACTCCACCTTATATACAGAACTCCAGGCCCATTGGGTTCATTCACAGATGAGGTTGCATCCACCTTGTCGACTAACACCAAGCCCAATCTCAGATACTGCTACTAGGAGACCTCAACCTAGGTCTCTCAGATCCCAAGGACCACATGGCCACTGAAGTAGACACCACCCTCTCCAACCTAGGCTTCCAGCAGCGTATTCGTGATCCTACACACATCAAAGGAAGAACGCTCGACTGGCTAGCCGACCTTAACTGTAACACCAATGTCACCTCTAATGATGCATGCGCCTGGTCGGACCATCATGTTATTACGTTCCTCCTGCCAGCCACCAACCCCCAGCCCATACCTACCATAGCCCCCGCTATACCTACCAGAAATAAAAAAAGATATCACCAGGGAGAAACTGCTTCCTCTTATCCTCCCTTGCTTGAACACTCTTGCTGCACAGCAGAAGGATAAGGACCCCACTGTCCTAGTAGACACTTATAACAGCCTAATGACCAACGCCATTGAGAGCCTAGCTCCACTAAAAATCCGTAAAGCCAAACAACAGTCCCACCTGAACACCTGGTTCACCCCGCAGCTCAACGCGCTGCGCAAAGAAAAGCGCAAGGCTGAAGCCCTTTGGAAAAGCCACAACAGTGCTGCCAATAAAGCCTCCCTTCTAATCACCTCTCTTAATTACAAGGAGGCCATATTACAAGCCAAAAAGGAGACATACAAAACACGAATATCCCAGGCAGAATCGAACACTAGAGAATTATTCAAAATCCTTAAAGAGCTAGAATCTCCCTCACTTGCCCCGGACACGTGCACCAAGGACAGCACCTGGTGCAACAATATACAAAATGCCCTTCTCAACAAAATATCCACCTTGCAATCCAAAATCAACGCCAAACAAAATACCCTCCACACCCCTACATTTAGCAATACCAGGCCACCTAAAATAACAACCCTTGACTCCCCGGTGCCGTTCAGCTTCACACCACTCACCGTTCTGGAGGTTGAAAAAATCATCTGCAATTTAAAACCCTCAAACTGCCAAGGGGACACCTGTCCAGCCCCGATCATTAAGGAGTCGGCTCATGACCTCGCTCCTTTTATCACCTCTTTCATCAACGCCTCCTTTCAATCGGGAGTGGTCCCCAATAACCTAAAGGATGCTTGGGTTATCCCTCTCCTAAAAAAACCCACCTTAGACCCGGAGGTTCCAACCAATTATAGACCTATCACAACGGTCCCATTTCTGCTAAAGATCTTAGATAGAGCAGCCTATCTTCAGATACAGAACTATCTGGAATCAAACAACCTACTAGGCACGAGACAATCCGGCTTCAGACCGAAGCACGGTATGGAGACAGCCCTCCTCGATCTCAAGACCCAAATTGAGGATCTCAAAGACAAAGGTAAACTAGCCCTGTTACTACTATTAGACTTATCTGCTGCCTTTGATCTGGTTAATCACCAGATCCTCTGTCACCACCTGAAAACTGCAGCTCACTTCTCCGACATGGCCACAAACTGGATTCAATCCTTCCTGGATAACAGACAGATGAGGGTATTCTCGCCCACCTCCGCAGCTGACCCTGCACCAGTCCCGTGCGGAGTCCCCCAAGGATCGTGTGTATCCCCTACCCTTTACAATGTATTTACTAAACCCTTATTTGATGTGCTTGACTATCTGGGTGTCACCTACACAAATTATGCTGATGACACCCAGATACTCATCCCCATCACGGGTGATTACACATTAGACTCAAAAGCCTTGAATGATGTTTACCATGTCATTCAAACATGGATGGCCCAACATGAGCTCTGTCTCAATGACGACAAGACAGAGCTCCTCATCCTAGGTACTCAGCAAAGACTAAACAAGCTGAACCCTATGTTCAGTTCCTTTAACATCGATGGAAATATAATAAAAGTCTCCAAAGACACAAAAACGCTTGGAATCTACCTCGACTCCACCCTCTCCCTTCACAGACAAACCAATGCAGTTGCGGCCGCCGCCTCCTATACCTGCAAGCTGATCACAGCATGTCGCCCTTTCCTCTCCTCGCACAACTGTACTACCCTTGCTAGGACCCTGGTCATGTCTAAACTTGACTATTGCAATGCATTGTACCAGGGCACTAATCAGGGTAACCTAGACAAGCTCCAAATCATACAAAATAACGCCATCAGGGCAGCCCTCAATATCCCCAGATCTGCACACATTTCGGATACCAGGAAGAACCTTCATTGGTTGTCAGTCACCCAAAGGATCTCACTAAAATCGCTTGCCCTTACCTACAAATGCATGAACAATCTGGCCCCCACTTATCTCTCCTCACGATTCACGCTGTACACTCCAGTTCGCTCACTTAGATCTACCCTGAACCAGAGCCTACTGATACCTAGATACAAGCTCCAAACAGCTAGTGGTTCTAGCTTACCAGTCCTGGCAGCCAAACTGTGGAATGCTGTCCCCTTGACTATCAGAAACCTCCCCTCCCTCAACCTTTTCAAACATAGAGCCAAATGTTGGCTTGCCTCCTCCAATGCCTAAGCTACATTCTGAAAACGTGTTGCAATAACCTATGTAAGGAAGTACTACTTGACAATCCATGTATCGTTGTACTACCTACCTATGTCTATTTCTATGCCATATTTATTGTTTGATATATTATCACTGTATGCAACTTATGTAACCATTGCCTTAAGGAATGCGCCCGGTAGCCTCCGGGCCTGGTCTGCGCTATACAAATAAAATAAATACGAATACAAATACAAATTGAGTGGGTGGGGGTAGAGAGAGTGGGGGTAGGGTGGAAGGTGGGGTTAGAGGGAGTTGAGGTAGGGTGGGTGGTTGGGTATAGCGAGAGTGTTGGTTGGGTAGGTGGGGGTAGAGAGAGTGTGGGTAGGGTCAGTGGGGGTAGAGCGAGTTGGGGTAGGATCGGTGGGGGTAGAGAGAATGGGGGTTGGGTGGATGTGGTAGAGAGAGTGGGGGTTGGGGTAGGGCTGGTAGTTGAGGAAACAGAGAGTGGGGTAGAAGAGTTGGTGGGCGTAGAGAGTGGGGGTATGTTGGGTGGGGGTATGGTCAGAGGGTTGGGGTAGAGAGTGGGGGTAGGGTTGGGGATGGGCCTAGAGCAAGTGGAGGTAGCATGGGTGGGTGGGGTGGAGAGAGTGGAGGTAGTTAGAGTAGAGGTAGGGTGGTGGTAGAAAGAATGGCGGTAGGGTGTGTGGGGGTAGATAGAGTGGCAGTAGGGTGGGTATGTGGGTTTAGAGAGAGTGGAAGGAGGGTGGGTGGGGGTAGAGAGAGTGGTGGTATGGTGGGTGGGTGCATGGTCTTTGAGAGAGTGGAGGTGTGGTGAGTGGGTGGGAGTAGAGAGAGTAGAGGTAAGGTTTGTGGGTGGGGTTAGACTAAGTGGAGGTAGGGAGGGCGGGGAAGAGAGAGTGGGGGTGATGTAGGTGGAGGTAGAGAGGGTGGAGGTAGTCTGTGATGGTGGGGGTGCGAGAGAGTGGAGGTTGGGTGGGGCAAGAGAGATAGGAGGTAGTGTGGGGGCAATTGGTGGGGGTTGAGAGAGTGGGGGTAGGGTTGGCGGATGGGGTAGGGAGAGAGTGGAGGTAGGGTGGGTTGGGTTAGAGATAGTAGAGGTAGGGTGGGTGGATGGGATAGAGAGAGCAGAGGTACATGGCTGTTAGGTGATACCAAGAGTGGAGATAGGGTGGGTGGTGTCACAGAGAGTGGAGGTAGGGCAACTGGGTGTTGATAGAGAGAGTGCAGGTAGTGTGGGTGGGTTGTTGGTGGTAGATTGATGTGGGTTATGGTGGGTGGGTGTGTTTAGAGAGAGTGTGGGTAGGGTTGGTGGGGGTAGAGAGAGTGGATGGTGGGTGGGTGCTATAGACAGAGTTGGGGTAGGGTACAGTGGGTAGGTGCGGGTAGGGAGAGCGTTGGTTGGGTGGGTTGCTGGGTGGCTGCTGAGAGAGTGGGGGTATGGTGGTTGGGTGTTGGTAGAGATAGTGGGGTTAGGGTGGGTGGGTGATTATAGTTGGTTGAGGGCATACAGCATGAAGAACAAAGCAGCCTAAACTTTACTTGTCCAACGTACATTTGTCAGTTTCAAGCCATGGCATGGCCCATTGCTATGCCAACCTGATAATCTCAAGTTCCAAGCGCACATTCCCTCTCTTTCCTATAACAATGGTTTTGGCAATTTTGTGACGCAACCGCAACAGAAATTCCCCAAAACCAAAAAACACCATTTTCAGGAAAGATTGTTGAACAATGAAAGCACCAACATAGTAACATGACTGTGAAATAATGGCTGTCCACAGACACCTCTTCTGAACAAGAAAACACCATCTGCAAATTACTCTTTGCAGCAGAGTTTACTAATGGATTCCTATAGAATCCCCTTGGTTTTGAGCAGGTGCAAACCCGAGGTGGATTCTAGAGGATTCAATTTGTTTTACGCCTGCATGAAAATCTCCTAAAGGTGTAAAACGAAGTGCTCACACAAGACTGGGCAGGTCAGCATTGTGATGTTCTCATCTACACTGTATGTCCTCCTTGTGTCAGCATGAAAACGGGTTGGAGTATTAAATGAATGTGTGAAAATAATGTCCCTGTTACTCCTCCATTTAACGCACTGCCCATTTTGAAATGGGGGCTATCTCTGTCTCATGACTCCCCTTTGCTCTTGCAGAATTTGCTCTGCTGTCAGTTTTGATTTTGTAATATCCGAGTGAGTTTTCTTTGGGGGACAGAGGAAAGAAATCTTAAATGGAATGATGCGATGTTTGAGATTGTAGACATGATAGACTAAATCAGCGATGATCGTGTGTGTTGGCCTTCGTTGGAGGCACTCGTCTGCTTTTGCTGAAGCATATCAATGGGGCATTTTAAGGCGACTGGTTAGCATGACAATGGCGGGAGACTGTTCACCATAGCATTTCTGCAGCACAATCTGTGCGGGATTAGTTGTTGTATGTTTACATATTGTGAGGAAGGTGAAACAGAACCTGCTCGGCGTGCTCGTGATAACCGTGCACGCAACAATACATGTATCCCTTCTCTTGTCAAGCAAAGTTCTGGAACGTCACTGTTTATAATTCGTATGTGTCTACTACTGTGTTACTGTGTTTAAATACAAATGTTTTAAAAAAAAATATGCTGGACATTTTTAAAAAAATGAATCTTCCCTAAAGTATATTCATTAAAAAATAATGATAATAATAATAAAAAAAACATAATAACGTTGTATTCTCCTGTGGTACATAGTTGGTTTGATTTGTGTTCCAGGAGATGCGATGCTGTTGTGACACTGCAGGTGAACGTGGGTGTCCCACTTTTGTTTGCACAATGTAAGCTTTTCCCCTGCAGCCAATGTCCCTGTTATGTTCTCTGCGGCCATGTTTAGCTCAGTTTCCCTGGTTTCCGCAGTGTACCATTACAGCTTCTCTCCGGAAATCTGACAGGGTATTTTCAGTTTTCCCTTCGGAATTTACATTGGTAGGAATTCACGAATGTCTGAAGCAGCTTTCTTTCTTGTCCTATGTGAAGAAGGCTCCATTCGTCAGGAACGCACTGCCTGTCAAGATCAAGCAAGTACTGGTTTTGACAAACTTTTCTCCCTTCAGGCAAGTCACAGTTCAAGTGGCATGTAAACGAAAGTTGCAAAAAATGTGGCTTTTGAAAAGTCTGCGCTTCCGGAGTCCTTTGGGCTTTAAGACTTACATCTGTCTAAACTTTGAAAAATAAGAGAACCCGTAATAGAAATTCTACTTCTTTCCCTTCAAAACAGTGCCATATTTTCTCTGTATGTCTGCATTACACATCCACCGAAGGTCAAGACGACGTAAATGTTATGATACCGTGGCCACAGCCGTAGCATTGCTTGGAAAAAGCAACCGCCCTAGTGCAAAAGATTCGAGAAAAATAAAATCCAGCACACACACCTGCAATAAGCCTAATAGATTCTAACACAATTGTATTTTCCTTTGGACTTCTATACATTAACATGTGAAGCTCAAAGGCATGATGTTTCATCGAGTACAACAAATATATTGATTTATAAAAGTCCAAATATATGATAGGTTATTCATCAGAATTACTAAAGCTAACACAGATTTTTGTAGTATTCTTAAAAACCGTACAGCATAGCAAACGTGTATCAGCCATGAACACATTTCCATGGATATTCTATCAATAGCTGCTGTGTCCCAATTTGTGTTCAAATAGATATTTAGAGACGTATACATAGAACCAAGAGTAAAATTAGTGTATGCCGAAGATAATGGGAATGTCACAAATGTGTGTTTGTGCGGTTGAATGTCATTACAATGCATCCATGTGGTGGGTTTCATTGAAAGAAAAAGATGGTGGCAGGTATGCAAGTTTAACCGTGAATCTCTGGCCGGCACTGTGCAGAAGTCATGTCCTACTTGCTCTACCTTGCTCCTTGCCACGCCTCATCCATTGAGCGTGTCTTCTCTTTCTTTAACTTAGCTCTTCATGCACACTTTGACCTGAATTAAGTACCAAGAGAGAGAGGGGACACGTAAACATTACCCCCTAGATTGGAAACATTATGTCCCAGAGTGTTGTTTCTGGAAAAAGCTTCCAACATCCAAGCACCACGTTTAGTACAATCTTTCCATCAGCAGTACCAAGAAAATCCCTAGGCCCGACAGGAAGAATTCTAGGGGGTATGTCATGGCCGCCCTACCTGCCACCCTAGTTGACAGTTCCTTGCTCCGTGTTCTTGTGAGAGGACAGTTGGGATTGAGGGTACCCCCGTATCATTAAAGTTAATAACAAGCTGTATTTCCCAGCATGCCCGGCCTACAGAAAGGACTTGCTTCGCCCCATGACATTACCTGCGAGATCTTGCAACATTTGGGACATCCTGATAGGTCTTCTTACTATGAATTTATAAATGGTCCTGCCAACAGAGCACGCATGCCAGTCGTTCGACGATCAGCCAGCTTCAGCCACTTCATTCTGCACTGTTATCCAGGCACAGGAATTTCTGAAACAGATGAAAACAGGACATTGGAACGAGGAAAGACTTTCAGATATACAGTCAAGGAGAATTTTTAACCGCTTAGCTCAATCCAAATCTAGGCTGCCTGGAGGTCCTGGTACCAGCTGTGCTTGGCTCTGGTGAATTTTCATCTGGAAATGGATAGACACAATATTGTTTGAGAAATCTGTTTTGGTAAATTAAGTACTGAACAGTGCTTAAAGCAATTAAGTATGAACCTCGGGTTAAGGACCTTTTGCACATTCCGGATACTATTGCTATTTTTCACACTCACGAGGGAAGACACTTACTAGTAAAACACACTATTTATCTGAATTTGTAACAGAAGGAACTTACAAGCACCAAGGGCAATCCTGCCTATCCTAGGGAGGACACGGCTGGTGCAGGCGACAGCAAATGACTCTTTATCACAGTATTGACAACATCAAGATACCTGGCACAAATAAAGGGGTTTAGGGAAGAGTCAAGGAACGGGGAGAGTGATATAACATTGGTGTCTGGGCAATGCGCCGCCTTCAGCAAGGGAAAATGTGTACTGTATTTTGCTCATTGGGGCATGTAATATGGCCAAAGCAGAAGGTTTGAATGAAGTGGTGGACTAGACTACAACAAACATGCACTTTGAGCATTAGCAAGGACCTGAAAGCATGTTTTTGTAAATCGGTCTGGTGTTTTATTTTTAGAAAGTGTAAGAACGTAAGTAGAAAAACTAGTGATATATATTTGGTGTCTGGGTAGTGGGCCTGGTCCTCTGCAAATGTAAATGTGTACTCTGATTTCCTCCTTGGGGAATGCAGCAAGGCCAAACCCTATGCCCCATGGATTTGAAGACTGGCCATGTTTGCAAGCCAAGAGCACTGGACATTGGTTACATCATATGGGTTTACTGGACACTGAGGTAGATGCAGGGTAGGTGAAGTAAAGAATCGGGGTGGTTTGGTGCGACTGGGGTCATGGTAGAGCCTTACGCCGTAGACATTTGAATGGTGATTTCCATCCCCAGCATGCACTGCTGAAAACAACACACATAAGTATGTGTTGCAAAAAATATGTTTCTTAAAGGAGGTTTATAGTTCTTTCATATATATGAAAAGAGGAATTATTAATAACGTATATATAGTGATGTAGCACCATGAAATGTCATGGTTAAGATGCATCCCACCCCTTGGGTCTCATCAGCTCCAGTAGTTACCCAGTGGCGTCCCACCGTGGCATACCTTGGCATTTCCCTCCTGGGGTCTCATGAGCATTTGCCCATCCGCATTGCCCGCTCTATTTATGCACTTCTCTCACTGCATAATGCGTATGTGCATTTATAGGAGCAGTGTGTAAAATATATTTGTATAAGTAAGGAAAATGCTGATGCAAAAGATTTTTTAAAAAGATTGTTAAGTGGCAGTTGGTGTGTGGAAGCTTTATATGGTCATAGGGTTATATGTACAGTTTTTGGAAGTGATTGGTGTATGCCTGTGTGACTGTTTGAAAGGAGGCATTGAGGGAGTGTTACAAATATAAAATGAAAAAGGATAGAAGGGCTGACCTGTGCGATGGTGTGCATGTGCCATCCGGGTATTTTAATGATCCATGGCATGGAAAGGGCAGTGTGGAAACCATGGCTAGTTATAAAGGTACCTCGATAAAGGTTCTTATTGTATGCTAGAGAAAAGTATTTGGGGCAGAATATAGTTTCTGCGTTTTATATTTTTCTGTGATATATAATTGTACATTAGCACTGTAGGCAGGGGAGCCAGTCAATCAGGTGGGTAGGAATGTGGGCTTGAACCGCTGGTACAAGCCCATGTTCCTAGCAGCCTGTCGGCCGACTGTCCCTGCCACCAACTTCCTTCCAACCCTCTGTTCTATTTTAACCCCACCGCCTACTTAATTTAGTAGGGGGTGGGGGCCACTGCCACATTCTCTCCTTCTCTATGCCTTCCGCCGGCCGCCATGGAAAGGGAAGAGGGGCTCTGTACAGAGCTCCGCCTTCCATTTCCATGAAGGCCCTCTTGGAAAAGGATTTTCCTTCCAACAGTGGTATGTCGTGCGCGTCCCGCTGTAGGAAGGAAAATCCTTTTTTTTAGCACTCTTGATTACTGCTTTGGCAACCTGGGGTGCTAATGGCCTTCAGACCCCATTGCAGGGGCTGGAATGGGGGATAATGGTCTGGAGGCCTTGTTATCCGCCCTCGCTTTGCATGGCCCGATAATTTGGGCTGTTGGAAAATCTTATTGAGTCTATTTACTTTATTGAGAAATGTAAAGTCGATGGAGTCTATGAAATTATTTTTTTAGTTCTATTTTTTTACTGTGAAAGGTAGTTCCTAAATTATTTTTTTTTTTGCAGCAGACATCAGAATGTAAGGTGGAGAGCGAAATGAGGGAAGAGGCACCAAGCAGTATTATAGAGGGGCAGGTGAACAGGGGAAGATGTTTTGCGCGTGTTACATCTAAGGTAGGAGGCAGTGTTTCTCATGCTCTTTGATTACAGCTTCAAAAGCACTACAAAATTGCTCCCCCCTGTAGAGTGGTGTGTTGCAGCATATACAGAGTACTGTTGTCTTCAAAAGATATGGATCAACAGCCCCTTTTATCACTTGCTAGGTAGCTTGTGGGATTTTGTGTCCCACAGAAGTAGGCCATGGGGTTACAGTATTGGTTGAGGAAGAAGAGGTGGAAGAAGACAGACTAGTACTTGCTAAGAAAGGAACAACCTTTATGAGAGCATTGTTATTACAGTGAATATATATATTCGCTGAAAAAACGTTGTTAAAGGGACGTTATGGTTATTTTGCACTAACAAAAACCATTGAAAATCACTGAAAAAACAGTTTCAAAGGGACATTATGGTTACAAGTAAAACCCAAAACCCCCACAAATTTGCCAGTCATCATATGACCACAGAAATTCCGAAGGTCATCATGTTACCACACCCGTGCAGCGTGACAGGGGTGTCTGCGAATGGTGTCCGTGGCCGCGGACAGTTTAAAAGTCCTTTTTTTAGAGTGTTTCAAGCAGAACCGTTACCCTTCCACAGCTCGCAGACCCATTCTTCGTTGATCTGGCAACTTTTTACAACTTTTCAAGACCTGTTTTTGACTCTGCAGTCCATAGACAGTACAACTGTTCGCGGACGGTTCCTCTGGAGTGACCCACTCATTTGTTTTCCTCATTCTCAATCTGGCTGTCCAGGCAAGAGCATTTGGGAAAATCTGCAAAAACACTGGAGTCACAAATCCCAAACGGTACCCTCCACAATGCACAATTACAATGTATGGACATTTGAAGTGAGGCATAATCTCACAGAATGAAAACAAGCTTGCTCAGTTTAAGCCACAAACTGAATGAAACAAAACGTCCACTTCTGCCAATCCAATACACTAACGAGGCCATGATTTTCAGCATACACATTCAATGACTGAATTGAAGAGTCCCCCAAAATCCACACAGTCTGCCTTCTCAAAAACATAGCGATAGCCACTTTGAGTGCTCTCAGAACTCCTGCAAGCAAAACTGCTACCACCCTCTCTTCCTGTACACCAAACACAGCGAACCTGATTGACTGATCGCTGCAGTCTTCTTCCCATGCCAGGTATCCACAAAAGACCTGGATGTGGCATGTGCCATCTGCTGGACTACCGCAGTGTCCGCTGACCCTGTAGCACAGAGGCAGCCCTTCTACCAGAGTAAATATCTCCTGTTAATGAAAGGAATCTGCATCAGAAAATACTGTGCAACTGTCCAAGATTTCTGTTTTCCAGATTCAACAAGATCTGCATATATATATATATATATATATATATATATATATATATATATATATATATATATATATATATATATATATATATATATATATATATATATATATATATAACTTGTACAAAAGTACAGGGGCAGCACTCCAGGAGCAGCAACGTAAATGGATCCAGATTGCCAGAAAAAATAAAGTGTCCACAGCAACATGATTTCCTTTATTTCTGAGTGCAGTGGAAAGTGTGATATATATATCTACAAGCATATATATATATATATATATATATATATATATATATATATATATATATATATATATATATATATATATATATTATATATCACACTTTCCACTGCACTCAGAAATAAAGGAAATCATGTTGCTGTGAACACTTTGTCTGTTTATATATATATATATATATATATATACATATATATATAAGGGTTCCTACTACTCACCCTGTAATAGCCTTCTCAGTAAGCATATTCTCTATTTTACCCACTTTTTTAACCACTCTAGCAAATGCCATGCACTGCAGCATTCATCACCTGATCATATGTAGCAGCAAACAATTAGAATGCTCTGCATTTCAATATGTTTCTTTTTACAAGCATTGTGGTGAAAGTAAAAAAATGCATATGTGCATGTACAGCAGCACTGTGTCACTTTTTCATAAAAGAAAGGAAAAGCAGATGAAATAGATCTGGGGACCATTTTTAATCTCCACTTTGTGTCTGCCAGTTTAATATGTTGGCAGCACATGCAAACGTCCCAACATCAACCATTCCAATCTATAGGTGCTTTTATGTCTTTATTTTTTCCTTTTCATTCTGTCACTTCAAATTCCACTTCACTCATTATAAAACTCAAACTACAAGTCTCAGAATGCAAAGAAAAAATCACAACTGAACTTCAAGATTCGAAACTGTGATATGTATACCAATGAAACATATAACATGCTGTGCTTTTCAAAATATGTTTGGGGAAGCAATTTGAAGAAAGTCAAAAAACGCATAACTAATATATTTATACACCATTTTTAATTGACACTCAATGTGTGCCAGTTTAATATATTGAAAGTACATGCATACTTCCTAACACAACCCATTCCAATAGCTTCAGCTGCTTATGAAGTCCTAATTTTTCTCTACAATCTGGGACTTGTATTCCAACATTTATAATGGGAAAAGCGGAACTACAAGTCCCAGAACGGAAACAAAAACCTAGGACTGTATAAATATCTAAAGATTAGAATGCATCATGTTGGCAAGTATGCATATACTCCTAACATATTAAACTCCACACACCAATTGCCATTTAAAAGTGTACTAGAAATCATTTCCACAAACCTTTCTTCTCTTTTACAAAACATTACAGAGCTTCTATAAATGCACATACGTATTTCATAACTTTCATAAAAATGCTCCTAAAAGCAAACATTGTTAACCATCCACCAATTTTATTAACTGTTTTCCCCATCCTTCCTTCATAAATAACAACCTTGCTTACTAAAAGTACTTCACCCTTACCGCAGATATCCATTAACGTTCTTTTACAATAACAGGAAATAAGCACATTACCAAAGACAAGAATTGAAAAAAGAATACCCTTCACATCCAACAAAGTAAATACATGAATGTATTATGTATATGTATGTAATTACAGCAGCACAGATTGACTATATATTACCCCAACTATTCTTTTCAAACCAACATTTCCTTCACTCTAAGCCACTATATTCGATTATTCACACTCTTCTTATTCCCATCTAAACATCACCATTTCAACACCCACTCTTTTCCTCAAAACAACACAAAGGCCTTACAAATTCTATCACACCACCACTCCCTTACTCACTAACCCAACACCAACACACCTCTGCAGACTCCCACAACCTTCCCAACCACACCTAATATACCACCACACAATCAACCAGTACTCTATTTAAATGTCAGGTAAATAAATTCATCTCTACAATCACACCAACAAACCCATGCACAATACATTGCACAACTTTCCAACCCAAACTTTATCTTTTCCAGCAGACACAACAAAATGCCTACTAAAAAGCAACTCTGTAGAAAAGAAAGAAAAAATAGAGCAGATAAGAATAAAACTATACCATATAGTCATCCACCTCTAAAACAATGGCCCTCATTACAAGTCATGCGTTAAGGGGTTAACGGTGCCGTAAAGAGCGTCGGCGCCATTAAACCCTTAACGCCTGATTCACACTTTTACGCCTGCCTTTTGCATCTCCATTATGCCCTATGGGGCAAAAATGGGAATGGGGAAGGGCAAATGGTGAATGGGGAATTACCGCCCCACTCACCTTGGAATGGGGCGGTAATTCTGCCATCCACCATGGCGGAATCCGGCATAGACCATGGTGCTAATAGCACCATGGTCCACCGCCTGATTTGTAATGAGGGCCAATGTATAGAAAACATGAAAACAAAATAGCTAGTAACCTCACTCAACAAAACTAAACCAGCCACGACTAAAAACGGAAAGGCCCCCTCTTGTAAAAATGAATAGTAAAAAAAATATGCACAAAGAAAAGCAGACCTACTAACAAACCTAACACTGTATCTACCAGTATTAACATAGTGAGGGTAAAGCAATCCAAAATATTTATGTTATTGAAAATGTTCCACCGTAGAGTTCTTTACAATCTTATAAAAACAGCTGAAAAGGCAAAATCTACCCTTAAAAAGTACCGCAGGACACTAATCCTGCCAGCTCTAATGGACAGCGCTTTTCTACTGAAGAGAACATTGTTTATATTGATTTTAAACAGAATGAAACCACTAACTAAATTAATCAGTACATTACAAAAGGTACTTCTAAACATGCACAGTGTCAATACACATACCTTTTCAAACTTCTGTGATGTTGAATGGACTCACACAAGCAGCACAGAGCCATATTTCAATGAAGAAGCTTATAACCAAGAACAACAAAAACAATTGCCATAGACATAAATGGTCAAGGGTATGAAATGGTGGATGACACCATTATGGCAAAAGAAAAATTTTTTAGAAAATAATTCCCCAAACACACTTTGAGTCAATTGCTCAATCACTATGTGAAACTAAAAGACAAAAGTGGAATGAAAACTTTACAAACCATGGACTCCTGTCCGGTGCGCAGTCACACTGGTCTGCGAGGTCACTCATTAGCCTGCATTTTAGGAACTGCTTGCAAACGCACTTTCCAACACATCAAAATATTAGCAACACACCATTCTACTATATGTAATCTTGTGAATCGACTACACTATTCAAAAAGTGCTGCTGTAGAGATCCAAAATTTAAATAACATTCTCCTACATGAAACAGCCAAATAACTGCTTCAAGAAATAGAGCACATCCAATGTAAATACTTTGGAATTTAAGATGACATAGAAAATTCAGTACCTTCAGAAAAGACCTCATGAACACCAAACGTCCTAATAAAGACATACAAAAAAGAAATGGCTACGTTTCAAAACACAACTGCTGAAATACCAGACCAAATATGTCTCTGTTGTTGCAGAACGTTTTATAAAACGAGCACAAGAATAGTAGATATAGCCTGCACAATAGAAGACAATGAAGAATCCCAATGGTTACAATTAGCTTTATATCTAACAGCAGAAACTAACTTCAAAATAACTGACCCCTCACCAGTTTGCACGTACTGCAACTGCAAAGCTTGACAATAACAAAATGCCATCACATGCTATCACAGATGTGGTTATTTGGCCTAAAATATTTGAACTACTGCCAATTTGACCACATTTTGTTGGTCTAATCTTTTTTGACCTATTGCAGAGGGAGATCCCCACAACTCACCCTAATGCTCAGAGACACTCCCCACACCCTTGCCTTCCCCAACTTCAACCTACTCCCTTAACCACAGCTATTTTTAATAAAATATACCATTTCACCTACCAAATTCAGCCCAAAAGATGCAGTCAAATCAGAGTAGGTCAAGTTGGCATTAGGTCAACTATGCCAATATTGCTATCACTAATAACTCTGACTTCCGCAAGCTCTCAAACAACTTAGCTGGTATGAGTTCATTATAATCCAAACAGTGCACTCATTTCAAGGTATAATACACCTTCAACCGAAACAGCCAAATGACCTACATCCGAGTTACTAAAGGGCATCCGTGGCAAAGTAGTATATTTGCCATTAGATCTAAAAGAAAATGTACAAACTCTAGGAATACACTGACCAATAGATCAATCTTTGAGTGTACTAGTTAATGGTGTGCCAACGAAATACAAAACAATTTGGCAACAACTAGTTGACATAAACAAAGTTAGACAAGCCCTTCAATATCTAAAAGAAAACAATAAACACTACAAAGATATAAAAATAGAGGAAAACCTAAAAGAAACCACACAAATAATTCAAGTCTCACCAGCAACTGGCCAATTTGAACGTGTAGATCCTGTTACTGCAGCCAACATTTTAGACCATTATACAATTCACCCACTACACTCCAAAGATACCATTGACGATTCATTAGAAACATATCAAATGCATCAACGCAAAGGATGCCCAATGAGCATATGGGAAAAAAGTGTAGAACACATTATTTTCCTATACTCTTTCCTAGAGGACAAGGAGGAAGGTATGATGAAAGGTCCATGCAAATTAGTGCATCTCAATATATTGTTCTTTAGGAATGTATTCTGAAGACCCCAGATTCAGACAAAATGTTGAATACATTTTCCACCTCATCTTTGAAAGTGAATAGCAACTCTATATTATGGAGATGCACACACATTAAAAACAGGCTCCAACTTTATAAACATATAAGCTACCCAACTGCTTCAAAAAATAAAAGACAACGATGAAGTTATGCAGTTAAATATCACAAATCTCTTGGCAAACATGAGTGGTACAAAAGAATTCTGGTTACTACATAATGCTGATGTACGTTGTATGCTAAGGAATCTAGGCCCACCCACAAGGTTTGTTACATTAAGTTGTGCAGAGTACGCATGGGATGGCTTGCAAGACTACGTATGCACTGCAAACCAAAATAAAAAAGGAATAGATATAGAAACACCAGCAGAACTCTGTTCGCTTGACCCTGTTAATGTATCAATGTACTTTCATCAGTATTTCATTGCCATGCTGGACTTTATCTGCAATAAAACTAGCCCTCCGCTCGGAGAAGTGCAACACTTCTTTTGGAGAAAACAATATCAATCCAGAGCAGCACCACACATCCAAATGCTTTTGTGGATAAAAAGTTACCTAAATCTGGCCATGATAGTGACGCCACTGTTTTACAATTTATTGAAAAATACATTACACACACATCGCTTCCAAAAACATAAGTGTGGCAAATACTGCCGACGTAGTTATAAAAACAAAGGCAAATACCCTACCAAATGTCGCTTTGGCTTCCGTATACAAAAATGACAAGTAAATAGTTTGATGCCTTCTGTTAGACACAGCGTGAAAGACAAATCCCCTAAAAATACATACAACATTAAAAGGGACGAAGCATACAAGTACAACAATGATTACAATGCAATCATTGTCCGCTAGGAAAAGGCCCTGTTTGAGCCGGATTCCCCTCATCCTTCCGACACAGCGGAGAGGGCAGGGGCCCTTTCCCCTTCTCCCTTGCAGACCCCGGGGCCAGCATTTCCCCTGCAGTGCTGCTGGAACAGCTGCAACTACCCATCCAGGCCACCACCACACGGGCACACCATGTCTCATGAGGTGAGCACTCGCTACAGCCACGTTGAACCCCTGCAGCCGGAGACCCACCTTCATTCTACCACGTTGTTGCACACAACGAACCGCTGCATATTTTAATGGCGGCCTGACTCAGCACTCGTTTATTAATGAGGCTGTTTACATCGTTGCCTAGCAATGTCCAGCTACTTGTAAGCAGCATTTCTGCCGGCTGGCGGAAGCCGGCACACATCAGCGAAGGCTCACTAGGAAGAAGCCCTGTTTGAGCCTTTTAGTGCATGGGGCACGGGTGCCAGCAACACCCGCGTCAGCTCTATTCTAGGTAAGCCACGCTCATATCACGCCTAGCCTACTGCCCTGTGCCCCCACTCTGATTATCCTTCTAAAACTGATACGAAGTTGTGCCTAGACTAACCCTTGCCCGCACCTCCACCCAATTCCAGGATTCCCCATCTATTATGTAATTAATTCCATTTGCAGCTTACATCATCGTGTTGCATCAGCGCACATTTTGATTAACTGTGACTGCCGCCTACTTGTGAAACTCAGACTGCAGCACATCCTGTTATGCTTGTTTGCTGCCCATCTTGTTAAAAATATTATTGCGGACCTTTTAGTGTAACCCAATTTGCCGCACATTCTGCTGCTTGTTTGCCGCCCATCTTGATTTCTAATTACCGCCCATCTTGTTAAAAATATTATTTCCACAAAATTTTGTAGATTCTATCTGCCGCACATCATGCTATGCTTGTTTGCTGTCAACTTTATGAAATTCAATTTTCCGCACATCCTGCCTGGTTTGTTTGTCGCCCTTTTTGAATTCTAATTGCCACCCATCTAGTTCAAAATCTGATTGCCAACCATCAGGTGAAACTCAAATGTATGCACATCTGGTTAAGTTTGTTTGCTGCCCTCCTTGTGAAATCAACTTGCCGCACATCCTCCTAACATCGATTGCCACCCAATTCTAATGCCCAACTGCTGCATTTTCTATCTAGGCTGACCGCTGCACACTGTATCAAAACTGACTGCCATATACTCTGCCATAATTATTAGCAACCTCTTTTGCTGATATCTATCTGCCCCACACCCACATCCCACATACCACAGAGCATTCCTGCCCCATCACCTGCCTACCAATGCATCCTACCACACTATCCCCACTACAGCACACACTCACCAACCAGCACACTCACAGTATCACCTTCATCTGGTACCTCATTATTGCCCTAACCCTTACACTAGCCGCTTACAGGTACATGGATTCAGCCATAATACCTACCTCCTTTATTCACCTCTCAACCCACACTCCACCTCAGCACGCCTGCTCAGTCAACACTACCCTCCCAAACAACCCTACAGCCATTTCCCAAATGTACCTAGGACACAGACTCTCTAGGCTCAGAGTACGAACTAAGCCCATTCTGCATCCCACCTTGCCCATCTCCACGGCCATCAGAGATCACAAACTCGCCTCACGCTCAACCATTACTCACAAACCACTACACTTCCCCATGGCTAAGTGCCCACTCAACAACAAGCTCCTGCACACAGGCTCCCCTTCATGAGTTCCCTCACCCAACCTACAGGCACACCCTCACCTCTTACCGCAGCACCTTGCATTTCAAGCTGCTCCTCAGCCACCAATCCCCACCACCACAATAGCGCCCCATGCCCTACCTCCAAAACACATGACCTTGACATACTGGCCGTCACTGAATCCAGGCTCCACGTTGCATCTGGCCCTGTCATCTCCCTTGCCCTCCCGCAAAGTTACTCTATCCTGCGACAGGACAGGCAGATCGCAAAAGGTGAAGGTGTTGCCCTTATATCCAAGGACACACTTTCCATTAGGCTATGCAACCACCCATGGGAAGGTAACTCTGACCTCCTCTCAGCTAAACTGTCCCTCTCTCCCAACTGTACTGTACATATTCACATCATCTACAGGCCCCCTGGCACAGCCCCCAATTTCCAAGGGCACCCCCTCCATATTCTAGGCAGCAACCTATAAAGCTCCACAAAAACCATCCTACTCAGGGACTTCAATCTAGGACTCAATGACCCAAAAGACAAAGCAGCTCTAGCCCTAGCCAAAGATCTCAAAGACCTTGGCTTCTTACAAAAAGTCACAAGCCTGACACACAATAAAGGCTGCACCATAGACTGGGTAGCAGATCTCATTTGCTCCACCACTGTTATCTCCAACACGACCTACCCATTGACTGATCATAACTGCATCCAATTTACAGTTCCCACCGATCCCCCCACGAAAATAAAAAAGCCATTGACGCCATAGCCCCGATCGAAGCCAAAAAGGACAAAAAAATCCATGCACTCCAACTCATGGTTCACTGAAGACCTATTAGCCTTCCACACCAGCAAACGCCTATCTCTAACCAAATGGCGGGCGAAACCTAGTGACTCCATGTTGGAAGAATTTAAAAGACTCTCAACGCAATACATAAAAGCCACTTTGGAAGGCAAGTCTAATTCCTTCAACATCCGTATCACCAATGCTAAATCCAAATCCAAGGAAATGCTCGCTATCTTTAACGAACTCATCACCCCATCCACTAGCCCCAATGAGTTCATCAAAGAAACTTCTCCAAGATAAATTCCAATCAAAATGCAAGGCATTCTCCAAACCCGTCTACTTCAGAGATGTCACAGAACCGGAAGTCATAAATATACTCCAACATCTCAAACCATCCATGTGCAAAGGGGACACCTGCCCCTCTAACATTATCAAAGACTGTGCCGATTCCCTGGCTTCTATCATCACTTCATTCTTCAATGCCTCTTTCACCAAGCTATAGCCCCATCCAACCTCAAGGAAGCCTGTGTCCACCCCCCTCTAAAAACAAATCCCTTGACCCCACTTCCCCTAATAACTACTGCCCTATCACCACCATCACCTTCCTTTGCAAGATCCTAGACAAAGCAGCCCACAACCAGATCCAACACTTTATAGAGTCCAACACCATCCTAAGCAAAAGACAATCAGGTTTCCTCAAAGGCCATGGTACTGAAACCGCCTTCCTACACCTTAAAAACTAAATAACGAAGACAATGGACACAGGCAAACCAGCCTTTCTGCTGCTGCTGGACCTTTCAGCAGCTTTTGATGTCGTTGATCACAAAATCCTTACATACTATCTCAGCAACTCAGCCCACTTCTCCAAACAAGCCTCAGCCTGAATAGCATGATTCTTAGAAGGCAGAGCCATGAAGGTCTTCTCGGATCAGACTAACGCGCGCCCACCACCATCCATTGTGGAGTCCCCCGGGGCTCCTGCACAGCACCTACACTATACAACTTGTTTACAAAACCACCCTTCGACAAACTAGACTCCCTCTGCATAGCTTACACTAACTATGCCGATGATACACAAGTCCTCCTCCCTCTCACTGGATCCTATGACCAAGACCTAGCAGCCCTCCTCCAAATGTACACCTCTATTCAAGCCTGGATGGCTGCCAATGGTTTATGCCTCAACAGAGAAAAGACAGAGATTATCCTTTTAGGCCCCAAAGAAACCCTGTCCAAACTCAACCAAAAGTACTGCAACTTCACCATCGACAGCACCAACGTCCCTGCCTCATCATCTGTGAAAACCCTCAGAGTCTACCTAGACTCTTCCCTGTCCATGACACGCCAGGTTGGTGCCATTGCCTCTGCTTCCGCCTACACCACTAAACTTATAACTGCCATCAAACTTTTCCTCTCCAACCAAAACTGCCTATCCATCGCACGAGCAACTATCGGAGCTAAATTAGACTATTGCAATTCTCTACTAGCAGGCACCTCGGCCAAAAATATAAATAAGATCCAAATAGTCCAAAACAACACGCTCAGAGCAGCTCTTAGTATCCCCAAAAGAGACCACATCACATCTGCCAGACGGCCCGCTCACTGGCTTCCTATAAAAGAGAAAATCACTTTCAAGACCCTCAGCCATAAATGCTTAAGCCTTCCCGCCCGCCCTACTTGTCAGAAACCATCACCAGAGAGTCATCCATGCGCCCCAAAAGAAGCGATTATGCAAACCAACTATGCATCCCACCCATCAAAAGAAACAAAGCAGGTGGGATTGGTTTTCTACACATAGCTCCCAAGCTCTGGAACACCCTAACCAAAGCTCTAAGAGCAGAGACCTCCATCACTGCCTTCTGAAAAGGCCTCAAAACTCAACTTTTAAACTAACACACTCCCCCTTTTCCTCCTCCTCCCATTCTCTTCATACTACTGTACCTTGTGTTTAACCTGTATAACTATTCTCCACCTCTTGTTAACTTATCTGACTACTGCTTCACACTCATGCAACTAAGCTTTGTTTGTAATCAGCGGCAATTCTTACTGTCTCTAACAGTGCCACGATGCCTCCGGGCTTATGTGCGCTTTATAAATGTTAATCATTGCCCTCTTGTGTAATGCAAACATAGACATGCAAAACATTGCAGACGATTCACTGCAGTTGCAAGATATGTCACAGCCTAAAGCTGAGAAAACAGTGGTAAAAAACCTCTGTGATGACATATCATCTGACAAAACACTGTCACAAAAATTGTACAGCTTTGGTATAGAAATGCTCTCCAATAGAGAATTCAGGTGCTACGAAGCTGCAGATTGTTTAACAGGTTCAGCCTTATATGGCAAATCTGAACACATTGGGCCTCATTATGGGCCTCATTACGACCCAGGCGGAAGTTACCGCCTGGGTCGTACCCTTACCACCATGGTGTAAACCATGTTTACACCATGGTGGATGGCGGATTTACCGCCCCATTCAAAGGTGAGTGGGGCGGTAAATCCCCATTTCTCATTTTACCCTTCCCCATTCCCATTTCTGCCCCATAGGGCATAATGGGAGTGGGGAAGGAGATAATTACGCCACCGTAAATTACGGTGCCGTAATTATCTCCAAGGTCCCTTAGTGCCATGGATTTTAACGCCTGCAAAAAGCAGGCGTTAAACTCACCATGGCGCTAAGGGACCTTGTAATCAGGCGTTAAGGGTCGGTGCCGTTTACGGCGCCGTAAACCCCTTAACGCCTGACTCGTAATGAGGCCCTATGACTCACAACTGGAGTCAATGGTTTTGCTAATGCATCAATGAATCTTCTCTTTCAATTGCCACCAATTGTTCACAAGATTTACTTAAACGACTCAGAGCAGTTGTGTTTGCAAATGCTTGTCCTTCATACAAATGCCACAAATAATCCTGACAACACTTACAATGTCTCAGGTATAAGGCAAGAATTGAAGCAATGCGCAGGAATGGTAACATTTACCATAAACACACAGGAAGATCCGCAAGAATTCCTAATATACTTACTACAAGTACTGGAAACAAAAACATCCCTATAAACGAAAGCTTATAGATTTATAGATTTCAGACACGTTGAAACACACATGTACTCTCTGACACCATGTTTCACAAGACCACATCCCTAATGAACGATATATATATATATATATATATATATATATATATATATATATACCATGGATGCGGTAGCGTCCATATATTTATGGTTAAATTGGTGTTTCCATAGTAAGAGCATTTTTTGGGTGGCTTATAACTTCGCTCCCTCTGGACGAATCCTCACCAAACTTTGCAAAAAAAGTATATGGCCCACTCTGAATTTTGAAGTATGGAGAGGTTTGGTCCAGGGGGGGGCAAAGTTATAGGGGGGGTCCCAAAGCTTTTGTTTGTTCCCATAGACATAATGGGAAAAAACTTTGCGCACGCCTACAGCCCAAACCGCTGGACGGATTTACACCAACTTTGCGGCAGTAGCGGGGCCTTGGTCCCAAAAGCATGCTTTTGCAAATTTGGTGTAAATCCGTCCAGTAGTTTTTTTTTTTAAATGACCAAAATGTAAGGCAAAAAAATTAGTGATATCTCTGTTCGCTTCGCGGACGGACTTCCCGGTTCGCTCCGCAGACAGTGCCCTGATTGGCCGAGTGGCTTGCGTGATGTCCGCGGACATCTGACGTGTTCGCTGATTGGACGGCATGGGGCGTGGAGTGCATCAGATTTTTGGTGGCGCCCGAAATCTTGCATTCGCGGACGACCGCGGACAGCGAGGTGAAACTTGGTTTAAAAATTGTATTTAGTGGAGTGTGTTGATGTGTAAGAGTGTTTGGGGAGGGTGGTGGAGTACGAGATAGGTGCAATGTTGTATTTTTTTTATGTGCTAGACGCTTTTGTTGTGTTCGATTTGTCTGCGGACAACACGGCTGTTCTGAAATGTTCGTAAATAAGCAGAATGGATTCGGTGTCAAGTTGAAAGTGTTCTAAGAAGACTCGTGGGGTCCTGGAATGTTCGCAGGGGGTGTCCTGAAGACGTTGTCTGTATTGTTCGTTGTCAAGCTGAAAGTGTTCTAAGAACACTTGCGGTGTCCTGAAATGTTCGTACATAAAATGGGGGTGTCCTGAGGACGCCTCCGTATCGTCCTCTGGCAAGTTGAATGTGTTCTAGGAACTTCCTTGTGTCCGCGGACATTAAAATGGTTGCAATGCTTGATTCTGTGGGTGTGATATGCTGCGGTGGTTGTGGCCAGGGTATAGAAAGTTGGGTTCATGGCCATTTGGCCATGCACCCAAGACTCATATGCCTTGGCCACAACCACCGCACCGTATCACACTCATATGCCATGCACCCAAGAGTATATGCTCTGGCCACAAGCACCGCAGCATATCACACTCATAGTGGCTTATAACTTTGGGTTAAAAACAAATTTATAAGGAACATTGTTATAAGCCAGTATGGGTGTGATATGCTGCGATGGTTGTATTTATCATGTTATACTTACTATTTGGTTTAGTAATGGGAGTCCATGTTTTTCTTTTTCATTTCTGTGATAAAAGAAAATAGCATGTTAGTATTAGTATTTTATAAAGAGTTATTACATTGTGCAATCAACATTTTCTTCTTTTATTTTACCCTCATATTTAGTAGATGACAAACCAGAGTACTGTGCAATTTGATCAGTTTCTGTGTTTGTTGCTAAAATCATTGGGTCTGTGGGAGAAAAAAAATCCATGTTGGATTAAAAAAAAACTTTTTGTGTTATGCTACAGTTTATTTGTTTGTTTATTTTCAGTGTTTACTTGTTGTTTCTGGCTAATGCTTTATACAGTAAGATATTAGGTATTGGTTTGGATTATTGTAAAATTTTGGAGCAGTTAGGTACCAGTAGGCGTATTCTAACTGTTTATTTGTTTATATAATATCGTGGTATTGATTTATCTGTTTGGATATTTCTAAATTTTGGGACAGTTAGATACCAATTGGCGTATTCTAACTGTCTATTTTTTGCTCTAATTTGCTGGTATTCATTTATCTGATTAGTTGTTGTAGAATCTTTGGGCAGTTAGATAGCTTTTGGAATATTGTGACAGTTTATATTTTTTTACTACAAGTGTACTTAAGGTTGAATTGAGTACAGTTGAGTTATCAAATTTTGGTTTTAAGAACATTAAATAAGCGCTTGTAGGATTTGCTGGTAATCTCTGCTTTAGTGTAATGGTACTATCATTACATTCAAACCATCCACATTTCTTTTTTATATATGCAGTGTAGTGCCCTGAATTGGTTGTGGCTCCTGCGTGGTAGATTATACCTATTGTTGTGAAGGTTTTCCTACCAAGTGATATTTGACCATGTGTGAATCCAGTCAGCTTGCAGTTGTTTTTGGTACCATCTGCATTGTAACGTAGAAGCATTAGTATTACGTATTTACTATGTGTTTGTATTACTAACGTGGAGCGATTATCTGAATTGCAGGTCGAACATAATCTACCATGGTTTGCATTTTGTACAAGTTGCTGAAATGAAACGGATTCACAATTAGGTATTGATATATACACAAAGCGTTCATTGGGGATTTGTTCTTGTGTCACATTGTTGCAGAGGGTGCATGTATGTTTCCACATGTATGAAATCTGGAAGATTTCATTTATAGGTATGTTTTTGTTTTCCAGTACTAATAGTAAGTACATTAGAAATTCTTGTGGATCTTCCTGTGAGTTTATAGTGAATTTCACCATTCCAGCACAGTAGTCCAATTGTTGTCTTATTCCATAAACACTATACGTGTTGTCAGGATTGTTTGCTGCATTTCTGTGAAGTACTAACATTTGCAAACACAATGGCTCTGTACTGTGTAAGTAAATGTTCTCAACAATTGGTGGTAATTGAAATACATTTGCGTAGCAACTTACACCAACTATATTTGAGAGTTTAAATGGACCAGGTAGTTCTGTATCTGACTGCTTTTTTTGGAGTTTGTCTTCCTTCTTTGAAGAAGTACCTGGTTTACTTTCCCTAATTGATTATTTTTTGCTTGTGGCACTTGATGAAGTATTACTTTCTTTTACTCTCTTTGGAGGATTTGCAGTGACATCCTGTTGCTTTTCTGTTTGATTTATTTTTCTTTTATAATGTTTAACTTTTTGTGGAACAGAATATGTGTTTAGATGGGGAGTGTATAGTGAACGAAGTCTATTGTATTCTAAAATGCAAGGAATATCAGCGTTTATTTTACTTGCATCAAAGTTGATTAAAAATAGACCATCAAGTGTACGTAAGCGTGATAGTGCTACGTAGCTCATGCCTTCTTTAAAGACTGTGTTAGCAATGTCTATCATTGCTTTGTCTAGGGTAAGACCTTGTGATTTATGAATGGTGACTGCGTATGCAAGAGTTAGAGATAATTGTTCTCTGCGTACATACATGTCTTTGAAGAGAAGGAATCGAGCTATTGAGCGTCCTATTCTTTTTACTTCTGAAAGTTTGTCAAAGAGAATATTGACAAACTGAATTTTGTTGTCACGTGGGTATGTTTGAAAGCCAACAACTGTACCCAGTGCTCCATTAACTAGTCCTTGGTCCACGTCAAGGTTACGTTTCAGCATTACTCTGCAATTTAGGGATAATTTTAATATCTTTTCCAAGACTGCTGTGTTTGAGATTGATTTTTCTAAACTATTTAGTCTTGTTGTGGCTTGGTCACACATGGGTAGTGTCATTCCATGTACATCTAGTTTGTCTGTGGCTCTAATTTCCATTATTGGTTGCATTTCTTTACTTAACATTATTTCATTGAATTTGAAACAGCTTGCAAGAGTTGGCATTAAGGCCATACAATTGACATTTATGTGGGCTAATTGTTCCATAACATCTGTAGCACATGCATTATCACCATAAAGTGCATAAATGTGCCAGGTTTTCAATATTGCTTCTGCTTCTTTAGAAAGTATACCAACTCTGATACTTTTTAAGATGTTGGCATAAGTGAGATCTGCAGATTGGCACATGTTTTCTGTTAATTCTCTGTATTGGAAATGTTGCCAAAGGTTGACATTTCCTATGCTGCCAACAGATTTACGGCAGAGTTTGTGTCCTAATGTTTTAAAAATAGGCTCACCTTTTACTGGTGTCAATTGAAGAAGATCTCCGAAAACAATAATGTGTTTTCCTGCAAAGAGCTCTTCATAGTTTGTTTTGAGTACTTCTTGTAATCTGAGGTGAATCAAAGCCAACATTAGGTTGGACGCCATGCTCACTTCATCTATTAGTAGCATTTTCATTTGTTTCAATACTCTGTGTAGTTCCAGCTTCTGCAGAAAGTTAGTAATACTCTAATTTGTTTTGGTGTTCTACTGGCAGGAGTAGTAATTGGTGTAAAGTGACACCACCTATGTTGAAGGCAGCTAAACCTGTGGGGGCAGTGACAACAGCTGACAGTTTGTTGTTTGTCAATTGTTGAAGGAACTTACTGATGATTTTGATTAGGAATGTTTTGCTAGAACTAGCTTCACCACTGACATACAATAGTATAGGTTTGTAATTTTGACAGGTGCATTCTTTGTTTTCATGTTGTACACCATGTGCAATTTCTTTTGTTACTTCTTGAAAAATGCTACGTTGCTCATTGTTTAGCTTTGATTGTAGTATAGTTAAGTCTTCTTTATCTTCATACTGATACATGGTGTTTTCTACTTCTATCATAGCTAATTCTGCCTCATTTGTTATTAGTGGGTCTCCCAGTGGTTCTTGGCTTCCTGTGACAGAAGTTTGACTACTGTCAGGAGTGTCCTTATCTAGTTGGGCCTGGAGTTCTTCTTTGTGTTGCTGTTCATTGTGCAACATTGTTTTGTACTGTGCAAAGTTTACATCGGTTATTCTGCTTTCATTTGCTTTGAAAGCGTCTTCATATGAGTCATAGTTATCTAGTATTTCCTCTTCTCTTCTCCATGGTTTAAAGAGTTGTAGCAGGGACATGTAATATACTTCTTTATGTTGAGGAGTTTTTAATGACAATTTGATATGATTAATTAAATTTGGTTTGGTGAGTTTTACTAAGCTGCCTTCACAGTTTTGTCACTTTGTATTTACGGTTTTGTTCATCAGGTTTTATATTATTTTTGTATGTGTAGTTTTGGGCTATGTGGTATAGACACATGGTTTCCAAAGTGGTACTCCTGTTTGGGTAGTATGTGTCCAATAAATTGTTTTTTAAAATGTCTTGGCTGTTGGGATCATGTTTGGCTATTGTTTCTATATCTTCGTATGATTGTAGAACTCTTTTTCTAGATTTAGCTGGACCAAGACTTAGCCATACTATATTTGCAGAGTTACCATACAATCAGGGGTGGACTGGGAACCAAAAGAGGCCCTGGAAATAGTTTTCAAAGTGGCCCCATATTATACATTTTCAGCAAGCCCAACCCTCTTCCTATAACAACATTTGGAAATAATATAGGTTACCACACAACAGAGGCCCAGGGTGCAGAGGCATACCAGGAAATCCCCAGAGTTCCCTATAGGCCAGTCTGCCCCTGCATACAATGCAGTACCAGTTAATCGATCAGCTGCTTCATAGGATCCACATTCTCTATGGGACAGCATTTTTATGCTCAAGCTGTATAATTTCGGAGACACTGTTTTATCTGATGACAGGTCATTCCAGAGGTCTTGGAGCTCTGTCTTTTCTGATTTGGTTAAGTATGCTGTGACATACCGTGCAACTGCAGTAGAATTGTCTGCAATGTACTGCACATCTATGTTTGCATTCCATAAGTGGGCAATGATTGCATTGTAATCATTGATATATTTTTCTTCTTCTTTTCTTTTTATGCAATATGTATTTTTAGGTGACTTACCTTTAACACTATGTCTAACTAAAGACATGAGGTTGTTCACTTGACCTGTATTTGTAACTGGTCTAGGGAAACCAAATCGGCATTTGGTATAGTATTTCCCTTTGTTTTTGTATTTGCGACGACAATATTTGCCACATTTGTGTCTTTGGAATTGTAAAATCTTTGCATGACGATCACTATTTGTGGATTCTGATGGAATTTCACAAGTGACATATTTTTCAATAAACTGTAAAACAGTGGCATCACTGTCTTGACCAAATTTAGGAGCATCTTTAATCCATAAAAGCATGTGGACATGTGTGCTCCTCTGGCTTGGTATTCTTTTCTCCAAAAGAAATGTTGCACTTCTCCAAGGGGAGGAACAGTTTTATTACAAATAAAATGTAGCATAGCAATGAAGCGATGGTGAAAATATCTTGAAACAGTAACATGATCCTGAGAATAAAGTTCTCCAGGTGTTAGTATATCTATGTTTGGTTTGTTTTCGTTTGCTATGCGTAGGAAAGCATGTAAATCTTGCCATGCATATTCTGCACAACTTAATGTAACAAACCAAGTGGGTGGGCCAAGGTTTCTGATCATACAACATACATATCCATGACATCGAAACCAGTACTCTTTAGTACCACGCATATTTGCTAATAGATTTGTAAGATTTGCTTGTAAAACCTCATCTTTTTGTTGAACTTTTTGTAATAATTGTGTAGCTGTCATATTTTGAAAGTGTGATCCTGATTTTAATATGTGTGCAACTCCGTAACATAAAGTTGCTAGTTCACTTTCAAAGAGTAGGTGGAATATGTATTCCACATTTTGTCGAAATCTGGGATCTTCAGAATACATTCGTAATGAGCGATATTCTGATGCTGATATTTGAATAGGTCTATCATCGTATCTTCCTCCTTTGCCAGTCGGAAAGAGTAGAGGAAAAGCATGTGCTTCTATACTTTTTTCCCATATGCTGATTGGTGATCCTTGTGTTTGACGCATTTGGTATGTTTCTAGTGCATCTTCTATGGTGTCATTAGAGTGCAATGGATGAATTGTATAATGGTCTAAAGTGTTTGATATTGTATCAGGATCTAGGAGCTCAAATTGACCAGCTTCTTGTGTCTCTTGAATTATTTCAGTTGTATCTTTCAGGTTTTCTTCAATATTAATTTCTTTGTAATATTCATTATTCTCTTCAAGATACTGCAGGGCTTCTCTAACTTTATCTAAATCTACCAGTTGTTGCTAAATTTATTTGTCTTTTGTAGGTACTCCATTTACCAAGATAATTAAAGATTGTTGCATTGGACGTTGCACTCCTAGAGTGTGCACATTTTCTTTTAGATCTAATGGTAAATACACTACTTTTCTACGAATACCTTTCACTAATTCAGAGGGAGGTAATTTTGCAGTTTTTGTTTGAAGGCATATTATTGCTTGAAATGGGTGCACTGTTTGAATTATGATGCTCTCATATATATTAAGTTGTTGAAGGGGTTTTGGTAGTGGATATAATTCCAAGTTATTTGTGATAGCACGTGAAGGAGTTTGGTTGTTGTCTAGTTTTGTAGTACAGTAACTGCAAAGTATTATGGGGTCAGTTATTTTGCATTTGTTTTCTGTTATAAGGTAGAGAGCTAATTCAAACCATTTAGATTCTTCAATGTCTTCTATGTTGTATGATAGGTCTACAGTTTTTGTGTTACTTTTATAAAAAGTTCTGCTGCAACATACACACACGTGGTTTGGTACTTCAGCTGAAGTACTTTCAAATTTTAGTATTTCTTTTTTGTATGTGTGTAGTGAAAGGTTGCCATGTGCAGAATTGTTACAAAGTTGGTTTACAGTTAATTCATCTTGTAAGTGGGTTTCACTTCCAAAATATTTTGTCTGGATATAGTTGATTTCTTTTAGTAGGTCTTTTGCTGTACCATGTAGAAGAATGGTATTTAAATTGGCTAGTGCTAAAGCAGGACTTTTAGCATAGTACAGTTTATAAACTAGATTTCTCATACTTGCATCATGTGTTGATATCCTTCTGATATCATGGAAGGTTGTTTTGCAAGTAGGTCCTGTAATGCAGGCCAATGAATGTCCTTGTAGTCCTGTGTACTTGCGTACTGGACAAGCATCCATATTTTGCAGTAGTTTAATTTGGATTTTGTCTTTGCTTTTCACATATTGATTGAGGAATTGGCGTAAAGACTTGAACATTTTTTGGGAATGTTACACATTGACGTGCATGGCCATTTGTACACTAGATGTTCTGATTCAGTTGAATGGAGGGGTAAATCTACGTTTTCAGGGCATATTTTTGTAAGGAGTACTTCTTGTTCCATTATGGTATTATTAACTTGTTCATAACCTCGACCACTGCTATGAATGGCAATTGTATTTGTTTGCTTTTGTTTATACGCTTCTTCATTAAAGTATGGTTCTGTGCTTGTAGTGTGACTCCATTCACCTCCACAGATATTTAAGAAGTTATTTCTGTTGACATTTCGTTTATCGAGAAGTCTTTTTTGTAATTTAGTTATTAGTTTTGTTAGTGGTTTTATTCTGTCTAACACTAAAATAAATAACTTTCTTTTGAGAAGAATTGCACTGTCTATCAACGCTTCTAAGATTACTTTTCTACGATAGGTTTGAAGTGTTGAACCTGGTTTCTCTCCTGTTTTCATAAGATTTTGAAGGATTTTGTGACGGAACATTTGGCTAAAATACTTTTCTTGGTATGCTTACTTTGTACTACATCAAGATTTATAGAAGAAGTTTTATTTGTAGTGATAGTTGATTTTCTGTTAATTGTTTTTTGGTTTGTTTTACTTTTTGATAGAGGAGGCAAAGTTTTTGTACTAGAAACTTCTTCTGTTTTACTACATGACTGTATTAGCTGTTGTGTTTCAACTTTTTATACAAATTCTGCTATAGATTGATATTTATGTTGGAGAGTTTTCTTTTCATTTGCTCTACTCTGCGTTCCTTTCTACGGAGTTGCACACGGGTCTGTTGAAAAAATACAGAAGGTATGCGTTGGGGTGTTTTGGAATGCATGTGTGTTGTGTGCATGAGTTTTTGAGTAAGATGATAAAGATGTATGTAATGGTGTGTGATTGTGCTTTGGGAAGTACAACTACTAGGGATGAGTATTCTTGAATTAATGTGTTACTAAACTGGGGTTCAGATGACAGAAAAAAGTAAGCCAGTGGTTTGGAGAAGTATAAATAGTATATCTAAAGCTATACAATTAAAACAGTTGTTTGTTCTACAACATCTAAATTCTAGCGCCTGAGTTGGGTAATTTGTGTGTCGAAAATTAGGAAGTTGTGGGCCATTCTGCCAGTAAATCACTGTTTAAGACGGGGGGATTTTTGGTCAGAATGGTGCAGAATCTCTATTTTTAGGCACAGAAATGGCATGAATTAACCTTAAGTGTGTTTGAGTAATAATTCAAATATTATGGTAACATCTTACCTACTTTTTTTATAAAATGAGCAGTTTGCTTCTTTGTTGTTCTTTGTACTTCAAATTCGGCTGCTTCTTTTCTGGAGAATGGTCTTCACTGCAATTGTAAAAGAAAGAAATTAGTAGTTTGGTTTTTATATAGCACTGTTTTTAATTTAGACATAGATTGTTTAAATTTAAATGCTCAGCGCCTTCCTCAAAACCATTAAAACTATTTTATGACTAACAGTAGGAAAGAAAATATCTTTACTATGGCTTGTGAAATTCATAATGTAGCACTGTATACCACTATTCCTGTAACTAAGCTTTTCCACGTAATAGTGAGTCAATGTCATAGCCTGCTTTTCCACATAATAGTTCGTCAATGTCATAGCCTGCTTGTCCTATATGAATGTAAGTAATTATATAAATTGAAAAAATTAAAACCAATGATGTGTTTGTACAAATATTATTGTTTGAGATTTGATCATAGAGTGTGCATGTAATTTTGTTTGATTATATGTAGTCTATATATTTTATTTAAAAAATGTTGGTTTAACATTATTTGCGTGTGTTTGTGTGTATGAAGAAATGAAACGGTATAAAGGTTTGTAAGTCACAATTCATTTTAGGACAATGAAAATATGATCGTAGATTTATTTTACAGATTATACAAGGTAAAAGTCAGTTAGAAAATGTGTTCATGTAATGTATAGAAAATATGCATACCTGTAGTTTGTGTTCATGCATATGGATATGGACGAAGCTGCAAGTAGAAATCTTGGAGAATTGTATAGTATTTCTCGTAGATCGTGCTTGCCAATGGTATGAGACTTGTACTCCAAGAGATTCACCGTACATTTGCAGTGCTGATCTATGATGATGCAGTTACATGTAGAGGTCTTGGATTTTATTGGTGGATGGTCATGTGATTTCTTAGCTACATCCAATGAGGGAATGGTACAGAGAGTGAAGTGGAAATGGTAGAAGGGCTGTCAATGTTACGATATGTTCGCGGACATGGTGGTAGTTCTAGGACACCGCGTATTACATCCGGGGAATTTGGGGTGGGAAGGCATGCAAATGAGATTGAATGTAGCAAAGGTCAGTAAAGTTTAGTGAATGTGTTGTGCTAGGAGAGGTTTTCTCAGATATTCTTTTTGCTGAGAGAAGAACAGATAGCTATGGCTGAGTGTTTCAAAAAACAGATTGTGTGGATTTTGGGAGACTCGTGGATACATTGGTTGAAGGTACATGCAAAAAGATGTGGAGTATCTATAGATCTTGGATTCCTACATGTGAAAGTGCACTGGCATGGAGTGCGTGGAATGAAGTGGTTGGACTTGCTACCTCTCTGTGCAACTTTGAAGATAGAGGAACATCCAGACATAATTGTAATTCATTATGGAGGGAACAGTTTAGGACATGTGTCAGGAATTTGTTTGCAATTTGCAATGAAAGAAGGACTTCAGAAGATCATGGACATGTTTCCAAACTCCAAAGTAATTTTTTCACGGATTGCGCAGAGACAAATGTTGTGGCTTCGTTCTTTCTCATATGGTCCACAAATGGAGAAAGCAAGGCGTAATGTCAATAAGGCTGTTTGTGCCTTCCTAAGAGATTTTGGCATGTCCTCTTTTCACAATGAAAATATTATGTTTCGTAGTACGTACATTTTTCGCAGAGATGGAGTCCATCTTACTTATCCTGGCAATCAGATTTTTTTGAGAAATGTACAAAATGCATTGCGACCTTTTTTTAGAAATACAGCATCCATTTTGAAGTAGGTGTTAAGTATTTATAATTTTTGATATACAAACCCCTCCCAAAGGCTCTTTTCAGAGCCACCACTTGCTCCCAGAGAAATAAGCAATGGTTACAATAGGGTAGCACCCCAATTTTTTTTAATGTTCGCGAACTGTCCGCAGACTTTTAAGATATACAAAGGGCCCTGCTTTATTTATCTTCACTTCTATTTTTTAACTGTGAAAGGTGGCTCTGAAAAGAGCCTTATTCGTTTCGATTTTTGTTATTTTGTATTTTTTTTTTGTTTTTTTTATACATGACACACTAGGAGAAGAGGGGAAAGGAGGAGAAAGGGGGGGACACCAACCACAGGGATAAGAAAGGGCGAGCTGAGAGAGGAAGATGTAGAGTGGGTTTTATTTGGGTAGTGAGCAGGTCTTCTCGTGCTCTGAGACGATAGTCTCAAAAGCACTCCGAAGTCGCTCCCCCCTGCAGAGTACTGTGTCACAGTACATACATACAACTGTGACCCTCGAAAGGTAAGGGTCATCAGAATTCTGTATGGCCTGTGAGGCAGCTTGAGGAAGACGCTGTCCCACAGAGGTGTTTCTTGTGGTGACAGGATCAGAAACGGAGGATGAAGTAGAGGCAATCAACCTACTACGCTCTTCGCAAGGTACAACCTGCCGAATGGCCCCAGTGTGGAATGAGTTCAGGTGTTGCTTCAGGGTCATGCTCCCAAAGCTGTACGCACCATGCCTCCCGCGACTCAGTACCATTTTGCACTCATTGCAGGTGACACGGTTCGCACAAGCCTTAGGAACATTCCCATGAACGGTAAACAACCGCCACACCCAAGAATCACACCGAGGGCGGGTAGTAGGGATTTCCTCTACCTCATTCTCGTCATCCTCTTCTTCCTCCTCTGTATCCTCACTCCTGTTCCCCTCTTCAGGCCCTTGTGATGTCATCTTTGATATCCTGGGTGTTAGTGTTAGCAGTGCACTGTGGCGCGAGTTATGGTTGCTTATCTTACCATAACTGCCGAATTTCAGGGGTTTTCGGTTTTACTTTGAACCATAACGTACCTTTAACAAAGTTGTTTTACTGAATTTGATAGGTTTTTAGTAGCGCAACTTAACCATAACGTTCCTTTTAACAAAGTTTTTTCATTGAATTTCATAGGTTTTTAGTAGCGTGCTTCTTTTTATTTGGTGTAAAGCCGTCCAGTATTTTTTTTAAAAAAGACAAAAATGTAAGTGAAAAAAATTAGTGATATGTGTCCGCTTTGCGGACACACTTCCCTGTTTCCTCCGCGGACAGGACGGGGATTGGGCAAGCGACTTGCGTGATATCCACGGACATCTGATATGCTCTCCCATTGGCAGCAGTAAAGCGTGCAGTGCGTCTTATTTTCAGAGAGGCCCGCCATCTTAGTTTATTGTTCGTATATTGGCAAATGTTGCAAGCTCTGCAGTGACTTCAGACTTCACAAGTGATTATCACAACGGAACAAGCGAAAATTCCGATGCGATAAGATCAGAGGACAGCGGGACCCCCAATGGGGCTGTGTGAGGCTCATGTGGATTACACTTCCTGAACGTCCCAGGCTGCTGCAGACTTGCAGGAGACACGCCATCGTTACACAGTGGCCTGCGGAGGACCGAGGAGCGGATATCCCGTTCCCCCCACCCCGCTCATTAACCGGGTCTCCCTCCTGTACCTCCCCAGCCCCGCTCATTACCCGTGTCTCCCTCCTGTACCCCCCCACCCCCTGCTGATGCCCGTGTCTCTCTCTTGTTTCCCCCGCTCATGCCCCTTGTCTCCCTCATGTTCCCCCACCCCACGCTCATTACCCGGGTCTCCCCTGTTCCCCCCACCCCCTGTGCATGCCCCGTGTCTCCCTCCTGTTCCCCCCACCCCCTGCTCATGCCCCGTGTCTCCCCTGTTCCCTCCCACCCCCGCTCAAGCCCCGTGTCTCCCTCCTGTTCCCCCCACCCCCCGCTCATGCCCCGTGTCTCCCCTGTTCCCCTCCACCCCACTCATGCCCTGTGTCTTCCTTGTGTTACCCCCACCCCTCGCTCATGCCCGGTGTCTCCCCTGTTCCCCACCACCCCCCGCTCATGCCCCGTGTCTCCCTCGTGTTCCCCCCCACCCCCCGCTCATGCCCCGTGTCTCCCTCGTGTTCCCCCCACCCCCCGCACATGCCCCGTGTCTCCCTCGTGTTCCTCCCCCACCCCCGCTCATTCCCCGTGTCTCCCCTGTTCCCACCACCCCCCACTCATGCCCCGTGTCTCCCTCCTGTTCCCCCCACCCCCCGCACATGCCCCGTGTCTCCCTCGTGTTCCCCCAAACCCCCGCTCATGCCCCGTGTCTCACCTGTTCCCCCCACCCCCGCTAATGCCCCGTATCTCCCTCGTGTTCCTCCCCACCCCTGCTCATTCCCCGTGTCTCCCCTGTTCCCCCCACCCCCTGCTCATGCCCCGTGTCTCCCTTGTGTTCCCCCATCCCCCGCTCATGCCTCGTGTCTCCCTCCTGTTCCCCCAACCCCCGCTCATGCCCCGTGTCTCCCTCCTGTTCCCCCCACCCCCTGCACATGCCCCGTGTCTCCCTTGTGTTCCCCCAAACCCCCGCTCATGCCCCGTGTCTCCCCTTTTCCCCCCCACCCCCGCTCATGCCCTGTGTCTCCCTCCTGTCCTCCCCCACCCCCCGCACATGCCCCGTGTCTCCCTCGTGTTCCCCCAAACCCCCGCTCCGCTCATGCCCCATGTCTCCCCTGTTCCCCCCACCCCCCGCTCATGCCCCGTATCTCCCTCATGTTCCTCCCCACCCCCGCTCATTCCCTGTGTCTCCCCTGTTCCCCCCACCCCCTGCTCATGCCCCGTGTCTCCTTTGTGTTCCCTCCCACCCCCCGCACATGCCCCGTGTCTCCCTCGTGTTCCCCCAAACCCCCGCTCCGTTCATACCCCATGTCTCCCCTGTTCCCCCCACCCCCTGCTCATGCCCCGTATCTCCCTCGTGTCCCTACCTACCCCCGCTCATTCCCCGTGTCTCCCCTGTTCCCCCCACCCCCTGCTCATGCCCTGTGTCTTCCTTGTGTTCCCCCCCACCCTCCGCTCATGCCTCGTGTCTCCCTCCTGTTCCCCCCACCCCCCGCTCATGCCCCATGTCTCCCTCCTGTTCCCCCCACACCCCGCTCATGCCCGTGTCTCCCTCCTGTTACCCACCACCCCCGCTCATGCCCTGTGTCTCCCTCTTGTTGCCCCCACACCCCGCTCATGCCCCGTGTCTCCCTCGTGTTCCCCCCACCCCCCGCTCATGCCCCGTGTCTCCCTCCTGTTGCCCCCCACCCCCTGCTCATGCCCCGTGTCTCTCTCCTGTTACCCCAACCCCCACTCATGCCCAGTGTCTCCCTCTTGTTGCCCCTCATGCCCCGTGTCTCCCTCATGTTCCCCCCACCCCCTGCTCATGCCCCGTGTCTCCCTCGTGTTCCCCCCACCCCCTGCTCATGCCCCATGTCTCCCTGCTGTTGCCCCCCACCCCCCGCTCATGCCCCGTGTCTCTCTCCTGTTGCCCTCCACCCCCGGTCATGCCCCGTGTCTCCCTGCTGTTGCCCTCCACCTCCCGGTCATGCCTGTGTCTCCCTGCTGTTGCCCCCCCACCCCCTGCTCATGCCCCGTGTCTCCCTCATGTTACCCCCCACGCCCCTCTCATGCCCGTGTCTCCCTCGTGTTCCCCCCACCCCCCGCTCATGCCCGTGCCTAGCTGCTGTTGCCCCCCAACCCCCGCTCATGCCCCGTGTCTCCCTCCTGTTCCCCCCACCCCCCGCACATGCCCCGTGTCTCCCTCGTGTTCCCCCAAACCCCGGCTCATGCCCCATGTCTCCCTCCTGTTCTCCCCACCCCCCGTTCATGCCCGTGTCTCCCTCCTGTACCCCCCACCTCCCGCTCATGCCCTGTGTCTCTCTCCTGTTACCCACCACCCCCCGTTCATGCCCTGTGTCTCCCTCTTGTTGCCCCTGTTGGGTATTTTGTGTAGATTTGGGGCCTGGCGGTATTTTCTTACCGCCAAAAATAATTTAGCAACAATCACTCCTTGTATTCAGATTGGGTTATGTATAATAATAATACAGTGGATATGCATTATTTCAGTACACAGACATGCGTGGTTGGTATGCGTGGTTGGTATGCGTGGTTGATGGTATTTTGGTGAGCATAATTTCCTTGTTTTATTTGTGGCCCCAATATCCAGCACCCCTTATTTTTGTTTAGATTTTTCGTGTAATCACCATAGAGACCTCAGGCTTGCATTTCAGGAACACCACATTTTCACTTTTAGTGTGCCACCATGGGCAATTTCTCGCTGTCTTATCTACGGCAGCGAGCTATCATGTGGTATTTTTCACTAATTTATATATGGTAGTGAACTATGTCCCGGGTCTCTATTTTTGCTGACTCATGTACCTTCAGCAAAAAAGGCTATAACACACACAGTTATTTATAATTGCTCATACTGAATGACATTTGCTCATACTGAATGGCTGCAGCCAAATCTTATTTTTAGCTACCTTAAAAATGACAATTGCACTGTTTAAACATCTCCCCACTTCATCAGCACTGTATTGGTAAATATAAAACACACCACCGGTCTGCTTTCAGATATTTTTGTGTATTATAAAAGTTGCATTTAAACACGATCTCACTCTTTACAGAAATAAATGAAATAGCACAGTAACAGCATTATTTGTGATACACTGAAAAGAGAGTGGCGGAGACAAGAATTCAATTTGTAACATTAAACACGTGGGTAAAGCACAGGAATCTCCTTTCCTACACTGACTGAATATTTTCTTACACACTCAGCCCCCACATCTCAGTGAGATAATTACCAGGCTTATTCAGTATGTAACTTCTTTGGCTGGTCGTCTTCTGGAGGGATTCACCCAGCAAGGACAAGCATCTGCTGTCACTCAAACTGGGACTTGTTGCCTGGAAAAGCCAGTCTCTGCAACCAAGTTGAATCTGCTTTAGGAATCAGGCATCCCCAGCTGTCAACCCCGTCCTTCTTCGAGCTGTGTCCAGAATCGTCTGCCCTCTCCCCATTTTCAAGATTCTACAGGAAAAGTTGGTTACCGAATGCTTGTCCAACAAGATTCTATCATGTCATCTCCTCCCTCACTACACAATGGTTTATTTTTTTTACAGTTGCAACTGTAACAAACTGATTTCCTGCTTATTCGAAGTCTTTGCTTCCTGCAGTTACTGTGGACAGAGCACAGAAAGGCAAAAGAAAAAAAAAACTTGAATGTGTGTTTAAAACTGATTTTCAGAGTAGGCCTCATTTTGCAGTGAAGACACATTCTTTTATTAATGAGTTATAATTATTAGTCTTGTTAGTGAGATTAGTTTGTTAATTACCAAATGTGTCTCTTGCAACATAGGCATTTCAGGTGAGAAATGGTGTGCATTTTGAAGGTACAGATGTGTGCTTTTAACTGTGAAAAATGTATTTGCATTTTATATGTAAAAATCGTTTTTGACTGAATAACCTGCCCTTACTTATATGTCCATGTTACACTGGCAACACATAGCTTGAAACAACTGCATGATACCAATGCACCAAACCCATGCAGTGGCGCTGCATAAAAATTCTCAATAACAAATGTCTTGCTGTACCACATTATATCAATGCACCAAACCCATGCAGTGGCGCTGCACTTAAAAAAAAAACCTGCTATACATTGATCCTGTGCAGTGGTGCTGTACTCTGTGCTCCCAAAACACGCTAAGCAATCCTACATATACCCTCCTTTTTTTTTTTAATTTGGCTAATCCGAGCCACAATTGGAAAAAATCCAACTTGTTCCTTTTCTTCTTTCAAAAATGTAACAATCCAATACAATTAACATTCTTGTTGTGAAGATGAAAATTGAAAGTCACTGTTCAATCAATATAATATTAAAATTCTTCTGAATTTATCAATTCTTATAAAATGTTCTACATTTGCCTTCCCAATGGAAGTGTCCAGTCCAGTATTTCAATTTTATACTTGAAGTCAATTGAAAATAATAAAATAAAACAACTAACTAAAACAAATAATTAACATAACAGATTAAAACAATTAATTAAAATAATACATACGTGGAACTCCATATGTCAGGACTCTGCTTTTGGTTCATTCGGGTACTCTTCATCTTGGTACTCTTGGATCCTTCTCTATAGAAGTCATCTTTTCTTTGGCATTCCGGCTATTTTGTCTTCACCTCCACCCAGAGGCAGGCATCTTTTGGTCTTCATCCAGGGGACTCCATATTCATCGTCTCCCGTGACCTCCGGTATAAATAGTTAATGTTCTAAACCAAAATAGAAAAAAAACAGATTAAGTATATAGCACAATACACCCTTTTGCCAAAAATAAACACAGGTTAAAAGGAAAATAAGCATACATGAAACAACATTTTAAATTCAATGCATTTTCATTCTGCACACCGACCATGAGCTTCCATTATATATATTTTTTTTATTTTTTTAAAAACTTGTTATAGTATTTATTTATTTACATATATTACAGTGTTTATGAGCCATTATAGTAATCAACTTTTTAACTTCTCTGTTACTGCCTCCTGACTGTACCCATTTATTTTATCTTTTTGTGTTCAAGAGTCTTTCTGTTGTATTGTGTGCATCAGTGGGCAGTAGCCCCAGGGCTTTCTGTTTCTACATGCTCAAGCCGCCTGATCTCGTGGCTGGATGGCATGGCTTTATCTAATTAACATGGACAAACTGCTCTATCGCTGTTTCACCTTCATTCTTCAAAATGTTATACACTAAGGGGAGGGCTTATCTATAATTCGAAATGGCCCCTGCCAGGCTGCTAGAAATTTAGAATGTTTCTGTTTACTTTTTCCAAAATGAAACTTGTACACCTGATCCCCTACACTGTATTCTCTCACTGATGTTCTTTTATCATAGTATGTCTTAGCACTGTCAGCAGCCCTTTCCAGATTTCTCTGCACAAAAGCAAATGCATGTTGCAAATGCTTCCTCAGTTCATCAATGTACTCGTGAACTGTGGATGCACTCACAAGTGTCTGCTCATGTGTTCTGTATAGTAGGTGTTGTGGTAACACCATTTTCCTACCTGTCAAGACCTCATGGGGGCTAACACCTGTTGCTTTGGCAGGAGTTGATCTGATTGCCATCAAAACCAACGGTAAACGTAAATCCCAGCTGGAACCTGCTTCTGCCACGAATTTCTTTAAAATATCCACAACAGACCTATTGCTCCGTTCAACTCCACCTGAAGAGGCTGCCTGATATGCGATATGTAGTTTCCTTTTCACACCTAGTATTTGCCATACCATACTCATTAGGGTACTTGTGAAATGACTTCCTCTGTCTGACTCAATTCTTTGTGGCAACCCAAACCTTGAGAACACATGGTTCACCAGCAATGTGGCTGCTGTTTGCGCACTACAATCTGGTGCAGGAATACATTCAATCCACTTCGACATCAAACATATCACACTTAAAATGTAACGGTGTCCTCTGCTTGACCTTTTTAAAGGGCCTACATAGTCTATTTGCAAATCTGACCATGAGAGAGTTAGGCCTCTTTTCATCAATGGTGCTCTATACATTGGTGAAGCAGGTTTAAATTGGGCGCATACTAGACATCCTCTAGTATATAATTCCACATCTTGGGACATATGTGGCCAGTAAGCATAATTTTTCAGTATTTCCAATGTTTTTTGTGAACCTCTGTGGCCTGCAGTTATTGCATCATGTGCATGTTGTAGCATTAGCCCTCTGAATGAAAGGGGTACCACCCACTGTATCTGTCCTGTTATGGACTCTCTAATCATGAGTCCATCTTGTAATCTAATTCGGTTTTTATTCTTTAATAGTACCCTCAACTCTTCTCTTCCTCCCATACAAGCATTTTCTGTTAAAGGATTTTGTTCAGGATCTATCAAATGATTATAATAGATTCCCAAAATTCGATCATTCTTTTGTGCCTCAATCAAATCTTGGTCTGGCGTGTCATGGCCACATTGCACCACTGGTTGATCTACCTCCTTTGGTGCTTTAGAACGTGTTACTGCATCAATCTGTATTTCACCCAGTAAATCATCAATAGGTAGCAATTCTCCCATCACAGCCCCAATTTTAGCCAGGTGGTCTGCCTTATCATTTCCCTCCTTATCCTCTCCTGGTGTTTTTAAATGCCCACAAATTTTTCTCCAGTATATTGTTAGATCATTCTTTGACACCAATTTGTCTATGGCTTGTATCATTTTTCCATGTTTAAGTGGCTTTTTGTTGTATGTAATCATTCCTCTTGCTTTCCAGCCAGGTTTCCACAAAACTATTCCGTGCATAGTCAGAATCAGTCACCAGGACAATTTCACTGAACTTTTTATCAACTGCAGTAGCAATTGCTTTATAAATGGCTGCCAATTCCACCACCTGACTGCTCCTATCTCCAATCCTCATCCCTATACTGGGGACACCTTCACATTTCAACCAGACATTTCCTATTCCTGCCACTAACTGTTTATTACTGTCATTTTCAATGTGAAAAGCACAACCATCCACATATACAGTTGGCAAATACTTGCATGTTTTTTCATCAAAAGCTTTGTGTGGTGATTATTCAAATTCCTGCCAATTAGGTTCCACTTCCATTTCATTTGATATTTGTTCAGCTGCGCAGTCAAGTAAGTCAGCTAACCCTTGAGCAATTGGGCTCTTTTTATTTTGTCCATATCTCACTTCTATAGGAAAACCTTGTAATGCCAGCGTCCATGAAGTGATTCTGGACTGCGCTAGATTACGTGACCTAATTCTTTTACTCTCTAAAAACTGCAAAGGCTGATGATTTGTTTCAATAATCACCTTTTCTCCCTGAACAATGGGGCAGAAATGTTGTAGCGCCCACACAGTGGTTAATAGGGCCTTTTCACATTCATTAAATTTCATTTCAACTTGGGAAAATGCCTTACTTCCATAGGCAATTGTTTTGTGATTCAAATCATGTTTTTGTCATAACACTGCTGACTTACAATGTTCAGAGAAACCTATTTCTATAAAGAAATCCCTATCTTTTGTGGGATATGCTAAACATGGTGCCTTTACCAGACGTTCCTTCAGTTTAGCCACTGCCTCAGACTGCTCTTTTTCCCATTTCCAGGGAGTATTCAGTTTAAGCAGTTTAGTCAATGGTTGAGTAATTTCAGCATAATTTTCAATGAACTTTCTGTTATAGCCTGTCATCCCTAATAAACTTTTTACCTCTTTCACATTTTTAGGGTCCTTTAGTTTTTTTATGGCCTCTATTTTTTTCTTTTGTGGATTTAGCCCATGTTCAGTCACTTCATGGCCTAGAAAGTTCACTTTTTTCTTGCACCATTGTGCTTTTTGTAAAGACACTTTGGTGCCTGCTTTCTGCAATTGGCCAAGCACATGTCTTATTTCATCAAAATGCCTTTTCAGGCTTTCATTTTTTATCAGGACATCATCCACATAAACTATGGTTCCTCTTTCCGCTGCATCTGGCATGGCCTTTCTCAAAAATATGCCAAATTCACTCCCACTATTGATGTACCCGAATGGAGCTCTAAGCCAGGCGTATTGAGTCCTGTCAAATGTAAAGGAAAATAAATTCTGTATCTCCTCTGCCAATGGCACGCACCAATATCCAGAGGTGAGATCTAATGTGGTAAACACTTTTGAACCATGTACCTGAGCTAAGCCCTGATCAATGAATGGTACTGGCCATCTGGACACTGGTACTCTTTTATTTAACTCCCTCAAGTCTGCACATAGCCGCCATTGACCATTTGGCTTTAACACACCTAAAATAGGTGTATTGGATGTGCTATGAATGGGCCTGATGATTCCCCGCGATTCCAAATTTTTAATAATCTCTGCCAATGATTCTAAACATGCCAGCGGTAGTCTATACTGGCGTACAAACACTGGACTTCTGCTACACCCTTCTGGTAGTGTGGCCACATGTAAATCAGTTAAACCACAATCATAAGCATCTTTTGCAAATACGTCCTTAAATTCCATAAATATCTCCCTCAGATTGTTTCTATCCTCATCGCTGTTACATTCATATGCTAATAAAATCTGCTCTTCTACCATTTTGGAAAATTCTGGAAAATCTTCTGGTAAGGGAATCTCGGCTTTCTCCTCTAACTGTGTGGCTGTGTCTTTTTGTAACGCTGCCACTTTTAAATATTTTGGCATATCAGCTTCCACTTCAATGGGCTGATTTTCTGTTTCATTTTCATTTAAATCAAATGTGATGCAATTTTCTTGATGGCAGCACACTGTCTCATTTGAATCATAAGGGTAAACAGAATGAATTTTAAATATTCCTTTGGGCTCAGAATTCAGGTATTCTGGCAGCTCACCCTTAGCATCTACATACCTTTCAGGTATATTTCCAATCACCATGTTATTTAGATCTGCAGCATAATGTGATTTTTGTATAGCCATTCCTAATGGGGAGTTTTCCTCTAAAAGAATGTCTTGACAACCTTTGTTATTCAACATCATTTTTACAGACCCTTCACCAATATCTACCAATGGAGTGTATTCATAATCCAGGCCCTGCTGTTTTATGGATTCATTCAGGCACACAAATGCATCAGAATCTTTCATCTGCTGTCTAATTCTGCACTTCAGTGTTATTGCAACCTGTTTGGTGAATGCAGGAATAATAGTATCCTTCCTCATCTGTAATTCAACTGCATATGGGACCAGCTGTGCGCAATGAAAAGCTCTTCTTTTGTCTTCAAATTCAGGTGCAGGCCCAACTAGGCGTGACCATATTTTTTGATTAAGGAAATCTAACACCATACACATTCTGTGCATGATGTCATTGCCCATGTAAAAGTCATTTTGTGTTCCACTCACTATCCATACATTATGGTAAATTGTTTTCTGCCCAATGCTAATTTTAAGCATGCATCTGCCTGCAATTCGGTTTTCAAAGTCTGGACTGTCCAACCCAGAAACATATTGGTTTTTAATCCTAAATTTCGGGATTTCCTCCATCTCCATTATTTTTTGCAACAATTTCTCATTAATGAAGCTCCTCTCCTGTTCAAGCGCTAAAGCGCTAAAGTGGCTTTTATTGTTTTAAAACAGTCATTTATACCAACATGAACCCATGGTTGCTCATCTTCCATGTGTATTTCAGCAAGAGTGGTAATGTGTTTTTCTGAATCTGTTTTAGGAGCAATATTCTGTTTGATTGTTTTCTCTTTTAAATAAAAACGTAATGTGTGCTCATCTATGGCAGTCTGCCAATTTTTCCTTGGGTCCAAGTATATTTGTACAGGTAGTTTTTCATTGTTGCTCTGCATTTTGTCTTGACACATCAATATAACAGTGACACTAGGTATGCAACTATTCTGGAAATATACCTCAACTGCATCATTTGTTTTGGCAACGGTGTGACATTCATTTATGTTGCTGTTTTGTGATTTTAGTTTCTTAGGCCTCAATGTTTTTTTGGTTAGTGACTACAGCACTCCATTCACCCCATCTATGAGAGGAGACAATCTTTTCAGGCAATCCGTCCCCATCAGAAATGGAATTTCACAAATAGATGTGATCAATACCTCTTGTTTCATTCTGTGCTTTCCTATTTTTATGTCAACCTCAGTTACACCTATGATGGGCACCTCCTCCCCATTAAAGTTATGCACTGGACCTTGATTTTCCTTCACTGTGATCTGACTCTGTGGGGGTCTCCCTTCATTGATACTCTTTACCAGCTCCTTGGACATAATTGTGGCCTGTGCGCCAGTGTAAATCATAGCAAATGTGTGGCATTTTTCTTCTACAGTGATGGGTGCATAATATCTGTCCTCAACTTCCTCTAATACACATAAGAAGTGTGAATTCTTACTGATTTCAGGGCTCACCTTTCTCAGGCCTTTTTCACTTTTGGCTAAGCACATTGGTAAATGGAAAGACATTTTTCCCTCCTTTTTACCCATTTCTGCGCGAGAGACTTTATTCATTTCTCCATGATCAGAGGTTTTTTGGAGTGTGGCCACTGTTCGCTCATCCATCTGGGTAACATCAGAGACCACATTACAACCTTCCAACTGAACATGTGTAGCAACATCATTCAGCAATTTGTCATTGTTTAATTCTGTGCATTTGTGATCATTTAGTGTGATAACAGCCCTTTCGGCCTCTTCAAAAATATGTGGCTCAAAGAATTCTTCAGGTGATTGACCTGTATCCTCCTTTTGAGTATTTCCTTTTTCTGCCTGTGTTTGGTCATTGTTTTGCTTGCCCAGGGAAGGAGCTATAGCATCCCCACTTACTCCCTGTTCACTGGTATTCCCCATGCATGAGTCATTTTTCTTAAATCTGTCTCTTTGTTCTTTTGGAATTTCCGGTGTTTCTTTTTTATTTGCACAAATCTTCAATGTTTGATTTAGTTCTAGGTTAAACCGTACCTCTTTTTTAGAAGTATTTGCATTTTCTGTTACATGTTCATTTATTGGTGCTTTCACTTTTAAATCATTAGGCATCTCAGAGTCATTATGCAAAATTACATCAGGGCAATCTGTCTTTTTGGCACTCCAGGTGTCATAAGTACTTAGTCACTTCTCAGAAGCCCCCCGGTCATTGCTAGGGCCATCAGCCCCCTCTTTAGATGGTTGTTTTTGTGCTGTATAGAGCTTTCCTATTTGCTCAGCTTTTCACTTGGGCCTCAAGGCACTGGAACCTTTCCATCTCTCTAGAATCCTCTTTCTGTGGCCTAGGTCGATATTGGTTGTTTTTCCCCTGATTGGATCTATTCTGATACCTCTCAGGTGATTGATGTCTGTTGGGATGGTTTCTGAACTCTTGATTCATTTGTGGAGGGGAGCGGGGTGCACCCATCCTTTGATTATAGTCTCCTGGTGGGGAATCATTGTACTGACGTGGATTGTAGTTCATGTTTTGCCTCATGTCCTGTCTCTCAGATTTTGGGTACTGGCCCCTATGTTGATTTCCATTATCAGTAAATCGATCCACATATCGGGGTCTATCCTGATTACCATATATCATGGTGTTGGGATCAAATCTGCTCTGTGTCCCCAATGACTGGTAGGGACCATCATTTCTTTGATCTTGATTTTGTCTCTGGTTATTGTTCATGCCTGCCATATCAGGCCGATATCCTACCCGGGATCTGTCCCCTAAATACCTAGGGCTGATGTAGCTCTCCCTATTACTAGGATCATGTGATTGGAACATTGGTACAGGAAAGGGCGATCTTTGTTGATCACCCCTTTGTTCAAGTGTCACATTATTTTTACTTTGGCTTTGAGCAGACTCAAGGGACATATGGGCTGACCTGATTTACAGTACTGTGGCTGAGGGTTCTTTAGATTTAGGTCTAGTATCTTTCATTTTATCACTTTCTCTACCCTGACAATAGAGTACCTCATATAGTTTTGTGCTTTGATGTACAATCCATTCAAGGGACTTGTCACGGTCAAATTCACGGACCAATTGGGATATGATGTCTTTCTGTAGCCCATAGAATTATGCAGTTTTAAACTCATTGGAATTTGGGTCAAAAGATACATCAAAGCGAGAAAATGCTCTTTTTAGGTCTTGTAAAAATTGGCGAGGGGATGTATTAGGTCCAGCAGTGATTGTGTAAGCGACTTTCTTTGCCTCCTGCAATGACTGAAAAGGAGAAAAATGACGCCTAATTTCTTTTTCAAACTCCACCCATGTCATATTCTGCTGTTCATTTAATCCCCTTATGATGCTGGCCGTCAGGGCATCTAAAGTTAAATGAAAATATTGTCTGCACTGTTCCTTAGGTATCTGGAGTGCTTTAAAAATGTCATGAACCGCTTCTAAGTGATCCTCAATGCAGCATTCACCTACCTTTTTAAATGGTTTTGATCAGGGCTTTAATGGATTTCATTATTTTTATGGGGCTACTTGTTGCAATGCATGGAATTGCACTACATTGTGATTCAATCCTGTTTTCAGGTGTATGAGATTGGTGGCTGCCCCCAATGGGAGTATCAAATCCCCCAAGGGCGCTGGAACCAAGTTCAGTCACCGGCCCAGTCACTGGAGCACTAGCTCTTTGGGCAGAACTAGAATTCACCTCCACTCCATTGAATGTGGTACCCTGCTGCCTCTCCTGGGACCTGGGAATGCACATTTGCTGTTCTAAGCCCTTACACTTTTTAAGGAGTCTGTTTGCTTCATTTTGCAAATAGTTGTTTTCATCACTCATCTTATTAATCACCTCCTGCATGTCGCACATTTACATTTGTCATTCATTGAACTCTTTATTTCTCTTGTCTCTTTCTTGAGTCATTTTAATCATTTCTTGTTCTGCACTCTGGAGATCACATTCTTTTTCACAATGTTCTTTTTGTAAAATCAGCATTTCTGAAACAACCTCATCTTTATCCTGTCTAATGTGGTCCACTAAGGCTTTTAAGTGTACCAAATCTTGCTCACTATCCTCAAATTGGTTCTTGCTTTTGGATAACTGAGCATGAAAGTCTCTGCATTTTAATTGCATGTCTTTTTGGCATACATCCAATTCTGCTCTTAACATTTCCTGATTTTTACTTGCCCCATCTAATTCAGTCTTTAACCTGTTAATTAGCTGGATATCATTTTCCTGCATTCGCAGGGACCTATTTAAAATAAACCATATTTTGCTGCATAGCCGTATTAAACAGTCTTTCTCTGCACTTTTATCGGCTGCATTCAATAATCTTGTAAGGCAGACCTGAATTATGCTGCCTTCTGCAAAAATATTGTCTAGTTTTTCTTTCTGCACCTCACCCTGAATGCGGTCATGCCATTCTAAGGTACTGTTCGACTACCACGTCCCATGTGCAAACAACTTTGCCTCTAAATATTGCACTAGGTCTGAAAATGTGGTTTCCCTTTGTGACATTCTGAAATTTGTTTTTAGTAACACACTGCTATTATGAAATGGGTTCCCTTTAATGTACCGATGGCAGTGTGAGACACACTTGCCACGCCCAGTAGGTGCTCTGTGATCACTTTCCCGGCCTGCAACGCACCATAAATATGTTGGGTATTTTGTGTAGATTTGGGGCCTGTCGGTATTTTCTTACCGCCAAAAATAATTTTGCAACAATCACTCCTTGTATTCAGATTGGGCTATGTATAATAATAACACAGTGGATATGCATTATTTCAGTACACAGACATGCGTGGTTGGTATGCGTGGTTGGCATTCGTGGTTGGTGGTATTTTGGTGAGCATAATTCCCTTGTTTTATTTGTGGCCCCAATATCCAGCACCCCTTATTTTTGTTTAGATTTTTCGTGTAATCACCATAGAGACCTCAGGCTTGCATTTCAGGAACACCACATTTTCACTTTTAGTGTGCCACCATGGGCAATTTCTCGCTGTCTTATCTACGGCAGTGAGCTAACATGTGGTATTTTTCACTAACTTATATAGGGTAGTGAACTATGTCCCGGGTCTCTATTTTTGCTGACTCATGTACCTTCAGCAAAAAAGGCTATAACACACACAGTTATTTATAATTGCTCATACTGAATGACATTTGCTCATACTGAATGGCTGCAGCCAAATCGTATTTTTAGCTACCTTGAAAATGACAATTGCACTGTTTAAACATCTCCCCACATCATCAGCACTGTATTGGTAAATATAAAACACACCACCCGTCTCCTTTCAGATATTTTTGTGTATTATAAAAGTTGCATTTAAACACGATCTCACTCTTTACAGAAATAAATGAAATAGCACAGTAACAGCATTATTTGTGATACACTGAAAAGAGAGTGGCGGAGACAAGAATTCAATTTGTAACATTAAACACGTGGGTAAAGCACAGGAATCTCCTTTCCTACACTGACTGAATATTTTCTTTCACACTCAGCCCCCACACCTCAGCGAGATAATTACCAGGCTTATTCAGTATGTAACTTCTTTGGCTGGTCGCCTTCTGGAGGGATTCACCCAGCAAGGACAAGCATCTGCTGTCACTCAAACTGGGACTTGTTGACTGGAAAAGCCAGTCTCTGCAACCAAGTTGAATCTGCTTTAGGAATCAGGCATCCCCAGCTGTCAACCCCGTCCTCCTTCGAGCTGTGTCCAGAATCGTCTGCCCTCTCCCCTTTTTCAAGATTATACATGAAAAGTTGGTTACCCAATGCTTGTCCAATAAGATTCTATCATGTCATCTCCTCCCTCACTACACAATGGCTTATTTGTTTCACAGTTGCAACTGTAACACACTGATTTCCTGCTTATTCGAAGTCTTTGCTTCCTGAAGTTACTGTGGACAGAGCACAGAAAGGCAAAAGAAAAAAAAACTTGAATGTGTGTTTAAACCTGATTTTCAGAGTAGGCCTCATTTTGCAGTGAAGACACATTCTTTTATTAATGAGTTATAATTATTAGTCTTGTTAGTGAGATTAGTTTGTTAATTACCAAATGTGTCTCTTGCAACATAGGCATTTCAGGTGAGAAATGGTGTGCATTTTGAAGGTACAGATGTGTGCTTTTAACTGTGAAAAATGTATTTGCCATTTATATGTAAAAATCGTTTTTGACTGAATAACCTGCCCTTACTTATATGTCCATGTTACACTGGCAACACATAGCTTGAAACAACTGCATCATAGCAATGCACCAAACCCATGCAGTGGCGCTGCATAAAAATGCTCAATAACACATGTCTTGCTGTACCACATTATATCAATGCACCAAACCCATGCAGTGGTGCTGCACTTCAAAACAAAACATGCTATATATTGATCCTGTGCAGTGGTGCTGTACTCTGTGCTCCCGAAACACGCTAAACAATTCTACACCCCCCACACCCCGCTCATGCCCTGTGTCTCCCTCGTGTTGCCCCCCCACCCCCTGATCATGCCCCGTGTCTCTCTCCTGTTACCCCCAACCCGCACTCATGCTCAGTGTCTCCCTCTTGTTGCCCCTCATGCCCTCTGTCTCCCTCGTGTTCCCCCCACCCCCTGCTCATGCCCCGTGTCTCCCTCCTGCTGCCCCCTACCCCCTGCTCATGCCCCGTGTCTCTCTCCTGTTACCCCCAACCCCCACTCATGCCCAGTGTCTCCCTCTTGTTGCCCCTCATGCCCCATGTCTCCCTCGTGTTCCCCCCAACCCCTGCTCATGCCCCGTGTCTCCCTTGTGTTCCCCCCACCCCCTGCTCATGCCCCATGTCTCCCTGCTGTTGCCCCCCACCCCCCGCTCATGCCCCATGTCTCTCTCCTGTTGCCCTCCACCCCCGGTCATGCCCCGTGTCTCCCTGCTGTTGCCCTCCACCTCCCGGTCATGCCTGTGTCTCCCTGCTGTTGCCCCTCCACCCCCTGCTCATGCCCCATGTCTCTCTCATGTTACCTCCCACCCCCTCTCATGCCCCGTGTCACCCTCGTGTTCCCCCCACCCCCCGCTCATGCCCGTGCCTAGCTGCTGTTTCCCCCCAACCCCCACTCATGCCCCGTGTCTCCCTCCTGTTGCCCCCCACCCCCCGCTCATGCCCCGTGTCTCTCTCCTGTTACCCCCCGCTCATGCCCCGTGTCTCCCTCGTGCTCCCCCGCTCATGCCCCGTGTCTCCCGGCTGTTCCCCCCCGCTCATGCCCGTGTCTCCCTTGTGTTGCCCCGACCCCCGCTCATGCCCCGTGTCTCTCTCCTGTTACCCCCCACCCCCTCTCATGCCCCGTGTCTCTCTTCTGTTGCCCCCCACACCCCGGTCATGTCCCGTGTCTCTCTCCTGTGACCCCCACCCCCCTCTCATGCCATGTGTCTCTCTCTCCTGTTGCCCCCCACCCCCCGGTCATGCCCCGTGTCTCCCTGCTGTTGCCCCCTACCCCCTGCTCATGCCCTGTGTCTCTCTCCTGTTACCCCCACGCCCCTCTCATGCCCCATGTCTCCCTCGTGTTCCCCCCCACGCCCCGCTCATGCCCCGTGTCTCCCTCCTGTACTCCCCCACCCCCTGCTCATGCCCGTGTCTCTCTCTTGTTTCCCCCCACCCCCCGCTCATGCCCTGTGTCTCCCTCATGTTCTCCCCACCCACCGCTCATGCCCTGTGTCTCCCTCTTGTTCCCCTAACCCCCGCTCATGCCCCGTGTCTCCCCTGTTATCCCCCACCCCCCGCTCATGCCCCGCGTCTCTCCTGTTCCCCCCCACCCCCCGCTCATGCCCCATGTCTCCGTCCTCTTCCCCACACCCCTGTTCATGCCCCGTGTCTCCCCTGTTCCCCCCCACCCCCCGCTCATGACCTGTGTCTCCCTCCTATTCCCCCCCAACCCCCCGCTCATGCCCTGTGTCTCCCTCTTGTTCCCCTAACCCCCGCTCATGCCCCGTGTCTCCCCTGTTATCCCCCACCCCCCGCTCATGCCCCGCGTCTCTCCTGTTCCCCCCCACCCCCCGCTCATGCCCCATGTCTCCCCTGTTCCCCCCCACCCCCCGCTCATGCCCTGTGTCTCCCCTGTACCCCCCTCCCCCCGCTCATGCCCCGTGTCTCCCTCGTGTTGCCCCCACCCCCCGCTCATGCCCCATGTCTCCCTCCTGTTCCCCCCACCCCCGCTCATGCCCCATGTCTCCCTCCTGTTCCCCCCACCCCCCGCTCATGCCCGTGTCTCCCTCCTGTTGCCCCCACCCCCCGCTCATGCCCCGTGTCTCCCTCTTGTTGCCCCCCACCCCCTGCTCATTCCCCGTGCCTCCCTGCTGTTGCCCTCACCCCCGGTCATGCCCCGTATCTCCCTCATGTTCCTGCCACCCCCCGCTCAACCCCGTGTCTCCCTCCTGTTGCCCCCCACCCCCCGCTCATGCCCCGTGTCTCTCTCCTTTTACCCCCACCCCCAGTTCATGCCCCGTGTCTCCCTCTTGTTGCCCCTCATGCCCCGTGTCTCCCTCGTGTTCCCCCCACCCCCTGCTCATGCCCCGTGTCTCCCTCGTGTTCCCCCCCTATGTTCATGCCCCATGTCTCCCCTGTTCTCCCCCACCCCCTGCTCATGCCCCGTGTCTCCCTCTTGTTCCCCCCACCCCCGCTCATGCACTTTGTCTCCCCTGTTCCCCACCACCCCCTGCTCATGCCCTGTGTCTCCCTCAGGTTCCCCCTACCCCCAGCTCATGCCCCGTGTCTCCCTCCTGTTCCTCCCACCCCCCACTCATGCCCCATGTCTCCCTCCTGTTCCCCCCACCCCACGCTCATGCCTGTGTCTCCCTCCTGTTGCCCCCTCTCATGCCCCGTGTCTCTCTCCTGTTACCCCCGACCCCCCACTCAACCCCGTGTCTCCCTCTTGTTGCCCCCAACCCCCTGCTCATGCCCCATGTCTCTCTCCTGTTGCCCCCCACCCCCTGGTCATGCCTGTGTCTCCCTCCTGTTGCCCCCCGCTCATGCCCTGTGTCTCTCTGCTGTTACCCCCCACCCCCCACTCATTCCCCGTGTCTCTCTGTTGTTGCCCCCAACCCCCTGCTCATGCCCGGTGTCTCCCTCGTGTTCCCCACACCCCCACTCATGCCCTGTGTCTCCCTCCTGTTGCCCCCCACTCTCCGCTCATGCCCCGTGTCTCTCTCCTGTTACCCCCACCCCCGCTCATGCCCCGTGTCTCCCTCTTGTTGACCCTCATGCCCCATGTCTCCCTTGTGTTTCCCCCACACCCTGCTCATGTCCCGTGTCTCTCTCGTGTTCTCCCCACCCCCTGCTCATGCCCCTGTCTCCCTGCTGTTGGCCCCCACCCCCCGCTCATGCCCCGTGTCTCTCCCCTGTTGCCCCCCACCCCCTAGTCATGCCCTGTGTCCCCCTGCTGTTGCCCTCCACCCCCCGGACATGCCCCATGTCTCCCTGCTGTTGCCCCCCCACCCCCTGCTCATTCCCCGTGTCTCTCTCATGTTACCCCCACCCCCTCTCATGCCCCGTGTCTCCCTTGTGTTCCCCCCACCCCCCGCTCATGCCCCGTGTCTCCCTGCTGTTGCCCCCCACCCCCTGCTCATGCCCTGTGTCTCCCTCCTGTTGCCCCCCACCCCCCGCTCACGCCCTGTGTCTCTCTCCTGTTACCCCCCACCCCCTGCTCATGCCCCATGTCTCCCTCGTGTTCCCCCCAACCCCCGCTCATGCCCCGTGTCTCCCTGCTGTTGCCCCCCATTCCCCGCTCATGCCCCGAGTCTCCCTTGTGTTCCCCCCACCCTCCACTCATGCCCGTGTCTCCCTCCTGTTGCCCTCCACCTGCCGCTCATGCCCCGTGTCTCTCTCCTGTTGCCCCCCACCCCCTGCTCATGCCCCGTGTCTCGCTTTTGTTGCCCCCACCCCCGCTCATGCCCCATGTCTCCCTCATGTTCCCCCCACCCCCTGCTCATGCCCCGTGTTTCCCTCTTGTTCCCCCCACCCCCTGCTCATGCACCGTGTCCCCTGCTGTTGCCCCCCACCACCGCTCATGCCCGTGTCTCTCTCCTGTTACCCCCCAACCGCCGCTCATGCCCCGTGTCTCTCTCCTGTTGCCCCCAACCTCCCGGTCATGCCCTGTGTCTCCCTCCTGTTGCCCCCCACCCCTTGCTCATGCCCCGTGTCTCTCTCCTGTTACCCCCACCCCCTGCTCATGCCCGATGACTCCCTCTTGTTCCCTCCACCCCCCGCTCATGCCCCGTGTCTCCCTGCTGTTGCCCCCCAACCCCTGCTCATGCCCGTGTCTCCCTCCTGTTGCCCCCCACCTCCCGCTCATGCACCCTGTCTCTCTCCTGTTACCCCCACCCCCCGCTCATGCCCCCTGTCTCCCTGCTGTTGCCCCCCACCCCCTGCTCATGCCCTGTGTCTCCCTCCTGTTGCCCCCCCACCCCCTGCTCATGCCCCGTGTCTCTCTCCTGTTACCCCCCCACCCCCCGCTCATGCCCCGTGTCTCCCTCGTGTTCCCCAACCCCCGCTCATGCCCTGTGTCTCCCTGCTGTTGCCCCCCACCCCCCGCTCATGCCTCGAGTCCCCCTTGTGTTCCCTCCACCCCCCGCTCATGCCCCGTGTCTCTCTCCTGTTGCCCCCACACCCTGCTCATGCCCCGTGTCTCCCTTTTGTTGCCCCCCACCCCCGCTCATGCCCCATGTCTCCCTCATGTTCCCCCCACCACCTGCTCATGCCCCGTGTTTCCCTCTTGTTCCCCCACCCCCTGCTCATGCACCGTGTCCCCTGCTGTTGCCCCCTACCCCCGCTCATGCCCGTGTCTCTCTCCTGTTACCCCCACCCCCGCTCATGCCCCGTGTCTCTCTCTTGTCACCCCCCAACCCCCGCTCATGCCCCGTGTCTCTCTCCTGTTGCCCCCAACCCCCCGGTCATGCCCCATGTCTCCCTCCTGTTGCCCCCACCCCCTGCTCATGCCCCGCGTCTCTCTCCTGTTACCCCCACCCCCTGCTCATGCCCCATGACTCCCTCCTGTTTCCCCCACCCCCAGCTCATGCCCCGTGTCTCCCTGCTGTTGCCCCCCAACCCCCGCTCATGCCCGTGTCTCCCTCCTGTTGCCCCCCACCTCCCGCTCATGCACCCTGTCTCTCTCCTGTTACCCCCCACCCCCCGCTCATGCCCCGTGTCTCCCTGCTGTTGCCCCCCACCCCCCGCTCATGCCTCGTGTCTCTCTCCTTTTACCCCCACCCCCCTCTCATGCCCCGTGTCTCCCTTGTGTTCCCCCCAACCCCCAGTCATGCCCCATGTCTCCCTGCTGTTGTCCCCCACCCCCCCTCATGCCCCGTGTCTCTCTCCTGTTACCCCACACCCCCCGGTCATGCCACGTGTCTCCCTGCTGTTGCCCCCGCTCATGTCCCATGTCTCTCTCCCGTTACCCCCCACCCCCCTCTCATGCGCCTTGTCTCTCTCCTGTTGCCCCCCACCCCCGGTCATGCCCTGTGTCTCCCTGCTTTTGCCCCCACCCCTGCTCATGCACCGTGCCTCTCTCCTGTTACCCCCCACCCCCTCTCATGCCCCTTGTCTCTCTCCTGTTGCCCCCCCACCCCCGGTCATGCCCCGTGTCTCCTTGTTGTTGCCCCCAACTCCCGCTCATGCCCCGTGTCTCTCTCCTGTTCCCCCCACCCCCCGCTCATGCCTTGTGTCTCCCCTGTTCCCCCACCCCCCGCTCATGCCCTGTCTCTCCCTGCTGTTGCCCCCACACCCGCTCATGCCACGTGTCTCTCTCCTGTTACCCCCCAACCCCCTCTCATGCCCCGTGTCTCCCCCGTGTTCCCCCCACCCCCGCTCATGCCCCGTGTCTCCCTCCTGTACCCCCACCCCCTCTCATGCCTGTGTCTCTCTCTTGTTCCCCCCTGCTCATGCCCTGTGTCTCCCCTGTTCCCCCACCCCACGCTCATGCCCCATGATTTCCTCGTGTTCCCCCAGCCCCCGCTCATTACCCGTGTCTACCCTGTTCCCCCCACACCCCCCGCTCATGCCCCGTGTCTCCCTCCTGTCCCCCCCACCCCCGCTCATGCCCCGTGTCTCCCTTCCCCCCCCACGCTCATGCCCCGTGTCTCCCTCCTGTTCCCCCCACCCCCCGCTCATGCCCTGTGTCTCCCCTGTTCCCCCCACCCCCCGCTCATGCCCTGTGTCTCTCTCCTGTTACCCCCCACCCCCCTCTCATGCCCCAAGTCTCCCTCGTGTTCCCCCCACCCGCCACTCAAGCCCCGTGTCTCCCTGCTGTTGCCCCCCACCCCTCACTCATGCCCCGTGTCTCCCTCCTGTTGCCCCCACACTCTGCTCATGCCCTGTGTCTCTCTCCTGTTACCCTTCACCCCCCGCTCATGCCCCGTGTCTCCCTCGTGTTCCCCCCACCCCCCGCCCCCCGCCCCCGCTCATGCCCCATGTCTCCCTGCTGTTGCACCCACACCCTGCTCAGGCCCCGTGTCTCCCTCGTGTTCCCCCCACCCCCCGCTCATGCCCCGTGTCTACCTCATGTTGCTCCCCGTCCCCCGCGCATGCCCCGTGTCTCCCTATTGTTGCCCCCCATCCCCGCTCATGCCCCGTGTCTCCCTCGTGTTCCCCCCACCCCCCGCTCATGCCCTGTGTCTCCCTCTTGTTCCCCCCACCCCCACTCATGCCCCGTGTCTCTCTCCTGTTACCCCCCACACCCCTTTCATGCCCTGTGTCTCTCTCCTGTTGACCCCCACTCCCTGGTCATGTCCCGTGTCTCCCTCCTGTTGTCCCACACCCCCCGCGCATGCCCCGTGTCTTTCTCCTGTTACCCCCCACCCCCGCTCATGCCCCATGTCTCCCTCGTGTTCCCCTCACCCCCCGCTCATGCCCCGTGTCTCCCTGCTGTTGCCCCCACCACCCGCTCATGCCCGTGTCTCTCTCCTGTTCCCCCACACCCAGCTCATGCCCTGTGTCTCCCTCGTGTTCCCCGCACCTTCTGCTCATGCCCCGTGTCTCCCCTGTTCCCACCCCCTGCTCATTCCCTGTGTCTCCCTCGTGTTCCCCCCACCCCCGCTCATGCCCTGTGACTCCCCTGTTCCCCCGAACCCCCGCTCATGCCCCGTGTCTCCCTCGTGTTCGCCCCGGCCCCCGCTCATGCCCCATGTCTCCCTCCTGTTTCCCCCACCCCCCACTCATGCCCGTGTCTCCCTCCTGTTGCCCCCCAGGCCCCGCTCATGCTTCGTGTCTCTCTCCTGTTACCCCCCACCCCTGCTCATGCCCTGTGTCTCCCTCTTGTTTCCCCCCACCCCCCGCTCATGGCCCGTGTCTCCCTCATGTTCACCCCACCCCCGCTCATGCCCTGTGTCTCCCTCCTGTTGCCCCCACCCCCCGCTCATGCCCTGTGTCTCGCTCTTGTTGCCCCTCATGCCCCGCGTCTCCCTCGTGTTCCCCCACCCCCTGCTCATGCCCCGTGTCTCCCTTGTGTTCCCCCCACCCCCTGCTCATGCCCTGTGTCTCTCTCCTGTTGCCCCCACCCCCAGGTCATGCCCCATGTCTCCCTGCTGTTGCCCTCCACCCCCCGGTCATGCCCCATGTCTCCCTGCTGTTGCCCCCCCACCCCCTGCTCATGCCCCATGTCTCTCTCCTTTTACCCCGCACCACCCTCTCTTGCCCGAGTCTCCCTCGTGTTCCCCCCACCCCCACTCAAGCCCCGTGTCTCCCTGCTGTTGCCCCCCACCGCCGCTCATGCCCCGTGTCTCCCTCCTGTTGCCCCCCACCCCCCACTCATGCCCCGTGTCTCCCTCGTGTTCCCCCCAACCCCCTCATGCCTCGTGTCTCCCTGCTGTTGCCCCCCACCCCCTGCTCATGCCCCATGTTTCCCTTGTGTTCCCCCACCCACTGCTCATCTCCTGTGTCTCCCTCCTGTTGCCCCCCACCCCCTGCTCATGCCCCGTGTCTCCCTCCTGTTGCCCCCCGACCCCGCTCATGCCCCGTGTCACCCTCTTGTTGCCCCCCACCCCCGCTCATGCCCCTTGTCTCCCTCTTGTTCCCCCCACCCACTGCTCATGCCCCGTGTCTCCCTGCTGTTGCCCCCCACCCCCGCTCATGCCCCGTGTCTCTCTCCTGTTACCCCCACCCCCCTCTCATGCCATGTGTCTCTCTCCTGTTGCCCCCCACCCCCCGGTCATACCCCATGTCTCCTCCTATTGTCCCACATCCCCCGCTCATGCCCGTGTCTCTCTCCTGTTACCCCCCACCCCGCTCATGCCCTGTGTCTCCCTCGTGTTCCCCCACCCCCTGCTCATGCCCCGTGTCCCCCTGCTATTGCCCCCCACCCCCCGCTCATGCCTGTGTCTCCCTCCTGTTGCCCCCCACACCCCGCACATGCCCCGTGTCTCCCTGCTGTTGCCCCCCACCCCTCGCTCATGTCCCGTGTCTCCCTGCTGTTGCCCCCCACACCCCGCTCATGCCCCGTGTCTCTCTCCTGTTACCCCACACCCCCCTCATGCCTTGTGTCTCCCCTGTTCCCCCCAGCCCCCATTCATGCCCTGTGTCTCCCTGCTGTTGCCCCCCACCCCCGCTCATGCCACGTGTCTCTCTCCTGTTACCCCCCATCCCCCCTCTCATGCCCCGTGTCTCCCTCCTGTACCCCCCCACCCCTGCTCATGCCTGTGTCTCTCTCTTGTTTCCCCCCACCCCCCGGTCATGCCCTGTGTCTCCCTTGTTCCCCCACCCCACGCTCATGCCCCATGATTACCTCGTGTTCCCCCCACCCCCGTTCATTACCCGTGTCTACCCTGTTCCCCCCCACCCCCCGCTCATACCCCGTGTCTCCCTCCTGTTCCCCCCACTTCCGCTCATGCCCCGTATCTCCCTCCCATCCCCCCTCCCCCCTCTCATGCCCCGAGTCTCCCTCGTGTTCCCCCCACCCCCCACTCAAGCCCTGTGTCTCCCTCCTGTTCCCCCCACCCCCGCTCATGCCCAGTGTCTGCCTCCTGTTCCCCCACCCCCGCTCATGCCCGATGTCTCCCTCCTGTTCCCTCCACCCCCGCTCATGCCTGTGTCTCCCTCATGTTGACCCCCACCCCCAGCTCATGCCCCGTGTCTCTCTCCTGTTACCCCCCCACCGCCCGCTCAGGCCCCATGTCTCCCTCTTGTTGCCCCCCACCCCCGCTCATGCCTCGTTTCTCTCTCCTCTTACCCCCCACCTCCTGCTTTTGCCCCGTGTCTCCCTCGTGTTCCCCCCACCCCCACTCATACCCCGTTTCTCCCTGCTGTTGTTGCCCCCCACCCCCTGCTCATGCCCCGTGTCTCCCTTGTGTTCCCCCCAGCCCCCGCTCATGCCCCATGTCTCCCTCCTGTTGCCCCCCCACCCCCCCCTCATGCCCCGTGTCTCCCTCATGTTACCCCCACCCCTGGCTCATGCCCCGTGTCTCCCTGCTGTTGCCCCCACCCCCAGCTCATGCCCTGTGTCTGTATGAGATTTTAAAAGAATATCAAGATGATATAAAACTAAGGAAACTCAGGAAGTTCTACCTTGATGATAGAGACTATCAAGATGATACACTTTCCAGGAAAAATATAACAAACTTACCAAGCAAGCATCTAGAGAAAGTACTCCCAATACTTCATCAGCAAGCTTTGAGGCAGAAGAAGAACCTGAAGGGAATGCAGATACAGCACAGGAGACTAGCAAGCCTAAGGGACAGGGCTTTATGAATCAAATCAGACGTTTCAAAAGAGGAAACAGAAATATCCCAACTAAACAAGTCTGTTGTCAGATGAACAAAGAACCAGACATCTCACAGAATACAGTCGGAGTATAGGTAGGAGATGAACAGGAAGATGCAGAAAATCCAGACCGCTTAGATGCGTATCTGCGCTTAACTCGATCAGCATCGCGAGAAGCAGCAAAAAAACAGAAATAATAACTTGGTGATGAACATATGAAATAAATCGCTAACAGAAGATGAAATTAGTTTACTGAATAAAGGCTTATCATTTTCCCCAACATCCTTCTTTGAACCTATTGACATTCATATAGATCTCTTTAAATCTGTTTGGAAACTTAAGTTAAAAAAGTTTTTTGCAACACAAGTAGACAAAATGAAACCAACATCAGAGAGAACAACTAAAAGTGATATAACCATTGAAGAATTGAGTAATGTCCATTTGATAAAATCTCTTTAGGAACCGGATGACTATCCAATGCACCAAACAATACAGGAGTTAGAAATACAACCGGCAACCCTAACCAGTAAAGAACCTAAATCAAAATGTTTACCTCAACTATCACCAGATAATATAGTGGATGCATTTTATAAAGCAGTGACATGTGAATTATATAGTTTGAGAACAAAAACTAAATCAAGAAGCAGCAGTCTTTCCAAAAACCTTACTCAAAAGGAAATAACAGCTATACAGAATCTTCAATTAAACAAAGATTTGGTTATAAAAGAGGCAGATAAAGGAGGTAATATCATAGTAATGAATCGAGGGGATTATATTAAGATGGCCATCAACCATTTAGAAACTCTAAACTGCTATGAAAAACTGCCAACCAATCCAACGCAGAGGATAATACAAGATTTGACAAGTCTAATAGATGGCTGGTACCGGCAAGAACTAATCTCTGACGAAGAAAAATTACATCTTGGTGTAAAAAGACCTATCATTCCAACAATGTACTTTCTTCCAAAAGTACACAAAACCTTCGACATCATTCCAGAGGGCAGGCCAATCATGAGTGGCATAGGATGGGCGACAGAATCATTGGCGGAATGTATCGATAATCTAATAAAACCAGAAGTAATCAAAATCAAGGCGTATCTAAAAGATACAACTGCTGTAATCAAAATATTGGAGGAAATACATTGGCAAGACACCTGTTTACTGGCTATCTGGGACGTGAAGGCAATGTGCACATCGATTGGACACCAATTGGCTTTGGAGACAATAGATTACACCTTCAAGGACAAGTCTGCTTCTCATTTCAATTACGCTTGCATGCTGAAGGAAATGCTTATGGCCACCTTGGAGAACAATATCTTCATTTTTGATAACCAGTTTTTTGGTCAAATCCGTGGGGTTGCAATGGGTGTTAAATATACCCCTCGCTAGCTAACCTAGTGTTGGGGATGTTCGAAGAACAATTCATTTACAAGTTGCAAGAATTCAAAAACAAGATGATAAAATGGTCCAGATACATTGATGATGTATTAATTATTTGGAACGGAGCACCAGAAGAATTAGAAACTCTGCTACATCAAGTCAATGAGAATCAATATGGGTTAGAATTCACCGGATAAAGTAGTCATTCAGAAATAAACTTTCTAGATTTGAACATCTATGTATCTGGCAAAAACTGTACACCAAAACCTACAGGAAAAAAACGGAGGTAAACTCTACACTTTTTGCAACAAGTTGCCACCATCAACCTGTTATTCTAAACATCCCCAAATGCGAATTTATTCATGCAAAACGAAATTGTACTGAACCATCTGCCTTTGAGAAAGAATGCAAGTTACTATCAGATCGCTTCACAGTAAGAGGGTACCCTCAAAAAGCAATTGCAGTAGCTAGGAAGAAAGCTCAAAACATGACAAGACAATCAACACTGTGTCAAAAAAACAATGAAGCACAACCAGAGAATATGATTCAATTAATTACCACGTACTGTGCAAATAATAAGGAAACTAAGCGAGTTCTCAAATGTAATTGGTATCTTTTGAAATTAGATCCACATTTGGGCAAGTACATTCAAGACTATCCGACGATAGTATACAGAAGAACAAAAACCTTAAAAATGTTGCTAAGTCCATCACTGCTGCCAGTGAAAGAAGAGATATGACCACAGACATGGTTACAACGATCACCGTCAGGCTTCAGACAGTGTGGCTTTTGCACAATGTGTCATGCGGCACCAGATACAGATATGTTTGCAAACAAAGATGGGGTGAAAACTCGGATCAATGAACAGATCAATTGCAGATCCAAATATGTGATTTACGTGATAATATGTGTTTGCAACCTAATATACATTGGGAGCACAGCTCGGGAGCTAAGAAAGACAATCAGAGAACATATCTCTGCAATTGGAAGCCAGGATAAGAACCTCCCACTGTCCCACCACTGGCAAAACCATCATCAACTACAGAATAAAAAAGACATCAGATTTGTGGGCCTAAAAAGAATAAAAATGGGCAAACGAGGAGGAGATCAATAATTTCGCTTGCGGCAAGAAGAAGCCAGATTACTCTGCCGTTACAAAACTGTGGAACAAGGACTGATTTCAGACAATGAAATGGTTCACTTTTTATGAAAATAGAGAACCTAACCGAATGACTATATGTATTATGATTGGCAATGTAGAATGTTTTTCTTTGTACTTGACTTAGTGCTATGTGCATAAGCTATGTGCATAGTACCAAACTGAGAATCAACATAGACAGGTCAATTTGTTTGCAAAAAACTATACAAGTCACAAACTGTCAGAATCAGGAGTATAAAAGTTAAATGTTTAGATGGCGGTCTGGTACTAATACTACCACCACCACATTCTATATACTTCACCACCAATGAGACTAGTTGTATGAATTAAAGAAAAAGAAAATATTAAATGAGCTGACAAACTAGACTTATGCTTTGGAACCAAATCTAACTCAATAAGCAACTCACATAACCATAATCCCTTGCATGACTGTGCCGAATGGTCAGGAGTGAAACGTTAAATAAAATTAGGACATACAAGCCAAGCAAGACCGGGTGTGCGAAAATCCAATAAGCAACCAATATAACCTTACCCCTTTGCATTTTACCTACATTCGTGCCGAATGGGGCACGTTAAATGAAGTCAGGAAATAAAAGTAGTATGAAAATATTGGGTATGCGAATATAAACACAGGTTTATTCATACAAAATTAGCAAAATAAAATCCCCTGATGAAATATTTGGCAGAAATACTTTTCTAATTGAAAATCTGGGTGTCATGAACAACTAAAATATGTGAAAGGGATAAAGCTAACCTTCTAAACCAAAAAAACATGGAATAGGTATCCCAAAATATGGCCGCCGCCTCACGAGTGGGGAATGAAAACCAATGGCGGACTTTGGGGCATTGAGATTTGTCAATAATAATCGCCGAGCGTCGGGGAAGGCGGAACCCGATGCTTGAAGCAGGAGCATTAGAATTTTCAGGTAAGCCCTTGTTGAGGGTGGGAAACCCACCTCTAGTTACCAACACATTTTGGATCGTGTCGTTCTTGCAAGGTCACATGAGACTCAGGGAAAGGGGGCACGCGGAGATGCCAAACACACATATTATGAATGAGAATGTGACGGGAATTTAACTGCAGCGTTTAAAAGTTGCGTTGCGCGGCAGGCACCCCGTAACAAATGATCATTTTAATGGTAACAATTATAGGAAATACCACGATCGGGGGAGCACAGAGTACATCAAAGAGTGCACAATGATTGGGCAATAAGGATACAAAAATATGGGCTCAGTTATAGGAGCTTTAAGATTAAAAGCACAGTGTTTTACGGGCCTATTTAGCCAGTGACAGGCTCAATTCTGTATAAACAGCTGCTAATACATAAATATTTATGCTTTTCAATAGAGGAGGGATTGAACCCAGTAATTTCATAGCCACTGGATAAAACCAGCAATACACTTATCAATCGGGAAACTGCAGCTTCATTTAAATGGTAAGAGGTGATACACATGAGGATAAATGTTTGGACAATTAATAAGGATGATGTGTGTCTAAACAACACAATGCTTATAGCAAGATATAAGTGACATAAGGACTGAAACCTGTAATTCTCCGATTTAGCTCTGCAATATGAATACATGTAAATAGTCACTAGAATAATGCACGGAAACCTGTAATTCTCCGATTTAGCTCTGCAATATGAATACATGTAAATAGTCACTAGAATAATGCACAAGGTGCTAATGTGTGGTGCAAATATGTTTCTGTTAACACATGGTATGTGGTTTAAAGCACAAATGAAGTCACTTTCAGTAACAAGAGCTGAACAACCGAGAAGGACTCAATATATGATTTTTATTATTATTATTTTTTTTATATATATCTTTTGCAATGTGTTTCTTTTTTCTCTTTATTTCTTTTGAACAAAAGTAGCCCGGATTTGAAAAAGGCGCAGCATATACGCCGAAACACGTGTCATCCGAGAGGGGCTAAAAAAAACTGAAAAAAACAAAAATAAACCAAACCAATAAACATTTCTACTTGAGATACAACGGCTGTTTCAATTAGGTTACTTACCTACTATTGGCGCAGAGGAGTACAGGCACAAGCATAGCCTTCCTAATGTTTACAGACGGGGTAGAAGAACTCTGTGCCTCTGTGGTGGCCTTCACTCATGTGACAAACAACTGTTTAATACAACAAGAAGTCTAGATACACAAAGAAAGTACTCCAATCACAAGGAGTGAACTATATACGTCGCGTAGGTACACAAATAAGATATCTTCACAAAAATAAATCCTCAAGTACAAAAACCAATCAAATACAGGCTGTTCAGCAAAGCAGCTGTATTCTTTACATCCCCGCTGGCCCCTGGCATACAAGCAGCAGCAAATTCAAAGTGGCTTCAAATTACTAGGTGGGAGTAATTGCAGCTAGCAAATGGCACAGAGAAAGATCTGAATGCCATTAAGGAAGAAATATGGCGGTCAGACTGACTGCTTTTCAGTATAGGTATGTTTTGGATCTGCTCACCACTATGGAGGGAGAGGTTTATGAAAAAATAGGGCTATACACTAAATCTGGCAAATGATGAATATAACGGAAGTTTGACAAATGCCATATATACCCTGCACAAGTTACATACTACTATGGAGAATGAGAGTAGTAAAGTAGTAGATGAGGAATGATACTATTGAATGTTTTCATGTGTGCCTTCCTGGTTGGGTAACATATATTAAGTAGTACTGCCTCTCCTTATTGTAATAATAATATGTCCCTGTGTTCTACAGATAGTATTGGGGTATTGTAAAGTAGTAGGGAAACAACAGTACAAACACACATGATGTCTCTTACACTTGGTAATTTATGAGCTACTGCTCTCCCGGTACACACTTTTACGTAAACTGTTGCTTCCATTAGCATAGAGAAAATTAGAAAGTTCCTGATAGAAAGACCCTCAGATCTCCCAAAACTAGGTTTAAACCCCGTTTTGATCCGTAGAACTATGCTCAACACTGGGTGGACTCTGAAGGGGGTGGTGGCTGCTGCTTTATGATTGTGACCCGGAAGAATATGTAAAAAGAGGAGGCAGCCTGAAGGGGGTTTGTAGAGCTTGGGTTTCAAAGGACGGATATGACAGGATGAATGATAGAAGGTTTTTAGTCAATATATTGACCAGAGGGGGGAATGTAATAATGCAGATAAGACCAGTGACGCACAAGGTCAAACCCCTGGCAGTCTCCAAATGAGAAAGGACATATAGAATATAGAAGCTGGAATAGTTTTCTGCAGCCACCAGTATTATTTAGCAATATATAACACAAGTAGGATATAGTTCGTTTTGTTACACTGTTGGACGTTAGTGTTACACTATAGGGAAGGTTAGGTTGCTGAATACACAGAGATGGAAGGTAGTAAATGGTGGCAAGCTTAGCTATGTAGGGTACATACGAGAATATTGAACATGACAAGCGGACTGCCATTTTGAGTGGGTGGGACTCTACAGGATTTGTAGTAAAAATACAAAGCACTGGAGGTTACATTACTGAATGGAGATTTTGCTGGTTCACCATGGTGTCTGGAAGGCAAGGATGACAAGTCTGAGAAAGGAGGGAGGAAGTGATAGGGAGTTACAACTGCACAAATTGTCCTTCCCAGGGTTTCAGCCTAGATATGCAACAGTTAGTTCATTTTTGTTGATGGCACAGAAAAACACACCGAGATTTGATCACCAGGTGCAAGCAGTAACATTATCAAGGATGCTATAGCAAGATGAAAACACAGTGCCCCACATGGCAAAAGAAGAACACAGTAGCAAGATGAATAAATGGAAGAAGTGTGCCTTAGACTTTTTCCCTGCACCAAAATAAATTAACAAATTCTAATTCAACGATATGCACATGCAATCAATCGTTTGTGCCCTAAAAGAGGACATGACAAACTGTCCAAGGTTAGCAAACTATCTGGGAGATTGGGGCCCAGCATGAGAAAGCGAGATGATAGTAAGTAAATTATGTCTGCCCTCTGCAACATTTCGATCTTGCACTGTACATTGAAATATAATTGGGTTGTTGTGGACAAATGCAACATCCAGGACTGTATGAGTTATAACTGACTAATAGCGCACAATTTTTGTAATAGTGCCAGCGCATTGTGGTGCCAGCCAATCAAAGATTGCCTTGATGATGTTTATGAAGTGACGTCTCATCTAGAGGGAGGAATAATGGCTGCATCAATATATTAGGGAAAGACCAATGAGCAGTTATAATATACAAAATGATATATGTATTTGCTTCCTAACCTCCAATCAGCAGGTTGCAGAAACGTTTTTTAGAATTATGACAATGTATTGTGTTATAACCGCTGGTGTAACAGAGGTTTTTTGAGAACGCCTTGTACCTTCGTCTGGCCGAGTTACTTTCTGAATAAAGTAATTAAATCTGACTCTTTGTGAACTTTGGTCCGCTCAATTATTTTTGAATAAGTGAGTGTTTGAGAGCATGAATTCAGCCTTATGTGGATCAATTTGTCCAAGGAGGAGGCCCTGTAACTCACCGTCCTGAGCTGATGTATCTCCTAAATGTTTTATTTGGGTAACCCCGGTGTTCAAACTTATTGTTATGGTTGACTCACCCTTTTACAGGAGCAGAGGCAGCAGAATACTTAGAGCGTGTCCCAACTGCTAGAACAGTTCTTCCATCAGAGTATATTACATTTTCAAACATCCAAAGTGGATGTCTGGAGTCGAAGCATATTGTACCCATTTGGAGTGTAGTGCCTTTCTTATTTACTATACTAGAGAATGTATATAGTTTTAACTGCACTAAAGGTGTGTTAATGTGAATCATTTTGTTTGCAGCTAAAGTGCCTTCCTTCTGCACTATTATTTGTACTGCAGAAACAACAATTTCTTCCTGAGCACATTTCTGCTCTGGAATTGTAAAGATATGTGAATGGTATGTTATGGGTTTTGTCTCCCCATGGTTACATACTATATATGTAAAAGCTTTTTGACCTGGAAATAGTTTTACTTCTAAGTCTGTATCTGTCTTTTTGTCCTGCAGAGGACTACTTTGAGTCAACTGTTGGTAGATGAGGTGCAGGAGACTTGTGTGCTCTCTCTTTCATTCTGTTGGACAGAAGTTGGGCTTCAACAAGTCATATCGTGGTTTCACTAATGCTGCATAGTCTTCAACATATGAGCACCAAAAATGTAAGTGGCCAAGCATGGCTTGCAGCTGCTGACATGTATGTGGGATTTGCAGGTGTGCACATTTATCTAGGAATTGTGGCGCAAGTCCCCTTCCCTCATCATATAATGGAAATCCCATTTATATTATTTCTCTGTGGGCTGTTTTAGATTTCTAGAAATTGAAAATGTAGCCTTTAGCTGCTGGTGTCCTACTGAATAAGTCCATCTTCTCTAAGTGTTCATTTAAGTCCTAATCTGTGCCATATATGTCATCCACATATGTCCAGCATGACCGTATGTCTTCTAAGAGGGATTGCATTCTACTAGAGAACAGCCCATATCTGTTTTTGTACCCCTGTGGGAGTCTCCTGAAGCAAAACTGCTTCTCCCTGAATGTTATAGCTGTATGTATATAGCTCTCTGAATCCAAAGGTTGTGCAAAAAATCATTCCCCAAATCAAATACAGTCTTATATTTGTATCTCTGTATGTTACTCAGAAGGCCTGAACTATGCATGTTCTGTACAGCCTCTGTGTGTGCGTTGGCATTTCAAACCCTAAAGTCAATAACCAGTCGATATGATCAATCTGGCTTAGATGCTGGAAGTAATGCTGTATTATAGGGGCTTGCCTATTGTATCAGAACCCTTTGGTCTAATCCACTGTCACCTTTAAATGTGGTATAGCCTGGGCTTTAACTGGATATTGTCTCTGAGGCTTTGGCATTGCAAACACTGGCATTTTATGAAGAGGGCAGTCTATGTCATGTCCTACATGATCTGAATAATTGTGCTGCACGAAGAACAGCCCACGAAGCTGCATAAGTGTTTACTGCATTTTCCCCAACTTCATCCAAAAAAGCTGGTTTATTTACTTCTTCCCCCCTAGGTATTTGCCTAAATATAGCCTGAGCGAATCGTGCTCTGCTAAAAGGCCATCTTGTGTTATATGCAATTTAGAGCAAAATAGTGCCTTTATTTCCTTTGGCCTTTCCCCTTCAAGTTGTATTGTATCTATATACACATCATTGTTCACATCCCCTTCTCCTGTGGGAGTAATAACCTCTACTTTTGCATTCGTAGAAATATGATTTAAAAGCCACATGCATTTTTCTTTAAATATGGAGACCTCCATTCCATACCAGAATCCAATTGTATCACTAGCCAATCCTTTGTCTATTTAGTCACTGATATTATCCTGTGAGCCTGGTTGAGATGTTCTGCCATTGTTCACTAGTAAAGCTACAGTTTGCTTATTTTCTCATTTCTTCTCATCTCTCCTGGATGGCGTCTGCTCTCCCCTTGATGCCACACCCTGTTTATTCTCATTCTGTGAAGGAGAAGAAGGATAATCTTAATTTCAGTGTCTTTGTGGTGGCCTAAACTGTGCCCTATCTCTTATCTGATAGATACTAGACAGGTGAGCTACAGCCAAACAAATAAATGCATTTAGTATCTTAGCAGGGCGAAGTTGTGCTCATATAACCTGTTTGGACGGCGGCTGCTACCTCAGGTCATCTGTGCCCAGATATAATCAAGTTTATCAGGTGCGCGTTTAAAATATTTCAAAATCAAAATCAAACTCTTCTCACAAGTTCTGTGTATAGGGTATCCTACCCCTACCAGATTTTTGCCTGGGGCTTGTACTGTCTCTTTCTACAGACATTGTCCTGCTACAAAAGGTATCCCTTTCTTCTTTGACACAGGGCATATTGGAAGCCTGTGTCCTTCTCTTTCTGCCTCTAACTGAGAAGGCATTTCTGCCTGGTTCCTGTCTGACATCACCTAATTCATTCCTTGGCCCTCCCTGGGTGATCTACCCAGGTGATCTATGCCTACGGAGCTGTAAGTAGCTGTCACAATGTAACCAAATTGGAGTTTCCTTTTATGGTCACTGAGCAATACCGCTAGGCATCTGAAGACTTCTAATCTCACTGATTCACCTTTTACGAGGTGCATGAGTACTCACTCTATCTTGGAATTATTGCCCCAGATATTTCAAGTCCTAAACACATTACTGCATCTGCTACCTGGGAGTTCAATTTCTCTCAGAGAATGTAGGTCAGTTCTGTAATTGAAGGAGACCCAATTAAATGAAGGTACAACAAACTATAGACTCAAACCCAACTATCAGTGTCCATAGGTGGATTGCAACCTGTTGACATTATAATTGCTATAGCCCTCTGCCTCTGCTGAGAAGTGGCTTGAGGGTAGGCGGCCTTTAGCTGCATGAATTTGGTGGAATACCATCTAGGGATTTCCTCATGCATTGTAGGAAAGGTGCCTAATACGCTTTTTGGGTCTGGAAGGGAAGTGTTCCTTCCTCCCCTGCTGTTACTGGCTTGGGTGCTGCCAGTGCAGCTCCCAAAGCTCTATATTCAACAGAATGAGTGCAGACAGTATCAAATGTCTCACCAGAATGTCATATTACTCCTTGGTATATGGGACATTTGGGTTGAACCTAAGGATGTGTTCTAAGGTTGTCTCTTACAAAAAGGGCCATGTGTAGCCCTGGTATTGGGATTTATCAAGCCCCCTTGAAACCAGTTCTAGTGGTCTACATAATGTAAAGGTAACGCAGGAGACCTATAGGGTGTGTACTGTATTTGGCCTTATTTATTTAATTATTTTTATTTGCATTTAATTGAAACATTTGTCCTCCTAGCTCTTAAGGGGATGTCTTCCATGTGCCCTTAAAATAGTTTAGTTAAAAATGTAACCTCCGCAATTACAAATGGAGTCTTGCTTATTTCCATCAAAGTTATCCACCAAACTTCTGAGTCGAGAATCCGAAACTCAGATAGTAAAGAGCCAAATTGAGCTGTACGTGCCTCGGTGACAGCTGGACAAGAAATTATGAGATGTTTCAAAGTTTTCACCTCAGAGTCGTCTTTACAATAACAACATTTACTCCCTTCTGATAGACCGCAGATTGCCCGTATCTCATTCGTAAGGAAAAGGTTCAAACCGGTTCTCAAAAATGGGTCACTAAATTTCCTGTTGGGAAACTGTTTTAGATAGTTGCATACCCTATTCAGTTTTCGAGGCTCTGAAGGCAGATGGGTGACAGATTGATAACTAGCGGCTACCTCCAAGGTTGTGATACAGTCCTGTTGCTTAAGTACTTTCTTAATCCATGTAGGATTAGTCACTAGTAGATAAATTGAACCTCCAATCTCTTCCAATTGGCTAGTCGTTTTCAGTCTCCATTTGTTCAATGTGGAGTTTGGAGCTGCCGTGAATTCTTTGTATAGCATTACCAGAGTGGCTGGGCGTGGAGTTGTAAAGCATTTCCTAAAGAGAGCCAATCTATTCCATTCCAAAGTCTGTTTTAATGACGAGAGCCCAAGCTCCCACCAGATTATTATAATTGGTGTGGATGGGGGATACCCATCACTCTTCTCGAGAATTTACTACTATAGAAACATCAACATGGGGTTTTGCCAGTTTAATACATTTTAGCTAGATAGCTGTTGAGAGTATTTTCTTAGAAAGACACCCTGCTCTCCACTAGAGTGTGCTTTGAGATCTTTATGTTTATTCTAAACCCTGCTCTTCATGTATATTACTCTTCGTATCACCAGGCCTGTAGCAACCACCTTCGCCCCTCTTCAGTAGCTGAGCAGGGAGACTATATTAGGGTGTAGGAGAGGGTGAGCTGTGTCCCATCGGAGTGTCAAAGTGATGTGAATTTTGCAACCCCTACCTTGTAGAGCCTTCCCTCATTGTCCAGAGAGTGTCTGAGACACCCCCAGCAGGGGCTGTGTTAGGAATAGAGGCAGGGAAAAGCATATACCAGTCACTGTGCAGCAGTAAAGTGAGTTTGCAATCAAACCCCTGCAGTGGGCATCTGCTACCAGTCGTCTTTTAAGGAGTGGTTTACTAATGTGACATATATTTTAATGATGGCCCACTGCGCACATTTTCCAGTAACCCTTTGTATGTGTATTAAAGATGAGCACCATTTATAACATATCAATACACAGCAATTCAAATAGATGCCCCACACAAAATGTTCATGTTTAAATGCTTCTGAAATACATTCTCAGCAAGGAAAACTCAACAAATGCTTGTTACAATCTCATGTATAATCTAAATATTTTAATTAATTATGGAAATAAGTAAGAAAGAAACATTGCTACCACAATTGTCACAATACAAAGGCCTCATCACGAGTTGGGCTGTATGCCGGCTGGAATACCGCTCAACTGTAATAGCCTTAGCACAAACCGGTGCAGCGGTACTACCACCGGATCACGGGTTGGGTGTTAATGGTAAATCCCCATTCCCCATTGGGTCCATTAGATCCAATGGGGCATTTTCGGTGCTATTACTGCAGACTAATACAGCTGGCAGTAATACTGCCGAAAACAGGGTGCTAAATGCGATTTTCACCTCCAGATAAAACCTTGAAGTAAAACAGCCCGTTTAGCACCCAACTCATGATAGGGCCAGCTCTTAAATCCAGCTGTAATACCGTTACTGCCGGATTTAAGGGCTAAAGTCCAACTCGTGATGAGGCCCTTAATGTGCAAAAGGTCATTAATGAAAATGCAGAAATCATTGTCATTGCCTCTAAGGGTACTCAAGACTAATAAACCTTCTCAGAGACATCATATCCACCTTATGATATGATATGATATAGCATTTGCAATGCGCCTATACACAAGAGATTTAAGGCGCAACCAGGCAAGGGAGGGGGAACAGATGGAAGACAGAGACACCGATCTTACTAGGCCAGGTGTCATTCAGATCGTGCAAGTGCATGGGAAGGGGGAAAGGGAGAATTTCGGGGGCAAGGAGGATGGGACAGTGCAGTACATGGGATACATAGAAATAAATAAAACAATAATAAAAAAAAAACAGCCAGCTGGTGGCAAGTGCAAGGGTAAGTGCAGCCATCAGGTGTCAAGTGCTGGTAGGGGGACTGTAGGGATACAGAAAACAGTTCACAAGTGCGGGGGTTGCCAGGGAAGCAGTGCCGGTGTGCAACTGGCGAGGGAGGTGACCTGGGCCCGAGATCAGAAGGTGGCCAGGTGACCAATGCAGTTTCAGTTTCAGCCAGGAATTAAGCAGGGGAGAGGTAGAGAGAAAGCAGAAGCAAAGAGGAAGGTTTTGAGCTGCTTCCAGAACCGGAGATGGTTCGCCTCAAGTTTCAGGGAGGCAGGGGGGCTATTCCAGAGGGAGGCCCCAGGCGAAGAAAGAGATCTACCACCAACTTGTTATTTGGAGAAGCGACTGACCCTGAGGGAGTTGAAGGCGGGTGAGTGAAGAGCTCAAGAAGGAAGACACTTAGGACGAGAGAGTTGAAGGTATTGAGGCCCCAGGCCCCAGAAGGCCTTGTGGACAATGCAGAGGGTTTTGAACTTAATCCTCGCAGCCACTGGGAGCCAGTGCAGAGATTTCAGTCCTGGAGAGATAGGATCCCTGGGCTTGAGGCCAAAGACAAGTCTTGCAGTCCTGTTCTGGATGAGTTGCAGAGGGCGGAGAGTAGAAGCAGGCAGATTTAGAAAGAGGCTGTTGCAATAGCCCAGCCCAGAGAAAACCAGACCTCTGGAAACAGTGAGCTTCTGGGGAAGGAGAGGAAAGGAAGAATACCTCTGAGGATGTGAAGCTGGTAGTGTGACTTCCTAGAGACATCAGAGATGTGAGGAGAGAAGGAGAGTGTGGAGTTGAAGATGATCCCAAGGTTTTTTGCCTCGCAGGTGGGAGCAGGTAGAGGGCCAAGAGAGGCTGGCCAGAGAGTGACAGGAAAGGAGGGACCGGGTGTGCCGATGAGGAGAATCTCAGCCTTACTGGCATTAAGGCAGAGATCATTGGCAGCACACCACTCCTGGATAGCGGAAAGACAGTCAGAGATGAGTGAAGGAGAAGAGGTGGCTGAGGGTAGTCTGAAAATGAGCTGAGTGTCATCTGCATAGCACTGGAAGTTGGGGCAGATTGCTGCAATACAGTGGTCAAGAATGGCCAGGTATTGGTTGAACAGCCAGGGAGAGAGGTTAGAACTGTGGGGAACACCACAGGTAGAGCTAGAGATAGAGGAGAGGAAGGCCCCAAGTTGGACCTGGGAGGGTCGATCAGAGAAGAAAGAAGTCAGCCACATCCAAAGGCCTGACCTGTGATACCAAGGTTATCACTGAGACAGTTGAGCAGGATGGCATGGTTGACCATGTCAAAGGCAAAAGGAAGGTCAAGTAAGATGAGGACACAGGGGGTGTTGGAATCAAGGTTGGAGAGCAGTTCTTAACACGGATGTTCAGGAGAGCAGTTTTTGTGCTTCTGGCAGCTCTGAAGCCAGACTGATGGTCATGAAGACAATCAACAGATTCAGTGTGGAGATTGAGCTGGGAGATGGCCAGCTTTTCCAGGAATTTGTCCAGGAAAGGAGTGATGGTGATAGTTATCCGGGCAGAATGGGTCTGCAGATGTTTTTTAAGAAGAGGGTGCACAAGGGAGTGCTTCAGGGGGGATGGGAAGACTCCAGTGGTGAAAGAGTGGCTTCAGATGTCGGCCAGAGCAGGAGCCAGGGAGTCAACGTGGTCCTTGATGGTTTTGGAGGAACAGGGATGAACCTGTTTTGATGAAACTTTCATAGATCGAACTTGTCTAGAAACCTTGGGCCTCATTCTGAGATTGGTAGTAATCATGGCGCTATTTGCACCATGACTGTCACCAATAATGGGTCCGGCACTGGTGTAGTTCAATGGGGACTTATCGGTGTAGTCCGACCATGGTGGGACCGGTAAATCCCCATTGAACATGGCATTCCCCATTCCATTTGAGCCCCCATAGGGCTCAATGGGAATGGGGAGGGCGCTAATAACAGGCTCGCAACGTGCAAGCCCGTTATTAGCGCCCTGGTCCCTTATCGGGACCCGTAAGGGACGTGTGGTCTGGCCACACGTTCCTTATGGTCCCCTCCAAGGGACCTCAGAATAGGGCAGTAGGGGATTACCGGTACCGGTCTCCTTACTGGTGCCCGGTATCCCTTACCGCCCTACTCGTAATGAGGCATACTGTCTGGGGAGAACAGGGGAAAGGCAGAGAAGGAGGGAGGAGAGGTGGCCGAAGAAGGGCCAGAGGGAGAGCAGGTAGTAGAGGTAGGAAGGGGAGAGGAATAAAGAGAGGACAGGATGTCCTGAGTTTTAGAGATAAAATGAGAAGCCAGAACCATGCAGAGGGCCTGGGAAGGGACAGGAGAGGTAGAGACTGCAGCAGGATAGGCCATTTCCTTGCAGATTTTAAAGAGTACGGCCAAGTTGTTAGATGCTGCAGAGACGCAGGCTTGGATTTGAGCTCTCTTCTTGGTGCGGACAGAGAGCTGGTATTGCCTTTGGAGCAGGTGGCAGGTCAGTTTGTCAGAGGATGTACCCGAAGCAAGCCATTTCCTCTCAGCCACCCTGCACTTGCGTTAGAGGGTGACGAGTTCTGAGATGTACCAGGGGTTTCACTTGGCTTTGCGCTTCAAGCGGATCCTCATGACAGGGGCAAGGACATCAAGAGTATCAGATATAGCACAGTGGGGCATGGAAAGGGCTGTGTCAGGGTGTGAGTCAGCCAAAGGGGTGGGGGTTGGGTGAGAAAGTGGCGGCGAAGGCCTCAACTGACACATGCTTCATGGGTCAGATGACTGAGAAGATGGGTGGCAGTGCTCTAGTTGGCTTAGTCTGAAGGGTGGAGAGGGTGGGCTGGGACAAAAGGAGAAAGTGATCACTCCAGGAGAGAGGAGTGGTCAGAGGGATAAAAAGTAACTGCCTGCATCATCAAATCTTGAAAGGAATCATCGTAGAATCACTTGCCCTTTCAATACCTCACCTCTTTCCCAATGTGATATTAAAGATGGGTAAAACCTCTCATACTCACTATCTGTAGAAGGTGGGGAGGTAAGGGCTGCAGAAGACTGGATGCCTAGTGCGGTCTGCACAATCCCCCCAAAATTCCCAAAATATCCTAGCCAATTGAAAAAAAAACATTAAATGCCACGAATTGGAAAAAACATCAACAAAAAAAACAGATTTATTTTTTAAGAGGATACAGTGTCAATCGGAAGTGCCCATGATGTCAGCCAATAATGGTCAATTGTGTATAGGTGGTGAGCTGATTGCTATCGGTAGGTTAAGCCCTTATGCAGCTCCTTTGAAAATAGTAGTTCTTCTCAAATGCAAAAATCCAGAGTCCTTTGGGGACTTAAATGCCTAAAAAAACACAATTCAGTCGCTTTAAAATCAAGCAAGAAAAAAAGGAGAGATTTTGACCCCTACCTTCTTCATAGAAGATAATGACACCAGTGCTTCTTTGTGGTTTGTCCTGCCAGCCTTTCTTCTGCCTCCTTTCTTCGTCTGCCAGCTCCGCCAGAACATGTAATCTCCTGCTCTGCCTTCCGAAGTCAGCCCTTCTATAGTATGTGAGTGTAAGCTGTCCTCTACCCTATCAGTAGAATATCATTGTTCAGCATTCTACAGAAGCAAAATGCTATTTAGATTATTGGATCATTATCAGTGCCCAGTGTCTAACAGAAGCAAAAAGCTGTTTAGTTCATTGGCCAATAATCAATGCACAGCATCTGACAGAACTAAAAAGCTTGTTTATGTTTAAAGCAAGGTTGGCAATAAATTGTGTCAACCTTTCACCTAGTTGCAAGCTGCATTTTATCATGCTATGGCTAATTTCTAAATAACTTCTGATTCCCTCATGTTCTGCTGTGCTGGAAGCATTGTATTTTACAGTGGTTCCTTACTTAGTGTTTTTATTTACTAGAACATGTAGGGCCTGATTCACATACCATTTTCCTATGGGATTGCACCAGTATAAAACACTCCTATTAATCAGGCCCACCCAAATTGTTAGAATATAGTCAGAGGGGGTCATTACAACCTTGGAGGTAACCATGCCACAATTTGCAGCATAGTTACCCCCTCAACGGGTAACGGGTCCGGGTTCTTCAAATGAGGAATTACCGGGCCATTCCAACCTTGGAGGACCCGGTAATTCCTCATTCGAGGAACCCGGACCCAGTACATCCCCATTCCCATTCGAGCCCCCATGGGGCTCAATGGGAATGGGCAAGGAGCTAACAACGGACCCATTAATAATGGGCCCGTTGTTAGCTCCCTGGTCTGCTAGCGGGACCCGCTAAGGGCGCCTGGTTTTACCAGGTGCCCTTAGAGGGTCCCGCGAGCAAACCTCGTAATGCGGCGGTAGGGGTTTAACGGTGCCGGCAGCTCTACCGGCCCTGTTAAACCCCTACCGCCAACCTCGTAATGACCCCCAGAGACTTGGTTTACGCGATGTACTCACAAATACAATAACAACGATAAGCCTGGCCTGAAGCCCAGAGGTCCAAACCAAACATTATTTTCTGCACTTAATTGTGAATCCTACTATACCAAGTGCTCAGATTAAAGACTACATGGCTTTGCATGATGCTCAGACTTCAGGCCCTAAGCATGGTTAAACTAAAATACATAACAGAACCAACAGAACACAAGCACTATTGCTGCTTCCATTAATGTGCTGCTCCCACAACTAGACTCTGAAATGGCTGGCTATGTTTCAGTTCCCGGACCTGGAACTATGGATCTGGAATGCAGCACATGACACTATGGAATAATTATTTGTATGTTCCTCATGTACCAGCAGCTTTCACCATGGGCTATCAGCCTCCTGCCCGTTAGAGCTCAGGGGAATTTTAAATGTGCCACTTTAGTTGTGGGATTTTTTTCAATTCTGTCAAGAGTGCCACCACCTGCAAGATCAATAGTCTTTGACAATTGACTTACACTATCTGGCCAGGGTGAAAACTCTGCCTGGCAACTCAATTTACCCCACGCAAAATATGCAACAGAAGTACCAACAAGTGGGCACAACAAAGGATTAAAAGCCCTTTGCCCTGCATGATTGTAATCCATTTTACAGTAGCCATAGCTTCTTGCACATTACTTCTGTATTAAGCACTACAAGCACATTAAACTGTGAAGCACACTAGTAAGGTAAGGCTGTGAAAAATGTGGATCTACTGTGTAGCCTTCATTTCACAAAAAGATGACAAACACATTTGAGTGCTTAACATCAGATCTTCCTCAACGCCATTTCATCCTATTCAAGCGCTCTGAAATAGTGTGGGGATACAGAACTTAAGAATACATACTCAAGGGTTAAGACATGCACATGTCTCATCAGTATGTGGGGACACTATAGCAACATAACATAACAGGTGGATGTGTAGAGAGCACGTTCACCCCTGGAGGAATATCTTGGTGCTATTGACAAATAACAGATTTGTATTGCTACGCAAATTGATTTTACTCATTGTATTGATCTCGGAAGGATGAAGAGCTGACTGGACCTGCAACGATTAAAACCTGTGACAGCATTCTTTCATTACCGCGACCCTCATACAATATTCATGTTTTGTATGATAGCCTTCGGTAATTATAAGAGATATTTGACCAATAAGTGTGAGCACTGTCCATATAACATTTGGGAACCGGTAATAGGAATCGTACTTCAACCAAACTAGTAATTTATTTAGCTATATTACTGTATCACCACATTCAGTCACAGAGTCCCCTCCAGTGCCGTCACTGAGATTAAATATTTTATTAGCATTTGCAGGTCACAAGCAGGCCTGATGGAAGCGTTTATGGCAAGGCCCCGTGTTCAGTGTTCTCGATGTTTGGCTGCCTCCAAGCAGAATGGTTTAATTGGCAGAGACAGGTAAAACAACGCTGTGTCAGGGGCATTATACCGCACCTCTCAGAGCCTGCGTCTTTAGTTGAGTTGCTGCATCTCTGAATATGATTAAGATTAATAAGCACATTTATTGAAATGTCCGACTCTCAAGTCACTATTTGAATTTACGGTGCGGAAAAATAACAGCTGGAAGATGTTTTGCACTTGGATTTTAACAGGAAACTATATATTTGGAGAAAAGAAAAACTTCTTTCAGTTGGAAACGATTATAAACTGAGACATTTGCTGCCAGAAACTGCACTCAGTGAGTCACAGAATCTCTAGTGAGGGAAAGGTGTACTTTGCCTTCTATACATTTCCAAGACACATTACACCATGGAATGAATGTTTTGCTATTTTATATTATGCAAAGGATCATAAATGATGCAGTCCCATGTATGATCATTTCCTCTAAGCCAGTCCAGCGCACATAATCAGCATAGTGCTCAACATAGTAAGCACGGAAAACATCTAGTTTGTGGGGCTCATTCCGAGTTTGGCGGTGTGGTAGAAAAGTGGACATAATTCCATTGCCTAGACTTTTCCCGAAAGTGGCAAATTCACCCACTTTACTTAAAAAAATCTGAGGATTTACTGCACTGTAAATCTGTCAAAAATCCCCATGAAGTCCTATGGACTCCAAAAATGAGGAATTACCAGCATTTGTAATCCTGCAGTAACTCCACTGGACCAGGTGGCGGTAAAAGTAATTGATTATGGTGGTATTTTGGCAGATTTACCATCCAAATACGGACAAATTCATAATGAGGCCTGATCCTTTCCATCAAGACTATTTGTTGAAATTGAAAGATTTAACTATTCTACGCTCATTGTGACTTGGGTGCCACTATCTGTGCTGCAACCACCAAACTGATTTATTGTCACAGCATGTGGTAACTGTAAATTATTACTGATTCAGGGCTGCTGTTATTCCCCATTCTGTAGTCCCATCGCCCTAAGAATAGGTGAAACTGCCATATGCTGCAATTCCTCCTGAGCCATTACCGCCATTATAAGTAAATGTGTGCTCAGAGTGAGAGGGCATACCCAGAGATTTCCCATGTTGCTATTTGTATACCAAAAGCTCTCCATCCTTGTGATCTCCTGGCAGCAAGGCACCACCAAAAGCTTCAAAAAGTCATATACGGTTCAACTAGGGATTAGCGCCTACTGGATTCATCTTCCAGTATGAGAAAGCTGGGCTTAAAAGCGGGACATCATTTCACCAAAATACCAGGGATAGCGGAAGTCACATCACACGGCCTATGACCTCCAACTTCATCACAGGAAGTTATGTCATTTTACACCGCCCCACGTAATATCACAGGAAGTGATGGCACAAGACCTTCAGGTGTGTCTAACACCTGTGTTTCCAGGTGTTGTCATTTCAGCCAGACATAAGAACTGAGGCAGAGAAGGAGACGCGATTTGTCCATGATCAAACATTTGGGGAATGTCATTTTCCAGATTCGATGTGGAGCCAATATGTAAAACATATATAATGCAGTAGTTGTAACAGAGTAACCAAACTCTCTACAGCTAGTGTATAAAACATCTATAGATCAATGGAACCAGAAATACTCGTTATCTGTGGCATTGATGTGTTAAACAAGCCAAAAAAGCACTGGCCTGGGGAGGCGTGAGCAATTTGTTTACCCAGGAGCAAAATGCTGCACAAGCAAGCCCTGAAAATGAAATCATTGACCAGGATTTAGTATCAACAAAATTCCATGGTTATAAATGCATCTATGAGTCAGCTACCAATGTGATAGAAAAACAGTATTGTGTGGGTGGAAGCTGAGGCCGTCTGTCTCTGTGTGCATTTATCTTTCAGTTATATGACAAGCAACAACATGTTGTCCCCCACAACCCAGAGCCGAACATAACACCTTAATGTCCTAGGCTTTGATACATGACTCTTCTTCAATCTTTTTTACATGGTGAGGTGTGGGCGGGGGCTGCACTTCCCTCAGGAGTGGGGCTCAATGCATCTACAATGTTCAGAACTCTAAGTGCAAGGTGCGCTATTCAATGACCCCCCCAGGACCGGCTTGTGAATCAAGCTTTCACAAAGCCTTTTCCAAGAAGGAGTTTTAGTGGGGAGGGGTGGGTCACTCCATGGCTCCCTCACTTCTGAGACTCTGTGTCCATCGCTTAATTTCTTAAACAGTGTTGCACCAGAGCAAGGTCCTAGTCGAGTTTGTGGACCCTCTCATCCATTCACATCACACTTGAATGCGTTCAAGGTGAGCAGAGCCAAATCAGTAGCTTAGCACAGCATTTGGGGTCCCTCCTGCGAGCCATTCTGATGGCCCCCCCAAGCTCCTTAACAAAGCGCAGAGCACACCAAACCCCAGGCTGGCCCGGACCACCACATGTGTGCAATGTCCATGGCCAGACAGTTTGTAATCTGTTTTGTAGGGTGTCGGGTAACTAATGGAAAAAAAGTACAATAGATGCAAGTTACCAAAGGTGCACAAGTGCAACGTTTAAAAAGAGACAGGATATTTTAGGGCTTTGGAAAATGTATGAAGAAAAGGAAAAAGAGACGGAGGAAGGAAAAGAGGAAGAGGAGCAGGGTAGTGCACCACCACTTCCCTATACGATATACCCATTATTAAAACCTGCTGTAGGTTATATGAATCCTAAACGAGTTCCTCAAGACAAGGAAGGGACACATAAAAAGAAAGAGGAGGGTGACACAAGCAATATTAGCAAGGATGAGAAAAGGATGGGGAAATATTTAAATGACATAAGAAAGAGCGTGCAGCAGCAACTTGACAGTGTGTTCAAGGAAACAGAAAAAGCAATGGAAAGGGAAACAGAGGAGAAAGGAAAGGAGCACAAGAAGGGGGCCAATGAACAGGGGTGGACAGCAGGATGCATAAAGTTTAAAATAGACAATTGGGGACAGGACTCAGACGATTGTGAAACTGATACGGCAAAAAAAGGGCACACCATATCAGACTGGTAAGACAGTAGTGACAGCAATCATGGGGATGAGGGAACAGACACATGCAATTTGACAGATAGGAGAAGGGAAAGGAGATTAAAAGAGAGAGAAGAGGAGGAAAGAGAAGAGTCACTGGGGGACTAGGGAATTAGGCTTCAGAGCAGGAAAACGAGAATAGCGGTAGCCAAGAGACCACAGCATGGTATTAAAGGTAGAGCACATGCACAGATGCCCCTTTTGCAGAAAGCAAGTGGCGAAATTCACTACATACCATGGCAGAGAATGATCACAGACAATTTAGATTACAGTTTACCTACATTAATGGCGGGGTCGAGTAAGTGGATTTATATTTTTTGAAAAGGAGACAGCAGGAATCCCATTGGCCAATGGAGATATAAAAGGTTTATTGGCAGTATTGGTCAGGGAGAGAAGTGACAAAATATGGCAATAGGTTGAATTTGCCATGGCACAATTAAGTTCTAATACACATGATGGAGCAGCACCCTTTAACAGCTATTAAACACATACATGGAAGGCCCTAAGGGAGCTGTATCCACATACATCAGATATGGGCTCAATATTAGCTTGCAAAATGAGGAATGATGAGGATCCCACATGATACATATGATCCATACAAGAGATGTGGACACAGGAAAATAAACAGTCATGGGAAGAAAAAATACCCTTGTTTTACCACATCTCAGTGGGGGAGCTCCCTGCAAATGCGCACACTATTTTAGAAAATATAGTGGGAATTGAGGCATGGCCTGTGATAAAGGCAACAATTGCACACTATTACAAAAGTAAGAAGGAGAAGGATAAGGAGTCATCCAATAATGCAACAAAAGCGGAAAACAAATTAGTTCAGAAAAAGCTGGTGAAAATACATATGGAGGGAGCAGTACTCACAGGGCCAGTTGTCATTTAACAAGCTCAGCCAGGAGGGCTTCCAGGGCCACAGTAAATACAGCCATGAGGTTATACTCAGCTGTCACCCAACCAGCAGTGGGGATCGGTACAGATGCAGCAGCAACCCGCATTCCTAAATGTGCAGCAGCCAGGGGTCATGCAGGCGGTCAGAGAAAATGGGTACATGGGACAGTATCAGACTGGAAGAGGATATTATTCACGTGGAAGGGGAATGGGATACAGGAGAATGACACCATGTCTCTGAGTACAGTGCTTGGCATGTGGGAATTAAGGACATTTTGCACAAGACTGCCCACTTATTGCACAGGCAGGGCAACAACAACAGACATACATGAACCAGACTACTCAACAAGTGCAGGTAATGCCGCAGCAACATGAAATTACAGATAAAACCCACACAAACACAAGGTGTTTCTAGTCAGGAACAAGTGCAGGTACAAGGTGGGGAAATGGCAGGAACTCAAGGTACAGTGAGCATACTTCAGGTGCCAGTGCAGACACAAATACCAGAAAGGGTAACAATAATAGGACAGAACACCGTGCCCCAATACACAGGAGTGACAGTGGTGGTCAGCACCCTTTTACATCAACTGCAAAAGACAATCCCAATATGGGTGCTTACGGGGAGTGCGAGTATGTCCTTTTCAGTAACTGATAACCCGTAGGAGGAACCGGAGGTAGCAGTTCAGATAGGACAGAGGGGATTTTCCTATCTTATAGATACTGGAGCAACCAGATCATGCATCAAGGAAGAAGGATTCCCATTATCTAATAAAAGTTTTGACACACAAGACTTTTTGGGGACAATTCTGAAAGTTCCTCTGAGAAAAGATGTACCCCTGACAATAGGGACACAGCATACTATAGCAGCATTGCTGTATTGAAAAGACACTCCCATCAACATTCTGGGTAGATACATACTCAGGAAATTGAATGCCAGAGAAAGGGAGGGTGTACACCACACCTGGAATGTATCCAACCTGGTGGCAGTACGGATTCAGGTATACTATGCACACAGCATAACGAGAGCGATACCCACACACCTAGATGTGTTTCTGCATGGGGTATGTGTGTTGTTGGGATGGTTGCCAGGGATTGAGGGAAGGGTGTTCTGGCTGTCCAACACATTTTTGTTCAAGCCCCATCGTTCTTCCTCCGGTAGTTCAGGCACACACACTCTACTGTACCGGGAGGAAGTAGTGGTACAGAAAGTCATGATTATACTGGTTGCTACTGATGAGAACAACATGGAATGGCATTCAAAATTATGTATTGATCCCACACTGACATTGACAGGAGTAAGTGATACAGAGTTGTTTGCAACAAAAGACAATGAAGAAGAGGTAGTGTTTGAGCTGAGCAGCATACCTTGTCCAGTACAAAGAAAAGAAAGACCAGTTCCCCTGATGACTCAAATAACAAAAAAGAAGGCACAATATTTGCAGGGAGATTTGGGAAAGGTGCCCAAAAGCTTGTGGACAACAGGGCCCGATGATGTAGCAATACTTAAAGGTGCTGAGTGTAGAAGGAACTCAGTGATACTACTGACTTTGCTAGCAGACAAATGATACAAAGTGGACAGAGAGAAATTACAATAATATCAAATAGAGGTGGTGTACTCTGGTCATGTTGTGTTGGCAGAGGAGAGAAAAATAACACTAGAAAGAGTAGAGACCATACACAAAACTCCATGACCAAAAACAGTGAAAGAGATGCAGCCGTTTTTGGGCTTGTACAATTACTACAGAACATGGGTTTTTGATTATTCCACGTACACCAGACCATTGTTGCAAGCACTAAATGAATCACAGAACAACAAAACACACATAAAATGGACAGCTGAAATGGGTGAAAGCTTTGATGGGTTGTAACACAAGTTAGCACATGCACCAGTGTTAGCAACAAACAATTACAAAGACAAGTTTCACCTGTTCTCACATTCAGATGGACAAGTAATGACAGCAGTATTGACACAGAAACAGGGACAGGGACACAAGCCACTTTCATATTACGGTGTCCCATGTGAGCAGGCACTTGCTGCTGCTACATTTACCATTGAGAAGGCTTCCACAATAACTATGGAGTGCCCAGTAGTTTTGTACGTGGAACATGCATTATTTGCAATGCTGGAGAAAACAAAATCAACACTTACAACTCATAGATCTTTGGGGTATGAGCTAATACTAACAAACACAGCAATAGAAATGGTGAGATGCAGGATGATAAATCCAACAGTGTTCATTGCAGAAAAAGTAGAGGAAGGGGATAATGTACATGACTGCATAGAATGCATAGACAGGAGTGAAGGTAACCCTCTGGTTAAAGAAGAAGTGATCGAAGGGGGGGCATGATTTTCATTGATGGACATTCCAGCATTGACCAGACCACAGGGCAAAGGCATTCAGGTTGTGCAGTGGTGGGGCATAGACAAGGAGTACGCAAAGGGGAGGAGTCAATAGTGTACTCACCGACACGACTACCAAACCATTACTCTCCACAAGCAGCAGTGCTGGTGGCCTTGTTTGATGCAATAAACATGTCTGAGGGCCAGGCAGTGAACATCTTTTCAGATTCTCCCTATGTTACTTCCACCGCGCATTCCGGGTTAGCAAGATCAGAAAGGAGAGGGTTTAAAAGAAGCGCTGGTACTCCCATCAAGCATGCACAATTACTGAGTAAACTACTAGAAAAGTTACTCCTCCCATAGAGTTACTATTAATAAAGTGCAAAGCCCATACAAGAGGGCAAGACTTGATATCACTAGGAAACGAAAGAGCAGACAGAGCAGGAAAAGAAGCAGCACAGCTGCCAGAGGGGTCACACATTCTGTTCCCTGGTGAAAAAGAAAAAAATACCTCTAATTGCAGTTTGAAAAGTGCGCAAAGAGAAAGATACATTGCTAGAACTCATTAATGCAACCCCAATATTGCAGATAATTGAGTTACAGGGAGAAGCTTCCGATGCTGAAAAAGAATTATGGAAGAGGCAAGGATATTCTTTGTCCCCAACTGACTTGGTTTGGTGACAGGATAGCACAGGAAAACTTGTCATGCTGAGAAAACGGTTACAATTAGCATTGGAGCAGCTTCACTACGCTGCCCATGTATCAAAAGAGCACGTGGCTGCAGGGATATGTGAAGACTGGTTTGTGCCGAATTGATGAGAGTTTGCCACAGAGTTCATAAATAACTTCATGACCTGCCAGAAATTTCTGCCAGGTCACACATTGAGAGTTGTACACTGAACACTGCTCTGACTAGAAGTCCCCTTCTGGTACTTTCATATCAACTATGTTGACATGCAAGAGAGATGTACTTCTTACAAGTACGTGCTTGTAGTTGTGTGTCCATTCTCATGTTGGCTTGAGGCAGGCCTCTCTGCCCATAATGACAACCACTCCGTGGCTACATTTCTTGTGAGGGAGACGTTCCTGAGGTGGGGGATTCCAGATGAAATTCGTTCTGACAATGGTCAGCACTTTGCTTATGATTTGATAGGGGAAATAACAACACTTCTGGGGATAAAGCATAAACTATGCCAGGTTTACCATCAATAAGCCAACAGTTTAGTAGAAAAGGGGAAAGGACTGTTTAAGATGCGATTGGCAGAGCTTATGCAAATGCTGAAAAATTCATGGGTGCACTGCTTGCCTCTTGCTTTGCTTGCTCTGAGAAATATGCCTGGAGGAGATCACCACCTCACTCCTCACAAGATTGTTACAAGATGGATAATGCATGTGCCTATTCTGCCATCGTATACAATCGCTGATGCAGAGATTGGTAATGTCTGTTGCATGGTTGATTGCTGAGCATCACTTTTCATGTAGTGGTGGATGATGGAGTGCTCATGGAGTCCTCATGTAGTTTGTGGTGATGCAGGTGAAGATGCTGTGATATGGTTCCATAATGTTGCTGAGAGCGTCATAGTTGATGATGAATGGTGATGGTCAGGAATTGGCTGTTGGCAGAGAGGAGTGAAAAAGAAATTCAATACAGTTTATCTGATGATAGAAGAGCAGGGGCTGTGGTCTTGGTTTCTTCTGAACCTAACAGCACCAAACAGAAGACTTGCTCTTTTCTTTGCCATTTATTTGGATGCCTGGGCAAGAGCAGCAAAACACGAAGACACCAAAAGATTAGTAGTGATTGACAGGTGGGTAGGTCTCAGGTCATGTAGATGGCCATGGCACCCCCTATTCTTCTACCAATTTTTCTAGAGGTTCAGTTGAACCTGGTTCACAAGATACACTCACTGATTTTGGGAGGGCCCCACTGCTTGTGGCTTGGTTGTTTTCAGGGAACCTTGGGCATCCATGGGTTTATGAGAAGAGGATTTTGTGTTCATCTGGTGCTCTTGGGCTCTGGGTATGGTCAAGGCTCATGAAGCAGCTTGGGGGGCATGTATATGCTGGTGCATTCAGATGAATTTGGGGCCCATTAATTGTGGACTAATTCAGGTGTTTTGTTTACCCTAATTTGTTATTTTTCCTACCACACTATCAATATGTGCAGGATGGCAATATATTCTAGGCATGCCTTGATTGGGCGGTTTCCCCGAGAGACTTAGCTCTTTCATCCTACTTTGTTGTCCAAGTACTCCTATCTAATTAATGTGGTTCAGCTCATGTTTAGGGATTGTCACTTCAAATGCATACTTACAGGCCCTTTCTGCGAAGCATGTTATAATGATGTGTTTTGTCTCCTTCAGGACAGTAGGGTATATTGATTCACTGGACCTCTCTGTGAGATTATTTTATCCTGGGGGGAGGGGAGATTTCATGTTCACTACAGGACTGAGTAAAGGGCTTTTAGCGTTCTCTCCATTCTTTCCTTCCCAGAATTCTCCAGTTCTGTATGGTCCAGTGTCTCTGGGTTTATGTGTCCACCACTTCTAGAGTTAGGGGTCCCTTGGACCAGTTGTTTGTTTTCTTACACAAGTTATTTCACTCAATATCCTCCCCATCTCTGGCATGATGGATGGATGGATGGGTCATGAACAAAGCTGGTACCAGTGTTTTCTTTTTTGGGGTGCAATCCATTAAGGTGCAATCACATCCAAGTCCTTTTGGGTGAGATTTAGACAGGAAGAAAATCTCTGAGCAGCTAGTTGGGCTAATGCTAACGCATGTTATTGATTCTCCTATAAATCTGATGTGCACTCTTCCAGAACTATAATGGAGAGGTTTTGAACATGCAAAATTGGAATCCTCTCTGAAATGCCACAGGATGTTCATTATTCCGAGCCTGTGATGGAGAGTTGCAATTCTATTAAAGATAGTGATGCAAGTGTTATCCGGCCCATGTTTCCCTTCCTTGTGATGTTGCTTTGTGTCTCTCCACCGAGGGTTTTTACCCCACACAGATGTTGTATTGAAGTCTGTACAGCGGCATCAAGGGTGTCTCACTGATTGCGGTTGGCATTGGCAGTGCTACTCTTTCTCTCACAGGGAACCTTGGAGGACTGTTGATGGTGTTGCAAAGAAGAAATGCGAGAAGGACTGTGGCTGTTGGGGGGGATTTATATCAGGAGGACTTTTAGGATTGGTGGCAGGAGCAGGGGGTAAAAAAAAGGAATGCTGGACATTGTAGTGTTCTTTGTTTTTCTTAATGCTGTGGGATGAGATTAAAGAGTTGTGTTGCATAATTCTCAACTCCATGACATTAATGGAATCCCAACTCACTATCAAAAATTAACAATAATGGCAAAAACAGCATGACCATTCATAGATATTTTTCCATCCCTGATTACAAAAGTGGCCAGGTAGAATTCATCATTCATTAATTGAGAAAGTTGGATATATTTTTCAAATTTCATTAGAATAAGTAATTTAGATGTGAATGTGAAATGAGGTACATAGGTGTTAAGATCGCAAAGATCGCAAAGATCTCTTGAATGTGATGAAGTTGTGTTCTTTACGTGAGGACATATCAAAATCTAGGGCCCCAGTATAAGTAGAAGATCCAGCTTCACATAATGGTGGAGATTTTCTACTTGGAAGCAGGTCTTAAATCCATACTTGGTTGATATGTTTCGATCTTGTGGGTAAGGTGAGAGGAATCCTTAATCTTAGAATGGTCCATGAATGAAACACCTTTCTTTAAAGGTTATTCCATTTTTTGCTTGTTACAACTGGAATGTTTTTGTGTATGGGGAAATGTGATCTATCAGTTTGGGGCTCAGTATTAATCTAGCCACCGTGTTGATGAGAAAATGGAGCTTGTAAGCCAGGTGGGAATGCAAGACTTGCCTACCAGTTGAAGGACATGCTGTGCATCAGATGCGTAATCATTCAGGGCTGTGTTGTGGCCGAGAGGAGCATGCAAATCCATACGTGCCTGCCCCTGCAATGGTTACACACAAGTATACCTGTGTGCAATGCACAGCATTAGTGTTTTGAAGTTTCCTCAAATTGCACATACGATTAGAATTGGCCCCAAGACGTCAACTTGACACAAAAACCATTTCCTTGAAACAGAGAGAAGTCTAGTATGCACTATATGCATAATGTCTCAATGCGGGTATCCAACAACATTTAGCGTTGTATACCACACAACCTTAATGGGCGGTAAACGGGAGCTAATTCCACCAAGCAGAAATAGCATTACGGCTGGGCCCCTTGGCGCAAATAGCGGTGCATCACAAGTAAGCATACACACTCACATGGCCCAGCATTAAGGCTAATTGCGCCCGTTGATAACAGTGGCGGAAAGATGGCACCACCCAAAATCCCAGCGCAATTAGCGCTAACGCCTGTGCAATTAGCACACACTATTAGCACCAGCGGGAAACGCATCACTGCCGGAACGGGAAGCACTGTGGTGCCCATTTTGAAAATCACAATCCATCAAATATCAAAGCTCCTGACAGCCATCCACACTCCCTGAGTAGCAGAAATGCCACAGGAGAGGATTAGGGGCAAGGTAGTCTAAGATCACCTGCAAAAGCACACATTTATTGAGGGTGAGCTGGTGGTGCTGGTGGATGAGTTTGTGGACCACCATGAGGAACCATGGCGCAAGACAGCACAAAACCTCCTCCCAGCGGTGCACCCAACTCTGACAGGTGGTGAGCCGGAAGGTTTCTGCAATCGGCCGGGACGGGGAAGACTGCTGGACACTGTGGAATGACATGCACCTGCGGGTCTGGGGAATGCTGGCCCACCACATACAGGCCACCCTGGCCACAGGGGGAGGTCCACCACCGGAACTTGACCTCATGCTGTGGGAAGAAAAGTGCAGCTCGGTCTTCGACATGGAGGGTATTGAGGATGTCGGATGTGCTGAGGTGGGTGTTTGCAGCCAGGAGGCAGAAGTTGAGTCAACGGCCCCACATTTCCATTTAACCACAACAGCCTAGCACAGCGTCCCCCAGTGGAATGACCCATGGGCCGGGAACTGCAACTTGGGCCTGTGTGTGGGAACTTTCCATGGCACCCATGTGCCAATGCACCAAGGCCAATCCTGTGAGTCAGAGCAGTGTAGAGGGTAGCCAAGGCCCACAACCAAGCACAATGCACCACACAGCTATGGTGAGGGCAAGCAGTGCCCCATGGGGACCTGACAGTAACAAGTACCACCCCCAACCCCCCAATTACCACATGTGCCTTCATATTCGGGGCATGGGGAACAGGTGCATGCAAGTTAATCCACAGCTTAACCAGCAGTGGACCCCTGTCATGCCACCACAGCCAAATGTAATCCCCCAATGGACCCTCATCCTTCCAGCATGTGTCCCCATTGTTGCCAATCCACTACCAAATGCAACCAGACTAGGCCCATGCATCAGTCCTCTAGCCCGGTGCCACACCCATCACCATGCATTTACTGTTGTGTATGCTAAAACAGATGGGAGAATGTGTCCTAAAGCCATCCCCAATGTCCCCTACAGGCAAACAAGCATCTCCAGAGGCATCAGAGGATGAGGATGCAGCAGGGCTATCTGCACATGTGCCCTCCCATGCCACCACCACCACCCCCCAAAATGGGAAGACATGCAACCCCTAGGTGCAATACCCATCCCAACACACCCCGCCGCAGCAGGGGCATGCCTAGACCCCCAGCCAAACCCACCTGGGGCACATCAGTTTCCACTGACGACACCACTATTGCAGTCAACACCACCAGAGAGGATACACCACGGCAAACCATCTATCTGGAGGTACAAGGGGAGAGCAGCTGCAGTGACAGCCACCATGTGGCAGTGCCCCCAATCCCAGGCTGCAGTTTGCACTGTCAACCACCCACCACATTGGAGAGCCCAGCTTGTGTGAGAGTGCACAGCCAGATCTCACAGTGCCCACCACCATCCACCAGCGCACACACACACCCGAACCTGACACAGACACCCCCTCCTATGGCTCCCCCGGTAGCAGCCCATCCTGGCAACACACCCCATCTCTATCCCAGCCTACAGCCACTTTGGGCATGGTCATGCAGAGACTCAATGACATGGAAGCAAGACAGAGGTAGATGGAGAACATTGCCATTGCAAACAGTGAATACATTCAGGCCATCCTTGACACCATCCATGGGGCCACAAGGAGGATGGTGTGCAACAATTCATGGACAAGGAGAGTTGTCACAGCATGCACCGCTTCACTGACTGGATTTGGGCAAGGGGTGCTTGAGTTGTGTGAGGGTGTCTCAGCTCTTGCAGAACAAATCCGGGAGAGCAATGCCCTCCAGCAGCAGCTGCAGGTGGCAGTATCAATACCATCTACTGATCACCCCTAGGTAGCAGTCCGTGCGCCAGCTGTGCACACATCACCGGATGCTGGGGGCCGGGTGAAGATGCAAGGCCATTGTGAATGGCATGACTCCTGTTGGCCAAAACAACCAAAAGGTAAGTCAAAAACATTAGTGATATCTGTGACCGGTCCAAGGACACATTTACCTGTTCGGTCCGCGGACCAGACTCTGATTGTATTAGAAGGGAACATTGTGTCAGCGGACATCGGACGCACCCACTGATTGGATGATGAAAAGTGTTAAGTGCGTCAGATTTTTGTAAACACCCACCATCTTGGATTCGCGGACAGCAGCCGGTGTTCGCGGACATCGCAGTAAAAACATATTAAAAAACACAATATTGCACTTGTCAAACTTATAAAATAATCTGTGGGGAGGTGAGGGGTGATGAGGATGGGATACGGCTGAAAGAAGCAAAAAAAATGGGTGTTTTGCACTGTAAAAGTCCCCAAACAGTCCTGTGAAGTTCGTGGACTCCTTTGCATTACAGGGTTGGTGAAAAGCAGTTCTTGGATGGCTTATAACTTTGGCGCCACTTAATGATATTATATATTATATTCTTGACCTCATTCTGAATTGGTTTGCAAAGTTTGGTGGGATTCTGTCAAGAGGGGGAAAAATTAGAGGGGGGTCCCAAATAATGTAAAGGCTTATTAATGAGGCAAACTGATTATAGATCTAGATATAAATGTTTTGCGAAGTTTGGTGGGAGTTTATCAAGAGCTGGCAAAATTAGAGGGTGTGTCTCAAAATATTGTAGAGGCTTAAACATTTGGTGCCATTTGACAAATCTACACAAAGGTTTGCAAAAAGATTATAGATCTAGAAATAAACGTTTTTGCAAAGTTTGGTGGGATTCTGTCTAGAGGGGGCATAATTAGAGAGGGGGGTCTCAAAATATTGTAAAGGCTTATACATTTGGTGCCATTTGACGAATCTACACACAAGTTGGCAAAACTATTTTAGAATTAGATATAAATGTTTTTGTAAAGTTTGAATGGATTTTGTCAAGTGGGGGATAAGTTATATGACTATTGTATGTGCATACATTTGACACTTTTGAAAAAATAAAACATGGGTGGATTTCCAGCAAATTTGTGTAAGGAGCATTGGCAAGGACCTTAACGCATGGTTTTGCAAATATGCCCGTGTTTTTATTTTTTGACAAGTGTCATAATGTAAATACATTTTGGAAAATCTTATTGAGTCTATATACCTTACTGAGAAATGTAAACTAGATAGAGAATATACGCTTTTTTTTTAGTTCTTTTTTTAACCCTGAAAGGTGGTTCCTAAAGGAACATTTCTTTTTTTTTTTTAATGTTTTTTTTTTGGCAGGAGAGCTTAGAATGTACTCATCTAAACAACATTGTATTGGAGTATTGTTAAATCAAGAACCTAATCATATTTAAACGTAGGCAATAGCTGCAGCATGCACCTTAGAAGTACAATATTTATAATCTTGTAATTTTGGAAAGTACAATAATGAATGCTACTTATGCGAGTTTTGAGTAATGTTAAACATGTAATAACTAGCTAACAATTCAAGACTTACTACACTTGTGCTAGTACAAGCAATACATACATATGAAGAACCACAATGCATACAAATCAGAGGCACATACGGGGAAACTAAAGTAAGTATCATCAGAAAATGTTAATAACATTAAAGTTTATTTTCATGTATATAAATGAATTGTGTGTTTGAGGCCTGCTTATTTCCCCATGTATGTGCACCATCAGCTGAGACTAAACACCAAGGAACGTACTTTAAGAACATATGAGAACATATAAAAACATATGACAAGGTTAACGTCTAGATATGTAGCACCTTTTCAATTTTAATATTCTGACTGTCAGTGAACAAAACCACCTGGCCTATATACGTCAGTGAACAAAAACAAGTGGCCCAGATATGTGATGTCATCAATGACATTTGTGATGTCATCTTTGATGTCCTGGGTGTTAGTCTTAACAGTGCACGGTGGTGGCATGAGTTATGGTTGCTTTGCTTACTATAACTGGTGAATTTCTGAGGTTTTTCGGTTTTACTTGTAACCATAAAATCCCTTTAACTAAGTTTTTTCAATGAATCTATATTTATAAAAGAAGTCCTGACTGACAAACTGACTAAATGTCTCATCAATGCCCAGCTCAAACCATTTAACATAGGAACGTGGAATTTGGAAGGTACATTGTTTTAATGACGCAGGCACCCACTAATGAAGGATTTTTGCAAATTCTGTCTCAAAGGTGATTAAACGAGAGTGTGCATTATTTTATGAGGATACCTATGTCTCAACATCCGAAGATGTTACAGATGTGAACATTGGTATTTAGATTCTTCAAAAATAGAGAAACACATGTTTTACCATTTTCCGAAAATCCAGTTATGCGAGGTGGAAAAGGGGGTGATTCTTTTTTATGGATACCCATATCTCCCAAAATGAAGATGTTAGAAAAGTACAAATTCACATTTTAAATCTTCATTATAACGTAAGTTTCCGAACTGCATCTGGTAATGGAGAGTATTCCATTTCTGAAAGCAAAATTGTCAATCCTTCTGACCTAGGAACAGTCGTCAATTCCCTAGCAGACCTCACATCCAAAATGTACCCTCACATAAAAAGTCTAATGGGCAAATCTACAAAATGGTTATGTGAGCGTGCCATTTTAACACCAAAGAACAGCATGGCTGCCCCAATCATTAGGATACTTATTATCCAAATGGAGTACAAATCTTTAAACTCAGTGGTTAAAAGTGATGACACAGTCCACAACCCTGTTGAGTTCTTGAACACTTTGAATCCTCCTGGTCTTCCCAAACACAAACTTCTTCTGAAAGTGGGAGCACCTATGGTGTTATTGTGGAACTTCAACCCAATTAAGCTCTGTGTTGGCAACAGATTGCAAGTGAAAGCTCTCCACTGAAATGTGATTGAAGCTCCAGTTCTGGCCAAGGGGGGTCCGTGTTCATACCACAAATACCTCTTATACCTTCAAAATATCTGTTTGAATTTAAAAGACTTCAGTTCCCCTTAAAGCAGAGGTCGAAGTGGGTGGGAGCGGTCGGGAGCGGTGCTCTTATACTTTTACATTTTCAGTTTCACTGTTCCCATACTTTTATTTTAAAAAGAAACCATTCCGGAACGGTTTAGTTTTAAAATAAAAGTGTAGGAGGAAGTTGAAGCTTGCAGTTCAGTGCACTGAATATTCACTTACATAATAGGTGTGTTTGTTTGGGGGTTTGGACGGTGTGTGGGAGGGGCGCAGTGATGGGGTTTGTGGAGAGTGGGGCAGACCCGCAGGGAACATTGCTCCACTACTTCTTTACATACACTTCGACCACTGCCTTAAAGGTTTGTTTCGCTATGACCTTCAACAAATCTATAGAATAGACTTTAAAGGTCGCAGGGATTGACCTGAGGGAAGACTGCTTCTCGCATGGGCAGTTTTACTCTCTGGCAATCCTAGAACCTGACGGGAGAGCCTCTATTGGACCAAATCCCCAAATCCACAGGAGCGAATCTGCGGGCAACTGCTAGTTAGGTTAAAAGTACATAAACTTATGACTGTATTTTGTATGGTAACATTTCATTAGACAAACGGTGTCCTGCATTTTGAAACCTCTGAAACAGTCTTTAAGCTGTACATAAATCGGCACTAGAATGCTGTGCACATAAAATATAAAAAAGCTAAAATAATATGGATAAAATATAAACAGGTAATACATCAAAAACTCTGAATCATAAAAAATCTTTAGATCTCATGGTACATAAAGAGTTTTCAAAATGTTTATGACCAATGTTTATGCCTGCGAAACATTTTGCATGTGAAACATTTTTAACAATTTGTTTTTCCGACACATTGGGCCTCATTACGACTATGGCATTAGCCGTGCCAGAGTCATGAATTTTGCGGCACCCGGTAATGGGCAATTACCGGGCATTACAGCCCTGGCAGACCCGGTAATTGCCCATTGCCGGGTGCCACAAAATATTACTTCCAATTCCCATTTGAGTCCCTCTGGACTCAATGGGAATGGGGAGGACGGATGCACCGGCACCATTCATGAATGGTGCCGGTGCATCCGTCTAGATTTGCGAGCGGGTGCCTTTCAGCCCGCCAGGTCTGACCTGGCGGACTGAAAGGCACCCGCTCGCTAGACTCGTAGTTTGCCGGTCCGCTAACAACGGTACCAGCAAGCTTACCGGTACCGTTGTTACCGGACCGGCAAACTTGTAATGATGCCCATTATGGTTGCCAGTCATTTGGTCGAAAACAATTGGTCGACTGGACAACTGGTCGAATCAATTTGGTCGAAAACCAAATGGTCGAATTTTTCTTTTTTTTTAATTTTTACCCCCCCTTTTTTTTTTGGGGGGGTCCCCCCCCCTAACCCCCTTTTTTTTCTTTCTTTTTTTTTTTCTACACGAAAACCCACAAAACACATATATAAATAATTAAAAAAAAATTCGACCATTTGGTTTTCGACCAAATGACGTCGACCAAATTGCAGTCGACCAGTTTGTAGTCGACCAAATGACTGGACACCGCCCATTATCAGTGACCCTTAAGCAGGTGTGATATATAAATTGTTCATGAATGTAAGCAGATATAATATGTCACTAACCCTATTAAGTCAGTCATCAATGTATTTCTTATTTAAATCTAAATGTTCGAAATTAATGCCAAAATACTCAAAAATAGGTAACTGCACAAGAGACATCAGGGTGTTTTTTTTCAGGTGTAAATACACACTTGTTAGCTCTTTTGATTTACAATTAGCCTGGGCAAGAAAAAGATTAACATGTTTCATTCAGGATGTTAGGATTTTTGTCCAGCCCTAGTAAATGAGATTTGATTCGGGTCATGCCACTAATTCTGTTTTTCATCTACGATTGAAGGTTGGTTGTTGATCACTTGTTCCTCTTTTTTGTAGATGTTCTCTTTTTCCACCGTTCAACCTAATTATTGTTGACTCAGATTTTAGTTTTGATTCTGTGATCTTGAAATCTGGAGTGAATTCGTAGTTGTGCTGCCTACATTTTGTCTCACGCATTAGTGTGCCATTTTGCTTTTTCACAATACCACTTGCCAGGTTTGGTTCATTTCATGGATCCGTTATTTATTGCGCAATGCGCTATTTTATCTTATGTGTTGTTTCTGTCTTGATTTCCTAATAGTTTAATTTTGAACATATTCCCAGCAGTGGAGACTGGATGGGTAAGGAATACAGAGCTGAATTTACTCTTCTTCGTTTCGGCACAGCTCCTGTGGCATCTCTCTCTCTCTCTCTCTCTCTCTTTCCCTCTCTCTCTCTCTCTTTCACTCTCTGTTGTCTATCTCTTTTTAACTTTTAAAATGTGCATGCATTCATGATGATGATGATACTTGCGACATATTTTTAGAACAGAAAATGTTTCCTACCAGTAATTAGATGACCCTTAAGCGTGTGTGTAAACTGAATAATTCATGCACAGAAGCAGATTTAGGATTCCATTTTCACTGTTAATCAGCCATCACTGCGTTTCCTATTTGAATATTTGAGCCAACATGCTGATAATAAATCACTGAAAAAATGTGTTGTTTTCAATTTTCAAAACACATTTGGTTGCCTCTTTTAAGATACAAAGGAATTACATTTGTAAATAAAACCCATTTACTTTTATAACTGTTATTTACCAAAATGCATCTTTCCTAGTATAACATGGAACAACTGTCCAGCATTGTAGTATTGGAATCTATAAACTGCATTCAATATAATACAGCGTGTTGCACAGGTGAATATTGGCGATTCCAATGTAAATTAATGAGCTAAAGGAATAATGAGCAATAGATGCCTAGCATATTAAACTAACCTCTTGATTTTAGGATGGTCTTCCAGCGGAAATATATTTGATCAGATTGATGGCACAACACAGGCAAAGCCTATGCATATCTCGCACTTCCAATCCTTTCATCAAACACGAAAGCTTCTATCCTGGCAAGAGGAATTCATCTGAAACTGAACTAGCCTCACAAGTCCTTTCTCTCTTTTCAGGGTATGGAAATCTGGTACACATCATGCCGAGTCCCAATTTTGTTAGGGGTTTTTAGGCAAAGCTCTACAGAATACAATTTTATTTTTGATTTTGCAAAAACACTTACAGGCCATATGCATTTCGCAGAAAGGAATGCTAACCTTTAGGACTTTACTTTTTCTGCCACTGTACTCAACAATTTACATTGTAAACATACACTAGGGCTACTTGATTAAACACTCACTCACAGACACTCAGTGAGCTGAATTTATTTGCCACAACTTTGAGGGAACAGAAAAAAAGTTGGGGTGCTGCAAACACTCCCGTCATCACTGGCGGTGAGCATTAGTGGCAGATTGATTGGCTGTTGATTTATTTATAGACATTTCACTTTCTTTGCTAGGAGCCTAACCATTTACTTTGCAGCCATGGGAAAACTCACAAACAAAACAAGAAATAGTATGATGTAGAGGTTGAGAACATTTTGGGTTCATGTAAGGTTTTTGAGAGGTGGTTGTGGGCAATAGGTGGCAGGTTGGCTGCCTCTGTGATGCAACACACCACCTGCTTGAGCACAATGTCAGCAGTAGACTGGCATTGAAATGTGCGCTAAACCAGCTTGTTTGAATATGCACACTCACATTAAAAACAAGCAGTTAAATTGTTCTGGAAGAAAAGAAAGTGTTGGGGATTCCCCAAAAATTGTTGGAGTACGTGGTGGTAGATGATCACAGGACGTGGGCATAACATACAGGGTAATTCATAGAATTTCGCAGAAAAGTGTCGCTAGCGGCTGGTGCAGAGTGTCCGGACGCGATTGTCTGCGCCAGGCGCGTGCGCCAAAACCGATTTCCGCGCACAGCGTATTCATGGATTTCAGGCTCCCAAACCAGCCGTGGCGCAGAGTATCGCAGCGACCCTGCAGCAGCGCCAGTAACGCCCCCAAGAACGCCCTCGCGCAAGGAAAAGCCATCAAAATCGTTAAATCATCGCAAAGGGCTGCGCCAACCCTGGACCAGTTTACAGGGCTGCCAAACAAGGAACGCAAAGCGGATAACGTTCATATCAGGGGTACACGGGAAGTATTACATGCGATTAGCCAGGGTACGTGTATGACAGGGGTACGCGTGAAGTTTTACACGCGATTAGCCATGGTACGTGTATTACAGGGGTACGCGGGAATTATCACACGCGATTTGGCTGGGTACGTGTATGACAGAGGTACGCATTAAGTTTTACACGCGATTAGCCAGGGTATGTGTATTACAGGGGTACGCGGGAATTGTCACACGCGATTTGGCTGGGTACGTGTATAACAGGGGTGCGCGGGAATAATCACACGCGATTTGGCTGGGTACGTGTATTACAGGGGTGCGCGGGAATTATCACACGCGATTTGGCTGGGTACGTGTATTACAGGGGTGCGCGGGAAGTTACACACGCGATTAGGCTGGGTGGGTCCTCACAGGTGTTTCCTGTACACCCTCCACGGCCCCTGCAGGCAGCCCACAAAACAGGGGACTACCCTGCACACCTGCTCATGTCTCCCACCCCCCACCCCCCCAGCAGTGTGGGGCACCCTCCACCAGGCCCCCACTCATGTCCCCTATCACCCCCACCCCCCAGCCACCATGGGCAGCCCCAACCAGGCTCCCACCCATGTCTCCCACCACCCCCACCCCCCACCCACCATGAGCAGCCTCCGCCAGGCCCACACTCATGTCTCCCACCACCCCCACCCCACCAGCAGTGTGGGGCACCCTCCACCAGGCTCCCACCCATGTCTACCACCACCCCCACCCCCCACCCACCATGGGCAGCCTCCGCCAGGCCCCCACTCATGTCTCCCACTCACCCCCACCCCCCAGCACTGTGGGGTAGCCTCCACCAGGCCCCCACTCATGTCTCCCACCACCCCCACCCCCCCGCCACCATGGGCGGCCCCCACCAGGCCCCCACTCATGTCTCCCACCCACCCCCACCCCCCAGCAGTGCAGGGGCACCCTACACCAGGCTCCCACCCGTGTCTACCACTCCCCCACCCCCCAGCCACCATGGGCAGCCCCCACCAGGCCCCCACTCATGTGCCCCACCCACCCCCACCCCCCCCGGCAGTGTGGGGCACACTCCACCAGGCTCCCACTCATGTCTCCCACCTCCCCCACCCCCCCCCAGCAGTGTGGGGCACCCTCCACCAGGCCCCCACCCATGTCTCCCACCACCCCCACCCCCCCAGCCACCATGGGCAGCCTCCGCCAGGCCCCCACTCATGTCTCCCACCACCCCCGCCCCCCAGCAGTGCAGGGGCACCCTCCACCAGGCTCCAACCCATGTCTACCACCACCCCCACCCCCCAGCCACCATGGGCAGCCCCCACCAGGCCCCCACTCATATCTCCCACCCACCCCCACCCCCCAGCAGTGCAGGGGCAGCCCCCACCAGGCTCCCACCCATGTCTCCCACCACCCCCACCCCCCAGCCACCATGGGCAGCCCCCACCAGGCCCCCACTCATGTCTCCCACCCACCCCCACCCCCCAGCAGTGTGGGGCACCCTCCACCAGGCCCCCACTCATGTCTCCCACCCACCCCCACCACCCAGCAGTGCAGGGGCACCCTCCACCAGGCTCCCACCCGTGTCTACCCCCCTGCACCCCCCAGCCACCATGGGCAGCCCCCACCAGGCCCCCACTCATGTCTCCCACCACCCCCACCCCCCCAGCAGTGTGGGGCACCCTCCACCAGGCTCCCACCCATGTCTCCCACCACCCCCACCCCCCAGCCACCATGGGCAGCCTCCGCCAGTCCCCCACTCATGTCCCCCTGCCCACAGGCCCTGACAATCCTCCAGCATGTGCCTCATGGCCAGCCACCACAGCCCAAAGACACAACCAAGTATTACATGTGCCCATGATACTACTCCAATGGAAACAATGTAAATCAACACATGTGTCTCACACACACAATGGTTGCAAGTGAACCTGAAAACCCATATCATGACATGCATGAAAACAATGAGATGAAACCACACATTGAAGAATGAAAAAATCCAAATAATGTATTAAAAACAACAGCAATGGCAATCAAAATTAACCAAAATACACAAGTAAAATAATAACAAAATTAAGCTGGCTGTCCCTTTTCAAATTAAAATCAATAAATGATAATCCAAAAAAATATCTTCCAAAGTTCAAGTCCATGAAAAGGAAATGAAGGGAAAAAAGAAATACTATGTACAAAGTATTCAGGTTCCATCATCCCAAGAGAAGAAATGAAACCTAAAATGGAACTATATACAAAAGGTGGAGCAGTGTCCGTCGACTCCAAATAAAAATAAACTATAAAGGAAACCTATCACTAAATAACTATATACAATGGCGGCGGGCCAGTCAAGCGGCTCACTTAGTAGTGTTCCGGGCCAGGGCATCATCGAACTCCTCGTCTATGTCCCAGAGGCGGTCCTGTTCCATGGCCCCGAGGGTCCGCAGGGATGCCGACATGTTCACCTCCAACTCCCTGCGGATTGCCTCGAGGCACTCGGCCCGCCTCAGGGCCCTCCGCAGGGAGTTCTCCGCCCTGACCATCGTGAGCCTTGCCTCCTCCGCCCGCCGCCGCTCCGCATCTATGGCGTGGCCCAACCGCTGCCACACGGAAGACACTTCCCGTCCAGGGTCCTCCTGCCCTCCGGCCGATGCCTGCCCCTCCGATGTTGAAGGCCCCGAGCTATCGTGGCTCCCACCTACAGCCTCCTGCTTCTGCAGCTGCTGCTGTCCATGTGCCCTGTCCGATGGTGCCTGCACATCCTCCTCCAGCTGGGGTGCAGTCGTTGATGTGGCCACCTCTGCTGGACGTCCGACTCCCGACTGTGGCAGGGATCTGTTGTCCACCAGCCTGGCCGCACGGTCGGAGGCCGCTCCACAGGGCACCCAGGTGACACATGGGTGGGAAGATGGCATGGAGGACGACTGGGGCATAGGGGGTTCTGTGGAGAAGGGGGTCAGAACAAGGTCCATGAAACGGAGGAATCCAGCCCTGGTGAGCTGTCCCAGTGGGTCAACGCGGTCAACGAGCCATGCGAGAAGACGTGCAGACTCATCATGAAAAGACTGCAGGTCAGATCGCATGGCCCGTTGACGCAACGCCAGCCCACCCTGGACAGGCTCAACCTGGTGATGGATAGCCACATCCGCAGGGAGAGGAAGGCCAGGTGTTGTAAGCCAATCCTCTCCCTGAGAACGGGTCTGGAGGTAGGCATCCCCGCTGGTGCAAGATGATGCAGTGACAGGAGCAGGGACAGGATTGCACACAGGCACCTCCGCGGCGGCCTGTGCTGCCTCCTTTCCCTGATCCTGCACTGCACCACTAGCACCAGTGGAATCCCCACCTCCAGACCCCGCCACTGTCGCTTGCACGGCCTCCTCCTCCACCAAACCCCCCACCAACCTGGATGACTCTGTGCCATCTTCCTCCATTGGGCCCTGTGGGGTCCCAGCTGCCCCTTCTGCTGCCGAGGAGTCCAACTCCAACCTCCGCCTCTTGGACCTCCCCTCGGCAGCTGCGGCCTGGGACGCAGCACCGGACTCCTCACTCCCCGACGAGATCACAACCTGGGAGGGGATCCGGGCCTTGCATCTTCGGCTGGTGGTGCGACCCCTGCCGCTGTGCTCCACAGCACCTTCTCCGCCCTCTTCATCAGTTGACCTGCAGACAGGGAGAAAGAAAACACAGGCATCAGGGCACTGTAAAATGGACTCATACACACATGACAGTTATACATGAGTGGCATTGGTAAACCTCAGACATGGCATCACAATCCCCAACACACATGTCATTTCAACTTGCACACATGAGCCATACCACAGCCATATTGCAACAGCCAGCACCATCCATTCACATACAACAGCATGAGCAGCCAAAGGTCATCCACACATCACATGCAACATAGGGAGTACACTACACATGCACACACAACACCAAACTTGTATGCATGTGTACACCTCCGCCAACTGTCGCAGTGTTTTGATCGACATCCATGTCAGACCTGACAATCATTCCTCCACATCCTGTGCCATGCAAGCCCACACACACAAGCACCATCCATGTGTCACACATGAGACCCCTCGCATGTGTCACCCTCACGGCCCTGTACACCCCCCCTACTTGGCCACATAAAAATACATGTTCAACCTGCACACTCCTGGCACACCACCACACGCACATCTTACAATCAGTATGCATGTACACTTACCGCTCGACTCCAGACGGGTCTGCTTCTCAAGGACCTGGATGTGGAGCGCTGGGGATATGCGTTCCAGGACCCTCATCTGATCTTCCGACAAGTGGCCCCGGCGCCCCTTAGCATCCGCTGCCTTCAGGAGGCGCCAGGCCTTGTTGAGGGTCCTGGACCTGAAGTCCTCCCAGCGCTTCCTGACACGTTCATAGTCGCGGACTGCCACCTCCTCCGCGTTGATGGCAGTCATGATGTCCATCCAGATCCGAGTCCGTCCTTCCTTGTCGGCGCGCAACCTTCCGAAGAGGGCATCATACTGCCCCAGGACATGCTCCACCAGGACACCAACTTCGGTGGCAGTGAAGCTGGTGCCCCTCTGCCTCCTTGGCCGGGGGTTGCCACTGGTGCCAGATGTTGCAGTGCCCGACATGGCAACCCCAGAGGCAGGAGTGGGTGGGCAACTGGGTCCTGGGGCTGGGCTGTGGGGAGATGGAAAAGCAGTCGGGAGTCTTCGGTTCCAGCAGGGGTGGTCACAGCAACAGCACCCCTGGCTGATGTGCAGGCAGAAAATGGCAGGGCACGTGGGCAGCAGGCAGTCAGGCAGCAGCAGATGGCAGGTGGGAGCGTGCTCAGGGCTTTGGGGGGCAGTAATTCGGCCTTCTGGGCAGGAGTGTGGTCTTCCGTGTGTGAACGCGTGGCCAGCTTGATACGGAGTGATTTTGCACGTGAAAATCCAACACGTCTGCGTGTAATTCGAAGAAAGGCCCTTAGCGCGTAAACGCGTCAGCACACTGTACATTCATTGGCCCAAAGGCCACCAGCATATGTGCGTCTATGAAGTCACGTGCACGTTGAAAAGGGCACACGTTGGAAATGTTGCGTGTTAAAAAAATGAAAGACATGTCCGAGTGTCAAAGCGTGTAATTGGTGGAAATGTCCTAAGCGCGTACACGAGGAAGTGACAAAGCGTGTAATTGGTGGAAATGGCCCTACACGCAGAAGTGACAAAGCGTGTAATTGGTGGAAATGGCCTTAGCACGTACACGCGGAAGTGACAAAGCGTGTAATTGGTGGAAATGGCCCTACACGCAGAAGTGACAAAGCTTGTAATTGGTGGAAATGGCCTTAGCGCGGACACGCGGAAGTGACAAAGCGTGTGATTGGTGGAAATGGCCCTACACACAGAAGTGACAAAGCGTGTAATTGGTGGAAATGGCCCTACACGCAGAAGTGACAAAGCGTGTAATTGGTGGAAATGGCCCTAGCGCGTACACGCTGCATAAGTGATGCTGGACGTGTGGGCCTGCATAAAAGGTACGTGTAGAACACCATTTCCTTGTACGTGCTTTTCGTGGAGAGCGAGTGGGTGAATTCTGTACTTCTTGTCGTTTCACACGCGATTTACTTCACGGCGTTTCAAGTTCGTACTCCCTGTTACCTCTGACAGCTTTTTCTCTTTTTTCTCTTTTTCTGGTTTTCCTGGGCCTGTTCCCTCAAACAGTGTTCCCTTCTACTGTTGTCCTATCTCCTCAGACAGCGTACAAATCTTCTTTTGGCGGGGGTGTTGCCAACCAAACGCGCTTCTTTTTCACGCTCTTTTTCCTGGCAGACGGTGAGTCACGCACGTATCTAACATCTGTGCTTGCCCCGTGTGTAGCCTACGCCTTCAGAGGTCATTCTAGGCTGCGTGTGACACGCATACGTTCATTCTTGTGTTACTGGGTGCCACAGCGTAGTGCAGGTTTTTTTTCCGCACACGTGGTCTAGGAGGGGTTGCGTGCACGTCATCTCCCTTTTTTGGGCTTCCTGTGCGTTGCGTGACCCGTCATCTTTCCCCAGGGGTCACATTCAGCCTTGCTAGAGCACTAGGGTACAATTACCATCTGGTACCCAACCCCTTTGACCCCCAATTGCCCAGGACAATAGTTTACAGCCACTCCCATACGCACATTAACATCAGTGCCATGGTTGGGAGGCGAGGATTCCGTAAGGGTGGAAAAGGTGGACGAGCCACAAGTGGTGGCCGTGGTGGATCCGGTAAGGGACGTGGTCGTTACTTGCAGGGTGACCCTGTCCCCCCATGTGTAGAGGACCAGTCAAGGGCACCCATAATCCCCCCCCGTTTGAGGCTGATGTGGCTGACACCATCCATGCTCAGCCCTTGTTGGACCAGCCCATTGTGGCACCAGACCTGGCTGACTCCATGGCTGACTTCCAGGTCAGCAGGCCTATGACACGTGCGCTGGTGCACGTTGATGTCATCAGACCATGTGGATCAGGGGCAGCAAGGTCATCTGCTGCCCCAAGTAGGCAGGGTGGAGAGGCTGCAGGGGCAGCTCCGGCTCCATCCACCCCAGCTCTCACACACCCAGCCAGGACAGTGTCGGTCCTAGTCCATCCTGCTGACATTCCCCCTGACACCATTACACTTGAGCCAATGCCTGCACCAACTCCCATGCTTGTGGGATGTTTTTACCCATGCATCCGAGCCCTACCTCAAAAACTGTGCAGTACTGGCATTGAAAACATCATGATGGCCAGAGCTTCCCAGAAAATGCCCAGGGAAATGCATGAAGAATAGGCTGCCACCCATTTTTGCTGATGTTATGGGCACAGAAGGGCACTGCCTAAAACCACCATTGGACTACCCACACAGTAGCCTGAAACCATTGGGAATGGCAATGCTGATTGCCAAAAGCAACCTAGAACTGTGGGGAATTCATTTTCTTAAATCCCAAAAATGGTTGCATTACCAGTACTCACCACTATCAGAAAGCCGGCGTTTTAAAACCACCAGACCTTTGTGTAAAACTGAATAAATGAACCCAAAGCAGGCCAAAGAAAGACTTACTGAGAGGTGGATACAATGTAAAGTTACATTCTGAAGTGACTTGAATGTTCATAACAAGACTGGCTGAGCTCTGCAGGTCTGCAGCAGCCTAACTGAAACTTGATTTAAAACTACCAAAAATCGAAAATGTTTAAATTAACTGAGTGACCTGCTTTTAAGTGACACATAGTTTGTCACTGTTGAAATGTCATAGTTTTGAACTTAGAATCAGCATTCTAGCTGCATATGTAAAAATTGTCTTGACTTAAACTGGGGAACTAAAAGTGACATTAGCTGGGGCCTGGTTTAAGGAAATGAATTCTGCCCACCAGCTACCCCCGACAGGAGTTGAGACTTGCACAACAGCTGTGTTCCCAGGCCTAGCTGCCTTTTGCTGTTCCCACCAAAATCCCTCTGATTGAATTACCTGGGCTCTGCAGGAAATTGAACAAAGCCCTGTCCTGACTCAGGCAAATGTTTTATTGGGGGTGTCATAAAAATGGCTTCCTCTTGGCAGAAACTGGGAGGGGGAGAAACTGGAGACAGAGGCTGAGCTTGAAGAAAGTGGAAAGACTGGTTTCTGTACCATGTGACCTGAAAAGACACACCCCTGTAGCCAGAATATGGTTTTAGAAACAGATGAATAACTCATAGTACGGACTTGTCATAATCATTTAAATGATACCATAATTGTTGTGATTTTTCTGCCCACATTTTAAGAGGTTTTTAGAACCGGTGGCATGATCTGGGAGCAAACTAGCAGTTAAGAGGGTATTACTTAAAATGTATGCATGTTAAAAATCTGACACTTCATCAATTAATGTCCATACTCCTTGCGCACATGTGTGTAAATTTGGGTTAATGTCCGATATTGCAAAACCAGTTAAAAAGTGCAAATGTTGCCATTTCTGAATGCAAGCCCCCAGGAAGAGCAGATTTGGACAGGGTATACCTCCTGTGATATGTGATGGGTGCATGTAATTTTAAACAAATGTGTACCTGTGCAAATATGTCTTTTTGATCAAATATAGATTGTGTGTAATTTGACAGGGGTGGGTTCTCTGTATCATAAACAGACCTCATCATGATGACACTTCATTTCATTCCCCCAATCAAGGGGAAGAGGATGAAGTGGCCAATGACAAGTGGAGAGGGTTAGGGTCTAGAAAGCTAGCCTCTCCACCCACTTTCAAAACACATTAAAGCAGACAGTCAGGACAGATAGGGACATTCAATTCCATTTGCTGCAACGCGCTCTGCCGGACCACACAACATCCAGAAGATACTAGATTCAACACTTAGACTTTAAAACTCCAAAGAACTTGATTCAGAACTCAAAGCTAGGGCCTAAACCCACAAACTGAGAAATCTTCTCAGTGGGCCTCAGCATCCAGCAAACCTAACAGCGATAGCAGCATCCAGGAGCCGTGCAGATCAGCGCTGGGTCCAGAGAAAGCTGTGCAGAAAGATCCAGAAGCAGTGCTGTACCCAGAGAAAGCAGAGCAGTATCCAGAACCAGAGGCAGAGCAGAGCTGACCCAGACCGCTGTTCGCAGAACCAGAGAGCTGACCCAGACCGCTGTGCGCAGAGACCGTCCGTGGCGAGTGAAGAAAACCTGACCAGATCCGTGGCGAGGCACATTCTATTGCTAAATATATTGTGAGTACCTAGCAGAACTGTGCAGAACCAATCTCATAGTTAAAATAATATAATTCAATCTATTTTAATCCAACCAGAACTGTCTCATAACTGTCACCTGTCATTTGCAAAGCTGTCACCTGTCATTTCTAGTTGCTAACTTGTCACTTTGAACTTTTAAAATTTCAAATCTGAAAAACGACCTTTACCATATCGCTCATATCTCCGTGACCGTTTGTCTTAGAGACTTGCAGTAACTTTCCTCTGAAAGCTGAGAATCTTGGCTTTTCAACGAACCTAGAACTGCATTCCTATTCCCTATATTTTTGCCGCAATCGCGAAAAACGCACTCGCGAATTTTACCGCGATTTGCAAATTTCTCCACGTGTGAAAACAGCAGCTTCCTTGCTTTCATTTGCCAAAAATTCGTTTAACCTGCCAATCATTCCTAGACCATTGCTAAAGTAAGCCTGAACTAATTTAAACCAACTAATCCTCAACCTGAACCTCCTGAAGGGAATTAAAAGCATTTTCAGCATATTTCTCACTGCATTGTCACCATATTAAAAGCATTTTGAGCCTGTGTAAAACTCATATCTATTCTCCTCTAAGCTTGCTGGGAAACTGGAACTCTGTATTACATTGTGATTGTACACCTGAACTGTGTGCTCTTCCTTCCATCTCCTTACATTGTATAGGGGGGGGGGGGGAATTGCCACAAAGGGAAAGTGATTACCTTGTCTTTTGTGAAACCATATCAGTTTATTTTCTATACTGCATTTCATTCATTCAACCTTGCATTTCCTTGAACCCTATAAAGCATTCTCTACCACATTATTCTTCTGTCCCTATTTACCAGTGTGCTACCTTACCCATTTCATGTCAACTCCTTAGTGATTATAAAGAAGTGGGCTAGTGCCAGATTCTCCGTTGTTAATCTTTATCATATCAGATTAAGTGTGATATTCAATTATTAATTTATTATAAAGTGTGATATATATATATATATTGTTTAAATTCTCAAATAAACCTTTTAACTTGCAAAACAGAACTACTTCTTGGCTCAATGGGGTCAGGGGGATTCCAAGAGAGGGGTGTTATATAGGGGTAGTCATCCAGAACGCATGAACTGGACATAAAGATATATCAATAAGGGTTTCCATTCAGTATCCCAGACTAGGCATTGACTTAGCTGTAGTGTTGAATTGAATCCTCTTACAAATTGGGGGCTCGTCCGGGATTCCGGATTAGATCTATCACTTGTGCAGATTAATACAGTGTGCCAGCTGACCAGATACACATATCCGGTCGGATCACCACGCTGTGTTACGCTGTAAAGCACTCCTCAAGGGGACGCTCTAAGGAAAAGGTCTGTTTTGCAAAAATAAAATACAAACTTCTGTAAATCAGGAAGGAACTCAAATTCCAGAATGACGACCTTGGTAGATATGAAAATAGCCAGAGAGCACTTCTTACATAAGCTATTTGTGAGAGGTGAGTGGACTCATCAGGACCAGACGGTCTGGTTGCAAGCAATCGCACCCCAGATCACGGAAACAGGGTCAGATATATGGAGAGACCAGGGTCCCTTACATGTGGCCCTGAGTGAACTATATATGTCCTCTAAGGCCAAGGATGAGCACAACAAGATTGCCAGGGTAGCGGCATATTTATATTTACATATGGGAGCCATGCAGGACAAATGTGCTGAAGGCCAAGATCTGGCGAGTAGGCAACTGCTGGCATTACAGAAGGCCCAATCTGATCTGGACTCTTCTGAGCAGAGGCTGCAGAGGAGCCAGGAGTCAGAAAATGATAGTAGCCAGTATATCATTAAAATAAAAGAGGACATGGATATACTGCAACAGGAAAAGGCTGACCAGGATACTAGATTTCTGGCCCTGCAGAAGGAGCACCAAGATAGTTTGGACTCCTTACTGCAGAGCCAGAAAAAACTGGAGCAACAATTAGACTTTAACAGGGCATGCACGGAGCAGGTAGCCACCCTGCAAAGTCATCTAGATAGAGTGAAGGCAGAGAGCAACAAGCTGATTTTGAAAGACCTGGATACCCAGGCAGAGTTTGATGAAGAACGCCAGAAAGCTGGTGCCTTTCAAAGGCAGAGGGACGACCTGGCGGCACAAATGCAGGCTCTTAGTCAGGAAAGAGACGCCTTAGGCCAGGAAGTCTGCCATTTAAAAAGAAAAACAGAAGAAAATCACTTGGCCCTCCAGGGGCTGGGTGACCTCCAAAAAGAACACCAGAACTTGTTAGAACACACCAGGAGGGTGGAGGATGCTCTGGCAAGAAAGGAGCAGGCCAATAGGGACACAGCTCAGGAGGTAACCCTCCTGCAGCAAAAACTGGCCCAGTGCTCCAGGACCAATCAGGAGGCACAGAGAGAGAATGAGGCTCTCTGCCAGCACAATGATAGACTCCAACAACAGGTAGCGATGCAGGAGAGACTGATAGAGTCTAGTAAGGCCTTAACTGAGGAACTGAAGGCGCAGGCTCTTGCATTGCAACAGGGAGCAGGTGCGGATAGAGATGAGGTTCGCTGGGAAAGAGAAACTCCTGAGCATAACCCCAGGAGCCCTAGTACCAGAGGCCTTTATCTCTCTCAGTCCCCGGACTCTGCCACCCCCATGTCCCCTGGCGCACATGAGCACAGGGCCACAGGGATGGCAGATTACTATCCAGCCAGAAGCATGGGGCTCATAGGCCAGTACCACCCAGGAATGGAGGGGCGGGCATCCAGGTATGGGCACCCAAGCGCAGTGCAATTTAATGGGGAACCCCAGGAGAGTAGGCCCATTAAGGGCATCCTGAAAACCTCTGCCCAGTTAGGTCAGTGGGGGGTACCCATCAAATCCTGGCAGCAAGGAGGGATCTGAAGACTCCTCTGAGCGGTACAGGACACAGGAGACCAGGTCCCCACATTCTGCCAGCCATTCCCAGGCTCGCAGAATCCGGGAAAACCTGGAAGAACAGACGGGAACCTCTGGGAGCAGTGCCTCTGAGTCAGAAGATGAATGGACCAGGGTTACCCGGACCAAAAGGGCCAATAAGACAAAAAGGGCCTTGCTTAAGGACCCCTTAAAGCAGATTAAGGCAATCAGGAGCGTCATCACGCCTTATCATAAGAACGCCAAGTATTCTGTTTGGGAGCACTTAGAGTTGTTTGAGCAAATGATGGAGACTTTCCATTTGAAGGACAGCCAAAGCTGTATTCAATATGTAAAGTGGACCTTCGCCCCGGAATACTCCAGTTTCTTTGCGGGGCTGGAGGACCAAAATCGTTTAAGATGGTCCACCTATAAGGCGGCCATCTTGAAACATTTTTCTACTGATGGAAATCCTCAAGAGGCTCGCAAGGCAGCCTACAATTTACAATGTGGGGAGGATCAGGCCCTACAAGAATTTGTGCAGGAGTTAAAGTGTGCTTTTGCACAGACCACAAGAAGGGTGCGCACGGATAGCAGAGAATTTATTAATACGTTTTTCCATGCCTTGCCCAAATACATAATGACCCAGCTCATGAGGGATTTTCACGAGAAAAGATCTTTAGACTGGGTCATTGAACAGGCGACCCGGATCTATGAGGTGCAGAAGCCAATAGAAAATAAAAATAATGCGCCCAAAAACCCCAAAGCCAACAACACCCCTACTGCTGCCAAGGTGGCAGAGGTAAAGGTCACCCCCATTTTAGATTTGGAGATGGGGGGGCCTAAAAACCTACCTGCACCTAATAATGCTAGGCCCAGAAGGTCCTCGGGCCAGTCACAGACAGGGAACCAGGGAGGCAGCCCCACAAATGGGGTCCCTCGCTCTCCTGATTATGTAAGCCCCCGTTACAAGGGAAACAGACCCATCCTGGGTTATGTGTGGACTCCTCCAGCCCAAGGGGGGGATCCAGCCAAGCACCTAACCCAGAGAACTTCCCTCCCAACTTCTCACAGGAGGGCAGAAACTCACCAAACCCTGGGCAGAACTTCTTCCCCAGGTATCCACCCAACTTCCAGCCCCAAAATCCTCCACCCTTCTTTCCCCAATTCCCTGAGCCCAGACAACCGAATCCGGGAGAGGGGAGGCCAAGGGTGGAGGGGTATCCAAATCTTCCCAACCAGGGGTACTACCAAAGAAGGGATAGCTACCCTTCCCGGGATCAGCCCAGGGGAGAAAACAGGGCCCCGTATCAGCCTGAGCGGGTTTCCCAGTTAGAGCGCCAGGTTCAAAACATGGCGCGGGATCTGGGTCACCTACTAAGGGTCCTGTACACCCTCCACGGCCCCTGCAGGCAGCCCACAAAACAGGGGACTACCCTGCACACCTGCTCATGTCTCCCACCCCCCACCCCCCCAGCAGTGTGGGGAACCCTCCACCAGGCCCCCACTCATGTCCCCTATCACCCCCACCCCCCAGCCACCATGGGCAGCCCCAACCAGGCTCCCACCCATGTCTCCCACCACCCCCACCCCCCACCCACCATGAGCAGCCTCCGCCAGGCCCACACTCATGTCTCCCACCACCCCCACCCCACCAGCAGTGTGGGGCACCCTCCACCAGGCTCCCACCCATGTCTACCACCACCCCCACCCCCCACCCACCATGGGCAGCCTCCGCCAGGCCCCCACTCATGTCTCCCACCCACCCCCACCCCCCAGCACTGTGGGGCAGCCTCCACCAGGCCCCCACTCATGTCTCCCACCACCCCCACCCCCCGCCACCATGGGCGGCCCCCACCAGGCCCCCACTCATGTCTCCCACCCACCCCCACCCCCCAGCAGTGCAGGGGCACCCTCCACCAGGCTCCCACCCGTGTCTACCACTCCCCCACCCCCCAGCCACCATGGGCAGCCCCCACCAGGCCCCCACTCATGTGCCCCACCCACCCCCACCCCCCCGGCAGTGTGGGGCACACTCCACCAGGCTCCCACTCATGTCTCCCACCTCCCCCACCCCCCCCAGCAGTGTGGGGCACCCTCCACCAGGCCCCCACCCATGTCTCCCACCACCCTCACCCCCAGCCACCATGGGCAGCCTCCGCCAGGCCCCCACTCATGTCTCCCACCACCCCCGCCCCCCAGCAGTGCAGGGGCACCCTCCACCAGGCTCCCACCCATGTCTACCACCACCCCCACCCACCAGCCACCATGGGCAGCCCCCACCAGGCCCCCACTCATATCTCCCACCCACCCCCACCCCCCAGCAGTGCAGGGGCAGCCCCCACCAGGCTCCCACCCATGTCTCCCACCACCCCCACCCCCCAGCCACCATGGGCAGCCCCCACCAGGCCCCCACTCATGTCTCCCACCCACCCCCACCCCCCAGCAGTGTGGGGCACCCTCCACCAGGCCCCCACTCATGTCTCCCACCCACCCCCACCCCCCAGCAGTGCAGGGGCACCCTCCACCAGGCTCCCACCCGTGTCTACCCCCCTGCACCCCCCAGCCACCATGGGCAGCCCCCACCAGGCCCCCACTCATGTCTCCCACCACCCCCACCCCCCCAGCAGTGTGGGGCACCCTCCACCAGGCTCCCACCCATGTCTCCCACCACCCCCACCCCCCAGCCACCATGGGCAGCCTCCGCCAGTCCCCCACTCATGTCCCCCTGCCCACAGGCCCTGACAATCCTCCAGCATGTGCCTCATGGCCAGCCACCACAGCCCAAAGACACAACCAAGTATTACATGTGCCCATGATACTACTCCAATGGAAACAATGTAAATCAACACATGTGTCTCACACACACAATGGTTGCAAGTGAACCTGAAAACCCATATCATGACATGCATGAAAACAATGAGATGAAACCACACATTGAAGAATGAAAAAATCCAAATAATGTATTAAAAACAACAGCAATGGCAATCAAAATTACCAAAATACACAAGTAAAATAATAACAAAATTAAGCTGGCTGTCCCTTTTCAAATTAAAATCAATAAATGATAATCCAAAAAAATATCTTCCAAAGTTCAAGTCCATGAAAAGGAAATGAAGGGAAAAAAGAAATACTATGTACAAAGTATTCAGGTTCCATCATCCCAAGAGAAGAAATGAAACCTAAAATGGAACTATATACAAAAGGTGGAGCAGTGTCCGTCGACTCCAAATAAAAATAAACTATAAAGGAAACCTATCACTAAATAACTATATACAATGGCGGCGGGCCAGCCAAGCAGCTCACTTAGTAGTGTTCCGGGCCAGGGCATCATCGAACTCCTCGTCTATGTCCCAGAGGCGGTCCTGTTCCATGGCCCCGAGGGTCCGCAGGGATGCCGACATGTTCACCTCCAACTCCCTGCGGATTGCCTCGAGGCACTCGGCCCGCCTCAGGGCCCTCCGCAGGGAGTTCTCCGCCCTGACCATCGTGAGCCTTGCCTCCTCCGCCCGCCGCCGCTCCGCATCTATGGCGTGGCCCAACCGCTGCCACACGGAAGACACTTCCCGTCCAGGGTCCTCCTGCCCTCCGGCCGATGCCTGCCCCTCCGATGTTGAAGGCCCCGAGCTATCGTGGCTCCCACCTACAGCCTCCTGCTTCTGCAGCTGCTGCTGTCCATGTGCCCTGTCCGATGGTGCCTGCACATCCTCCTCCAGCTGGGGTGCAGTCGTTGATGTGGCCACCTCTGCTGGACGTCCGACTCCCGACTGTGGCAGGGATCTGTTGTCCACCAGCCTGGCCGCACGGTCGGAGGCCACTCCACAGGGCACCCAGGTGACACATGGGTGGGAAGATGGCATGGAGGACGACTGGGGCATAGGGGGTTCTGTGGAGAAGGGGGTCAGAACAAGGTCCATGAAACGGAGGAATCCAGCCCTGGTGAGCTGTCCCAGTGGGTCAACGCGGTCAACGAGCCATGCGAGAAGACGTGCAGACTCATCATGAAAAGACTGCAGGTCAGATCGCATGGCCCGTTGACGCAACGCCAGCCCACCCTGGACAGGCTCAACCTGGTGATGGATAGCCACATCCGCAGGGAGAGGAAGGCCAGGTGTTGTAAGCCAATCCTCTCCCTGAGAACGGGTCTGGAGGTAGGCATCCCCGCTGGTGCAAGATGATGCAGTGACAGGAGCAGGGACAGGATTGCACACAGGCACCTCCGCGGCGGCCTGTGCTGCCTCCTTTCCCTGATCCTGCACTGCACCACTAGCACCAGTGGAATCCCCACCTTCAGACCCCGCCACTGTCGCTTGCACGGCCTCCTCCTCCACCAAACCCCCCACCAACCTGGATGACTCTGTGCCATCTTCCTCCATTGGGCCCTGTGGGGTCCCAGCTGCCCCTTCTGCTGCCGAGGAGTCCAACTCCAACCTCCGCCTCTTGGACCTCCCCTCGGCAGCTGCGGCCTGGGACGCAGCACCGGACTCCTCACTCCCCGACGAGATCACAACCTGGGAGGGGATCCGGGCCTTGCATCTCCGGCTGGTGGTGCGACCCCTGCCGCTGTGCTCCACAGCACCTTCTCCGCCCTCTTCATCAGTTGACGCTGCAGACAGGGAGAAAGAAAACACAGGCATCAGGGCACTGTAAAATGGACTCATACACACATGACAGTTATACATGAGTGGCATTGGTAAACCTCAGACATGGCATCACAATCCCCAACACACATGTCATTTCAACTTGCACACATGAGCCATACCACAGCCATATTGCAACAGCCAGCACCATCCATTCACATACAACAGCATGAGCAGCCAAAGGTCATCCACACATCACATGCAACATAGGGAGTACACTACACATGCACACACAACACCAAACTTGTATGCATGTGTACACCTCCGCCAACTGTCGCAGTGTTTTGATCGACATCCATGTCAGACCTGACAATCATTCCTCCACATCCTGTGCCATGCAAGCCCACACACACAAGCACCATCCATGTGTCACACATGAGACCCCTCGCATGTGTCACCCTCACGGCCCTGTACACCCCCCCTACTTGGCCACATAAAAATACATGTTCAACCTGCACACTCCTGGCACACCACCACACGCACATCTTACAATCAGTATGCATGTACACTTACCGCTCGACTCCAGACGGGTCTGCTTCTCAAGGACCTGGATGTGGAGCGCTGGGGATATGCGTTCCAGGACCCTCATCTGATCTTCCGACAAGTGGCCCCGGCGCCCCTTAGCATCCGCTGCCTTCAGGAGGCGCCAGGCCTTGTTGAGGGTCCTGGACCTGAAGTCCTCCCAGCGCTTCCTGACACGTTCATAGTCGCGGACTGCCACCTCCTCCGCGTTGATGGCAGTCATGATGTCCATCCAGATCCGAGTCCGTCCTTCCTTGTCGGCGCGCAACCTTCCGAAGAGGGCATCATACTGCCCCAGGACATGCTCCACCAGGACACCAACTTCGGTGGCAGTGAAGCTGGTGCCCCTCTGCCTCCTTGGCCGGGGGTTGCCACTGGTGCCAGATGTTGCAGTGCCCGACATGGCAACCCCAGAGGCAGGAGTGGGTGGGCAACTGGGTCCTGGGGCTGGGCTGTGGGGAGATGGAAAAGCAGTCGGGAGTCTTCGGTTCCAGCAGGGGTGGTCACAGCAACAGCACCCCTGGCTGATGTGCAGGCAGAAAATGGCAGGGCACGTGGGCAGCAGGCAGTCAGGCAGCAGCAGATGGCAGGTGGGAGCGTGCTCAGGGCTTTGGGGGGCAGTAATTCGGCCTTCTGGGCAGGAGTGTGGTCTTCCGTGTGTGAACGCGTGGCCAGCTTGATACGGAGTGATTTTGCACGTGAAAATCCAACACGTCTGCGTGTAATTCGAAGAAAGGCCCTTAGCGCGTAAACGCGTCAGCACACTGTACATTCATTGGCCCAAAGGCCACCAGCATATGTGCGTCTATGAAGTCACGTGCACGTTGAAAAGGGCACACGTTGGAAATGTTGCGTGTTAAAAAAATGAAAGACATGTCCGAGTGTCAAAGCGTGTAATTGGTGGAAATGTCCTAAGCGCGTACACGAGGAAGTGACAAAGCGTGTAATTGGTGGAAATGGCCCTACACGCAGAAGTGACAAAGCGTGTAATTGGTGGAAATGGCCTTAGCACGTACACGCGGAAGTGACAAAGCGTGTAATTGGTGGAAATGGCCCTACACGCAGAAGTGACAAAGCGTGTAATTGGTGGAAATGGCCTTAGCGCGGACACGCGGAAGTGACAAAGCGTGTGATTGGTGGAAATGGCCCTACACACAGAAGTGACAAAGCGTGTAATTGGTGGAAATGGCCCTACACGCAGAAGTGACAAAGCGTGTAATTGGTGGAAATGGCCCTAGCGCGTACACGCTGCATAAGTGATGCTGGACGTGTGGGCCTGCATAAAAGGTACGTGTAGAACACCATTTCCTTGTACGTGCTTTTCGTGGAGAGCGAGTGGGTGAATTCTGTACTTCTTGTCGTTTCACACGCGATTTACTTCACGGCGTTTCAAGTTCGTACTCCCTGTTACCTCTGACAGCTTTTTCTCTTTTTTCTCTTTTTCTGGTTTTCCTGGGCCTGTTCCCTCAAACAGTGTTCCCTTCTACTGTTGTCCTGTCTCCTCAGACAGCGTACAAATCTTCTTTTGGCGGGGGTGTTGCCAACCAAACGCGCTTCTTTTTCACGCTCTTTTTCCTGGCAGACGGTGAGTCACGCACGTATCTAACATCTGTGCTTGCCCCGTGTGTAGCCTACGCCTTCAGAGGTCATTCTAGGCTGCGTGTGACACGCATACGTTCATTCTTGTGTTACTGGGTGCCACAGCGTAGTGCAGGTTTTTTTTCCGCACACGTGGTCTAGGAGGGGTTGCGTGCACGTCATCTCCCTTTTTTGGGCTTCCTGTGCGTTGCGTGACCCGTCATCTTTCCCCAGGGGTCACATTCAGCCTTGCTAGAGCACTAGGGTACAATTACCATCTGGTACCCAACCCCTTTGACCCCCAATTGCCCAGGACAATAGTTTACAGCCACTCCCATACGCACATTAACATCAGTGCCATGGTTGGGAGGCGAGGATTCCGTAAGGGTGGAAAAGGTGGACGAGCCACAAGTGGTGGCCGTGGTGGATCCGGTAAGGGACGTGGTCGTTACTTGCAGGGTGACCCTGTCCCCCCATGTGTGGAGGACCAGTCAAGGGCACCCATAATCCCCCCCCGTTTGAGGCTGATGTGGCTGACACCATCCATGCTCAGCCCTTGTTGGACCAGCCCATTGTGGCACCAGACCTGGCTGACTCCATGGCTGACTTCCAGGTCAGCAGGCCTATGACACGTGCACTGGTGCACGTTGATGTCATCAGACCATGTGGATCAGGGGCAGCAAGGTCATCTGCTGCCCCAAGTAGGCAGGGTGGAGAGGCTGCAGGGGCAGCTCCGGCTCCATCCACCCCAGCTCTCACACACCCAGCCAGGACAGTGTCGGTCCTAGTCCATCCTGCTGACATTCCCCCTGACACCATTACACTTGAGCCAATGCCTGCACCAACTCCCATGCTTGTGGGATGTTTTTACCCATGCATCCGAGCCCTACCTCAAAAACTGTGCAGTACTGGCATTGAAAACATCATGATGGCCAGAGCTTCCCAGAAAATGCCCAGGGAAATGCATGAAGAATAGGCTGCCACCCATTTTTGCTGATGTTATGGGCACAGAAGGGCACTGCCTAAAACCACCATTGGACTACCCACACAGTAGCCTGAAACCATTGGGAATGGCAATGCTGATTGCCAAAAGCAACCTAGAACTGTGGGGAATTCATTTTCTTAAATCCCAAAAATGGTTGCATTACCAGTACTCACCACTATCAGAAAGCCGGCGTTTTAAAACCACCAGACCTTTGTGTAAAACTGAATAAATGAACCCAAAGCAGGCCAAAGAAAGACTTACTGAGAGGTGGATACAATGTAAAGTTACATTCTGAAGTGACTTGAATGTTCATAACAAGACTGGCTGAGCTCTGCAGGTCTGCAGCAGCCTAACTGAAACTTGATTTAAAACTACCAAAAATCGAAAATGTTTAAATTAACTGAGTGACCTGCTTTTAAGTGACACATAGTTTGTCACTGTTGAAATGTCATAGTTTTGAACTTAGAATCAGCATTCTAGCTGCATATGTAAAAATTGTCTTGACTTAAACTGGGGAACTAAAAGTGACATTAGCTGGGGCCTGGTTTAAGGAAATGAATTCTGCCCACCAGCTACCCCCGACAGGAGTTGAGACTTGCACAACAGCTGTGTTCCCAGGCCTAGCTGCCTTTTGCTGTTCCCACCAAAATCCCTCTGATTGAATTACCTGGGCTCTGCAGGAAATTGAACAAAGCCCTGTCCTGACTCAGGCAAATGTTTTATTGGGGGTGTCATAAAAATGGCTTCCTCTTGGCAGAAACTGGGAGGGGGAGAAACTGGAGACAGAGGCTGAGCTTGAAGAAAGTGGAAAGACTGGTTTCTGTACCATGTGACCTGAAAAGACACACCCCTGTAGCCAGAATATGGTTTTAGAAACAGATGAATAACTCATAGTACGGACTTGTCATAATCATTTAAATGATACCATAATTGTTGTGATTTTTCTGCCCACATTTTAAGAGGTTTTTAGAACCGGTGGCATGATCTGGGAGCAAACTAGCAGTTAAGAGGGTATTACTTAAAATGTATGCATGTTAAAAATCTGACACTTCATCAATTAATGTCCATACTCCTTGCGCACATGTGTGTAAATTTGGGTTAATGTCCGATATTGCAAAACCAGTTAAAAAGTGCAAATGTTGCCATTTCTGAATGCAAGCCCCCAGTAAGAGCAGATTTGGACAGGGTATACCTCCTGTGATATGTGATGGGTGCATGTAATTTTAAACAAATGTGTACCTGTGCAAATATGTCTTTTTGATCAAATATAGATTGTGTGTAATTTGACAGGGGTGGGTTCTCTGTATCATAAACAGACCTCATCATGATGACACTTCATTTCATTCCCCCAATCAAGGGGAAGAGGATGAAGTGGCCAATGACAAGTGGAGAGGGTTAGGGTCTAGAAAGCTAGCCTCTCCACCCACTTTCAAAACACATTAAAGCAGACAGTCAGGACAGATAGGGACATTCAATTCCATTTGCTGCAACGCGCTCTGCCGGACCACACAACATCCAGAAGATACTAGATTCAACACTTAGACTTTAAAACTCCAAAGAACTTGATTCAGAACTCAAAGCTAGGGCCTAAACCCACAAACTGAGAAATCTTCTCAGTGTGCCTCAGCAACCAGCAAACCTAACAGCGATAGCAGCATCCAGGAGCCGTGCAGATCAGCGCTGGGTCCAGAGAAAGCTGTGCAGAAAGATCCAGAAGCAGTGCTGTACCCAGAGAAAGCAGAGCAGTATCCAGAACCAGAGGCAGAGCAGAGCTGACCCAGACCGCTGTTCGCAGAACCAGAGAGCTGACCCAGACCGCTGTGCGCAGAGACCGTCCGTGGCGAGTGAAGAAAACCTGACCAGATCCGTGGCGAGGCACATTCTATTGCTAAATATATTGTGAGTACCTAGCAGAACTGTGCAGAACCAATCTCATAGTTAAAATAATATAATTCAATCTATTTTAATCCAACCAGAACTGTCTCATAACTGTCACCTGTCATTTGCAAAGCTGTCACCTGTCATTTCTAGTTGCTAACTTGTCACTTTGAACTTTTAAAATTTCAAATCTGAAAAACGACCTTCACCATATCGCTCATATCTCCGTGACCGTTTGTCTTAGAGACTTGCAGTAACTTTCCTCTGAAAGCTGGGAATCTTGGCTTTTTAACGAACCTAGAACTGCATTCCTATTCCCTATATTTTTGCCGCAATCGCGAAAAACGCACTCGCGAATTTTACCGCGATTTGCAAATTTCTCCACGTGTGAAAACAGCAGCTTCCTTGCTTTCATTTGCCAAAAATTCGTTTAACCTGCCAATCATTCCTAGAACATTGCTAAAGTAAGCCTGAACTAATTTAAACCAACTAATCCTCAACCTGAACCTCCTGAAGGGAATTAAAAGCATTTTCAGCATATTTCTCACTGCATTGTCACCATATTAAAAGCATTTTGAGCCTGTGTAAAACTCATATCTATTCTCCTCTAAGCTTGCTGGGAAACTGGAACTCTGTATTACATTGTGATTGTACACCTGAACTGTGTGCTCTTCCTTCCATCTCCTTACATTGTATAGGGGGGGGGAATTGCCACAAAGGGAAAGTGATTACCTTGTCTTTTGTGAAACCATATCAGTTTATTTTCTATACTGCATTTCATTCATTCAACCTTGCATTTCCTTGAACCCTATAAAGCATTCTCTACCACATTATTCTTCTGTCCCTATTTACCAGTGTGCTACCTTACCCATTTCATGTCAACTCCTTAGTGATTATAAAGAAGTGGGCTAGTGCCAGATTCTCCGTTGTTAATCTTTATCATATCAGATTAAGTGTGATATTCAATTATTAATTTATTATAAAGTGTGATATATATATATATATTGTTTAAATTCTCAAATAAACCTTTTAACTTGCAAAACAGAACTACTTCTTGGCTCAATGGGGTCAGGGGGATTCCAAGAGAGGGGTGTTATATAGGGGTAGTCATCCAGAACGCATGAACTGGACATAAAGATATATCAATAAGGGTTTCCATTCAGTATCCCAGACTAGGCATTGACTTAGCTGTAGTGTTGAATTGAATCCTCTTACAAATTGGGGGCTCGTCCGGGATTCCGGATTAGATCTATCACTTGTGCAGATTAATACAGTGTGCCAGCTGACCAGATACACATATCCGGTCGGATCACCACGCTGTGTTACGCTGTAAAGCACTCCTCAAGGGGACGCTCTAAGGAAAAGGTCTGTTTTGCAAAAATAAAATACAAACTTCTGTAAATCAGGAAGGAACTCAAATTCCAGAATGACGACCTTGGTAGATATGAAAATAGCCAGAGAGCACTTCTTACATAAGCTATTTGTGAGAGGTGAGTGGACTCATCAGGACCAGACGGTCTGGTTGCAAGCAATCGCACCCCAGATCACGGAAACAGGGTCAGATATATGGAGAGACCAGGGTCCCTTACATGTGGCCCTGAGTGAACTATATATGTCCTCTAAGGCCAAGGATGAGCACAACAAGATTGCCAGGGTAGCGGCATATTTATATTTACATATGGGAGCCATGCAGGACAAATGTGCTGAAGGCCAAGATCTGGCGAGTAGGCAACTGCTGGCATTACAGAAGGCCCAATCTGATCTGGACTCTTCTGAGGCTGCAGAGGAGCCAGGAGTCAGAAAATGATAGTAGCCAGTATATCATTAAAATAAAAGAGGACATGGATATACTGCAACAGGAAAAGGCTGACCAGGATACTAGATTTCTGGCCCTGCAGAAGGAGCACCAAGATAGTTTGGACTCCTTACTGCAGAGCCAGAAAAAGCTGGAGCAACAATTAGACTTTAACAGGGCATGCACGGAGCAGGTAGCCACCCTGCAAAGTCATCTAGATAGAGTGAAGGCAGAGAGCAACAAGCTGATTTTGAAAGACCTGGATACCCAGGCAGAGTTTGATGAAGAACGCCAGAAAGCTGGTGCCTTTCAAAGGCAGAGGGACGACCTGGCGGAACAAATGCAGGCTCTTAGTCAGGAAAGAGACGCCTTAGGCCAGGAAGTCTGCCATTTAAAAAGAAAAACAGAAGAAAATCACTTGGCCCTCCAGGGGCTGGGTGACCTCCAAAAAGAACACCAGAACTTGTTAGAACACACCAGGAGGGTGGAGGATGCTCTGGCAAGAAAGGAGCAGGCCAATAGGGACACAGCTCAGGAGGTAACCCTCCTGCAGCAAAAACTGGCCCAGTGCTCCAGGACCAATCAGGAGGCACAGAGAGAGAATGAGGCTCTCTGCCAGCACAATGATAGACTCCAACAACAGGTAGCGATGCAGGAGAGACTGATAGAGTCTAGTAAGGCCTTAACTGAGGAACTGAAGGCGCAGGCTCTTGCATTGCAACAGGGAGCAGGTGCGGATAGAGATGAGGTTCGCTGGGAAAGAGAAACTCCTGAGCATAACCCCAGGAGCCCTAGTACCAGAGGCCTTTATCTCTCTCAGTCCCCGGACTCTGCCACCCCCATGTCCCCTGGCGCACATGAGCACAGGGCCACAGGGATGGCAGATTACTATCCAGCCAGAAGCATGGGGCTCATAGGCCAGTACCACCCAGGAATGGAGGGGCGGGCATCCAGGTATGGGCACCCAAGCACAGTGCAATTTAATGGGGAACCCCAGGAGAGTAGGCCCATTAAGGGCATCCTGAAAACCTCTGCCCAGTTAGGTCAGTGGGGGGTACCCATCAAATCCTGGCAGCAAGGAGGGATCTGAAGACTCCTCTGAGCGGTACAGGACACAGGAGACCAGGTCCCCACATTCTGCCAGCCATTCCCAGGCTCGCAGAATCCGGGAAAACCTGGAAGAACAGACGGGAACCTCTGGGAGCAGTGCCTCTGAGTCAGAAGATGAATGGACCAGGGTTACCCGGACCAAAAGGGCCAATAAGACAAAAAGGGCCTTGCTTAAGGACCCCTTAAAGCAGATTAAGGCAATCAGGAGCGTCATCACGCCTTATCATAAGAACGCCAAGTATTCTGTTTGGGAGCACTTAGAGTTGTTTGAGCAAATGATGGAGACTTTCCATTTGAAGGACAGCCAAAGCTGTATTCAATATGTAAAGTGGACCTTCGCCCCGGAATACTCCAGTTTCTTTGCGGGGCTGGAGGACCAAAATCGTTTAAGATGGTCCACCTATAAGGCGGCCATCTTGAAACATTTTTCTACTGATGGAAATCCTCAAGAGGCTCGCAAGGCAGCCTACAATTTACAATGTGGGGAGGATCAGGCCCTACAAGAATTTGTGCAGGAGTTAAAGTGTGCTTTTGCACAGACCACAAGAAGGGTGCGCACGGATAGCAGAGAATTTATTAATACGTTTTTCCATGCCTTGCCCAAATACATAATGACCCAGCTCGTGAGGGATTTTCACGAGAAAAGATCTTTAGACTGGGTCATTGAACAGGCGACCCGGATCTATGAGGTGCAGAAGCCAATAGAAAATAAAAATAATGCGCCCAAAAACCCCAAAGCCAACAACACCCCTGCTGCTGCCAAGGTGGCAGAGGTAAAGGTCACCCCCATTTTAGATTTGGAGATGGGGGGCCTAAAAACCTACCTGCACCTAATAATGCTAGGCCCAGAAGGTCCTCGGGCCAGTCACAGACAGGGAACCAGGGAGGCAGCCCCACAAATGGGGTCCCTCGCTCTCCTGATTATGTAAGCCCCCGTTACAAGGGAAACAGACCCATCCTGGGTTATGTGTGGACTCCTCCAGCCCAAGGGGGGGGATCCAGCCAAGCACCTAACCCAGAGAACTTCCCTCCCAACTTCTCACAGGAGGGCAGAAACTCACCAAACCCTGGGCAGAACTTCTTCCCCAGGTATCCACCCAACTTCCAGCCCCAAAATCCTCCACCCTTCTTTCCCCAATTCCCTGAGCCCAGACAACCGAATCCGGGAGAGGGGAGGCCAAGGGTGGAGGGGTATCCAAATCTTCCCAACCAGGGGTACTACCAAAGAAGGGATAGTTACCCTTCCCGGGATCAGCCCAGGGGAGAAAACAGGGCCCCGTATCAGCCTGAGCGGGTTTCCCAGTTAGAGCGCCAGGTTCAAAACATGGCGCGGGATCTGGGTCACCTACTAAGGGCTCAGCAGAACCCTCAGATCGGCATGTCGGCGCAGAACGCACCCAACTCTGGACCTGGTGCTCCAGAACAATGACGGGGGCAGCACCCCGATAACTCACCGGTTCCCAGGGAGGAGGCACAAAGGGAAGGGGGGTGTAAAGCCTTGGAGGAAGCTTCCTTCCTCACTTGTAAACAGCCCCTGGAAACCCAGGAACCGGAAACAAAATCTCTTGCCCCTGAAAGTCTGCCTCCTAAGGAGCAGAGGGGGGGTAGGAGAAACAAAAGACCCAAACAGACTCAGTTTGAGGAGGAGGTACAGATCTTCCAATTTGAGGGAGAGGGATCCTCAGAGGATCCTGGGAAAAGGATCTTCTCCTTCAGAGAGGGGGGAACTCCTCCCAAAGAAAAATGGGTCCCTAGGGATGCAAATCCAGACTGGGGAGATGTGGAGACTGAGCTACCGCCGCCCACCATCTCATCCCAGAACCAACAGCAAGAAAATCCCCTGGTTCAAACCCATCCTGGTGACTGTCTCCAAAAAGGGGGGGGCGGCCCGGAACCGGAGCCAGGGGAACCCACAATGGCTCTGATCTCCAGTTGCCAAATTTTTCTTTCAGATTCCCAAGGCTCTCCACAGAATTCTGCCCAAATCTCTTCGCTAGCGATGTCCAAAACCAGAAGGTTAGCCCACCAGTTGTCCAAAAATGTGCATTATCTGTGCCCCCTTGAGGAGAAGGAGGGAAGATACTATGCCCCGGTACAAGTACAGGGGCAGGGTACAATTTTGGCACTGGTGGACACTGGATCTCAAGCTACCCTTCTGTCCAGAAGGGCCTTTGACGAACTGAATGCAGGAAGGGGAGAGAATTACCAAATTCCTCTCACCTCTCTTCCTGGACAACTGCAGAACTTTGATGGGAAGTAAATTCCCGTTGAGGGGACTGCAGACTTGGACATTAAGATCGGGCGACACAAGGTGAAACACCCGGTCATAGTAGTGACTCCAGAGGGCACCCCTTGTTTACTGGGGAATGACCTCCTGAGGGGGTTGTCACCCTTAATAGATTGCGTAAACAAGGTCCTCTGGACCCAGACTAGCCGACCAATAAAATTAAAACAGAGTGTCAACCATGTTAGTTTAAACGGCACCTGCCACATGGTTGAACAAAAATCTGACCAAGTAGAATTTCACTTCCAGAACAACCAAATTCCAGACGTGACAGTAATAGCAGTAGGACAACAGACTGGTGATGGGGGGTCCTCTCTATTTCTGAAAATCAACCTTCCTTCCAGTTTAAGGTGGTATTCCACACTGGAAGGAAACACCCTGAAATTCTTTACTAATCCACAACCAGAAATTCCCACTCCTATAGTCAAGAAACATGTGAAATCAGCTCAGAGCCTGGCTGATATTCAGCAAATTGGAGAGCAGTTGTTCATCCCTGTTCAGTTAAATGATGGGAAGGACTCTGTTCTCGCTCGAGTGTGTGTGAACAACGGTAAGAGCTTCATCAGCGAAGCCATGTTCCGCCAACTCCCAAAAGATCCAGCCATTCCCACATTCAAACTGATAGACAAATGGGAAATGGACCTGGAAGCACCCAATTCCAAACATCTCCTGCCAAGCAGGTGTATGCTCAAAATCTCCATTGGCAACAAGAGCATAGTCCACAATTGTTGGGTCGTGCGAGACGTCACTGCCGCTTTTTACTTAGGCAGTGACATTCTCAATTGCTTTGCCATTAGTTTGGACCTAATAAAGTTCAAAGCTTGGTCCCGATTAGCGGATAATCCCATGGGCTTTGATGATCCAGAAAAAGCATTTAGGTCAGCTCAATTGCTACCTTATGCAGTTGAAATTCAGATCAAAGAGGAGGTCACCATCCCAGAAAGGACCCGACAATTCTCCCTGGAAGTGAAAGCTAAAAGAGGACAATATTTGCAAAACCCTGATGCTTACATACATCTAAATGCTTCTCTCCAACAGCAAGGGTTAGGGGTAAACCCAACACCAGTAGTCAACATAGAACATGACACCATTCTAATAGAGGTGGATAACAGCGACTTAAAGAGTATTACTCTAGCCGCAGGCACCATTATTGGAATGGCGGTTGATGACCGACATTTTTCCATTGATTTAGGTAATGAACTGTTAGGGCCAATCCCCAAGGACTGCGTTGACAGTGACAGTGAGGACAATACAACACCAGACAGGATTTTTACCCGGCATGGGGGGAACTTCCTGGTGTACACTTCCTGCCCCTATGGTAAGGAAGATGTGACTTGTGACTTCAGGAGGGATGAGGTGATTTTCCAGGTCCATGAGGGCTGCCTTTCCCACCTGAAGCCTCCGGTCCAAATCAGCACTCTGACCAGGGACTTCTCCACCCAGCTGGAGGAGGCCGCGGAGATAGCCAAACCGGAAGTCTTTCCAGGCTTCATGCAGATGGTGGAAGAGAGAGTCAACCTAGCTGATGCCTGTGTGACTCTGGAACAAAAGCAAAAGTTGAAACAAGTTTTCTTGGATTTCCAAGATCTCTTTGCGGTAGACTCATATGACTGTGGTCGCACTGACATCCACACAACAACAATCCCCACGGACCCTGGCATGACTCCTGTGTTTGTGAAGCAATATCGCTTGCCTCTCGCATCAATGGAGTCCCTTACTGAAATAATTAAGAACCTTGAGTCCCGGGGAATTATCCGTCCAGTCCACAGCACCTTCAATAATCCGGTGCTGGGAATATGGAAGCCAAACGGCCAGTGGAGACTGCGCCGACCTCAGGGAGCTCAACAAACAGGTCCATACTTCCCGATGGCCTCTGCCCTACATTGACCAAGGGCTGGCCCAGATCCAGGGGTCACAGGTATTCACTGCAATACACCTGACCAATGGATACTGGACCGTGCCGGTCAGTAGGGAGGACGAATACAAGCTGGCTTTTACCTCTTTGGGGGCCAGCAGTACACATGGACCCGGACTCCCTTCGGATACCTCAACTCCGGCAATTTTCCTACACAAGGCCATGCCCGACCTGGGTGCAAGGGGTAACCTGGCTTATGTAGATGATGTCCTCATCAAAAGTTCATCTGTGGAGGAACACATAGCGGAGATCCGTTATGTTCTGACGCAGTTGAGGGCCGCCGGAGCAAACCTTTCCTTTCAGAAAGCACAGTGGTGTAGAAGCCGTGTTAATTTCTTTGGGCATGAGATTACTCCTCAGGGTCTCTGTCCCCAGGAAAAGAAGGTGGAAGCACTCCAAAAACTGAAAGACCCCACAACTCTGCGGGAACTAAGGAGCCTCCTTGGACTGACTAATTACAGAAGAAAGTTCATTGAGGGCTACGCAGAGATCACCAGACCCCTGATTCATCTCCTGAAGGGGGGGTCAAGTGGGAATGGGGTCCAGAACAAGCCGAGGCGGTAAAACAACTCAAAAGAAGCCTCTCACAAGCGCCTTTCCTAGCTTACCCTGTCAGGAACAAGGAGTTCTTCCTGGAGACGGGGTTCTCTAATACGTGCTTGACAGCAGTATTATACCAAAAGCATGACAAGGTCAATAAAGTAATCTCCTATGCGAGCAAAACTTTATCCTCTGTGGAGGAAAAATTCAATGATTGTGAGAAGGCACTCCTGGCAACGGTGAGGGCATTGAAGAATTACCGCCCGTTTATCCATGGGGAACACATAATAGGGGAGACTCCACACCAGCCTCTGCAATATCTCCAAAGTGACAGAATCCGGGCCGGAAATGTGAGTAATTCCCGAATTACTTCCTGGATTCTGTCAATGCAAGGCTTTCCTGTGGAGGTCAGATATGGCCAAAACAAGAAGAGTCCCCTCGTGCAAGGTCTGGCTGACTTGCATGATTGTGCCAGAGAAAACTGTCTCGAGGACGAAAGTCTAAAAATCAAGGACAACACAGAGGCATACCTTAATTCCCCACACAAAGTCTTTGAAGAGGACAAGTGTGAGGGAATGCCCACTGTCTATGTGGATGGATGCTCGTACCATGTTGACAACGACGGGGAGAAAGAACTGGTGGCTGGCGTAGGGAATGCATGGGTGAAGGAGTTCCCAGAACCCTCCGCTGGATACAAAATTGGTCCCCGAAGTAGTCAGGTGGCAGAATTGATGGCTGTGCATCAGGCCATCCTCACTGCTGTCCAGCATCAACTCCACGAACTGGTCATAATCACAGATTCGGATTATGTACAGAACGGGTTCGTGGAGCACCTGTTTAATTGGAAAACCAGAGGCATGTTATGTGCTAACAACAAACCCTTGAAACATGGGAAGTTGATCCAAAAAATTGACGATCTGGTCACCTCGAATGAGATGACCATCTATTGGAAAAAGATCAAGGGTCATTCCAAAGTAGAGGGACCAGACAAAACTGCAAATGACTTAGCTGATCAGCTGGCCAAAACCGGGGCCATCCAAGGGGATCTAATTGAGATTGAGTCCCTGTTGGGGGAAATCCAGGTCACTGCTATCACTAGGTCCCAGACAAATGCTCACAATGATCTGTCAACTGCCCAATGGAGCAAGGAGACCCCTGATGCTGATTTGATTACCGCTCAGAAGGGGGATCCAATAATTGGTAAATTTTACCAACACATTGAGGACCCTGAGAACTTTCCCCTGACGGATACCGATTACAACGGGAAAGAGGACCTTAGAGTGTTGATGAAATGTCCAAAAATGTTCTGGATCCAAGACGGTTTGTTGGTAAGGAAATCCAAAGCTGGCCACGATCAGTGGGTGGTTCCTACCTCATTCCGAAGCCTGATGTTAAGTCACGCCCATGATGCGGCCACCGCCGGTCATAGGGGGTTTCACACAACACTGGAAATCTTAAGAGAGGTTGCATACTGGCCACACATGGGCCAGGACCTCAACCAATACTTGAAGGGTTGTCTTGTGTGTGCACAATTTCAGCCAACATCCCTCACACACCGGGCGCCTCTCCAAAAGAGGGGGATGACACTGCCATGGTCAGATTTACAAATCGACTTTGTAGGCCCTGTGATTCGCTCGACTAGAGGAAACAAGTACATGTTGACCGTTACATGCTTGTTTACCAAGTGGGTGGAATGTCTCCCAGCCCCGAATTGCAAGGCAGAAACAGCAGCTGCCCTGATGATTAACCACATCTTTTCCCGTTTTGGTCTACCTCAAAGGATTGAGTCAGAAAGAGGTAGCCACTTCACCAGTGAAGTAATGACAAAGATGTGGGAGATACTGGGGGTCAAGAGAAAGCTACATATTGCTTACAGGCCAGCTTCTTCTGGGGCAGTAGAGAGATATAACCGAACCATTGTGAGCATATTAAAGAAGTTTGTGGCAGATTCTGGGCCAAGTTGGGATATCCGATTACCTCTGGTCCTAATGGCCATCAGATCTACCCCTTCATCTGCAACCAAAATGTCACCATTTGAGTTGATGACTGGACGCAAGATGGTGCTTCCTCAGCATTTGCTCTACAGAACCCAAGAGCAAACGTTGATAAATGCCTCCACAACTCATGAGTATGTGGAGAATTTAAGGAAACACCTTCAGCATGCTTTTGCCTATGCTCAGCGGAATCTAGAAAGATCAGCTGAGAGTATGAAGACCCACTATGACCTGAAAACTTCCAGGAAGGAATATCAGGAGGGGGACCGGGTCTATCTATACAATTTCCAAAGGAACCAGGCCAAGCAGCGAAAATATTTGCCTACATGGAAGGGATCCTATGAGATTATAGACAAGATCTCCCCTGTGGCCTTCAAGATCCGCATCCCCAAAGGCGGTTTGGCAGAGGGGGAAGACAAGTGGGTACATATAAATCAGCTAAAGTGTTGCCATCCCAGGCACACTCTGCAACAACTGGAGGAATCCTCTGGAATCCTATAGGGTACTGTCTCAGATTAATTCAGTTCTAACTTAAAATATCCTACATATCGCCTATCGAATTCTGAGTTTCTCAATGTGGGTGTTTTCGTTTTTGAATGCAAAAAGAAATGTGCATGTTCATATGTTTTGACTATAAATTTATATGCCACCCCACTATATCAATGGTGGGGGAAAAATGTCTATGAATAGGTATTGCCGCTCTTCCTTTGTCGTCCTAGGAGAAAGAAAACCTTGAGACTGGCCAGGGAGGACGATCCGGAGACCGGGAGCAGAGACGCCAGGGGCCCGGGGTACCGCCCAATCTTCCCATCAGGACCGGCGAGGAGAACCGATCGATCCGACCGGATGGAGAAAAAGATGCTGAACTGTGCCATCTATTGGAAGAAGATGAGGAAACATCCCAGATCTTGCGAGTTCCATCAGTGAAACAGAAGGGCCATCGCAAGAGGGGGGCTTGTGGGATATTTTTACCCATGCATCCGAGCCCTACCTCAAAAACTGTGCAGTACTGGCATGAAAAAACATCATGATGGCCAGAGCTTCCCAGAAAATGCCCAGGGAAATGCATGAAGAATAGGCTGCCACCCATTTTTGCCGATGTTATGGGCACAGAAGGGCACTGCCTAAAACCACCATTGGACTACTCACACAGTAGCCTGAAACCATTGGGAATGGCAATGCTGATTGCCAAAAGCAACCTAGAACTGTGGGGAATTCATTTTCTTAAATCCCAAAAATGGTTGCATTACCAGTACTCACCACTATCAGAAAGCCGGCGTTTTAAAACCACCAGACCTTTGTGTAAAACTGAATAAATGAACCCAAAGCAGGCCAAAGAAAGACTTACTGAGAGGTGGATACAATGTAAAGTTACATTCTGAAGTGACTTGAATGTTCATAACAAGACTGGCTGAGCTCTGCAGGTCTGCAGCAGCCTAACTGAAACTGGATTTAAAACTACCAAAAATCGAAAATGTTTAAATTAACTGAGTGACCTACTTTTAAGTGGCACATAGTTTGTCACTGTTGAAATGTCATAGTTTTGAACTTAGAATCAGAATTCTAGCTGCATATGTAAAAATTGTCTTGACTTAAACTGGGGAACTAAAAGTGACATTAGCTGGGGCCTGGCTTAAGGAACTGAATTCTGCCCACCAGCTATCTCCGACAGGAGTTGAGACTTGCACAACAGCTGTGTTCCCAGGCCTAGCTGCCTTTTGCTGTTCCCACCAAAAGGGATATGACACTCCTCTGATTGAATTACCTGGGCTCTGCAGGAAATTGAACAAAGCCCTGTCCTGACTCAGGAAAATGTTTTATTGGGGGTGTCATAAAAATGGCTTCCTCTTGGCAGAAACTGGGAGGGGGAGAAACTGGAGACAGAGGCTGAGCTTGAAGAAAGTGGAAAGACTGGTTTCTGTACCATGTGACCTGAAAAGACACACCCCTGTAGCCAGAATATGGTTTTAGAAAAAGATGAATAACTCATAGTACGGACTTGTCATAATCATTTAAATGATAACATAATTCTTGTGATTTTTCTGCCCACATTTTAAGAGGTTTTTAGAACCGGTGGCATGATCTGGGGGCAAACTAGCAGTTAAGAGGGTATTACTTAAAATGTATGCATGTTAAAAATCTGACACTTCATCAATTAATGTCCATACTCCTTGCGCACATGTGTGTAAATTTGGGTTAATGTCCGATATTGCAAAACCAGTTAAAAAGTGCAAATGTTGCCATTTCTGAATGCAAGCCCCCAGGAAGAGCAGATTTGGACAGGGTATACCTCCTGTGATATGTGATGGGTGCATGTAATTTTAAACAAATGTGTACCTGTGCGAATATGTCTTTTTGATCAAATATAGATTGTGTGTAATTTGACAGGGGTTTGTTCTCTGTATCATAAACAGACCTCATCATGATGACACTTCATTTCATTCCCCCAATCAAGGGGAAGAGGATGAAGTGGCCAATGACAAGTGGAGAGGGGTAGGGTCTATAAAGCTAGCCTCTCCACCCACTTTCAAAACACATTAAAGCAGACAGTCAGGACAGATAGGGACATTCAATTCCATTTGCTGCAACACGCTCTGCCGGACCACACAACATCCAGAAGATACTAGATTCAACACTTAGACTTTAAAACTCCAAAGAACTTGATTCAGAACTCAAAGCAAGTGCCTAAACCCACAAACTGAGAACTCTTCTCAGTGGGCCTCAGCATCCAGCAAACCTAACAGCGATAGCAACATCCAGGAGCCGTGCAGATCAGCGCTGGGTCCAGAGAAAGCTGTGCAGAAAGATCCAGAAGCAGTGCTGTACCCAGAGAAAGCAGAGCAGTATCCAGAACCAGAGGCAGAGCAGAGCTGACCCAGACCGCTGTTCGCAGAACCAGAGAGCTGACCCAGACCGCTGTGCGCAGAGACCGTCCGTGGCGAGTGAAGAAAACCTTACCAGATCCGTGGCGAGGCCCATTCTATTTCGAAATATATTGTGAGTACCTAGCAGAACTGTGCAGAACCAATCTCATAGTTAAAATAATATAATTCAATCTATTTTAATCTAACCAGAACTGTCTCCTAACTGTTACCTGTCATTTGCAAAGCTGTCACCTGTCATTTCTAGTTGCTAGCTGTAACTTGTCACTTTGAACTTTTAAAATTTCAAATCTGAAAAACAACCTTTACCATATTGCTCATATCTCCGTGACCGTTTGTCTTAGAGACTTGCAGTAACTTTCCTCTGAAAGCTGGGAATCTTGGCTTTTCAACGAACCTAGAACTGCATTCCTATTCCCTATATTTTTGCTGCAATCCCGAATTTTACCGCGATTTGCAAATTTCTCCACGTGTGAAAACAGCAGCTTCCTTGCTTTCATTTGCCAAAAATTCGTTTAACCTGCCAATCATTCCTAGAACATTGCTAAAGTAAGCCTGAACTAATTTAAACCAACTAATCCTCAACCTGAACCTCCTGAAGGGAATTAAAAGCATTTTCAGCATATTTCTCACTGCATTGTCACCATATTAAAAGCATTTTGAGCCTGTGTAAAACTCATATCTATTCTCCTCTAAGCTTGCTGGGAAACTGGAACTCTGTATTACATTGTGATTGTACACCTGAACTGTGTGCTCTTCCTTCCATCTCCTTACATTGTATAGGGGGGGGGGGAATTGCCACAAAGGGAAAGTGATTACCTTATCTTTTGTGAAACCATATCAGTTTATTTTCTATACTGCATTTCATTCATTCAACCTTGCATTTCCTTGAACCCTTTAAAGCATTCTCTACCACATTATTCTTCTGTCCCTATTTACCAGTGTGCTACCTTATCCATTTCATGTCAACTCCTTAGTGATTATAAAGAAGTGGGCTTGTGCCAGATTCTCCGTTGTTAATCTTTATCATATCAGATTAAGTGTGATATTCAATTATTAATTTATTATAACGTGTGCTATATATATATATATATATATTGTTTAAATTCTCAAATAAACCTTTTAACTTGCAAAAGAGAACTACTTCTTGGCTCAGTGGGGTCAGGGGGATTCCAAGAGAGGGGTGTTATATAGGGGTAGTCATCCAGAACGCATGAACTGGACATAAAGATATATCAATAAGGGTTTCCATTCAGTATCCCAGACTAGGCATTGACTTAGCTGTAGTGTTGAATTGAATCCTCTTACAATGCTGAGTGTGCAATCCCTCACTCCTGATACAGAGTCCACCAGGGCTCCTGCCCCTAATGTCCAGAGCGGCGCAGGACACTCAGGATCACCACCACCTTCCAAGCGGAAGAGGAAGAGTGCTCGTCCGGCACAGGCTGATGCCCCAGACACGGCTACACAGTCCGGCCCGTCGAGGAAGCCCAGCTTCACGGATGCCAAACTGAAAGCACTTGTCGAGTATGTGTCCGCACATGATAACGAGATGGTCATTGTTGCAGGATCCAAGACCACACCTGCACAACGCCAGGCACACTGGCAGACCGTTGCGGACATCGTAAGTGCCCTTGGAATGGTGAGGCGCACAGCCAATGATTGCTATAAGCGCTGGAATGACCTAAAGCGCAGGGCAAAGAATAAGCTGGCCTCAAGTCATGCCGCAACTCTAGTGACTGGAGGTGGGTCTCCAGTAGAAGACATGGAACTCACTCCACATGAGTCAGTCGCTGGGACCTACGTCACGGAGGAACAGATCCAAGGCGTGGGAGATCTGCCTGATTATGAGGCATTGTCCGGTGAGTGCACATGCATGTGTGTGTCATCCATGTGCATGGTGTGTGTGTGTGTGAGGGCTTCTGTTTGTGTGCCAGGTGAGGGTGTGTGCGCATGAGTCGTTTGGGTCACCCATGTGCTTCATGCAATACATTCTGCGCAGCAGCATTTGGCCATAGCAGTATCCCTTCTGCCAACAGTAGACATCTAGGCCAACAGCACGCCAGTTGCCCTTGAAGTGTCACCTTGCCACAACATTGTTGCTTATTTTTCTCTGTTCATTCAGGCAGATTGTTTGCATTCCACCACTTTTACTAGGCATTTCTCAGTCCTGTAGTCACATGTCTGACATGGCTATGGTAAAGTGGAGTGACTTTGTTACCTGGATACCATTTGTTCACACCTGTCCCTGTGCAATCGGACCATTTTGGACTGGCAGCTCCAGGTGAATAATCAGACCTGTTTGAATTAGAAAAGCTATTACATGCGGGAACTGGACTGAATGAATAAGTGCTGCCCTCCTCTCCATCTTCACTCAATAGCAATGGTACATGCCATCTGTGTGATGGCATGTGTATTTCACCTGGCAATCACAGGCCAACGTGTGATGCCACTGCCAGGCAGCATGCAGAAAATGTGTTCATCTTCCATCTTGGTGTCATCAGTGTGTGCCATTTGCCTGCCCTTCATACGCAGTGAGGGTGCATGCATGGGAGGGTTTTAGTCATGTGGGACATGTGTCAATCAAGTACTGGTTCTCTTGCTTCTCAGCCCTCATTGTGTGCCATGGTGCTAATGCCTGTTTCCATTTGTTTTCTTTTATGTCTTTGCAGGGGAAGACGCACCTGATACTGCTGGGGTTGTGGAGATGGTGCAGAGCCAGGAGGGGTCCGAGGGCCGACCAACCACCAGTGAGGGACGTGGTGTGGTGGTGGGTGTGAACCCACAACTGCTGCAGGTCGTGCTCTCAACGGGTGTCTCTGGCTGCACCTCCCCCGAGCTGTACTCAGGTGTTGATTCGGATGATGAGACCTACGTGCCGTCGCAGGTGAGTGTTCCTGGGAGGGATTCTGTTCTGTCCCACCCACCTGCACCAGGGTCAGAACCCTCAATTGGGATGTCAGTGTTGGCAGCTACGCCTTTGGTGGTTACGGATGCAGGGTCACACTCCGCGACATCTGATCCTGTTCCTGGGCCAGCAGATCAGAGGGGGAATGCAGTCCTGCAGCCTCAGGCAGTGCCGGCACAGCAAGGCGCAGTTCGCCTTGCCCCAGACAGGTGTGGTGCCCGCCGACGTGGTGGCCGTACGCCACCTGGCAATACCGCATGGGAGCAATCCATTTATGGTATGGCAACCCAACAGGCAGCATCATCAGAGATGATGGCTCAGGCCATGGATAGGGTGGCCACTTCCATTGTCCCCCCCGAAAGGCTGATGGAGAGACTACAGCAGGCAACCGACTCCATCTGCCAGTCACACAGGGAGGACAACAGGGACAGGCGGGCGGCACTGGCGACTCTGCAGGAAGCCATCTCCATAGAGTCCCAGGGCCACAGGGAAGCCCTGAGGCAGGAGCTCCTTCACCTCAGGACGACTCTTGTTGAGCTTGAGGCTTCAACAAACCGAAGGACAGAACAGCAGCTGGAGCGTCTCACCCGTACGCTCTCAGCTGAGATGCAGGCAACTAGGGCGGAGGTCCGGGCATCCCATGAGTTGTTGCATGGGGACCTCCGCACACTCATCCTCCAGAACGAGACCTACCACACCCGCATGCTTGCAGCCATGGAGGAACAGACTGCCTCCTATAGTGCAACCACCTCCGGATGCAGCTGCACAGGGTGATAATAGCGACAGCAGTGATACTCCCACAATAGGGTAGCCGTGTGGGTCATGAGCCCATGGAGGTGTTTTTTTTCCCAAGATCCACACAGGTGGGTTTTGGTGTGCACCCTGTCCTTGGACCTCCTGGGTGGCCTCCCCAACCCCCCCCCAGGCCCATTAATGGCCATTTTTTATTTATTTATTTATTTTTTCTTTTTTTTTTTTTTTTGGGACAATGTGTTGCCTTCCGTGGCTCCTGTGGGCATACGCTGCATTGTGGCTGGGCACATGCAGGCTTGTCATGTATTTGGTTCAGATGCTTGGGTTTTTGTCACACACACCCCTCCTGCTTCCCATTTCCATGGGCTTGCAAAGGGTGTGCCCAAGTGACATTGACGTACATGGTGACATTGGACTCCCACTACATGTGTGGGTAGTCTAGTCAATACTGTGTATACATTCCTAGTGCATATTGCTGTTGTGTTGTACACTGCATGTTGCATTGATGTGTAACTCATCATCCGTGTCTACCTCCTAATTTGCAGGTCCTTTCCTCATGTCTACACAAGGCCCTCTACTTTGGAGATGGGGTCCATGTTGGCAGCAGTGCACCTACAACTCTACATGGCGGCAACACTGTACAGTTGGAAGTGGTGGGAGTGCAGGCATTTCCAGGTGGTGAGACTACTAATTCCTTACATTCGTAATGTCATGTTAATGGTAGTTTAGAGGGTCAGTGGCTGATAAGTGTTATTGCTAAATACCTGCTCAAGTGTGTTGTTGGTCCTGCATTACTGTGAGCATTTCAGGTGTCGCGAGTTTCAATTAGGGACACTGTACATTGTGACACTTGTGTCATGTTGTGGGGATTACTTTGTTTACCTGCACATAGCATGACATGGCATGGTGTGTCGTGTGGCGGTGCTGGGGATGGGTTGGGTGACATGGCACTGTCCTCATGTTGCATTTTGCAAGTGGGTATTCATTTTAGCTGCTTGAATGTGTTTTTTCACAAAACTGCATTGGTGGTGTCTGTGTAGGTAGGGATGCACACATTGTAACACTTCCAGGTGAACAATCTCAGGCTGATATGGTTTTGACGGTTGATTCTCCAGACATTCAGGATCAGTGTCAGGTTGAGTCATCATTGATTGTCAGATGGTATGTGCAAGGGCAGTGTGCACTCCACAGGGGTGTGATTTCTAGGTGAAGTAATTAGCCACTAGCTGTGTACGGGCTGCCTCCACCCGTGCCCTTTCCCCTCCCATGCGCAGCGGCCGTGCATGTGGTTGGGGATGTGGGGCCACCACCATGTCCACGGCCAGGCCCCGGCGTGTTGCAACATTGTGCAGGACACATGCTGCCACTATGATCCTGCACACTACTGGGGGAGCGTATAACAGCTGCCCGCCAGAACGGTTAAGGGAGCGAAAGCGTGACTTAAGCACTCCGAATGTGCGCTCCACTATGCCCCGGGTTGCAATGTGGGCTGTGTTATATCTTACCTCGGGTGGCGTGGTGGGGTTCCGAATTGGCGTCATCATGTGGGGGCTGAGAGGGTAGGCACTGTCCCCTGTGGAGGTGGTGATTGGTATCATTGGTGGGGTTGTGACCTTGCTCAGTATCTGACATGCATGCATGTGCAGTGGCATTCATACTCACCAATCAGCCATGTATCGCCATGCCGCCCAGCGTCTAGGTCCCGGTTTAGGGTGGACATTCGGTAAATGAAGCTGTCGTGGGTGGACCCGGGATAGTTGGCATATACTGAGGTGATGATTCCCTTGGCATTACATACTACCTGCACGTTGATGGAATGCCAGTGCTTGCGGTTCCTATAGATGTGCTCAGATGCCCTGGGGGGACGTAGAGCCACATGGGTGCAGTCGATGGCACCTAGCACTTTGAGGAATCGTGCCACACCGTAAAAATCCAGGGCGGCAGCATGCCTTTCTGCAGGTGTTCTGGGCAGGTATATGTGCCTGCGGACTGATGGGCGTGCAGTGATGATGTTCAAGATCTGGTGTAGGCAGCGTGACTGCGTGGCCTGTGACACCCCACCCACTATGGCACTTGTCCGCTGAAATGATCCAGTGGCTAAGAAGTGCAGTACATTGAGGACCTTCTCCAGGGGGCTGAGTGCTTGGGAGCACAGGTTGGGTGATGTGAGGTCATCCTCCCACTCACTCACCAGGTCCAGTATTATGTGTGGTGAAACCTGTACCTCCCATACAACTGGTCATCAGGCATCCCGAAAAGGCTGGTTCTGGGTGTGAATATTCTGGCCCTGACTATCCTCCTCCTCCTCCTTTGGTAGCCCACAGCCACTGCTGCTAGGAACGGTATATTCATCCTGGCGTCTGAGCTTGTTATTTTGTTTGCGCGCAAATTTATGCGTCACGGGTCGACGTATGCCTGCTTCCTACTGGCGTACGTGTTTCTTTGCGCGTGTTGTAGGCGAGCGTGTGAAACTTCCCGCACACCCCTGAAATCCAGTACCCAGGCCAATAGCGTGTGGAAATTCCCGCGCACCCCCGTATACACGTGCGCTGATGTACTCGCGTGTGAAACTTCCCGCGCACCCCTGAAATCCAGTACCCAGGCCAATAGCGTGTGGAAATTCCCGCGCACCCCAGTATACACGTGCGCTGATGTACTCGCGTGTGTAAGTGCCCGCGCACCCCTGAAATACACGTACATAGGCCAATCGCGTGTATGTGCACTTTTGTCCAATTACACGCGATGACACTCTGACGTGCAGTCTTTCCACGTGTGCTCCGTCATCACGTGCTATGAGGGAAACACCCGTGCGGGTCACGTCACAGACGCGCTTACGCACTGAGGGCCTTTGGTCCAATAGAATCATGTATGCGTGCTGACGCGCTTACGCGCTAAGGGCCTTTCCTCGAATTTCACGCTGACGTGCAGGATTTTCACGTGCCAAATCACTCCGTATCAAGCTGGCCACGCTAAAACACACGGAAGACCACGCTCCTGCCCAGAAGGCTGAATTACTGCCCCCCAGTGCCCCGAGCAGCCTCCCACGTGCCATCTGCTGCTGCTGCCTGCCTGCCTGCCTGCCTGCTGCCACCGTGCCCTGCCATTTGGTGCCTGCACATCAGCCATCTGCAGGGGTCCAGTTGCTGTGTCCACCCCTGCTGGAACTGAAGACTCCCGGCTGGGATACCATCGTTCCACAGCCCAGCCCCAGGCCCAGATCCTTGAGAGGGAGACCCGTCTGGAGTTGAGCGGTAAGTGTCCAAGCATTGCTGTGTGAGACAGGGCATGTTGCAGTGTGCTGGTTGTCTGATACTTGCCTGTATGTGTGACATAGGCCATGTATGCATGTATGTGTGCAGGGACATCATGGTAATGCATGTGCGACCAGTGATGTGTGAACCACATGGTTGTTGCATGTGTTTAAATGCCACATGGGGAGCCCTATGCAGATTTTACACATGAGAGCATGCCAGTCTCTGTTCCTGGACATGGGTGGGGGTGAGGGATGGGTGCTGATGCCAGGTACATATATGTTAGCCATGTCTGTGTGCCTGACCTGCGTGTCTGTGACTTGTGAATGCCATGGATGCATAACACATGTGTGTGACAATGCACAGATTCACTGATGCAGCCTAGTTACCCTTGTATCCGCTGTGTTTGGGGTGTATGAGGCCAGATGGATGTGACTGAGGTGAAGTGTGTGCATGTGATATGCATGACCCATGATGCATGTGAGTTCCATATCATTGTATGTTTCAAGAGTCCATTGGACATGTATGGAAATGTCCATGGCATGCACCATGCCTGTTACTGTGTGTGTTTTGCCTGGACTGACCCATGTGTTGTGGAGGGACACGATGGAAGTGTACTTTGACAGTGGTACTCATCTGCTATTGCTTCCTGTCTAGGGGACCATTGAACAGTACCCTGATGCTTGTGTTCTATGTTTCCCTCTACGCAGCGGCTAGTGAAGAAGAGGGCGGAGACGGCGCTGTGGAACAAGGCGGCGGGGATGCCCCCACGGCTGCAGCGGAAGGGGTGGGTGAGCCCCCACAGGGGCCTGCTACGGCGGAAGACGGTGAGGAGCCATCCAGGTTGGTGGTTTCCACAGAGGAGGAGGAGGCCGCCACTGAGGCACACATGGGGCCTGGTGGGGGCTTCCCTGCTGGTGCAAGTGGTGCAGTCCAGTGGCAGGAGGCAGCACAGGTCTCCGTGGAGGGGCCTGTGCATGTCGCTGTCCCTGACCCTGTGAGTGCACCACCATGCACCAGCAGGGATGCCCCGTCCCAGGCCCGTCCGCAGGTAGAGGGGATGTCCATGTCAACTGACTCCCCTCCACCTGCGGACGAGGGGACCCGTGTCCCTATGGAGAAGGTCCTGATTGGGGTCGCGATGCGTGCAGGTGCAATTCGTGATGACGTGCGTGCTTCCCGGGAGGAGCACGCACATCATCACGAAGAGCACCGTGCCGACGTGGCCCAATTGGGATCTTCCATGTTCGGGGGTTTCCTGCATGTGTTGGCCAATCTGGCGGCCCTCTCCTCCTCTGTGGAGGCTATACGCCGGTCGTTCTCCTTGCCGTCTTCCGGCCCAGATGCCAACAGGGCCCCCTGTGGACCTGCCCTGACCAATGCAGCCAGCTCGGTGGGGATCCCATCCCTGCCACAGTCGGGAGTCGGAGGTCCAGCAGGGGTGGACACCACAGCAACTGTACCCCAGCAGATGGAGGATGTGCCGGCATCATCAGGCAGGGCACGTGCACGACGGCGTCGGTGGATTCCATCAGCCCGGATGCCGTCGTGCTGGCAGAAGCAGTTGCGTCGGAGGCAGCAGCAGAGTCAACGTGGGAGGCATCATGGCTCGGGGCCATCAACATCGGAGGGGCAGGCATCGGCCGGAGGGCAGGAGGACCCAGGACAGGAAGTGTCTTCCGTGTGGCTGCGGTTGGGCCAGCAGATAGGTGCGGAGCGGCGGCGGGCGGAAGAGGCGCGGCTCACGATGGTCAGGGCGGAGAACTCCATGCGGAGGGCCCTGAGGCGGGCCGAGTGCCTCGAGGCAATCCACAGGGGGTTGGAGGAGCAGATGGCGTTGTCCCTGCGGACCCTCGGGGCCATGGAACAGGACCGCCTCCGGGACGTAGACGAGGAGTTTGATGATGCCCTGGCCCGGAAGACCACGGAGTGAGCCGCTGGACTTGCCCGCCGCCTTTGTATATAGTTCTTTAGTTTTAGGTTTCATTTGTTTCTTCTTATGATTTGGAGTCGACGGACACTGCTCCACTTTTTGTATATAGTTGCATTTTAGTTAGGGTTTTTTGTAGGTTTCCTTTGTTCAGTTGGGCTCATGGACCCTTGGATGTTTTGTACATAGTTCTTCATTGGATTGTTTTATTTTTTTATTTTTTATTTATTCTCCATGGAGCAATGGTCTTTGCATTTATTTTTATCTCTCGGATTGATTTTATTTTTAATGTGACTTTGAACAACATTTTTTTGGATTTGGATTTGTAGTTTTGATTTTTTTGGACGGACATGCAGCTTATCTTTTTTTCATTGCCATTGTAGTTTGTTTCATTTCATTTGCATTCAATTTTTTTTAATACAATTTTGTTTTCATACTTCACTGTGTGGTATCATCTCATTGGTTTCATGCATGTCATGTTGGGTGTTTTCCCATTCATTTGCAACCATTGTGTGTGACGGACATGGGTTCATTTGCTTTATGAACATTGGGGGTGTAACATGTAATTTCCATTTCCATGTGGGTGAATGGGTTACTTGGTAGGGCCTTTTGGCTGTGGAGGCTGACCATAACGCACATGATTGGGGATTGTGAGGACCTGGGTGCAGGGGGACATGAGTGGGGGCCTGGTGGAGGGTGCCCCTGCACTGCTGGGGAGTGGGGGTGGTGGGAGACATGAGTTGGACATGAGTGGGGGCCTGGTGGGGGCTGCCCATGGTGGCTGGGGGGTGGGGGTGGTAGTAGACATGAGTGGGGGCCTGGTGGAGGGTGCCCCTGCACTGCTGGGGGGTGGGGGTGGTGGGAGACATGAGTGGGGGCCTGGTGGAGGCTGCCCCATGACTGCTGGGGGGTGGGGGTGCAAGGGGACATGAGTGGGGGCCTGGTGGAGGGTGCCCCTGGATGCTGGGGGGTGGGGGTGGTGGGAGACATGAGTGGGGGCCTGGTGGAGGGTGCCCCTGCACTGCTGGGGGGTGGGGGTGGTGGGAGACATGAGTGGGGGCCTGGTGGAGGGTGCCCCTGCACTACTGGGGGGTGGGGGTGGTGGGAGACATGAGTTGGACGTGAGTGGGGGCCTGGTGGGGGCTGCCCATGGTGGCAGGGGGTGGGGGTGGTGGTAGACATGAGTGGGGGCCTGGTGGAGGGTGCTCCTGCACTGCTGGGGGGTGGGGGTGGTGGGAGACATGAGTGGGGCCTGGTGGAGGCTGCCCCATGACTGCTGGGGGGTGGGGGTGCAAGGGGACATGAGTGGGGGCCTGGTGGAGGGTGCCCCTGGATGCTGGGGGGTGGGGGTGGTGGGAGACATGAGTGGGGGCCTGGTGGAGGGTGCCCCTGCACTGCTGGGGGGTGGGGGTGGTGGGAGACATGAGTGGGGGCCTGGTGGAGGGTGCCCCTGCACTGCTGGGGGGTGGGGGTGGTGGGAGACATGAGTGGGGGCCTGGCGGAGGCTGCCCCTGCACTGCTGGGGGGTGGGCTTGGTGGGAGACATGAGTGGGGGCCTGGTGGAGGCTGCCCCTGGTGGCTGGGGGGTGGGGGTGGTGGGAGACATGAGTGGGGGCCTGGTGGAGGGTGCCCCTGGATGCTGGGGGGTGGAGGTGGTGGGAGACATGAGTGGGGGCCTGGTGGAGGGTGCCCCTGCACTGCTGGGGGGTGGGGGTGCAGGGGGACATGAGTGGGGGCCTGGTGGAGGGTGCCCCTGGGTGCTGGGGGGTGGGGGTGGTGGGAGACATGAGTGGGGGCCTGGTGGAGGCTGCCCCTGCACTCCTGGGGGGTGGGGGGGGGTGGGAGACATGAGTGGGGGCCTGGTGGAGGCTGCCCCTGGTGGCTGGGGGGTGGGGGTGGTGGGAGACATGAGTGGGGGTCTGGTGGAGGGTGCCCCTGCACTGCTGGGGGTTGGGGGTGCAGGGGGACATGAGTGGGGGCCTGGTGGAGGGTGCCCCTGGATGCTGGGGGGTGGGGGTGCAGGGGGACATGAGTGGGGGCCTGGTGGAGGGTGCCCCTGCACTGCTGGGGGGTGGGGGTGGTGGGAGACATGAGTTGGACATGAGTGGGGGCCTGGTGGGGGCTGCCCATGGTGGCTGGGGGGTGGGGGTGGTGGTAGACATGAGTGGGGGCCTGGTGGAGGGTGCCCCATGACTGCTGGGGGGTGGGGGTGCAAGGGGACATGAGTGGGGGCCTGGTGGAGGCTGCCCCATGACTGCTGGGGAGTGGGGGTGCAAGGGGACATGAGTGGGGGCCTGGTGGAGGCTGCCCCTGGTGGCTGGGGGGTGGGGGTGGTGGGAGACATGAGTGGGGGCCTGGTGGAGGGTGCCCCTGCACTGCTGGGGGGTGGGGGTGCAGGGGGATATGAGTGGGGGCCTGGTGGAAGGTGCCCCTGGATGCTGGGGGGTGGGGGTTACAGGGGGACATGAGTGGGGGCCTGGTGGAGGGTGCCCCTGCACTGCTGGGGGGTGGGAGTGCAAGGGGACATGAGTGGGGGCCTGGTGGAGGCTGCCCCTGCACTGCTGGGGGGTGGGGGTGGTGGGAGACATGAGTGGGGGCCTGGTGGAGGCTGCTCCTGGTGGCTGGGGGGTGGGGGTGGTGGGAGACATGAGTGGGGGCCTGGTGGAGGGTGCCCCTGCACTGCTGGGGGGTGGGGGTGCAGGGGGACATGAGTGGGGGCCTGGTGGAGGCTGCCCCTGGATGCTGGGGGGTGGAGGTGGTGGGAGACATGAGTGGGGGCCTGGTGGAGGCTGCCCCTGGATGCTGGGGGGTGGGGGTGGTGGGAGACATGAGTGGGGGGCTGGTGGAGGGTTCCCCTGCACTGCTGGGGGGTGGGGGTGGTGGGAGACATGAGTGGGGGCCTGGTGGAGGGTGCCCCTGCACTACTGGGGGGTGGGGGTGGTGGGAGACATGAATTGGACATGAGTGGGGGCCTGGTGGGGGCTGCCCATGGTGGCGGGGGGTGGGGGTGGTGGTAGACATGAGTGGGGGCCTGGTGGAGGGTGCTCCTGCACTGCTGGGGGGTGGGGGTGGTGGGAGACATGAGTGGGGGCCTGGTGGAGGCTGCCCCATGACTGCTGGGAGGTGGGGGTGCAAGGGGACATGAGTGGGGGCCTGGTGGAGGGTGCCCCTGGATGCTGGGGGTGTTGGGAGACATGAGTGGGGGCCTGGTGGAGGGTGCCCCTGCACTGCTGGGGGGTGGGGTGGTGGGATACATGAGTGGGGGCCTGGTGGAGGGTGGTCCTGTGCTGCTGGGGGGTGGGGGGGTGGGAGACATGAGTGGGGGCCTGGTGGAGGCTGCCCCTGCACTGCTGGGGGGTGGGCTTGGTGGGAGACATGAGTGGAGGCCTGGTGGAGGCTGCCCCTGGTGGCTGGGGGGTGGGGGTGGTGGGAGACATGAGTGGGGCCCTGGTGGAGGGTGCCCCTGGATGCTGGGGGGTGGGGGTGGTGGGAGACATGAGTGGGGGCCTGGTGGAGGGTGCCCCTGCACTGCTGGGGGGTGGGGGTGCAGGGGGACATGAGTGGGGGCCTGGTGGAGGGTGCCCCTGGATGCTGGGGGGTGGGGGTGGTGGGAGACATGAGTGGGGGCCTGGTGGAGGGTGCCCCTGGATGCTGGGGGGTGGGGGTGGTGGGAGACATGAGTGGGGGCCTGGTGGATGCTGCCCCTGGTGGCTGGGGGGTGGGGGTGGTGGGAGACATGAGTGGGGGTCTGGTGGAGGGTGCCCCTGCACTGCTGGGGGGTGGGGGTGCAGGGGGACATGAGTGGGGGCCTGGTGGAGGTTGCCCCTGGATGCTGGGGGGTGGGGGTGCAGGGAGACATGATTGGGGGCCTGGTGGAGGGTGCCCCTGCACTGCTGGGGGATGGTTGTGGTGGGAGACATGAGTTGGACATGAGTGGGGGCCTGGTGGGGGCTGCCCATGGTGGCTGGGGGGTGGGGTGGTGGTAGACATGAGTGGGGGCCTGGTGGAGGGTGCCCCATGACTGCTGGGGGGTGGGGGTGCAAGGGGACATGAGTGGGGGCCTGGTGGAAGCTGCCCCATGACTGCCGGGGGGTGGGGGTGCAAGGGGACATGAGTGGGGGCCTGGTGGAGGCTGCCCCTGGTGGCTGGGGGGTGGTGGTGGTGGGAGACATGAGTGGGGGCCTGGTGGAGGGTGCCCCTGCACTGCTGGGGGGTGGGGGTGCAGGGGGATATGAGTGGGGGCCTGGTGGAAGGTGCCCCTGGATGCTGGGGGGTGGGGGTGCAGGGGGACATGAGTGGGGGCCTGGTGGAGGGTGCCCCTGCACTGCTGGGGGGTGGGGGTGTAGGGGGACATGAGTGGGGGCCTGGTGGAGGGTGCCCCTGGATGCTGGGGGGTGGGGGTGCAAGGGGACATGAGTGGGGGCCTGGTGGAGGCTGCCCCTGCACTGCTGGGGGGTGGGGGTGGTGGGAGACATGAGTGTGGGCCTGGTGGAGGCTGCCTCTGGTGGCTGGGGGGTGGGGGTGGTGGGAGACATGAGTGGGATCCTGGTGGAAGGTGCCCCTGCACTGCTGGGGGGTGGGGGTGCAGGGGGACATGAGTGGGGGCCTGGTGGAGGCTGCCCCTGGATGCTGGGGGGTGGAGGTGGTGGGAGACATGAGTGGGGGCCTGGTGGAGGCTGCCCCTGGATGCTGGGGGGTGGGGGTGGTGGGAGACATGAGTGGGGGCCTGGTGGAGGCTGCCTCTGCACTGCTGGGGGGTGGGGGTGCTGGGTGACATGAGCAGATGTGCAGGGTAGTCCCCTGTCGTGTCGGCTGCCTGCAGGGTCTGTGGAGGGTGTACAGGGAATACCTGGGAGCACACAGCCAAATCGCGTGTAGAATTTCCCGCGTACCCCTGTCATACACGTACCCAGCCAAATCGCGTGTGGAAATTCACACGCACGTACCCTGCCAAATTGCGTGTGGGACTTCCCGCGCACCCTTGAGATCCACGTACCCAGCCAAGTCGCATGTGGAAATTCCTGCGCACGTACCCGGCCAAATCGCGTGTGGTACTTCCCGCGCACCCCTGAAATCCATGTACCCTGCCAAATCGTGTGTGAGACTTCCCGCGCACCCCTGAGATCCACGTACCCAGACAAATCGCGTGTGGAAATTCCCGCGCACGTACCCGGCCAAATCGCGTGTGGAACTTCCTGCGCACCCCTGAAATCCACGTACCCTGCCAAATCGCGTGTGAGACTTCCCGCGCACCCCTGAGATCCACGTACCCAGACAAATCGCGTGTGGAAATTCCCGCGCACCCCTGAAATCCACGTACCCTGCCAAATCGCGTGTGTGACTTCCCGCGCACCCCTGAGATCCACGTACCCAGACAAATCGCGTGTGGAAATTCCCGCGCACGTACCCGGCCAAAACGCGTGTGGAACTTTCCGCGCACCCCTGAAATCCACGTACCCTGCCAAATCGCGTTTGAGACTTCCCGCGCACCCCGGAATACACGCACACGTTATTTTTCAGTCAGCGGGTGTCCGTGTTTGTGGGTACCCCTTTGCACGTCATTTGTCCTGGAGGGCCACAGTATAGGACATTCGTCATGGCTGTATATAGGTGCTATTTGTTGGCGCACCTTTTGGCGCACATTTATTACAGGCGCAGAGACGCTACCGCCTGCTTTCTTGTGGCGGTCGTGTTTGTGCCTGTGCGCTGGTTTGACCGTGCGCTTTTTTGCCCTATTCGATTCCATGAATACGGGTTGTAGGCGAGCGTGTGGGCGTGCCGCGCACTTGCACCCTGTACTTCCCCCGTGACGCCCACATTTTGGCAAGTTGTTCCCCATTCCGAGTGTTACGCCCCGTGTTCCGCCTACTTTTGTTGTGTGCGCTGCTCTATGTGCGATTTTCGCTGTGGCCTGTGCGATTTTCGCTGTGACCTGGCGCACGCCGTTGGATGGCCTGTGCGCCAACGTGCGCCGCGCACTTTTTTAGCGCACATCAGATGGTTTTCTCGCGCACGGCCTTCCATGAATCGATGTTCGCTGCTTTTCGTGAGATTTTCGCACTTGCACTGCGATTTTCGCTATTCCACTGCGAATCGCACGTTTTTGGCCACTTGCGCCGCGCTAATTATTCCATGAATCGGCCTGATAGTATCTTCTTATGAGAACGTGTCTCCAATGTATGAGGTGTGTGTATGAGGTGTCTAATGCTAAAAGCACCACTAACTAAGATGTTCTCAGAGCCATTGACCATATTTGAGATGGAGAGAGGAGGGTGCGATGGATTGTTGCTCGCTTTACTGCTGACACAGAAGATGCTGCAATTGTTTCATATGCACAAACCCTGGGAATGCTGTTTCTCACCTTAGAATGCTCACTGCATCTCCCACCTCTTCCACTTCTTTGGTTTATGATTTTGATAATGGCAATAATTGTGGTGGTGATGAGGATGAGTATGATGATGATGATGATGGTAATGAGGATAAATAGGAAGTTGACTACAGCTCTTCTTTCAACAAAACAGCATTGAAAGAGGTATTACCGCTTCAACCACTGATGCTGATTCCACCTACAGAAGTGTAGTGCCACTTCTTACACCATTGCAAATTTCAGAGTGCCATGTTCTCTCTTCCTCTCCTCAACAGCCAATTACTCCTGCAGCAAGGCCACAGTGCATATCTGCAATGTGGAACTTGTTTGTGGAGGGTCAAAGCAGCCTCCTGCCACCTGAACTGTGTGCAAAAAAGGGATTTATGTGTCACTGCGCCGCCCATAACTGCGACTGGCGAAATGCCGACGCCAGTTACGGCGCGGCGCAATGAGATCATATAGATCACTGTGCCCGCTTCCCTGGCCTGATGTTCCCTTCCTAACTCCCACTCCCAAACCCCAACTTACCTTTCATGGCAGCACACTTCTGTGTGTGCCACCTGCACCCTGCTATCCCTGCGGCATCAGCTCCTCCCACTAAGGTGGGTTAGAGCTGACCCGGAAGGGTGCTTTTCTTTTTTTTCTTTCATGTTCCCCGTTTACCAAAATGGTAAGCGGGGCACACCCCCACAACCCCTGCTCTGCTTGGGTGCAGTAAAGGTCAACCTCATTTTGTGCACCCACAAAGTCACGCGTAACTGCGGGGGCGCACAAATGAGGGCGACATTTTTGTACGATTCTGCAAAAAAGTTGCGACCTGTGAGAAGGCAGTGACAAATCTAGGCATGTCACCGTTTCTGGGGCCTCCTAAGTGACACCATGAAATAGTGGGACCAACATATTACAAAACATACCACCAGCAGCCAATAAACGCTCAGCAGCATGTTGTCACTTCTGTGTGTGTTCAATCTGAACTGAGAGGTGTTCAGAACTGAGAGGTGTCCCAGGCCCTCAGCAAAGTAATGTGTCTGCCGGGTCCATCAGAAGCACACAAAGAATAGCTAGCAATAGTGGATCAATGTCTATGTGTTAGCTTAGACTCAGCAAGTCATTTCAGTACAGTCAGGTATATAATTTAACCATCCCCAAGTACAGCAGAACAATAATAATTTGATGATAATGTTGGCAGTAGACCTTCTGCCATCAGCCTTTTTGAAAAATAATTGTTTCAGAGATCTGATGGCAAGTACTGATGCCCACTAGTAAATTCACAGCAGACTTACTTTTCACGCAAGGCTGTACCTGCATTGTATGATGCAGTGGTTCTTGTGGTCAGAAAGGCCTTGGACAAATCTCAAGGTGGGAACGTACGCTTCACCAAGGATATGTGGACAAGCGGGAAAAGCAATGATAGTTACATTAAAGTCATCCAAGCAGTTGCATACTGTGTACCAAAAGGCAACTTTGCGTATGGAAGGTTTTGATGGTAGGACCCACACAGGAACAGGTATCTGGGAAAAAGTGTTGCGGTGGGACCAGAATGCCTAACTCTGTGGCAACTATCATTGAACTTTTTGACAGCATACAATAGCTCCAATGTTATTGCTGAAACAAGGCTTGGCCACACAAATCATGTGCTATGCTTGTGGTAACATGTTTTGTCAGCATGTACTCCCCTGTCCTTGATATGCTTGTAGTGTAATTGGTTTTGCAGTACAAACTTCAACACCACCCGCTAATACTGTCTGTTCAAAACCTGCTGGAATTCAACATTGCATATGCTGTGTGAGTGTAGATGTGCTGTGATTGACTACAGTCACAGTCAAACATTGGATACAGCAAACTTCAACCCAACTCAGTGGTGGCTCTTGCAAAATGTCTGCTGATTGCTTTGGCCCCTGGAGAAAGCTACACAGTGTGTGAGCCAAAACTCTGCGTCACTGAGTGAGGTACTTTCATTGATCTACTTTCTCAAAATGAACCTCTCCCAAAGAGCACCTGAAGCACAGGAGAGTCTGACATCGCTCAGTTGGCGAGAGAATTGCTACTAATCTTTCAGAATGACCTACATGTCAAACATGTGAAAGAAAACATTGGGCCTGATTCCCAGTTTGGAGGTAATCATGGCGCTATTAGTGCCATGACTACCTCCAATACTGGTACCGAGTCCGCCCTCATTCAATGGGGACTTACCGGTCTATTCGGACCTTTGCAGGACCGGTAAGTCCCCATTGAAAAAGCCATTCCCCCTTCCCATTTGAGCCCCCATAGGGCTCAATGGGAAGGGGGAAGGCGCTAATAACAGTACCGCAAATTGCGGTACCGTTGTTAGCTCTAAAGTCCCTTAACAGGTCCCGTTCTTAACACCTGGTAAAACCAGGCGGTAAGGAAGGGACCCTCTAAGGGAACTCAGGATAGGGCGCAAAGGGATTACCGTCACCGGTGTCCTTACCGGTGCCCGGTATCCTTTTGCGCCAAACTCAGAATGAGGCCCATTGAGCATGTTTTGGTGTCATTAGTTTAACTCAACTTTAAGACTACAGTGGCTGCAATGTAGACTGTGGGAAGTAGTAAAATGCATTAAGAAGACATAGTTGGAATGTGCAAGAGAGCACACGAGACATGTTTTCAATATAACTCGCTTGCAGAACAGATTCTTGTTGGACAGACAACAACAAAAACCATCAATGAAAATTCTGTCTTCATCTGATAGTGCCCTCTCCACTACAACTGTGACAGGTTGTAGGTGAAAACTAAAGTCAATTGGAAAGTGCCTCAAGTTTAAAGTAAAGAGGCACCAGACGATTGCAGTGCTTCACAAGAATCAGTTATTTGCACCCTTAGAAAAAACACACCACATGTCTGAGTTTTGAATAACTTTATGTCAACAACAGAAAATGCTTAAAGCTCAATTCTTACAAATCATGTAACTCCATAATCAAAACTCAGAACTGCTCAATGTGTCAGAAATGTGGTTATGCAAACAAGAGAATATGACATGTGCTACTGAAATATTCATTTTAAAGTTATGAAAGTCAAGTGAATTATACTGCGATTTTATAGGATGTTGCCATGTCTTCCAAAGAGGTACCTTGAAGAAGTTGCCCTAAAGCAGATTCTAAACTTTGTACCAGACAAGGAATTGCATGTGCAATATTTTAAAATAGAGAACATATTACTTTGTAAATACATAAGAAATCATTTGTCTTGAGAATTTTTTACTTTCAGGATAGTAACCTCATTCTGTTTATGTGACAGTTGTTTTGCCACCAGTAGTTATTCCTTCTTTGGAATGGTTTATCAGGTATGTTGTACTACTATTGGCTACTAATATGAAGGCTATAATTAAAGAACTTTACAGCTCTCATTTTGCAAATGTCTTCTCCTATAATGCTTTCTAGCATGTTTATAGTTTTGTCCATGTGTTTCACTTCTCTCTTTAGGATCTACACAAAGATGGTTAACATACCATTTTTTTGTTACCTGTTTTTTACCTTTATTATTTTGTGCAAAGATAAGTGTATTGGTTCTGTTTATTTTGCCTTGACACTGTTTGTTACATATCTATTGTGTGATTGTTCTTGCCACATTGAAGATTAAGTCATATTACAATATAGGAGCACACGTATGATGTTACCATTATTATTATTTTTTTTTACCAACTTTATTTTCTTCTCATGGTTTCATACTTACAAACATTCACGTGAGGAGCAGTATACCTACGTCTTAATATTGTACTTATCCCCTTTCCCCCCAGTTCGTTTTCAAATCTGTAGTACGTCCATGAGATTTAACATTTATAACTCACCCCTCTTCTTTTGAACTTCAGCATTTCCCCTTTCAACCCACCCCTCCCAAGAACTGGGCTGGTTCCACCCATTATTCCGTTACCATTATTTTTAAGACACATGTACGACTATTTAGTAGATTTGTTCAGGAAGAGTCATGAATACATATCTTTTTGTTTTTTGTTTATTTTTTTGCAGACTTTGCACTGATGATGGACTCAGTACAAAATGCATTTTCCTTCTCCAATCTATTTCCTCATGTTAAAAAAAAAAACATCTTTGTATTAAAGGATTAAATCATTGGACAACATTAAAGGAAATCAATTGTTTGTACATAATTGGAAAATACATTATATTATATACATACTTGGTTCTACTACATTTTGGTGAGCATACAGCACCAGCGAAGAAATCCTTGGTCTTCATATATTAACTTTGTTATGCTGTTCAAGTAAAAACTCAATGCTATCCCTGCATAGATGGGAACATTGTGATGTGGGTAATATGTGTTCCGTAAGATTTGGATTTGGTTCATGTGTAATGAAATGATTTATGGTTTGTTGTCATGAAAACTCACTAGGCTCGCATATACAAAGGGACACCTTCATCAAAATCTCTGTGTTAATGGGATCACTCACCCTTATGAATTCACTCCTTTTGGAAAATAATCTTATAATACAGCCTAAAATTCCCCAAGACCAAAATCTACTTTGTGCTGGCTTATAACCATCAGGGTTGTTCTCCTAAAGCTAGACTTCAAACAAATCTTATAGAACTTAGTGTGCCACTTTTGAACCCTGTCTCCTCATAACACTTAATCAGATGGTCCACTTTATGGAAATTAGATGCATGTGTCAGAAGACCCACGTTATATATTCATTGAAAGGCATGTTCGCATCAGAGTTTCAGTAGCGCAAAAAAGAGTGCTTGATTTTTGCATAACAAATGGAGAATGATATTTTGTTATTGTCAGATTCCCCTGTAATCAATCTGAATTTGAATTTCCTACGCTTATTAAAAATTAACAAAAAGATTAATATTGATGGTTATTTCCTTATGTCACATATCCAGATATGCGTGTAGGCTGGGCTATTACAGAACTCTGTGTTTTATCAATGTGTCATGTTGCTATAAATTATATCTTTTTTAGTTCTGATTTAGATTTCAATGTTATTCTGAGCAAATCACACCCACTTTTTTCATATTTAGACACATGAACATCCAATGGAGACTGCAGGGTGTGTTAAGGTGGGAGTGTTGACTGTCAGAGAAGTCTATGGAATAACTGAAATAGAAAAGTGTGACATAATCATGAGAAAGCATGGGAACGTGAGTGATTGTAAAAAGCAGGAACACACAGGGAATAGGAAGTCATCTCTTGAATGAAAAGCTTGACAGAAGTGATTTCACCTTTTCCAAGTAGATGAGTGATGAACCTGGACATTAACTGGATCACTGGGCCCAATCCATGAGGCGAATGTTACCTGTAGCAGACTTGCATTGCATGAGGGAGAATAAGCGGACTGAGTTCTTTTGAAAACTCATGAGAGCTCATTCTGGCTCAGTGCCATAAAGAGTATTTCAAAGTGAGTTTGTAAACTCCCCAATATAATTCGCTAAACCTCATTGCTCTGCTAAGTGCCTGGTGTACGAGGCAATCTTTACACTGTCACTGCACTTAAAACCAAGTGAGAAGCCATCTCAATCCAAACCAAAACTATATTTATCAGATGTATGCAAAGTGCAAAATCAAAAGCACTTCTGTGCATCATAATCACAGTTCTACAGGAGTTTAAATCCTATTCAATTGTACTCAAAAGCATTTTTTAACATGTATGGTCAACAATGTGGTGAGGTTCTGTTGTGCACCAATGTGAGATATGTGAAAGAAAGCTATAGCTACTTAAAAATAATTGGGAAATGAGAGAGAGCTTAGGGAGTCACTTCCACTCCCATCACAAATGCTGCTAATGGAAATTCCATTGACCCTTAACTCTTGACTTTACAAAGGAAAGAAAAACAATCTTGTACCAAATGGAACCTGATTTACAAAGTGAAGTTGGAGGGGTACTCATCCTTGTATTAGGAAATCAGATAAAAATGTTCTTATATTGGATGGGTGAACAAAGACCTGGTGCATTCTAAATTGAAAGCAGAATAGTTTCATTTTGTTTCTGTTTATGGCGTGTTACTTGTGGCTAAGGTTGCCTGGCCTCATTGAGCTGTCTGGTGTCTTGCGCCTGGCCTGCCTTGCCCTCACAGGTTTTTTCATTTCTAACTCGCATGTATTGCAAGTCCTTTCTCACTCGCCATCTCAAGATCAGAGCCAATTTTCTCCTACTCAAATAATGTGCGGATGAGCACAGCGTAAGTATCTCCTCTGTGCCGAATTGTCCAGGCAAAGCCTGGCCCATCTGCATCCATCTGAGCTCCAGACAGGGTCTGGAGACAAGAATCTATAGGTAATCATGTTACTTTTTCTCGTGACTCGCTTATTCTGTTTGCACCTATTTCTACCTCGTGGTCCTTAGGTTGGTCTTCCTGATGCCACCTTCTAACACTGCCTCTACGTGGTGACCCACTTATGTGAAGTGTCTCTGACTTAATGCGTGCCCAGTAAGGGCTTATGCGCTTCTTTTTTTGTGAAATGCTCCTGGAGCATCATCCTGATTTAGTTTTTGTTATGGAGACTTTGCAAAATCAGACTTCAGTGACTTTTTTGGTGCAGGCACTTCCATCGGACTACTGCATTCTACAGTTTGATCGATCCACACAACAGTTGGGCTGGGGTGTGGCGTGTATATACCACTCCCGGTTTGCATGCTCTGTTCTCCCTTTTACTCACAATATTGAAGTGGATGCTATTTTGCTGCATATTGCGATCTCATCTGCTAGAGTAGTGCATGTCAGCTTTTTATATCGGCCTCTGGCCATGTACCTTTAATTTCTGCTGGCCTTTGCAGAGGCTATGGGGAACCTTCATTTGCAGTATAATGATTTAATTGTTTTGGGTGATTTTAGGTGATTTTAATCTTCACCCTAAAGACCTGTTGAATTTGCATGCAGGACAGCTTATTTCTGACTTCAAGCTTCTACAACTTGTGGTTGGCCCGACCTTTGTACAGGGCAACACTCTAGATCTATTGTTTGCTGCTCCAGGATCTGAATAGTTTTTCTGAGATGTTAAGTGGTCTGGACAGACCACTTTGGGATTCCTTTTTTACGATTTATATTGCCCTTGTCTTATATATTGGCTTGTCCTATTTCTGGTTGTCTGCAGTGAACCAGCCCAGGGAGTTCTTCAGGCTGGTTCAGTCTCTGTCATCCTTGGCTGTAACTAGCACTGTTGATTCCACTCATGGGTTGTGTGACTCCATTGTGGAGTTTGTTGTAGACAAGATTGTTACCATTCACCAGAAACTAATGGACTCTGGGTCCAGCTCATGTTTAGCTGTAGACCTCAGTAGCTCTCCAGCCCCCTCTCATTCTTTGGCATGTTTTCTGGTCTTTAGTGATGTGGATATATTGAGGGTTACTAATGGCCTCAAATCGGTCTATCCTGCCGACCCAATGTTGATCTACCCCTTGAAGAGGATTATTCCTCTGATCAGTCCTTGAGTGTCATCCGCCATTAACTGTTCTTTGTCTGATAGCTGTATTCCTTCTTCTTTTATGCAGGCTATCGTGATTACACTCCTAAAAAAAACCTCTCTAGACTTCACTGTTCTTTCCAATTTCTGTCCTATTTCTCTTCATTCTTTTTTCATGAAACTGCTTGAATCTTTGGTGACACCTTTACTTCATTATTTTTTGGAAGAATATGGTTTTCTGGACCATTTTCAATCCGACTTCCAGCCTCAGACGTGCAATTGAGTCTGTGCTGGTGTCCGTCATGCACAACCTGTCCCGCTTGGTCAGGTTTGTGTCAGGGCTCTGATCTTGTTAGAACTCTTGGCAGCTTTGGACTCCATCAAACATGACTTGTTGTTGGACAGGATGACCTTGGCGGGCATCTCAGGTTTTGTGCTCACTCGTTTCTGCTACTTTCTCTCTGGCCGGTCCCAATCCCTTTTGCCCTCTCCTTTTTTCTCAGCCCCCTCGCCTATCTCTTATGGGGTCTAATAGGGTTCGGCTCTCTATTCTCTCTCTTTAATGTCTATATTCAGCATCTGGCTTTGCTTAATCATTCTTTTGGTTTTAGGTGTTCTTTATTTTCTTCGTTAAACATGTATTCAGCCTTTAACAATTTACAGTTTACACTAAAACTAAACATAATATATTAAACACTTTGCATACGCAAAATAGCATGTACACAAAAAAATATAAAACAGAAGGAAATTAGAGAGAGAAAAAAAACAAGGCAATGAGAAAAAGCAGAAATTACTTCTACGAATTAAAAGAGAGAAAAACAAATCAACCTGCATGATCAATCATTATTGAATCAATGAAAGATAGAAGTGTATTTATAGTGGATGTTGTGATATCCAATAAGAAATAATTCCACATTGCATCAATATCCAGGGTGACTTGGATTCTAAGTTCGCACTCTAGTAAAACCTGCTTCAGTGTTTCTCTCACAAAATCTGGAAAAGGCTGCAGCCTATTTTATTAAACCATATCTTAATAGTGTATTCCTTGATTTTATCAGATTTAAGCGGAATCTCAAAAAAGTAGATCACACAGCCTTGCTGAAAGATATGGATAGATCTGGGGCCAGACATTTCTGTCTTTTGTGGTCAGCCTTTAGATGATCAAGGATGGAATAGCAGTGGAATTCCATTGGAGTTGGGTTTCGAGTTTGGTGGCTTTAGTGGGAAGCCAAGTACAGAGTGGAGCAAGAGAGGGTTTAGAATTATTAATAAAACCCAGATAAACAAATGAATCAATCCTCTCCACTGGTGCAGATGATATGTGCCACTTAAAAGGAACCTGCTTACAATTGAATGAGAATTGTATGACCTGTGTCTTTGTGGGATTCACGTCTAGTGAATTCTCACTTACAAAGGCAGAGAAGACGCTTAGAATGCACTGAAGGCCTATCGGGGTATTATCAAATACCACATAATCGCCCACATAAACAGTCCATAAAGGCTTAAAGGATGAGATTTTTGGAATTGCCAGGGCTGCGGATTGCAAATATTGTTCTATATCTTGCATACACAACAACAATCAGGGAAACTGATTAAGGGTAAATGATAGCCTTAAGTGTTATGTACCACATCAGATATATCACATAAGAACACTTCTAAAAGTAAATTAAATGCTAGTGATACTAGTTTATTTATTTTCTTTCAATGTGTATGCCACAACAGTCCCTAGGCGGAGCTACTCCCTATCCCTATAGAGTGCAATATCTCTAGTTCGGAGTTGGTGTGCCGCCTATCTAATAGGAAAGGAGAAAGAAGTGCTGTCCCTGCATCTACAATGTATACAGTTACAGTATTTGTAAACCAGTAAAATGATGGAACCAAGTCTGCTTTTCCTACATGGACATTCTCTGGATGAGTTTTCGATTTAAGGCACAACAGCCGTATTCTTACTTTATTTACCAACAACATGAGTGTGTGTATGCGGAGCAGATCAGATGGTTGTATATGGTTATGTATGGTTCAACGCAAGAATATAAAAATCAATAGTGATAATTAAGACCTTAGCAACCTTTCTGTTGTTCCGTCAGAGACAGCCAGACCGCTGCAGCACTCCTCGTCCAGAGGAGCTCCCCACCCTGCAGGCCGTGGTGAATTGTCTTTAAAGTGTCAAAGAAGGCAGCCAAGACAGAGTGGTCGCTAAAGACTCAGTTCATAACCTCAAAATTGGAGCAGGTTCTCCATTAACCAAGGATCCACAAAGATATAATCAATTGTTGAGGAACTCCACCCATTAGGCAATGTGGTTCCAGGGGGATATCCCCAGAAATAGACCCATTAAGGGGACATGCCCAGGGCCGTGAAACAATCTGACCAGACACTGACCAGACTCTCCCATTCGTAATCTTTGGCTCTTCATTAGTTAGCCGTACGTTGTGCAGGGAGAGTTCACCAAGACATTTGTAATTTACATCTCCAACCACTAAGACATGGCCCAGTGGTGTTTCATCAAGTCAGTCTAGCACATATTGTGTAAGGGTATCAACAATCTGTTCTAGTGCCCCCATTCCTCCTTGACAATACATTTTTATAACCAGAATATTTTCACCCACATGTATGTGTAATAAAATGTGGGTCACTATTATTTCAAATAGGATGTCTCGAATATAGAAGAAAGCTTGACCAGAGTCAGAAGGCCCCCAATAAGGCATCCATTGTCACCCTGTCTACCTGCTTGATGTATAGCTGCGAAACCATCAAAGTTGGGCAGTACCTTGAGCCAAGTTTCTTGTGAATGTATCACTGTACATTTCCTCAATAAGATGGGCAATACAGAGACATTGAAAAGATGTATATGACCTCCAGTGTTAAATTAAGCCACAAAGAGGCAATCCGATCGACCTGTTACACACAGCCTCATTGCCACCTTGGTGGTAGATAGGTAAATTACTAGTCTAACGTGGATTAGAGGCCAGGAGCCAGGACCAGTCCCTACTTTCCTCCGATGCCATATTTTTCTATTTTAGAGACAGTACCTGGTCCTCCACTGTAATGCGGGACACTGAATGGTGCTGTGAGATTCCAATTTGTAGAGATGGCAGCCCCCCAAGAAATCCTACATCCTTCCTCGGGGTGAAGTCAATTGGCACCAGATCATAGTCCAGGCATCGCAGGTTGTCCCGTTCCTTAAGGACCGTATCCATGACCAATTTTGATTTGAGATAAATCACCACTTGATCTAGTCTTGCTCGGTCAGGAAAAAAGATTCTAGCCACGTTGTTAGACTTGATTCCACCTAATGAGGGAGTTTCTTGCAACAATGAGAGAAGATTGGAGCAGTTCAAAACTGAGGAATGGGTCTTGCTGTGTTTTTTGATGGATCCGGCTGAGTAGTGCATGAGCCAGTTGGGTCAAGGGGATATCAGTCATGTGGAGAAAAGGTGGAGGGGCTCCTTGGGATGGACAGTGGGGCAAGTGTAGACTCCAATATTACCCCTTGGGATAGAACCTGCAGCAGCCTGGAGGCAGTTGAAAATCCTTGCCCTGTTGTATTAGTTCAGTGAAGAGTACTGTCGATTTCATGGATGCCACATATCCACTTTGAAGTGGAATTTTGGTGGCTCTCTCCACCTGAGTGTTGTCCTGGGGTAGTTCACCCAGGCCGCGTCCAAAATGACAGTAGCCTGAAAATGGGACCCCGAAGAGCCAAATGCCACATTCAGTTGTGTCAGGGCAGTCTTGACCGCAGATTTGGCAAAAAGGGTATTTAAAAAGCTTCTTACATCTCGCTTTCTCAGACTTTTAGTTGGCATATTTTTTGTTTTCTTCTGCATTGGAAGGGGCCCCTAGGGGTCCCTCACGTCTATGCAAACAAGGCAAGTCACCACACACGATAGATACGCCAGACACGAGGTTGTATTCCCAAAGCTAGAGTTTATTGCAAAGCAAATAGTCTCAGTTGGCCAAATCGGTCTCACGCCCCGCGACGTGTATCTCTAGACCTCGAGGGATGCAAGAGAGTGAATTACGTGGATCAATTACATATATACAAAATGCATATCATACAATCAGCTAGGACATGTTTAACAGCCCCCTTTATTGGGTTTCTTTGAACTTGGTGTGATGATGGACACTTTCGACAATTATGACACTTATGACACCTTCAAATATCTATTCTAATAACAATATGCAATTTTGCAAGTGCGGAGGCATCTTTTAGTTGTTGAACAGAACACAGTGCTTCTGTTCTTGGACGCGAGCTACATACGGGGGAAGAGTCCCATTCCAGACCTTGCTATCTATGATGTGCTTTTTGTGTCCTGAGAGCCGATATGCTCTACAGGGCTCGGTAAAGGGGGGGCGTAAGAAAAGCATCATTCAAGCCTTTAGCTGCTTTATTCTAACATATTCTATCATATAACGAGACTGGCTGGCAGCTGTGAAATGATTAAATGCCCTGCGGCTCTGCTTCAAGGCAACATTCGGGAGGGAGCCGGGCATTCCTTCCTGGCGCTGCCTACGTTGTGTTTCAACAAACTCTTATTAGCCTCGAGGCCCTGCGGCCTTGTCCTTTCACATTCAGACAACAATATTAACAGTCGAGCAGTGTAAGCAGAAAATGTGCTGCGAAGCAATAAGAACAGAAAGCAATGAGCAATTGTTAGAACACAAAATGGCGATCCTTGTTACATCAAAATGGCGTTCATTGGTAAACTCGGAAACCTGTAGTTCTATCGTATCGTGCATGAGTCGGTTGGCCCACGGCCACCAAAATACATTTGCCGTCAATCATGAGAGGTATCCATTTTTCTAGACTGACAAACCCTCTTTTGGCTGTATGCTAAAAGTCTCATTCATTTATTGTATCCTCCTCTGATGACGACAAGTCTAAAGCACTTATTTCTGAGTTTTGCATGCTACTATAAGCATCATCATCTTCATTAATATCTATAGCCATTAATTCTTTCACTGTTTTCATTTCATTTGTGTCTCTGTCATCCCGGCCATAAGTTTGTTTTCTTCTTGTTATCATATGCATACATCCCTTCGTACATCCCTCAGTTACCTCAGTGCAAACTAACGGTAGGCAGTGTATGCAACAACAGCACGTTATGAATATTCCAAACACCACTACTAATATCGAGATCAACTTCCATCCCCAAGAACGCAGTATTCTCCAAAACCAGGACTCTATTCCCCAGCCCCCTTCACCAGTAGGGAGTTCGGAGCTTATGACATGCATTTTCTTTATTGCTTCAAAAATCGTAGGGGAATAGTTATCTACAAATACACAGCAAGCTGATCCCACAATCTTGCAAATTCCCCCACGATCAACCAGGATCACTGTAAAGGACCGGTAGGGGGTGTCTGTACTTCTGCTCTCTATATGGTAGAAGGGAGGCACAGAAGACCCCAGCCAAGATTCTCTATTACGGTAGCAATGGACGAGCAATCAATGCCTAGCTTCTCAGGAGGTGATGCAGGCTGGTTCTTAAGTACAGTGTAGTCCCCAAGCCCCCACAATGGAATGTCCACACACTGTATTGGTTAGAACACAGTCTTTATATAATCAATATTCAAGGTTATGTACACTTATCATAATAACTCACTTTGTACTCTGGAAAATCAACAATGGCAAATATATACAATTCTAAAGTGGTACCACCCTTTGTATTAGATCTCATTAAAGTGTATCAACAATACTGTAACAATGTCACACATATCAATAGAGTGAAACCAGCAATAGAGAGAGGAGAGAAAATAAGATGGTTGAGCAATAGGCAGAGTACTGGCCCCTACCACTAGACACAGTTCTGTGTGGAGATCCCCCCACCTGGGCAACCTGTAAAATAAAGATATAGCACAAGCCCAGTCCATATATTGTTCTGCAAGTCTTATTCCCTCCTATAATGTTTTTACCCCCCCAATGTACCTAGTGGACTCGAGTTCTTTGAAGAGGCGCCGACAGATCCTTCTTGAGCGACCCCCTTTCAAGCGGGAGTCACGGATCGTCGAGAGGCGTCGAGAAGCGTCGAGGAACTCGGCGTTCGGCGGCGGGGAATCGACGGCCCTTCTTGAATGCCTTCCCTTTCAAGCGGGAGACATGGGGCGTCGAACGTTCGTCGAGGAACTTGGCGTTCGGTGTCGGGGAATCGACGGCCCTTCTTGAATGCCTTCCCTTTCAAGCGGGAGACACGGGGCGTCGAACGTCCGACAACAAACAGGGTAGAACGGCGTCATTGAGGCGGCAGCTTCGTCCGAGCGGTGCTCGTCGGCGTCCGAGCATCGGCGTCCTACAAGGCAGAGGCGTGCGGGGCACCTCGGTGACAATAGTTCTGGACCGCAAAGATTGTGGAGACGGAGGCCCAGCAAGGGCGTCGAGTCGTTCGAGTCTTTGTGGTCTTCGGGCGGCGGGAAACCCACCGGTAGGTTTCTCCTCGGCGCGTTGGTCGTCTTCGACTTTCTCCGGCAGGATAAAGCGGTCGACGGTGCGGACGAGGGAGTCCTTCGATTCAAATGTTCTTAGGCAAGGAGCGGATGGCTCCGGTCGTCGGAGGCACGGCATCAAGTGGTTGCCACGGCTGGGCAACACAACTTCGACGGGCCTCCAGCGGTTACACAAACCTGTGAACCCTGGTCGACGGCAATGGACTTTCTGTTGTTCCGTCAGAGACAGCCAGACCGCTGCAGCACTCCTCGTCCAGAGGAGCTCCCCACCCTGCAGGCCGTGGTGAATTGTCTTTAAAGTATCAAAGAAGGCAGCCAAGACAGAGTGGTCGCTAAAGACTCAGTTCATAACCTCAAAATTGGAGCAGGTTCTCCATTAACCAAGGATCCACAAAGATATAATCAATTGTTGAGGAACTCCACCCATTAGGCAATGTGGTTCCAGGGGGATATCCCCAGAAATAGACCCATTAAGGGGACATGCCCAGGGCCGTGAAACAATCTGACCAGACACTGACCAGACTCTCCCATTCTTAATCTTTGGATCTTCATTAGTTAGCCGTACGTCGTGCAGGGAGAGTTCACCAAGACATTCGTAATTTACATCTCCAACCACTAAGACATGGCCCAGTGGTGTTTCATCAAGTCAGTCTAGCACACATTGTGTAAGGGTATCAACAATCTGTTCTAGTGCCCCCATTCCTCCTTGACAATACATTTTTATAACCAGAATATTTTCACCCACATGTATGTGTAATAAAATGTGGGTCACTAGTATTTCAAATAGGATGTCTCGAACATAGAAGAAAGCTTGACCAGAGTCAGAAGGCCCCCAAAAAGGCATCCATTGTCACCCTGTCTACCTGCTTGATGTATAGCTGCGAAACCATCAAAGTCGGGCAGTACCTTGAGCCAAGTTTCTTGTGAATGTATCACTGTACATTTCCTCAATAAGATGGGCAATACAGAGCCATTGAAAAGATGTATATGACCTACAGTGTTAAATTAAGCCACAGAGAGGCAATCCGATCGACCTGTTACACACAGCCTCATTGCCACCTTGGTGGTAGATAGGTAAATTACTAGTCTAACGTGGATTAGAGGCCAGGAGCCAGGACCAGTCCCTACTTTCCTCCGATGCCATATTTTTCTATTTTAGAGACAGTACCTGGTCCTCCACTCTAATGCGGGGCACTGAATGGTGCTGTGAGTTTCCAATTTGTAGAGATGGCAGCCCCCCAAGAAATCCTACATCCTTCCTCGGGGTGAAGTCAATTGGCACCAGATCATAGTCCAGGCATCGCAGGTTGTCCCGTTCCTTAAGGACCGTATCCATGACCAATTTTGATTTAAGATAAATCACCACTTGATCTAGTCTTGCTCGGTCAGGAAAAAAGATTCTAGCCACGTTGTTAGACTTGATTCCACCTAATGAGGGAGTTTCTTGCAACAATGAGAGAAGATTGGAGCAGTTCAAAACTGAGGAATGGGTCTTGCTGTGTTTTTTGATGGATCCGGCTGAGTAGTGCATGAGCCAGTTGGGTCAAGGGGATATCAGTCATGTGGAGAAAAGGTGGAGGGGCTCCTTGGGATGGACAGTGGGGCAAGTGTAGACTCCAATATTACCCCTTGGGATAGAACCTGCAGCAGCCTGGAGGCAGTTGAAAATCCTTGCCCTGTTGTATTAGTTCAGTGAAGAGTACTGTCGATTTCATGGATGCCACATATCCACTTTGAAGTGGAATTTTGGTGGCTCTCTCCACCTGAGTGTTGTCCTGGGGTAGTTCACCCAGGCCGCGTCCAAAATGACAGTAGCCTGAAAATGGGACCCCAAAGAGCCAAATGCCACATTCAGTTGTGTCAGGGCAGTCTTGACCGCAGATTTGGCAAAAAGGGTATTTAAAAAGCTTCTTACATCTCGCTTTCTCAGACTTTTAGTTGGCATATTTTTTGTTTTCTTCTGCATTGAAAGGGGCCCCTAGGGGTCCCTCACGTCTATGCAAACAAGGCAAGTCACCACACACGATAGATACGCCAGACACAAGGTTGTATTCCCAAAGCTAGGGATTATTGCAAAGCAAATAGTCTCAGTTGGCCAACTCGGTCTCACGCCCCCGACGTCTATCTCTAGACCTTGAGGGATGCAAGAGAGTGAATTACGTGCATCAATTACATATATACAAAATGCATATCATACAAGCAGCTAGGACATGTTTAACACCCCCCTTTATTGGGTTTCTTTGAACTTGGTGTGATGATGGACACTTTCGACAATTATGACACTTATGACACCTTCAAATATCTATTCTAATAACAATATGCAATTTTGCAAGTGCGGAGGCATCTTTTAGTTGTTGAACAGAACACAGTGCTTCTGTTCTTGGACGCGAGCTACATACGGGGGAAGAGTCACATTCCAGACCTTGCTATCTATGAGGTGCTTTTTGTGTCCTGGGAGCCGATATGCTCTACAGGGCTCGGTAAAGGGGGGCCGTAAGAAAAGCATCATTCAAGCCTTTAGCTGCTTTATTCTAACATATTCTACCATATAACGAGACTGGCTGGCAGCTGTGAAATGATTAAATGCCCTGCGGCTCTGCTTCAAGGCAACATTCGGGAGGGAGCCGGGCATTCCTTCCTGGCGCTGCCTACGTTGTGTTTCAACAAACTCTTATTAGCCTCGAGGCCCTGCGGCCTTGTCCTTTCACATTCAGACAACAATATTAACAGTCGAGCAGTGTAAGCAGAAAATGTGCTGCGAAGCAATAAGAACAGAAAGCAATGAGCAATTGTTAGAACACAAAATGGCGATCCTTGTTACATCAAAATGGCGTTCATTGGTAAACTCGGAAACCTGTAGTTCTATCGTATCGTGCATGAGTCGGTTGGCCCACGGCCACCAAAATACGTTTGCCGTCAATCATGAGAGGTATCCATTTTTCTAGACTGACAAACCCTCCTTTGGCTGTATGCTAAACGTCTCATTCATTTATTGTATCCTCCTCTGATGACGACAAGTTTAAAGCACTTATTTCTGAGTTTTGCATGCTACTATAAGCATCATCATTTTCATTAATATCTATAGCCATTAATTCTTTCACTGTTTTCATTTCATTTGTGTCTCTGTCATAACGGCCATACGTTTGTTTTCTTCTTGTTATCATATGCATACATCCCTTCGTACATCCCTCAGTTACCTCAGTGCAAACTAACGGTAGGCAGTGTATGCAACAACAGCACGTTATGAATATTCCAAACACCACAACTAATATCGAGATCAACTTCCATCCCCAGGAACGCAGTATTCCCCAAAACCAGGACTCTATTCCCCAGCCCCCTTCACCAGTAGGGAGTTCGGAGCTTATGACATGCATTTTCTTTATTGCTTCAAAAATAGTAGGGGAATAGTTATCTACAAATACACAGCAAGCTGATCCCACAATCTTGCAAATTCCCCCACGATCAACCAGGATCACTGTAAAGGACCGGTAGGGGGTGTCTGTACTTCTGCTCTCTATATGGTAGAAGAGAGGCACAGAAGACCCCAGCCAAGATTGTCTATTACGCTAGCAATGGACGAGCAATCAAGGCCTAGCTTCTCAGGAGGTGATGCAGGCTGGTTCTTAAGTACAGTGTAGTCCCCAAGCCCCCACAAAGGAATGTCCACACACTGTATTGGTTAGAACACAGTCTTTATATAATCAATATTCAAGGTTATGTACACTTATCAAAATAACTCACTTTGTATTTAGGAAAATCAACAATGGCATATATATACAATTCTAAAGTGGTACCACCCTTTGTATTAAATCTCATTAAAGTGTATCAACAATACTGTAACAATGTCACACAGATCAATAGAGAGAAGCCAGCAATAGAGAGAGGAGAGAAATAAGATGGTTGAGCAATAGGCAGAGTACTGGCCCCTACCACTAGACACAGTTCTGTGTGGAGATCCCCCCACCTGGGCAACCTGTAAAATAAAGATATAGCACAAGCCCACTCCATATATTGTTCTGCAAGTCTTATTCCCTCCTATAATGTTTTTACCCCCCCAATGTACCTGGTGGAGTCGAGTTCTTCGAAGAGGCGTCGACAGATCCTTCTTGAGCGACCCCCTTTCAAGCGGGAGTCACGGATCGTCGAGAGGCGTTGAGAAGCGTCGAGGAACTCGGCGTTCGGTGTCGGGGAATCGACGGCCCTTCTTGAATGCCTTCCCTTTCAAGCGGGAGACACGGGGCGTCGAACGTCCGACAACAAACAGGGTAGAACGGCGTCGATGAGGCGGCAGCTTCGTCCGAGCGGTGCTCGTCGGCGTCGGAGCGTCGGCGTCCTGCAAGGCAGAGGCGTGCGGGGCACCTCAGTGACAATAGTTCTGGACCGCAAAGATTGTGGAGACGGAGGCCCAGCAAGGGCGTCGAGTCGTTCGAGTCTTTGTGGTCTTCGGGTGGCGGGAAACCCACCAGTAGGTTTCTCCTCGGCGCGTTGGTCATCCTCGACTTTCTCCGGCAGGATAAAGCGGTCGACGGTGCGGACGAGGGAGTCCTTCGATTCAAATGTTCTTAGGCAAGGAGCAGACGGCTCCGGTCGTCGGCGGCACAGCGTCAAGTGGTTCCCATGGCTGGGCAACACAACTTCGACGGGCCTCCAGCGGTTACACAAACCTGTGAACCCTGGTCGACGGCAATGGACTTCGACAGCGGCGATGTCCGGGTGCTTCACTTCGATCTCCTCGGCAGTCCCGTCTCGGGTCGGCAGCCTTTTGAGTGTCTGACTTCTAGGGCGCTTCTGCGAAGATGGAGCGGTGCTCGATGGTCCCTCGGAGCACGGGAAGAGGGCGCCTTACCAGGTCCTCTCTCGGGTCAGTCTTCGACAATTTCGGCAGCCTTCGGATCGGTCGAAGCAAATGCAACAGCAAGTCTTCTTCTTCCAGCTGGACGTCGAGGATCAGCAGTTCCAGTTACTCTTAGAGTGGAGACTCAACTCCAGAACGCTTCTGAACGCTTCTGAACAATTACCAGTGGTGAGAGGTCCCCAGATATACTATTCTGTCTCTCATCCACACTGCTGGCACACACTCAGCAGCCAATCATACAGAAGGGCATTCATGCAGTCAGTCAGCCAATCAGGCACACAGTGCATTCAGGCCACACTCCTCCCTTTCAGACACTCACAACAAGGAATGTGGATTGGGACAAGTACCCAGCCATTCAACACTACACACTGCATTCAGGCCAGTTTCAGGCAGGGCTGTCTCAGTCTTTGTCTCTCATGCCAGAAACCAGACAACCACAACAAGGAGTGTATATTGGTCACACACTCCATTCACCCAGGTCCCACCCACAGGAGGTACCCACAACATACAGTCACTGGGAAGGCTCCAGTCAGTCTAGCTGGGCCTTCACAACAACACCATATATGGAACTTCCACCCAACAGCCAGTCAGGGGGAAGGGACAGAGTCAGGGCTTCCCAGGACTTTGATATGATATGATATGATATGATATGGTATTTGTAACGCGCCTATACACAAGTGTTTCAAGGCGCGACGAGGCAGGGAGGGAGGGAAACAAGGGGAAGACGGACAAACGATCCTACTAGGCCAGGTGTCATTCAGATCGTGCAAGTGCAGAGGTAAGGGGAAAAGGAGAAAGTGCAGGGGGAGGAGGTGGGGGGAAAAGTGCAGTACAAGGTAAGTGGCGTAATAAAATAATAAATGATAATAAATAAAAAGGGCCAGCTGGTGGCAAGTGCGAGGTAAGTGCAGAGCAAGTGCTGGGTAGGGGGCTGTAGGGATACAGTGACAGTCCCACAGTGCAGGGGGAGCCAGGGGGGCAGTGCAAGTGGAGAGTGGCTGGGCCCTGCACCGAGGTCGCTGAGAGTGGCCCAGATGCAGGTTAAGTGTAGAATTTAGTGGGGAGTTAAGCAGGTTTAGCAGGGGAGAGGGAGAGAGAAGGCAGAAGCGAAGAGGAAGGTTTTGAGGTGCTTCCGGAACCGGAGATGGTTCTCCTCAAGTTTCAGGGAGGCAGGCAGGCTGTTCCAGAGGGAGGCCCCTGCTGCGGAGAGAGATCTACCCCCAGCACGTTGCTTCGAGAAGCGGCTGACCATGAGGGAGTTAGAGATGGATGAGCGAAGGGCTCGTGAAGGAAGATATTTAGGAAGAGAGAGTTGAAGGTATTTAGGCCCCAGGCCCCAGAAGGCCTTGTGGACAATGCAGAGGGTTTTGAACTTAATCCTCGCAGCCACTGGGAGCCAGTGAAGAGATTTCAGTCCTGGAGAGATACGGTCCCTAGGCTTGAGGCCAAGGACAAGTCTCGCAGTTCTGTTCTGGATAAGTTGCAGAGGGCGGAGAGTGGAGGCAGGGAGATTGAGATAGAGGCTGTTACAGTAGTCCAGCCTTGAGAGAACCAGGGCTCGGGAGACAGTGAGCTTCTGGGGGAAGGAGAGGAAGGGAAGAATACCTCTGAGGAGGTGCAGCTGGTAGTGTGATTTCTTAGAGACATCAGATATAAAACAAGGGAAAACAAGGTAACAGGCAATAGAAAGCAAGAGGCCACAGGGGCCATCTTGTTTAATATCAGGAATCAACTGATCCCAATGGCAGGGCCTGGGTATCCCAAAATGGAGGACACCCAGAGCACCTGTCAAATTCAGCATGGAGCTGCCACCAGCCCATACCCTGCTCTGTGGGCCACCCACAGGTGCCCAAAAACATACACTAGGGGCATAGGATTGTACCCCTACCCATGGGTGCCATAAGGGTATCCCATGGGTCTTTTCACCAAACCAAAAGAGAGAGCTGCACTGCCAGGAGTCCCACATGGATTCCTGGGCAGAAAACACGACGGAACAAACGATAAAAAGCATTAAAGGACAAGGAATCAGAGGCCCTGTCCCTCTGATGCATTTCCAGCATCACAATCACATCGAGAGCCATTCTATTTTGCAGTGTCATTAACCTAAATCCTTTTTCTTCCAGCGTCATGTTAAATAGTATATCTGTCGTTGTGTTTATGGTATCTTTCAGTATTCTGGCCAGCTGCCTTATGTTATAGGAGTTCACTATCTGGGACAAGAATGGAATAAATGATTTTGCTACGTCAGTCGCTATCAAAACATCTTTGCTACTCCTTTTGGTTCTAGAGCTGGATAGTCTGGCCATGTCTGCTGTTTCTAAGAGGAACACTCCTGGGAACAGTAGACCTAGGTAACATGTACCTCCCCAGTTTCTGGGCAACCAAGGATATGCCTTCTCTCCACATATAAAATAAACTGGATCTCCCACATATACTGGTTCTATTTCCCATTTTAATACCACTGTATTCATGCATCCAGTAAATGATCTGACTGAATAGGAGCCTTTCTTTTTTAGACAAAAAGGTACAGTTCTCGGGTTATAATTCACCGTGTAAGAAGGGGGAACTGCATCTTTGTTCCTGTCTGTTCTTACACGAAACGTCATCACAGATGTTTTAACTGGTGGGGACAATCTATCTTGTCTATTTTGTCATGTTATTTTTCGCTTACTTTTCCTCGTAGGTTCTGGGGTCATCACTTGTGCTTTATGGAATATGGAACAACCCACAGGCCTCATAATTATTTCCTCAAACTCATTCATGTTTGTTCTGTCTAATTGACCCGTACCACTCTTATTCCATTTTCCATAGAACATTGCACTCAAAGATGCACTACATGCAGAACTTAATGGTAATGGCTGTACATACCAACCTATTCCTTTCTCAGCATGCTGCGGTAAATGGGCACATACACAGCAATTTGTTTTCTTTAGAATTGCATGTGTCATATTCATAATCAATAACAGCGTATTGTTCCCATACCCTTCCCGGTGTCTTTCTTCCATTGGGGACAAGGTATAAGTAATCACCTGAACCAGGCTTTCAGTAGTGGATATATAAACTATTGGTAAAAACATTCCCAATGGGTGCATTGATTCCACATACCATAATACTAAGGCTGTCGTTATTGGTGCTACCACACTCATGAAGCACATGATTTTTGTCAGTGCCAGCATACAATTCTTTTTACCATGCGCTTTCCTGAAGCTTACAGTCTTTACAATCAACTTATTCTCAGCAGTGGTGCAAGTGGAGTCTGAAACCGGTCCCGACATATTTCTCATCGTCCTTCTTCTTCCTTATTAGAGTTCGTCGTGGATATCTCTCTTCGTTGCACTTGCTCTGATGTCAATAAGTTCAACGGAATTGCCACAGTTCAGTTCTGCCAGTCCTTTATAGCCTGAATGTACTTATTTGTTTTTCAGCAAGATCACTTGTCCTTTCTCATACTGCTCAGAGGATTTTTGATCAGTTATCTATTGCCTTAGTACCATATGCGTCCAGCTTGTCCGCTCTGGTTCCAGACACATGTACTTTTTATGATCGCACCGAGGAGCCACGAGTCTTGAATTGTTCAACTTGCACAATTCTCACGCTTCTCTCCTCTACACCTCTAGTTCCTTCTTCGTCCATGAGCGGAACCAGAGGTTGACATAGGCACCAAAGAACTGTGGATCACTTTGTCTTTCGAGGCCGTAAATCATATTGCCTCACTCCTGGTATTGTGTGATCCGTGAACAGTGCCGGTGCACTTCCAGATCCAGGTTCAAAGTCAGCCTGTGGCGGTACTGTAGGTGCTGCTGTGCGCCGCGCCAGTGATGCAGATTCGGTCTTTGGCATGCTGGCAAGTGCTGGTGGGCGCCAAAGGGGTACACGTTTAGTGTCTGTCGGTATTTGCAACGCAGATTTTGTGTCAGCCAACAGTGATGTATATTCTGTTGGGCAACGTTGGGGCACTCTTTGCCCTTCCCCCTTCTTGGCAATCGTTTCAGGTTTTGTTTCGAGTTTCACTTCTCGCTCAGGCAGATTTGGTGGCAGCTTACTGGCAACAGTTTCTTTAGTTCCTGGGACCGCTGTCTCTTTCCGGTCGTCTGGGTCAGGCAAGTCTTTCAGCGAAGTTGGAATCTTTTTGGCATGGGTGGCATGGATCCACGACTTCCATCCATCCAACCGTATCACCGTTTGCGTTGCCAAGAGTACTTGATAGGGGCCGCGCCACCTTGGTGCTAACGATGATTTTCTTTCAAATATTTTTAGCAGCACCCAGTCGCCTGGCTCCAGCGCGTGCCCCGGACCGGTGTATCTCACTGGTAGAGCCTCCTGCACCTGCTGATGAATCAAATGCAATTTCTGCATTACAAGGCCACAATAAGTGCTAAGCACAGGATGTTCTACCTCGCTAAGTCGTTTTGGCTGAGGTTCGCACCAAACATTTGCTGGCCTCCCCATTACGATTTCGTACGGGGAGAGCCCAGTTCTAGCCTGTACAGACGTACGCATGCATAATAGCGCTATTGGTAATGCATCCACAACTCAACTTGCTTCCTGCACATATCTTGCTTATTTTTGACTTGAGGATCCCGTTGTGCCTCTCCAAAAGACCGGCCGAACTCAGATGCCTTGAACTATGAAATCTCTTATCAATCTGAAGACCCGCACATATCTGTAACACCACTGTGCCCACAAAATGTGGACCATTATCTGACCATAGGACACGGGCAAGCCAAAATGGGAAACATTTTCTTTAAGCATTACTTTTGCCGTGCTTATTGCTGTGCAATCTTTTAAGGGATATGCCTCCACCCACTTGCTGAATGCATAGATCACCACTAAGACATATTTCAAGTTTTGGCATCTCTCCATCTCTATAAAATCAAAATGGATTACCTCAAAAGGCATAGAGGGCGGGCCAAAACTGCCTATTGGAGTCACTGTTCCCTTACCTACATTGTGTTGTAAACACGTGATACAGTTCCACACCAACCTCTCTGCATTCTTCTTTATGTTTACATTCTGCCATACCGTAGATAGGAGCTGTATTATCTTTTTCGCACAGATGTGAGTAGGGCTGTGGGCCATTGTGACCATTGCAGTCACATAAGAATTTGGCAACATCCAGTTTCTAGTTCCCTTGTCCACCCAACAACCCTCCAGATCTAACTCAGCAGAGCCCTTTTCCCACCCTTGTATTTCATCGGGCGTGGCTTCGGCCTGCATTTCTTTGACAGTGGCAATTCCATCTTCTATCACACAGGGTACTTCCTCGGTCTGGACTGTCATCATCTTAGTATTTAAATCAGTGGCAGTTTGTTTCGCAATTCTGTCTGCAAACGCGTTTCCCTCTTCTACTTTGCATGTTACCTTTTTATGTGCCTCGCATTTCACTATTGCTAGGTGCTTTGGAAACGTGAGTGCAGATAGTAATCGTACAATCAAAGGGCCATGTGGAATTCTGGCACCATGTGATGTCAAGAAACCTCTCTCAGCCCAGAGTCGACCAAAGTTATGAACCACCCCAAAAGCATACTTAATATCAGTATATATATTCACATTCAGATTTTCAGAAATCTCGCAGGCTCTGGTCAATGCTATTATCTCTGCAGCTTGTGCCGAGTTGTAGGGGATTCTTTTGCTTTCTACAACGCTCTCTAGGGTAGTGATAGCATAGGTGGCAGTTGTCGTGCCATCAGGTAATTTAAAACAAGAGCCGTCACAAAATAACTCTCCATCTGGCTCTTTCTGTGGGGTATCACTTAAATCAACTCTCCCCTTCGTTTCTTCCCCAGTGACCATTAAGCAATCATGGGGAGGTGATTCGTTGTCACCAATTTCTTTTATGGGTAGTGGCATTAATTCTGCAGGATTCAAAGCTCTACACCTCATAATTTGGATATGGGGCGCGAACAAGATAATCTCATATGTTGTCAATCTAGCAGAGGTGAGGTGTTGCGTCTGTGTCCTATTTAATAGAACGTCTGTGGCACCATCAGAATTAAAGTATGCCCCAATACCATTCCTTCCGTTTGTTTCACTGACGCAGCAACCGCCGCAATAGATTGCAAACATTGTGGTAGTGCGCGCGCTACAGTGTCCAGCGCAGGAGAGAAATAGCCGCACGTCCTATTTCTTCCACCTTGTTCCTGTGTCAAAACCGCCAATGCATATCTTTCACTTTCACACACAAACAGTTTAAAAACCTTTTCATAATTTGGTGTGCCCAAAACTGGAGCAGAACATAAGGCAGTTTTCAATTGATCAAACGCTTTCTGACATTCCTCATTCCACTGTAAAGGCATACCCACATCCTTTCTAGTCAAATTCATCATCGGTTTCACAATTAACGCAAAATTACCGATCCATTGTCGGCAATTCGAAGCCATGCCTATTATGGCTCTGACTCCTTTCTGTGTCTTTGGAATAGGCATACAAGAAATACTTTCTATACGTTCTGGCGTTAGCCTTCTCCCCTCTTTCGAAAGTAGGTAGCCCAAATAAGCTACCTCCTTTCGATTATATTGAAACTTCTTCAAACTAGCCTCATGGCCATGTGCCGCTAGGTGTGACAGTAGTAATACAGTGCTTTCTTTACAAATCTCTTCTGTGTCAGCAGCTAACAACAGATCATCTATGTATTGCAAGAGTACGCAACCCACTGGTAATTATAGCATGTCTAGCTGCTCTTTTAACGCTCTACTGTAAATACTCGGACTTTCCGTGTATCCTTGCGGAATCCGCGTAAATGTAAATGATTGTCCTCCTAATGTGAACGCGAACAAATATCTGCTGTCCTTGTCCACCGGAATGCTAAAGAACACATTTTTTAGATCTACTACACTAAAGTATTCTGCTGAGACAGGTATCATTGTCAATATTGTAGTGACATCTGAGACTAAATGAAATTGTGGATCTACTACTTTGTTTAGTGCGCGCAAATCAATTATGAAACGATATGGTACTTCATTGCCTCCTTTTTTATAAACTGGAAGAATCGGGCTGTTGCATGTACTGCCTGCAATTTCTTCAATCACCCCTAATTTCACCAAATCTGTAACAATACTCTTCAATCCTTTCTCACCTTCAGCCGAAATTCTGTACTGGGGAATTTGCGGTAGTGTAACACCCTCTTTCAAAAGGATCTTTATTGGCTCTATTTTCAAGCATCCTACATCGTTGTCATGCATTGCCCATATACAGGTTGGCACTTTACTTAGTTCTCCTGGTAAAGTTTCAGACATTCATTCTGACACAGGGGGATCCTGTGGCCAAATCGTCAGGAACACCCCGACTGCCGTGCAATGTATAACGTAACCTAACTTTTTCAACAAATGTAATCCCAACAGGTTCTCCCCACAATTTTCTGTTAAAAGGAAAGGACAATGTTCAGTGAATGGTCCTATAGTAACTGGGACTGGTTGGGACACTGGGTTTATGACTGGTGTACCTGCGAACCCTACGGAAACATTCTTTTGCCCTGATAGTGGTATATCCGGAACCAAGTGATGGTCTATTGAACACTTTTGCGCTCCTGTATCTACAAGGAAGCGGTGCTCCGCATTACCGACTCTCATTTCTATGTAGGGTCCTCTCTGATTCATGGGAATAGACACTGGCTCCGACCCCTGTCCTGGGCTGTCCTATTGGGGAAATAACACATCGTCCGATGTGTAATAATTACTATTACTGTAGTACGTATTTGGCTGTGTATCGAAAACTTTCCCACTCTTCCCTCTATTTCCCCCACTCTGGTTTCCATACTGTTGGTTTTGCTGACCCTGACTCCGGTTAGGAGCATTTTGGTTTTGGGCTTGGTTTTGATTACCTCCATTATGTTGGTGCTTTTGCATACTATTCCTATTTGGTCCATTCGCTCCTTGGTGCCCTCTGTGCTGTCTTCTCTGACCAGACCCATTTCTATTCTGCAGATGTGGACATTGCACTCGCCAGTGTCCTTCCTCCTTACAGTACGCAAACTGATTTGGTACCAATGGCCCCCATGCATATTGGAATTACTCCTTCCTTGTGCATTCCCTCTCCCTCTATTATGTCCTGCTACTTGCTGTAGTAGCACCCATGTTTTCAGATTTACCCTATCCTTCTCCTCTTTTTCTTTCTCCGCAGTCACTCTGTTCTCATAATATTGGGCCATGTGTAATACTTTGCCCAGCGTTTTTGCTTGCCATGCACTCTCTGATGTCATTATTAGGTTCTGGATTGGAAGTTTTAACCCCCTCACATATTTGTCAACAAATAACCTCTTTCCCGCTTCCGAGCTCACATCCTGCCCACTGAAGTCTGTAAATAAAACTATTAAAATAATCTGTAGCTAACTCATCTTTGCCTTGTACACATGCAGTCAATTTGTCCCATTGAATTCTTTTCTCTGGGACAATTTCTTTTAATTTCTGTACTATGCGTGCTGGCAATGCTACCAGGTTCGCTCCCAGTGTTCCTCCAACCGCTTTATTCCTGTCTTCTATTACCAAATCCACCCATGTGGCGCCAAAGGTTGTTACGTCATCCACCTTTCTTATTTGCTTCCATATGTCTGTTGGCAGGAGATCACTGGGAATATCAGGTCTATGTCACCCATGGTAAGCACGGATGATTGCAGGCAGGACTCTACTTCCTTGTAAAACCCTGCAGGATTCTTTCTTATATCAGGAATCGTCTGTTTTATGTTGTTCACCTCCTGTCTGGAAAAGGGGACATTCACATATTGGGCGGTATAATGGGCTGGTGTTACCTGCGCCGTTACGGTCCCTGCTGCAGGAATCTCTACTTTGGGCACAAAGGTAGGTGGGACCTCTCTCATAGGAAATGCCGCACTCACTGTTCCTCCCCTTCTCTCATGTGCAACAATATTCCCAGATCAAGCGATAGGGCTGTTTCTCCTGTCCCTCGCTCTAGTTCTCTCTTATATACTGCCATTATTTCGGGTGGGCTGGCCTTATAGTTTTTTATATCTTTGTCTAATAAATGTTCAGCCATCGACTGCAGTGCTTTTCTTTTCATGGGCATGGAATATTCATCAAATATCTCATGTATCTCCATTGTGGGGATACTGGGATCCGACATCCATCTAAACGCTTCTCGTATACATACTTTCAACTTGTCGTCCCTCTGTACTGACGACATTGAATGTCGTCGTTGTATATACGGCTCTACAGCTTCCTTCCTATGTCTCCCGATATCCTTACCCCTGTACCCAGGTGCAGTAAACATTTCAGCATAATCATTATCTAATTCATTTTTAAGTTCAAAAAGTCCATATACATGTTCTCTCACTTCTTCATCCCTCTCTCCACAGCGTGCTAATGCATTCAAATCTAACAATCGCAGCGGTGGTAATTTCCCAATTAACTGTTTCCATCTCTCCACCAAATATTCACCCATACATTCCAACACTACCTGTCTTTCGTTGCTTCTTCGGAAGCCATATATCAAAGCCAATGTTGTCGTCCCATCATTCCCGTCTATGTACATTTCTGCCTGTTGCTGTAATTCCACCTTCCTTTCTTTGCTGAACACACTGCGAGTTACTCTTGTGCATTTACTTTGTTCTGTCCTGCCTCTCGACCCTTTCGTTTCTATTTCACCCCCGGGAGGGACGGACGGTACCGAGTCTTTATCTAAGGCGCGAGGTGCGGATGGGACACCAGAAGCGGAGAGTGTCTGCTGTGGGCCTGGTTGGCTAATAGGAAGTGTTACGTGCGCGGTTTGTGGCTGTGGGAGGGCTTGAGCTACATAAGGGAGAGTTTGAGCTTCGGGCGGGGTTTGGGCAATAGTTACTGACGTGTTTGGCCTCGCCTCTGATCTTGAGCCTTGTTTTGTATGGATCAATATGTTTTCTATCAATTCATCTGCTATGTGCAATTCTCGTTGTGGGTATATTTTTTTCTATATTCAACTGGTCACGTCTACCTGACCTCCTTAGACTCTCAGTCCACTCCTCCTCCTCTTTTTCCTCCGCTACTTCACCTTTCGATTTATGCCTGCGCGCATGCTTCGCTCTACTTCTAAGTCGGATTAATGCTTCCCTTCTCTAGTCCTTAACTTTATCAAATGCTGCAGGACGCGCTTTCTTTCTTATCAACACCCTTTCCAGGTTATCTATTCTCGCTATCTCAAAACTACCATTAATCGGCCACTGATGGTCTTGTTGCTTTCTGGTTTGCCTATGCCAAGTCTCACAGAATATTATTGCACCCACTCCATACTTCACATACATCTCATATGCCGGCGTTCCCCCAGGTAGTGCAATTTGGCCATCTTCCAAAGATTGTCTACCACAGCGGAAAAACCCTGCTAGGGTGGACAATACCCCAGGCATGTTTCAACCTTCCCCCTGGTTAATCAACCTTACCTAGGGTGTTTGATTTTGCAAAGTCAACTCTCAACCAATATCAGGATTACTTTGAATTGGGGAATGACTCACCTGATAAATCAATTTGTCCTTCAGGACACAAGTCGTCTGTATACTGACGCAACCAATGATGTCGTGTCTGCGTTTCTTTGCTCCGCCTCGTTTCGGGACCCTCGCCTCCTTGTTCTGTAGCCGGGTATGTCGATCAGGGATCAGATGTGTGCAGATCTGCAAAGGAATCTCTCATCTCTTCTACGGGGTGCCCGAACACCTCTTGATCCCGGCTCGATCGCCCCGTCCTCGCCGATCTCCGCCTTTACTCAATTACAACGTATACGATGGAACAATTGGGGGAGGGTCCCTATTTGGGCGCCATCTTGAAAGGGGCCCCTAGGGGTCCCTCACGTCTATGGAAACAAGGCAAGTCACCACACACGATAGATATGCCAGACACGAGGTTGTATTCCCAAAGCTAGGGTTTTTTGCAAAGCAAATAGTCTCAATTGGCCAACTCGGTCTCACGCCCCGCGACGTGTATCTCTAGACCTCGAGGGATGCAAGAGAGTGAATTACGTACATCAGTTACATATATACAAAATGCATATCATACAATCAGCTATGACATGTTTAACACCCCCCTTTATTGGGTTTCTTTGAACTTGGTGTGATGTTGGACACTTTCGACAATTATGACACATATGACACCTTCAAATATCTATTCTAATAACAATATGCAATTTTGCAAGTGCAGAGGCATCTTTTAGTTGTTGAACAGAACACAGTGCTTCTGTTCTTGGAAGCGAGCTACATACGGGGGAAGAGTCACATTCCAGACCTTGCTATCTATGAGGTGCTAGTCATGTCCTGGGAGCCGATACGCTCTACAGGGCTCGGTAAAGGGGGCCATAAGAAGAGCATAATTCAAGCCTTTAGCTGCTTTATTCTAACATATTCTACCATATAACGAGACTGGCTGGCAGCTGTGAAATGATTAAATGCCCTGCGGCTCTGTTTCAAGACTACAATCGGGAGGGATCCGGGCATTCCTTCCCAGTACTACCTACATTGTGTTTCAACAAACTCTTATTAGCCTCGCGGCCCTGCGGCCTTGTCCTTTCACATTCAGACAAAAATATTAACAGTCGAGCAGTGTAAGCAGAAAATGTGCTGCGAAGCAATGAGAACAGAAAGCAATGAGCAATTGTTAGAACACAAAATGGCGATCCTTTTTACATCAAAATGGCAGTCATTGGTAAACTCGGAAACCTGTACTTCTATCGAATCGTGCATGAGATGGTTGGCCCACGGCCACCAAAATACGTTTGCCGTCAATCATGAGAGGTATCGATTTTTCTAGACTGACAGCATGACCCCACTAGTTTTTTTTTTTTTAGGGGGGGTGCAATGTCGCTGAAAGAACCGGATTCCTCACTAGGGCCATGGCCAAGATTTCTTCAACCGAGTATTCTGAGGAGACTTCATGGACTGCGCATTCCAATATTTCAGGATACATTGCTGGTAGAATAGTCCACCTTCTCTGCTCTAAAGGTGCCTCAGCTGGCGGATCCAAGTCTGATGCAATTTCAGACAGCTGCCCTTCTGCGGGGGGCTGACTGGGTGGAAGCTGAGGATTGATATGTGTAGCTGGTACCGACATCGTTGTACTTGAACATCTGTGTCCATTTGCTCAATCAGGGCTGGAAGCTCAGATGGCAACAGAACTGGCCATGGAGCTGTTGTAATAGAATCATGTGGGCTATGCTTATGTGCAAAGAGAAAGTCACGGGCCATGTGCCCATTGTGATGTTGAAATTCAGAACACTCTTGCATATCCAGCACGGTATCATAGATCCATCAAAACATGGGCTGATATGGGCTGTCCCCTTCACTACAGATGAATTTGCCGGCTCGAAGAGTAACACTGTCGCCGCCCCGGGCTTCTTGATTGTTGGTATCTCAGGATGTGGTGATGAGTGGATGTCCAGAATTGACGCTCTAATTTTACTTGTTGTGCACATAGGCATAGTTAGCTCATCCGATAACAGAAAGAATGAAGTAATCAGAGCTGTGCATTGTTTTTGCTCTTTGTGTCTTTTTTTAAACAAGGTGACAGAGGCTTGGGAAGAGCCTCCAGACCTGCAGTTTCAGCTGCCCACCGCTAGAGGGAAAGAGTTAGGGCAGCCAGCATTTTGGCGTCTGTAACTGGAGTAGTGGGCTGAAGGATTGACAGTCCCCCGCTCCTCAGATCATACATCATGAGATTTCCCTTTTAATGTTAAGCAGATATTAGGACTCAGCGACAACAGGGTATTCTCAGCAGCCTTTTATTGTGTAGCTTATGTCCCAGAAGGTGTGTTCAGCAGGTGGTCAGAGTTTGGGTGTGTGCCCCACTGCCTAACTCCCAACACCTAACTCACTGCGACCACAACAGGCGCGCTCTGTGCCGGTGTGAGCTTTTTAAAGTAAAAGTCCTCCTCCAATAGACAAGGACAACAGACTGCAGCACTCCTGATGTTGCAGGGACAGCTCCAAGAAAGCTGTAGGTAATGGGTAACACCTAACACACTGTGAGCACACCAGAGGTGTTATTCATATGCAGATGACACCCAAATTCTGGTCCATTTGGACCTTGCGACGCAGCACACGGCATCTCACTGTCAGTCTTGTTTGTTGGCAGTCATCACTTGGATGAGCGACAATTTGCTTCTCTTGAACAGCAATACATCTGAGGTCTTGGTTGTTGGCCCAGTCTCAAGCTCTGCCTTATGGACTATGGAATTCCGCCCCCCCCCCCACCACTCCCGTAGTCCTCTGCCAAAACCTGTGTAGGTTGTCAAGAACTTTGGTATTAAGCTTTCATCCTCTCTGTCTTTTGAACTTCAGGTTAGCGTAGTCTGCCGATCTATCTATTTTAAGGAAAAAGTTCTTCACAAAGTTGTCCCTTACCTTTCAACTCACTTGCACTCTGTGGGGATTTCTGCTATGGTGTCAGGTTCTTTGGACTATTGTATTGCTCTGTATCTTGCCCAGCCTCTCAATCTGTTTTATCACCTACAGGTTCTGCAGAATACAGCTGCTAGAATGGCAACTGGAGCTTCTTTTCAGGCGTCCACCCCCTACGCCCCTCTTGCCTCATTCCACTGGCTTCCCATGGCAAAACGGGTAGACTTTAAAGCAATGTGTATGGTGCACCTGGCCTTCTATTGCTCTGGCCCTGAGTACATTCAGGAAAAATGTCTCGCTTATGTTCCCTCTTGTTCTGGTTCAGATCCCTTGCTTTCACTGCTCGAGATCAGGGGGTAGTGCTTTTTCTGTTGTGGCTGTTATGCTGTTATGTTGTGGCTGTTATGCTGTTATGCTATGGAATTCTCTTCCACTGGCCCTGAGTGCTACACAAGAACACTTTCTTATTTTTCGTCGCGCTTTCAAGACTTATCTTTTCTAGCCCTCTCTTTTTGGAGCAGTGCAAAGTGTATTTTTGCAGTGCAAAGTGACATACACATTGCACTGTTCCATGAATCAGGGCAGTGCACCAGTGACAAGTCACTTTGCACCATGCAAAAAATTCCATGAATCAGGCCCAATGTGTACTGTCTCTCTTTCACAGAACATCCGTTCAATGAAAATGTGTAAAGTTGCTCCTTCACAACAAACTATTACTCTGAAGAAGAAAAATTGCTACCTTCTACATACATGCTGCACTCGTACCATAGAGTATTATTTGAGCCAAGTTGAGCAGCTCAAACTGTTATGCACCTGTGTGGGTTATCGACCGATGGAAGGGACATTGTATGACAGGTCCTTTCCAAGATGACAGCTGGCTTGACTAGTAGATTCGTACATATTCCATGTATTCTACAGAATGACAGACAGACAGACCCGGTGCAGTATCATGCATGTCTCAAAAGCTCTGTAAAGCTTTGCAGAGATAGTGCATTTTCATTCCTGACTCTAGTATGTTTCCCCAGGCAAAGCTTAGATTCTGGTCCTTGCTGCTAATGCTGCCTAGCTTCCAAAACTCTGACTTCATTGTTTCTTCCTTTCCATTCCACTTTCCACTTCAACCATGGCATTGAGATTCCCATGCTGCTCAATTATCTACTTCCAGTTCTTGTCAGTCTCTGTTCTGCTGTTCTGTGCCTGCTAATACTACCCAGTACTTCTAGGGGCTTTTTTATAGCCTCGTCCATGCCTTTGGTGACCCTGATTGGATATCCTGTTATGATATGGCCTTTATAACGTGCCTATACACAAATGTTCCCAGCTACTCAGTGTATACCCTTGTGTTTGATCATTCGTTCACCTCCTGGACCTCTCAATTAATGTCAATCCTCCTCTGGCCTGCTCCTGAGACTTCTCTGCAAGACATGTCCACCAGTCCTTTGCTGAACACCAAGTCTTGGAAAAGATTTATTTTCCATGACCACCCATTGAGCCACTATAATAACAGTCACTTAACAGGGCAGTGTCTGAAAGGGACATGTCATTCACTGCCTCATTTAAGAGGATCAAGAAGCCAGGTGAAAGACCAGTCACTGACACAAATTCCAGTTCAAATGTTTCACAAAATATTGAGCTACATATACAAGTTTATTGGATGGATTGAGACGATTTGAGCCCCCATTGTTTAAGTAGGCGCGAATCTGACTTAAACTGGTTTGCACATCCATAGTTTTAACAATCTTACCTGCTTTCACCTCCTCCCAGTGATCCTTTGGGGGTTTCAATATTTCCAGTCTGGGATAATGAAGTGTCACCTGTACTTCTTTCCATTTGCCTGATAGCTGTTGTGTTGTTCTTCACTTCTTTGGTTGTATACTGTTCTAGGGGTTGCATGCCACTGACATTCATATCTGGATGATAACTGAAAAGAGGCTAGGGGCCACCAAGCTGCCTTCTACTGGTCTTTGGCTGTTTAGCTGGTTTAGAGGTAGATTCTTCAAGTCGTAGTCTATAGTATGCCTTACTGAGGCCCAGCTCACTCATCTGGCTAGTCTTCTCACACCTATGCGCTGGTCATGTTCCTTGGGGACACTCTTCTATGCCATATCTCCTATAATACTGTACTGTTTCTTGACTGGACACCTCTCACTGCTTCAGAGCCTCGCTGTGTATTTGTATTGCCCACCATTCATTCCACTGGTCCACCAGGTATATTGCATACATGGAACACCTCCCCTTTCTGGCTCAGGGACTTCTTAGGCTATTTCCTGTCTCCACCTGATTCAACAATGTCTGTCTTTACGACATCCCAGACTTTAACTGAGTCCTCAGGATGATGTCTCTCCACTGTCTCCTCTTCCCTGTCTCTCACAGCCATTTCATTCTGCTCACATACTATCTTATACTTCTGATATTTTACCATCACCTCCTGCTGATCGTTCACCACACATTCTGATATGTCTCCTGCTGTCTCATCACATCATCCTGATCTTGTTGCCTAACCAGCTCATCCCCACTTTTAACCTTCTTCTGCCTTCTTCTGATAACTTTGTACTCCTTCTGATATGTTACCCCCCTTCCTGGTATTTAACCATCTGATCCTAATATCTCACCACCTCATCCTTATGTGTCCCCTTCTCCCCTCTCCTCCCAACTCATTCTGTGGTCTCTCTACCATCTCCTGATTTATCTTCACTTCCTCCTCATGTTTACCTTCTTCTTCCTCCTGGCACTTCTCTTCCTCTCCCTTCTTTGCCTTCACCTCCTCCTTCAAGTGATATTTTCAATCTCTGGCTCTTTCTCTCCAAGATACCAGCTCTCCTCTACTGAAAGTCACATATCCTCTCATTCGCCAGGATAGCCTCTTCCGCCCTACCTCCTTGCCTCCACAATGCTCCTTCTTCAGATGTATTCTCTCTCCAGGATTCCACAATGTTCTTCAATTTCTATCTTCTTCAAAACATTCTGGCCCCTCTTCCCAGACCTTCTCCCCTTAAAGTCTCACGCATGAGAGATGGATAATTGTTGAATACATGTTATTGTATTATTTGAAATAGCAGGCAATCTTTGTATCTCTTCATGGGTTCCTATTCCTCCTTTCACATCTCTATGAACTGAACTGATACCTGGGGCCAGCACCATCTTGGATTTGGTATTCACACCTGGGTGCTATCAGTTCTATGGAGCAGAGCTGCTTCGCAAGTGTTCTGAGTTTGCGAGTCCTGCCACTTGCAAACATGGTTTCCTGTGTGTGGTTCGTTTTAATACTGTCCTATTGCATGTGTGTCACTGAGGCATCTACTTTGGTCTACAACAATAGCCCTAGCAGTGCTAAACAATGTTCATGTTCATGGTGTATGTTATATGGGGCATCTTAGTCTTTCCACCGCTAATTGAACAAGTACAGATGACCCCACTGATTTTTGGGATGGCAGTAGTGCAGCAGATGGTCATCACTACTCAGATGGCATGTGTCAACCATCAAGTCTGCAGTGGGCCCATTGAATTCTCGTGAAGGTACTTATGCATATAGCGATCCAGACTGGCGGAAGAGTGTGTCCCACATCTGCTAAAGATTTTCCACTCTACAAAAACTTGGCTTTCCCCGACTTGAACTGGTCTGAGGAGTAGTGGAGATTGATTGTACACTGTCCAAAAAACCTCTTTGTAGTCAAGCACAGGGATGTTGATCTCTGACCTTTGGCTCTCTCTTTCTTTAGGCAAAATCTCCCTAAGTAACGCATCATTCAGGCACACCCAGTGGGCGTCCTCTTGAAAGGCTGCAGCAATAACCAAACCTGTTTCCAATGTTTGACATGGTTCAGGTTTCAAGCAGGAAGTATTTAACTGCCAGCCCTGGCTATTTCAATAATCAGCTGCTGCATAGCTCCGTTTCAGCATAGAGAGTTTCAACGCAGTTTTCAGCTTGTTGTAAGGCAGCTGGTGACTGGAGGTTTCCTATCATATTCTGGGCACGGCAGGAGTGGTTAAAGTAGGCACAGCCATTCTGGCCCACTCTTGCCAATTTACTTAGAACACGATATTTTCAACTTGGAGTCCTCAATTGTGGATCAATGTACCCATGGGCATTCTTACTCTCAAATTTAGAAAAACGTTAAAAAATAATTCGTTTTTGACCAAGCAAGAGAAAACAAAGAGGGTAATTCATAGGATTTCGCAGAAAAGTGTCGCAAGCGGCTGGCGCAGAGTGTCCGCGTGCGATTGTCTGCGCCAGGCACGTGCGCTAAAACCGATTTCCGCGCACAGCGTATTCATGGATTTTAGGCTCCCAAACCAGCCGTGGCGCAGAGTATCGCAGCGACCCTGCAGCAGCGCCAGTAACGCCCCCAAGAACGCCCTCGCGCAAGGAAAAGCCATCAAAATCGCTAAATCATCGCAAAGGGCTGCGCTAACCCTGGACCAGTTTACAGGGCTGCCAAACAAGGAACGCAAAGCGGGTAACGTGCATATCAGGGGTACGCGTGAAGTTATACACGCGATTAGCCAGGGTGCCAGGGTACGTGTATTTCAGGGGTGCGCGGGAAGTTCAACACGCGATAGTCCAGGGAACGTGTATTACAGGGGTACGCGGGAAGTTCAACACGCGATAGTCCAGGGAACGTGAATTACAGGGGTACGCGGGAAGTTCAACACGCGATTGTCCAGGGAACGTGTATTACAGGGGTACGCGGGAAGTTCAACACGCGATTGTCCAGGGAACGTGTATTACAGGGGTACGCGGGAAGTCTTACATGCGATTAGCCAGGGCACGTGTAATACAGGGGTACGCGGGAATTATCACACGCGATTTGGCAGGGTACGTGAATTACAGGGGTGCGTGGGAATTATCACACGCCATTTTGCTGGGTACGTGTATTACAGGGGTGCGTGGGAATTATCACACGCGATTAGGCTGGGTGGGTCCTCACAGGTGTTCCCTGTACACCCTCCATGGCCCCTGCAGGCAGCCCACAAAACAGGGGACTACCCTGCACACCTGCTCATGTTCCCCTGCACCCCCACCCCCCCAGCCACCAGGGGCACCCACCACCAGGCCCCCACCCATGTCTCCTACCACCCCCACCCCCCAGCAGTGCAGGGGCAGCCTCCACCAGGCCCCCACTTATGCCCGACTCATGTCTCCCACCACCCCCACCCCCCAGCACTGTGGGGCACCTGCCAGCAGGCCCCAACCCATGTCACCCACCACCCCCACCCCCCAGCAGTGCAGGGGCATCCTCCACCAGGCCCACACTCATGTCCCCTATCAGTCCCACCCCCCCCGCCACCAGGGGCACCCTCCACCAGGCCCCCACTCATGTCTCCCACGTGCTACGTGTATTTCAGGGGTGCGCGGGAAGTTCCACTCGCGAATAGCCTGGGCGCGTGTATTTCAGGGGTGCGCGGGAAGTTCCACCCGCGAATAGCCTGGGCGCATGCATTTCAGGGGTGCGCGGGAAGTTTTACAAGCGACTTCAGCAGGGTACGTGTATTTCAGGGGTGCGCGGGAATTCTCACACGCGATTTGGCTTGGTACGTGTATTACAGGGGTGCGTGGGAAGTTACACACGCGATTAGGCTGGGTGGGTCCTCACAGGTGTTCCCTGCACACCCTCCACGGCCCCTGCAGGCAGCCCACAAAACAGGGGGCTACCCTGCACACCTGCTCATGTCACCCACCACCCCCACCCCCCACCATCCAGGGGCACCCTCCACCAGGGCCCCACTCATGTCTCCCACCACCCCCACCCCCCAGTCACCAGGGGCAGCCTCCACCAGGCCCCCACTCATGTCTCCCACCACCCCCACCCCCCAGCAGTGCAGGGGCACCCTCCACCAGGCCCCCACTCATGTCCCCTATCACCCCCACCCCCCCAGTCACCAGGGGCACCCTCCACCAGGCCGCCACTCATGTCTCCCACCACCCCCACCCCCCCAGTCACCGGGGGCAGCCTCCACCAGGCCCCCACTCATGACTCCCACCACCCCCACCCCCCAGCAGTGCAGGGGCAGCCTCCACCAGGCCCCCACCCATGTCTCCCACCACCCCCACCCCCCAGCAGTGCAGGGGCAGCCTCCACCAGGCCCCCACTCATGTCCCCTATCACCCCCACCCCCCCAGTCACCAGGGGCACCCTCCACCAGGCCCCCACTCATGTCGCCCACCACCCCCCCAGTCACCAGGGGCACCCTCCACCAGGCCCCCACTCATGTCTCCCACCACCCCCACCCCCCCAGTCACCAGGGGCACCCTCCACCAGGCCCCCACTCATGTCTCCCACCACCCCCACCCCCGAGCAGTGCAGGGGCAGCCTCCACCAGGCCCCCACTCATGTCTCCCACCACCCCCACCCCCCAGTCACCAGGGGCACCCTCCACCAGGCCCCCACTCATGTCTCCCACCACCCCCACCCCCCCAGTCACCAGGGGCACCCTCCACCAGGCCCCCACTCATGTCTCCCACCACCCCCACCCCCCAGCAGTGCCAGGGCACCCTCCACCAGGCCCCCACCCATGTCTCCCACCACCCCCTCCCCCCCAGTCACCAGGGGCAGCCTCCACCAGGCCCCCACCCATGTCACCCACCACCCCCACCCCCCAGCAGTGCAGGGGCAGCAGGCAGTCAGGCAGCAGCAGGTGGGAGCGTGCTCGGGCTCTGGGGGGCAGTAGTTCGGCCTTCCGGGCAGGAGCGTGGTATTCTGTGTGCGTACGCGTGGCCAGCTTGGTATGGAGTGATTTTGCACGTGAAAATCCTGCACGTCAGCGTGAAAACTGAGGAAAGGCCCTCAGCACGTAAGCGCGTCTGTGACGTGACCCGCACAGGTGTTTCCCACACAGCACGTGATGACAGAGCACACGTGGAAAGACTGCACGTCAGAGTGTAATCGCGTGTGATTGGTGGAAATGGCCCTACACGCAGAAGTGACAAAGCGTGTGATTGGTGGAAATGGCCCTACACGCAGAAGTGACAAAGCGTGTAATTGGTGGAAATGGCCCTACACGCAGAAGTGACAAAGCATGTAATTGGTGGAAATGGCCCTAGCGCGTACACGCCGCGTAAGTGACGCTGGACGTGTGGGCCTGTATAAAAGGTACGTGTAGAACACGTTTTCCTTGTACGTGCTTTTCGTGGAGAGCGAGTGGGTGAATTCTGTACTTCTTGTCGTTTCACACGCGATTTACTTCACGGCGTTTCAAGTTCGTATTCCCTGTTACCTCTGACAACTTTTTCTCTTTTTTCTCTTTTACCTGGGCCTGTTCCCTCAAACAGTGTTCCCTTCTACTGTTGTCCTGTCTCCTCAGACAGCGTACAAATCTTCTTTTGGCGGGGGTGTTGCCAACCAAACGTGCTCCTTTTACACGCTCGTTTACCAGGCAGACGGTGAGTCACGCACGTATCTAACATCTGTGCTTGCCCTGTGTGTAGCCTACCCCTTCAGAGGTCATTCTAGGCTGCGTGTGACACGCATACGTTCATTCTTGTGTTACTGGGTGCCACAGCGTAGTGCAGGTTTTTCTTTCTGCACACGTGGTCTAGGAGGGGTTGCGTGCACGTCATCTCCCTTTTTTGGGCCTCCTGAGCATTGCGTGACCCGTCATCTTTCCCCAGGGGTTACATTCAGCCTTGCTAGAGCACTAGGGTACAATTACCATCTGGTACCCAACCCCTTTGACCCCCAATTGCCCAGGACAATAGTCTACATCCACTCCCATACGCACATTAACATCAGTGCCATGGCTGGGAGGCGAGGATTCCGTAAGGGTGGCAAAGGTGGAAGAGCCACAAGTGGTGGCCGTGGTGGATCCGGTAGGGGACGTGGTCGTAACTTGCAGGGTGAGCCTGTCCCCCCATGTGTGGAGGACCAGTCACGGGCACCCATAATCCCCCCCCCCTCCCCCCCTCCCATTGAGGCTGATGTGGCTGACACCATCCATGCTCAGCCCTTGTTGGACCAGCCCATTGTGGCACCAGACCTGGCTGACTCCATGGCTGACTTCCAGGTCAGCAGGGCTACGACACGTGCGCTGGTGCACGTTGATGCCATCATGCCACGTGGATCTGGGGCAGCAAGGTCATCTGCTGCACCAAGGAGGCAGGGCGGAGAGGCTGCAGGGGCAGCTGCGGCTCCATCCACCCCAGCCCTCACACACCCAGCCAGGACAGTGTCGGTCCTAGTCCATGCTGCTGACATTCCCCCTGACACCATCACACTAGAGCCAATGCCTGCACCAACTCCCATGCTGAGTGTGCAATCCCACACTCCTGATACAGAGTCCACCAGGGCTCCTGCCCCTAGTGTCCAGAGCGGCGCAGGACACTCAGGATCACCACCACCTTCCAAGCGGAAGAGGAAGAGTGCTCGTCCGGCACAGGCTGATGCCCCAGACACGGCTACACAGTCCGGCCCGTCCAGGAAGCCCAGCTTCACGGATGACGAACTGAATGCACTTGTCGAGTATGTGTCCGGACATGACAACGAGATGGTCATTGTTGCAGGATCCAAGACCACACCTGCACAACGCCAGGCACACTGGCAGACCGTTGCGGACATCGTAAGTGCCCTTGGAATCGTGAGGCGCACAGCCAATGATTGCTATAAGCGCTGGAATGACCTAAAGCGCAGGGCAAAGAGTAAGCTGGCCTCAAGTCATGCCGCAACTCTAGTGACTGGAGGTGGGTCTCCAGTAGTAGACACGGAACTCACTCCACATGAGTCAGTCGCTGGGACCTACGTCACGGAGGAACAGATCCAAGGCGTGGGAGATCTGGCTGATTACGAGGCATTGTCCGGTGAGTGCACATGCATGTGTGTGTCATCCATGTGCATGGTGTGTGTGTGAGGGCTTCTGTTTGTGTGCCAGGTGAGAGTGTGTGCGCCTGAGTTGTATGGGTCAGCCATGTGCTTCATGCAATACTTCCTGCGCAGCTGCATTTGGCCATAGCAGTATCCCTTCTGCCAACAGTAGACATCTAGCCCAACTGCACGCCAGTTGCCCTTGAAGTGTCACCTTGCCACAACATTGTTGCTTATTTTTCACTGTTCATTCAGTCAGATTGTTTGCATTCCCCCACTTTTACTAGCCATGTCGCTGTCCACTAGTCACATGTCTGACATGGCTATGGTGAAGTGGAGTGACTTTGTTACCTGGATATCATTTGTACACACATGTCCCTGTGCAATTGGACCATTTCAGACTGGCAGCTCCAGGTGAAAAATCTGACCTGTTAGAATTAGAAAAGCAATTACATGCGGGAACTGGACTGAATGAATAGGTGCTGCCCTCCTCTCCATCTTCACTCAATAGCAATGGTACATGCCATCTGTGTGATGGCATGTGTGTTTCACCTGGCAATCACAGGCCAATGTGTGATGCCACTGCCAGGCAGCATGCACAAAATGTGTTCATTTACCATCTTGGTGTCATCAGTGTGTGCCATTTGCCTGCACTTCATATGCAGTGAGGGTGCATGCATGGGAGGGTTTTAGTCATGTGGGACATGTGTCAATCAAGTACTGGTTCTCTTGCTTCTCAGCCCTCATTGTGTGCCATGGTGCTAATGCCTGTTTCCATTTCTTTGTTTTCATGTCTTTGCAGGGGAAGACGCACCTGATACTGCTGGGGTTGTGGAGATGGTGCAGACCCAGGAGGGGTCAGAGGGCCGACCAACCACCATTGAGGGACGTGGTGTGGTGGTGGGGGAGAACCCACAAGTGCTGCAGGTCGTGCTCTCAAGGGGTGTCTCTGGCTGCACCTCCCCCGAGCTGTACTCAGGTGTTGATTCGGATGAGACCTACGTGCCGTCGCAGGTGAGTGTTCCAGGGAGGGATTCTGTTCTGTCTCACCCACCTGCACCAGGGTCAGAACCCTCCATGGGGATGTCAGTGTTGGCAGCTACGCCTTCGGTGGTTACGGATGCAGGGTCTCACTCCGCGACATCTGATCCTGTTCCTGGGCCAGCAGATCAGAGGGGGAATGCAGTCCTGCAGCCTCAGGCAGTGCCGGCACAGCAAGGCGCAGTTCGCCTTGCCCCAGACAGGTGTGGTGCCCGCCGACGTGGTGGCCGTACGCCACCCGGCAATACCGCATGGGAGCAATCCATTTACGGTATGGCAACCCAACAGGCTGCATCATCCGAGATGATGGCTCAGGCCATGAATAGGGTGGCCACTTCCATTGTCCCCCCAGAAAGGCTGATGGAGCGACTAGAGCAGGCAACCGACTCCATCTGCCAGTCACACAGGGAGGACATGTTGGGGTCCAACAGGGACAGGCGGGCGGCACTGGCGACTCTGCAGGAGGCCATCTCCATTGAGTCCCAGGGCCACAGGGAAGCCCTGAGGCAGGAGCTCCTTCACCTCAGGACGACTCTTGTTGAGCTTGAGGCTTCAACACACCAAAGGACAGAACAGCAGCTGGAGCGTCTCACCCGTACGCTCTCAGCTGAGATGCAGGCAACGAGGGCGGAGGTCCGGGCATCCCGTGAGTTGTTGCATGGGGACCTCCGCACACTCATCCTCCAGAACCAGACCTACCACACCCGCATGCTTGCAGCCATGGAGGAGCAGACTAGGGCCTTGCGTGGGCTGCCTCCCATAGTGCAACCACCTCCGGATGCAGCTGCACAGGGTGATAATAGCGACAGCAGTGATACTCCCACAACAGGGTAGCCGTGTGGGCCATGAGCCCATGGAGGTGTTTTATTTTCCCAGGATCCACGCAGGTGGGTTCTGGTGTGCATCCTGTCCTCGGACCTCCTGGGTGGCCTCCCCAACCCCCCCGGGCCCATCAATGGCCATTTTTGATTGTTTCTTATTTTTATTTTTATTGTTATTTATTTTATTCCCTATTTTTTTGGGACGATTTGCTGGCTTCCGTGGTTCCTGTGGGCATACGCTGCATTGTGGCTGGCACATGCAGGCTTGTAATGTATTTGGTTCAGATGCTTGGGTTTGAGTCACACACACCCCTCCTGCTTCCCGTTTCCATGGGCTTGCAAAGGGTGTGCCCAAGTGACAGTGAATTACACAGTGACGTTGGACTCCTATGAGCTGTGTGGGCAGTCTGTAGTCAATACTGTGTATACATTCCTAGTGCATATTGCTGTTGTGTTGTACACTGCATGTTGCATTGATGTGTAACTCTTCTTCTGTGTCTACCTCCCAATTTGCAGGTCACTTCCTCATGGCTACACGAGGACCTCTAGTCTGGAGATGGGGTCCATGTTGGCAGCAGTGCACCTACAACTCTACATGGCGCCAACACTGCACAGTTGGTAGTGGTGGGAGTGCAGGAATTTCCAGGTGGTGAGACTACTAATATGTAACATTTGTGATGTCATGTTAATGGTACTACGTGCTCAAGTATGTTGTTAGTCCGGCATTGCTGTGAGCATTTCAGGTGTTGCAGGTTTCTAATAGGGACACTGTACATAGTGAGACTAGTGTCATGTTGTGGGGATTACTTTGTTTACCTGCAATTAGCATGACATGGCACGGTGTGTCGTGTGGTGGTGCTGGGGTTGGGTTGGCTGACATGGCACTGTCCTCTTGTTGCATTTTGCAAGTGGGTAATCATTTTAGCTGCTTGAATGTGTAACTTCACAAAACTGCATTGGTGGTGTCTGTGTGGGTAGGGATGCACACATTGTGACACTTCCAGGTGAACAATCTCAGGCTGATATGGTATTCACGGTTCATTCTCCAGACATTCAGGATCAGTGTCAGGTTGAGTCATCATTGATTGTCAGATGGAATGTGCCAGGGCAGTGTGCACTCCACAGGGGTGTGATTTCTATGTGAAGTAATTAGCCACTAGCTGTGTACGGGCTGCCTCCTCCCGTGCCCTTTCCCCTCCCATGCGCAGCGGCTGTGCATGTGGTTGGGGATGTGGGGCCACCACCATGTCCACGGCCAGGCCCCGGCGTGTTGCAACGTTGTGCAGGACACATGCTGCCACTATGATCCTGCACACTACTGGGGGAGCGTATAACAGCTGGCCGCCAGAACGGTCAAGGGAGCGAAAGCGTGACTTTAGCACTCCGAATGTGCGCTCCACTATGCCCCGGGTCGTAATGTGGGCTGTGTTATATCTTACCTCGGGTGGCATGGTGGGGTTCCGAATTGGCGTCATCATTTGGGGGCTGAGAGGGTAGGCACTGTCCCCTGTGGAGGTGGTGATTGGTATCATTGGTGGGGTTGTGACCTTGCTCAGTATCCAACATGCATGCATGTGCAGTGGCATACATACTCACCAAGCAGCCATGTATCGCCATGCCGCCCAGCTTCTAGGTCCCGGCTTAGGGTGGACATTCGGTAAATGAAGCTGTCGTGGGTGGAGCCGGGATAGTTGGCATATACTGAGGTGATGATTCCCTTGGCATTACATGCTACCTGCACGTTGATGGAATGCCAGTGCTTGCGGTTCCTATAGATGTGCTCAGATGCCCTGGGGGGACGTAGAGCCACATGGGTGCAGTCGATGGCACCTAGCACTTTGGGGAATCGTGCCACACCGTAAAACGTAAAAATCCAGGGCGGCAGCATGCCTTTCTGCAGGTGTTCTGGGCAGGTATATGTGCCTGCGGACTGATGGGCGTGCAGTCATGATGTTCAAGACCTGGTGTAGGCAGCGTGACTGGGTGGCCTGTGACACCCCACCCACTATGGCACTTGTCCGCTGAAATGATCCAGTGGCTAAGAAGTGCAGTACATTGAGGACCTTCTCCAGGGGGCTGAGTGCTTGGGAGCACAGGGTGGGTGATGTGAGGTCATCCTCCCACTCACTCACCAGGTCCAGTATAATGTGTGGTGGAAACCTGTACCTCCCATACATCTGGTCATCAGGCATCCCGAAAAGGCTGGTTCTGGGTGTGAATATTCTGGCCCTGACTATCCTCCTCCTCCTCCTTTGGTAGCCCACTGCCACTGCTGCTAGGAACTGTATGTTCATCCTGGCGTCTGAGCTTGTTATTGTTAAAGTGCGCAAATTTATGCTTTGTGCGTGTTCTAGGCGAGCGTGTGACTCGCGCACCCCTGGAATCCAGTTCCCAGTCCAATAGCGTGTGGAAATTCACACGCACCACGGGATACAGCGTGTGACCCGCGCACCCCTGGAATCCAGTTCCCAGTCCAATAGCGTGTGGAAATTCACACGCACCACGGGATACAGCGTGTGACCCGCGCACCCCTGGAATCCAGTTCCCAGTCCAATAGCGTGTGGAAATTCACACGCACCACGGGATACAGCGTGTGACCCGCGCACCCCTGGAATCCAGTTCCCAGTCCAATAGCGTGTGGAAATTCACACGCACCACGGGATACAGGTTCGCTGATGTACTTGCGTGTGTAAGCGCCCGCACACCCATTAAATACACGTACATAGGCCAATCGCATGTACGCGCACTTTTGTCCAATTACACGCGATGACACTCTGACGTGCAGTATTCCCACGTGTGCCCCGTCATCACGTGCTGAGTGGGGAACACCCGTGCGGGTCACGTCACAGACGCGCTTAAGCGCTGAGGGACTCTGGTCCAATAGAATCGCGTATGCGTGCTGACTTGCTTACGAGCTAAGGGCCTTTCCTCGGATTTCACGCTGACGTGCAGGATTTTCACGTGCCAAATCACTCCCTATCAAGCTGGCCACGCGAAAACACACGGAAGACCACGCTCCTGCCCAGAAGGCTGAGTTACTGCCCCCCAGTGCCCCGAGCAGCCTCCCACGTGCCATCTGCTGCTGCCTGCCTGCCTGCCTGCCTGCCTGCTGCCACCGTGCCCTGCCATTTGGTGCCTGCACATCAGCCCTCTGCAGGGGTCCAGTTGCTGTGTCCACCCCTGCTGGAACTGAAGACTCCCGACTGGGATTACATCGCTCCACAGCCCAGCCCCAGGACCCAGTTGCCCACCCACACCTGCCTCTGGGGTTGCCATGTCGGGCACTTCTACATCTGGCACCAGTGGCAACCCCAGGCCAGAGGGGCAGAGGGGCACCAGCTTCACTGCCACCGAAGTTGGTGTCCTGGTGGAGCATGTCCTGGGGCAGTATGATGCCCTCTTTGGATCGTCCCGCGCCAGCAAGGAAGGACGGCAGAGGATCTGGCCCGACTGTGTGGTTGCCATCAACGCGGAGGGGGTGGCAACCCGCGACGTCCTGAAGATCAAGAAGCGCTGGGAGGACTTGAGGTCCAGGACCCTTGTGAAGGCCCGGCGCCTCGTGGAGGGGGGCCGGGGCCGCATGAGTTCCATCCAGATGAGGGTCCTGGAACGCGTACGCCCAGCGCTCCACGCCCAGATCCTTGAGAGGGAGGCCCGTCTGGAGTTGAGCGGTAAGTGTCCAAGCATTACTGTGTGAGACAGGGCATGTTGCGGTGTGCTGGTTCTATGATACTTGCCTGTATGTGTGCCATAGGCCATGTATGCATGTATGTGTGCAGGGACATCATGGTAATGCATGTGCGACCAGTGATGTGTGACCCACATGGTTGTTGCATGTGTTCAAATGCTGCATGTGGAGCCCTATGCAGATTTTGAACATGAGAGCATGCCAGTCTCTGTACCTGGACATGGGTGGGGGTGAGGGATGGGTGCTGATGCCAGGTACATATATGGTAGCCATGTCTGTGTGCCTGACCTGCGTGTCTGTGACTTGTGCATGCCATGGATGCATGACACATGTGTGTGACAATGCACAGATTCAGTGAAGCAGCCAAATTACCCTTGTATCCGCTGTGTTTGGTGTGTTTGGGGCCAGATGGATGTGACTGAGGTGAAGTGTGTGCATGTGATAGGCATGAGCCATGATGCATGTGAGTTACATATCATTGAATGTTTCAAGAGTCCATTGGACATGCATGGAAATGTCCATGGCATGCACCATGCCTGTTACTGTGTGTGTTTTGCCTGGACTGACCCATGTGTTGTGGAGGGACATGATGGAAGTGTACTTTGACAGTGGTGCTCATCTGCTATTGCTTCCTGTCTAGGGGACCATTGTACAGTGCCCTGATGCTTGTGTTCTTTGTCTCCCTCTACGCAGCGGCTAGTGAAGAAGAGGGCGGAGACGGCGCTGTGGAGCAAGGCGGCGTGGATGCCCCCACGGCTGCAGCGGAATGGGTGGGTGAGCCCCCACAGTGGCCTGCTACGGTGGGAGACGGTGAGGAGCCATCCAGGTTGGTGGTTTGCACAGAGGAGGAGGAGGCCGCCACTGGGGCACACATGGGGCCTGGTGGGGGCATCCCTGCTGGTGCAAGTGGTGCAGTCCAGGGCCAGGGGCAGGAGGCAGCACAGGTCACCGTGGAGGGGCCTGTGCATGTCGCTGTCCCTGACCCTGTGAGTGCACCACCATGCACCAGCAGGGATGCCCCGTCCCAGGCCCGTCCGCAGGTAGAGGGGATGTCCATGTCACCTGACTCCCTTCCACCTGCGGACGTGGGAACCCCTGGCCCTGCGGAGAAGGTCCTGATTGGGGTCGCGATGCGCACGGCTGTGATTCGTGATGCCGTGCGTGCTTCCCGGGAGGAGCACGCACGTCATCACGAAGTGCAACGTGCCGACGTGGCCCAATTGGGATCGGCCATGTTCGGGGGTTTCCTGCATGTGTTGGCCAATGTGGCGGTCCTCTCCTCCTCTGTGCAGGCTATCCACCAGTCGTTCTCCTTGCCGTCTTCCAGTCCAGATGCCACCAGGGCCCCCTGTGGACCTGCCCCGACCAATGCAGCCAGCTCGGTGGGGATCCCATCCCTGCCACAGTTGGGAGTCGGAGGTCCAGCAGGGGTGGACAACACAGCAACTGGACCCCAGCAGGTGGAAGATGTGACAGGATCATCAGGCAGGGCACGTGCACGACGGCGTCGGTGGTTTTCATCAGCCTGGATGGCGTCGTGCTGGCAGAGGCAGTGGCGTCGGAGGCAGCAGCGGGCTCGACGTGGGAGGCATCATGGCACGGGGCCATCAAGATCAGAGGGGCAGGCATTGGCCGGAGGGCAGGGCAACCCTGGGATGGTGGTGTCTTCCGTGTGGGAGCAGTTGGTCCAGCGGATAGGTGCGGAGCGGCAGCGGGCGGAAGAGGAGCGACTCGCCATGGTCAGGGCGGAGTTCTCCATGCGTCGGGCGTTGAGGCGGGCTGAGTGCCTCGAGGAAGCTCACAGGGAGTTTGAGCTGAACATGGGGTTATCCCTGCGAGACCTCGGGGCCAGGACAGAGTCCCGCCTCCAGGACATCGACATGGATTTCGATGATACCCTGGCCAGCAACATCAACAAGTGAGCCGCAGGACTTGCCCGCTGCCTTTGTATATAGTTATATAGTTAGTTAGTGTTAGGTTTCCTTTATTTGTTTTTATTATTTTGGACCGCTCGGACAATGGCCACTTTTTTGTATATATTTTTTTCATTAGGTAGTAGTAGGTTTCCTTTATGGTGTTGGGCTCATGGACCCTGGTACATTCCTGTATTTAGTTTGTTTTTTGAAGGAACATTTTCTTTTTTTCATTATTGTGTTCACCATGTGGAAATGGTTTTTCATTCTTTTGCTTCTACTTGATATTGCTTTGGTCAACATTTGTTTTTGTATTCCTTTTTCGTTTTTTGATTTTTACTTTTGTTCTCCAACATGGACCATTTATTTTGCTATCCACATAGTTGTATGTTTGATTTGTTTACTTATTTTTAATCTTTAATACATTTTTTATTTTTACTTCCACTTGTCTTATTTTGTCTTTGGTTTCATACATGTCATGATATGGATTTTGACATTCACTTGCAGCCATTGTGTATGTGTGTGTGACGGACATGTGTTCATTTACATACTTGCCATTGGGGTTGTGTCATGTAATTGCATTCACTATGTGGGTGGATGCAATCCTTGCCTGGGTGTTTGTGCTGGGTATGCTGCCCATTACTGCCATGATTGTGTATCGTCAGGACCTGGGGGCAGGGGGACATGGGTGGGGGCCTGGTGGAGGCTGCCCCTGGTGACTGGGGTGTGGGGGTGGTGTGAGACATGAGTGGGGGCCTGGTGGAGGGTGCCCCTGGTGGCTGGGGTGTGGGGGTGGTGGGAGACATGGGTGGGGGCCTGGTGGAGGCTGCCCCTGGTGGCTGGGGGGGTGGGGGTGGTGGTAGACATGAGTGGGGGCCTGGTAGAGGGTGCCCCTGCACTGCTGGGGTGTGGGGGTGGTGGGAGACATGAGTGGGGGCCTGGTGGAGGGTGCCCCTGCACTGCTGGGGTGTGGGGGTGGTGGGAGACATGAGTGGGGGCCTGGTGGAGGGTGCCCCTGCACTGCTGGGGTGTGAGGGTGGTGTGAGACATGAGTGGGGGCCTGGTGGAGGGTGCCCCTGGTGGCTGGGGGGGTGGGGGTGGTGGTAGACATGAGTGGGGGCCTGGTGGAGGGTGCCCCTGCACTGCTGGGGTGTGGGGGTGGTGGGAGACATGAGTGGGGCCTGGTGGAGGGTGCCCCTGCACTGCTGGGGTGTGGGGGTGGTGGGAGACATGAGTGGGGGCCTGGTGGAGGGTGCCCCTGCACTGCTGGGGTGTGGGGGTGGTGTGAGACATGAGTGGGGGCCTGGTGGAGGGTGCCCCTGGTGGCTGGGGTGTGGGGGTGGTGGGAGACATGGGTGGGGGCCTGTTGGAGGCTGCCCCTGGTGGCTGGGGGGGTGGGGGTGGTGGTAGACATGAGTGGGGGCCTGGTGGAGGGTGCCCCTGCACTGCTGGGGTGTGGGGGTGGTGGGAGACATGAGTGGGGGCCTGGTGGAGGGTGCCCCTGCACTGCTGGGGTGTGGGGGTGGTGTGAGACATGAGTGGGGGCCTGGTGGAGGGTGCCCCTGGTGGCTGGGGTGTGGGGGTGGTGGGAGACATGGGTGGGAGCCTGGTGGAGGGTGCCCCTGGTGGCTGGGGGGGTGGAGGTGGTGGTAGACATGAGTGGGGGCCTGGTGGAGGGTGCCCCTGCACTGCTGGGGTGTGGGGGTGGTGGGAGACATGAGTGGGGGCCTGGTGGAGGGTGCCCCTGCACTGCTGGGGTGTGGGGGTGGTGGGAGACATGAGTGGGGGCCTGGTGGAGGGTGACCCTGGTGGCTGGGGGGTGGGGGTGGTGGGAGACATGGGTGGGGGCCTGGTGGAGGGTGACCCTGGTGGCTGGGAGGTGGGGGTGGTGGGTGACATGAGTGGGGGCCTGGTGGAGGGTGACCCTGGTGGCTGGGGGGTGGGGGTGGTGGGAGACATGAGTTGGACATGGGTGGGGGCCTGCTGGCAGGTGCCCCACAGTGCTGGGGGGTGGGGGTAGTGGGGGACATGAGTTGGACATGGGTGGGGGCCTGCTGGCAGGTGCCCCACAGTGCTGGGGGGTGGGGGTGCAAGGGGACATGAGTTGGTGTTCATTAGTTCAAGGAGACATGTGCCTTTGCTGGGGGGCATGCCCATGTTGGGTGGGCTGCCTGCGGGACATGACCAGGGATGCAGGGTACTCCCCTGTGGTGTGGGCTGCTTGCAGGGGCCGTGGAGGGTGTACAGGGTACACCTGGGAGGACCCACACTGTCAAATCACATGTGGGACTCCCCGGCACCCCTGAAATACACGTACCATGCAGAAATCGCGTGTAAAACTTCCCGCGCACCCCTGAAATACACGCGCCCAGGCTATTCGCGTGTGGAACTTCCCGGGCACCCCTGAAATACACGCATCCAGGCTATTCGCGTGTGGAACTTCCCGCGCACCCCTGAAATACACGCACCCAGGCTATTCGCGTGTGGAACTCCCCGCGCACCCCTGAAATACACGCGCCCCCAGGCTATTCGCGTGTGGAACTTCCCGCGCACCCCTGAAATACACGCGCACAGGCTATTCGCGTGTGGAACTTCCCGCGCACCCCTGAAATACACGCACCCAGGCTATTCGCGTGTGGAACTCCCCGCGCACCCCTGAAATACACGCGTCCAGGCTATTCGCGTGTGGAACTTCCCGTGCACCCCTGAAATACACGCACCCAGGCTATTCGCGTGTGGAACTCCCCGCGCACCCCTGAAATACACGCGCCCCCAGGCTATTCACGTGTGGAACTTCCCGCGCACCCCTGGAATACACGTAGCCCGCTCCCCAGGCCCGATCGCGTGAGGAACTTCACGCGAACCCCTGTAATACACGTAGCCCGCTCCCCCAGGCCCGAGCGCGTGAGGAACTTCACGCGAACCCCTGTAATACACGTAGCCCGCTCCCCCAGGCCCGATCGCGTGAGGAACTTCACGCGAACCCCTGTAATACACGTAGCCCGCTCCCCCAGGACCGATCGCGTGTGAAACTTCACGCGAACCCCTGAAATACACATAGCACGCTCCCCCAGGCCCGATCGCGTGAGAAACTTCAGGCGAACCCCTGAAATACACGTAGCCCGCTCCCCCAGGCCCGATCGCGTGAATAACTTCACGTGAACCCCTGTGATGCACGTACCCTGGAAATCGCGTGTGAGACTTCCCGTGCACCCTGGTATACACGCACACGTATTTTTTGTCAGCGGGTGTCCGTGTTTGTGGGTACCCCTTTGCACGTCATTTTTCCTGGAGGGCCACAGTATGGGACATTCATCATGGCAGTATATAGGTGCTATTTGTTGGCGCACCTTTTGGCGCACATTTCTTACAGCCGCAGAGACGCTACCGCCTGCTTTCTTGTGGCGGTCGTGTTTGTGCCTGTGCGCTGGTTTGACCGTGCGCTTTTTTCACCTATTCTATTCCATGAATACGTGTTGTAGGCGAGCGTGTGGGCGTTCCGCGCACTTGTGCCCTGTACTTCCCCGTGACGCCCACGTTTTGGCAAGTTGTTCCCCATTCCGAGTGTTACGCCCGTGTTCCGCCTACTTTTGTTGCGTGCGCCGCGCTATGTGCGAATTTCGCTGTGGCCTGTGCGATTTTCGCTGTGACCTGGCGCACGCTGTTAGATGGCCTGTGCGCCAACGTGCGCCGCACACTTTTTTATCGCACATCCGCTGGTTTTCTCGCGCACGGCCTTCCATGAATCGACGTGCACTGCTTTTCGTGCGATTTTCGCACTTGCACTGCGATTTTCGCTATTCCACTGCGATTCGCACGTTTTTGCCCACTTGCGCCGCGCTAATTATTCCATGAATCGGCCTGCCAATCTGTACAGCAACAATAGCCAAAACACACCACTTAATGCAAACTCTGGCAAAGCTGCCGAACGACCTATCATTTCCGGACTCATTCTTTCATGTACCCACTTTCTAGGGTGAGCAGGCTGTCATATTACAGATAACCCTGCTGATAATCACGTTCCTTCTATTATATGTTCTGCAAAACGAAAATATCACAGAAAACGATGAACACTTTGCAAACATACTTTGTTTTTCTGTATCCTAAGTGTCTATTTACATTAACACCAAATCATCCTGTTTGATGACACATTTGTATAACACGATCTGGTGACTCAATATGTGGACCATCTGCTGTAATGCCCAATCACTCTGCAAGTAGGATTATTTCAAGATTTAAAATAAAATATGGATTTCGAGAAGTCTGTGAAAATGGCTAAATATAGGGAACCTCATGAAAACAAGTTAATTGTGGAGTCCCTGTGACTGAATTTCCTATAATAATCTCTTCGGCAGGTGTCACTGTCGCATTGTGGGTATCTTATGCTTGCATTTCCAAACACACCATTATCTTTAAAGGGTGTTCTCTAGCCTACATGCATAGCGTTGTATTGGTCTATGTGCATTTAACACTGAGAATAGTTCATTACAAACCACATTCTTCTGTACTCGCATTGGCCACCTTCATCTCTGTCCTTGACTCCGTGTGATTGGGAGGTGGATGGGAGACAGACCTCCTGCCTATTACGTATGGTGTTAAGCCTAACCCCACTATGCTGCATTCAGTCTTCATACTGTTAGAGGCCACGGATGGCTGGCATCAGCGCTGCCAACAACGTAGGTTCCTGGCATGTGTGCAGGGTGCTAGGTTGACATGTTTCAGTAGCTATTGCGTGCTTTTAGTGAGCTATGCTACTCTAATTCTGGCTTGAGTGGGCAACTCTTACAAGCATATTCCACACACGATGTCAATTTCTGTAGCTTCTACTAAGAAGCATAGCGTTTGTTGCCAGATTGGCTGCTAGACTCAACCAGTAAATGAATGCCCTAACCAGCTCCTCACTTACGTCCCTACAAAGTCTTCAGCTTAAGGCCCTACAAGGTTTGCCTTTTCTTATTCATTCTTATCTCCGGGGTCGGTCTCAGTCAGGCTTTCATACATTTATATAATGTTTTTGAACTCGCTGGAAGTGTTGGAGACTGTTCAATGCATTTGCTTGCAGTGAATGGCACTTTTCAGTCACCACCCTCTTCCAGTATCAAATTGTGAAATATACTGATCACACAATCCCAGCACAATCATGTTTTGCATTGCAAAATACCCGATAAGGTATCCAGGCCATCTCATTAAGGGGGCCCATGTGAACCACTTGACTGTTCCCATTAATTACATTCCCTTCCTGCTCCTTCTACCCTATTCTGGCACTCCATTTCCCCAACCAGGAAGCCAATCTGTCCTATTCAGGAGAAGGCCAAAGCAGAGAGAACGTTTGATGCATTTTGTAGGTGGAGGATAAGATCAGAGCACTCAGAACCTGAAATGCATTTAGTACGTGGAGAAGAAGGCAAATGCACTGGAATCCCCACATGAACTTGGTACGCAGAGGAGCAGGCCAAATCACTGAGAACCCCATGTGGATTTTGTAGGTAGCAGGGCAGGGAAAGCACTGCAAACCCCACAATCATTTTGTAGCTGGAGTTAAAGGGCAAAGCACTGGTAATCCCCTTGCACTAAAGACGGACTAGCAGGAGTACCCGTCGTCTGAACGGGTTCTGTAGACAGAGATGATAACACTGATCCTGTAGGTCGCTGTTCTGATTTGCACCCTGAAGTAAACACACTAAGATTGGGCGCGTGTGGCTGGCTGACATACCCTGGAGCAGACGTTGGGGAGAGGCGAGAGTTGGTGTGCTGCTGCATACGGGGACCTACTGTGCTCTCTCCCCGTCTATGTCCTCACCGTGATGTGGTACAGTTTGTTGCTGTGTATTGCAGTGCAAATATCTTGGAAACTGTGCATCTTAGGGCCTGGACCTCGAGTTTTGTTACTCGTGTCCTTCTACCCCACATTGATGCTTTGCCAATGTCAGACAACCAGCTCATGTGTGGAGGTGCTGAAATCTGGGGAAAGGGGTGAGGCACCAAATTGTCATGTAGCTAGAAATGTCTGGATGGTCATACCAGGTAACTAATCAAATTTTGGTGCAGATTGGTGAAACAGTGTGGAATTGTATATGGAACCGTGCTTACCCACACACCCACAAACAAATGTTGACTTTTGCTGAAATCCGGGGAAAGGGTTGGGGTGTCCAAAAGTCATATAGCCAGTAATGTCCAGGGGGATCCTAATAGGTAACTATGCAACATTTGGTGCAGATTGATGAAACTGTATGGATTTGTATAAGAAACAACACTTTACCACAAACCCACAAACAAATGTTGACTTTTGCTGAGTTCTGAGGCAATGGTTGGGGTGTCCAAATATCACATCGCCAGTAATGTCCGGAGGGTCCTAACATGCAACTATGTAAAATGTGGTGCAGATTGATGAAAAGGTGCGGAATTGTGTAAGGAACAATGCTTCACCACACATCCTGCCACAAACAAACACATTTTGACTTTTATATGTATGGAAGATAGGAGAAGAACAATACACTGAGTGGAGAACCCCACATCCATTTTGTAGGCATAGGAGAATGCCAAAGCACTAAGGACCCCAAATTAATTTGCTAGGCAGATGATAATGCAGCCCCCTCATGCATTGACTAGGTGTGGACCTGGCGCTGGCATTGTGTTAGGCACTGTGGACGAGTTTGTGATTACCAGAACATGGCCACAAGCAATGCTCCTGACACAGTGCCCTCTGGACATACTGGGCACACTTGGCACATTCGATCCCTTTAATGTATCTCAGGACATGACCAAAGCCTAAGTCCTGGTGCAAAATGAGTGGCAAGTGTGGCAGGCCATACCCATCGGGCACATTGGGTCAACTCGAGGTGCCAGGGCATGGCTGTCAGCCATCTCTCAGGCAATGTATGCACTGGGCAATGTGACCTATGGACACATTGGGTCTCTGTCAGGCAATTGCCCAGTTAACAATGGATCATGTTCATAGACCTCCCATAGTGGTTACAGGTCATTGACTGCGGCCAAGTAACCTCTGGGCCTGGCCAGACCTCGCTTCAAAATGGCCCCAGTAACCCCAGACATATTTGAGTATTTGTCCTGGGGAATGGCCCACAGTCCTATGTGGGCAATAATACCCAACAACCACCAATGGGGTACATGTTGTCTCTGGGCATGTCCTCAGGTCAAGCACTTTTGTCACTTTTAGGGGCAAATAAGTGGCTGGGGCCTGGCTAAAGACCATGACCAGGGGCCATTTTGGTGGGGTGAATGTAAAGCCAGAAACAAGATGTTTGGAAGGTTTTGAATCAATCCCTACCACTGCCATTTTAAAGCCCTTCTGGGACTATGCAGAAGGGGCCAATCTTTTGCAAAACAGTCTGGTGCTGCCCCCATTGGGAACAGTCCAACCCAAACTTCTTGGCAGTCGTGTCTTCTGCACTGAAGCACAATCAACCCAGGCATGTTTTGGCCTTGCCGGGCCTCATGAGTGAGGGGCAGCTTGGTTCCCTATGACATAGCGAACAAGGGATCTAGATCTGGGCTTCTCTTCTCTTACATAGGGAAACAAACTATAACCCAACAATGTGATAGGTAGAATGTTCTGGCTAACCTCCCACACCAAAGGTTTTAGACCATCTGTGCCACGTCATTGGGCACTTAGGGATGCTGGAGGATACAAGTAGCTACAATGGCCTGCACCCATCAAAAGTAGACACTCGCCTGGCAGGTAGCCCAGCCCAATTTCTACCTTGCCCAGGATATGGGTCAACGATCATGTCCAGCGCCAGTCCAAGCCATCAAAACTAGCCTATGGTCCTGCAGCCATGCGCAATTGACACTTTTCCCGTGTCCTGGTCATTGAGCATATATCTTTTAATGTTGCACATTATTAAATCCAAGTTTTGGACAATTTTTGTAGTATGGCATACAGCAGACAATGCACCCAAAACCATCCCGTAACTAAACTGGAAAACATACCAAAACACATATGACTGGTTAAGATTTAATACTCAAAACCAGTCTCCACAGTGTTTGGTCGCACCCCACTCTAACATATCATCTAATAACAAAATTGAATTGAGTGATGTGAAACTTTAAATGGCATATGCCACAGTTGTACAGCATATTAAACAACACACCGAACTGTGCAGTATCTCAAAAACATGTGTCACAGTTAAGCAGTGAATCATAAGATATGCTCCACCAATATAGAAACCACCTAATGATTACTGTGACATTTTAAGGCAAATCATTCAATCACCATTTTAAGAAACACACTGAAACACTGCACATATTATTTTAATGAACACGTGTGGCATTTTCAGAAGACAGTCACCACATTTCAGCAGCAGAAAACTCATTACGGCTGACCAGCATATAAAAAAAAATGAAAGAACCTCTGAATCTCCTTCCAGAAAAGAGAAATCCTTTTTTTGTGCGATGTATTCAAAACACTCACCCTAGGATCACAGCGCAGTTACCCATGAACCATATCTACTTATTCAGAGAGCATCAGGATTTGAAAATCAGCAGAAATTGTCATTCCATTGGGGTTGTTTCCAAAAACAGGAGAAAGGGCCCATTTAATGCAGGATTTTGTTAGATGGGGCTGCGAGGACAAGTTGGGTATCAAGGAAAGGAGGACTGGGTGCATACCCAGTCCCCAATGCACAGACATCATTAGAAAGTTACTTGTATTGGATAATAAAATGTAAGTACTAAACTACTTAATGAGCGCTCTTAAAAATGTGTCCTGTCCCTCTATCAGGGCCCAGAGCATGTCCAGTGGGAGGATGCAGCAAAGTGGAAATGGTGACTTGTTTAACTTAACCCCTGGTCTTGAAACTGTATCCCTGACCCCTCCTAGGGGGCACACCGGATATCATTTGGGTGTGCATGGCGCTCCCTTAAATAAGCAGATGGTGACTGTTTTTGCAGGTTCAACATTATGTTTGCCTAAAGGTGGCTCAGTTTGCAAAGGTTCGGAAACCCCCGCACCATACAGTGTTAACAAAATCAAGAGAATAATAACTTTAACATTTATGAAAGTTAGTTACTGAATCAGGTTACCTCATTAGTAAAATAAAGAGCTATTGTAATTAGTACAAGTAAGGCACATTCAATACCTAATGATAACATGAGTGTACATTGTTCACAGCTTCAAGTCATCGAAGTAGCCAAGGAGAAAGGTACCATTGTAATGCACACATGGATCCATAACTACTGGCCTACACTATCAGACCCCTAGCCCTGAGAGATCATGGGAACACTAACACCAATACCAATGGTAACCCTAACACTGAAAAACACATTTAAATGAGTGATAAGTGAGCACATTGACAATCTGCAAGCAGTTTAGAATATGACACACAAGTGAAGCCCTGAGAAAGTGCGACAGTTATCAGACAGTTGTTAGTTAGGTGAAGGCATGGAAAGATAACCGACACCATATTCCACTATAACAGAGTTAACATACAACATATTTGGCCTCATTCCATGTTTGTTGGTGACAAAGTGGGTATAATCCTGTTACTGCTAAATGTTTTTCTTGTAACAGAATTATTTCAATTCCTACTGTACTGCCAAATTTACATTTTTGGCATAGTCACCAGCAGCAGAATTACTGTGCATGAAATCCTATTTTTCTAGATTAAGTTCTGGATTCACCTCCAGCTTGTTGCTGGAGGTAAATCTTCCACTTTTCCTCCAAATATTGGTGGATTATCCACGCTGTCATTTCCCCTGTAGTTTTCCAACAAAAATTCCCATGGAGTCCTTTGGACTCCAACAACGGGGAATTATATAGAAATCTAACAAGAAAACCATCAAATTTCACGAACATCATTCAAGTAGGTAAACCATTGCTGACAAATAATAGACTATGACTGGCCTAACAAAGTATACAACTAAAGCATGCAAAGCTACTGTGTTAGTAGAAAACAGTAGCTTTGTGAGAAGAACATGTTTGCTCTGTTAGTAGAAAACCTTAACTCTGTTAGTAGGATACATTAGTTGTGTTACAGAAAGCATTACCGGGATCAGCAAAATTGTGCAACATTACAAAAATCTTACCTCCACAGAATGAAAAATTAACTATATTACACAGCCCACGGTAGTGGCTGTGCAGTTATGGTTAAGTTGCTAATCCCATAAGAAGAGCACTTTTTGGGCGGCTTATAACTTTGCTCCGCCTGGACGAATCCTCACCAAACTTTGCAAAAAATAAGTATATGGCCCACTCTGAATTTTTCTGAGGTTTGCTCCAGGGTGGGGGCAAAGTTATAGGGGGGAGTTCCACAATTTCTTTTTTCCCATAGACATAATGGGAAAAAACTTTGCGCATGCCTACATCTCAAACCGCTGGACGGATTTCCACCAAATTTGCGGCAGGAGCGGCGGCTTGGTCCCGTAAGTGTGCTTTTGTTAATTTGGTGTAAATCCGTCCAGTAGTTTTTTTTTTTTTAATGGGCAAAACGTTAGGCAGAAAAGTGTGTGATATCTATGTCCACTCCACGGACACACTTCCCTGTTTGCTCCGCCGACAGGACACTGATGGCGAATCAGCTTGCGTCATGTTCGTGGACACGCAACATGTTCTCTGATTGGCTGGGATGAGGCGTGAGGTGCGTCACATTTTTTGGATGCTCCCGCCATCTTGGATCCGCCAACAGCACGGCGGCAAACAGAGTCACAATGCAATTTTGGGGAGTGTGTTGGTGTGCAGAAGTGCTTGGGGAGGGTTGGGGAGTAAGAGATGGGTCAAATACTGTATTTGTTTAAGTGGCAGGTGCCCTTGATGTGTTTGCCATGTCCGCGGCCATCGCGGTTGTCCGCGGACATAATAAATGCACTACTGCCTATTTTACTTTATTATGATGTTGGTTTTGGGTTGTTAGTAGATGATTGATTGTAATTAATATCCCCTATAAGCAGCTTACATACCATAGTCAAAATGTTTGGTATTATAGGTGTGTTATGCTGCGGTGGTTGTGGCCAGGGCCTAGAGTCTTTGGTGCAGATGTGTTGATTATTTTTCTGTTTTTGGTTGATGGCGTATTATTGCTTGAAATGGGTGCAATGTTTGAATTATGATGCTCTCATATACATTTAGTTGTTGCAGGGGTTTTGGTAGTGGGAATAATTCCAAGTTATTTGTGATAGCACGTGAAGGTGTTTGGTTGTTGTCAAGTTTTGCAGTGCAGTAATTGCAAAGTATTAAGGGGTCAGTAATGTCATATTTGCTTTCTGCTATAAGGTAGAGAGCTAATTGGGACCATTTCAAATCTTCATTGTCTTTTTTTTTGTATGTTATGTCTATAGTTTTTGTGGTACTTTTATAAGAAGTCCTGCGGCAACACACACACACACACACATGGTTTGGTACTTCAGTGGAGGTACTTTTAAACTTTAGTATTTCTTTATGTATGTGTATAATAGAAGGTTGCTATGTGTACAGTAGTTGCTAGTTTGCTGTACATCTATTTCATTTTGTAAGTGGCTTTGAATACCAAAAGATTTTCTCTGGATATGCTCTATTTCTTCGAGTAGTTGCTTGGCTGTACCATGTAGAAGATTTTTATTTAAATTGGCTAGTGCTAAAGCAAGACTTTTATCATAGTAGAGTTTTTAGACCAGATTTCTTATAGTTGAATGATGTGTTGATATCATTTTGACATGTTGGAAGGTGCTTTTGCAAATAGGTCCTGAAAGGCAGGCTAATGAATGCCATTGTAGTCCTGTGTATTTGCGCACTGGACAGGCATCCATATTTTGAAGTAGTTTCATTTTGATTTTGTCTTTGCTTTTTACATACTGATTGAGGAACTGGAGTAAAGATTTGAACGATTTTCTGGCAATTTTACACATTGATGTGCACAGGCATTTTAAGACTGGACATTTTGGTAGGGTAGAATGGGGAGGTGATTCCGAGTTTTCTGGGGATATTTTTGTGAGCAGAGTTTCTTGTTCCATAATGGTGTTATTAAGTTGTTCATACCCTCGTCCACTGCTATGTATGGCAATTGGGTTTGTTTGATTTGTTTATATGCTTCTTCATTAAAATATGGTTCTGTGGTCATAGTGTGACTCCATTCACCTCCAAAGATGTTTAAGAAGCTATTTTTGTTGATATTCCGTTTATTGACAAGTCTTTTTTTGTAGTTTAGTAGTTAGATTTGTTAGTGGTTTCATCCAGTTTAAAACTAAAATAAATAACTTCCTTTGAGAAGGATTTCACTGTCTACAAGAGCCTCTAGGATTAATTTTCTACGGTAGGTTTTAAGGGTTGTGCATGATTTCTCTCCTGTTTTTAAAAGCTTCTGAAGGACTCTGTGGCGGAACATTTTTTGTAAAACATTTCTTTTGGTATGCTTACTTGCCACTACATCAAGATTTATAGGTGCAGCGTTAGCAGTAGTGGTAGCTGAAGTCTTGTTAATCACTTTCTGTGTGGTGTTACATTTTGATAGAGGAGGGAAAGTTTCTGTACTGGAAGCTTGTTTTGTTTCGCTTAATGACTGTATTAGCTGTTTTGTTTGAACTTTTTGTACAAAATCTGCTACAGATGGATGCTTATTTTGGACACTTTTATTTTGATTTGCTCTACTTCTGTGTTGCTTTCTACAGAGTTGCTTTTTGGTAGGCATTTGTTGGGGTCTGTTGGAGAAAAAAAGAAAGTGTGGGTTGGGCTGTTATGCAGTGTATGCATGCTTTGTGCATGAGTGTCTGAGTATGATGTTAAGTATGATTGTGAGGGTGTGTGATTGTGCAATGGGCAGCTACATCAAGTTGGGAAGGCTATTCTTGTATTTGTGTGTTACTATACTGGGCTTCAGTTGACAATATAAAGTACGCAACTGGTAAGGGGAAGCACCAATACTACATCTAATGGTAAAGGGTTGATATATTTCTTTCTTCTACAATACTAAAATGCTAGTGTGTTTGAGTAACAGTTAGAACATTATGTTAGTGTTGTACTTACTTTTTTGGATGGAAAGAGTAGGTTTCTTCTAAGTCCTTGTTCGTACTTCAGACGCTTCTGCTTTTCAGGAGAGTGGTCTTCACTGAAATTGTAAAAGAAAGAAGTTAGTGAATATGTGTGTTCATAGCACTTTTGTACACATTGTTTTGCACTTTCCTTTGCCTATGTGCATCCTGTATATTTTACTTAGAATCTGTAAGTTGAATATGTTTTTCAAATGAGTATAATAGTAAACGTATAGAGCACACTTGCTTTTTTAATGTTATGTGAATGGATGTTAAGAGATAGAAGAAATAATCATATACATTTTTTTGCTATTTTTACAGGGTAAATGGCAGAGATTGTACATAAAATCATTCAATTTATGGCTTTGTGAAGTTGTGGTAAATAAAGCAGAAGGATTTCATATAGAGGCAGTGGTGTTGTTTGATCTAGGAGCCTTTCTAATGATATTGGGCCTCATTACAAGTGCTCTGGTCCGGAATTAACGCAGCCGGTATAACCATTATGGCACCATTTCCACATCCGCCTAATCATGACCTGCAAACCCGGAAACAGCACCACCTCCAACCGCCACCGCGGAGTTAAAGCTCCCGTAAACTCCACCTGCACGGAAACTCCTCCGTTGCCGGCAATACGAAACACTGCGATCATCACAACTAGCGCGGACATGGAAACACCGACAACAAAATGGCGGTAAAACCGTGATCACGGTGGCGGTACCGCCACCACAGCGAACATGATGTTAAACTGTGCCTGGTGTCCTGAATCAGGCCACAGGTGCACCAAATCAGCCCAGCTGGACCCAGCAGGCCACTGGGTGTGTACAAAAGGGCCACACCCAGCCCAACTCAAAACAGAACCATGCAGGCAGCAGCTCTAGTAGCATTGGGACTGGGCCTACTGAACCAACAGGCAGCACTGCACATGATGGCAGTAATGTTGCAGAGGAGGAGGAGGAGGCGGAGGCGTAGGAGGTGCAGGCGGCAACCAGCTAACCCTGTACCCATGGCAAACCCCATTGTCCAGCCGGCAGCACCTCGCAGGCAGCCTGCAATACCACGCATCAGGGCCTCAGCCTGGAACCTCACCCCAGGACAGATCCACACATTATACCGGCTGGACCGTCCAACAATCCTGTACATCACTGGTCTGATAGAGGACGACATCAGCAGCCACATAGACACCCCTACCGCCACCCCCCCCTCCTGAAGGTCGTGTTTGTACTGCACTTTCTTGGCACCAGTACCTATCAACACACAGTCGGTGAGCTGCACGGCCTATCACAACCATGTTTCTCAATAATCCTGGTTCAGGTACTGGATGCCCTGTTGCGCCATGTGTCTGAACAGGTTGCCCTACCCCGTACCCTCCCCCAGGTGATTGCCACCAAGTTGGCCTTCCATGCCATAGCAGGCATGCCAAAATGCATAGGTGCACTTGACTGCACCCACATTGAGCTGACAGTACCACGTGCAATTGAAATGGTGTTCCGCAATAGGAAACAGTACCACTCACTGAATGTACAGATGGTATGTGATGCGATGCTAGTGATTACACATTGCTGCGCACATTTCCCGGGCTCAACCCATGACTCAATGGTACTGCGGAATTCAACATTGCCACGGTACATGGAACGCTATGCTGGACAAAGCACATGGCTATTGGGTGAGTACAGCTGCCAATGCTCCGGACCTGTATAAGTGGGGTGTGTGTGTGTGACCAGGGCAATGAGCTACATGAGTGGGCTGCTGCGACTGCACATGCATCACCCCCCGGCCATCCACTGAATAGACAACAGAACCCAAACTTCACAAAGCAACACATGACAGGTAGCCACAGTGTGGCCGTACACACCCTGTCACCTGACACACACAGCCTGAACTCCTGCTGGCACACACACCTGGAGCCACAGCAACCCCCCCCATCCCATAATATGTAACACAGCACTCACACTGCACATGATGGCTGTACATGAGACGTCCTACATCTACTATATCATCACTGTGGAGTGACCCTGCCATGTGTGCACATCACTGCACAATGCCATACTCACAAGCCACATGCACACCAATGCATTGGCCAATGTCCAGCTGCCAACCCCCACTATGATGGCCATAGATGATTAACACCCATCAGTGAAAACACTGCATGACACATACACATGAATGAACAATTACATAAGATTGCACTGCATCTGATGAAGGCATGATACTACCAACACTGACATGTCTCCCACATCTACATCCCATGTAGGAGATTCCGGATATGCACTCACGCCATGGCTGATGACGCCTGTACAGAGGCCAAGGAACGGGCATGAAGATGCGTACAACAGGGCACATGTCCGCACACGTGGCATGATTGAGAGGACATTTGGACTACTGAAGGCCCGGTTCCGCTGTTTAAGCAGATCTGGCGGATCACTGCTGTGCAGCCCAGTGAAGACGGGTAAAATTACGCTCGTTTGTGCCATGCTGCACAATCTGTGCCAGCGCAGGAACATTCCAATGCCCCCAGATGGAGATGATGAAGATTGGGATGGTGATGGAGACGGAGATGGGGACGGGGATGGGGATGGGGATGGGATGGCACAACCACCTCCTGGGGGTTCACTAGGTGGACAACGAGCACGGGATGCACTGATTCGCATTTACTTTAGAGAGACAGCACATCCACAGAATTTCAGGGATATGGTGATGCCACTAAATGAATAAAGGGTATTTCCGTGACCAGATTGTAATTGTCCCTGCGGGTCGGCCATGTGTTTTTGGGCATGATCTGTCGATCGTGGAGAAATTATTATGTGATAATCCTATCATTTGCCCATCGCCCTGGCTGACCTGCTTTTGCGGCACTAAATCATATCCCCCGCCCCTGAGCCTGACATCAACAAAGCATTCACATTCCCCGCCTCTCTCCGTGACGTTACTGGGCTGCGTAGCCAAACGCGCCCAGTCGACTTCTACACGACTTCACACAGAACCCGTAAAACAACACAGATCATCTCACAACACAGCGCGCAACAATTCGGAATATGAAACTGTGTTTTAAAAGCAAACAGCAAGATTGTACAATTGGTAAAGTACATTTATTTGACGTCAAATGTTTAGAGAACATTCAGCGATTCGCATTTGTCTTTGCTCTGATCCGCAAAAGTTCATCTTAAGTCACGCGCTGTTCCTTTGCGGTACACAGGGTGTTGGTTTACAGTAAAAGAAGCACTATGGTCGCACTGATAATCGCAAGGCTGTTCCAACAATGGGGCACTACCCCACCGTAACGGTTGGTATGTTGCTTCTAGCCGCTAGTACCGTGTAAGGGCATATTGGTCCTTGCCGATCGTCCCATAAAATGGTCAGGGTGGTGAAGTTGTTGACATGGAGCTGCACCTGCAGCTGAAGAACCTGTCAGCCGGGGTCTGGAAATGATGGCATTGGCAGATGGCATTGGCAGTAGGGAAGGATGTACCTGTATTAAAAACATGAATTAGTCTCTCCAGCCGATCTTCATTGAAATTATTAATTTCATTTATTGGGCCTGAAACTATTTGCTAGCGAGGATAGTGCAACGGAGTTTGTTACATTATTCCCACTAACCCACCCCCTCTCCTCCGCCTTTTTCATATCCGCCTGAGCGCCAGGGGAGCACTTCGGCGTTGATAGTGCGCGCCACAAAATGCCACATTGAACGAACAAGTCCAACTTAACCGGCCTTTAACACTACGCTATTGTTAATATATTCCGGGATCAAATCATCTAAAGGGTTACTTACATTAGATTTGCATTTTCCATTGTCTAGGCGTAATGCAGTCCCTAAATACCACTCCGTCTGTGCCAACAATCTTTTTTATAGTGAACAAACATGAAAATCGGTCTCGTTTCTGAAATTTCATCCTTATCATCTTATTGCACCCCTCCTTCAAAAGAAGTCTTTAGGCACGGTGCCTGTCTGTCAAGGTCAAAAAACAATCAAACTTTATACTGCGAGTCGTGGGCCACTTCGGCCCGTGAGCAATAAATCGAAGCAGCTGACTTTCACTGTGAACGTGCATACATTCTTACTTTGCAACATTCTGTGTAAAGCCATCCCTGAGAACTTGAATTCTACACTCCATCTTTGTATATTGTCTGCGTGCTTTGTTTAGTGGACAAGGGGTCGGGTTGGGTCCGTGGCGAATTTTACTGCGATCGACCGATTAATGTTTGGAAGCGCATGGCCGACCCGTAGGGACAATAAAAATGTGGGACCGGAAATACCATTTAATTGTACTGCATATAAAAAACAGATGTCCACTCATTATGGTACTTTTCAAAGGTGTTGTATTTTCGATAAACCAGGTAAGAAAGTGCATTGGGTAGGTAAGCTGTACACCCGTGCCCACCCACCACCCAAACGTACACACCCCCAACCAGGCCCCAAACAACTAACCCCCTAATGGACCTCCCCCACCACCCAAATGTACCCACCCCCCTACACCCCAAATGTCATGTTGACTGGCATCCCCACATGCCACTATTTGCGGGTGTGCTTATGCTGTGTCGTGTCCTTGCTGGCGGCTGCAGTCACACGACTAGAACGCCTCCTGTCCTGGCAGTGGCAGAGCTGGATGGGGTGGTGCTGGCTGAGGTGAATGTCGGTGTGACTGTGGGCAAGCGCCCTTGAAACGCCTGCTTGGCTACCAACATTGACTGAGCAATGCTGGATTGCACACTGTTCCCTTCCCTGACATGGCGTGCCACGGTGACAATGGTGGCCACAAATCATCCAATCGACCTGGAGAGCCGCCGCACTGACGTAGCATTGCTCTCACGCTGCAGCCTGGCCTCCTCCAGCTGACTTTCCACCAGCTGCGTCAGGGTGGCCTGTTGTTGCTCAAAGTGCTGCAAGCGTGTACTGAGCTCAGCCATGGAGGGAGTTGGGGAGCACATGGGGCTGTGCAGTTCTTGGGGGCTTAACTGTAGGCCATGGGTGGGTGACACCTCATCCAGGTTGTCCCCCTCACCCTGTTGTACTGCTTCGGCCTGCATGGCCGGGCCACTTCCATCACTTGATGCAGCCTCCTCAGCTGTGCAGATGGGCTGCGAATCATCATCCCGGTCTAGGGTGGGTGCCCGCATGGGGATGGTGGCATATGCTGGTGTGCCGGATGTAGCCGGTGTGTCTGATTTAGCCGGTGTGCCTGATGTAGCCAGTGTGCCTGATGTAGCTGGTGTGCCTGATGTAGCTGGTGTGCCTGATGCAGCCGGTCCTTGTGTGCTGGAGCAGCTAGCATCATCCTCCGTGCAGAAGTGCTGAGTTTGGCGTGTGCAGGTGGCCGCTGCGTTGCCTCTTGGCCATCGCTGTCACTTGTCTCGACTGTGGGGATACAGAGGGCATGCTGTTAGTTGTGTGATGTTACTAGATGTGTCCATCACATGCATCCGACATGATAATCCATGATCACTTGCATGTACACACTTGTGACTATTGATGCACTCAGGTGTGTGTGTGTCTGCTTTCAGTCAGGCACGCACTGTGTGCATTTCCACGGTTCATGCTTTGGGGATGTGTTACTTGTCATCTGGCCAGTCAGTGGGTCCATTGGGTCACTCCTGCTCTGTTGGGGGGGGCATTGTGAGTGGGTCCATTGGGTCGCTCCTGCCCTGTTGGGGGGGGCATTGTGAGTGGGTCCATTGGGTCACTCCTGCCCTTTTGGGGAGGGGGGGCATTGTGAGTGGGTCCATTGGGTCACTCCCATTCACACTTATGGCTTTGGGCACTTACCAGCATGTGCAGGTGGGCTCACTCCTGCCTCTGCCTCTCCTATGCCGTGGATCCCTTCGAGGTGCATGACACTGCTGCAGCGCTCCCCCCACGGTTGCAACTTGAAAGCGGATGCAGGGCCTCTGCCAGTGGTGTGTTGGCGGTGTGCAGTCATGAGGTTGCGCACCCAGAGCCTGAGGTCATCCCACCTCTTATGGCAGTCCTTCACAGAGCGTGTGGTCACACTGACCGCTGTGCACTTGCGTGCTGCTTCCGCCCACACCTCCTTGCGCCATTGCTGAGTAGCGCGCCGCTGGTCTGCACTAAAGAGCATTTCCGCATGCTGGTATCCTGGATGCCATTCGATGAGTTGTCAGTCTCAGGGAGGTAATCTGACCTGTGGTGTCTGAGGATGGCAGTGGATTGTGCTTTGTATAATGGCCGCCTCTCTGTTTCCATTTTTTTCCCGCAATAATGCTGTTTCCGCTTCCGGTGTTGGTGTTTCCGCTTCCGGTGTTTCCGTGTCGGTGGGGGCGGACACGGGTTTAGCACCGTTTTCTGTGGCGTAAAGTCCATGTGCATGGGTGTTTACATGACCGCGGTGACTCAGTTTCCGCCTCGGTGTGTTGCGCGCGACCCAAGTTCCGTAATCGGCCCTTATTTCTGCAACCTTGCGGTCGCGGAAGTGGAGTAACCGTCGTCACGGAATCACCGGATTCCGGCACAGCCGACTCGTAACGAGGCCCATGGTCTGTGTGTGTGTTTGAATGAAGATGTATGTACTCATCCTGGATGTGTGTAATTTTATAATACACTGCACAGACTTTTTCATAATTATACTATTATTTTCCCCATCTTTTAATATGAAACAATCATTTTTAGATAGGTGTGTCTGTAATCAAAAATTTGGAGAGCTGAAAGGTTTGCAATTGACACTTCATCATAGCAGATGGGAGAAATTATAGTGAATTCATTTTACAGTTTATACAGGGTAATATCTTTTTATTTATTTTATTTTGCATTTTTAAAGCACTTACGCCACCCACGGGCATCGAGGCGCTGATACAGGAATTGTTTGTTTTTTAGTTGCGTAATTATTTTGTCTTAGTTGCCTATTTATAACGCGCTTAAACATCCAGAGGTTTCTAAGCACGGACCCGGGGAGCGAATCTGTGTTGCTTCGTGTCGTTTTGCTTTCAAGGCACGCACATAGCTGAGCTATGCTCTCGGGATGCATTGTATTACTAGAAGAGGTGTACATGTACTGTGTAGGAAATATTCATACCTGTAGTCTGTATTCATGCATGTGGATGTGCATGAATCTGCATGTAGAAATCTTGGGGAGTTTTACAGTAGTTGTTGCTGTAGGTCCTTCGCAGTCACATCCAAATTGTACTGAGAGTGATCAATAGTACATCTAAAGTGCTGATCTGTGATGACCGAGTTAGATGTAGAGTTCTTGGATGTGATTGGTGGGTGATTGTTTGACTGCTTAACAGTAGCCAATGAGGAAGTGGGGAAGAGAGTGTAGTGGAAAGGGTAGAAGGGCTGCCCCAGTGTTACTTACGCACTCCACGGACAGCACGTTTGTTCGCAGACAGGATATGCCACATCCGGGGTTTCCGAGCATGAAGTGGGAGTGTATTTTGAGGATTAGCCAATCAGGTGTTGAAGTTCTGCTGCATATTGAGAGGGGCTGTGTGTAGTGAAGATGCCAGAGGTGTAGAAAATCAGGGTTTTGGTGTTTGGAGATATGTTTGTGAATGGTTTGGAGCAGTATGTTAAATCTAGGAATGTGGCTCACCAATTTGACACAAAAGGAGTGGATGTGGTGTGGAGCACTGTGCCTGATTTGAATTTGCAGGCAATTCTAGTAGTTTTTCAGGATCTTTTTAGGTTTCATAGTCCACATGTAGTTGTTGTACACTGTGGTTCTGTGCTTTTGGGCTACGTCAGTGCCCTTACTTTGTTGCAATATCTGAAAAACTTGGTTCAGGCAATCATGAAAGTCCTTCCAAATGCCAAGGTTATTTTTTCTGCTTTGTTACCTAGAGCAGTATGGGACAATAGTTGTGTTTTTTGTCCTCAGCCAAATATAGCTAGGTGTGCAATCAACCGAGGCATGTTTGCTTTCATGCTTAGAGCTGGTATGTTCTTTTGTAATAATGAGAAAATTGATTCTGGTAATGTTGTTTATTTTAAAGGAGATGGCATTTCTTTATCTTTTATGGGAAATGCCATACTGTTTTGGAACTCAAGGGTTGCTTTGGAGAAGCTAATGTGAAGATTTTTGGAGGAAAACAAGAAAGAAAGAAAAAAGAAATACAAAATAAAAGGTGTTTCTGAAGCATCTGCAAACATTTAAAAAGGCTCTTTTCAGAGCCAACCTCAAAGGGGAAATGGGGCACACTATTTAAATTTTCATTCCCTACGCTCAGATTTTTCAATTTGTCCACGGACAGCGCAGTTTTGTGGGCAGCGCGTATTACATACAGGGATTTTGGGGTTGCGAGGCATGCACATGAGACTGAGCAGAGAAGGGATTGGTCAATAAGGTTTACTGGGTGTGTTGTGTAAGGAGAGAGTTTGTCAGTAGGTGTTTTTCCTGAGAGAAGAGCAGATAGCTATGGCTGTGTGTTTCAGAAAGCAGTTTGTTTGGTTTTTGGGAGATTCATGGATAAATTGGTTGGAGGTGCATGCAGACCATTGTGGAGTGGCTGCTCATCTTGGATTCTCTCATGTGAAAATGCACTGACATGTATTGAGTGGAATGAAGTGGGTGGATTTGGTACCTCTCTGTGCTTCTTTGGTAACACAGCGTCATCCAGACATTATCCTTATTCATTGTGGAGGGAACAGTTTAGGACATGTGTCTGGAATCTCTTTGCAATTTGCAATGAAAGAAGGACTTGGGAAAGTCATGGACATGTATCCAAACTCCAGAATAATTTTTTCCAGTATTGCGCAGAGACAAATGTGGCTGCGTTCTTTTTCATTTGGTCCACAAATGGAGAAAGCCAGGCACAATGTTAACAAGGCTGTTTGTGCCTTTTTGAGAGAAGTTGGTATGTCCTCTTTTCAGAATGAAAATATTATGTTTTGTAGCGCACCCTTTTTTCGCAGAGATAGAGTACATCTTATTTATGCCGGCAATCAGATTATTCGGAGAAATATACAAAATGCATTGCGACCTTTTTTGGAATTCCAGCAATCCATTTTGCAGTAGGTGTTGACCATTTGAAGTTTTTGAAACACAAAAAACACCACAAAAAGGCTCTTTTCAGAGCCACCTCTTCCCTCCAAGAGAAAAGTGCAATATTGTGATAGGGCAGCTCTGCACAGTTTTTAGATGTTCGCAGACTTCTAAAAAATGGACAGGGCCCTGCACTATTTATTTGTCATTTCTGTTTTTAAACTGTGAAAGGTGGCTCTGAAAAGAGCCTTTGTTTTTTTAATGTTTTTGTTGTTTTATATTTTTTGTTTTTTTTTAAACATGACACACAAGGAAAGGAGGGGAATGGAGGGTAAGGAAGGGACACCAACCAAGGGGATAAGAAAGGGCAGGTGGAGAGAGGAAGATGTAGGGTGGGCCTTTTCAGGTAGGTCTCAGACCTTCTGATGCTCCTTGACCGCAGTCTCGAAAGCAGTCCAAAGGTTCTCCCACCTGCAGAGTACTGTGTTGCAGTACATGCACAATATTGTGACCCTTGAAAGGTAAGGGTCAACAGCATCATGAATGGCCTGTGAGGCAGCTGGAGGGATGCACTGTCCCACAGGAGTGTCTTTTGTGGTGACAGGAGTGGAAACGGAGGATTCTGCAGAGGAACTCAACCTACTATGTTTATCGCAAGGTAGAACCTTACGAATAGCCCCACCGTGGAATGACTTTAGGTGTCGCTTTATTGATGTAGTACCAAAGCTATACGAACCAGCCTTGCCATGGCTCAGCACCATGTGGCACTGAGTGCAGATCACTTTGTTCGCTTGAGCTTTTGACTTTCCATCAATGGTGGTAAATAACCACCACACCCAAGACTCACGATGAGAGCTAGAAGTAGGGATTTCCACTACCTCATCCTCTTCATCAGTCTCCTCTGCATCCTCACGCCTGTTCCCCTTTGCAGGCCCTTGTAGATGTGGTGGTGGTGGAGGGGGTGGGGGTGCTGATGCCGAGGCAGTAGCAGCAGAAGAAATTTGGGATGCCATCTGGAAGGTTAATAACCAGGAACTATGAACAAGGAACCAAGAACAGAAACCTGCACAATTGTCCTGTTGTAAATCTTGGAAATCCAAAAGCAGAATGAGGATGAGCTCTGGCGTGTGGCCTTTTATAGGCTTGCTGTTGCGCGCTTTGCAGACCCCCGTGCCATCCCGGAACACTTCGGACACTAAGAACAGGCTCAAAAAGTACCAAGTATGTAGATCGGCAGGGACATTGTCTGGGACATGTGCAATGGTGAACTTTTACTGTAAAATACCTTGGATTGCTAACAAAAGCAGTTTTTAAATGTTCAGGGGCCTGGACAGTGTCCGCAAATAAGAACACACGCTCAGCGTGGGTGCGGTCACATGATCACGTTGCGGACACGTTCGCAAATGGGACGGCTGTCTGCAGGACACCAAATGCCCAGTGACGGTTGTGCGCATGTGTGCAGCTGTTCTAAGGACAGTGTTCTGGTCCCCGAACTAATTAAGAGTGTGACACATGTGCGGCGGACAGTTGTGGAGATGTGCGAGGTTCGTAGGACACAAGTGTGTGATGTGCATGTGCGCAGGTGTTCTACGAACAATGTTGAAGTCCCTGAATAAAATAAATGTGCATCAAAACTTTGCGGACAAGCGGACGGGATATGTGTTCTACGGATATATTCATACTGGTTGCCGACATTACGAACAGCGGGGGTGTTATTAGGACACCCCCATTTTGGGTGTTTGTGAGAGGCGGACATCTTGTGTGTTCTAAAGGACACCTCCATTTTAATTACGGACAGTACGAACAGGTCTATTGTCCTTAGGACACCTCCATTTTGGTTAATTATGGACAGGCAGGCATCTTGTGTGTTCTAAGGACACCTGCATTTTAATTATAGACGGTACAAACAGGTATAGTGTCCTTAGAACACCCCAGACAGCCGCGCTGTACGCAGACACCCTGACTGCCCTTTTTTAAAAAAAAGAAGACGCGGTCATATACTAAGAACACACCTAAAAAGTTATTATTGTTTAACAGTAGAACAATTAGGAAAGAGGGGGAAGCAGGAACTGAAACAAATACAGGGGAATTAGGGGTTTGGATATGATGTATGGGAGGGGAGGAAGGGATGGAAGTCTCATCGTACCGTTTTACTTGGTGGGGAGGGTTTGGGGATAGTTGGATGGGACATGGAGAGTGGGAACAGGTAATTGTGGGACACCGGTATGTAATGTTTTCTTTAATGTGGTCTACAATACACTCTTTTAGTTGATTGAAGTGTTGCATTAACAAATCAATTTTTAGTTCCATTTGTTTCAGAGGATCTTCTAATATCTCTTTTGGTACATTATTTTTATTGGTTGTCTGGTCTGTTAAAAAAAATGTGTTAAGTACACATAAAGTAATGGTTATTAATTGGCTTATATAGAGAACTGATGTGTCTACCATTATTATCACTGTCTTCACTCATTTCCTCTTGTGGGAAATGTTCTTCCAGCCATTCCAAAATACTGGACATTTCAGTGTTAAAAGAAATATATATATTAGTTTTAGTGTACATAATACAGAAAATGTATAAGTATATGAAATAAATGTAGAGTACTTACTACTTGTTAATACACTTTTATTGTTACTACTGTGTAAGTATGCTCTTGCTTCTTTCTGTGCAGTTTCTGTGAGGTAATTTAGTTGGAGGCACATTTATTTTGTTTTGGCATATTCCATTATATTGGAAATGCTAGTTCAGTGGATGGTTGGTGTCTTACATATACAGTTTCCACTTCTTATTTATTATTAAATGTAATCTATTTATGTGGTGCTTTTTTAATATGTTTGGTGTTTTTATTGTATGATACAATAATGTAGGATAAACCCTGAGTTTTTGGATAGTGCGTGTGACCGGGTCCACCTGCAGACATGCGCACAGTCCGCAGACATCAGAATGAGTAGCGGGACATGGGGTTTAGTATATTCTATGCTATATAAATTTAAGGTAACAGAGTCTTAGTAAACATTTATCACATTTACATTATCTATATTTATATTCAGTGAAAAAAACTTAGTTAAAGGGACATTATGGTTAAGTTGTGCTACTAAAAACCTATGAAATTCAGTGAAAAAACTTTGTTAAAGGGACGTTATGGCTAAATTGCGCTACTAAAAATCTACGAAATTCAGTGAAAAAACGTTTGTTAAAGGGACGTTATGGTTAAGTTGCGCTTCTAAAATCCTATGAAATTCAGTGAAAAAAACTTTGTTACAGGGAGGTTATGGTTCCAAGTAAAACCGAAAAACCCCTGAAATTCGCCAGTTATGGTAAGCTAAGCAACCATAACATCTTTGATGTCCTGGGTGTTAGTCTTAGCAGTGCACGGTGGTGGCGCGAGTTATGGTTGCTTAGCTTACCATAACTGGCGAATTTCAGGGGTTTTCTGGTTTTACTTGGAACCATAACATCCCTGTAACAAAGTTTTTTTTCACTGAATTTCATAGGTTTTTAGTAGCACAATTTAACAATAACGTCCCTTTAACAAAGTTTTTTTCATTGGATTTCATAGGTTTTTAGTAGCGCAACTTAACCATAACGTCCCTTTAACAAAGTTTTTTTCACTGAAATTCATAGGGTTTTAGTATCGCAACTTAACCATAACGTCCCTTTAACAACATTGTTTTCACTGAATATATATATATATACCTTTGCATAATCAGATTAACACGTGTGTCACATCCAAATCACTACTTTGGAAGGCACCAAAATCAACAGGGAAGAAATATCACGCAGGGATGACACAAAGGCAGCATCTGAAATTTAAAAAAAAGCTGACTTTTTTAATTTACAGATCAAGATAGCCTATGTACTCAGAATGCAGGGATACCTAAAATAACACATCTGTTAGTAAATATAACACTCTAGTGACAGAAATCTTAAATATTGGTTTGTCCATTAGGGTGAGTTTAAACTGAACATATAGAATTATAAATCGATAGCTATTACTAGGGAGACATATTAAACTGCATAGCAGCCAGGGACATCTGCTAAACACAATTGTCGTCTGCAGAGCACTTGCCCAAAGTGTGAGGCACAGAAATCTGTCACACATAGGCAGATGTACAGTACATCAGGCTTCAGGCCAGTGGGTTTTAGACTGGAAACGAGAAAGAAGCAGGCTGATGAGGTAAGTGAGGAAAGAAATGAATGCAAGGGAGAAGAGTGGAGGAAGGAGCTGTGGCTTTGTGGTCTGTGCAGTAGGAAGGGGGGCAAGGAACAGGACCCCTAGAAGTGGACAAGGGGAATGGGGAGAAAAAGTGCAACATTTTTGGGGCAGCCAAAACCAGCCCTTTATGAAAAAAAGGCATCAGCAATCCCAAAAGTGAAAACATAACTCTATGTACTATTCTAAGTGCAAGCAACACCTTTCAATGGTACGGTCACAAATAATAGTCTCAAATATAAAGTGTCCACTCTAAATGAACGTCCATTTAAATGTTTTAAAAAATTTCAAACAACAATAAGTGATGTTCTAATTTAAACAGTCAAAATAATGTGGACACTGCTTCACAAACAAAGAAAATATAAATGGAATCCATGCACCACAGAACTTTCTGACTACTGATTGATCTTTATTCGATACCTGTATGTACTAAACAAAAGCAAACCTGTCCATAACAGAAAATGGCAAAACAAATACGGAGGTAAGGCAAGGGAGACAGGTAGTCCAACTACAATGATCTCTCACCAGCAGCAGCAGAATTAAACCATTCCACTTAGACCAAATACACCAAATTTGAAACAAACATCACTTCCCCCATTCCAGTTGAAACTGACGGATTATTTTTCACTGGTAGAAAACAAAGCTATTCACCCAAGGTCCTGTTGATATCATCAATTTGAAACCCACCGAAAATAAAACAATCAAAAACAATAGTATGAAATGGAAGCTTAAATTGAGATGACAAAATGTACCTGCAAAATAAACAAAATGTTAGAAATGTTAAAACATGACCCATCTACAAATGTAGGTAAAGGCATATAAGATATTCCATATACGTACACTTGACGGTCTATTGCTTATGAAATTTGATGAAAGTAAAGTCAAAGCTGATATTCCTTGCATTCTAGAATACAATAGACTGCGTTCACTGTACACCGCTCATCTGAAACAATACCCTGTTCCAGATAAAGTAAAACATGGTAAAAGCAAATTAAATGAAACAAAAATGCAACAGAATCCAACAGCAAATTCCACAAAGAAAAGAAAAGAAGCTAAAGTTTCATCAATTACCGCAAACATAGAAGAACCTATTAGGGAATGTAAACCAGGAACGTCGGCAAAGAAGCAACAGAATTTCCGAAAAATGCACTCAGATACAGAACATGCTGGGCCATTCAAATTTGCAAATGAAAGTGGGGTAAGTTGCTATGCAGATGTAGCAATGAATATTGTATTTCAATTGCCACCAATTGTTAACAATATTTACCTGCGCAGTACAGACCAATTGTGTTTGCAAATGTTAGTGCTGCATAGAAATGCAACAAGCAATCCTGACAACACATACAGTGTTCATGGAGTAAGGCAACAATTGGACGACTGTGCTGGAATGGTGACATTCACTATGAACTCACAAGAAGATCCGCAAGAATTTCTAATGTACATACTATTAGTATTGGAAAACAAAAGCAAACCTGTAAATGAAATCTTCCAGAATTCATACGTGTGGAAACATACATGCACTCTATGTAGCAAAGTGATACAGGAAGAAATCCCAAATGAGCGATTTGTGTATGTTTCCATACCAAATTGTGAGAGCATTCCATTTCAGCAACTTGTACAAAATGCAAACCATGGCAGATTATGTACTATTTGCAATTCAGACAATCGCTCCACCTTACTGATACAATCACTTAGTGCCTACATAATACTTATGCGTCTACGTTATAATGCAGATGGCACCAAAAACAACTGAAAACGGACTGGATTCACACACGGTCAAGTGTCACTTGGAAAGAAAACCTTTACAACAGTAGGTATAATCAACCATGCAGGAACTACAACCAATGCAGGTCACTACACTGCATACATTAAAAAGAAATGTGGATGGTTTGAATGTAATGATAGCACCATTACTCTAAAGCAGAGATTGCCAGCTAATCTTACAAATGCGTATTTAATCTTCAAAAAGCCAAAATTTACTAAATAATGTGTACTTCAAGATTGCCAAAAAATTATGTGAAAGACTACAAACAGTTAGAATACGCCAACCGGTATCTAACTACCCAAGAGGATGTAAGAACGGCACAAATAAAGAATATCACAGATCGGTGGGAACAAATGCACATGTAGATTACACCTACAGGTATCTAACTGTAGTTAAAAAATATGCAGGAAGGCAACAAACATAACATTTTAAGAAAGATGAAGGAAACACTCAAAGGAAACAAGGAAGTAGTTAGTACCATAGTAAATGAAGGGTGTTTTTTAATCCGACAAGGATTTTTTTCCCTAGACCCAAGGATTAGAAAATCAAACACAAAAACTGAGCACAATGCACAGTACACTGGTTTGTAAACTAAATATGAGGGTAAAAAAAAAGGTAAACTGTTTATTATGCAATGTAGTACATTTTCAGAAAATGCAAAGACTAATATACTTTTTTCTTTTATCACAGAAATGGAAAAAGGAATACTTTTGCCAAGTACGATAGGAATTTAAAAAATGTTTGTGGATTCTGAACAAAGTAAGGAGTAAGTATATTGGCAGTCATTTTCTACACATGCAAATCTACACGTCTAATCTATGGTACTAATATGCTGCAGTGCCTGTAGGCTGGCCCTTGCATCTTCGGTGTGTAACCTACCACCTACGCCTTACGACCAAGGTACAAAAAGTATAGTTCCTAGCCACAACCATTGCTGCATATCAAAACCATGGTCCTTGTAAATTAGCTACTTATAAATTTACTTTTCGGACCATTGTCTGCAGCCATGCAGCCAAGACACTAGGGTGTGCACACAACTAGCGCATTACACCACACCCATATTCACTTGTAACTCCACTGCTTATGACTTCAGTCTTGGGTGCATGGCCTTTGGGAATGAAGTCAAGTGTATGGGTCCTGGCCAGAAACACCACAGCATATTGGAACCATTGTGCCTTGTCATTTTACTATGTATAAAGAACAAAGTTATAAGTACTAGACGTGGAAGCCACTGCACACCCATCCCATGTAATATCTATGGACATACAGCTAGGAGTGAAGCCTCTGGCCAGAAGCACTGAAGGATACCACACCTATAGAAAACCCCCCACTACCACACATCACTGAGGTGGTTGTTTATACACCCAATAACACAGTTATAACCTCTTCATGATGTATTCCTATGGCCACCTTGTACGCAAAAGAGTTTTATAAATAGAGCATGTGTACGCTGGTTGTTGCTCCGCTTTCGGCGGATCCAAGATGTCGGACGCATCCAAACAATCTAACGCAGAACACGTCTCGCAGCAGCCAATGGGCAGAGACTTCGCGTGTCCGCGGTCATGATGCCAGCCCCTTAGCCAATAGGTATCTTGTCCGTGGACCGAACAGGGAAGTGTGACCGTGAAGCGGACATAGATATCACAATTTTTTTCAGATCTACTTTTGGTTATTTTAAAGAAAAGTACTGCACGGAAGGTCACCAAATTTACAAAAGCACGCTTTCTGGACCAAGCCCCTGTACCTGCTGCAGATTTTGTGAAAATCCATCCAGCGGTTTGAACTGTAGCCGTGCGCAATGTTTTTCCCCCATTCAGTCTATGGGAAAAAAAGATGTTTTGTGACCCCCCCTATAACTTTTACCCCCTGGACCAAACATCTCCAAACTTTGCAGAATTATACATGATTAAGTTGCCTTTTCCATAGCAACAGCAGGTTTTGGGCAGCTTATTATAAATTTGACAGCGTACAGTGCATTCGCAAAAAAGGATTGAAAAAAACATGTAGCCCCGATTTGTTTACTTTCCTGCTCCCTCCCGTCCTCGGAGCCTCTCATGGAAATTGAAAAGCAACTAAGTCCCTTTTCTCATTACTGTGGTTGGGGCCATATATATTTTTTTTTACATTTTTTGTTTTCATGGGAGATTGGGCTCACGCAAGATTCCTGTAGGCTGCTTCTCCCATGAAAACAAAAATAAATGTGCAGCTCGGACAGAGCCCTGGGTGCGAATGTCAATGATCCCCTTGTTGGTTGGCGTACATAACCAGTAATGACGCAGAGTCATCACGGAGGCCCCCCCTTTGCTCGGGCCTGTCCAGGAATGGGTGGGCGGGTCATTACTGGCCATGTACGCCCTGCCCCCCCACTCCCAGGCGAGGGTGGTAACTACATTCTTTCTTTTTGTGTCAGATTGTTTGAGTAGTACGAAAGGGGGATTTGTCTGGCAAATTGTGTTGCAAATTGTGTCTTTTAAAGAGTATTTGTTCATTGACACTAATCAAAACTACTAGATGCATAATAAAGTAACTCATCCAACTCGGCCAATTTGGCCAAAATACTGGACCACTGTATCAAAAAGTCCACACTAGGATGTTGGTCCTGCACTTCAGAGAATGCCCTTTTGCCTTATTGATCAGTCTGAGCCCAAGGTTAACCTGAGCAGACACACAGGAGGCTCAAGCGGACAAGGTAGAGAGTTATCATGCTAAGAGTGCAAAATAATACACAAATACACAAGATGTATGGAAAGATACAGCACAGAAAGAGAGAAGAAGCAAAAAGTAACAGGTAATGCAAGATAGAAATGGGGAAAACAGAGACAGAGTACAAACAAAGGGTGCAAAGAGACATGAGACGAAGTGAGGGCAGGGAACACACAGAGATATAAGCAGGGATAGACAAAATACAAGAAAAGAGAGAAAGACGTGCATAGAAAGACAGGCAGGGACAGATAGTCGCAATGAGAAACAGTTTGGCAGAAAGGGTGTCAAGGGCCCAGATGGATATGCATGGCTCCTAGTCAGGGGCATAGCGAGAAAAAGAAAAAGATGGGCACAGAGGAAGAAAGGGATACACAGAGAGAGAAATAGGGAGAGGTGGGTATGGAGAAAGTTTATGGTAGAACGTTAAATAAAACAAACTACTTCAACATGTATTTACAAAAGTGTCAGAGCCCCTCAACCAAGAATGAACATGGTTTAAATAACCTCAGGCGGGTCTACAACCAGGGGTATTGCGAGCTCTGTAAAAGGTCCGTGGCTACGCTAATGTTGGGACTGTTGGGATTCAGGGCTAGTTAGCCTTTTGGTTTTAGCCACTGAGCTTCTATTCGGGCTGCAACCAAAAGACCCAGGGCGATAGCCCCTTCAGCCCCCCCTTCTATCAATGCCGCTGTATACAACCAATTGTTAGCTCACTGTACCCTACAGAGAAGAGAAATATCCATTTGCATCTCAGTCTGGTCCTACCCAGCAAATATCTCATTATAGATTGTGCTTTCTGGAGCAAAAAAAAGTTTCAAAAGAGAAGATGGGCAAAGAGAGAAGATTGCATAAGCACGCTTGGCGGAACAAGCTGTTTTAAAGCTCCCTGTAGATACTACAGTTTTAAAAAGGGTGTATGTAGGACCTGTAATAAACAACATTACATGGACATGAGTGATTAACGCTACTTGCAGTACCGTGTCACTCAAAGTGTCAAACAAAAGACACACAGGGGCCGATTCATGGAACAAACGTGCACCGAAAATCCCAGTGCAAGCAGGCGCAAGGTGGCGCAAGCGTGAGAAAGCAAGCGCACGCGCATGTGTGCGATTCAAGGAAGGCGCTGCACGTGTATACCACTGGTTGTGTGCCAAATCTGTGTGTGGCGCATGCGGGCGCACTCCTTCATCAAACGGCATATGCTACGTGCACAGTGGAAGCGCATATGGTGTGGGGCACACAACAAAAGTGGGCGGAACAGTGGGCGTAACACGCGGAATGGGGAATAACGCGTGAAAAAGAAGGCGTAACTGGGGAAGTACTGCAGGGAACTACATGGAACAACCACACGCACGCGAACAACCCGTATTCATGGATCTGAAGACGGGAAACCTGCACACGGCAAAAGACGCGCATAGGCGTCAACGCGTCCGCCACAGGAAGGCAGGCGGAAGCGTCCCCGCGCACAGTATAAAAGTGCGTGCAAACAACAAACACGTATATACCGCTACGATGAATTCCCCATTTGTCGCATCACTGATCGTGGGACACCGCAGGAGGAGAATAGCCAGGGCACACATTTTTTCACCCCGGACAAGCCTTTTTGAGATGGCCGATGACCAGGTCTACGGCAGGTATAGGTTTCCACCTCGTATCATCCTAGACCTGGTCAGGGAGTGGGAAGATGACCTTACATCCCCCACCCTCTGCTCCCAAGCATTGAGCCCCTTGGAGAAGGTGCTCAATGTCCTGCATTTTTTGGCCACTGGGTCATTTCAGCGGACTACTGCCATAGTGGGGGGGGTCTCACAAGCCAAGCAGTCACGCTGCCTACACCAGGTCTTGGCAATCATGACAGCGCGCCCCTCAGTCTGCAGGCACATATACATGACCAGAACACCCACAGAAAGGCAGGCCATTGTCCAGGACTTTTACAGGGTGGCACACTTCCCCAAAGTGCTTGGTGCCATAGATTGCACACATGTGGCACTACGTCCACCTAGGGCCACTGAGCACATCTACCGAAACTGCAAGCACTGGCATTCCATCAACGTGCAGGTGGTATGCGATGCAAAGGGAATCATCACCTCTGTCTATGCAAACTACCCTGGCTCCACCCATGACAGTTTCATATACAGAATGTCCGCCATGAGCCGGGCCCTGGAAGCTGGGCAGCATGGCGACACATGGCTCCTAGGTGAGTACAAATGCCTGTGCACATGCATGCATGTCACACACACACACAAATACACAAACTCCAATAATCACATCCATCATCACCTCTCCAGGGGACAATGCCTACCCTCTGAGCAACCCACATGATGATGCCAATCCGGAACCCCACCACACCACCCCAAGTAAGATACAACGCTGCCCATATGCAACCAGGGCCATAGTGGAGTGCACATTCGGAGTGCTCAAGTCACGCTTCCGCTCCCTTGACCGCACTGGCGGGCAGCTACTCTATACACCCCCAGTAGTGTGCAGGATCATTGTCTCTGCATGTGTCCTGCACAATGTTGCAACACGGCAGGGCGTACCGGTGGGCATGGTGGTGCCCCCACATCCCCAACCACAGGCACAGGTGCTGCCCATGGGAGGGGACAGGGCATGTGGCAAGGCAGCCCGGACCCAGCTTGTGGCCACATTTTTCACCTAAACTCCCACCCCTGCGGCGTGCACACAGGCCTGGCACATACCAGGTGACAATCGATGATGACAAAGAGACAGTCAACTGTCACAACCTTACCACCCTGAGAATGTTGCCATGGAAGTGCCACATTGTGTGCATCTCTAACTACTTAAACAAAAGCAATCCTGTGTGACCAAAAGGCACACATGCAAGGTGTGAATCACACAGACGTGCAAAAGAGGCCATGACTATCACTGCTATGTCACCCAAACCCTCCCAAACCACAACAAGACATGGAAAGCAATAGATATACACCAACACAGTACCAATAAGGTACACATTGACATGTGCAAAATGTAAAGTGGCATCACACAATGATGCCTGACATGGAATCAGATGAAATGACTGACCAACAACCTCCCACCCAAAAGAAGTCATATCCAAATGCATTCCAACAGTTGTAGTTGTAACATAACAGTGAATGCCTGTCTACATTCACATTGTGCATTGCAAAATCAACACTGCAGCTTCTGTGTGCCATGCCCACCTCATGCAACACACTGCTCAGCGCACAGCATAGTGAACAGCCATTGTGTGTGACGCACACCTTGAGCATCACATCCAAGCGACAAATTACATCAAAAAGCAAATTACGCATGTACAGGATCCACAATTGGTCATAGATCATGTGCTGCAGGGACACAGTGGGCACCAGAAGGAAAACAGAGTGTACATGTGGACATGGAAGGGTGGTTGTACATGTAGTGGATCATAGAGCGAGTGTGTGGGTCAGTAGGGAAATGCACTCAATATATGCATGTGAAATCAAGTGACCATCAGTTCCCTCTACACATCACATGTGAACATTCACCATGTGTACACCCCAGCATGTCAAGCCACAACTATTCCCTCACACCTGAAAGGTAAACACAACACATGAACAGGCATTGATCAGCAGAATACATCATGTACATAGGATACTGCAATTACAATGTCAGGGTGTGCATCACACAATAGGGCAAGGCAACTGTCAACAACAAAACATCCCCCCTCCCTCACAAATCACCATGACCCACTGAACAACTGCACCTGGGTTATCTAGCCTTCATCCTCAGGCCACAGGATCACCGTTCCCCTTTGTCACCATCTCCCACCTTGTGTGCAAGAAGTGTCCAGCACCCTCAGAGGCCACCTTGACTTGCAAAAACACCACATCAAAGAGAACTCAAAGCAGGCCAACACACAAGCCAAGCAAAAAGCATGCAGGCAGCAAAACAATCCAGAAGACCCTCCAGTAGATGACTTGAAGTAGCAGTACGTCACAAAGCCCAAGTACTACCACAATGACGTAACAACCAAGGTAACACAGTAAAACAATGTCACAACCGGATGTGTACCATGCGTGGTACATAACACAGAATAATGCACCATGAGCTGATGTGTACTGTCACTGCTCCCGTGTAAAGGTGCAGGAGTGGCACGAACCAACCACCCCCACCGTGGCTGGGTGCCTGCAAGGTCAAACTCACACAGGCCTCTGAGACCCTGGTGGGGAAGGAGGGTCAGGGATATGTTTGTTTGTTTGTTTATTTACTTATAATGCGCTCCAGACCCAGAGGTTACCGGGCGCAGCAGAAAAGTATATGCGAAGCTTACATAGTTACATGAATAGTATTTCAATGTATAAAATTTACAGTAATGAATAGAATAACATTTACAAAGGTTACATGTATGTACATTTACATAGTTACATGAATAATATTTCCGATGTATACAATTTACAGTATTGAATAGAATAACATTTACAAGGTTACATATATGTACATTTACACGCTGACAGTATGTTAGCTGTGGTTGCAAGAGAGATCAGAAGTGTGCACAAGTATACATGCAGTGTAAAGCGGTTATAGGTCTAGAGGGGCCGCTGATGGTCTCTGTGTACAATAGAGAGAGGTTGAGTGTACAAGGGAGTGGTCAGTGTTTAGGAAATGTTAACGTTAATGTGTTTGATAAAATTCCTTCTGAACTGTGAGAAAGGTTGGTCAGTTCTTAGGTTGGGTGGCAGGGCGTTCCACAGGGTGGCAGCTATCACCGGGAATCTGGTACCACCAATTTTTGCAAGTCTGAATCTGGGTACTACCAGGCAGTTAGGGTTACAAGTTCTTATGGGTCTATTGGACGTTTTTATTTTTATTTTATCCGTCAAGTAACGCCGGGCAGCATTGTTGAGAGCCTTATGAGTTAAGGAGACCATTTTTAGATTAATTTTATTGTTGTTAGTGAGCCATTTATGTTGCTGCCTAATAGAGGAGATATGCTCCCTTTTCTTTATGCCGAGTGCAGCTCTAAGGGCATTATTTTGTAATGTTTGAAGTCTTTGAGTAATGGCTTTGTTAGCACCGCTATAGAGGGCATTACAGTAGTCGAGTCGGGAGAGTATTAGGGCTCTCGCTAGGATCAGACAACTGTCATTGGATAAGAAGGGTTTGCCTGCTCTTATCAGTTTGCAGGTGTAGGCTGTGGTAGAGGCAAGGGAGTAAACCTGTTTATTGAAAGACATGGTATAGTCGATGTAGAAACCAAGTGGTTTCACTTCCCTCGAGACTTTGATCATGTTTCCATCAATACTGAAGGCAGAGTAGTCTGGGCCCAGTTTGTTGATGTTTGCTTGTGTGCCCAGAATGATCAGCTCTGTCTTATCATCATTCAGGCAGAGGCCATGGGTTGCCATCCATGCCTGAATGATAAAATACACTCTGTTCACCAACTCCATGTCTTTGCTATGATCCCCAGAAAGCGGGAAGAGAATCTGTGTATCATCTGCATAATTAGTGTAGGTGATACCTAGATTATCCAGATCATCGAACAGGGGTTTGGTGAAGATATTGTATAGAGTCGGGGAGACGCAGGATCCCTGAGGGACTCCACAACTGATAGTTATGGGGTCTGCTGCTGCTGCTGAAGGGGAAACAACTCTCATAGTTCTCTCACTCAGAAAGGATTCTATCCAACTGGTGGCTTGGGTGGAGAAATGAGCGGCAGTGTCCAGATGTCTACAAAGGACCTTATGGTCGACAAGATCGAAGGCGGCTGAGAGATCCAATAGGAGGAGGAGAGCTGTCGTGCCTTGATCTCTCAGTTCGTCAATTTGGGTCTTTAAGTCAATAAGGGCAGTTTCCGTGCCATGTAATGGGCGGAAGCCAGATTGTCTAGCTCCTAGTAACTTATGCAGTTCAAAGTGTTTTTGAATCTGCGCGTAGGCCACTTTATCCAAAATCTTCAGTAGGAATGGAACCATGGTAATTGGACGGTAATTAGTGGGGATAAGAGGGTCTAACGTCTGCTTTTTGAGCAACAGGAGTACCCAAGATTGTTTTAGGTTGGTAGGGATGATGCCGGTGGAGAGGACGCGTTAACAAGTTTGGAGATAAAAGGTGATAAATCTCTGGCAGCATCTTTTATTAACTGTGGTGGGCAAATGTCACCTTTACAGTTAGATGGCTTGAGGGTTAGGATGATTTTCTCTACCTCTAATTTAGTAGTTTTGGTGAAGGAAAATTTACTAATTTGGGGATTATGGATGGCTTGGGTGGTGGAATATGGGTAGTATTGGATGGTGGTAAAGGCAAATTAGAGATATTGAGCAAGTCTTTTTTTAGTTGGATTTTATTTTGGAGGGTATATATTTTGTTATCTAGGGCATGTTGAATGTCTGTGCACCAGGTCTGGTCCTTGGTGCAAGTGTCTGATATGGCTATAGGTGATTCAAGTTCCTTCAATACGGAGAAGAGTTCCTTCATACTTGAATTAGAGTTGGCAATTCGATCGTTATAGGAGTTTCTCTTTGCCAGGCAGACTTCCTTTTTGTATTGGCGTGAGTTGGATGCCAGGGTGGCCTTGTTCTCATTGGTTGGGCAAAGTTTCCAATTAGATTCACATGTTCTCTTAGTTAGGCGTAGGGTCTTGAGTTCAGGTGTAAACCATTTATTTAAGTGGGCTTTAGGTTTACTTGTGCGCATTTTGAGAGGGGCAATTTTGTCCATAGTCTCAGTCATTATTTTATTGTACTCATGAACGAGAGTGCTTGGGTCGGAATTATCAGGTAATGCATTAAGTGTAGGGAGGATAACGGGTATGACCTTGTCTATAGTCATGTTCTTTTTATTTCTGGTCAGGAATGGCGGGGCTGTAGGAATAGCTGTGGGGGACGGTCGGGAGGTTAAGAGGTTGAAGGACACTAGTGAGTGGTTGGTCCATGATAGGGGCGAGATAGACGATATGGTTGCTGTGCAGTTAGAGTCAGCGACCGAGTCTAGTATTCTGCCCTTCGAGTGGGTGGGGTTATTAACTTTTTGGGAGAGTCCTAGGGCGTTAATGGCATTAGCAATAGGCGTGCATGTCCGCTTGGTCGTTAAATCCAAGGTTGAAGTCCCCTAGTACCAACACTTGTGAGTTCGTTTTAGCATTGTATATGCAAATCCTCTTCAAAGGTCCCAAGTGGGCCTGGGGGTCTGTAGATTAGGTGAATGGTTAGTGATTGCGTCTTATTTATGAGGAGTTTAGCAGTGAGGGCTTCACAGGATAGATAGGTTTGGGAGGGGGCTAACCTTAGTGATAGATTTGATTTGGAAATAATGGCAATTCCACCACCTCGGGTGCCCTCTCGGTCTTGTCTGCATATGGTATAGCCGTTAGGGATGACCAGCATGAGTGACGGGCCTGCTGCCTTGTGTAGCCAGGTTTCGGTTATTGCAATGAAGTCCAGGTTTGCCTCAGTAATTAAATCTGCTATGTTGATGGCATGGGCGACTAATGATCTAGCATTGAGGAGTGCTCCCTTATAAATTTGATCCTTAGTTCCTGCTTTAAGAAGTGTGGACTTTGGAATACTTTCAGCACTGGGTTTTGTCTTGGATTTGGGTGTTTGCAGGTTCATGGTGGCTGAGGTGGTAGTGGGAACATTACATTCCTTATCAATGTGGGGTTTCGTCTCACGTGTAGAGAAGGGGAGGAGTCGTCTCGGAATCTCATGGAGTTTGTTAAGTCTAGCTCGTAGTTTATTGTTTCTGTCATGTGTGAAGCTAGGCTTGGAGTTGTAGGCTGGCATAGCCTGGTATTTTGTATCAGTGTTGATAGGAGTATTGGTAATTGTGTCAGTTGAAGGGGGTGGGAAGGGTACTGGACCACCTAGGGAGGCCTTTGTATGGCTGACCTGATTACTGGTGGCATGTAGTGTAGCAGTAGCCATAATACAGTAGATGCTAAGTAGACTTGTCATTATTCAGGCTGTCACTTAGTTAGTGGGTGGGAGTCACATGCAGTTAGGTAGTTCGGTGGTGGAGAGAGAGGTAGCCTAGCTGCTAGGTTGGGCTATATGTGAGAGGTTGACAGGTAATGTCTGCTAGTTCCTGTCTGATATGCACATAGGGTGTTCACCGGACAGCAATTGGGTAAGTATGTGTCATTATATTGTCCTCTGTGATGTACACAGTGTAAATGCGCGTATGCTTGAACAAGCTGGGATCTATTAGGCTTTCCACGTTTGTAGTCAGGCGATAATCTATGATGGGCAGTGATTGCAGGATCTTTCAGCTAGTTGGGTTTAACCATAGGCTAAGCAACAAGCTAATGGCATACATGTCAATAGTCACAACACACAGTGCTCCATTGTAGTACATCATGCTGTGTGGTACATTATGTCGTGCATTTGAATGATGAATGGTAGACCAGAGTCTCAGGATATTAGCAAATAGGTTGAGTACTGCGTCAGGGCACGTAAGGGGCAGAGCTGGAAGCTGTAGCTCGTATATCATAAAACAATCTACATATGGCTTAATACGGGTGTATACGCTAGCAAATACTTAAGTGATGACCATGGGCATGACCATAGCGCAATGGCAACAATACATGGAATGCACATTTATGTGGGAGTATGCGCGTGGAAAAGAAATTTAGCTGTGAAGCGAGGGTTCGTAAATCGAATAGTCTGGATGCCCAAATGGGCGTCCTGCAAAAGTTTAAGTAGCTGTAGTGTTACCTTGACTTAGGTGTCGGGCCTGGCTGCGGATGGCCAGGGGTTATGGCGGACGGCGTAGAAGGCTTATGACAGGCTCAGGACAGGAGTTAGCCTTGTGTTCCTGGGCCTTGGAGTGGATGGGCCGGTTTACACCTGCCGGCGAGCGATTGGTGCAGAAGTTGGGTGCTGCAGCCAATCGGGGTTCAGGCAGTGTGGGCTGGGCCTGGCTGGGCTTGGATGGCCAGGATAGAACGTCGGGCGGCCATCTTTGAAGGTGCACCATCCTCAGGGTAGTTAATGGCGGATAAAGTTGTAAGAAGAACACGGCATTGCAAGGAGTCAATGCTGGTTTCAAATTTGATTTTCATGCAGCGGGCATCAACGGCAGCTCGCAGATAAAATAATGCACAAAGATGCAAGTGGATTTGGGAAATTCGGCGCCGATGCAGATGCGCTTACCACATTTGAGGCGAGCTGAAGCAGGCTCTCCTTAGTTGACCACTGCTCCTGCAGGGTCAGGAGGAGCTCCGGCTCCGGCGAGAGAGGTGGTTGGGACGATATGCAGTCGGGACAGGCATTGCTATACTAGATAACAGGAATGAGGGGAGGAGAGGGGAGTAGGATTCACATGGGAAAGTAGGAAATGCGCAAAACTGTACTACTTACATTAACACATACACAAGTATACCAAACCTGATCATCATGCACATAGCAACAAATTACTCAAATGGAAGTCAAACAGAAACTTATCTCTGGGGTGAGTGCTGGCCTCCTGCCTGAACACTCTCAGGTCCGGTAACAGGAGCAGTTTAATGCTGCAAAGAGAGCCACAGTTACTAATCTGTGCGTGCCCATAACACACAAACACACCACCATATATACCCCAAAGTAACAAAATACTCTATAAACAAACAATCTGGTGTGGATGCTTCGTACCCATACGTAACATTACCCCTGTGATGGTTCATACACAGTCAATGCAGTAAATCATGCACCGCTGGGTGCGTTGCAAATGGAAGACCAATGTGTCACGAATCACACACAATGCAATGTTCCCTGGGTAAGCAGCCAGACGCATGTAGCAAGGAATGACTTCAGAACAAGTTGTGTTCCACCATGACCCAAATAAAGTAGGTAGTGCATGTGTCAAATTCTACATGGTAATGAAATGCACTGTACACGAGTCTGTTCCTTGCTGTCTGTCCTTGTGAGCTGCTTCTTTCCATGTCTCGGAATGCTACATGGCTAATACAAGTGCCTCAATGGACCATGGTGGACCGGAGGCCCTGCAGGTGCCCAAGACAACTTTCCCATCAACTAGCCATTAGTCCACCAACGCATCTCAGCTGTATTGTGCGCTTCAATACCAATATTTATCCAAGCTCACTGTCAGTGCTGCTACTAAGCATGCATGTGCAACTGGCCAGGTGGAAGGTCTGCTGTGTTGTGGCCCCCCTGTGCTGCTCACCTTGCCTGGAGTCCCTTGAAATACGTCAGCTGTTTTCGGATGTATGAGCGCAATCCCTGTGCCTCTGCTTGCACACACATTCGCATGTCGGCACCACCAAACGTGTCCAGCTTCCAGACGTCCAATGGCCCATGTCTGCTGGAAAAGGTGGTCCGGGGGCTCATCCCCCTGCAGAAAGGGCATGAAACACATGATTAATGCTTTAAAATCATCTGTATGTGTCTCTTCAGGCATTACATGAGTGGACCATGTAAGAGACGTACAACACAAATCACACCATCAGTCCGTCATTCACAGGCAAACTGTTGAACACACAATCTACGCCATGCATTGCAACAAGCACATGTACAGTATAGATAATAAACATACTACACAATGTATAGCAATGAACTTACACATCAATTATGAAACCCCCCATCTAGTGAATGAAGAACAGTGGTCAATAACACCCCTATCATCCCCACTAGGGATGTCAACACAAGTTTCACAGCAGCAGACATGCCACAGATATGACAGTCCAGAGCCCTTGTGTAATAGGCTGTTACACTGAACCATCCTTGCAAGCCCATGGATAAGGGAAGCAGGAGTGGCATATGTGAGTCAGGACCCCAAGCTGCAAACACATACACAAGACAAGCTTGAAGGGCCCAGCTGGAACAGACAGTGGATGCTCTCAAAAGCCACAAAGCACCACACCGTCACATGAAAGCACAATAGACAAACAATTTAAAACTATATTAACTAATTACACTAACTATGAAAAACCTACATTACCTGTTTAATCTAGCTATCAAAATGAAACTAAACTAACTAAACTAAAAGAAAAATCAAAAATGGCCACATACGACCCAGGGGGGCAGGCACCCAGCAGGGGGGAGGTACAGGGTGCTGCTCAACACCCATCTGCGATGATGTTGAGGAAAAAAAAACCTCCATGGGCTCAACGCCTGCACAGCCCGACCCATGTGGGAGATAGATTGTCGTCCGAGTCTGGCTCTTCCTGGAAAGGAGGACGTGACAAAGGAGCCTGACCACGCCTAGCCGCAGCTTGCCCCTCGTCGGCAGCAAGCGGCTTGACGGGTGAGCCTGGTTCTGTGCGGCAATCACACGTAGGTCTGCATGCAGAACCTCCTGTGATACACGTGCTTCCTCTTGAAAGGTAGCATGTGTCACACGCAGTTCCTCCTGCAAGGCCTGGCTGGACAACTGCTGCACATCCCGGGAAGCATGTAGCTCAGCCGAGATGGTACGGTCAAGCTGCACAAACCTCTCCTCTGCCCGCTCCCTCTGGGACATCAGAAGGACACCCAGAGTGGATCTGAGGGAAACATACTCTTGCCTCAGGGCCTCCATGTGTTCCTCTGCGTGAGCAGCAATTGCTTTACGCAGAGACAACATTTCAGCCTGGCATGCCCTGTCTGAGGCCACCATACCCAGCCTGAGCGAGCAGGCCGTGGACCGTGCCGCCTGCTGCTGGAGAAACACCTGCCTAGCAGGGGGGAGCACGGATTGGGCCACACGCTCCATGCTCTCAGCAAAATTCTCCATTGCTGCCCCCTGCCGTTCAGAATTGGCAGTCATGTCTTGCTCCCACTCAGTATACAGCGGTTGCGCACAGCGACCGCGTTGCTGTGCTTGACCCCTGCGGGACCCCAGGACTCGGTGTCCACGTTGTGTTGGCACCACCCATGGCTTCACGACTTCATGCCCCCGTCGACGTGATGGCCCAGGCACATCAGTGACTGGTGTGGAGGGTGACCTTGCGTCCCGATCCACCACAGGCAGAGGTTCCAAGACTGTCTGACCCTTCAGTGCAGGTGTCACGGACAGAGGAGTGTCCACATCAGAATCACTCACCCCTGACATATGGACCTGAACATTAGAATCACTCACCCCTGACATATGGACCTGATGCTCAACCAACTCGACATGGACGTCAGAGTGGTCATCAGGGCTGGACTCATTGCCAGCCAGAGACAAGATGGACTGTAGCACATGTGGGTTTTTGTGGCCTAACACCCCACGACCCCCACTTGTGCCGGGTTGCTGTAGTGATGACAACCCTGTGTCTGGCATGACAACACCATCCTCTGGTCCATTGCGTCATCATCTGAAAAGTAGGGAGAAAAAAGGTCACTACACATGTTAGAAGCACACAACACACACACACAGACACCAAACACATCAAGCAGACATGTCACACACAAAATAGAACCTGCCATGCATGCTGGGTCAACTTGAAATTGCTTCTGTGATAAGGCATGTCAAAAGGTGTCAATTTGCACTGAAGTGGGTCGATGCAGTTCAGCAAATATGTACGTTACTCACCATGTACATGTACAAGAACTTCATGATGCGTGTCAGAAAATGTGAAGGCAGTGCAAGGTCAACTTCAGGCATCACGTGCAATGTGCATTCAATGGGTAGCATGTCTACAAGCAAACCTCCCCTCCCCCCAAGTGCAAATGCAGGGATGCCTAGCATGGTATCAAAAGGCTGAACATAGACCTGTGTATTGACAGACAGTGTTGACTAGCATCAACTGCATCATGTGAGTCACGTGACAACACAGAAAATGATGATGGGACAGTAAGCAGGACACATGATGGAACCTCCGGAGTACACCCAAGTGTGAAGAAGACACTACACCAGTTGGACAGAGTCATTGGCCATTAAACAGGCTGAGGCCTGTGACCCACACAGACTGTCACACCCTAGACATGTGTGTGATGCAGGACTGAGCATCAGTGGAAATGGGAAGGCTGATGAAATGCCATGCAATGTAGGTCCCCCTGGACTCCTACTACAATGATCATCCAGTCAAAGACACATAGGGGCATGAGTGGAATACACATGGAGCATGAATGAGCACTCATGTCCCTGTGGGGCATCTAACCTCTCCACTGTCCAAGTGAGACACCCTTCATCAAGTACAAAGGATGTACCACACAGCATATGTCTGGCAGATTGGCTGCTGGAAGTTAGCATGTACACAGGACACATGAACAGGGAAGTACTCAACGGCAAAATTGAAGCATACCAGTGTTAAGGTGGAATTGGGGTGCATAGGGGGGGCGAAGGGCAAGGGAGCATGCCTACATGGAGTACCTGCATGCAGGCAGAGGACACATGCACGTCAGTCATGCTATGACATAGTCCCTGGGCTGAGAGGAAGGTCACCCCACGCTACATGCAGAAGGGCCAGTGAGCTGGAACATGGACTTGAGGGGCATGCTGGTGACCAGCATGTAAGTAGGGTGTAATAGTGGTGATGCGGCAGTTCCCTGTCCGCTCCACATGTCCACCATCCAGCAGAGCAGACATGCATCAGGTAAGCATTGCATTACTTGCACATCAGAACCATGTACACGTGACATGTAGTGGCAGTCATGCACAACACATCGCACAAGTAAAACACACATGTCCACAACAAACACGCAGCAACACTCACTGGACTGGGCATCAAAGTCCGGCATCTCTCCCACTCCTTCGACTGATTCAGATAGTATGAACTCCGCAACGAGTGACTCATGCAGAGTGAGGTCTTCCTCCTCAGGTGTAGGCCCACTGCTAGTCACCAGCGTCAAGTTGCAATTTGAGGCACACTTAGCCTTAGCGCTGCGTTTGAGGTCATTCCAACGCTTTTTGCACTTTTGCGCCGTGCGCACCTCATGGCCGAATGCACTCACATGTTCCGCAACTTGCTTCCAGTGGGTATCACGGTGGGCAGCCATAGTCTGACAATTAGGACCCAGTAGCATGTCACGGCTGTGGCCCAGCACGTAGTCCATGAGGTAGTCCAGTTCCTGGTTGCAGAAAGGCTTCTTCTTCGACGTGCTGGAGGTCGTGGCTGTGTGTGGGGTCCCAGTCTGTGCTGCAGGTGCAACCTTCCTCCTCTTGGATTGTGGCGCAGATCCTGGCTGGCAAATGACGCCCTGATCACTATGGCCAGTAGCACCGGTGGATTGAGCCAAGGGAGTGGCAGGTGGAGGGTCGACCAAAGGCCTGACTTGCGTCAGTGGCAGCTGGGTGCCCTCTAATGGACCCTGTACAGCAACATTCGCTATGGCTGGGTCATTGACCGCGACTGTCCTGGTTGGCAGACCCACAACCGGGGTGTTGTTGGCTGCATCTGCCCCTGCACTTGCCAACACCCAGCTGGTTGGGGCAGCAGATGACATTACTGCCTCAGGGACACGTGTCTTGGTCAGGGCAGCCCTGCGTGCACCTACGGTTTCACTCTGGGCCTGTTGCAAATCTTCCAAGGGCTCTTCAAGTGCTAACGCAGCCTGCGCTGGCAGACCCTGAGCCTGGGTGGTGGTGTCCACAGCTGCACCTGCAGCTACCACTATCCTTGAGCCCGTGGCAGTCGATGAAACAGACTGCCAGGTCACACGGGCACCAGTGCCAGATGCAGAAGCTGCATCTCCCGGAACCACAGGGGGTGGTGGCAAGACTGCACCGACACATGGCACAACTGCCTCTTCCCCCTCTGCGGCCATCCTGAACACCCTGGAGTCCTTCTACTCCCTGGTCACCCCGGCCAAATCCCTGAGCACGCCCGCCACGAGGACGCCCAGCTGAGGCGCCCCTCACCTTTGGTGGCCTCCCAACCATGGCACAGATGGAGTATTGCCGGCACAGATGGAGGAGTGCCAATGGTAGGTGTACACCACATTTGTCCTGGGCAATTGGGGTGATGGGGGTGGGATGCAAGATGTTAACAACCCCCCTGCACCTGCGAGGCTGTATGTGACCCCGGTGATGTAGTGACGGGTCACACAATGCTCAGGCACCCCAAAACTGCAGTAAAACCGTGCACGCAACCCTGCAGCCTACGTGCGTGGAATCAACCTCCTGCAGTACGCGGTGGCACACAGTAACACGAAAAACACGTACACGTGGGACACGCAGGCTACTATGACCTCGAAAATGGGTGTGATACACAGGGGCACCCGCAGTGGGAAAAATAGCGTGTGCGACTCACCGTCTGACTAGCGTGATAATGAAAAACACGCGTAGCCAATACACCTTGCCAAAAGAAGAGATACGTCCTTGATCTGCTGTGAAGTTGTGATGGCGCTCGAAACAACATGAAGAAGCAACACATGGCGGTCTCCACGAAAGGCACGTATAGCGAACTGCTGGCCCCGCTCAACTTTAACCCGTGCTGAGGGAAACGCCCGCGCGCATCACGTCACTTACGCGTAGGCCCTTTCCTTGGATTACACGCATTCACATGCGGATGTGCAGTTTTTTCATGCGCGCGGAACCATTATGCCCACGTCACGAGGGAAATGCCCGTGCACGTAACGTCACAGATGCGCTTACGCACTAAGGGCCTTTCCTCGAATTACACGCAGACGTGCAATTTTTGCACATGCCAAATCACTCTGTATCAAGCTGGCCACACAACAACACACGGAAGACCACGCTCCTGCCCAGAAGGCAGAATTACTGCCCCCCAGAGACCCGACCATGCTCCCACCTGCCATCTGCTGCTGCCTGCATGCCTGCTGCCCACGTGCCCTGCTATTTGCTGCCTGCACATCAGCCATCTGCAGGGGTGCAGTTGTTGTGACCACCCCTGCTGAAACTGAAGACTCCCGACTGGGATACCATCGCTCCACAGCCCAGCCCCAGGACCCAGTTGCCCACCCACACCTGCCTCTGGGGTTGCCATGTTGGGCACACCACCATCTCGCACCACTGGCAACCCCCAGCCAGAGAGGCAGAGGGCCACCAGATTCAATTCCAGTGAAGTTGGTGTCCTGGTGGAGCAAGTCCTGGCGCAGTATGATGCCCTCCTTGGAAGTTCTCGCGCCGACTATGAAGGACGGACCAGGATCTGGATGGACATTGTGACTGCCATCAATGAGGAGGGGGTGGCAGTCCGCGACATCAAACATGTCAAGAAGCGCTGGGAGGACTTCAGGTCCAGGTCCCTCGACAAACCCCAGCGCCTCTTGAAGGCAGCAGATGCCAAGGGGCGCCGTGGCCACCTGTCCGACCACCAAATGAGGGTCCTGGAACAGATATGCCCAGCACTCCACATCCAGGTCCTTGAGAGGCAGACCTGTCTGGAGTCGAGCGGTAAGTGTACATGCATACTGATTGGATGCTGTGCGTGTCATGGTGTGCCAGTAGTGTGCAGGTTGCACATGTGTTTTTGTAGGGCCATGTATGGATGTGTATGTACAGGGACGTGAGGCTGAGACATGCAAGTCTCTCATGTGTGAGACACATGGATGGTGTATGTGTGGGTAAGCATGCATGCCAAATGCAGATGTGGGAGCACACATGTTTCAATTACTGTGCATGTACATTGGCATGGTTGTGGTGTCATACATGGATGTTGGTTCCAGCTGCATGTTTCTGCACTGTGTACATGTGCATGTGTGTGTATTTGACAAGTGTGCAACTGTGATGCAACATGGATGCATGTGACACTGATATGTAGAAGGCTGAATGCCAGATGTGACATGGATGGCAACCTCATCACTGTGACAGTTGGTGGAGAAGTACACATGCATGTAAGTGTGGTGGTGTGTGTGCATGTCTTGTGCACTCCCCGTGTTTCATGTGATGTCAGGCTCACCCTCGGCTGATCATGCTGTTGTATGTGTACTGATGGTGCTGCCTGGTGCAATATTGCTGTGGAATTGCTCATGTGTGTGAGTTGAAATGACATGTGTGTTGGGGATTGTGATGCCATGTCTGAAGTTTGACACTGCCACTCATGTGCAATTGTCATGTGTGTATCAGTCCATTGTACAGTGCCATTATGCCTGTGTCCTATCTCTCCCTGTCTGCAGCATCAACTGATGAAGAGGGCGGAGAGGGTGCTGTGGAGCAAGGCGGCAGGGATCGCACCGCCAGTCGGAGACGCAAGAACCCGGTTCCCCTCCCAGATTGTCATCCCGTCAGGGAGTGAGGAGTCCGGTGCCGCATCCCAGGCCGCAGCTGCCGAGGGTAGATCCAAGAGGCGGAGGTCGGAGTTGGACTCCTCGGCAGCAGAAGGAGCAGCTGAGATCCCACAGCGTCCGACGGAGGAAGATGGCATGGAGTCATCGAGGTTGGTGGGGGTTTGGTGGAGGAGGAGGCCGTGGAAGGGACAGACACGGGGTCTGGAGGTGGTGATTCCACTGGTGCTAGTGGTGCAGTGCAGGGGAAGGGACAGGAGGCAGCACAGGCCGCCGTGGAGGTGCCTGCGTGTAATCCTGTCCCCGATCCTGTGACTGCATCATCCTGCACCATCAGGGATGCCTACGTCCAGACCCGTTTTCAGGGAGGGGATCCGCTTACAACAACTGGCCTTCCTCTCCCTGTGGACGTGGCTATCCAGGACCGGGTTGAGCCTGTCCTGAGTGGGATGGCATTGCGTCAACGGGGCATGCGAGGTGACCTGCAGTGTTTTCGTGAGGACACTGCACGTCATCTCGAATGCCTCGTTGACCTACTGGGACGGGTCACCAGGGCCGGATTCCTCCGTTTGCTGGACCTTGTTCCGACCCCCTCCTCACCTGAACCCCCTATGCACCAGTCGTCCTCCATGCCATCTTCCCACCCATGTATCACCTGGGTACCCTGTGGAGCTGCCTCTGACCCTGCGGCCAGGCTGGTTGAGGACACACCCCTGCCACAGTCAGGAGTCGGGCATCTAGCAGGGGTAGCCACCTCAACAACTGCACTGCATGCCAGCCAGAGGAGGACGTGCAGGCAGCAAGAGCCAGGGCACAGGCACAGGCACAGCAGCAGCAGCAACAAGGTGGGAGCCATGATAGCTCGGGGCCTTCAACATCGGAGTGGCAGGCATCGGCCAGAGGGCAGGAAGATCCAGGATTGGAAGTGTCTTCCATGTGGCAGCGGTCAGGCCAGGCCATAGATGCGGAGCGGCAGCGGGCGGAAAAGGCACGGCTCACAATGGTCACAATGCGGAGGGCTCTGAGGCAGGCCGAGTGCCTCGAGGCAATTCGCAGGGAGTTGGAGGTCCACATGTCATCGTCCCTGAGAACCCTCGGGCCATGGAAGAGGACAGGAGTTCGATGATGCCCTGCCCCAGGAAATCGGGAAGTGAGCCGTCGGACTAGCCCGCTGCCATTGTAAATAGTTTTTAGAGTTAGGTTTCCTTTTCCTTTTCCTTGATTTGTGGTGAATGGACTATGCCACACACATTTATAAATAGTTTTTTTATTAGGTAGTTTCTTAGGTAGGTTTCATTTCTTTTGTTGGGCTCATGTACCCTTAACAATGGATTGTACATAGTTGGACAATGGATTATTTTGAACTTTTTCTTTTGATTTCACCATGGATCATTGGATTTTTCTTTTTGCGTTTCCTTTGGATTTGCGTTGGTGGAGGGAGAGTTTGGACTATTCTTCTTTCGGATTTCTTTGGATTGGTTATACTTTTCATTTACTCATCTTTTGCACATGCTTTTCATTTCATGTTTGCTATTTTGTTATGCTTTCATTTCATTACTTTATTTTTGTACATAATCCATTTTGATATTTTAGTTCCATGTGTGGAATTCGCTCATTGGGTTAATGCATGTGAAAATGTGGGTTTACACAATCAATGCCAACCAGTGTGTGTGTGACGGACATGTGTTGATGTACATAGCTGACTTTTGGTTTGTGTCTTGAGATAGGCATGTCAGTGTGGGGTGGATTGGGAAATCATTGCGTCTCAAGAATGTGGTGGCGAGCCGTAGTATTTTGGTGAAGAAGTGGGCCATGATTGTGCATCTTTATTTCATGTAGGGGGGGACATGAGGGGGGCCTGATGGCAGGTGCCCCTCATGGCTGGGGGGTGGGGGTGCAGGGGAACATGAGTGGGACATGAGTGGGGGCCTGCTGGCAGGTGCCCCTCACTGCTGGGGGGGTGGGGGGTGCTGGGGTACATGAGTGGGAGCTTGCTTGCAGTTGCCCCTCACTGCTGGTGGGTGTGGGTGCTGGGGGACATGGGTGGGGGCCTGCTGGCAGGTGCCCCTCACTGCTGGGGGTGGGGGTGCAGGGGGACATGATTGGGACATGAGTGGGGGCCTGCTGGCAGGTTCCCCTCATTGCTGGGGTCTGGGGGTGCTGGGGGACATGAGTGGGGGCCTACTGGCAGGTGCCCCTCACTGCTGGGTGGTGGGGGTCCTGGGGGACATGCATGGCGGCCTGCTGGCAGGTGCCCCTCACTGCTGGGGGATGGGGGTGCAGGGGGACATGAGTGGGACATGAGTGGGGGCCTGCTGGCAGGTGCCCCTCACAGCTGGGGGTGGGGGTGCTGGGGGACATGAGTGGGGCCTGCTGGCAGGTGCCCCTCACTGCTGGGGGTTGTGGGTGCAGGGGGACATGAGTGGGACATGAGTGGGGGCCTGCTGGCAGGTGCCCCTCACTGCTGGGGGGTGGGGGTACTGGGGGACATGAGTGGGACATGAGTGAGGACCTGCTGGCAGGTGCCCCTCACTGCTGGGGGGTGGAGGTACTGTGGGACATGAGTGGGGGCCTGCTGGCAGGTGCCCCTCACTCATGGGGGGTGGGGGTATAGGGGGACATGAGTGGGACATGAGTGGGGGCCTGCTGGCAGGTGCCCCTCACTGCTAGGGGGTGGGGGTGCTGGGGGACATGAGTGGGGGCCTGCTGGCAGGTGCCCCTCACTGCTGGGGGGTGGGGGTGCTGGGGGACATGAGTGGGAGCCAGCTGGCAGGTACCCCTCACTGCTGGGGGGTGGGGGTGCAGGGGGACATGAGTGGGACATGAGTGGGGCCTTGCTGACAGGTGCCCCTCATTGCTGGGGGGTGGGGGTGCTGGGGGACATGAGTGGGGGCCTGCTGGCAGGTACCCCTCACTGCTGGGGGATGGGGATGCACAGACACATGAGTGGGGGCCTGCTGGCAGGTGCCCTCACTGCTAGGGGGTGGGGGTGCTGGGGGACATGAGTGGGGGCCTGCTGGCAGGTGCCCCTCACTGCAGGGGGGTGGGGGTGCTGGGGGACATGAGTGGGGGCCTTCTGGCAGGTGCACCTCACTGCTGGAGGGTGGGGGTGCTGGGGGACATGAGTGGGGGCCGGCTGGCAGGTGCCCCTCACTGCTGGGGGGTGGGGGTTCAGGGGGACATGAGTGGGACATGAGTGGGGGCCTGCTGTCAGGTGCTCCTCACTGCTGGGGGGTGGAGTGCAGGGGGACATGAGTGGGGGCCTGCGGGCAGGTGCCCCTCACTGCTGGGGGGTGGGCGTGCAGGGGGACATGTGTGGGGGCCTGCTGGCAGGGGCCCCTCACTGCTGGGGGGTGGGGGTGCAGGGGGACATGAGTGGGACATGAGTGGGGGCCTGCTGGCAGGTGCCCCTCACTGCTGGGGGGTGGGGGTGCTGGGGGACATGAGTGGGGGCCTGCTGGCAGGTGCCCCTCACTGATGGGGGGTGGGGGTGCAGGGTGTTCATGAGTGGGACATGAGTGGGGGCCTGCTGGCAGATGCCCCTCACTGCTGGGGGGTGGGGGTGCTGGGGGACATGAGTGGGACATGAGTGGGGGCCTGCTGGAAGGTGCCACTAACTGCTGGGGGGTGGGGGTGCTGGGGGCCATGAGTGGGGGCCTGCTGGCAGGTACCCCTCACTGCTGGGGGTGGGGGTGCTGGGGGACATGAGTGGGGGCCTGGTGGCAGGTGCCCCTCACTGCTGGCGGGTGGGGTGCAGGGGGACAAGAGTGGGGGCCTGCTGGCAGGTGCCCCTCACTGCTGGGGGGTGGGGGTGCAGGGGGACATGAGTGGGACATGATTAGGGGCCAGCTGGCAGGTGCCCCTCACTGCTGGGGGTGGGGGTACAGGGGGACATGAGTGGGGGCCTGCTGGCAGGTGCCCCTCACTGCTGGGGGGTGGGGGCGCTGGGGGACATGAGTGGGGGCCTGCTGGCAGGTGCCCCTCACTGCTGGGGGGTGGGGGTGCAGGGGGACATGAGTGGGACATGAGTGGGGGCCTGCTGGCAGGTGCCCCTCACTGCTGCGGGGTGGGAGTGCTGGGGGACATGAGTGGGACATGAGTGGGGGCCTGCTGGCAGGTGCCCCTCACTGCTGGGGGGTGGGGGTGCTGGGGCACATGAATGGGACATGAGTGGGGGCCTGCTGGCAGGTGCCCCTCACTGCTGGGGGTGGGGGTGCTGAGGGACATGAGTGGGGGCCTGCTGGCAGGGGCCCCTCACTGCTGGGCGGAGGCTGTGCTGGGGGACATGAGTGTGGGCTTGCTGGCAGGTGCCCCTCACTGCTGGGGGGTGTGGGTGCAGGGGGACATGAGTGGGGGCCTGCTGGCAGGTGTCCTTCACTGCTGGGGGGTGGGGGTGCTGGGGGACATGAGTGGGGGCCTGCTGGCAGGTGCCCCTCACTGCTGGGGGTGGGGGTGCAGGGGGACATGAGTGGGGGCATGCTGGCAGGTGCCCCTCACTGCTGGGGGGTAGGGGTGCAGGGGGACATGAGTGGGGGCCTGCTGGCAGGTGCCCCTCACTGCTGGGGGGTGGGGGTGCTGGGGGGCATGAGTGGGGGCCTGCTGGCAGGTGCCCCTCACTGCTGGGGTTGAGGGTGCAGGGGGACATGAGTGGGACATGAGTGGGGGCCTGCTGGCAGGTGCCCCTCACTGCTGGGGGGTGGGGGTGCTGGGGGACATAAGTGGGACATGAGTGGGGGCCTGCTGGCAGGTTCCCCTCACTGCTGGGGGTAGGGTGCTGGGGGACATGAGTGGGGGCCTGCTGGCAGGTGCCCCTCACTGCTGGGGGGTGGGGGTGCTGGGGGACATGAGTGGGGGCCTGCTGGCAGGTGCCCCTCCCTGCTGGGGGGTGGGGATGCAGGGGGACATGAGTGGGACATGAGTGGGGGCCTGCTAACAGGTGCCCCTCACTGCTGGGCGGTGGGGGTTCTGGGGGATATGATTGGGGGCCTTCTGGCAGGTGTGCCTCACTGCTGGGGGGTGGGGGTGCAGGGGGACATGAGTGGGACATGAGTGGGGGCCTGCTGGCAGGTGCCCTCACTGCTGGGGGGTGGGGGTGCTGGGGGACATGATTGGGGGCCTGCTGGCAGGTGTCCATCACTGCTAGGGTGTGGGGGTGCAGGGGGACATGAGTGGGGGCCTGCTGGCAGGTGCCCTCACTGCTGGGGGGTGGGGGTGCTGGGGGACATGAGTGGGGGCCTGCTGGCAGGTGCCCCTCACTGCAGGGGGGTGGGGTGCTGGGGACATGAGTGGGGGCCTGCTGGCAGGTGCCCCTCACTGCTGGCGGGTGGGGGTGCTGGGGGACATGAGTGGGGGCCGGCTGGCAGGTGCCCCTCACTGCTGGGGGTTGGGGGTTCAGGGGGACATGAGTGGGACATGAGTGGGGGCCTGCTGGCAGGTGCCCCTCACTGCTGGGGAGTGGGGTGCAGGGGGACATGAGTGGGGTCCTGCTGGCAGGTGCCCCTCACTGCTGGGGGCAGGGGGTGCAGGGGGACATGAGTGTGACATGAGTGGGGGCCTTCTGGCAGGTGCCCCTCACTGCTGGGGGTGGGGGTACTGGGGGACATGAGTGGGGGCCTGCTGCCAGGTGTCCCTCACTGCTTGGGGGTGGGGGTGCAGGGGGACATGAGTGGGGGCCTGCTGGCAGGTACCCCTCACTGCTGGGGGGTGGGGGCACTGGGGGACATGAGTGGGGGCCTGCTGGCAGGTGCCCTTCACTGCTGGGGGTGAGGGTGCATAGGGACATGAGTGGGACATGAGTGGGGGCCTGCTGACAGGTGCCCCTCACTGCTGGAGGGTGGGGGTGCTGGGAGACATGAGTGGGACATGAGTGGGGCCCTTCTGGCAGGTGCCCCTCACTGCTGGGGGTGGGGGTGCTGGGGGACTTGAGTGGGGGCCTGCTGGCAGGTGCCCCTCACTGCTGGGGGCTGGGGGTGAAGGGGGACATGAGTGGGACATGAGTGGGTGCCTGCTGGCAGGTGCCCCTCACTGCTGGGGGGTGAGGGTGCTGGGGGACATGAGTGGGGGCCTACTGGCAGGTGCCCCTCACTGCTGGGGGGTGGGGGTGCAGGGGGACATGAGTGGGGGCCTGCTGGCAGTTGCCCCTCACTGCTGGGGGGTGGGAGTGCTGGGGGACATGAGTGGGGGCCTGCTGGCGGGTGCCCCTCACTGCTGGGGGTCGGGATGCAGGGGGACATGAGAGGGACATGAGTGGGGGCCTGCTGGCAAGTGCCCCTCACTGCTGGGGGTGGGGGTCTTGGGGGACATGAGTGGGACATGAGTGGGGGCCTGCTGGCAGGTGCCCCTCAGTGCTGGGGTGGTGGGGGTGCTGGTGGAGATGAGCGGGGGCCTGCTGGCAGGTGCCCCTGACTGCTGGAGGCTGGGGGTGCTGGGGGACATGAGTGCGGGCCTGCTGGCAGGTGCCCCTCACCGATGGGGTGTGGGGGTGCTGGGGGACATGAGTGGGGGCCTGCTGGCAGGATCCCCTCACTGCTGGGGGGTGGGGGTTCTGGGGGACATGAGTGGGACATGAGTGGGGGCCTGCTGGCAGGTGCCCCTCACTGCTGGGGGGTGGGGTGCAGGGGGACATGAGTGGGGGCCTGCTGGCAAGTGCCCCTCACTGCTGGGGGTTGGGGTGCAGGGGGACATGAGTAGGACATGAGTGGGGCTTGCTGGCAGGTGCCCCTCACTGCTGGGGGGTGGGTGTGCTGGGGCCATGAGTGGGGGCCTGCTGGAAGGTGCCCCTCACTGCTGGGAGGTGGGGGTGCTGAGGGACATGAGTGGGAGCCTGCTGGCAGGTGCCCCTCAATGCTGGGGGTGGGGATGTAGGGGGACATGAGTGGGACATGAGTGGGGCTTGCTGGCAGGTGCCCCTCACTGCTGGGGGGTGGGGGTGTTGGGCCATGAGTGGGGGCCTGCTGGAAGGTGCCCCTCACTGCTGGGAGGTGGGGGTGCTGGGGGACATGAGTGGGGGCCTGCTGGCAGGTGCCCCTCACTGCTGGGGGGTGGGGATGTAGGGGGACATGAGTGGGATATGAGTGGGGGCCTGCTGGCAGGTGCCCCTCACTGCTGGGGGGTGGGGGTGCCAGGGGACAGCAGTGGGGGCCTGCTGGCAGGTGCCCCTCACTGCTGGGGGACATGAATTGGTGATCATATTACAACGTGACATGTGGCTTGGCTGGGGTGCATGCCCGTGGTGGGTGGGCTGCCTGCGGGACATGACCAGGGGTGCAGGGTAGTCCCCTGTGGTGTGGGCTGCCTGTAGGGGCCGTGGAGGGGGTAGAGGGGACACCTGCGAGGACCCACACTGCCAATTCACATGTGGGACTCTCTGCGCACCCCACCGGATACACGTACCCCGCTCTGACAGCGAAATCGCATGTGAAACTTCACGTGCAACCCCAAAATACACGTACCCCGCTCTGACAGCAAAATCGCGTGTGTAACTTCACGCACACCCCAGAAATAAACGTACCCTGCTCGCACAGAGCCAATCGCGTGTGAAACTCCCCGCGAACCCCAGTAATACACGTACCCCGCTCGCACAGGACCAATCGCGTGTGACACTTCCCGCGAACCCCAGTAATACACGTAACCCGTTCGCACAGGGCCAATCGCATGTGGAATTTCCCGCGAACCCCAGGAATACACGTACCCCACTCGCAAAGGGTCAATTGCGTGTGAAACTACCCGCGCCGGGGTGTACATGTATTCGGAGGGGTGAGCGGGGAGTTTTACAGGCGTTTTCGTGGTTGGGGGCCTCCGCGCCATGTACGGGATTTGTGCGCTGTGCATGGCGCCTGTGGAGGGGTTGGGGGCGTAACTGGCGTTGCTGCAGAGTCGCTGCGCCACTCTGCGCCACGCATGGTTTTGGATATTAAAATCCATGAATACGCTGCGCGCGGAAATGGATTTTAGCGCACGCGGGTGGCGCAGACTGTCGCACGCGCACACTGTGCACCAGCCGCGTGCGCCACTTGTGGGCTGGATTCTATGAATTACCACCACTGTATCTCACATAATCACACTGCATTCACTAAGATGTCATACATATGAAAATTGAAAACTTGGTAATTCTGGGTACCCCCCTGAAATGTATCCTGGTACATATGGTGTGACTGTGTTCCTGCTCATGATCGAGCAGCAGTTTGTAGAGGGAAGTTATAAGGGTGGAGATGGGCTTAAGGAATAAGGGTCCTGTGCTCTGAAGAGACTTCATGTTTTAGAACCTTGTTTCTGTGTGTTGTCATGTCTGGAGAAATTCTCTTATTGAGTGAGCCATGGGAATCTGTGCTTTGAAGTCATTCCCCACGGTGAGATGGTGATGTGGGATGCTAGTGAACGTCAGCGTTGGGTAGGCGGGTGATCCCTAAAATGCTTTGAGAGTCACTCTCTAATCAGTCTTCTTAGCTGTCCATTATGTCAAGTGGAGCTGGCGGGTTGGCTTCTGTTCAGGTCCAGTAGTTATGATGGCAGGGATGGCTTCAGAGACCCACCACCAGGGTTTAGCCTTGGTTCTCCTGACTGAGGTGCTCAGAGAGCAGCTGCAGCACTGCAATGGCCTACCTTTCACCACAAATGTTGCGCTCACAGCGAAACATCTGCACTCACTCGATGCTGCTCTTTTGGGAGACATCCCCAAATACCACACACTGCATCAATCCTACAGCCCTTATTTTTAACTCAGGGTCCTGCAACTGTCTTTTGACCCCAGAAACCTGGTGGTACCCTTTAGTACGGGACTCATCCCATTGCCTGGAACTCGGGGGTGCCTGGCCCATCCCAACACTAAGCTTTTCAACCCCCTAGCCACCTTGCAGTTTTGTGCAAATATATCCCATAATACCTACCGTACTCATTATATAGAGCCCACAATGCCAAAGAAGTTCTTCCACTGCAAGGGCCAAGATTTAATCAAAAAGGTATTACATCACTCTAAGAATAGAATACATGTCATAATTCACTATGAGAAAGTAGAGCTTGCTTTCTTCCAGTCACTTCTGTTCCACTTGGGGGCAGTTAGTCTTGTGTAGCAAGTCTCAGTATTCTTGGGATGTCCTATTATCCCCAAGGTCATGGCAGGCTTTGCAGTTTTTAGTGAGGTCAGAGGACTGGTTACCATGTTGTTTTATTACAATGACGCCACCTTTAGAGATGCCATTAGATGCAGCCTTTCTGTCAGCAAGGGAGTCCCATGACGGTGGCACCTTTGCGCTGCTGTTACTGTTGCTACTACCATCGTGGGCAAGAGGCTGGCTGCTGCAGCTGCACTTTTCGAGAGTAACACCCTTATTGAGAAGTTACCAGGGCATTGTACTGTGAGGTAAGCACACCAGTGTGACCGACCCACCCTGTATGACACGCCACCCTTGCATGAGCTCTATTCCTTCCTTCACACCTCATCCCTCTTCAGCTTGCTACACTCTGCCACTCTCGCCCGTGTGCCTTGCCACGCCTCTTTCCCAAGCCGCACATTCCCCCTTTTCTATCGACGGCTCTTTCACCCGCTCCCAGCGCTCCCCCTTAAGCCCTGCACAGTTATTTCCCTCAGTCTGTGCAAACCCTCTGTCCACTGTCTATACAATAGACACAAGTATTGGCTTTGCCCATTCTTATTTAATGTTTCCTGTAACTTCACAAAGTCCAGACCCACAACTACTTCACAAAAAGGGAATGCCTATCTTACTCGCCATTACCCATAGTGCAATCTACTCATGACGACAAGGCTTTTCACATAAAGTCATCTGGGCAAGCCATTGGTGAAGACTATAAGGGCAACGATTGCATCGTTCAAAGCTCAAACCGAAGCACATGATCTTCTATTTGGGTATTTACCCTCAAGGCACAGAGGGATTCAAGTACATTTCAATTTTCTGGCAGCTTAAAAGATGGCAAATGCTTTAGAACAAATTAGCATAAACATCAAGTGATTGCCGTGAGAGGTTTTATAATTGGGAATATTCCTAATTAGTCAACAGCAGACTTCCAAAATAGATGCTGTATTTGAATTATGCATTTCCTTTAAGCATGGTAATTCTTTTATGCATAATAACACAAATATGTTGTAGAACATTAATACTACATCAGCATTTAAGAACATGCTTGAGCAAAATGGAACACTAAGACACTTTACAGGTTTTGTGAGCTGCTGACGGGAATTGCTGATCACTGGAAAAAAAACCTCGAGAATAACCTCTGATTATTATCACCTTCTTGTTTCTGTGGACTTCCCCACCAGTTCCTTGCAATATCACAAATCGATTACTGAGTATTCCCCCAATGAAGTACACATAGTCGTACCTGCTTTACTAAGCTGAAGTTTACGAGGAAGCACAAGGTCAAGGATCACAATGGAGTTTAGCAAAATAGAGTTTGGCTGTATGGAGTCTGCATGCACGCAATCTGCATATCAAATGTAATATCTGGATTTAGAAATTATAGTATATACCTGCTACGCCGACCTCTGTTTGACAGGCCGCCAGGGGGCCTGTCTCCTTGTATGTCGACTTCAAATTCTATGCGCGTATGTTGCAATCCCTTTTTGTGGTCAGGGTGCACAGCGTGCTAGCACTAGCTGTGAGTGTTTGGAAGGAGAGGTGGATATGTAGAATTCAGTAGAGTGGACTGTGTAGTAGCCTGCTGGAAATGGGGGACGCTTGTGCCTCCACAGCGGGCTTAAAATAAGCACTAAGTCAGAGTGAAGAGGGCCACATATGAAGTGTGGGGGGGGGGGGGGGGGTAGAGATAGCAGATGACAACGACGGAATGACCACCATCAGAGGGAAGAGCAGTCCAAAGAAGGCGGCAGAGATGGGGAAAACCGCAGAGGTTTGACAAATGGGGAAATGGAAAGAGTGTGTTGTGGAGGGACAGGGCTCGACGATTCAGTGCTTTTACACTGAAAGTTTCACGGTCAAAGTAAAGCGGGTGGCACAAAGATGAAAGAACAGCCGGCAAATGGGAGGTAAATGAATAACACAGAATCAAAATCCGTAACCTCTCAGATCTAGAAAGACCATGAAGTGATCATTTCAAAATAAAATGAAATATGAAGATCCCTTAACCAGCCAACAATCACAGGAAGATGGTTGATAGTGCACTTCAGGGTGGGTTAAAGTATTGAAAGCGGATTTAGTAGGGCCCGCTCGAGAGCCTGACTAAGATGGTGGTGCTTATGTGAGCTCTGCAAACCCAGATTGAGAAGCCTCAATAATCCCGAAATGAAGGCGATCCACCCTCTCCGCAACTCGATTAGTGTGGGGAGTACCGCACAGGAAACGGATCCTGAAATTGCTGGCGGCTACAGTGCGCTATAGGATGCAGATTCCCCTGTAGTAGTGTGAGTACGGGCAGAAGGAGTGAGGCCGAGATGCTGCTGGCGTACAAAGGAACAAGGAGGATTTAGGGAACACCTTGCGCAGAACAGCTGTGCTTATGTATGATAGCCATACGTAAGCAGCAAGGACAGATGCAAAGGGGTGCCCAGGGGCCGCATGTCAGGCAGACGCCTGAGTGATGCATGAGATGGCCCTAGCAAAGGGGAGCCCCAACATCTAAGTGTGCATCCGGCTGACAAAATGCTTGCGGATGGCACTAGGCAAGCTGCGGTGTAGCTGGGTTATGCCCCAAGGTAGGCGCAAAGTTGGAATGGGTGACATCCAGAGACTAAACAGAGCCTGTGCTGGTCCAGTGTGGAGGCCGGGCAGGTGCCTTGGGCGGCCCTCGCAGCGGACTAATATTCAGGTATTAATGAATGGCTGATTGGTTGGTCGGGGTACCATGCAGATGAGGGACAAGTGAGACCTTTGTAATGACCTGGAATAGTGAATCGAGCCCTGTGGTGGGGTCTGCAGGTGGGCTTAAATTTGTAAACCACCTGGGCAGCTGTCTACTTGCAGCGGCCACTGACACCCGGCACACACGTGAAGAGAGAGTGCAGTGACCCTGTAGGAACGGGTGCACCACTGCAATACAGCATAAACACACGGGTGGAGCTGCTGGTTTACCACAATTGGAAAAGGAGATAAACTCCAGCAGAGGCTCAAATTTGAAGCCAATCTGGCCTTTACAAAGTAGGAAACAGCTGTGCACACCCCCCTCCCCAACAGGCCAATGGAGAGACACCTGGGCTGATGGAGAGTGACCTCCTTGCCTGACTTAAATGAATTAAGGTTACAATTTAAAGATGGGATTAATGGGATTAATAAACTGGACTCTAAAATGGACACCCTTGCAGGAAAGGTAGACTTACTACAAGTGAGACTTGATAAGCATGGGGCTCACCTGGATGAGAGTGGAAATAGAATATTAGGATTAGAGGATATATCTGAATCAACAGTCCCCATACTTGCAGCATTGGAAGGGTCGAAAAAAGATTTGGAGAAACGTGCGCGGTGTAGCAACATACGGATACTTGGAATATGTGCGAAGTAGATACAAGGTCAGATGGAGAAATATGTTGAGACTCTGTGTACGGATTTGTTTGCTCTGGATGAGATCTCACCATTGTTTATTGCAGAAAGTGCACACAGAGTGCGAATATCTAAACAAATTCCAGGCTCGCCATCAAGGTCAATCATTGTGAAAATCCTGAATTATCACGACAGAGACACTATCTTGCTTTTTAGCTAGGCAAAAAGGGGACTGCAAAGTGACAGCCAAACGCAATTCTTCCCAGACTTTTCATCAGCAATAACAGCCTCCGGGAAGAAGCTCCAAGGAGTCAAACGAATGCTATGGGAAAAGGACATTAAATACTCTATGTTGTTCCCCACCAAATTGAAGGTTGTAAATGTGGACAAAGTTAACATATTTGTGTTTCCCGAAACAGCCAGAGTCTTGGCAAAAAAGTCTTGCAAATTAAGGTTGGAGAGTGGAGTGGAGCGCAGTGAGAAAAGCAGCAGTCGATCATGAAGATAGACATCTGACAATAATATGGGTATCACGGATGAGATTCTCCTTTTACACCAGGCGAACATAAGGCAGCTTAATGCATGTGGAATGGTCAAGCAGCTGGGGACGCTGCTAGCAGTCACTTTTTGGATCAGGCGGGTTTCAGAATCTGCCCGGTCCGAGTAGCTCCTTGCAAGACCTGCATGTTGATTGCTGGGGGGTGGGAGAGTACCGGCACAAGTGGGGTTACCTGATGGGTATTTGTTGGGTTTTGGTTGTGGTGATCAGTTTTTTATGGTTCGCAGCGAGAAATACAATGTCCTAAGGGAATGATGCCTCTTTCCCCCCGAGGGGTATGAGCCTCTGCCTATGATCAAACCGGTGCATGAATAGGCCAAAGGAGAACATATTGTGATGATAGACATGGCTGACACACTAGATGTGGAGGTATGAGAAGGCTGATATGAAAGGGGGAACCCCAGAGAAGGTCAAGATTGCCATATGGAATGTACGAGGACGCAATCACCCGCATAAAATCAGACAGCTATTGTTGCATATACATAGGCACAATATTGAGGTTGCATTTCTTCAGGAAACACGCCTCACTCGGCAAACTGAAGCAAACTTTGCACGTCAATGGGGTTGTCATAGATATTATTCCACTGATTCATCCGATCCCGGGGAGCGGCTATTCTGATACATAGTTCTGTCAGGTTTTGAATGCACACGCACAAGCAGAAGTGATGCAGAAGGGAAGTGGGTGTCGGCTAGTAGGTTTATAGAAAACAGGCCAATTCCTTTTATCACGTGTTATAGTCTAAACTCAGATACCCTGGAATTTTACAATTGGGTGATGGACGTCCTTGCCAAATCTGGTGACTCTACTGTTATACGGGGCAGCGAATTTAATGCAGTGCTATACTCGAAGTTAGACAGATCCACAGCCACAGTACGCCCAGATTCTAAATCAGTGACCAGAATACAGCAAATCTGCCACATGTATGATTCGGGTGACGTATGGCAGCAAAAGAATCCTTTGGGTAGAGACTATACATTGCATTCCTGGGTCCACTACACAGCCCCACACATAGACTATGTCGAAGACCATGACCAATCTCATTGTAAAAAGTGATATTCTTACCCGGGCGCTATCAGATCACTGGCCAGTGGTGATGAAAGTTGATTTATTGGGAGGTCCCGGTATGAGATACGGGTGACCCATTAAGCCAGATGCCCTCACAGATATAGTTTTTAAGCAAAACCTTTGTGAGGAAATAAAGATGTTCTTTGAGCGCAATGATGAGTCAGTGAAATCTCTGGAGATGTTTTGGGAGGCCTTTAAGTGCTATATTAGAGGGGCCTGCATCTCCACAGAAGGTGGTACCCTGCGAACGAGGAAGAATTATGTAGGGTAATGTCAGGCATGAAACCCACCTCCTGCGCTGAAAATATCCTCCCTACTAAGATCATCCTGGACAACAAAGAACTCTTTGCCCCGGTACTGACAAGGCTAGTTAATGCCTCCTTTTCAGAGGGTGTAGTCCCCAAGGACTTAAAAAAAGTGACTATCACACCACTCGTTAAGAAGGCAGGCTTAGATCCTAAGGACCCCAACAACCTCCGTCCGATCACTAACTCCAATTTTATCTTAAAAATTCTTGACAAAATTGCCACTAATCAGCTGAAGGAACATGTGGAAACTGCAGACGTGCTACATGACCAACAATCTAGCTTTAGAGCGGCTCATAGCACAGAGTCTGCCATGCTAGACTTACAGACACACATGTTAGAATTGACATAGAAAGCCAAGACTGGGTTACTCATGCTGCTGGACCTCAGCGCTGCATTCGATTTAGTAGACCACCAACTACTACAATCAGCCCTGGATAAACTTGTAGGGTGCTCAGCAAAAGCACAGGCCTGATTGGCCTCTTTCTTGAAGGACAGGATGGCAAGAATACATTGGGGCGAAAATTTCTCCGAAGCAACCACAATATTGTTTGGAGTTCCCCTAGGTGCTAGTCTGTCCCCTCTCCTTTTCAACCTTTATATAAGAAGTCTCTGTTCGCTGTTAGAAAACATTGACGTGATTTTCACCAATTACGCTGATGATACACAGCTAATTTTTGAATTAACAGGAGACCATGCAACGGACAACGCCAAAATTGAGAAAGTATATAATATCATTGATAACTGGATGCAGAGGCACTGGATGTGCTTAAACAACACTAAGACTGAATTAATGGTTTTCGGATCAAACCAAGCCAGGTCTAAGTTGGACTCCTAATATAAGACATTTCTTATCAAAGATGCTGTCATACCAGTAGTACCCAAGGTAAAAACCTTGGGTATGATGGTTGAAGCCTCACTGGGATCAGGAGCACAGGTCAGTTACCTATATAAAACAACTTGTACTACCTGCGCCTCCTAAGAGCAATAAGACCATATATCAATGAGACCAATGCAGCTTCCGTAGCCAGAGCGATCCTGTTATCACACCTGGACTACGGAAATGCCCTGTTACTGAGAGCCTCAAAAAAGGAGCTAGCTAAATGCCAAGTCATGCAAAACGATTCAGTTCGCATCATTAAAAAGAAAAAAACAAAGGGACCATATATCAGATGGTAGGAGGGATCTACACTGGTTAGAATAGAGGAGAGAGTCAGGTTCAAAGGCGCCAGCCTACTTCAAAAAGCACTTCTCCTGGTATGCCCCCGAAGAGGCTTAAGATCAGCAGATACGGGCCTTCTAAACATCCCTGAAGCCAAACGGGCAACGGGAAGGGGCAAATCTTTCCCGTTCAAGGCAACTAAATATTGGAACGAGCTCCCTGCTAACTTAAGACAACAGGAAAACTACTCCACTTTCAGAAAAGCCTTGAAAACCCGACTTTTCCAATAATTGAGTCATCTGGTTCTTTACCCCAGCACAGTCCTACTCCAAGTAAACTACTGAGAGTTATAAACTGTAAGTGGTTCTCTTTGCGCTCCGCCGCGCCCTGAAGCCTGCAGGCTTTCGGCGCGTAACAAGCATAAAGTAAATTAAAGTAAAGTCAGAGCTCAAGGTAAATGAACACAATCTTAAGAAGTTAGAAACAAAATATATAGATGGGAAAATGTAGTTTCTTCGGAGACATCACCAAATACAGCAATATAAAGAAGTGCAGAAACCAGGCGCAATGCTTGCAAAATTGCTCATCTTAAGGGAAAAGTGAAACGATCTGGCATCAGATCGGAACTTAGGAAGGACGAAATTACTGATAATCTGGTTTAGTAGTTTGAGGAGCTATACTCCCCCAAGAAGATGAGAGCTGAACCTCAAATTTCCCAATACCTGGTCAACACTGCCTTACTTTGGTTAACACAGGAAGTCAGAGCGGTGCTGGGTAGAGAAGTCACATTGAGGGAAATACTTGAGGTTATAAAGAGCCTTCTGGGGTCCAAGGACAGGTAGTGATATTCTATAAAACATACAGAGATCTGGTGAGCCCACACCTGTTTTGAGTGTACTAAGAGGCCGGTCAGTCTGGTGTCCTTCCGGATACCATGAGGGAGGCCACGATCAACCTGTTGTGTAAACCAGGAAAGACCTCCAGATGAATACTCCTCTTATAGCACTATTTCCCTTATTTAACATAGATAATAAAATCTACGCCAAGATTTTAGCAAACAGAATCTTGCCCTGTATGTGCAAATGTGTGATGCCAGAACAATCTGCATTTATCTCCGGGAGAAATACATTTTATAGATCAGAAGAATAATTGGGATATTAAAAGTGCTCAAACAGGAGTCTCCAGTGATAGCTCCCTTACCCCTGGATTCCAAAACCCCTTTCCGCTGGTGGGTTTGTTGATCTTTGTCAAACTTCTCTCCCCAAAAGGTCTTCCCTTAGCCCGTCCTGCTAGGAAGCCCCCATCCCCCTTCCGCCAAGACCCTGGGCTGCCCTAGCTCTCCCCGCCTGGATTGTCCACTCCCCTCCGGCCCCTCTTCCCCATAGCACCCTCCTGTTCACGAGAGCCCCATCCATCTCGCGCTATCAAACCCCCGAGCTCAACCACCTTCTTATCCCCACCGTCTTTCCCTGCCTTTCGCTAAAGAGGGGTCCTCCCAAACTATCCCCCCTGCTCCTCCTGGCCCCTACCCCCCGCATTCCAAGGCCCCCCCTCCCCAGTGTTTCTTTTAGCTCAACTGGCGCTGCCACTCACGAGTGCCCCCCATCTCTTGAAACCCCCCCCCTTCCCCTCCGTTTCGAAACTACTTGCCGGAGCCCCGTTGACTCCACTGAGTGGCGGTTCTTGTATCCAGTAGTTTGAAAGTAAGGGCTGGGATCACAGTTTGTTAATATGGCTGCACTTCTATATAATCAACCCAAGGCTGCAATAAATGTCGATGGGCAGCTCGCACAAATGTTTCTAATTGGGAGAGGTACACGGCAGGGCTGTCCTCTGTTGCTGATGCTATTCACATTGGCGATGGAACCACTGGCAGCCCTGATGAGAGAGCAGCATTTGCAAAGGGGTATACAATTATATATGCACTGACTACCTATTTCTTTGTATGCTGACAACGTGATGCTACTGATCAAGGAGCCGATGATGAGTCTGGCTCCCGTAATGCTACAAGAGGAACGATTCAGGCAATACTACGGATTATGCATTAATCTAGAAAATTCAGTTATGTTTCTTATGACCGATAGCACCCCTGAATACCAAGATGGATTTGGTTGTTAATGGGCAACTGACAGCACTAGATAACTAATGATAGAGATAGTGAAAGACCCAGACTTATTATACAGAGAGAATTATGACAGGGCGGTAGATAACTTGCAGGAGCAGTTGCAGAATCGGCATGGGCTGCCATTTTAATTAATAGGCAGGGTTGCCCCAATCAAAATGGTGGTGCTCCCTAAATTTCTGTATTTATTTACTAATATCCCTCTGGTCCTACAGGGCCCTGTTTTCTCACACTTAAGGGGGCTGCTCGCTGAATTCCTCTGGGCCGGGGAACAGGTGAGGGAGGGCTGGAGTGCACTAGCAGCACCCCGACATAAGGGTGATCTTGCATTAGCCGATTTTGAACAATATTACTTAGTGGCACATGCCCAGTATTTATTGTTCTGGTACTCTAACAAACCGGATAGGCCTCACATGCAGATTGGAAGGGCCTGGGGGCGGTGATCATGTCTGACAATTATACTCAAATTAATGAGGTACGTGTTGTGACATGTACACTGATGGCATGGCAAAGTCTGGGAAATATCTAGTGGAAACATAGCTATAATCCCGTTGCTGCACTCTAAATATGTGATGAGAAAGGAGATTACTCCCGAGAATTTTTTTTTACAAATGTTGTATTGGTTAAAACATTTTCAACCTTAACAAACTGATAAAACATTTAAAATGTACATTTCATAAACCAACATTTAAAAAATGTATTTATACATTTGTTAAAAAATTCCATACATACACTAAATGACAAAAGCTAAAAATAAGAAAAGGGAATAAAAAAAAACAAAAGCAAACACACTGACCGTTAATACTCCAGCTTACAAGGAAGATAATTGGATTGTTTATATTATTGAAGTGAACAAGTCTTGTGTGAACAGAAAAACTCAAATGGGTGGGAGAAAGGGCCCTGAGAGGATTGGGAGGGGAATACCGATTAGAAAGCCACTAGATTGTACAGGCAGGGTTGAACCTGGGGTGGGCCAGTCTTTTGTGGTCATGCACAATGCCAATGGGTTGTCTATAAACTCATTTGAAAGTCAAGTATCCCTAACAAATAAATGCACTCATTGGATTAGAACTGTGAAAGGATGCACTTCAATCATACGGGAAGATATAGTCAGGTGTGTAAGAAGGAGGGGTGTGGATGGTCTCTTTGACTGTATTCAAACATTTCTTTCCAACCACCGCCTGGCAGAAGAGTTGTATCCACCTAAGGGAACCAGAATATGTTTGAGGGCGTCCTTGCCAGGTCATGAGCAGACAGGGGCTATTTGAGGTGATAGTGTGAGCCCGCAGGAGGTGCCTAGAGGGATCATTGGAAAATCAAAATTGATGTTTGTTTGCCACGCAACAAATATATGTAGCCTGGTTATGGGAGATGAAGGTATTGAAGGCGTGGATTGAGTTCCAACTGGCAATGTAGCAGACACTGTGAACCCCTCACTAAAAATGCTCTCCTTGGAGCACTGCAGGTCTCTTGAAGCATATGATTACACCCGACTGGATCCGCCAGATTAGGTGATTCCAAGAAACCTGAGCAGCTGCCACAGTAGAAATGAAGGGGTAGCAGATACTGCAGATCCCTGCCCAAAAATTTCCCAGAGGCTACCCAAGTGGCGATTAACGTTTTTTGATCGACCTCGCCTTAAACTTGAGAGTACAATCTTGTGTAACTGCTACTGTGGATCTACAACTCGCAGTAGTAATGAATCCAGATGGTAAACATATTTTATTGTTTTATGTTTATAATAGGCCCAACTCTGTTACTGTCATTAGAGAAATGCATGAATTAGTTCTTGCATGGGAAGCCTCTAATCCATCCAGAAAAGTCCCCATTGTCGCAGGGGATTTTAATATGCAACTGGAACCCCGTGAAGACCTGGTTGGAATCTTCGAAGATCAGGATGAGGTTTGGGGCATCCCGCCCCTAATAACTCCTTCCCCCAAGAAAGCTCACAAGCTAGCAATTGATGCAATCAGGATTCTATATGAATTAGAGCTAAGAGCTTGTACTGCGGGCTTCTCCAGCAATCAACCAGAAAGTAATAAATGTATGGGACCAAGGGGCTCAACACTGATAAATTACATCCTTATATCAGCTGGGGATTGGCAGACGTTAGCCAGGTTTGAGATCCTGGAAAAATAGGAAAGTGACTACAGGCCTTTGGTGATTTCTCTTATGCTGGCACTTGTATCTACGTTGACCCAGGTCACTAACGTCACTAACCAGGCTTTATCTGTATCCAGCCATGCCCACAGGGGCATCAAATGGGCAAAGTTAGACCAGTCTGATTTTAGACCCCACCTGTATGAGGCAGGGCTCCTGCACATTGAGAGCATCTACTCAGGGAAATACTATGATCAGGATATCTTTCGAGCCTTTCAGGATATAATCAAACTATCTTTCCTCTTGCAACATATCCATCTTACCGAGTAAAACAAAAGGCCTTGACCAAAGTAGAGTGGTATGACCAGGATTGCATTTTAGCAAAACAGGCTGTGGTGGTCACACTGACACAGGGACCTTCAGTCAACAGAGAATTACTCTGCTTAAGGCGTATGGAATATAAGAAAATTACTAAACAAAAAAAAGAAAACCATCTTAAGGCAAAATGGGTCTCCCTTGCAGAGGCGCTGGAGCGAGGAGATAGTAAAACCTTCTGTAAAATTATAACAGGCAAAGAGGTTAAAGGGGATACTACCATGCAGAGCGGCATAACCGATGAGGCTGGGTTGGGCCATTTTATTTCTCCATTGTATGGAGGAGGCCGGGATAGTGTCCCAGTGGAAGAGATACAGGCACCATTTTCAGGCTGAGGGAGAAAGCTAGTGTTTAGTGTCGCAGATGTGGAATCTGCTATAATGACCCAGAAGGTAGGGAGGGCGAATGGACCTGACAAGGTCCCAGTAGACATCTTTAGACATGAACCATCTGTCTGGGTACCAGTCCTTTTCAAACACTTCAATACATGTGTTAACACCAACCTCCTCCCTCTTTCCTGGTCGATTAGCAGAACTACTGCCCATCTACAAAAGGGGGGGATGGAGCACCCGGCAAACTATCGCTCTATATCCTTGTTTGACCACTCAGATAAAACCTTTGCTAAAGTAGTGCGGAAACATAAGCAATTCTGGGTTGAGGACAATTATATAATTAGTACGTTACAAGGGGCTTCCAGAGCGGAAAAGGCACAGTTAATCAGAGCTTCCGCCAATTTGTTCTCATCCAGAAATATTCTGTCCTTAGTAAAAATGAAATTGTATCCCACTTTTGTGGGTCTAAGGACAGCATTTGATTACATCCCTTGGGACATCTTATGGCAGGTACTATCGAAAGAAATATGCCCATGAGTTTAAGCTCCATCATGCAAGCACTGTATAGGAATAACAGGTCAGTCGTCGAGTAGGACTGGGTTACCACAGAATTCGATGTAACCAAAGGAGTAAGAGAAGGTTGTGTCTTAGTCCCCCAACGGTTTTGCATATATATAGAGGAGGTTATAAAAACCCAGTTGGAGTAAGGTATATACCCTACCAAAATTGTGCCAAAACAAGTAGCCCGCACTTTTCTTCGCGAATGACGCAGTCATTCTCTCATCTACCACTGTGGGGTAGAGACGGTCTCAGGCGTCATTCGTGAGTAGGTTCGGGGAACTGAGGCTGAGCCAGAACACAGATTAAACAAAGACAATGGTCTTCAGCCCAAAGTTGGGGAGACAACAAAAACTTGAAGTGCAGGCTGAGAGTATTACCCTAGAGCAAGTTCAGTGATATGACTACATGGGTATACGTTTTTAATGAGAATGGGCATGCAGTTAGCAAAGTCCTCTTCAACCTTAGAGAAATATATTGGTGGGATCCAAGCCTTTTTAATAGACATGGCAATGGGTCAATTAGACCAGCGATGGATTTGCACATGAAGTAGGCCATATCAACAGCACTTTATGGGGTGGAGATTTGGGGGTATGCAAGTGCAAGAATTTTAGCCATGATAGAGAACACATTTTGCACTCTTACAATTGGAAATGGATGTGTGTCCCATTGATGTAATTGCAGCAGTCAAACCAATAGCTTATTGAGTACGGTTATGGAGTACCCCAATCCGTATGCCATTTATGAATGATTTGGTGCATGTCCTGGATATGCCCAATGACACAGGCCCTAACAGCTCAATACCTTAAACCATTGTTAGGACCTGCAGGAATCCACTCCATATCCAGTGCACTGGCCGTCTGCAAAATATTTGATGATATGGATACAGTTCTAATTGTGGCCAAATCCATCCACTGAGAATGGATGGTCATGTCTAAGGTGCAAACCTGGTAATAAGCTTGATGTTACTGAAGAAAGGGCTATATTATGGTCATCTTTTTTGGTAGTGTTTCTCAGTAGAAATAAGTCTAGGAAGACTTAATGTGCCATGGGCAGCAAAGCCTTAAACATACAAGTAAGAATGTAAACTGTACATATGATGACCAAACCTCAAACTAGGGGCGGCGAGTGCATACTATTATCTATTATATTTTGCGCCTCGAAAAACAGTGTGTAGGCACATTATAAATACCCAATAAATAAAATAAATACTTCAATCTGTCAAAGCCTCTGTGACCAACTGTATCTAGCATGTAATAATGCATTTTTGATTCAAATGACAGTGTATGTCTTTTAAGTGTAAGTATTATGTATGGATTTACAGCATTTTATACTGGATTTTATTATGTGTTTCTTTTTTTGGGAGGAAATTGATTTTTTCCTTATTGGGTATACTTTTATAGCTCTGTGCCGAATATAATTCGTATTAATTGATTGATATATATACTGAAATACAATTCCTAAATAATACCGAAAATCAACACTACTTCTAAGGCTATTCGCCCAAATTTAAACTATTGAGAAATCCAGTAACTGCTATGACCATGGGGGCTGTTTTATCAGCAAGACACTTCAGCCAAATTTGTTCTGGGTTCAAGATGCAAGACAAGTCGTGTGGTAAGCATCTGAAGAAGAACATGCAGAGCCCTTGTAACGTGGGACAGTAGATAATCAGATGTTTCACGGTCTCAATTGAGTTCAAGTTCTTACAAAATCTATATACATTGTTCCCCTTAGATATGAGCTTTCTACGTTTCAGTATTTTTTTAGTCGAGTATAGGTTCCACTAAACCACATGACTTCTTGCATAACAGATGGACTCGGGCACAACTAAATATGGGGAGCTAAAACTCCCAGATGTTTGTGTACATGTACTACATGATTGAGGGACTTGTAACTGTGAAATGCATCAATAGTGCAATACCAATCACTCCTAAACAGACACTAGTTCACTCTGCTAGCATCGCTCCTAAGAGCTTCTACTTCTATATCTTAAGACAACAATATTTGCTGGCAATAATACACAACACTATTCACGGCTGAGTTATGGACTTTTCTTATCACAGTTCCCAGATACTCATAGAGCGAGTTCTCCACAGGAGTCAAACCTTTACAATAAAGCTGAATAAGCTTCCACTTGACTCAGGTCCCAATCGAAACCAACCCCAGTTCAAACCGGATGGCTGCGATAGGTACTGCGTTGGAGATGTACAAAGCTCTTCACCATATGAGCCCCTCCAGTTTGTCCAATTATGCATAGATGCAACAATACCATGCGTCAATTTTGGTATTACTTTACGCTCATAATGTTTTAGGAGGCGTATGATAGAAAACTTGCCGTATTTGGCTTTGATTTTGCCCATCTGAATAGCTAGAGCCCGTAGCTTGCCAAAATAATTGTCCATTATGATTTTCTTGTTTGGATAGGCAATCATTGGAAACCCCAGATATATCATGTTATCTACTACCTCTAAAGTATCTAGGCCCAATGTTCCAGGTCTAAGGGGTGGGTATGCCTATATGATTTCTGAAATTGAAGAATTTTGGTCTTACATTGATTAATAACCAGCAAATCTTTCTTGGCATACAATTCGAATGCACAAATGAATCGCTGTGATCAGCCACTAGGAGGTTGTCAGCATAGGCCAACCAAATGAGCCTCACGTGTGACAACCAGGGGAGCAAAGGCCTGCGGTTCTACACTTTCATCAATATCTGATAAGTAGAGGTTTAAAAGACAAAGGCTGATAAAAAACTAGGAGAAACTTGCCTATAATCCCCGTTGCTGCTTGCTAAATATGTGATGGGAATGGAGATTACTCACAAGTAACTGTATGTGAATATATTGGCAAAATTGGGGTTCACCTCCTTTGGATATTTCATTCCTGACAACAGCTTTCTACCATTAAACATTAAAAAATGAAAGGCATTGTTCCCTACATTTCAGAGCAACCGCCCACCTTCCAATTACTATATGACCTGATCACAGCACAGGGAGAGGGCCATCTGATTGCTAATTTGTATATGAAGGTCCTATAAAACACACAAGAAAATGGGCCGTGTGCCAGGATAAGGTGGGAAAGGGACATGGGTAAAGTAATACCGGATGAAGAATGGTTGTATATACATAGTCAAATGAAAAGGGTTTCATTGAACTCTCCGTATAAATTGGTATCCTTCAACTACCTACACCAGACTTATCACACAACCAATAATCTGCATAGATATTAAACTGATGCTATGCAGGAATGTACTCGATGTAAATGGGCACATGCAGATGTTGTGCATCTGTCATTGGCATGCCCAGCAGTGTTAAGGGAGGATAGCTCAGGGGAACGTGCTCGCCTTGGAAGCAAGACAACACAGAGCAAAACAGGTTCGATCCCCGGGTCCACGCTTAGAAACCTCTGGGTATTAAGCGCGTTATAAATAACATATCAAATCAAATCAAGTATTTTGGGCAGAGGTGTTCTCTGTAGTGAGTGGCATGATCTGGGAAATACTGGATCCATTACCGGGGATAGCTTTGCTGGGGTTAGCCAGAAATATCCCAGGTTCGGCACGTAAATGTGTTGTACTCAGACTGGTTGGCGGATGTGGCCTATTGCCTAGAAATGGAATGGCCATATATCAGATTGATACAGACAACGCTCCAACCCCTGAACCTGTGGGATCTGATCAGAAATATTTAATGCCCAAATATCAAGAGGTGGGGGAGGCAAGTGTGCAGGATTAGGATAGACCTGATATATATACAACAATGCTCTTGCGACCGAGAGGGAAGTTCGGATACCTAGAAACATTGTTCATTGTATTACTAATGAGTTGGACTACTGTAATGACATGTTAAGGTGCTGCCATGGTTGTTTTTGTTCTTGATGAAAACTAATAAATACATGTCTTTAAAAAAAAGAAAGTGGATTTATTTGAGGGGGAATTAGAACATTAAAATAGTTTTTAGTTACAGATGAGGAAAAACACTGAACTAGGAATTCATTTGAAAAAACCACACCATTAATTTAGGATTTAGTTAAAGGAGAGTTAGACAAATAAAATAGGGCAAAGCTCAGAGATAAAGTGGACAATTAAATTAAGATATGGCAGTAGGGCACTTTCCTTCTGCCTCACCAGTTGCTTTATGAGAGGCTATGCTAGAAGGGTGTGCAGTAAATGGATGTTGTTATTTTTGCCATCAAAAACCATACATTATGCCACACATTACTTGATGTTCAAGGCAAAGTAGTGCATATGCATGTACTACAGCCAAAGGAGTGGAGAACGAGGTTCAGCCCTGTGATGAATTGCAATCTGGCAAGGGCGTGTGCAACTGGAATTGGAATGGGCTCATTGCAGCTGAGCCTAGATGCTACTGATCATCCCATTACCTTTCTTCCCAGGTGGCTGATGGGATTGGAGAGAAAATGGACCATGATCTACAGAGATTTCAAATGGGCATACTGCTTGAGTCTGGACCACAACATGCTAGCAAAGATGGCATTTAGTGATGTTCTTGCCTTGAAGATGTGTCAGGCCCTTAGAAGGGTGAGTGGGAAACTTTTTGGCTGAGGGGAATGTGATGAATTGCCATCTGGCAAGGGCGTGAAAGGCCTGGCTTTTTTTATTTGTATTAAGCAATAAAATGTTGTGGGTAATTCCATCTCTGAAAGGGAAATATACCAATCAGATTCCCCTGTCATAAGCTCCATGCCAAATTCATAGTGTGTACGTGTTCCCTGCTGCATCAGTATACTGATTATCAACACCTGCTCAATCAGTGGCACAGAGCAGGTTAAGAGGTCTGTGATGAATCAAGGGAATTCAGTCCTTCTCCCTAAGGGTGAGCCCGCTCTGCAAGACCCTCCCTAGGGTAAGAGGCAAATGGAACCTCACCAACGAGACTCCCCCTTAGGGGACAAGGACTCCCGTTCCTGTATGGAAATCCCTAAACCATTTCACAATATGGCATACATGGGACTATCTAATATCCAAAGTAGTGTCAAGTCGCGAGACTTGGCTGAAGAAAAAGATATTTTACGCTATCACCAGGAAGAAACCGAAAATGTCTCTTTAAATCAAAATTTCCAATCAACTGGGATGAGGAGGTTGAAGAGAGATTGCAAGCTGAGAGAGACGAACACATACACAGGCAGGAGAGGCTCTCTGTGAGCGTGAGAGCTTGAGCAGGCAGAGCTGGAGAGAGCTGCAGAGCCCACAACATTAAGAAGTTATGTTACATTATGTAAACTAATACTGTGCGGCTCTGAAAACGGTGTGTGCAGAAAACGATAAGCAGAGGTAAGTGCGACAGTGGCATGACCTTGAGGACATTGTATTGGGCAGGCTGCCCATTTAACAACAGTGACACTGTACTGATCAGGAATTGGCAAAGGCTCTGGTCACCAGTCAGGATACCAAGATGCCAAGAGAGAATGAGAGAACTGTAAGACGAAGACGCTGGCTGAAGAAAAACGGAAGATAAATCATTTGAAGGAGATGGTTGTACCCCAGTGGTGGCCCCCGTGATGTTCCCCCGGCAGAGCAAAGGGAACATGGAGAACGGTAGAACCAGGAGGCCAAGTGGGACTCATTATACAAGCATAGAGACTCATCTCAGTACAAGTGACAAAATCGTCGAACTAAATCTGATGAACTTGAACAGTGTTAATAAAAGAAGGATCATAAATAATCCTGAGAGAGGAATCAATGGAACGTGGGTCACACTATCACACTCTCCTATGAAGAAGGGAAAAACCTAGTTACTCAAGGAACATTGAGGGGAATATACCAGATAAAGAGTATTATGAAGTCAAGGGCAGAGGCACCTCAGGAAAAAATGATAGGAAAGACAGAATAAGCCAAGAAAGGTTGAAACTGTGAACATCACAACATATGATAAGACACTTTCCACAATTAGCCAGAGCATATTAGCCCAAATCAAAGGATTCAACAAGGCCAAAGAAAGTTATCCTTAAAGAGGAGAGGAAAACCAAAAGTCTGCAAAGAGAACTACAGGAAGTTTTACAGAAAGTAACAAGAGAATATGTGAAAGTGGAATATTAACCAGGAACTCAAAAGATTTAACAAGAGAAGTGTGAGAAGCATCCATCTGAAGAAAGGAGTCATTTTTCTGACCGTAATAGTGGTATGGTACATTAGCATTTGTTTTGCACATTGGACTTATTCTGATGACTGACTAGCACCTCAGGCAGTAAAATAGATAGACAATACCCCATAGCAAAAGGGAACGCTATGCCTTATTCTTATTCTTTAATAAAAACATGTTGGACATTTCCTCAGAGTGTCCTCATCCATCTTCTGACAGCCACAGGTCAACAGGGACCTCAAGACAGGTGCATTGACATCCAAATCTCTGCCGCACAGGGGCAGCATTTAAAATCTGCACCCCTGTTCCAAAAACTCTATAGTTATGGGTCTACCTCTTGGTGGCAGAATAATTTTCAAACATAAGCCATACCTGAGTTAGGGCATGGTGGATGGTATTCCCATAATTATTACAGCCAGATCCAATTTGATTTCTCACATGTGCCAGCCCAGTTAGCCCAGTTCAGCTGTAGAAGCGTTATGTGTATTTCTCCCACACAATGCCCAACCTTGTCCACTGACAGGACTGTAGCCTTGGGGAATTGCTTATTTTTGTTCCTGTGTAAGGTCAGGCAACACCCTTTCCCACAGGCAACCAATCAAAAGGATGCTGGCATGGGAACAGAAACCAAGAGGCTGACCTATTCACAGAGACCCAGGCCTCACACCAGGGGGCTGCATTTCTAAAGGCATTTGATCCTCTTGAGAATGAAAGCGGATGAGGTTAGTAGCCAGAGAGGGATCTGTACAGTGTTGGGAGGGTTCTACCATCTTGATTCTCTCTGCCTCTCTTTCTGTTTCCTGTCCCCTCCACTTCCTCTGGAACAAAGTACCTTAGATGTGACATTATAAGGGCACACATTTCAAGAGCAGGGATTGGACCGCTAAAGCAGGCTAGCTTTAGACCAATCACCTGCAGACATTTGGCTATTTTCTATTAAAAAAAAACAA